>NC_087260.1:23568450-24940325 GCF_037042905.1 Lytechinus pictus
TTTCCTTGGCCGAGACAAATTGACCAAAATGTTGCTGTTTCTTGACGATGAACACAAGGAGCATCTTAGCTTCCTTGCCAATGTGGACAGCAGTGGTAAATATATTAATAAAAACTTAATTGGTTAGAGAAACTACCCCTAATCTAAATCATTAAGACATCTTTGCGCCGGTAGTCTTGAGGAAGAGAATTAATTTCAGTCCCACACACTATTTTTGTTGTTAGTTCAGTATCCGGTACGTCCCTGCGCTGCACATCGGTGCACATCTACAACAGGACATAAATACCCTGTGTAACTGGGAAGCTACATGGCAAATGAGATTTAACACCGATAAGTGTCATGTCATGCACGTCACTCATAAAAAGGAAACCCCTTCTAACCACCTATGATATGAATGGGAAACGACTAAATGTTGTCACAAGTCACAATTACTTAGGTGTCGAGATAAATAGCAAATTAACCTGGTCGGATCATGTTAATACTACCATATTCAAAGCGAATAGGGTTTTAGGCCTCCTTCGAAGAAACTTGTATAGTTGCCCCCGTAATGTAAAAGAAACAGCCTATAAAGTGTTAGTACGTCCAAAGTTGGAGTACTGTGCTTCTGTGTGGGACCCATAGTACACTAACCCAGAGAGCTCCAGCCCGCGTAGCGGGCTGGAGCCCAGACGCTCAGTGTGCAAACGGGCATTAAGGTGAGAGTACCGTGAAGTTTGGTCAAAATAATTTTGATAATACATAATTAAAACAGAAATTAAGCACTTACCACGATTGTATGGATGATAGTCTAACGAGTGGCAGTTTCCTGACATCGAGGCACAGACTGGAACCTCAAAAAACGATCAGTTCTGTCGCGGTAGCTCTCCTCTTTCAGAATTCAACACAAAATGGCCGATCGAGACCGAGGCTAGTATAGCACTAGCGCATATAGACTTTGTCAAATTCGCGCATGCGCCCTACACCCTCTCGAACGGCCATTTTGCTATGAATTTTGAAAGAAGGAGAGCCACCGCGACAGAACTGATCGTTTTTTGAGGTTCCAGTCTGTGCCTCGATGTCAGGAAACTGCCACTCGTTAGACTATCATCCATACAATCGTGGTAAGTGCTTAATTTCTGTTTTAATTATGTATTATCAAAATTATTTTGACCAAACTTCACGGTACTCTCACCTTAATGCCCGTTTGCACACTGAGCGTCTGGGCTCCAGCCCGCTACGCGGGCTGGAGCTCTCTGGGTTAATAGTACACGAAAGACCAGATCAGTAGACTAGAAGCAGTTCAACGAAGAGCAGCTAGATTCGTCTGTAAAGATCACAGGAGAACCAGTAGTGTTTCCCAGATGCTGAAGTCACTTGAATGGAAATCTCTCGAAGATAGAAGAGCCATCTCAAGACTTACACTTTTATATAAATCTGTAAATCACAGTGCTTCAATCAACGTAGGTCGATACTTAACAACTCCCTCTCAAAATTCTGTCAGGACACGGAAATCATCGTCAATCTCTTTCTCCCGACCAACAACATAAAAAAAAGATTGCTTCAAGTACTCCTTCCTTCCGAGGACTATGGCAGAATGGAATCTGCTACCAGTAGACATACGTGAAGCTAAATCGGTCGATGGTTTTAAGACAAGGCTAAACAAAATTCAAATGTCTACTTTCATCCGGGGGGCACACCATTAATTCAAATTCATCACTAGCCACACACGCCTGCAGCAATTATATCCCAATTGAGGAGTTTGCCTGCAGTAACAGGAAGAAGAAGAACTGCAACAGTGCAAGCACTGACTAGATCATAACCTTGTTCACAAGGTTATGATCAAGGGTTCATTACATGCCACTGCGCACAGAAAAATCAAGCCATAGAAGTCGTGTGTTGTGGACCCAAGAAGTGAGATCCCAGCACGCGCGACCCACTAGTTAGAAATCCACTGCCAAACGCGGTTCGTGGTGCGAGGTTAGTACTAATACTAACCTCGCAATACGTGTGAGTGCCTTGTTCATTGAATGAGTGACTATATCTTGATCGGGATCTAGCACTAACATATTAATTTTAAAACAGAAAACAGTTTCCCTTGCCAATTTTTAAAACCAACAATAGCAAGTGTAGTCTCTCACACAGTCACGGGTTAGACGTCACATTGGAGTGATTTATTTGATTTTGAACATCGACCAATCTTTCGACTATTGTAGAATCTTTCAGACTTTATTTCGTATTCCCAAGATCTACTTTCAAATTAAATCTGTTTATGTTTGAAAGAGGGATAATGTACAATAACAATTATATTTTCCAGGTCAATTAGTTATGTTCTCGTCTCCATTTTCCTCTTTTAATCCTCTCTTGTTTTTTCCTCCTACTTTAATTCTTCCTCCTCCTCCTCCTCTTCTTCTTCTCCCTCCTTTTCCTTCTTCTTCTTCTTCCTCTTCTCCTTTTCCTCCTCCTTTTTGTTTCTTCTTTCTTATCCATCACATTGTACTTTTTTTGTTCTGACTTGTTTTTCTTATTACAACTTGTATCCCTCCCTTTATCACCTATAATCTCTTCCAAACGATGTGGTTTATTTTCTAAATGACCATTTTGAAGAAATATTGTTCAGGTTGTTTCCCACCTCCTTGTTTCATTTGAGTATAATGTCAACTTTTTAGATATTTCATATTCACCTGTTTGTATAATTTTCCTTTCCCTGATTCTTCTTACTTTCTTTTTTTATTCCCATTTCTTTTTTCTGTTATATTTCTTCTTTGTTTTTGTTCCTTGTTCTTTCTGAATTTATCCATGCTGATCATTGCCCTTGTGATCTGAATAATTAACGTACAGTATGTATTTTCAACCGTCTTTAATTATTCAATTATTTTTGTAATTGTTTATTTAATGGTGCCATTTTTATTATTGTCAATAATCCAACTGTGATGGTTGCAATGAAATGAATAAATAAATAAGTAAATAAATAAATATTTAGATAAATAAAATGAATAAATAAATAACTAAATAATTGATACTACTCAGTCTCAGAAACTATGAGGTCAAAACATATTTAAGTATTGACCCCGTAGACATGGGTGACAATAGTGCATACAGTAGGCCTATACAGTGCGTATAAAAAAAAGCGGGACAGTTTTGAAGCCTATAAAAAATTTGTTTCAAATTATGATATCTATATTTTGATGTTCTATGCTCTAAAATCTTATCTTTGAAATGCCATTTAAAAAAATTAATTTTGTTCATGCTTGAGTGAACACTGAACGTTTTTGTCGGGGGTTCAAAAAAAGGCTTGCGCCAAAATGTAAGAAATTAGAAATTTGATGATCAGACTTCTTGCTAATCAGCAGACTTCCTCTTAACCTTTTCATTATCTTTGCAATGATTTTCGAAATATGCTGTCAAATTTCATTTACAAATTCATTTATTTACTTAAATCATTTTTTTTCATTTAAACTTCTTTTACCTTTGAATTTCCATCATAAGTAAGAAAAGAAGACTTTTTGTCAACCCGAGCAAGAACATTTGCATTATTAATTGAGAGAACTTGTAATTGTTCAAACCTTTTATTATGTGAAACAAAATTATGTTATGGTACCTTTTATAAAAGACATGCATCCTATTTTTAAGGGTTTATTGATTCCTTGACCAAGTTATGTGCTTGACAGGATAAATAGGAAAGGATTCATGTATTTCAATGGCAATGGGGGTATTGAGTCAATATTTTGAAGGAGCTAGATATGGCAGATTGGGTAAAATGTATTAAAAAGTTGTGAGTGAGCAAAGCGAGCAAACAAAAATTTCCACTTTTTTATTAAAACATCAAATTTTGTGATAGATTTTTGACATAATATTCAGAAAATAAATAATATTTCACTTTCTATCTTTCCTTTTATTTCCTTTCCACTTTTTTCTTGGTCATGTTTTTTTTTATTTGGGGGGAGCATCCCCGAGCCCCGCCCATCTGTATTCCACTGTTTAAAGGCACCATAGCCTTTGTAGCACACAATGAAAGGATTTGAAGAAAAAAAATACACTCTCCCATACCACGGTTGAAAAAAATTGTTTTTGCTTTTTAATAAAGAAGGAATATTCATAGCTAAAAGAGAACATATTAAAAAGAAACAATCAACAGAACAATTCAAGCAAATAAACAGATTTGAAAATAAATTTTGACTGCATAATTCAAAAATTATGGCAAAGAAAATGAAAAGTTTAAGAGGAAGTCTGCTGATTAGCAAAAAGTCTGATCATCATATTTATCAATTTATGCCATTTTGGCGCAAGCCTCATTTTTAACCCTAGACAAAAACATTCCCTGTTCGCTCAAGCATGAACGAAACTATTTTTAAATTGCATCTGAAAGATAAGACTTCAGAGCACCTATTAACACCAAAATATAGACATTATAATTTGAAACAAATATTTTATAGACTTCAAATCTGTCCCGTTTTTTTAATACGCACTGTAGAGGGTGGTGCATTTGTAGAAAGTTGGCACCTGCGATACGCGATAACACACAAATGCACACAATGATGACTGTCTTAGTGTCAGCGGGGTGAATTGTCTTGTGATTTTTTTATCTTTCAGTTATGAACTTTATTGAGTGAAATTCGTTATTTGTTATTGCAGTTTATATTTCACTAATTATATATCTAAGGTACAAATCTTGATTAAATGTTTGTGGTGTTTGAAAGTCTGACTACTCTGGCAGATTTTTTTCAACCTTATTGGGGTCCCGGTGCCCCCTAGAGTGGGTGCAAGTGGATGTATGTCCAATTAGTCACGTAACATACGTAAAGTAATAAGGGTGTCAAAACATTAAAATGCAGAAGAAGGGTACATTGTATCTTTTCGTGTAGCAATACATGATTAACATTAGCCTTGAGTCTGATTTGCAAGGGTATACACTATGGGTCTAGATAAAAAAAATGTCAATATATTGAATGTGGGAATACTTGTTGCTCCAACATTACATGTTTAATCCTTGAGCCGATTTAATAATGAAGTATCCCCAATACTCTGTGCAAGCTGAATGTTAGTCTTGCCTACATGTACTCCTTCAGTAAGTAGCTTGAAAGAACCAGTAGTATGTTAACATCTCTTCTTATGTATCACTCATTTATTAGAACATGTGAATTGAAATAATCTGTTATTTAATTGCCAAAAAAGTCATGATAACTCTACACCGTAAATTTATCTCTTGTACATGTATGTTGCTCTCCAACACCAACAATTTGTTCATATCTTTCCATAGCATTACTTAGCAATGACGTTTCTGAACAAAAACCTGTAGAAATAAAAAAAAAGAATCCTGAGCTTATAGTTATAGGCCTGAATTCCCACAGATTTCAGGCAGGAACGATTTGAACCAAGGTCTGTTCAGACTTTCTGTAAATCCAGATTGGACTTATTGAAGCTCCCGTTCCCAAAGCTAACATTGAAGGATTCTGTCTTTCTATACCCATTGCCATATTTTTAGTTATCAAAATTTTAAACCTGAGCCTCTGGGTCTTCTTCAGTGTTCACTTCATGCAACGTTTGTATCTACAGTACTGTGCATGAACATTATCCAATAGGTCAAGAGAAATTTTTTAAAGATGTCCAAAAATTCAGCACACAGGGGCTACATGTATGTACATATACATACTGAGGACAATGTGAAAGCTAAATGATAGTAGTTGCAGTAAACACTGATTTCGTGAGAAAGTCTGTAAAACCAAGGTTAAATATTACTATATCATCGTGGATCTAGATCTGGTACAGTTACATAAACTGAACTCTGTGAAATCATAAAATCTAAGCTGAAAAACGATCACACTGAAGATCGCCAACACAGATAGACACACGTGGGACAGTATATTATAATTGCTGGAATAAAGACCCAACGGAAGTGCCCAAATCCGCGCTTATTTTGCTTATTTCTCAGCAATTACACAATTTCTTCCAGAATCCTTTGGCACATATTTTTTATTCATACAAACAGACACTTGGGTGGTCATTATATTGGATTCTGTAAAAAGTCATTTTGAGATCGTTACCAAAACTGGCATTTACCTTTAATCATAACCATGTACTTTAGATGAATGAATATAACCTTGTCAGCATAGAGAGCAACTCCGCATTGAGGAATAAAATTCCAAAACCAAGTTGAAATATATAATTTTGTATCTTGGTAATTCCAGAACTTTCCTTTACATCTCACTGTCCTCTCTATCTCTTTTTGTTAAAGGAGTACTCCAGGCTGAAAATAAAATGATTTGAACAGATAAAGTAAAATCAGACAAACAAACAAAAATGAAAATTTCATCAAAATTAGACAACAAATAACAAAGTTATAACATTTTAAAGTTTTGCATTATTTTGGTAAAACAGCTCTATCAATGTCTTCATGATGCCCTTCTAAGTCGTTTACATGAAAGATTTGGACTTGACAACTCAGCCCTGGAATGGTTTCGTTCTTACCTCGCTAATAGAACCCAGTCTGTTTTTGTTAATGGCTCTGAATTGATTGTCAGCTCTTCTAACTTCGGAGTACCTCAAGGGTCCGTCATCGGTCCGATAGCATTTACACTCTTCTCATCTTCATTAGAGGATGTCATCAAACACCATGGAATATCATGTATGACTTATGCAGATGACACTCAAATTTACCTTGTGTTGAAGAAGGAGGACCACGCTGTGGCGCTACAAAGACTCAGTGCATGTTTTACAGACATTAAGAATTGGTCCATACAGAGTGGATTAAAGTTAAATGAAAGTAAAACAGAATGTTTACACTTTGTTAGCAGGCATAGGACTTGTAGTCCGATTGGCGATATTTCTTTTGATGGTACTGATATAGAATGCTCTACGGCTGCTAGAAACCTAGGGGTCATGTTTGATAATAATATGTCTCTAAAGACCCATGTGAACAACGTATGCAGATCTGCCTCGTTTGCATTGCATAAAATCGGTAGCATCCGTCAATTTCTTACAAAAAACACCACCCAGAGGCTTGTTCAGGCACTGGTCATGTCTCGCATTGACTTTTGCAACAGTCTTCTGTATGGTCTACCTGATACACAAATTAACAAACTGCAGAGAATACAAAATTCAGCAGCTAGGCTTATTATTGCTAAACGTCGCTCACGTGAGTCTGTCACTCCACTGCTAAGGGAGCTTCATATGCTAAGGGTTCGTGAACGAATTGATTTTAAGATCCTCTTGCTTACTTTCCAATGTTTGATAAAATCAGCTCCAGTCTATCTTCAACAGTTAATATCAGAATACTCACCCTCCCGCAACTTGCGCTCATGCAAAAAATCACTCTTAGAAGTTCCTGCCATCAACACCCAGTCTTATGGTGCCCGATCTTTTTATTCAGCATCCCCTCAACTTTGGAACAACCTACCTCAGAGCATAAAACAAGCAGACTCAACTGACAAATTCAAATCTATGTTAAAAACTCACCTTTTCGTTAAATAGATCGTCCTTAGCATATGTAGCTTCAACTGTCTACTTTCAACTGTCAACATGTATAATTAATTTTAGCTGGAATTTCTTGTCTTTCTATTTATTTTCCTTAAGCGCTCACAGACATTCTTTGTGATAAGCGCTATCTTATTATTATTATTATTATATCCAATGAACAAGCTGATGATTTCATATCCCCACCCATTCTGTTGTATTTTATTATATGAATTCATATTTTTTTCAAGTTTTGTCCTATTAGAATGAACAATATTGGATTTGCAACTGATTTAATGTGTAAAATAATCATTGCTTCAGCTTACAAACATATTTTGTTTCAAGGGGGACATATCATACACATACTTTTGAAAGTATCAAATATGATTAAAGTTGAATTAAGAAGGGGGTGAGTTTCCATAAATATAGGTTCTACATACAATATATAGTATATATAAGTTGTTCAAACACATAGCATGTCACAATAATCCTCTGCCTTCTCGATATTTTGCTTTGAAAGTCTATGAAATTAGCCACCTGTCAGAGCCCGAGAGACGAGTGTACAGAAAAGTCACTCGGAGTGTGACGTCACCGGGGGGAATTTAGTATAAGAGGTGCCTGAATGTCATACAGAAATGCTATGCAGAGAGAGAAAGATATTTTACTTTTTTTTTTCAAAGCAACTCAAATCAAATAAATAGGACTGATATGTACAAATCTTTACTTTCCCTGTATAAAAAACATTATGAATAACCACCATGAACTCTTCAATCATGATGTAAGATAGCAAACAGTGAGTTATTGAATGATATTTTCACTATTTCTCATTTATTTTATCACGATGTTCAATCAAGTGAGTAGCTGGAAAGTAATTCCGGCGGCTAGCTCAGCGCGCGTTGAACGCATAATACTAGTACACACAACACCCAGGCATTGAGTGTACTGTTATGGTCTGGTATGTCGACTTAGTTCATGGCCGTGCAGCGATCCCCTGGCGTTTTTTCTTCTTTTCTTTTGTCTTTGACTCCACTTTTATATCCTCTGGATCATTTCCACTCATAGCTCATTCCACAGAACAATCTTGAACCAAACGTATAGTATTCTTTCTCGGCCTTCTGAGTTGTTTTCTATATTTAATTACGCTAGGGGTCACCGTCACACATACAAACGCAATTCGGAAGTGAGTTGAAGACAGAAAGATATTAATTAGTATACATCTCTATGGTTGAAGACAACAAGAACGGTACGGTAGCTCGACAGCTAGCTGCGCCGGAGCGGGCGGCCGGTCGGCACAAAGCAATTCCGCAACCAACTGTGTTTTTTTGCAAGAGCCGCGTCACACGCGGATAAATATGTCATAATAACACGTCTGCTACGTTATCGACTGGTGAGAAGATCTCGATCAAATTTCATATTATTCACCTTGAAATTATTCCTTTAGGGTCTATGGTATCATTCTGAGGGAATTCACATATTTGGAATAATAGTACGGCCACAAATATTTTAATCATTTCCTCTTTGCAAGTTCTATGGCTCGCAGATACAACTTCAACTGCAGTTATTCCATAGTAGTACACAAAACGGCACTGCCTTGTTTACTAAACCGGGACCGAATACCCCCCGGTGACGTCACACTCAAAGAACACCCGTCTCGGTAGGCATTGCAGGAGCGAACTCAGGGAAAATGGGTAGGGATAAATCGTTCAAATTCACTATTTTGAAAAAAGAAAATGGGGGGTCGAATCACCTATTAGTGTTTGGGGGGTTGTAAGGTTGCTATTAATGTAAATATCTCAATATTTGGAATCGTCTTCTTAATTCAACTTTAAGATAAAAAAAGGAAAGTGGGGAAATAACTTTATAAGCATACTATTGCATATATTCATTCAATAAATTCATTATCAGATTTTGATGACATTCTCTGTGATTTCCTCGGTGAATTTTGATCCATTTATTTAGATACAATAAAGCCCAGAGTACCCCTTCAACTATCCTGTCTTTTTCCCCTCTCTCTCTCCTCTCTTTGCTTGTATTCTTTAATGTACATTGAATTTTCTTCTTTTTTGTCTTTAAAACAGTTCTCCAGGAATTTTGCAGGATTGCGATTGAGTTTATGAGGAAAGGCATCACACAGAAAGTCTATCAGGGTGCAGCACGTAAGTTATAACTTGTCATCTATCAAATACATCTCGACTTTGTTTGTCTGCCCCCCCCTCCAGACCCCGGGGGGCCAGTCAAATATATTACTGTATACACGCATGACCGAAAACGTGTTTAAAGGGATGTTTTTTCAGTTTTGGACGCGGGCTGCGCGTTCACTCGATAAGGGTATCAAAAACACAGATTTTCAAAAATAAGGGTGGTTTGCAAGACTGGTCAATGGTCAATCATGGGGTCAAATGTATTTAGGGTATTTGTTTTTTTCCAAAGCCTTTTTTGTTTCTAAGACTAGCCAAACTTGTTTAGGGTATGTTTTTTCCTCGGGCTTTTTCCTCCTCGTTTCTGAAAAGTGTTCAGGTTCTTCCTGATTATGGTATTTTAACCCAAACTGCACTGGGGGTATGCAATACCCATGAATATAGTTTTGTCTATATTTAATATATTGTTAGCAAGAAGACAAAACTTTTTTAGGGGTCATATTCTGGCGACAACTTGTTTAGGTTCCAAAATGTGTTAATGAAGATCACGAAAAACTTATTTAGGGGGTTATTTTGCACACAGAGAAAACTTGTTAAGGGGGTTTTTGGAAATAATTTGGCCACACCTGTGTACAGTAATACATTTTGTACATATTGTAATGACATAATGTAATAGGTCACAATTTAAATGGAAATTTGTTGGGGAGAAAGCTTTGTTTTTGATATCTACATGTATTTCTTTTGGGTTGTGGATGATTCTAAATTGATTTTCTTTATTAGCACAGGATTATTATAATAAAATATGATGCAAAATTAACAACATCTCTAGCTCTTTTCTGTATACATATTGAGGTATGTTGGCCTTGGGTTCTGTTTCAGAAAGCTCTTTGTAAGTTAAGAGTGACTTTAAGAATGACTGGTGATCCTTGTGGTAAATGATATTCATCATTAAATGTTCATTGCTGATTATTTAGCTCGTAAGAAAGGTTCACTTCATTCTTAAAGTCGCTCTTAAAGGTCAAGTCCACCCCAGAAAAATGTTGATTTGAATCAATAGAGAAAAATCAAACAAGAATAACGTTGAAAATTTCATCAAAATCGGATGTAAAATAAGAAAGTTATGACATTTTAAAGTTTTGCTTAATTTTCACAAAACAGTTATATGCACAACTCGGCAACACGCAAATGAGGGAGTTGATGATGTCCCTCACTCACTATTTCTTTTGTTTTTTGTTCGAATTATACATTATTTCCATTTTTACAGATTTGACAATAAGTACCAGTTTTACTGAACCATAAAATGTTATAACAATTGTAATTCCCCATGTTCATGAAGGAAGAAAACTTATTTCACCTTCCGATGTGGAGAAAATTAACATATTTCAGATTTCATATAATAGAATACAAAAGAAATAGTGAGTGACGTCATCAGTCCCTTCATTTGCATACCGACTAGGATGTGCATATAACTGTTTTGTGAAATTTAGCAAAACTTAAAAATGTCATAACTTTCCTATTTTACATCCGATTTTGATGAAATTTTTAGTGTTATGCTTCTTGGATTTTTCTCTATTTGTTCAAATCAACTTTTTGTTGGGGTGGACTTGTCCTTTAACTTACAAACAGCTATACTGTGTGAAACACCCACCTGGCTAAACTGTACAGATAAATAAGGGCATAGTGTACTATGTAAAGTCAATTTGGTCCTTTTCAATCCATAAGTCATCATGGTCCATTATTGTGGATCTTGATTTTTGATATCCTAGTAGAATGCCTAATGTTTTTTTTTTTTCACTCCTTGCAGAGAAACTAAACGTAGATGCTGAGACGGTCAAACATGGAGTGGAAGGCCTTATGTACCTCTTAACTGAAAGCGCTAGACTCATGGTAAGAATATGTAATCTCATGGTAAACACAACATTTCAGTTATGGAACATACAGTGGTGCTAAATAATTAGTGAGCCCCACCAAAAAATGCTCTCTATCATGCCGAGTGTCAACAATGTTCGGCATTCCCAGAGAAACAAACTTTATTTAATGTAATATTTAATTAAAGGTCTTACTTCTTAATTAAATATCTAAAACATAGCAGATGTTGAACACTTGAAATATGTTTTCTTTTAGGTGGTGTTCACTAACTTTTTAGCACCACTGTATCCATTAGTTTCCTGGAGTCATACAAATGCAGAATCTTTTGAAGTTATACTGGGTTATTCTATTTTTTAGGGGGAGCATTCAAGAGAGATAATTCAGAATATATTGAGCTATGGTAGATTACATAGAGTTTAACAAAGGGTATAAGAATATTTTTTCATATTATAATTCATCTTTTGACAAGTTGCTGGATTTTTTTGATACCTTATTTTTATTATGTAGTCTTGTAGTTTATTTATTCAAATGACAAATAAATCACTTTATTCAGAAAAAAATTTATGTTACAAATTTGTATGTAGCAAAGGAACCACAGTTTACCTCAAATCATTCCAAAAATTCTCATTCATCAAATATATCACAGTTCTATATCTCATGACTAATCTACATTAGAGGTACCCCTCTAGTGGACTTCAAGGTGATTAAAAGATGCCCACTTTTAAGGTGATTAAAAGAATGTTTGTATATGAAAAACTACAAAATGTGTACCTTTCTTTTTGTGCAGGTGTCTGAACTGGATTTCCAGGATTCTATTGCAATATTAGGTTTCTCTGAAGATTTACGCAAAGATCTGCTAGGTTTATATATTGAGAACCGAGCTGAGATTAGGGGTATTCTAGGAGAGATGGCAATGGACCTCCCACACTATCATAACCTGGAATGGAGACTAGATGTAGAGGTAAGTACTTGTTATTTATGTATATATTTTTCTTTTTTTCTCATTTATGAAGTGCTGTGATACAGTCACTGTGAAGAGTGCTATATAACTACTTATATTGTATTGCATTGTATTGTAAGTACATGTACATTAGAGTACACTCAGCGTAAATCTACCTTCTGTGAATAGAATAATCACCTAACTTGAAGCATTATTTCATACCAGATGGGTGTTTCATAAGCTGTTCATAAGTCGCTCGCGACTTTACGAATGACTGGTGATCCATTTCTTCAGAACTAAGTCAGCACCAATGGAAATTTGGCGTGCATCACTTACTACACGAAAGGATTACCATTCATTCATTAATTCCCTTGTAACCCACTAACTTTATGAAACACCCCCCAGAATATGCAAAACATTACTTATTTACATCTTCTAAGTTGAATTTTACCCACATCGAACAGATTTCTGTTTCCCCAAGAGATGCCACCTAGGCAGACTTTTCTGTATTCATAGTGATGATCAAACTTAGTTATATATATTTTTGAATGATGAATTAAAAAAAAGATATTCAAATATCAAAAATATATTTCATCTCATTTATTTAGTGTGTGGCAAAATAGTAATATTGCTTTGCTATGATAATAAACCCCTAAAAAAAATCCAGCAACTCAAGTTTGAGTGGTAATAAATATCTTAGTGTGCCATCATCATATGAAAAGTGGTATCACTGGAAAGCAAGAATATTCCTCTTTACAATCAAATGTCATTTGTAATGCTAATATTATCATGGAAGGCGCAGACATGATAAATATGCAGCAATGTCAAAAATTGTTTCAAGGATGGACCAAGTTTGAATGATGTTGATGCATTGATGGCTGAAAATCCACACATTGTGTATTCTCATTTGGACAATGAATTGAATGTGTTTGGAATAATGTTGAACCTTGTTATTTCAAAAGTTTTAGGATGTTGAGTTAAAAAAAAAAACGACGAGATGTTAGTTTCAAGCACATTTCATTCATTCAAAAAGCACCCTTTCACTGTTGACACTTCGAAACATTCATTGTCACCCGCCTGCATGGTAACAATTCTATAGAAGTGGAGACTCTTGTTAGGAAACAATGCATTTTGCAACATTCCACTTCTGACTTTTCCCTATATCCAGGGTAACTGCATATTCCATGATTACATAATCACAGTAGATGGCACATCATTGTAAAGAGGAATAATTAGACTTTTTGATAATTTCCATTCTTTTTATCATTTTTATTCCTCCTTGTTTGCAGCTTGCCAGTCGATCCCTTCGACATCAAACCATTCCTACTATCATGATGAAGCTACATACTGAAGACTGTGGAAAGAAAGATATCCAGGTACTACAAACAGACCCAGTCAATCTAGTTCACTTGACTCAAGCACTAGAGGGCGCCCTAGCAGAGGTCAAGACACAGCATTGTAGAAGAATAATCAGAAATATCAATAAGTAGATTACTCAGAGTAGCTAGGATTTTATATGAAAATTTGTATAGAGAATTGATATTAGAATATTTTTATTATTTTTGGAACTTATGAAATGTATGGAAAAAAAAAAGAAACAGAGGATCAGTTGATAAAGTTATACACTGTATGTTCCATTGTTTTGTGTACTATTTAAACTATGATACATTCTTCTGTTTGTGATGTGTGAATAGCCATCAATAGTATAAAGTGATTGTATCATTTCTGTGAAAGCCAAAGACACAATGTAAGTTTGTGCTTATGGGAATTACATAATTAAAGAACGTGTTTATTCAATCTAACAGCTAAAGGGCTATTCCACATATTGTAATATCAAGGTGATTGGAACAAATGTTAACAAGCAGACTGATTAATGTTCAACCAAATCTGATGAAAATGTGAAATCATGCATCTTTTCTCGTTTGGATTATTTTCCAAATCGGTGATGTCAACTGTTCATCTTATCTTTTGTGTTTTATCATATGAAATAATTATTTCATGAAGATATGCTTAATGAATATCCACCATGCATGAAAATAAGTTCAGGTGATTTTACATATTTTATTCAATGAATGTACGTTTCAAATTCTTTCTGCGTAATTTGAAATATTTGTTATATCACAAATTCTCGTATAAGAGACAATATCAGTTCAATCATACATACTTTACCATTTTTTTTATCGGTACAAACTTCAATTGCAATGATTTTCATCGAATTTTATGTAAAATTTCACAGTACTGTTCTGCATCTTTTAAGATCAGAATGATTCCATGTTGAAAAGCCCTTGTGATATTGTGATTATCATCGTCACCACCACCATTTCTCACTGTCATCATCATTGTCATCACCACCATCACCTATTTTCATCATCCATAAGTGGGCACGCAGTGGTCGAGTGGTTCTGACTTGCCTTTCAAACAGAGGGTCGTGGGTTCGAATCCTAGCCATGCGTGTTTTCCTTCAGCAAGAAATTTATGATGGTAGCTCGAGCTAAAGCCAGGGTGATAATAGCAGCGCTTTGTATCCTCAGGCAAAAAGCGCTTTATAAATCCAGCTATCCTTATTATCATCGTTGACACCATCATCACATTGTCTTTAAAATTGAGTTGGTATCCCTTTATCACTGATATAAGCCTATGTACCCCAGACCCATGTTGGGAGTTACTGTTATCTTTCCTGTTTAAAGTAGGTTCATTGCAGATTCCCATGTGGCCGTCAGATGGTAAAACGGTCTAACTCGATAAATTTGACTTTTTGATGTAAATTCACTTTCCTTGTAATGTGAGGGCGCTCTTTCCAATGGTGCTATCGAGAAAATTCCATCATGTCTTGATTTAGAGATAATTTTCCGCTATCTTGGTACTATTTTGTATTTTTCCTTCAGATTTGATGGTAAAATGGTCCATCTTTGAGTTAGCCCATTGTCGGTAATATCGTTTGGAGGTAAAAAAACATAAACCTTGAATCATCGCTGTCAGATGGTAAAATGGTCTATCTTCAAGTTAGACCAGTTTACTGCCACGTCAGATGGTAAAATGGTCTATCTCGAAAATCGCTGAAGAATGTGTGCATTGGGGTAAGATGGTAAAATGGTCTACCTAGAAGATAGACCATTTTACCATCTTATGATGTGTAGTACGAGTGTATACATGTGTTGTGGTTAAAACGGTCTATCTACAAAAGTCTACAAAAATCTCATTTATTTCATAATTAAAACCCCGAAATTAGCTAAAATTCATCAGTTACTAGTGTTTATTGTGCTTCTTCTTTTCCCATTGGTAAAAATGCATTATTTCTGTCTCATAAAAAAGCTCAAACCTCTGAACTTTAAAATCCTTTTTCTCAGAACAGCGATTTTTTAGATAGACCGTTTTACCATCTGACGGCCGCATTGTTAAGGTCCTTTTGTGCAAGTCCTGTAGGGAATGTTTAAACTTGCATATAATTTATACAGATTTCATGGTGTATGGACACTTGATTTGTGTGTAAAAACTGAACAATATATCATTTCGTTATTCTCTAAATCAGATGAGAAAATATTTTGTTCACCCTGATTATAAAATGGATGATAAAAATGAAACGGTTGGTTTTGATTATTAGTTGGAATGGTACACACCATGGGTTGTTTGAATAATTAAAATAAATTTTGAATGATTTTAAATAGCCATTGCCTAAATCTAGTGTTTAATTGTTTCTACCATGATATCTGCATAAACTATGGTGTTTACTAGTACTTACTAGTACCCAGCCTTTGTATCAATTCAGCCTTTTCTTGTTCACACATTTTCCCCCTCATTCTTGAATATGGTATTGATTTTCTTTTTCCTGCATTTCGAAAAACCCATGTAAGACTAAAAGAAGGATATTACTCCCACATGAAATTAATGTTTGTATTCTTTATTTCAAAACAGTAGTGCAACTAGGACCAATTGCATTCAAATTCAAGGTGTTGAATTTTACATAAACTGTACATAAGCAGGATATGTACATGTATATTACAACAAACAACTCAACAATCCATATAGATATTATTTATTCAGATATGTACATGTATTTGCAACTTAAAGAAACATGAAGCTGGATAACATTCAACTGCAAATGTAATTGTCACTATCGCTGACATTGGTTTGTCAAGTAAATTATAGGAGAGATCTCTGATTTGGCAGTGAAATGGGAAGCTATTATGAAGAGAGGCACATGGATGATTTGTAATTACTTTCTGTAAACTTATAGAAATGTATACAGTGGAAGCTCAATATATACATGTGTCTCTTAAAAATTGTTAAATTACCTTATCAGAAGTATTCTTTTATACATATTGTTTACACAAAGAAAAAAAGAGAAAGTTTATGATCAATTATTGAAAATATTGCCACATATATTAGGAATATCAAAATTTCAGTGGAGGTTTATTTACAGTGGAACTATGTAATTGAAATGTCCATCCTGATATTACAAGATATGTGTGATTATCTTATTTATCAACAATCTATCTCATCTACGAGACTAAGCTGCAAAGCCCTTTGAAGATTACTGAAGAAGAATAATTAAACTCTGAGTTCATTTAAATTTTGACTCTCGCATGTCACATATTTATTATATGTTTTTCACACGATAATAATGAATTAATTACTGTGAGAGCATTCTATCACAATGGACTATTAATAGTTAAAATACGATGGTAGACCATAGTTGAAATTAATCAGTTTTCAGAATACGGGCCAATAACTCTTTCAATGTTGTCTATAAAACCATGGACCTTGGTCCATTATGAAACATAGCCTCTACAGTGCGTATAAAAAAAAACGGGACAGATTTGAAAAGTCTATAAAATTTTTGTTTCAAATTATGTCTATATTTTGGTGTTAATAGGTGTTCTGAAGTCTTATCTTTCAAATGTCATTTAAAAAAAATTAGTTTTGTTCATGCTTGACCGAACACAGAATGTTTTTGTATAGGGTTAAAAAGGAGGCTTGCGCCAGAATGTCATAAAATGATAAATATGATGATCGGACTTTTTGCTAATCAGCAGACTTCCTCTTAACCTTTTCATTATCTTTGCAATAATTTTCAAATTATGCCGTCAAAATTCATTTTCAAATCTATTTGTTTGCTTGAATTGTTCTGTTGTTGTTTCTTTTTAATATGTTCTCTTTTAGCTTTGAATATTCCTTCTTCAAGCAAAAACATTTTTTTTTCAACCGAAGTATGGGAGAGCTTGTATTTTTTTTCAAATCCTTTCATTGTGCGCTACAAAGGTTATGGTGCCTTTTGTCATACAGATGGGCAGGGTTTGGGGATGTTCCCCCCCCCCCCCCCCCCGCTCGCTCACAACTTTATATTACATTTTTCCAGATCTGCCATATCTAGCTCCTTCAAAATTGACTCAATACACCATTGCCATTGAAAGACATGAATCCTTTCTTGTTTGTCCTGTCAAGCATATAATTGAACTTGGTCAAGGAATCAATAACCCCTTGAAAAATGGATTCATGTCTTTTAAAGGTACCATAACATTATTTGTTTTACATAATAAAAGGATTTGAATAATTACAAGTTTTCCCAATTAATGATACAAATCTTCTCGCTTGGGTTGACAAAAAGTCTTCTTTTCTTCCTTATGAGGGAAAATTCAAAGGTAAAAGAGATTTAATTGAAAAAACCACAAAATAATTCAAGTAAATAAATAAATAAATTTGTAAATAAAATTTGACAGCATAATTCAAAAATTATGGCACAGATAACGAAAAGGTTAAGAGGAAGTCTGCTGATTAGCAAGAAGTCTGATCATCAAATTCTGCCATTCTGGCGCAGGCCTCT
Organism: Lytechinus pictus; assembly: GCF_037042905.1. Classification (NCBI taxonomy): domain Eukaryota; kingdom Metazoa; phylum Echinodermata; class Echinoidea; order Temnopleuroida; family Toxopneustidae; genus Lytechinus; species Lytechinus pictus. Next base: position 23,586,647 of record NC_087260.1, read on the forward strand.
TTTTGAACCCCCGACAAAAACGTCCCGTGTTCGCTCAAGCTTGAACAAAATTTATTTATTTATTATTATAGATAAAATTTCAGAGCATCTATTAACATCAAAATATAGATATTATAATTTGAAACAAATTTTGTATAGACTTTTCAAAACTGTCCCGTTTTTTTTATACGCACTGTAGATACTCGTTGTCAAACCTATAAAGTCAAAGTGCAATAGACTTTTCAAGGTGGGGAGCAAAAAACTTCATTGATGAGATCTTGACTTTTTAATATTTCTACATTATTACATTTATTGATATCTCATTGCAAAGTTTGTAATAAAATAAATCTAAATATAGCCCATATAATTTGTGCTGTTTTGATTTGTGGTGGTAGAAATTGTAACGTTGGTGACACTGATGATGGAGCATTGGAGTGTAAGTATTGATAATGATGATTATGATGGTGATGATGATAATGGTGATGATGGTGATGATGAGGATGATAATGACGCTGGTGATGATGACGGTGATAATGATGAGGATGACGCTTGTGATGATGAAGATGATGACAAGGATGATGTTGTTGATAGTGATGACGCTGGTAATAAGGAGGAGGATGAAGATGATTATGATAATGATGTTGATAAGGATGATGATGATGATGATGATATTGATGATGGTGCTGAATTATAATCCTTGATGAATCATAACAATGCATCTACAGTTTAACATTGTACACTTTTACAAGACAAGAAATAGCTGTGCATCTCATTTGTCCTTCTTTGTTTTCTCAAGAGAAGAAGTCCGCTTCAGTCGTTTGGCTTGCAGTTTCTGCTCATATTCTTTCTTCTTCTCTCTATTGGCAGCATAAGAATCTTGACGTTCCTTCTCAGCTTTCTGCTTCTTAACCTCTTCAAGTTGGTTGTAAAGCCTACAATCAAAGATCAAATCGTATAGTTAAGCAATCCATGTTGCTTTGGTCAAATCCAGGTTACAGGGCCGCTCTCAATATCATAAAATGTCGAACAACATGAATTAATTTTACTTGGGTGAAAACATTTTATCCACAATCTAATGAATCTGCCTATAAACAGTATTTGAAGACCTTTTTTTTTTTTTTTTTTTTTGCTTGTCAATTTATTTTCTGGTACGAAAACCTATATTTTTTTAATTGAAGACCTTTTTTTTTCTTTTTTTTTGCTTGTCAAATTTTTTGGCGACCGATTTTGCCCCCCCTGTGGAAAATCCTAGGTACGCCACTGATTTAGATACTGAATTTATGTTTATTCTAATGAGTGTAGGATAGTCAGATTTTAATATAGATATTTAGACAATGATTCAGAGCTTTGTACACTAGGGTGTTTCATGTGACGATATTTGTATCAGATGATACAACTTTAATTTTGAAAAGTGGGTCACAGACCGATTGTAAGGTGTGCAGTGACCTTAAAAGACATGAGTGGTAATTACCTGAGACTCCTTTCTTTCATTTCTTTCTGTACTGTATTTCTGTCTGTTCTTGTCTTCAATGTTGAGCTCAAGCTACTGGCAGTGGATGACTGGTCTGGATGGGTATTAAATGAGTCAGACGAAAAAACATGAAATAATTACATTAGATATTAGTAATGCAATCTACCAAGTATGGTTAGACCTGTCTACAAAGTCTACTCAAAGGAAGCAATAAAGATGGTCTTATGAGCACGATAAAAACATCCTTTCTTACCCAATCACAGAAATTAACCTGATTTTGGTAACTTTTCACTTGCAAGGTGTCTGACCTTTGTCGTAGCTGATGCTTTTGATGATGCAGCAGTGCACGTCAAGGAGGGTGCTCATTGTCCTAATTCTCTATTCTTAGAGGAATGACATTCCAAAACTCCGTAGTGCTGCATCAGCAACAGCTACGACAAAAGTCTGATGAAGCTTGCAGCCTAGCAAGCGAAAGCTTACCAAAACCAGGTGAATTTCCATGACTGTGTAACAAACGTTTTTCTCATGTCTACACACCAATCAGATTAATGTTTTCAGGTCTTAATGAGCAGGTTGTCTTTATTGACATATGGTCCTTATATATACAAGTACTTTGTTAATACGCTCTGGCTGAGTAATGAGTAATAAATAATAGTTATAGAGTGGCAGACTCTTTTTCATTATTTTTTTTTGGTATTCCTTACATATCCACAATTGTCACATTTTGGCATTACTTTATTATAATCAATTTACTTACCTGTCCTCTCGTACTCATTAAGACTGATATTTTTTCTGGATCCTGCAGACTTAACAAGCTTTGCTTTTTTATGCAGGTTCCCTCATATTTCACTCTTTTAAATTGTCTTTCATTCCAAATCGCTATTTTCTTTAATTTGAATTAATTGTTATGCCTTGTCTGATTTGTATTCTCATGAGTTTTCTGATATTGTTTTTCATATTGTTGTTTGTAATTGTGAAATATGTAAAATAAAGTCAAATCAAATCAAATATATAGGTAGTCACTAAGGCATTTTGACAGAAATAGTTAAAGTCAGACATTTTATATCAAATCAAGCAATTCAAAAACACTTATTCATTTATTGTCTGATTTTATATCTTGATCCTAAGCTCCAAACAATCAACAGTATCTCCCAATAACATCAGGAATATCACAGTACATCAAAGTATAGAAGGCAATTTATGAAATCGAATCAAACGGCTTTCATACTTAAATGATTCAATTTCTAAAATGTTCATACCAGTTTTGCTCTTTATTGCTTTCTTCACTGTAGCATGCTTCTTCTGTTCTTTGACCTTTGACCTCTTCCAGTCCTGTATCGTCTTGGCAAAGGCAGTGGATTCTTGGCTCCTATTAAGAGCATGATCTTTGATTTCTTTCTTACGGAATTCTGATGATTGGATGAAAGCTTTCTTACGCTGCTGGAAAGCCTCTTGGAGTGAGACTGAAAAGGAGATATTGTCATTTAAATTTGTTATAAACCACTTTATGAGACTGTCCACTATCACCAGTAATGCCCTCTCCTTCATTACTGATTTGATCATCATCACAACCACCATCAATACCATCATCATCAGCATCATCATTATCATCATCACCATCATCATCACCATCATCTTCATCATCATCATCATTCTCTCATCATCATCATCACCACCATCGTCGTCGTCATCATCATCATCATCATCACTATCATTAGTAGCAGCAGCAGCGATATCCTCATCCATATCGCTGTCACCATTATAACACGTCGTACCACCAACATCAAGTAGCAGCATTACCATCATTTTCATAAGCATCATTGGAATTACAGTGAGTTTTTTTGTAAATCAATTGTGATATATAAGGTACCTGGCCCAGACCCAGAGGCTGCTTCACCAGAGTGCCTGTCATGACTTCCAGATCGCTCCCCTAATGAAATCGACCCATCACTGTCCGACTGCTGAGTGACAGCAAATTCACCTGCCGATTCTTTCACTCTTGCCTGCTGGCTGGTTGACTGGTGGATGCCCTTCACTTGACCTTCAGAATGGGTCACCCTCACATGAGTGGTGCTGGTCAGACTATGTGTGACCTTGAGATGACCTTCTGACCTGGTGAACCTGGATGATGCTAGAGGACTAGATTCAAGAAGTTCATGTTCATGCTGCTGGAAGGACAGTAGAGACCTTGAGACACTTGCTTGTGATGATTGTGATAAGTCCAGTGTCGAAGGTTCCTGACACTGATCAGTAAAAAGACAAATAGACAGGATAGATCACTCTTAGAAGGTTTTACAAAAAATACCTGCAATCAATTGCAAATTTCTGTTGGAATTTTACAATTGATAGATCAATTTTTGTTGTAAAAAAAATAAAACACTCCATGTTGTAAGAAGCAGATAGGTAATTGATTGCAAATTTGCAATTACATTTGAATTTCAAATCTATTGTGACGACAGAAATCTGTTTGACCTACATGAGGTTTATTACACATGCTTCACAAAATCTGGTCTAACAAAATTTCTTCATCTTGGGTGAATTTTTGCCTTTTGGAAGGTCCACATAATAATACTAATAATAGTCATTTCTTGTATAGCGCTTAACACATTATGAATAATGTCTTTATGAGCTTCCAAAGGACTTGGATATTACTACCCTAGCTGTAGCTCAAGCAGCTTTCACGCGCTCGGCATTTCAAGGAATAAATTCCTGCCAGGTACCCATTCACCTCACCTGGGTTGAGTGCAGCACAATGTGGATTAATTTCTTGCTGAAGGAAACTACGCCATGGCTGGGATTTGAACCCACGACCCTCTGTTTCAAAGTCCAGAGACTAATCCACTGGGCCACAACGCTCCACTATACAAGTTTACTTGTAATTGCATAACAAATGATTGATTTGGGGACCACAAATAGATCTACACCTCATCAGTGATTCACTTCTACCCACTTAAGCTGCTCTTCCTAAAGATTCTACTTTTAGTCAACATCTTTTTCTTTTTCATAAACAACCCCTCCTCTTATTTCTACTCCTAATTATCATCATCATCATTATCATTTTACTCCTCATCTCTTGAGAATCCAGACCCAATGGAGGCAATCATAATAATCATCCACCTCATCCTTTTACTCAACCTCTCCTATTCATCATCATCATCATATTATCATTTTCCTCTCCTCCTTCAACGCTTCCATTTGTCATATCCCACTCCTCACCTCTTGAGGCTCCAAACCAGCTGGAGCTGCTGTCCTAGAAGCCTGGAGAATTGAGTCAGCAGTGGTGTTCAGGGATGAAGCAAAGGTAAGCTCCGGTTCCTCCAGGATCCCCGTCTCCATCTGAATGTCATCTAGAGAAGGGAAGGTCTGGTCTTCAGGGAAAGATGCTCCAGCTACGGTTAGCTGCCGGTAGGCCTGATCCTGAGCACTGGTCCCCAGATTTGGCTAAATGAAATTTAAAAAAATGAAACATGATGGGTAAAGACAGAGTTTACCTCGGAAGTGTTTCATGCAGATTTTTGTCAGTGATTTTCACAGACAGAAGTGAAAAGCTGATGGAAATCTTTGAATCTGATTGTTTGAGAGCATGACCCCCCCTTTTCTCACCCATCCTTTCAGCACAACATTTAGGCAGGTACCTCAACAGAGAAATCTGTTGATAATAAGAGACATTCGAATCAAATGAAGTAAAGTATATAACACAATCATGCTTTGCATAATCTGCTCAGAAAAAATTGCTTTGACTTGGGCAAACTTTTAACTTACATGGAATAACAACTTATGCAAGTTTACCTGTACATCATTATTACCTGAAGTGATGTAATATCCCTGCCTTTGATTGGTGACCTCATCTCTGAGACTGAGCCATCTTGTGACATGCTGTAACCACTCAGTGAGACATCAGAGAAAAGGGGCATTGTTATACCTCTCTGTCTCCCATGCTAGGTTGCAAGGAGTTAAAAACAAGACAGATATTTTTTGAGTATTTAGCAGTCAACAGTATGTTCTGAGAATTAAAAAAAAATTGATTCTCAGAAAAGAATGTTTTGTCTTTTGAATTTAATCAATTAATTTATATATCTAATTAAAATGATTTCCTTAAGTTAATGGTATGGTATTCAATTTGTCATCTAATTTAGCATACATGAAAGTAATCTATAGAATATGAGTTAAAACAAAATACCATCAGGTAGGGATATTTTGACCAGGACAAAGCAGAAGTTAAAAGAGGGTGTAAAAATTACAAAGATGGCAGTGAAGATAAAGATGATGATGATCAAGATGGTGGAAAATTGATGACAATGATAATCATGCTGATGATAGTGATGATGATAATAATGATAATGATGATGGTGATGATGATGGTGATGATGATGAATATGATGTTGCTGGGAAATAGGAGACATGTTTGATACATATGCTAGTAGAAGCATAAAAGTGTTTCTACAAGGTTCTAACAAACTAAAAAAAAGAAGATTATAACTCACCGGCAAAGAAGCTAGCAAATCTTTAATATAGTCTTCCTGTGAAGCAGCTGTTCTTACATCTTGATCTCTAAGGGATCCCTGTCTCGAGCCTACAGCTGAATGATCTTTGGTCTCATATGGTCTCAGGAGTTCAGAGGAGGGTTCAGATTGCATCTGGCCTGGTGAGGTTGATCTACTAGATTCCACTGATTCCTGTGAGTGTAAAACTCTATCATTATGGGTATCAATGATTACTTGTTCCTTTCTTTCTGTATGAGCACTCCTTTGGGTACCTAGACCATGAAAATGAAACTGCTCGAGGTGCTGAGATGATTTTGGAATAAACAAAGGTGAGTCATTGTCATCACTTGGTTGACCGGATGAATCCTCTCCCATTGATGCGCCTATGACGGTGCTAAGTTTGGAACTACTGGATGGAGTGAACTCCTCCTGTGATGGCAGCCTTGGAGTGGACCCATTGTTCTGACCATTGGAACTGGAACTGGAAGCTAGATTCAGGCCAGCAGCTAGATGCTTCTGCATCTGAATGTTTCCCAGTTCACTTTCAGCATGAGATTGAAAACCAATGCCATCTTTGGCTTCACTGGAGTGATCATGAATGGAATCTTGAGTTGCCATTGTGGTATTCTCTAATTCCAGCATGGGTAAAAATTCATTAGTGTCTTCACCTACAGGAACTGACTGTTGGAGAGTATCCATTCCACCTCTACCTAATCCATCACTACTACTTGATGCTGCTGATTCATCAGATGATTTCAACAAGTCCTTCCATCGCATGCTTTGTCCCGCCGGTTCACCTCTATGCACACCCAGGAATCTTACATTTAAATCTGTACCATATGATCCATGCAGTTCCCCTGTCAAGGTTCTTCGTTGTCTGTCACTATGTTGATCAACAGCACTGGCATCTGCAATACTTTCATCCTCTAGGGTGTGTTCTGAGAGAGTAGTAGCAGTTACACTCACATCTATTGCTTGCAAATCTGATGTCAAGTGAGGTATCCTTGTTTCAGGAGTAATAAAAAGTTCATTTTCCATGCCTGCCACAAATGGTTGTGAAATCTGAATGACAGAGCCAGCAGCATCACGCCTGCTTCGATTTGGAGTCTGCATCACTGGTTGTATATTTTGTGACCTCTCAATGTCACTTCTGTCCATGACAATCTCCTGACTTGCCTGCGAGCTTTCTCCAACTGTTGCAGGACCACCAAATGTGGGCAACCTCTCTCCAAGGTTACCTTCCGTTCCAGACAGATAATTGGGATGGGGTGCTTTTTCATCTGATCTAGATACCACATTCCGAGGAGTTACACTTACTCCAAGCATATGCATTCTCTCATCTGCGGATGTCTCCATTTCTATAATAGTGCTCAGTTCATGAGGTCCCATGTTTTCAGGGAGCATGGCTACCTGGTGAAGATTGGCAGGAGGAGGGCGTCTTGATCTCGTTACTTGCAAACCTTGAGCAGGATGCGTTCCCACAGCCATAGGTAAGAACATAGGAACTGGAGGCTGGTCATACTGGATAGGAACTCTATCATCAAGATCTGGAGAGGCAGCATGAATTGTGTCATCATCATAGGTCAGGCTCAACTGTCCAAAGGTTTGTGGCAGTTGTTCACTGCCACTTCCATCTCCTTCAGGCCGCTGCACATATTCATGAGTGTCAGCATGTTGAAAAGTGGATGATAAATGAGGTTCTGGCAGTGATGATCCATCTAGACTTTGTAAAGAAGGGTTCTGTAGATGAGGGAGTAGATCATCTGGTCTAAATACATGACCTTGCAGAAGTTCCCTGTAGACTCCCTTTGGACCTTTTCTAGCACCAATAAACTCACTGGTTTCTTGTGAACTGTCATCGAAGACTCCTGTAGATTGCAAAACTACAGTAGTTTGACCATGGAAGGATCCTGAAAGCTGATACGGTCCAGACCTTGTATCAAACTCTTCTGATGCACTCAATGTACCACTTTGAATTGTTGGTCTCCATTCCCTGGACTTTGACTGTGTGAAGTCAGTAGAGCCTTCAAATGAGTCCTGTCCTCCAACTTGTTGGTTTATGGCACTTAGTTCTGCCATAAGATCTGCAGGCCTAAACACTTGTCCAAAGAGGTTACCACCCACAGACCCAGTATGCTGCAGGCTGGGTGATGCTGTTGAGTCCTTATCAAGAGTACCCTCACTCAAAACAGAAGATTGCATATATTCAGCGTGCGAATGGCCTTGATTGAATGATTGAATATCTTGTCCAACGGAATCTGTTCCTCTTAAAGATTGTTCTTGAAGACCGGAAGAGGATGATGAGCCATTATCTTGTAGTGAACCATCAGAATCTGTGAAGTGGGTCTGGAGGTGGGGGAGCAATTCATGTGGTTTTAGCACACCCATCATCATGTTATCACGTTCCATGGTACCTCCAGATGTTCTTGAAGAAGATTGATGGCTAACATCAGACTCGTCCTCTGGTTCTGAATCTCCAAAGCTCTGTGATGCTTGAAGGTGATGCAGGAGATCTTGAGGTTTGAAAACCTGACCCTGTAGCATTCTTCTCATATCAATCTGTTGACTCCCAGGCCCTTCAAATTCAACTCCAGATGGTGATTGGAACTGTCCTGAGCTGGACTCAGGAGCATGAGATCCAACACCACTCTTTCTAAGAATACCCTGTGGAATGGATGGCGAATGCTTCAGAGGTGGTCCTTTTGAAGGAGGACTAACCTTGGCTGCTTTCATTCTTTCCTGGTATCTCCTCTGCTGTTGTTCAATCTGATCTGCAAGTTCTTTCTGCTTCTGTAGTAGCCTCAATTGCTGAGCATACTGTCTCTCTTCAATGATTCTCTTCTCCTCCAACAATTGCTGATGACGAATTCTAAGGGCCCTGTCAGCTTCAGTCTCTCTTCTGGTGTCTTTTCTCTGTTCAGAGGTATCGTGCACATAAGACATATTGATATCCTCCAAGCCACTTTTCCTCACAATACCAAGGTTCTCACTTTCTTCAGCAGAAGTCTGAGAAACAGCTTCCCCGGTCATTGGAGCAAACTGAGAGCCTTCGGTATATTGGTCAGGTTCCTGATTAAAGTCTAATCTCCTTTTTGAAGGAGACTCCATTCTGCTTTCCATATGTTGAATAGTTTTTCCATAACCCACTTGATGATCATTAGCTCTATGACTTGCACCTTCTTCAGAGCTCATGAATGGAGACTCATGAGCAGATAGTGTCTGTTGGCCTCTCCTATTACTAGGTTGAATAATGACTCCTGTATCATACCTGTTTTCTGCACCGTCTCTATTAAGTGTCCTTGTGTCTTGGTGTTCTCCAACTGAAGGTGTCAAAGTTTCTGTGAAATGGCCAGTAGGTAGCCAGTCTGTTTCGCTAATTTCATTTTGAAAGGTGTAAGGCACGTAGTCTGGAAGTTTAACATCTGGGTAATTCTGTATTAGTCTCTCCCTACGCTCATGCAGCTTCATCTGGGCATGAAGCAGCGAGTCTTGGCTTTCTTTCTGCCTTTCTAGTAGTCTCTGTTGGTATTCTCTTGCTCTCTGGAGCCAGTCTATTGCAGATTCTTCTTCAGGGATAGTACCTGAGACATGAACTACTTCATCTAGTAGTTGGCGATCAATGGACTGATCAGAACTGACATAACTCTCAGAAGATGAATTCTGGACTGCCATTCTCTCTTCTGCAACCTTTGGTCTATGTTGCATGAGAAGCATGCCATCAGTATCATCAACAGGAAGCTGGCCCCTCCCAATTTGATCACTAAACAGTTGATGTTCTGCAGGTTTGTCCCCCTGTGTTTCGTATTGTAACTCTATTGCTTCATGAGTTTGAACAGAGTCCATTTTCCTCTCTGTCAACAAGTGCCTTGCAGAAGTCTGTGGCAGATTACCTGCAGGTGCACCACTATGTGCAAGTTTGGTTGGTATAGTGTCAGGAGTGGGATGCACAAGTACACCAGGAACAAAATTTGCCTCCGTAACATGTTGCATTCTGTCAACGACGAAACCCTCTCCTAACTGTGGCCCTTGATCTGTGTTCGCCATCTGATTGTGCCATTGCTCATGTGGGACTGCTAGTTGTTGATTTTGTTCAAGTGGCATCGAAGGAAAGTTAAATGGTCCAGAGTTGTCCCAAGGTATCTGTACAGTGTGCTTCAGATCATCAAGTCTCTTCTGTTGCTCCTCGCCAATGGCTCTGATATCTTCCTGAGTCCTTGCTTGATGAGCAATCTGTAAAAGAGTGAGATAAAATATACATTTAAATGTACAAGATTGGCAAATAAAAAGGTGAAACATTTGATGTATTCTGCAAGTTAACATATTAGCTGCACAGAAGAAGCATGTCTTTAATGTGGTTGTCATGCTTGTTAGAAGCTTGTGTTGATTAGCTTGCCTTCCTAACTTCAGTCTCCCATATTAATAAACATGATCTTATAAGCAAGCAATTAGCCAACATTGGATTAACAGTATTAAATAATAACTCTTTCTTTTTTAATATATTGCACATGCAAGTGCTGTTGATATTGTTATTTCATATATTGTGGTTTCTATATATTAGGAAGAGCATGCATCGTTCTTCAGAATTGAGAAGTATCATTGACTCATGTGCATTTCTGAGAACCTTTAAAACAAAATTATCATGCTACTACATCCCATGTCAGCATGAACACATTCCCTCAAAGAGTTTGAGAATGAATTAGCTAACTCCTACTAGCCATCTCTTCATTAGTCTTCCTCTTTGTCTACCATTTACTTTTTCTGATCACAATTTCCTGCTCTAAAAGTCAACACAACCTGGTGGGTGTTTCATAAAGCCGTTTGTAAGATACAAATGACTTAACGCACGACTGGTGACCCCTTCTTGTGCTAGATGATACATCCCTATGGCATTCATTTAGGACATAAGAACATGTTCCAGTCGTTCGTAAAGTTGTGCGTGACTTTACGAGCAGCTTTATGAAACACCCACCTGATCAATTTTCTCTAACATGACATTGATGTACATCCGTCAAGACATGATGGTAGGACCCACCTTCCTACTAACTTACCCGTTCACTCCTAAGCCTAGCGGCACGTTCCATTGGATGAAGGAGGGTAGATCCTGTTTCAGAGGATACTTCAGACAGTGTCCCTGTCTCAAGGGATCTAGGAATGCTAGAGATAGTGCTACCGGTCTCCCCACTCTCAATGAGATGTTCAGATAGCTCAGTGGGTGTGGTCAAGGGCTGAGTAGGTGTGGTCAAGGCCTGGGTGGGTGTGGTCTCAGTGGTCATCTGACTCTCAGTTTCTCCAGACTCCGGAGAGGTAGTGATTTCTGGATTGAGGATATCAAATAACACTCATAATTTTCAAACATATAACCATCCCAACAAAGGGATTGTGAAGAAAGTATTTTCTCAATGAAACATTTGAAATAAACAAAATAAAAATGGAATGGAGACAGGAAGGTTGGCATCTCTCTCCGCCTCATCAATAGAAATGGTCTATGAAGAAATTCAACAGTGAGTATAAAAATCCCTTACCGGTACTTATTATAATGCAGACCTATGAGGATCAGTAGAAGAGTAGTGTTTTAGAGAGCAGTGATAGAATTATTCTTTTAATAGTTACTTTAAATTTGAAATCATAGAAGACATCAAAAGGAAAGCTGATAGTTATATTTGGGAGGAGCAGAAAAGAGGATGGTAATAAAATGATGCCATTATAGTCTGAATCTTCCATGTGCTCATTTGTACCATCTTATAAAAAAATATCAAATGGCGAGAAAACCAAATAAGAATATTACATCAGCCTTTACACTGCTTATTCCTAAAATCTAATTCTAAAAAAATGGATGTTTGTTTTGTTGCAATTTGAATCTTGTTAAGATTAAATTTTATGTGAGTTACCTTCATCCTCCTCTTGTAATTCTGGTATGACCCTAGAATGACATGAGGCCACTGGAGTTTGAAGTTTAGTTTGCTGTTTCTTCCAGTCATCCTGTTGACCTCTGACCCTACCCATCAGCTTTTTCAGCATCTCTGTGATTTGAAAAAATATGAAAATAAATCTCACTTTACAAATACCACGGGCTGTTCAACAAAGCTATCAGTAAAGAGAATCATATTCATTCTTAAGACTAGAATACTGTAAGCGGCAATCTGAATGTGTTACAGTTGTATTAGATGAAGTGGTTAAAACATGTAGGCATTCTACTTCAAGAGGAATCCCACAAATGCGAAAAGTTGTTTTAAAAGAAAAAAACAAGAAAAGAAAATCCTATTAAGTCTAACAGGTGAAAGTCTGAAGAAATGGGAAAACAATAAGGAAGTTATAAAAAAAATTCAAAGTAAAATAAATTGAATTTACTATTTTACTGTAAACATGGGGACAAGAATGTCAACTTGGCTGGACAGCTGATGTCACTTATTGTGATGTACTGTCTCGGAAATTCCTACAATCACTCAAATACGACTTTTTCCACTCAAAATATTTTTCTTTTATGAAGGCATATCACAATATGATAGCTTTATGACATTTGAAAACTTGTCAATATGGCAAATGAAATATCTCCCTGATCTACAATAAGCAAAAAATAAACAACTGAATCAACCAACCTGCTCTTGAAGAAACAGCTTTTTGCCGTAAAGACGTATCATCTGGCCTCTGTCTCAGTGTGGCCTTGGCCCCTCCAGTCGGGTACTGTGTAAAGACCTGGTCTTCTTGCGGAAGGTTTGGTCTCTCTAAGGTGATCTCTGACTCCTGATCCTCCACGTTCTCTGTAGTCTCAGTTGTCAGGTCCAAGTCCGTGTCTTGGCCTGGGACTTTGGGTTCCAGGGCTAGTGTGATATCACCAGCATAGTCTAAGATTGGATTGAAAGAAATGGGAGATCAGGTAAAGGCACTGAAACACAACTTGAAACAACGGAGCTGATCCAGAATAGCACAAGATCAAGGGCACAGAATTTACTGATAAGGAAAAAAAAATAGAGTCCTCACTCCACATAGGACAAATATTGCTCCTTGAAATATATGACAAGCTCACAAGAAAAAGAGGGATAATTGTCAACATTTGGTTCACAGTTCACAAAGAAAACATAAAGATATTCCAGTGCATGTACAACAGTGTATATCTTTGTACCAATATCTGAAAGAGTCCATGTACATGTACCACAAAGACGAGGGCAGAGGCACTGAGCCAAAGTTATTTTATAATAAAATGTCTTCTTAGATTTGTACTCTTTCCCACATCACTTTTTTTTTCAGATAATCAGCACAATAAGAAAGATTGGCAAATAAGGTGTTCTACCTGCATACTGAAGAAGCTTGATAGTAGTGTATGATGTGTATCAAATCAAAACAATATTGATTTGAATATTCATCATTTGATAGTCCTGAATGATAAAGCTCTATCCATTCACAATAGTCTACTTGGTAGTTAGCCCATGATATCAATGACCTCTAATAACAAAGGTGCCCTATGAATAGCTTTCTATTCACACTACTGGATACCATGGGTTCCAATTCATGTATGCACCTTTCAGCTACGAGCATCTGCAGACAAGCTATACTATCTACCTTCTTTTTTATATAATCAATGAGGCTCAATGTTTGGATGACCGTTTTTTTTTTTTTTTTAAAGCTATGTTAGGCAATCATCCAAGAGTTTGTGTCAGTGGATTAAAGATGTTAGTTCAATGACTTTTGTGTGGACATGCTAAGATTATATCTTCAACCTGGCTTACGAGACCAACTAACCTGTGTGTTTCATGTACATGTCTTCAAAGGCTTCTTCTAACTGATGCTGTTTCTCAGCCTTATCTTCTAGTCTCCGGTGAGGGGGTTGAAATACCTGGCGCTGTCAAGCAAAATAATGTGAAGGAGGAATTCATGTCTTGACAATAAGTAAATGAATGAATAAAGAAGTAGGCCTAACTGGAAAGATCACTGAATAAATAAAGACTTTAAGAAAGAAGTCAATAAACAGGGAGATAAACATACCAGTAAATTTAATCAAATGAAATAAAATTCATTGAGGGCCAATATCAGCGTTGTCATGTAAATCAGTAATGCAAATCATTAATGGTATATTTTTGTATTTCTCCCTTTCACTTGGTGTCTGACCAGTATTCATAATTGCTGCTTATCTTTTTTTTCTATGTAATGTCTTATGTACTAATGTAACCTATGATTAGATATGTCCTTTTTTCAGCTTCTGTCTGACCTTTCTATTTCTCTCTTTCTGTCTTTCTCCCTCCCTCTCTCTCTCTCTCTCTCTTTTGCTCTTTCCCACTCTCTCGTTTATTATGATCCAGGGTAAAAGCCAGGGTAATAATATCCAATTAAGCGCATAGGGACGCATTTGGCAGTGATATGCGCTATATAAGCATGTTGATATTATTATTATTATTATGATCGCCATCACGTCACTTTCTTTTGTTTTTTGTTTGATGTCACATAATTCTTGTAATATTTGTAATATCTGTAATTTATTGTTTACTTGTGGATCTTTTTTTTTTTTTCTTCTTCTTCTTCTCCTTCATTCCTTTTTTCCCTCTTTCCTTTATTTTTGCTATATCCCCCTCTCTATTCTCACCTTTTCACATGCTTACTCTTGCCATGCTTTCTCCCCTTTCTTGCTCCTCACCTGCTTGCCTTTTTTTTTTAAATATATAAATTAAATCTGTCTAATTACATGCATCTGCTCATTCAATTTCTTGTTATACTGTTATTTTTTAAATATGATTTTTAAATATGATATATATTTTTTTCTTTAATGATCACTGCATGTTATGTATTTATTTATTTTCTCTGTTGTGTGTTTTTTTTATTGCAAACTCACATTGTTAGTCTTCGGACTTTTTGATGAGTATTGTTCAATAAAACCGAATTGAATTTGAATTTAGTTGTCAACAGTAGGCCTTACATTTCAATATTTTTAAGGTAAACCCAATTTTCTCTGGGGCAGATTTCTTTATAACAGCACAATGAGAAAATAGAAAAAGGCTTCAAAATTCCCAAGGCCAATAAGAGGAGCACTAATACAAGTCAACAAGGCATCCAAGACCTTGGTCTTGATGGCCTTTAACTTAGCTTCTTCTGTTGATATACATGTAACTCCCATATGAACTCGGCAGCATAACACCGAGCTGGTATATCCAATTACATAGAAAGTATTTCCGTCTAAGTTCATCAGTCATAATGGCTTACCTTATAGACAACAGAAATGACTCTCTGGTGTTATGAGTTAAAGTGGGGGTAAAGGTTGTGCAGGGATTCACACTCACAACCTGACGACCATGAGTCCAATGCACTAACCACTAGACCACACACTACTACTATCAAAGTTAAATGTATTGAAAATAAATATGAGATGACTTACAGGAATATCAGCAACCACAGCTTGTCTCCTTCGTCTATCTGCATTCTGGAGATCACTAAGCTCCAGCAGGAGTCTCTCATAATCTTGTTTTAAAAGCTCTTTCTCCTTTGCATGCTTGTGTCTCAAGACAGCTTTCTCCTGCCTCTCTCGTAGCTCCGCCTGGAGTTTCTCTGTCTCTTCTTTCAATCTCTCATCTTCTTCCTTAGCTGCTAATTTTGCATTGCCCTAATAAATAAAAAATACTTTGGTTATAAAGATTAGTGGATTTTAATAATGAAAACAGCAGGATAATTGTATCGATACATTTTACTACATTAAATAATACAAAATTGCTATATCCCATTCACATAGAAAATCAATCCAAAACTTTGAATGTTGTTTGTGGAATAAAGAAGTCAAACATCCGAAGTTTACATTATTCACATGGAAGACAAATGCATCCCTTCCTAAAATATGTAGACTTAATTTTACCAGGATAGTACTATTGCAATTATTGAGTCTTACAGGCATGACTTTGTGTAGATAAATCTAAAAAACTGATTGATGAATGGAGTAATAGAGAACCCTTCCACATATGATTAAAAGCTCACCTGTTCATGGGGCCCCTTCTATGTATTCTCCTGGGATACGACAATAAGTGGAAGAGAACCTTCCACATATGACTCAACGCTCACATATGCATGGATTCTCCTGATATATTTTAACGAGAGGCAGGGAACCCTTCCACATATGACCAATGCTCACCTGTTCATGAGGTTCAGCTCTTTCTACGTATTCTCCTGGGATATGATAATGAGTTGTAGAGAACCCTTCCACACGTGTCACCATTACAGGAGGTTTCTGAAGATCAAGATCGGCCAGTGGATCTCTCTTAGGTGGGGGTAGGTTGGCAATGTGGGATGCTCTTACTCTAAAAAGGAATAATAATAATAATACAACATGCTTATATAGCACATATCACTGCTAAATGCGTCCCTATGTGCTCAACTGGATATTATTACCCTGGTTTTAGCCCTGCAGCCTTTTACAGCGCGGTGGCATTTCAAGGAATAAATTCTTGCTAGGTACCCATTTACCTGACCTGGGTCGAGTCCAGCACAATGAATGTGGATAAATTTCTTACCAAAAGAAATTACACCATGGCTGGCGTTCGAACCCACGACCCTCTGTTTCAAAGTCAGAAGACTAATCCAATGGGCCACAACGCTCCACAAAAGAAGATAAATACTTACGTGAAAATGGTATTTGACAATTTGATTAACTCTTTATATGCACACAGAAAAATTCTAGAATCAATTTAATTGTACATTTTATTATCTGTTACTCTAAAATCCATCTAGGTAAATCGTCTTCACTTCCAGCAAATTTAAATCAATTTACTAAAACCTGCTATTGTGAAAGAGCATTACGTTTTGTTATTTTGTTTTATTTTTTTTGCTGGTGATCTTTGGCCAAACAAGATAGTATCTTGATACCTGCGATTGCCAAAATGTATTTAGGATTAAAGCTTTCAAATTGTAACCGCATTATCATCATAACTGTCCCCATATGCATACTGTACCCCCGCCCCGAAAAATGAAGAAAATTGTCTGTATACTTTGTTTCTCACTTATTTTTTACCAATGTCACAATATAGTTTCTACTATAGTTGGTACATAATGATGTACAGTATTTCAATATTGCATAATTTGATGACTTTCTTTACTGATTCTTGTTTGCAAATTGAACATTTTCAGTTTGTGAACTGCATTTTAGATGTGTTTTCAACAAACCAATTCTTTTCTATTCTACATCTGTAGGAAATTTCAATTTCAATTGTTTAATAAATCCATAAGTTCATTGAAGAAGAAAGCACCAATAAACAAAGTTCTTACTTTTCAACTTCTAATGCATTCTTTCTTGATATGATATGGGCGTTTTCTTTTTGCCACTTCTCATTCTTCTCTTCGCTTTCTTTCAAGATGGCTGCCTGATGTCGTTGTTTTGCTGCCTTCGCATTCTTTAGGGCAGCAGCTGCTCTTTCCTCATCCATTGGTTTCTGTAATGAACACAAAAAGACAATCCTGAAATTCTGTGAATCCTTTCACAAAGTGTTCCAAGAGGCCGCAATTTATGAAAAATTACATGAGTATTTGGACTAGACTCAGATGTGTATAATTTTGCAAACTATAAGAGTATTTTTTTACAGATCTCTCGTAATTCCTTAGAAATTATGATAGCATGGTATAAATTATTGAATTCGATTGTTTCTTTCATAGCTATAAATCAAAAGCTGAAGTTTACACAAGGTTGTCTCAAAATCTGTTTGTGTGCTAAACCTGTTTCCTATTGATTTGATCCTACCTGTTTTTTTGCCTCTCTATGTCCATCTCCAACCTTAGACAGGCACTGCTGATAGATCTCCTTCAAAGCCTCCTGTTTCTCTGTCTGCACGGCCTTCCATTCTGCTTCTAACTTGAGAGATAAAGCTTTCACCTCTGCCTCCTTCTTTGCTTTGGTCCTAACGAGGAGTTGCTTGGCAAACAGCCTGTCTTGTTCACGTACCTGACCAACAAAACAGTCAAAAGTTAGTGGTTTTCATGGTACAATGGATGAATGTTTTTCATCTGCTTTGTCTACTTTCCATTTTGTCTCAACCAAGAATTCGGTGGATTCACAATACGGTGCGCCATCTATCGGTAGCAGCGAGTACGCAAAAATTCACAAAGCATCATGGGAAAAAGTCGACACCTGTTGCATGTGCTAGTACTAAGAGAGAATGCATGCATGTGATTATTCAGCGCTGGCTGATGTGGCTTGACCAAATATGCTGTTTACTAGGGTCCAGGAGGGAAGAGAGAAATTTTCCCGCATATATCTTTGTGAAATTTAAACAATTTTTGGTGAATCCTAGCCATATGGTTTTTATTTTTTAAGCACCAAGACTGTGCACTGCCTGCGTCTGCGCGCGATATCAACCCAAAAGTTAGAAATTTGGCATATTCGGTGCAACCGATAGATGGCGCACCATATTGTGAATCCACCGAATTCCCACATGGTCTTATACCAGTTTGTCTATAAATGGAATTGTCATTTAGTCCATGGATTTACTATTAAATTCTTTAACTTGCAGTTAGGCTATACTATAAAGGACTTGGTGTTTACAATTGACTGGCAAAATTGTTGGTCTAAAACAGCTAAATCTATACCTGCTTCAGTCTAAGTTTTCTTCTTCTGTCTCTCTCCTCTTTCAATATCGCTGCTTCTTCATTTGGGCTCAGTCGGAAACTCCCTCTGGTGGTCAAACTTCCTTGGCGGACACTTCCAGACATTGCTCAATTCAAGTAGCAGTGACTCTAAACCAAAAGCTAATTCATATGAAATTAGATTAATGAATAACTTATGTCATTTTTGTCCCCTGTATAACACTGTTAACTCAAGAACCAAATCCTCTGCATAAGAAAGGAGGGAAACATGAAGACTAAGTGGTCCAATATAAAAGAGAAGTAAAATGAGGATTGCCTAAAAAAACAGAGGAAACACAATTTTATAAAATTTCTGGAAAAAAGTCACAGTAGCCTTTCAAATAAAAAATTGGTACAATTTCAATACCATGAATAATTAATTCCTTGAATGCATGAGTGCTGAAAGGCAGCTCAAGCTAAAGCAGGGGAAATAATAATAACGATGCGCCTCGGAATAGATAATTTCGAGATAGATTGCGTTTTCCAAAGACTATTATTATTATTATTAAAATGTGAATTATATCTGAGCAATATCTAAAGTACTCATTTTACAAATGTATAACATTATTAGTAATTGTGATTCCGAAGTCAAATTCCATGAAACTGAAAGCAAGTTAGAAATTCAAGATCTCGATCTGGACAAACCCTTTTTAAGTAGGCCCTAGGATTATATTTTAACTAAAAATTTTAAACTAAAAATATGTCTTTCAGGCATACAACACTGACGTCCCATTCTCCTCAATGTATTGTGGACTCTTTCAGAAGACGAGTGATAATAGGCTAAATTGTTACTCCTACATGATGGCGACAATGCTTGTCGCGGGGTGAGCTGTCTAGTGAAATTATTTTTTTCCTCTTGTTAATTATGAACTTTTTTGAGTGAAATTGTTATTAGCCAAATGTTGCTTATTGCACAGTAAAAATCACAATTTTTATTTAAGGCAAAAATTTTGGCACTAATGCACTTTCGCACTGGCTGACTTCAAGCAAATTTCCCAACGAGTAATTGTTCGTGAATGTCACAGTCCCTCGATAACATTTCAGGGTCAATATGCCCACCGCTTTTCCAAATATCGCGATTGGGAAAGGCTGTATTTCGGCTCCGATCTCGACGTCATCGTTAGAATTCTCTTACAGACATTACATACGTGTACTTCGCTTGAGCTTGGCTTTACCATAATTTTGATATGGAAGACGCGGTGAACAAATGGGTGAGCTGCCGCAGGCTAATTTTTTGGTCACTAACTTCAGTCCAGAAGCCAAGGGATCCGATGCCTGACTGAGAATTTAAACGATAGGTCGAGATAGAAGCCAAAATAAACTGATAAAACCTTACCTGATTGCAGTATTCGGAAAAGCGAGGGGCATGTTTATTGACCTCGAGACTTGTCATGTCCGCCCCCCCTCCCCCTTTGGAAAATCCTGGATTCACCCCTGATTAGACCAACAGTAAAGTTTGTTATTCCGAACTTTTGTCACATTCATAATTCGGAAATGAATGCCTTAGACTTTGTTAAAAAGTATTTCTATAAAAGAATAAGGGGCTTCTTTATCAAGAGTCCCATAACAGAAATTGATTTTTTTTTCGAAATAAACTGACTTTCTTTTTTCCCCCTACATTATCGATACAAAACAAAATTGTGAATTTGTCTTGAGGCTATCAAGACTTCCTTACCAGAATGTTTTTATTCATTTTTTTTATATGATATCGATGACTTAGATGGCCTTTCCATCAAAAAAACAATTTTAATTAACACATTAGTTCAAGTTTGCATTAATTCGCGATGCTTTGGGCGAGGGATGGGGGAAAAAATGAGCAATGTATATTTTCACAATTGGACAGTATGCTGCCGAGAAAGAGGTTATAACCTCTTCGTAGGATTAGTGGTCTGGTTTGGAGTATATTATGTACAGTGCCATTTTAAAAGATTCTACAAAGTAACTAAGCTAAGTGCAGCAAAAACACATGCTCCTCTATTAGCGAAGCAGGATGCTCTGTACCTCTTCCTTGAAGAGGCTAACAGTAACAGAGGTAAAGTTGGCTAGATCTAAACCCCTCAAAGTTTGGAAATCTGAGTTTGGCCATTAATTTCTCCCAACTCCCAATTTTACACAATGCATATTTGAAATCATTCAAAAGATCATTTAATTCTCTTTAAAAAGATACCATGCTTGTTATGATCATGCCATCACGAAAAGAGTAGGATTCAAAAGTGTTGGATGAGGCCTGAATTAAAAAGCTGCAAAACGAGCAAAAAACAGAAATCTGAGTTTGGCCATTAATTTGATATCATTCAAAAGATCATTTAATTCTCTTTAAAATGATACCATGCTTGTTATGATCATGCCATCACGAAAAGAGCAAGATTAAAAAATGTTGGATGAGGTCTGAATTGAAAAGCTGCAAAACAAGCAGAGAAAAAAAAAATAGTCATGAAGGGTCAATACAGAACATGATTCTTTTGTCTGTGTCAAAGAGATGAAAATCCATTCAAATCAGGCCCCTGCTTCTTCATTTTTTATGTTTTGTTGTGGTTTATGTAGTGATGGTTCTGTGAGAAATACCCATGCATATTTGTTTGGTTGTTATGTTTGCTTGTGCAGAGGTGTGTTTGATTCCAAGTTAATGTTGATGTTAAGGTGCATGAAAACAAAAGAAACCGCTGAGAAACTCACTCATCACTACGGAAAAAAGAACAGTGACTTTCAATATTGTGTCATTTTGCAACTGTTAAATTTTGACCTTGCCCCACATTTCAAGGCACTGCACCTCCATGTGAACTATATAATCATATCATGTAGGGTATCATTTTAAAGGGAATTAAATGATCTATTCATTGATATTAATTACACATTGATATTTACTAAAACCGAGGAAGGATTATCGATCAAAGTCAGATTTCCAAACTTTTTTTTAGAATATAGTTATCCCTGGGAGTAATTAAATTGTATGATGGTGGTCCCCAAGTCTGCACACCTAACGATTTGAGTTAAGATTTAACATGAATTTCTTTTTATTTCACAAAATCTTTCAGTTAATAATATTCCTTATATTATTATAAGTGTACCAAATATCTTATTAACATTTGAAAGAAAATATGATTTTCTTGGAAAAAACCTCGGGCAGTCATTTTCAGACTGAAAAAAAAATGGTACCCCATGTCTGTGCTCCCATTTACTTTGCACACGATTCAGATATTTTGATGAGAAAGGCTGCATTTTGAGACTGTCACTAAAAGTGCCCAAAATTAATTATTTTCCACCATTTTGAGTCAGTTTTTTAATGAATATCTGTCTATGTGTTGCATGTGTAAAGTTTTAGTCCGTTGCGTATCTTCTTTTACTAGAATCGTGCAGAAACGCGTGTGCGCAGACAAGGCCAAGGGGGACTGCGCAGACTTGGGCCTTTGGGGGACTTGCCATAATTGCAATTGACAATAACGTTAATTGGTAGATCAATTATCATCATCATCTGGTATACGGGAGTGAGGTAATCCTGTAGATCTCCCGGTCGTCATCGAAGTCATAATGGATAACAAAATGCAAACCGATACATGATGCATGTGTGCGTGGATGTCGTCATGGTACATAGAACTGTTTGCTTTGCCAGAGTTTATCCAAGCCATTTTTAAAAGCGACAAGTCAATATTACATGCAGATATAAGTGATTCCGGCAAGGCATTCCATGAAGTGATAATACGTATGCTGAAGTAACTACTTCTAACATTTATTGTAATGTTAGAAGTAGTAATTGACAAATTGTAATTGACAAAATGATTTTGACATGATTGAAAAGTAATTGTGATTGAACATTTCTTCAATTACGTAATTGCAATTGTAGATCTAATTGTAATTGAAGAAAGTAATTGAGCCCAACCATGGTGTTCAGAAATTCATGTGGGGAAATTTATTTGCTCAAGGAAGTCGGCCGTGCAACTGCATCGTCTCTACTAGTACTAAATATAGGCACTTCAGGTGAAAATTAGGAAAGGCTGTTCCAGCATATTTGATGGGCTCACAATGAGGCTCAATATCTACGATTCACAAAACTGCTTGAATTTTCAAATTCCGATATCTAGAAGTCGAGTTATTGTCATCTTTGTGATGAAAAAAACAGGCCTTTTTGTGGACAAAAGATTGCAAAATCTTATTATTCTCTTTGTTTTGGGCATGGCACATTTATAATACATAGCTTATGGGGAATTGTACAAGCTTTTTATTTAAATCTTAAAGTACTCAGATTGATTTGACATATTGGCATATGATTTCTTTGGTTCAAGGGCAACTACCCCTGGACGATAACCCCCCACCCTCGGACAATTCCCCTCCCCCCACCCCCCACCCACCCTGGACAATTACCCCCCCCCCCCCGGACAACTACACTGTACCCCTATCCAAAAATCTACACCTAACCTAACCCTATTTCGGGGGTAATTGCCCTGTGGTAGGTTTGTGCACAGGGTAAACATGACTTGATATTGATTTTCTTTGCTTGAACATTAGAAATTAAGTTTTCAATGAATATAATTTGTAATCAAAGAAAGAGAATTAAAATAATAATCTTAGCCTTAGGATTTCTAGAAAAAAATAAAAACAGATTGATTTCAATTGTCTATTATCTCATTATTGTCTTGTTATTATGGTCTCAATAAAATTGTTGATATTATTATTGTCTCATCATCCTTTCATTATTGTCCCAATTAGTATTATAATTATAATAATAATTATTATGATAATTATTTTTGTTTCATTAATATTATTTTCTAAATAATTATTACAATTATAATTACTATCATAGTAATTATTGTTATAATTATTTCATAATAATAATTATTATTGAAATAATAATTATTATTGTCTCAATAATTATAAGGCCTATAATTATAATTATGATTATTTTTATGATTATAATTATAATAATTTTTATAATAATAATAATTATTGATGACTTATCAATATTACTGTCTCAGTAATTATTACAAGTACAAATACTTTCATTACAATTGTTATCATTATAATTATTTTATAATTATTATTATTGTAATAATAGTTATTATTGTCTCAATAATTATAAGGCCTTTAATTATAATCATGATTATTTTTATAATCATAATAATTTTTATAATAATAATTATTGATGACCTTTCAATATTACTGTCTCAGTAATTATTACAATTATAATTACTTTCATTATAATTGTTATCATTATTGTAATAATAGTTATTATTGTCTCATTAATTATAAGGCCTATAATTATAATTACTATAATTATAATTGTTTCTACAATTATATTTATTTTAATTATAAGTATTATTATTATAATGATTATTATTGATATCTCATTAATATTATTGACTCAGTAATTATTACAATTCAAAGTACATCATTATAATTGTTATCATTACAATTATTTTATTATAATAATGATTACTGTAATAATTATTATTGTCAATAAATACTAGAATTGATGTCTCAATAATTATTACAATTATAATTATTATCATTATAATTATAATTGTTATCATTATAATCATAATAATTATTATAATTGTCTCAATGTTTATTGTCTCATATTATTAATGTCTCATCATCACTGTTAATTGCCTCATTATTGTCTTCTCTTACTTTTTCATAATATCTTTAAATTAATAATTAACACCATAACAAAGGTCCATAAATCAGATATCGAATTCATGAAACACATCTCATGTATGTAAACCTATTTCTAAATTAAATTCATGCAAGGAGCTTTCTGTGCCATTCAAAAATACGACTTTCATTAACAATACCATATTCTAGACATTCAGACGCATTCCAACAAAAAAAATCACATATCAAACAAAATTCTTGAAGTTTACTTGCAGTTTTGCTCTTAATACTTATTTCACACGAATTCTACAAAATTATTTTCAAAATAACAATTTGATTTTCATAATTAACAGAGCTCAAATCGTAATTTAAAAAATATACAACGGCTGAAACATACTGTGTCTGAATACCAAGACTAATCTCAGGCCCAACGCAGTGGGGATGACGTCACTCACCTGCTCACAGCTGTTCGTATACGCTCAAAACAACCCTGCTCGATCGACACTCAAAACTGAAGCTCATATTCGCAAACTCTCTACGGACCAAATTTGATTAGAATTTCACAAAATGTTCTCAAATATACAATTTTATTACTGACCGAGTTTACAAGGGATCCGATGATTACAAGAAGGTGATTTCAAGCAAAGAAAAATAAATACCTGAATATTAGGTCCTTCCCTCGCATGAAGGTAAGTAAGACTCCGTCTTGTATATTTCCGATGTTTACCGAAGATGTACGAAGCAACCGCAGGAATTTTTGACCAATCAAAATCAGCGGAATAAAGCCAAGGAATTAGGAAGAAACTGACTCTGTCTTTTCGAGCAATGCCGAATGCAACTCCAGCGCTCGGCCAAAGTGCCGAGCGGAGCGAACTGTGTGTGTTAGATAGGCGCTCGCCATTCACTGCAATGCAACAATCTACGTCTAGCGCTGTGTCCGCGCGATCGCCCGCCCGACTGAAAGTGAAGTGCCTACTAAATACTACTAGTCTCTGCAGAGCAAGTGCAGCTGCATTCATTAGCACCACAATTTTTTAATTGAATAAACATCTGTAGATTTTGTACAATGGCGCTTGAATATCTGACTACTTTCGCTGCTTTCTTTTTACCTTATTGAGATTCCAATGTCCCCGGCTAGAGTGTAAATTGTGTCCGTGTAACCTCGACCTCGGGTCCTCGCTAACAACAGTTTATAGAGAGTCTGCTAACATAAATCTAGGCATGTGGGACTGCGGTCTGAAATTATAAATTTAAAACGTGTCGATTTGAATAAAACGACTGGATCTAAAATGAATAATCGTTTCTTATTCATGCAATCAAGCTATCCTTAACCTTTATCAATAATTATTTATCTTAGAAATAAGCACTATATATTGAAATACCTACAAGTTGACTTGCTTATGACCCCAAATGTTCTTCAAATCTTGCGCTTTAACGGATCTATTCGCTGCGACCGGCTGCGCTGCGCTGCCGAGCGTATGGTACATGTGACGGATATTTGTTAATGTTGTGGTTCAGCGAAAAATCGACCTTGTCATGACGTCGACTAGCACTGACCTATCTCTGGTAGAAGTCGGAAAGGGGGGAAATCGCTGATTTCAGAGGATGCATGGGAGAGTAAAAAACTTTCCTTTTCTGGCACACACGTCATCATCCTCCTTTTATCTCTTCTTTATTCATTTTCCTTCTCTCTATCTCATTGAGATGAATACTTTGAATATATATAAACAAATAAATATAACACAAGAAATGCCAATGTATGTAGGCATAGCTTTTTATCAGTTTTAAAGGCACGCAGTCTTGGAATCTCTTGCCAGGTGACCTCAAAAAAAGCTTAAATTATTTGTTCTTTCAGGAGAAAATTTTTATCTATTGAAGTCTTAATAATTTAATTCTTAAATGTATTGTGTTAAATGTGGAGCGTTGTGGCCCAGTGGATTAGTCTTCGGACTTTGAAACAGAAGGTCGTGGGTTCGAATCCCAGCCATGGCGTAATTTCCTTCAGCAAGAAACTGATCCACAGTGTGCTGCACTCAACCCAGGTGAGGTAAATGGGTACTGGTAGGAAGTAATTCCTTAAAAAGCTGTGTGCGCTATGAACGCCTAGCTTAGCCGGGTAATATAGGAGCGCCTTGCACCTAACAAGGTGGAGTGTGCGCAATATAAATACCCTATATTATTATTGCCTTTTATGGTTCAGATCTGTTATGTGTAGCCTATGTTGGTTATTCTATGATGTTATAGCTTTGTTAATATTTCATTTTGTATATTAGTTTTTGAAGCTAGTGGGGTAAATCCGGAGATTAACCTTGACAGGCAAATGGCCTTTTGTTATTCCCCACACTTCATCTTTACTCATTCTTTAATGTTGTATAATAATGTACAATGTATTTTGTAATTTGCATTTTTCTTTATAAACTTTATCTTTTTGATGTGTTTTTAAAGTGACGTGAATAAAATTGAAATTTAAATCCTTTTGGAGTCTTAAACAACGGTACTCCTCCCTGTAAAAATATCACCCTATTTCTTTCTTCTTTGCCTGTTTTAATTTGCGTACTAGCTGGTCCATGGGTTTGATTTTGTGTACTTCAACTAATCTGATCACAAGAGCTTTTTCCAAATTTGTTAAATTTACAATAGAACCAACCAACATACCTGCATTGTGTATCGATTTATATTTCTAAAGACGGCCTTCAAATTCAGAAATAGGCCTACTACGTACCCCCAAATAAACATGTATCTAGCAGGTGGTTGATCAGGGGGTGACAGAATGAAAACAAGAATTAGAAAAATTGAAAACAAACAAGCATGGCCTGAGGAAGATCGAGAGAAGGGGAGGACCTCTAAAATGACAACACTTACAATGGGCATTAATTTTACAATCAGAATTAGCATTTGCTTTTAATTTCTTTCATATGTTCCCATGTTACAAGTTAAATCCTTGTTTTTTTAATCCATGTACAAACTATACAGCAATTTGATTGTCAACAACAGACAATATCAAAGAAATAATATGCACACAATGTTCTTTCTAACTCTACAGTATACAGATAATCCTTGACATTCTTGATTTGATTCCTATCTTATATTTTCATGCAAACTCTTTTGGTCTTCAAATACGCCATTCTTTGTCATTTTTTACCCTTGCAAGAAACATGTAACTCACTCCACACACATCTACATCATTATTGGCTGCACTCAACCCAGGTGAGGTGAATGGATACCCAGTAGGATCATCGCTTGAGTGCTTTAGCGCCTATATAGCAACTCAGCTAAACCTAGTACTAATATAATACCAAGTATTTAGTATTGAGGCAGCCAACTGGATTAGTCTCTGGACTTTGAACAGAGGGTCGTGGGTTCGAACCCCGGCCATGGCATGTTTTCCTTCAGCAAGAAATTGATCAAAATTGTCCTGTAACTCAACTAAGGTGAGGTACAAGGGTGCCCAGAAGGAATAATTCCTTAAATGCACTGAACACTGCTGATAAAGTGGTAGCTGGAGCTAAAGCTGGGGTAATACTAGTTGTGCGCTGTATCCTCTGGCAAAAAGCGATATATAAATCTAACTTTTATCGTTAAAATGGAGCTATTATCATTATTACATTGATGCAGGTGTGTGCAGGGTGTGTCATAATTATAATCAGGCATTTAATTTGAATATGCAAATTAAGTGGCCAATCAGTAGCCTCTAAATATAAACAAATAGTATTTGAGAGTGGATTGGTTTATTCCACAAATATCAGCTTTACCATGGGAACACAACGATCAGCCAAGAAAAGTTCTTTTCAAGGAAGACAAACCACAATCTATATAACACAAAATCAATAACATAAATCATAATATAAGAAACTGCTATATAGAATCAACTTGTTTGATCAACAGGTCTTCTTTCATCAGTGTAACCTCTTGATAATACTACAATGGACAGCATATACCTAGTAGTAACCATCTATTTATTTCAATTTTCAATTCCATATCAGACTGTTTATCATGGCACATATTGACATTTGAAAAGTGATTGAGTAGTGACTGTTCTGCATAATATTATGTGAAGAGCCATATTACTTCTGATAAAGTTTGTACACTTGCTAGCATATAAAAAGTGTAATTATTATTCTATCACCATTAGAGTCCTAATATACCTTTTCCATTATATACAAATATATGTTGATTTAATGTAAGAAACAAGGTTATAACAATGTCAACATACAACTGCCAGGAGAAAAGTGTTATAAACAAGTTTGAAATAATTGTAAAGAATAAGTTTTATCGGGGGATAGATCATAATCACTTTAAGTTTACACTCATTATATTAATGCGAATTTTAGAATAATTTTTAACAAAGTATGTATTTGTGAATGAGAATCACTGTTCAAAATATTTATCACCTCCTTGCACAAAATATATTTTGGTGAATAGCAATTTATTTCTGTCTTCTTTATCCAATTTTCTCAATTAAATATATAAAAAGGATATTAATATTTTGGAATGAATCAAATGCTTTAAAGTTCTGAAACAACAAGCTACATAACTTCAAAATATATTTTGCTTAATATGAAAGGTGGGATTTAATGATCGACAAGTTTTTCCCTAAACAATAACATTCCATAATTATTAAACACCGGATATTTCACCTCTTCTGCAGATGAAATAAACATGGTAAAATGAATCTAATGCACACAAAGTGCCTTGAAAATGCTTTGAAATTCCAAGACAACTCTTGTATTCAAACTTATAAAAATGGAAATTGCTTCATAAAGCTGTTCACAAGTTATGCATGACTTTAAGCACTGGAGTATGAAGTGCTAAAATCTGAAGTCAATGTTTTAATGATTTATTAGCAATCTGTGACTGCATTTCAAATCATTTCATTCATATCACTTCAGCTTTAAATGACATAGAGATATACACTTGGTTTTAGATATTCCACTTCTTAAGATTACTTGTAAAGCCGTGCATAATTTACCAAATGTCTTTATAAAGCAGCCTACTGGATAACCAGAATCAGTACAACAAAGACTCATAACAATTAGAACAAGCACTTATTAACTTCTCACTAATTAAGTTTGACACTTGACAGTCAGAACTGACTGCAACTGGTCATAATTTGATATAATTCCACAATAATTCCAAACAATTAAAAGTAATCAAAAGAAGGGATCAATGAACAAAATAATTTTCAACACAGTTGAAAATTTAAATGAATAAAACCATAGTTCTACACACCAATAATATAATCATCATGCACAAAGATATACAAAACCAAAGTTAAGAATGGATATACAGTAAATATCTCTTTCCAAATACAACTGGGTAGTAATGTTCTAAAGTTTCAAATATCACAGATGTAAGATATGTTTAAGTAGAAGATATTGCCCCATAGATATAACCAAACTAAGGATTAATACCCCCTAAAAAGACAACTGAACTGTGACAAAATATTTAATCTGTATGATAGAAGTTCATTCATTTTCTGTTTAAAAAACTTTTTCAGCTTCACTAAATGCCTTGAAAAGGCTCTAAAGATATATTTTCTTTCATATGTGAATAACCTAATTCTCCATGACGCATCAAATAACCTTTCTTCATCAGATATTCAGTTGAGAAATGACACATAAAATATATATATTGTGACACATACAGTATGTCATCGATGTAATGTTTGCTTGATGTATGGGATACAACTAAATGACCAAAGAAATATTGTGGGGGGAGCCATTCTATGTCCTTCAACTTCCTTGAATGAAACAGCCAAAGGATGATAAAACACATATTCTGAGCTTTCCTACCTATAGATATATTTTAATGCTGGTTATAACATCCCATTCCTATGGCATCAAGAATATACATGTACACCCTATGCCATGAATATATCACATATTATTGACTGACCTACAGGGTGATATTACATGTATTGCCCAAACTAAAAGTAGATCAACAATGCAATGTTTCCTGCTAGGGAAATAATTGTGCTGTATCCAGTCAATAGGTTTACTATAAACCAAAGCAGACATCTACAGTGAAATCATTAACATGGTAGGGTTCTTGCCAATTGAAAATCAAGTTCTTCTGTGTATATCAGGATCTCTGAGCTTGAAAATTGTATTATAAGAGTCAATCAATTTCTTTAGCTGTCCACAGCAATTTTAAAAATTGTTAACTGTGTGCAGAATTTCTATCAAATGCACAGAATAATTATCTTTCTCCACATAATCAAATGCCTGAATGTTCCCCATGGACGATACAAGGAATCAATTATGAATTTATATATGACTGGAATATGAAGTGCCAAAGGATAAGCCCAAAGTTTTTCATGACTTTTTTGATGAAATTTCAAAAATTAAGACTGTATTTCAAATAATTGTACAGTATTCAAAATGAGGCTGGAAACATACCATGTCCTAAAATTGAGCAACATATTGAAAATATTGATGAAAGCCTGCATAATTCAACTTCAGCTCGTACAATTCAAAGTTATTCAGACACCATTTAAGCTTGCCCTAATCTAGTCATTCATATGGGATG
Source organism: Lytechinus pictus (assembly GCF_037042905.1). NCBI lineage: Eukaryota > Metazoa > Echinodermata > Echinoidea > Temnopleuroida > Toxopneustidae > Lytechinus > Lytechinus pictus. Next base: position 23,617,283 of record NC_087260.1, read on the forward strand.
AAACTTTATGAACAACTTTATCAAACAACCAACAAGGTAATATAACACTTTAAGTCTTCCTCGTTAGGCTCTTTTGAAAGTTGGTGTTGCAATTTTTTTAGAAATCTTCTCACAGGTCTAAATATGGTCAATTATCAAATATGACCACCTGCAGCAATGTTAGATGTATGATATATCTGGTTTTCATTTATCTTTTATAAAATCTAAACAACAAAATATAGTCAAAGAAATAATACAACACCTGAGTAAATAAAATATAATAATAATCATAATACAATATTTTTTAATCAGAATTAGAACCAACATCTTTGATTCACTGAACACTCATAACTTGGTATTCAAAAAATCAATTCCCATTCATTGTTACTGATTTATAGCAAATACATATACAGATATAATACACAAATTCATTCATACATTTTCTATTTTGTGTGTGTGTAAGTAAGGAGGAACAGTTTTTAAACTAAGAGTAGCAGTTTGAGAAAATCTTGGATACCGAGTTTGCAAATGGACTGCTGAGTACAAGGATGATATAATGAAGATAGGTAGAAAAGAAGAAGTAGAAGAATGAGTAGAAGGAAATGAGAAGGAGAAGAACAATTAGCAGCAGACGACAGAAACAAGAAAAGAAGAAAGCAACAACGACAAAGAAAAAAAGAGAGAAAAAAAAGAATGAGAATGGGACAAGAGAGTTGTGGGACAATATATATAAGGGGCATATTATTGAATTGAGATCATTACCACAACTGGCATATCTCTTTAAACAGTTTGCCCATGTTCACAATGCAATATCGTGAGGGTACTCAACAGTGGAACCACTACATGTCGATGACAAAATTTCCTTTCAACCACCTGGGTAGGGATAGGCAGTATAATGAAGTAACTCATTATATTGAACATGCACTAACCAGGAATAGAATTGAATTTGGCCTAGAGGTCATATGTTACTGGGCCGAGTAATGTGTATAAAGTCTATGGGAGAAAGGTTTCTCCAGCGGCTTTGAGACTCAAAACTCTCAGCCTTGCCTCCATCCTGCAAACTACATACAGTAATCATTCTCTGGAATATCTTATCTGTTATCCAATTCTTAAGAATATAATTTCCATAATGTGAAGACATTCATGGATTGCACCCAGTAAATAAAACCACATGTTCAATCTTAATTTCTGGGAAAGAGATGTTTTTCGGCATCTTGATCAAAATCATAATCTATATACAATGTAAGTGATAATACAAGCTCTATCTTCAATCGAAATCATTTCTATTAATAGATATGCCAGAAGAATATTGTTCATCCTGAATTTAATCCAGCTTCTTTCCATCAAGCGTAAGCCTGCAATGTATCATTACTATGGCCTGAGGTGTTAATGTGTGTGTGTTTAATGCAAATATTTCCTCATGTTTTGTCGAAGTAAAACCCTCTATAGTTTGGCAAAAAATGAATTAAAAGTAATCTGATGCACACAGATTATAAATCAGATTTCAGAAATCCATATAGTCAATTGTAAATGTGTATGCAAGTCACACGTTTATACAGCATAAAGCCAATTGTAAATGTGTATGCAAGTCACATGTTTATGTTTTGGACACCATGGGAATAGCATCAATGACTTGGGCATGGCAAACTTTGGTGCACTTACTCAGGCACTTGTCGTACTCAATAACTGTACATGTGGTGTCATAAAAGATGCTTAGGGGCCTCTTTGTCTGTGCAATCCAAGGAAATTCCGAGGGGATTTTACAATTTGCCTCTACAATCCATACAGATGACCTGCTTTATAAGACAAATAATGCACAGTTTTAAATCTACAATGTATGATGGTGGTGACTTTACAAGTAACTAGGGTATTTACTGTTATGCTTAAACACTTGGTTGAAGCACCTTGTGCTTGGCGCACCTTAAAAATACCCTTCAGTGTGCTGCATCACCACTATTAATTCACTCACACCTGTGCAATATTTGTATACTAACAGTTTTATAAACCTCTCTGAGATGAAGCGGGGCAAGTGCAAAAGAAAATGGACGGGTGGCAAAATAGATTCCAGACTGGGTGTTAAGTTTTCTTAACTCTGTTCTCATCTCCTTCATTATATCACTCACAAATCATTAATTCATATATATACAATAACTATCTACTCTAAACTACTGGCTATGCCATATATATATATATATATACTCTAAAGAAGATATTATATGCTCTTGTATGCATCAAATACAATTTTATACATACAAAATCACACCGTTACTGCTTGAGAAAATTAATTCCTCTCGGCATTACAGCTATGCTGATGATTAAAAGACATACTTTACCCACAAGCAGATGGGTAGGGGGGTGTTGAAATGTTATGATCATGTTGTTATGCCTCATGTATGTCTGAAGGAGACTTGCTGATATATAATTGACCTTTAAGCTATCAAACAAGAAATAATATTGTGAATTACATGAGCCCAGTAAAAAATAATTCATATACAATATGCACATATCCCACTCCTTGGGGTGTATTCTTAGACCATGGTCAGAGTGAGGACATTTGTTCATTACACATTATATATGATTTCATCATCATACACAGTCCTCACTTTCTTATATGGAGTGCTGCCTGTAAAGGACATCAATCTTTTGGTTTGAGTTACTCGTGCTTAAAAAACAACAAACCAATTTGTTATATTTTTTTATGTCAGTGAAATATGCAATGCAGCTTCACCCAAGGTGAATTCCCAGTTAATCATTTTCTTTATTTCGTATTTAATGCCAACGTGTCTACATATCAAAGAAGATTGCTGGACACCTATTCACAATTTCAAACTACAATACCAAGCAAAAATCAGCAATAATATTTTTTTTTTTTTGATGGTGGTAAAATTATGTTGAGGGGCACTTGCTTTGTCGCTTAGCTGTCTCCTCTGTTTAACTGCTATCACATAGCATGTCTGGCTCAGTCCGAGATGGATGTACATGTAACTCAAGACCACTTTCAAGCATGACTAATTCAGAGAAAGAAATTAGTTTGTAAAATTGTGATGAGCTTGAAGAGCGTTAGTGCAGCTCCTTTGTCCTTCAGGAAGGAGTTTGACATTTGACCTTCCGATCACAAAAAAAATTACAATTATCAGAAAAATCATCAGCACAGCTTGCCCAGTATTAAGTTCTACATGTATGATAATTTAGATTATGATACACACAGCCGAGACTTGTCAAAGATTGGATGGTGGGGGGACGGGGCTGATCCTTACGATGACGTCTGTGGCACAGGAGGTTGTAGCTCTTTGATCTGCTTTATGAGATAATTCTTCTCGTCATTGAATTGCTCATCCTCCGTCCTGTCGGTGTGGAAGTTTGTAAGGAACTCAACAAGCTTCTCTTTGTTCTTTAACAGGATGTCAAGGATGGGTTGAGTCTTGTTAGGGTTAGCTACAAATACCTGCAAAATCAAAAGAAACAAATTCTATAACAACCAAGGTGATGATGGCGATGATAATATTAGTAATAAAATAAGTGATGAAGATAAAGATGAAAATTTTATTGATAATTATTATATATATATATATATATAAATAATTTATTGGTTGGATTGCTTAACTAAGCTAGTCGTACAGACTGTTTCACCCTAAGGCTCATCAGCGACACATATATATATATATATATATGTAGCACACAAAAATAATCCAATTATAATTACACTGTATACTGTACTACAAGAGGACCTGATAAGCTTGCTATCAATTCAATTAATAGGACTTGAAAAAAAGAAATATATTGGGATGAGAAAAGGGTCAGACAAAAATCATTGGGCAATCTGATAGATAATGTATCAGGGGAAGGGGCAGATGCTACCAAAGTTCCTGTTATGAAAAAAATTGTACAAAGCTAGAATTGATATAGTATTGTCTATAGCTCAAGTGAAATGACATGAATGACTAAAGCAGCTCCTTAAGTTAAAAACTTTTGAAAAAATTGCCCAAAAATCAATGTCTTGTTTGCAATCCAATTCAATGTGTATTAGGGACTTTTCCTTGCAGTTACCAAGCACTTCATGATTAGTGTCACTAATACATATTGGCCATTCAACAATCAACAGTGAAAACATTTCAAGAGACCATGGTGTTTCATAAAGCTATTCGTACGTTACGAGTGACTAAGAAAACAACTGGTGATCTTTTCATGTGGTAAATGATACATACCACCAAGTCTTCATTGGTGTTGAAGTGGTTTCTAAGCAAGGACCACCAGTCGTTCATTAAGTCGCTCGTAACTTACTAATAGCTTTATGGAACGCCCACCAATTTTAGCAATAAAACAGTCAATGAATTGAAAGAATAAATGGGACTTGAAGTACTGGTCCAGGGATTAGTCCTTACCTTAAATACATGAAAAGCTTCAAACTGGATGTTTCGGCTCTTATCTCTAAGCATGTTCATCATGAGTTTCAGGTTCTCTGGGTTGCTAATATATCTCGTCATTGATGTGAAATTATGTCTGTCAAGCAACAGTTCTCCCAGGAGCTAGTACAAACAAGATCACAACCAATGATGGTCAATATGGGTTACATAATACATATTATAAAATGGTGATATGGATTCTAATCTGATGATTGGCTGAAATCTACCACATGACCAGTCATTAATGTTAGCAAACAGGAAAATTTGCTAATGACTAGTTATGGTGACATTTCAAAAACTTAACCTTAGGTTAAAATTTTGATGTTGATCCCCCAACATGGTCTAAGTTCATTGACCCTAAATGACCTTTGACCTCGGTAATGTGACCTGAAACTCAAGCAGGATGTTCAGTAATACTTGATTAACCTTATGTCCAAGTTTCATGAACTAGGTCCATATACTTTTTAAGTTATCAGTCAGACTGCAGGTCCCTATGCTAATGAGCAAAAAAGGCCTGATTCATCCAAATCATCTCGTGGCTGAATCCTCCTCCTTGCAAAATCTCGTGATTCGTTAGATTTTCTTTCTCTAAGAATTTACCTGTTTTAACCTCAAGTTAAATGAAATATCATTGCACCATCAGATAGAGTAAATGTTATTCTTTCATATTGGTCATTTATTTTGTATACAATATTTTGTTAAATAAGTAAATTTTTGGCCTGAAAATGTGCCTCAAAACTGAATTTTCTTCCTCTGTTTTCTTTTGCAAATTGTGCAAAACTTTTTATTTTGAGCCTCAATAAGATATATATCACCATAAAGCTCAAGTTCTGTACTTTCTCACAATGCCACTCTTGATATGCGGCACCTTTTAATCGGGTCAAGATCACACTTTTCCCACCAAGGTACAAGACGAGATTTCTGAAATTTTGTACTTGCATGAAATCCAGAGTTCTGATTGGCTGGATAAGGTTCACAGAACAACAGACGCGGGTAATTTGAGGAGATTACCACATGGGAAGTGTGACCTTCCCATGAACCCAAGCACTGGAACCGTTGGAATTTGCCAGTGTGTTCTCTCTTTGACCAATCAGAGTGCAGTATTCTTGTTTTCAAGCTGCTTTATGTACTTGGCCAATGAAAAGTGTGATCTTGACCCGATTAAACCAATTCTTATTTTGAAACCTATACCATTTTAAAGCATACATATTCAGCTTTATCATGATCTAAAAATCATTCTGGCTCAAACAAAAATAAAGTGTGAAAATAGCAGCTTTTGTCAGGTGAAAATAATTATTTTGAAGCATATTTTAGATCAAAATTTTAACCTATATTACAAATTTTTTTAATGAATTCAAACACATGACCTAAAAGAATGATTCTTCTTCTTTACAATGATACCAAAATCATGAAATTCGATGCACAATTAGAGCAGCAATGACCGAATAAAAAGAGGAGTTTTGGTCCGCATCAAGCTCATTAAATATGCAAAACATCTCAAGTCATGAATATCACTTGGATGAAAGAAGCCACTTTCTTTGGACCTGCCGTCTGACTGTTATGTCGGAAAAGCAGCGCCTATAGTCTCACATTGCTATGCAGGTGAGACAAAAAACTGAACCTTTGGTTAAGATTTGATGTTGACGACAACGCCGCCATCGTCGGAAAAGCAGTGCCTATAGTCTCGCTCTGCAATGCATGAGAGACAAAAATCTTATTCTTTATTTCTTTTTATCCTATTTTCAAGCCTTAAAGCCTCTCTTTCTTTAAAATTCTGAACAAACAATAATAAATATTGTCATTTTTACAAGTTTAAAAAATCCTATTTCTAAGGGAAACATCCTACTTAATGTAATTTTCCCTTAAAATTATATTACATAGGATAAAATCCTACTAATTTGTAGCTCTGCTATCTAAGATAACATATGGTACACATCATTTTGCGCTGGTACTTACACTTGCTACCTACAATGTGCATTAGATTTGTACATGAATTCACACTTTTGAGCAATTTAGGGTCTGTATGCACTTATAAAATGTTGCATAATTTTGTAACCTTGTATCCAGGGGTCAAAATTTTGTCTCAAAAGTTGTGCCAGATTTGAAAGCAAAATGTCAGCAAGCAGAGTGGTGACAAAATTTTGTGCGGCAGATTTATCCCGAAAAATGTCAACCCCCCCTTATTTGGGTCAATACACCTGTGCATCATTAAATCACTTCCTGAAAAATGTAACTTACTTTGAGTGACTGTCTCTTTGTCACATAGTTATCAGAGTTGAGTAGCACTTTGTATTTATCAAAGACTGTGTCGTAATTCTTCTCTAGAAATTCAGCAGCTACTAATTTGTGTCTTGTTAATAGTTCCTGCAAGATCAACATTGAATAAGACAAGCCATCAATCGATTAGAAAAACACAACATACATGTATACCTGTTTCCTTATGTAAAAATGAACAAAAACAGTTTTCATTTGATCAAGAGAGTTTAGTAAACATTACTTTATGACTTCTTCATTAAAAGATAAAAAATCTCTCTCTATACCCCTCTATTTTTAATCTCCTTTTCCCCTTATCTCATGCTCTATTTATTTCTGCCAATCATTTCTCAGTTTTTTAATTTCTTATTTAGGTGTACACAGCCTTTGCAAATACTACTTTGGAATCCTATCTATATTGAAAATGATGATTCTGCAAATCTACAGTGTACATGTAAAATCAAATCAAACATTAATAGTTGAATGATTGCAATAGTAAACTCATGTAAATCCAGCATTTGGGCTGTAATGTTTGGTCTACAGTATTTGAATAAATACCTATATGTATTATATCAATGATAAATGTAATAAAAATTATACCTTAAAGGAAGAGAAGGCATCTGAAGCGACATCAAACGTTGACATCTCGACGTACTCAAAGAAATTGAAGAAGATAGGAGAGTTGAGGATGAGCTTGGCCAGAGCCTCATAACGTATGCATTCCCTCAGTATTAATCCACAGTTCAATGCACAGTCTTTATTCTCATAGCTGCAGAAGAATAGAAAGTAGGAAACTCCTATAGGCCTTAAGATAGATGCAGTTTTAAGGGGTTGATTGTGGGGTGGACCACTACACCAGGGTTTATCCCTGCTCTTATACAAATAGAGCAATGGCTTCTTAGTGTATAATGGTGGTGACTCTCCTCTACATAGGCCCTCCATTTAACATCCTATCAGAGGGACAAATTGTTTTCTACTCTTAACATTGCCTGCATCTACGGAACAGGGGAGAGACGTTTACAAACAACGCAGGCTTCAGTCATCCGCCCCGGGTGGACTCGAACCCACAACCTTTGGTACGATAGGCAGACGCTTTACTGACTAAGCATCTTCGCTCTCGAACACTATCCTCAATAATTACGATATTGCCCACTTTCTTTGAAACCAACTTACAATCAAAATAAAAAACGTATTTAAAAGTTCATATATTCAACATGGTTAACTGCATAAAATCAGGCAATTTTTTTTTTCGGGGGGGGGGGGGTGCTTTCACACAACCTACTTCATATAATTATCTGCAACATTGGATGAGCTGGAACTTTGAAGTGAATGGGGAATTTCCAGGGCAATTTTGAGCATTTCAGGCAAAACTGCCCCAACCCCTGTGTATTTGTATTTTTCCCCTGATGTAAATAAAGTTAATTTACCCTTTTATTAACGTCTGAAGTATATCTGGATCTTGGGTGGTGATAAAATCAACAGTTGGAGTCCTCGAACCAAACTGACGTCGGAGCATGTTGTTGAAGATCTGCACCAAATCTTTCTTTGCCTGTAATCAATGGACATGGATTATGACAATTCATTTACTTTAAGACATCTCATAAACAAATAGGTAATGCCTACAGGAGAACATAGTAAACATAACATTTATATAAAATAACAAAATACATAAAGCAATGATGTGGATGTGAGGGAGTACAAAAAAGTCATTGACCTCTTACCAGCTATTCCCTGATTTAAAGAATTCATAAGATGAAAAGAAGTCTTCCAATTAATATTCGAGATTGCAAGAAACAAAAAATATAAAAAAGTATTTCAAAAACAAGAAAAGGAATGAAAATACATTACAAACATGTATAAGGCACAATTATTTATCACGTGGTATGATTATTTTCTATTAAATGAATTTAGCAAAGAGGATTTGCCAATGTGTTTATCATTCAGGAGGAAGAAGTTCCACATGAGTGACCCAATGTGACAAATAACAATGGTATCTATTCATATCATTCAAATGCAGTATGCATAAATTCATTTAATTTATCTGATTATTAACATCAATGAAGTTTATGCTGTTTACTGTCAGTCACAATCACAGACATTCCCAATGAATTGTAGTGTACATCAGCCTTTTACATGTATAGGCCTATACTGAAACTAGATGGGAAGAGTTACAAGTGAAAGGGATAGGTGAGAAAGTGGGGGGGGGGTGAGATAGTAAAATAAAAGTCTTATTTATGGCTAAGCAAATAGGAAAGCAGGAAAGTATTAAATCCTTAACAAATTTCCAAACACCCTTCTAAGGTCCCATTGCAAAAGTTACAATTTTGGCAATCTTGCTAAGCAATGGTAGCTTCCATAAAATACTTGCTTCTGATTGGCTCTCGAGCATCGTTACTATCATAATTAACATTAAATAGGAAAAAGTTACAATAGTAACTTTCATACAACAGAGCCCTGAACAATTATTAAGTATATCAACTTACATACCTCAAATTCTAGTTTGGGCATGGCTTTGACAAGGTCATGAAGTAGATCTACTTCATATAGACCATTAGCGATCTGACTCACGACCTCCGGCTGGGGGTCTTGACCATCTTGACCAAACAGACTGTTCTTAACTTGGGACAAGGTCTTTCCAATATCCTCAATAGCCTGCAAAGAAAACACATAATTATGAATACTTTATAGGTAAAAACAAATTTTGAAGAACATGTGATAGCCATCCAACAAATAGTTTCACAGCATACACACATAATGAGAAGTGTAACGCTACAGACTTTAAGGAATTCTGTCAGGGTTGAAATATGCCTTCTGGCAGAATTAAGATTTTCTTTTAATGCGAGGAACAGTATCCTCACTATAGTGCTACAAATCACTTCTGTCTGTAAAATGGTAAGTAACCAGCCCGACACGTGTAAGCAACATGGCCCTCAAGAGTGAACATTGCATGACCCTTACGAGTGAGGATGCATGCTGGGCCACAGTATAATAAACTCAAAAAAGACTTGATTCATATGTTGTGTGTTTTTCTTCTTTCTTTGTACACCTGTATTGGATTATATTCATTGTGTCTCTTTGCAATATTTTTTACAAAATTATTGATAATAAATTTTAAACTTCTGAAGGTTTCCATGGTGAAGAATAGTGTAATAGGTTTCACATAAAACCATGTATCTTTCTTGGGCAAGTGTTGGTCCTGAAAAGGACCATCCAAACTCATTTGCTCATTCTCCTGAAGACGACAAGAACACACTTGTTGAAATGTTGAGTTTTGGTGGTCCATTTCAGGACCAACATTTGCCTAAGAACGATACATGGTGTTCCGTGAAACCTACTACACTATATTCATACGTTTTATTGAGTATTTTCATACACTGAATTGAATTTGAATGTGAATTAGAATAAAAGCGGACCCATATCACTCATTGAAGCATTTCCAATTAAATCAGTCCTGAATATACAAACCTTTTCACATTTTTTGCCGGAAGTGTGATTCTTTAAAGTTGCAGTACTAGATTTGAGAGATCCAATCAATTCTGAAGGACTCTTGGTAGACCGTCCAAACAGCGGCATGATTACTGCAGCTTGGAAAGAAAAATAACAAAGAAAATTCTATTAAAAAATCTCCCATGAAACTTGAAAGAAGAAAATTAAATTCATGATATGTGGTTGCAGTTAAAAAAGGGAGGATTAGTGCCAAGAGACATCATCTGGGGAGTATTTTATCAACATTTTTGTCTGAGTTATTGTCAGATCTGACAACTTTCCTTGATTTTGATTGGATATGAAGCACAATTAATATGTCAACTGGCTGATAAAACAGTATACAAATAATGAATGTTTATTAGTGCAATGGACAAAATACTTCATGAGGTGAAAGATGAAAAGATCCATTTCATCTTTCACCAAATGAAGTATTCTGTCCATTGCACAAATGAAGGAACATTCATTATTTGGTTTATATGACACTTAAAACTAGATTAAATCATCAATTTCGATGCAAAATATGCTCATGCAGTGCAAGCTCGGTCGGTTGATTGTCACTTGTGTCGCGTACAATACGCGCGTGCAATGGAAAAAATTGTATGGATCCAAAATTGCACGATGAATGGATCCTAAATTGCACGATCGATGACGTCATTGTAAAATGTACGAATGATCGATCAATCAAATGCCAAGGATCTACATGTATCTAGGTCAGGGCTCGATTTTAGCGGGAGCCCGGTGGCAAAAGGCTCCCTAAAACCTCTGCGGGCTCCTTAGAAAGTAATTGAAAAAGCCCGGTGGGCTCCCTAAGATTTTCTAGTACCAGCCACCAAAAAAGCAATTTCTTACCAGCACACTAATCCACGCTTTATAAGTCTAAATTATGTTTTCAAAATCATAAAAAACCTTGAAAATAGCGAAAATAGCGAGTTTCAAATTGCTTAGCTGCGTCTTTTTTTCTGTACCACGTTTTTCCACACACATGGTACCTATGGAAAAAAGAATCGGGCTACACCGGTGCGAGAAACAGTTGCATGTACAGGGGTCCATTATCATTTACGTGTGTAATTTTCATTGCACACATTTCCCTTCTAGAGAGATATCACGATTCTGTGTCATGTAGACTTCGGCTCTGCTTGTCAAAAGGGCGCCTATTAACATCCAAAACAACTTACCTCGGTAGTGAATTATTCCTGAAAAATCGTTTGTTTCATTTTTTCAAGGGAGGGGGTAAATATCAGACAGTAAATCATCAAACATGGCAACATCTGATTTTAGGAGGATGCCGGATTTTACTCACGCACGCACTGACACTTGTGCAAGTCGGAGCTCTCTCTCTCTGCCTGAGCTCTGGGGGACAATTCGGTCAGTAAAGGCCTCAATGATGGTGATTTTCTGTTTCAGATAGAGTTTACATTTCAGGGTTTTTTTTTTAAACTACCAATAAAGTTGGATGGTTTCTTCATTGTGATATATATTTAAGTTATTGATGAATACTTTTTCACCGAATTTAGACTCCCCCATAGAAAAATGCAATTTTCGTGGAGATCTGCGTTTTCAAAGAACTGCAGGAAAAGTTAGGGTATACATGCATGTACATGTAACATGTGCCTACATGTGACATACTTAGCCTGTGTGGTTTTTGTACTGATATAAACACAATATTTGGAGTAGAAATTAGATGATGAATTAATTTCTTTAACATATACATGTATATCCAAGTCCACCGCACAGTCACACCCACACAAACACACACCAACCCACATCCATGATTCAGCATGAAAAAAAATCAATTTTGTTTGTGTATTTAATTTATTTCCTTTTTTTAATTTAATTTTTTTTTTTGAGGGGGGGGGGCATTAAAAATGAAAAAAAAAAGTCATTGACTTATGTGTTTGTGACCGGTGTCTAAGTGTGTTGGGGTGTCAAAATCTGATTTACCCTGAATAAATACAACTGGTGCTGATGATTATTAAACAAAAAACGTATCGTGATGGTGTGCTTTAATATTTTAATAGGTAATGACCAGTATTATGCAAAAAAAAGGGATAAACTTGGGCTCCTTAAAACCCATGCGGGCTCCCTAAAAAAGTGCTTGAGGAGCCCGGCTGGCTCCCTAAGAAAAAAGTAAAGGTCAGGCCCTGTAGGTGTCATATAAAGTTTGTTAATAACTGATTACAAGTGTCCCAACTGTTACTATGGTAACTGTCAGATAAAATATGTGTCCTTTCATGACACAATATTGTCCTTTGGACATAAATTACGGTACATGTATGTTCAATTCAACAACATCAAATTTCAGGAAGTAATGTAATTAATAAATGTATTTTTTTAATGATTTGAGAAAAAGAACACAACAGGAGGCAGAGGATTCGTGAAGGTAAATGCTTTCCCTAGATCTCCTCAATAACAAACATGAATGTGCCAGGTTTTATATGCCACAGCAAAGGCCTAACGTTACATCTTCTCATTATGACCCCTTTGGCTACACTCTATACTACATGTATTATAAATGTACATTAGGTAACTTGTAAATAATTGTGCAGTTCTTGAAAATCATATTTTTTATTTATTTTTTTCTTAAATTTGTATGCATACAGTACATGTATATTAAGAAAGATCATGCACAGGGTTATGTTTGTGGTGCCAGTATTTAACTATGCAGGCATCTCTAGTAGTTTTTTGCAACATTGTAAAAACCTACGTGTTGCATTGTCACTAATACACTGCTTACCTCTTTATCTGGTCCCTGAGCACTGTGATGAAGATGTGAGGGTTGTGACTGAGGGTTGTTTAATGATTCGGTACCAACCAAGCCAGCATTAGGCCCCTCAAATAGGGCACAGCTAACAGGCTGGATGGTAACTGAAAGAAAGCAAATAGAGGGGTTTTTTTAATTTTAATAGAGGCTGTATTGTAGTGTATGAATCACTCTAGCTCTGAAAAAAATATATCTTTGGGGGCTGCTCCCAATAAACAAAAAATATTCACAACAAAATCAAACCAGGAAAGGTGAAAGAAAATGATCTTTGGGGGCTGCTCCCAATACACCAAAAATATTCACCAGTATCGCATGCAGGGGGTGGTTACAGGGGTTCAACCCCCCCCCCTTCAATTCTTTTGATACCTCAAAACCCCCTAAAAATTCCATCCCCCCCTTACAATGTTTTTATATTCACAACAACAAAATAAAACCAGGAAAGCTGACAATTGTTCAACAGGTAACAAAATAGAAAAAATTACAAATAACCAATGCTTTCCATCATCAAATCATGGACCAATAATACCAATAATACCTCTGGATCATCTCACACATTAGTGAGGTTAAAATATGATGTTACCTGAAAGGTCAAACTCAATGCTGGGATTTAAATTAAGCAGTAAATCTGCCAATCTATCTCTATAATCATCATGAAAAATAAATTACATGTTACTCATGAACAATACAATAAGCTTTAAAGGGGGATCCAACCCAAATAAAAACTTGTTTTTATAAGAAAGAGAAAATTCAGACAAGTTGATAGGTGAAAGCTTGAACAATATTGGACAAACAACAAGAAAGTTCTGAATTTTTAAAAGTTGTAAATATTGGTAATCACTATACCCATGGAGACTCAAATTGGCCGCATATGGGATGTCATAGTGATGTAAGGCAAGGACTACTCTTCTATGTACTCCAATACTTATTATGGCTAAAATGTCTTTTTTCCCAAAAGTTTTGAGGGTAAGCTCCACATGGTCTGATCCATATTGTAATTTATGAATGTATATCATCAAGTCATTGAGAATAGAACTAGAACAAAATCATTAAAAATTTGATGATTTAAATCAAAATAGGTGCGCCTTGGCCAATCATCTGTGACCTGGTAATGGCTGATTCTTAAAAGAATCACATGTACTTGTATACATTACATACATACATGAGAATATAGTACATGTAGCTGCCTGCGAGACTACAAAATATGTAACCCATAATTTTTTGTTAATTGCATGACAAAATACATGTTTATAAATGTAGGGGTCAAACACATAGAGGTATAATATTTTGGTAATAAAACTAAAGTGTTTATAAATGAAAGAACCTTGTTTGTGCATAGCCTTCCATACATTTTTAAATGTCTCATCCATGCACAGAATAGTGAGAGGAAGTTATGTACAGTTTTGCAAGACAGACACCAAATGTTAATTACCTTAGACTTATCAAGGAAATACAAGGGTGAGACAAAGTTCACACACAACTTGTCTAGAAAGACATGAAACTTGTACCCCTTCAGATCACTTCCTGGCACCATATGGGTTTATAGAAATGCTTCTTGGGCCCAAGGTACACATACGTCCAAAGTGGACTGAGGCCGCCACCGAGGCCAGCCTACTATGATGAGCAAGCGCACACACAATTTAACTAAACGATTGACTGAATGCAATGGACCGCACATGTATTGCTGGTCTAGATTGCATTTTTATGGGATCATTTGACATTAGGTGTGTAATCAAGACAGCTGATTTCAATAGAAAATGTGTGAAATGCTTGGGACTGGTGCTACATTTCAGTTTATAATCCGATTAATTGCTCTGTGTGAATGACTCCTCACATATGGTTTATGAATCACATCACAGAGTTGAACATCAAGGCTTAGATCTAGGCCATCCTAAATCTGTGTAGTAAAAATAGTTGATGTATTAGCAGGGGGATGGCCTCATGATTACAGAACTGCATGATGGCCTGATATACATTTTGTGAGTGTTTCACAATGATTTCCTACATACAATATTTCCTTTTGCACATATTTAAATTGGCAAAAGGAGAAATCTTTTATCAATACCACTACTAGTATAAAACTAAGTAGTGCATGTAGTCATCGTATAGTAAGTAGTAGTAATGGTAGTACTAGTAGAAGTAGTAGTAGTAGTAGAAGTAGTAGTAGTAGTAGTAGTAGTAGTCATAGTAGTTGTAGTAGTAGTAGTAGTAGTAGTAGTAGTAGTAGTAGTAGTAGTAGTAGTAGTAGTAGTACATGTATGTAGTAGTAGTAGTAGTAGTAGTAGTAGTAGTAGTAGTAGTAGTAGTAGTAGTAGTAGTAGTAGTAGTAATAGTAGTAGTAGTAGTAGTAGTAGTAGTAGTAGTAGTAGTAGCAGTAGCAGTAGCAGTAGCAGTAGCAGTAGCAGTAGTAGTAGTAGTAGTAGTAGTAGTAGTAGTAGTAGTAGTAGTAGAAGTAGTAGAAGTAGTAGTACATGTAGTAGTAGTCACTAGTGGCAGTAGTAATAGTTGTTGTTGTAATAGTGGCAGTCATAGCATATTAGTAGTAGTTGTAGTAGTAGTAGTACTTAGTAGGAGTAGTAGTAGTAGTAGTAGTAGTAGTAGTAGTAGTAGTAGTAGTAGTAGTAGTAGTAGTAGTAGTAGTACATGTAGTAGTAGTAGTAGTAGAAGTAGTAGTAGTAGTAGTAGTAGTAGTAGTAATAGTAGTAGTAGTTTTAGTAGTAGTAGTAGTAGTAGTAGTAGTAGTAGTAGTAGTAGTAGTAGTAGTAGTAGCAGCAGCAGCAGCAGTAGTAGTAGTAGTAGTAGTAGTAGTAGTAGTAGTAGTAGTAGTAGCAGCAGCAGTAGTAGTAGTAGTAGTACTAGTAGTTGTAGTAGTAGTAGTAGTAGAAGTAGTAGTACATGTAGTAGTAGTAGCCACTAGTGGCAGTAATAATAATAATAATAATAGGCATTTGTATAGCGCCATCTATCTAGAAATATTCTATTCCCAGGCGCGTTGTTATTATTATTACCCCGGCTTTAGCTCGAGCTGCCTTTCAGCGCTCGTGCATTCAAGGAATTAATCCTGCCGGGTACCCATTCACCTCACCTGGGTTGAGTGTGCACAGCACAATGTGGATATGTTTCTTGCTGAAGGAAATTACGCCATGGCTGGGATTCGAACCCACGACCCTCTGTTTCAAAGTCAGAAGACTTATCCACTGGGCCACAACGCTCCACAGTAGTAGTAGTTGTTGTTGTAATAGTGGCAGTCATAGCATATTAGTAGTAGTTGTAGTAGTAGTAGTAGTAGTAGTAGTAGTAGTAGTAGTAGTAGTAGTAGTAGTAGTAGTAGTAGTAGTAGTAGTAGTAGTGGTGGTGGAGGAGCTGTGCAGTAGAAGTAGTAGTAGTAGTAGTAGTAGTGGTAGCAGTGGTAGTAGTGGTAGGAGTGGTAGGAGTGGTAGTAGTGGTAGTAGAAGTCGTAGTAGAAGTAGTAGTAGTAGTTGTACATGTAGTAGTAGTTGTTGTTGTACAGTAGTAGTAGTAGTAGTTGTACATGTAGTAGTAGTAGTTGTTGTAGTACTTACTAGTAGAAGAAGTAGCAGAAGTAATAATAATAATATGAAACATAAATCTATCGCTTTACAAACGTTTCTACCGTGACTTTAGCACAGCTATCCTGATTGGACGCTCGAGCATTCAAGGAATTCCTTCCTACCGGGTACCCATTTAATACACCTGGGTTGAGAGTGGCAAAAGTAGATAAACGCCTTGCCAAAGGACGCGAGTGGTGAGGTGGGACTTGAATCACGGACCTTGTGGTTAAAAGTCCAAAGACTTATCCATTCAGCCACACCTCTAGAAGGTGTAGTAATAGTAGTGGTGGTGGTGGTGGTGGTGGTAGTGGTAGTACTAGTAATAGTATATTAGTAGTGGCAGTAGTAGTAGTAGTAGTAGTAGTAGTAGTAGTAGTAGTAGGTTATTTTAGTGAAGTAACATGGGCAGAAAAAACAATGAAAATAGTCGGTTTACATTTTTGACTAGATTTTCACATATCCTGAGCTAGTACTCAATCCAAACTTGGATAAAGCAATATTAATACAACAGCTAAAAAGTACTTTAATCTGCTAGATAATGTATTTACTATTACTAACAAGTATTTATTATTAAGCGTAATACCTCCCTAAATAAGAATGAACCCAAAACTCTTTCTGAGGTACATTTATGACATAAATTTTGTTGCCAAATAATGGGGAATAGTCATGTTGCACCCAGAATTTAACTCGCAATTCAGGATGAATCTGTACCTTTACCTGCGAACAAGATTTCCAAATTATTTGGCTGAAGGATCCCTGAGAGGCGATTTTGGTTTACGGTAAAATACCTCAAAGCAAAATTCATGAATTGAATACCAAAATCGGCAAAACTTATTCTCGCGAAATTCTAAGCAAAATTTTATCGGACCAAAGTATTGTACATCGGCTAACCCTAGTCTGTTGCAAACTCAAAATTTTGTTGCCTAGGTGTAAAATGATGTTGAACATTAAACCAGCCCCTGGATGACTCAGAATGCAAATCCACCCCGAGTCAAAACTCACAACATACTCTATTTTCTTTCTTTCAAAAGAAAAACATAATTAGAACCTAGCAAAATTCATAGAAGTCTTTCAGGGAATAATCCAATGGAAAAATGGTGTCCAATAAAAGTGTATTGTTTTCAGGCTCTATGGCCTAAAAATAATTACATGTATGTTGCCTCATCCGACTGACCTTAAAATGCAAAAAACAGGGTCACTCTTTTCTTTTACTTTTTTTAGTAGACCAAAATAATACAAATCCAATGCTGTTATGAGAAAATTGAAAATTTGGGCACAGAATTTCATCAAATTTGTATTAAATGGCTTATGTTTCAAATTTCACACTGAGATAAGTCAATCAAACAGCAAAAATTTATGGGAAAAAAATCACAAGACAACTCCCAGACAAAGCCAAAAGGGACGTTACCAATGTCTAGATTTATCTGTGAAAAGGATTGGATAATAGCCTCACAAATTAGCAGGGTCAACCTGACGTGAACAAAATTTTGAGTTCCAACATATACACACATGATACAGGATGTTTGGTTTTTAGGTTAACAATCATGGGACCTGTTATAGAACATGATTCTTGGACTTGGGATTGTTGAGAACTTTGGCAACCCAAAGTAAATGACGATCCCGATTCCTGAGTCTGGTCAAGTTTGCACTTTCTAATTTTCTATAGCATAAATTTACATGTAGAATGCTAGATTAACATGACAGACAAATTTCTACATACATGTTATGTATTATCCTTTTGCAATTTGCTTGCAATTAAATTTCCCGAAGACAACACTTTTTGGTCCCTTGAAGCAGACTTACAGTCATACAGTAATGGTTGCAAAAACTTAATAGCACACACATGCTCTGTTGTCGATTCCTTTACCAACAATTGAGCCTAAGCTTTACTTTCATGGATGAGGTTTCCACTGGTTGTCAGCATTCTTGAGTGGTGGTAGCCCTGTTCTGTCTTGGTGTTTTGATGCTATATAGCGCCAAAATGGTTATTTTCTTCAAAGCCTCAACAATTGATGATGTTACATGCTCCCCCTTCATCCTTCTTAAAGGCCTTCTTACAAGAATGCGGAAATTGCATGTACTTCTCCCAATCTTCTGCTTTGTTGGAAGTCTTTCGGGGATTTCTAGTCGTCTTGTAGAGTCTAGCCTTCCTTTTTACCATGTGTTTCAATGAGTGGAAGAACCAAGGGAGAGATTTCCTTCCACTCCTCATCTTCGTGGTATGTTTTTTTCGACTCCTTTCATGAGGGATGTTTTGAAGAGTGTCCAGATATCTTTGACGTTGCTGTCTAATTCTACTTGACAAAAATTTCATCAGATAAAAATTTTGACACCTCATCTCTTATTCCGTTCCAGTCTGCCTTGTTGAATAAGAAAAGCTTTCTCTTGTTCAATTTGGTGATACTTGGTAGGATGTCAAAATCAGTAACAACCATGGCATGATCACTAATACCAGGAATACTCGAAGAAGACTTGACCACAGAAGGGTTATTTGTAAAGATCAAATCCAATATATTGTCTTGTCTAGTGGGTTGGTTGTGGACGTGAGTAAGGCCATATTCCACAGAAATATCAATAAACGCCTGTTGCACTTCTCTATAATTGGATGCTCCTGGTCGGACACAAAGAATGTCCTAGACTATATCAGGACAATTAAAGTTCCCTGCAAGAATGAAATGTTTCCCTGTTCTTGAGTTAAGAACCCGACCCAGGAAAGCTTGCAGCTGATTCAAGTGTCATAGATTACGATGAGTCATGCAGAATGAACCACAATATAAATCCCTATTTGTACCTCCTTGGAGTTTTACTTTAGTCCAGATGATTTTGCAATCAGTGATTAGGTCATGCTTACAA
Source organism: Lytechinus pictus (assembly GCF_037042905.1). Lineage (NCBI taxonomy): Eukaryota > Metazoa > Echinodermata > Echinoidea > Temnopleuroida > Toxopneustidae > Lytechinus > Lytechinus pictus. Next base: position 23,636,587 of record NC_087260.1, read on the forward strand.
TCAGATGTCGCAGTGGTAACCAAAATTAACTTGTTATCTTCATTCAATATACAAAATCATTGTTTCGATATGATGCATTGAAGTTCTCCACTTTCCATATTAGTAAATAAAAATCAGGTTAAAACTTCCAGTGGTGGAAACTTTTTTTCAAATGATAATCATTTGATTCTGACATCAATAGCTTTAGTTTTTTACTTTTCTTATTTATATTTAAAACAGGAATGATTTTTTAATCAATCCATCCCTCCTGTGCAACTTTCACAAAGATACTATGAAATAACAAATTTAGCTTAGCTACTAACAAAGAGAACAAGATGGCGACGTAAAAATCGGCAGCCGTATTCCAGAACAGTTAAACCTGCAACAATCATTGAGGGGTGAGAACTACGTGTATCTGCCAATATGGTGCAGACTTTTGTAAGTAGGCGTTCTTTATAAAGTGCCTGGACTGGGGACAGTTCTATTCACATAGAAGCATCCCCATAGCATCGCAGTAGACGGAATCCCTGCCCGCTGATCGGCTGATCACGTGTCGCGACCCTCTTCCCTTCTTTGCCCAGCACTGTGTGCGAGAATCTTTACACCCCGCGATCAGCTGAGACATGGAGCACTAAACTCCTGTCAGTAAAGATTGCAAGCGTGTAGATTTCGGGCGCATGTTCGGATGAAACCAGCACTTCAGCAGGCAGTGTCTGAAGTCGAAACAAAACATGTGGTTTTCATATCATGTTACGCGAGGCTGCTTGCGTAATTTAATCATACATGCATACAGTGTACAATGTATTTATAATGTATACCGTAGCTACATGTATTCCTATCACCCTTTGTGCAACTCGTCGAGAACGAGTGCAGGGAAAGTAGATATTGGCATGGCAAAAATTTGAATTCTGCCTGTCCTGTGCGCATATGATGTAGGCACAATCACTGGCTCCATGGACAGCAAGCACATCGTTAGTGAATGATTTTTACTCTCTAAGAGGCTCCTGGCTACAGCTAGCCAAACATGCCTAAACCTAAGGGCAAGGCCAAAGATCCGTCATGCCATTCATTCATGGCATTACTATCCATTAATTCTGGCTCCCTATTTTTAACAATAGTGTTAGAGTAAGACCCCCAAACATCGGACGGTTCCAAATATCGGACGGAAATGATTTCAACTCCCCACAACTACAGGGACCCGCACTGGCAGGGGACTTGCATGCATGAGATACATATATCTGCTATTGAACTGCACACACAGTAGACATAGGTTGCTGCTCAAAAAAATATTCCAGGGGTTAAATCCAGGGGTAAAATCCATGATTTTGACTTCCATTTCCAAAGATTCTTACGACCCTTGCTAATTATGGACTCCAAAAGATCGATGACCAAAAAAAATCTTGTAAGGCGGAAGTGATTTCCGCCGGAAATATTGCTGCAAAGATCGCACATGTTCGATTTATCACAAGAAAATCAGCAATGGCTGCCGCGAACGTTCCCCACGACGGAAAATTCGACACCCTTCCAAATATGGCACTCTCCCAAGCATCGGACATATTGGCCGATTGAATTGGAAATGCATGCTGTTGACGCCCGCGCTCGTTTTCAGAACAAAGTCACGTGCAGCTGAGCAAAGATGTCCGATGTTTAGAGCTGAAAGTTTGTTAAGTAAATAATTATTATTTACCGATTTCTAGATCTATATCAAAATTATTGATAATAATAATCAAATTCGGCATTTGCGCAGCTGATTTGAGTTATTTTCTAAACAATCAACAGTAGAGGCGCACGGCCAATATGGGAGACTCTCTCCAATAGGGGAGACAATCTCCCACACTGGAGACTTGCTTTGCAAAAGGACAAAAGAAACAACACCAACAAAAGCATGATTTTTTCCACCCAAAATTTTGTCTCACTGAGGTCAGAAGCCCATTTGTTTTGTGTGTGATTGACAACAAAAATCCTTATCAAAACAAAAGTAGACGGTGAATTTTTAAAGTAGACGGTGAAAAGGGGTAATTTTTCATGAGGAATCTCCTTATCACATTTTTATTTGCCGCCAAGGTAATCCTTTTGCAGCAAATGTAAACAAAGGAAATTGGTCTCCAAAACTGGAGACTGTCTCTGAAATTGGATACCCAAATTCTTTACAAAACTGATATTGGAGATAATCTCCCACATTGGAGACAGTCTCCAATATTGGCCGTGCGCCTCTACTGATCAAGCAATTATTTAGGATTTAGAGCATGATTTCAATCGCCGAAATTGATTGGGGCGCACAACTTTACGTGCCTGGTATTTGGAAACCGTGTCCGTTTATTTGGCAAAAAAAAAGATTCTGCTGGTAAGTAAATATTCAAATAATTTCTGTTTACCATATTTTTTTCATTTCTGCTTTTTTTATGACATTAATATTCAACATTTTGTACTACAGAAATACATATTATTTTTATTTGATTCAATGATTGTATTTTTGTTTTGGTCCAATATGCTTAAGTGTCCGATATTTGGGCACTTTTGTTTTTCTCTAATATAATTATAAAAAGTTGTATCAATCTGATCACTTTCAGTTTCACACGGGGCTAACAAAAAAGTTTTTACTTAGATCTAGATTCTAGGCTATCTCAATCAAAAAGGCGGAGTCAGAGAACTGGATTCAACGTTGATGAAAATGCAGTGCCAGCAGCAAAGATTGACATTTAAAGACAAGTAAAATCAAACTGGCATTTAGCCTTAGGCTTAGCCTTACTTAGGTCATGTAGGTAGGCGAAATAAACCTTTATTTTTAGTGGACCACGCAAGATATTACGAATGGGACTACGAAATTTTATATGCGTTGGGGAGACGCAGATGAGACAATCCAGCAAGATAAATGTTTCAAAATACTACAACAAATAATTCTTCAAGGCAGTCTATGATACACGAAATATACTTACGATGAATTGGAGGTCGTTAAAAGGATCTCCTTTGTTCAAAATAACAGCATATCAGGCAAAACATGAGAGCCCTCCACACATTCGTAGAAACGGTGACACCTAGTTTGTCGAAGTGACGTCATCAAACGAGGAAGTGAATTTCGGGCCATATGCTTTGGCCTCGCCTTGGACTTGTGGGGGACGGGGGCGCCTGAAATTCCCCAATCACATTCCATTATTGGTATATGCCTTTATCTTTTTTTAAATACTCATTAAGACATTTCAGAAAAAAACCTTTGTTAAAAAAGGCTGGCTAGCAATATTGTTTTTTAATCAACGCTTTGATAAATATTGAGAAAATACGCCCCAGAGACAAATTTCTGAAAATTATAAAGGGCCTAGCTTGTTGTTTAGTTTTAAAGTTAAAATTCATTGTTTCGACAGGATTAATTGGGCTAGGCGGCTAAGATGAAGCTCAAGGCCTAAGCTCAACAAGCCTACCTTAAAGGGATACTCCAGAATGTAAATAATATGGTTTGAACACAGCAAAAAAAATGATAATTGGGAAATTTCATCGAAATGGGAAAAGGAATAACAAAGTTATGATCCGTTTAAAGCTTTGAATTTTTATTTTATGTATGTCCTCGTGAATATGTAATAACCACGCTGATGATGTCATATCCCCACTTTATTATTTGTTTTATTGTATTACATGACTTCTACCAACAATTAAAAAAAAGGATCGACAACTGATTTAATGGATAACATATTAATTTCTGTAACTTATTTTGTGACATCGGGGAGACATATCATGCATGAAAATATTAATATGATAATTATGATAATGGCGAAAGAAAAAATAAAACAGACATCACATCATCAGCCCTTGTATTTCATATTTGTGACGGTGGATGCTTTCAAGAAATATTGCTCAACCTTAAATGTGAGGTTCCCCCTGAAAAAAAAAGGTTGTAAAAAAAACCAGAAAAATCATTAAAATTTTGATAAAATTCCATCGAGGAAAAATCCATCAAAGATTAAGAAAGTATTAGAATTTAAAGAATTAGAATTTAAAATGCATCAATTTCAACTGATTTTCTAATGGTTTATGATGATTACATTTTTTTTTCTTTTAGGGGCGGATGTAAAATAATTTGTCTGTTGATATATACCGAAGGTACAATAAAAACCATATTCAGCTTTTTGAAAAAAATGACTTTTCATCGATTTTTTTCTCCAGACAACTTGCACGCATATGACGTCAAAAATAATATCAAGATCCCAAATAACTTTTTGAATCCTGGATTTTCCTTGCACCTTCACAGATAATTTAATAACTATGTTATTTGTTATAAAATGTTGATAAAATTGTCAGCGTATTATTGCTCAGCGTTGTAGTTTAATTACATATGTTTTCACGCTGTAAGCAATTTTTTATCGAATAATGTACATACACTTGCACGCTGCACTTCACCAGTACGACAAATAATACACCAGACGGTGGACTGTACTGTTTCCAGAAGAAGAAGCCCGGGGTACCACTCTAAGGGGGTACTCTGGGCTGGATGATTTATTTTTTATAGTCGCGAAACTTTTCTGGGGGCGGGGATCGTGTCCCCCAAGCCCATACCCTCCATCCATGGGGTAAGTCCATACTCCATCTGTACGCAAGTGGATGTGATAAATAGAGAAAATATGAAAGTGAAATCAAGCGCAATATCTCAATAGCAAAATTAGAGTTATATCCACACAATATCACTTAATTAATAATAATAATAAATTATAATAATCCGCTTTTATATAGCGCTTAATAAATTGGAACGACGTGTCTAAGCGCTTTACAGATATAAAATGTATTTTCTTTATTATTTTACCTTGTAAACTGAATGCCATTTACGAACTGCTATATGATCAGTAAATAAACCGAATTACTTCTACTATTACTCCTACTTCTTCTTTGCTACTACTACTACTACTACTACTACTACTACTACTACTACTACTACTACTACTACTACTACTACTACTACTACTACTTCTACTGCTACTACTACTGCTGCTACTACTACTATACTACTACTAAAAAAATCACGACCAAGAAAAAAGTGAAAGATAATTTTTGCTCCATATACGCCATATCATTACGCTACTGCTCTCCGGATTCCTTTCATATTTTGTCATGGTGCCGTTTAAGATACCATCCACATTTGTTACAATACTGTAATAAAAAAAATCCAGGGGGGCACTGTCACAAAAGGGAGCTTGTTTTTCACTGCCAGGCGATGCAAGCGCGACTCTGCATGCTCTGTGCATGAAAAGGACTATAAAATCTGCAAAATTTAGGGGGAAATGGTATACCTCTCAAGCATGTTATAAAATGAAACGTTTTTAGGCAGTCATTCTTGTTGACATTTAGGATGATCTGATATCGAAGGATGATTATCATTCCAGAGGTAATAATGACAGAGGGGGAAATGCCAGAGGTAAAACTGACCGGGATAAGAATGCATGGTCCTGTAAAGAGAAAAGGGAGGAAACGAGAAATACTTTCCCGTCGATTGCAGTAGTATAACAGTCCAATTACCTCGTTTTCAGTCCCCGGGGGCCATGCACTTACATCAGGGGCCGCGGAAGCGGGGGGGGGGGGGGCTGGGGGGGCTTCAGCCCCCCACTTTTTTCCAAAACCGTGTACAAAAACGTAAAAATGACCATAGGATAGTGATTTTTTGCATGGTCAGCCCCCCCCCCCACTTTTGGCTCAGCCCCCCCCCCACTTTGAAAAACGTTCCGCGGCCCCTGTACATTGACGAGTGGATACCATACGAGACCAAAAATACAAGTAAAAAGGATGTCTTTTTCAAGATAGGGCACGTTACGTACGTAACGTGATAAGGGTGTCAAAATCACAATAATAATGAAAAAGGGGTATCCATTTCGCTAAGAAAGTTACGTGTTTATAGGGTCAAATTTGCGGGAATGATAAAACAAAATTGAAATGTTTTATAAAGGATGTCCTTTTTGCCCCAACACTACGTGTTTATATGGTCCGATTTGCACGAGGTGTGGAAGGTGGGGTCGTACTACACCAAATGACGTGTAAAGGTAAAACCAACGACCGAAGGACCCGTGACATAACAATAAAATGTTCCTGTAGGCCTACTTGTTTAGGGGTTCATTTCAGGGAATACTTGCCAAGAGTATCGTTTTGTTTCACACGCCAATACTTGTTAAGGGGTGCATTTTCAGAATATGGAAAATACGTGTTTAGGGTGCTTTTCGAGACCCCAAGGTCGCGCATGGTATCCACTCGTCAATGGAAGTGGCCGCCGGGTTTCAGTCTGATTAATATATCTGTTTGTATTATCATTTTGTTGTCATTATCGTCATCTATACTTTATCAGTTGATATGATTAAAATCACTTTCCTGCCAAATTTAAAATGTTTATCCTGCCAAGTATGCAATTTGAACAGTGCTCAGCATGCATACCCAATGATTTAGAGTGTGGTTATATTGGTTTGTATTACTAAGGACAAAATGTAGCTTCCTAAATTGTATCTTTCTTTCCATGTTATTGCAAGGCTTGTCAATGAAGACAAGCCAGAGAAAAATCTTTGTAGACTCATCAATGTGTTCCTCTGCACGGAAATCTTTAGTAAAAGGCGAAAGATTTATGCGTATTGCAGAGAAACCAGAGTGAAAGAGGAGGCGTTCAATAATTATTAATCCAAATCTATACAAATATTAGAAGTGGTTGAACAACTTTTAATAAAGAGTAATGCATCGTTTTCTATTAATATTTTCGTAGATCATGATTTAACGAGATTATTAAAATAGGCAAAAATGTTTTATTGATTAATATATATCATATACTACATTTAAGGCAAGAATAGTGATTTAAATAAAGAAAAAGGGATAAAACTGTGATAAAGTTAATTAAATAGCTTATAAATCGATTGCGGAATCGATTACAAGATAGTGTTCGTGATTTGATTGTTCAGGCGTCTGCCGCACAATAACGACCTATAATCATACAGAATATCATCTTGTAGCAGTTACTCAATCGAGCAGTTTTTTCGGAGATTTGTATTTCTGATTGAATTATTAGCTTCCATAAATTTGCAGCATGAATGATACTGGAGGGCGGAGATTGTGGATTGGGAACCTAGATGACAGAATAACCGAGTAAGATTTTGTTGTTACTTTATGTCCCACATATAGAAAACCGTGTCAGTAGACATTGTTCTCTGTTTTTTTTTAGTCCCTGTGACTGTGACTGTGAGCACTCTAGGCGACACCCCTATTCAAAGCCTAACCTAACTCCGCAACCGTAAGTCACTTTTCAACCAAACTTGTATGGTAGATAGACTGGGGGGACCTGCATGTTATGCTGCAGTCAGAGGTCACATGATAAGGTCAAAGGTAATTTTCAGGTCAACGTTAAAGTTTACATGCATTATGCAAGACTCTTAAGTCTTATGACACCTAACATGCCTAACTCCGCAACCGTAAGTCACTTTTCAACCAAACTTAGATGGTAGATGGACTTGGGAGACCTGCATGTTATGCTGCAGTCGGAGGTCACATGGTAAGGTCAAAGGTCAGTTTCAGGTCAACGTTAAAGTTTACATGCATTATGCAAGACTCTTAAGTCTTATGACACCTAACATGCCTAACTCCGCAACCGTAAGTCACTTTTCAACCAAACTTAGATGGTAGATGGACTTGGGAGACCTGCATGTTATGCTGCAGTCGGAGGTCACATGGTAAGGTCAAAGGTCAGTTTCAGGTCAACGTTAAAGTTTACATGCAAGACTCTCTTATGACGCCTAACTCCGCAACCGTAAGTCACTTTTCAATCAACCAAACTTTGATGGTAGATGTACTTAGTCTTAGGCGACCTGCATGTTATGTTGCAGTCGCAGGTCTCACGGTAAGATCAAAGGTCATTTTCAGGTCAACATTAAAGTGTACGTGCAAGGCTCTTGTGACAATTACCGTTACCTTTTAATGATATGTTTGTAAAAAATTATACAATTCAAAAGCACTTCACTCGCCAGGCGAGTTCCTTTCATTTACCTCTGAATAGAACATCGTTTGCACAGAAGACATTTGTTTTTACTGGTCCAAAATTATTTTAATTTGTTTATTTTTTAATTCTTTATATATATATATATATATATATATATATATATATTGTTTATTTCTTTATTTTATCTTATTTTTTATTCATAAAATTTACTTATAAAAGGGGGCCTTCACCCTACAAGCTCTGCTTTTTAGTTGGTCTCTACCCTTTCGATTTCATGGTATTATTGTATTATAAAAAATGATTTAAATGTTATATCTTGTAAATATGTATATTGAACTATCATTGTAAATGTAAAAAGATTGAAAGGGAAAATTAATGAATTGAATTGAATTGAACAAAGTGTTATTCCATCCCAGTCATTTCACAATGAAGTTTTGATACAATTCTGTTGCGTGCTCTCGCAAATTACGATATTTCTGGTTATTTTCATAAGTGGGCGAGACACAAAATCGCTTTTGCCTTGTTCTTTCCTTATACTTTTCTTTGCTTCCTTCTCCCTTCCTCTCCTTTTTCTTATCGTTCTTTCTCTCCTTCCATAATTTTCTTTTTTTTTTTCCTTCTCTCCATTCTTTCTTCCCTGTCTTTCATCCTTTCTTTCTTTCATTCTTTATTTGATTTTTTCCTTCTAATTCTTTTCTCTTATTCTTTCTTTCTTCCCCCCTTCCTTCCTTCATTCCTTCCTTCCTTCCTCCCTTCCTGTTTCTTCTTCTTCCTTTATATGTTTCTTTCTTTTTTTCAAAATGAAGGAAACATTTTTCTTTTCTTCCTTCTTTCTTTCCTCCTCCTTTTTTCTTTCCTCCTCTTTTTTTCTTACTTTCTTTGTTTTCCTTTCTCTCCCTTATTTTTTCTTTTATTCAACTTCCCTTTTTTTATTTTTCTTTCCTTCTTTATTCATTTTAAAGCATGACAGAAACCTTTTTTCTCTCTTTTATTCTTTCTTTCATTTTATTCTAACATTCTTTCATTTTTCCCCCTTCATTTTCTCCTTCATTTTTTCTTTCTTTCTTCTCAATAATCATCTCTTTTCTTTCGTCTTTTTATTCTCTCCTTCATTCTTTCGTTCACCCTCCCTTCCAATTCTGTATATTTTTTTCTTTCACAAGTCTAACACTGTATAGCCTTCTTTGTTGATCTTTTTTTATTAAGACCTGGCTCGGTCAATCTGCTCATGCAGCGTACTTTGTTGATTGTCCCGTATTTCATTTTGTGAAATCTGGTCACCCTGTTATTGCCTATTGGCAATTAATCCAATTTCAAGTGATATACAGTAATGTAGGCCTAGACAGTATTTAGTGACACTAACAAAATTAATTTTAGTACAGTTATGCTCTCATAATTGATTATGACATTGGATTGTAAAGTTACTTCTTGAATTCTTTTAATTATTTTTTCTAAATTAAAAAAAAAATAGAGATTGAAAAAATGACAACTTTCTTGCAATTTTACTTTCCACCAATAGGGGATGTAACTGAAGGTTTCCATGGTGAAGAAGAATAGTGTACTTCACGGTACATCATGTATCTTTGGGCAATTGTTGGCCCTGGAAAGGACCACCCAAACTCGACGTTTTGACAAACACACTTGTCGAAATGTCAAGTTGGGGTGGTGCTTTCCAGAACCAACAATAACCAAGAAAGATACATGGTGTACCGTGAAACCTACTACAATACATCAATAAAGGGCCTACACAAAATATGCCCACAATTCAAGTTTTTGAGTGCTCTGGTGAATACAGATTATGATCCCTACTTAAGTTGCTAATGAAAAATAAATTGCAACTGTATGGAATCGAGTATATTTGGTTACAAAATGAATTTTTAAAGTAAATTTACGATCCAATGTCATAATCGATTATGAGAGCTTGGATACTAACTGTAGTGTTAGAATGAAGCATCACACACAGGAGACATTATATCACATGACATTGGATTCGAAAGGTAAGCCGAATTCGGAATTTTAAAAATACTGTGCGTTGTAACTTGTATATCTATACGGCATAGATCTACATGTAGATTCCCCACAGGCAGGGCGGTTGCAGTGAACAAGTTCTGGTCACTCATCTCCATAGACCAACAGCTTCAGTCTCTGTACATGCATTGGTTGTTCCGCTGAACTACCTTGGCTCCACTCACCAATACATATGTCAGAAATTGTTAAATAAATCCACAGAAACGACGGTTATTCCTGTCTATCATCTCCAATGAACTAACCTATTGATTGATACCGTTTTGTTTCTATTTTTTTTGCAGGTTCACCTTGCTAAAAATATTGCAAAAATATGGAAAGATTGAGCAGTTTGATTTTCTTTTTCACAAATCTGGACCAAACCAAGGGAAGCCAAGGGGTTACTGTTTTGCAAGCTTTGAAAATAGAACGGTAATTCATGATCAATCAAGGCAGCAAGTATTGTATTGAAGAAAAATCATTCACAATCTACACAGTTCATAATACTAAGTAAAAGTTAATAATGTTAATTTGTATATGTCAATATATTTTTAGATTATTAAAGAGTAACCCTGACAAATGTTTATTGTAAAAATAGCAGAAAATTGGTGAAGCCTGAAGGTTTGAAAAAATCCATCAAAGATTTAAAAAATTGTGTTATTTTTTATATATTTGTAATGTCCCATGCGAGCAGCGTTGCATGTATCGTGAATTTTAGAGAAATCAACAAAATGTAATTTTCACTAAAAAAATGAATATGGGTTTTATTTTACCTAGTAACAGACAAATGTATTTCTCAACCGATCCTGAAAGAAGAAAATTTTTAGTCATCATAAACCATTAGAAATTGAAATTTATACTTATTGCATATTATATGGGGCAGCTGCTTGAATATGATGTCTCAAATTAAAGAGAAAAAGAAATCTGATGAATTTCTTCATATTTAATGGATTTCCTCAAACTTTCACTTAACTTTCCACTTTACTTTCCTCATAAGTTACCCATTTAATGGAGCGCTAATGTACCTCCAAATTCGTATTCTGAAAACTCTATTAGCGCTCAATTAACTCCCTTTAGGCCACTCCCCTACTGAGCTGAATTAGCCAATCAAATGCGCTCTTACAACGTAAAATTTTCTACTAGCGCGCAGTGTCTCTTCACTTTGCTGGCTTGCAGCGCAGCGCCCGGCTGCTGCAGGTGCACTGCACCACGATCTTGATACAAAGAATTTTTGCTGAAAAATAATGCTAAAAGCATTTGCATCAGAGATTAGAGGTTCGTTATGTTGTTGAAGTTAACTGTTGTCTTTTCCCTTTCTCTCTCATTTATTGTACCTTTGTGCTTTTCTCTTTTTTTTTGAACGCTTTATGATTTTCACATCCACCTATTTGAATCCATTTGTAGCTTTGTTTGTTTGTTTGTTTTTTACAATATTTTATTTGCCTCTGTCTCGGGGCCATGATGGGGGGATTCTTCTTTAACTTAATTCCTACTTATTTAAAAAATAATATACTTTTCATTTATATGAGAAATCTTCTCCAACAAAATGCTGATTTGAATAAAAAGATTTTAAAAATCAAACAAGCATTATTTTAAAAATGTTATGACATTTAAGTTTTTATAGGTGGGGAAAACGATGGCATCACTCACTATTTTTTTTTCTTTTGTATTTTTTTCTACGAGAGAATATTCATTTAAATACTAAAGGGGTCTATGCTTATTTTTTCATTGTCGGATACAAGGTTTGATTCACCCCTGAGCATTGCTGCATCTACCGTGATTTGGCAATCTCATTATTGTCAAAATAATGTGCAAAAACAAAATACTTTATGATGCTAATAATAAAAGAAAATATATATAAATGATAGTCAAATTTCCCCTATAAGTACACAATTTCTGTTTCCTTTTGTCTAATTTCTTTTTTACCAAATATTGTCCCTATTCCTTATTTGACTTGTTTCTATATATACCACCTTCTTTCCCTTTATTCTATTCCCTTTTTATACCTTTCTCCTTTATTCTCTTCCTTCTTTCTAATTTTGGTCGCAGTATTAAACCGATTTGATGATATTTATACGAAATGGAAGCCACATTTAGCAAGAGATGATGAGACTTAATGGACCTCTTATCACCATTATCTTTCCCCACTGGAAAGTCCGCTAATTGAGCGCTATGAGACTTTTCAGAATATCAAAAGTCTCGTAACTACTCAATTAAGTCTTGCACGGTCATAACACGAACTACTGCAAGTGCGCGCAACGCAACCCTGCCAAATAAGGAAAGGGGCACTTAAGTGACTTTTCAGAATACCAAAATGCTAATTGAGCGCTAATTGAGCTTTCAGAATACCGCCCCTGCTGTTTTTACAATAAACTTTTTGTCCGGGTGAACTCCCCCATTAATGTTAAGTGGTATAAACAAATATTATACAATTGTGCTGGTTAAGAGGCAAGTTTTAGCTTCATACAGTGGTTTGATTTATTCAAATTTTATTATGACATTAATAGTGAATAACTAGATCAGTTCTCTATATGTGCTTCACATTAACAATTCAATATAATTTATTGTGGATAGAGTGAAAATGTGTGACTTATGGAATATAAAGGTATCTTAATTAACAAGATCTACGACAGTCACTACACAGTTAGACACTCATAAAACTGATTATATAACAACAAAACTGGTATGTTCATGCATGCTCTAAAATTAATTTCATTTATCTCCTCTTCTCATAGGATGCAGTACATGCACTCCATGCATTGGATGGTAAACTAGCTCTAGGGAAGAAACTGGCAGTAAAATGGGCTCATTCACATATAAAGGTAATAATTCACTGATGGAACCCACGATAGCAATGCTTTGTTTTAGTATTGCCATAACAAATAAAAAACCAAAGGAAAAGTTGTTTCATTTGCCAGATGAGAAAGATGCATTTACCTGCTCTCGACTCGCACATATTTTTTTTCACTTTTTATTATGTTTTATTTACTTGTGGCTTGTTTAAAGTGATAAAATATAATACAAACTTGTATTTTTTTCCTTAATACCAAGCCATCTGATTATTTATCACTGTCTTGTGCATGCATACCGTATGCAATATGTTTGTATTGAATTAAATTAGTATGGATTCAGCCGGCTTAGACACAGTGGCCCGTATTCTGAACTCAGGTTTTTTAATATAAATTCTTAGTGACTAGTCTAAAGTTGCTACTAGCTGTTTAACTATGGATAGCTGATAGTGACAGATATTTAACAGTAGAGGTTCGATTCATCAGCTCATCTCTTGGGCCCCCATTCCACAGAAAAGAGACCTTTGAAAGACCAAAATTGGCAAGGTCGTACAGCAGTCTCCAAGATCACTTTAATTTTTCATCTGTGTGGAACGGCTCCAAAAGACCCTACAAAGAATAACTCCAAAAAGCTGACTGATACTTACTAGGGATCAAATTCTATCTTGAATAAAATTGTTTTTTTTTCTCTTTTCAAGCTCCATATCAACATGTGTCCCTTTCAAAACTCGAGATCAATTACATGTACATCCTGACAATAAACATTGTCATTTTAATTATCTTCAAAGCACTCCTTGGTATATGTCCAGACTGCCATCTCAGATCTGCAGTCATCTTCCAAACACTTCATTCTCATTCATGGAGACACAAAAAATCTAGTTCCAAAGTTCTTGCATGTAGTGAGCCAACTGCACTCCCAGTGTCTCTATAGTCTGCTGTGCAAATCCTTCACTCGAGTTAAGGGTCTGAACATGCAGCCTATAATGCCTTGTGTACTGAAGGCCCTCTGGTGTTTGTATTTTTTTGTATGTGCTAGTCTTTGCATGTTGACCCACTTGTTGATCATGTTCAATCAGGGTCTGTGCTTGCGGACTATTTTCACTATGCTCCAAGCCTCTTGAATTTTTCTTGAGTGTTGAAATGTTTTCTGTAAAAGTGGTTTGAGAGGGCTTTTTGACCTGTCCTGAAATGCACTAGCTGTAGAAGAATAAATGGGGACCTTGTGGTCTAGTGGTTATGGCTCTCATTTTTCAGTGTGAAGGAAGTGGGTTTGATTCCCTGCCATGGCATGTGTTTTTCTTTTCAGCTATAAATTAACCCATATTGTGCTGTACTCAACCCGGGTTGAGGTGAATGGGTACCCGGTAGGAAGAAGTTCCTTGTATGCTTGAGCACCTGGCTGTAGGCAGCATGGTTATAGCCAGGGTAATAATAAGAATAGTTGAATATATACATATAGAAATCGTGCAGTATAAATGTGCAATTATGATGATGATTTTTTCTGCTTTTTATAGGCTCCAAGTGAACCTGTGCCCCTTTCTAAACCAGAGATCAATCTACATCCTGACAAAATCCCAAGCAGCTTTGGAGGCCAGTCTACTAAGGTACCGGAGGAGCCAACTGCCAAGAAAAAGCTGGTCAATCAAAGGTATTTTAACTGTTATTCTTAAAAAATAAAATAGGGCCTTTTATTTATAGCAAATGCAGATATAAAAAAATCTTGTCAATGCAATGTATCATTGGTTAGGAAATTATAAAGTGGTGTACCAAGGTGGAAAATAGCTAAATACTGATAAAATGCCTGTCAATGCAATGCATTAACATTCATTCTTGAAAAGAAAATGATTGAAGGTAGTAAAGGACACAACTGCTTGGAGAATCATGTCAATACACAGTAATCTTACATTCATTTTGACAAATCGTAAAGTCAAACAGATTTCTGTGGTCGACTATGGTCCCATGAGATCTGACTTACGCATAATCACCTGTATTTTTTCCAATGTCATTTTCGATTTCAATTCAATTTGTTTCAACCATTATGAGATACAAGATTGCATGGCAACACGTTCGCAGCACAATGTGTGCACTTTCTCCTCTCCCTGATTTATTATTATTTTTGTTTGTTACAGTGTTGAATCACAGATCAGAGCAATCGAAGGAAAATTGCGAGAGATGGACAGATCAACTTCCAAATCCACCTTCAAGCCAGTCCCAGTCTATGCCACAAAGAAAGCTGAAGAACCAAAGGAAATTATCCAGAAATGTTTACCAAGTCTGATGTCACTTCCTGTTGAAGATCCTTCGTCTACCTCCACCGACTCACCAACCACAACAAGCTTGCCATCATCGGCGTCAGTGTCAGATTCAAACTCATCCAAAACTGAACTGGTAAAGCCTTCATCAGTGCCATCTTCACAATCAGAGTCACAATTGAACTCATCATCTAAAACACTGCCCAAGATTTCTTCGGCCATAGTTAAATCCCCTGTGACATCCACCGGTAAGAGTAAATCTTCAGGAAGACCAAAGCCTTATGATAAAAGGTGACAAACTAAGGTTTGGATTGACTTTTGAAACCACTGCTACCTGAACTCTTTATTTATTATCTCTTCTGAACACCAATACCTGCTCACTATGTCAGACCACCTACATCTAAGTTGACCTTAAGGAAGTATAGATAATAACTCAAACTTAATATTTCTTTCAAAGTAAACCCCAATTTCTTTTTATTTAAAATAACACTTAATTCTGTATTTTAATCCAAAGAAATTTTGCCATGCTTAATAATAATTGTGTTTTTTAACTGTGTTTTTAAGGGGTGGATCTGAGCACCTTGAAAAGCTTTTTTTTCCAATAACCTTATATAGCAATTAACAGTTCAACTTAAATTCAGATGACATGGGCCCTAAAACACAGTTATCACTTGCCACATTTGTTACCACATACAGTGACAAGTGTGATAGAGCACTGTCACTCAAATCATTAGGCCTGGGAAAAGTTCATGTATTTGAAAAATTCAGTATTAGACTTAGAAACCTTATACCAGTGGAGCGCTGTGGCCCAGTGGATTAGTCTCCAGACTTTGAAACAGGGTTGTGGGTTCAAATCCCAGCCATGGCGTAGTTTCCTTCAGCAAGAAATTTATCCATATTGTGCTGCACTCAACCCAGGTGAGGTGAATGGGTACCTGGTAGGAATTTATTCCTTGAAATGCCACCACGCTGTTAAAGGCCGCGGGGCTAAAGCCAGGGTAATAATATCCAAGTCCTTTGGAAGCGCATAGAGATGTTATTTATAATGTGTTATGCGCTATACAAGAACTGACTATTATTATTATATACGTGTAGTAACCTATTTTTGGTTTATGTTTAATAATTCACAATTATTTATTTGATTAGTAAATTTGGTATTCTGTCTCATGCCTTAACATCAGTTGCGTAATGAGCCAATAATTCAGAGGGGGCCAAACATGATGCATGGGGCAATATTTCTACAAAGCTTCAGGTGAGCGAAAATTACCTTTCTATTACAAAAATCTAATTTTGTAATAGATCTTGACAAAAAATTCTGAAAATAATATCATTTTTCATCCCTTTTCCTATTCTGATCTTTTTCTCCCTTTTTCTTGGTCGTGAAAATTTTAGGGGTCCATGGCCCACCATGCCCCCTATTTGTACACCAGTATTAAACATTACTATATGTGGTATACTCAGCAATAATTCAATTAGCCCAAGGTTAACTTTAATAGACCAGACATAATTTAAATGGATTGCAAGTTGCCGTCTCATCCACCAAACAGAACTTATTTCAATCCTGTGGAGTAAAGAAATTGACCCTTTTTTTTCCATCTCATGGGAAGAAAAAGATGATATACATGAAAGTATACAATGAATTTTGATGAATAATTTTGTTATGTGCATTATCTTTGTAATCAATATTGAAGAAAATACCTGATTAGAAACAGTATTTCCTTTAAAAAAAGTGTTTACTAAATTATACTGTTGCTGAACCCTGGATTAATTATCAGAATACATCCTTGGTGGTTTAAGAAAGTATGCCTTTTGGCCTAATTAATTATGCTTAATTAATCATGACAATTAAAGCATTAAATTATGATTTAGATATAGCTCCAAAATTGCTAAATTTTGGTCTTGACATTTTGTATAGGATTCTTATCAAATATATTTTTTTAGTAATGCAGGCATGATATTCTCCCGACTAAACTTGGAATTCCAATTTTTTGGTAATTTTTTTGATATTTTTTCAGATTAAATTTTTTTTTTTAATGTGAAATCCTTTGCCCAAGAACATTCTCATGCTGTTTTTACAGCTTTTTTAAGTCAACTGATAAAACTATCATGCAGCCTCACCTTGAAAAATCACTTTAGATTTCTTTACTATGCAAGAGGTTGTAACCCACACCGGGGCACCTCGGACTTCGGCGGTGACTTAGCAACTAATGATTTTTCTGATTTTTTTTTTCAGAGGGGAATATCATGCCTGGTAATGGCAATATCAGATTTTTAAGAAATTTTGTTATATTCATTATGCATTATTAAGGAGAGGGGGGATTGTTTATGCCAATGAGCAATTACAAACTCTACCACTCTTAGAAATTCATAATTTTCTTAAATTGTAATGGATTTTCTTTTCCAATATTGTGCAAACCTTCACCAATCTGCTTTTCTGATTTTTCTATTTCATTTAAAACAACTTCCTGTTTTGGTTGGATACTCCTTAAAAAGATCAATATTGCTCTAAGCTCCTTTCCACCAAGGCTTCTAATATTATGATGATCATCATGATAATAGTTGATTTGATATCACTTTATTTGGGATCACAATAAAGTAAAACAAGTATACAAAGTGCATAATAATTAAGATAAAGATAAGCCCAGGTCGTGACTCCTTACTGTCAATGCAGGGCACTATTGTATTGTCCAGGAATATATTCTGTTCTAACATAAGTGACATATATATCTTAGTCAATGGCCAGAAGAGAAAGGAAGTGAAAAATGTGTATTGATATCTATTTGGAGTTTATATTTATAAAAAGGATTTTAAATAATTTTGTCAACAATTGAGGACATTCAGATGTACCTGCATAATGGACCTGTAATGATTTGGGGCATGTTTCTAGTTATCTGACAGGTGCAATACATGTTATAGGTCTGATGATTGTGTTATATTTGTTATTATGTATTATATGACACCTAGATAGATCCTTGTGATTTGATTGGTTGTTTGATATCGTTCATTCAGCCCATTTAGCAATGACGTCATCAAACGTGCAATTTACCATCCATTCATCGTGCAATTTTGGATCCATACGATTTCGTCCATTGCACTCGCGCACCGAGACTACAGCTGCAGGCACCAGCAGTGCGCATGTTGTAATGACGTAACAATCAACAGACTGAATTTGCACTGCATGAGCGTGTTTTGCATCGAAATTCATTATTTTCATAAGAAAAAAAAAAATCTATTTTTAGGTGTCATATAAACCAAATAATGAATGTTTTTTCATTCGTGCAATGGATAGACTACTTCATTATGAAAAAGATGAAATAATGATCCATTCAACTCGGCTACACCTCGTTGAATGGATCATTTCATCTTTCACCTCATGAAGTATTCTGTCCATTGCACTCATAAACATTCATTATTTGTATACAGTTTGTATGTACTGTCTGTTACCATGCTTGGCAAAACCCACAATACGTTGCTTGGAAAAAAAAGTTGCACTGTGTGATTTTCAGTTGGAGTGATTTTGGTCACTGTGCTTAAATTTCAGCATTTAGTATTTCTTGAAAAACTATACTGATTTTGCACTTTTAAAACATGTAAACTGTAAAGTCCAAAATGTTGTTATGACAGTTATAATATGACCCACATTTTTTTTATTGCAATGTTGCAATTTGATTTTTATGCTTGAAACCAAAGTATTCCCCTTATTTTGAACTCTAATGACTGGATAAGCTCTTTCATAGAAAAATCTTCTTAATCGTAAACAGGATGTGCCTTATTAGAGTGAAAATGTAGGAACTAATTTGATGACCCCTTCTAGGAAATTTCAAATGAGTTTTAATCCTGTTTTTGTCACCTTTGCACTATTAAGTTGAGGGTAAGTATGCTTCAATAGACTTGACTCTCTCTTCTCAAAAGTATCAATCTACGGCACTGAATGTTCTCTTTGTATTAGGATCATACAATAGTAATGAGTTGATTGTTATATCATTCTAAAGCTGAAAATGTCCTCTTTCTGTAGGGATATTTAACTAGAAAACTAGATTTTACCAATGTCATGGTAGTTGAAGTTACTTTTATGAAAATCTATAGCAAGCAAGTCATATAAAATAAAGTGTTTTTTAATGTTTTATATTACAGGTTTGTGAATTATTTCTTTAAAAAAAAGGCGAAGGTACAATGATACAGTATAACAATACTTTTGTAGAATCAATTACATCTTGCTAATTTCACTTGACTTTCTTTTACTTAGTTACAATAGGACCCTCATACATAAAAATCATTTTTTAAGGTAGTTGTAATGTGAGTTCATGCATATGACAAATCATGAACCGAAATTACAATTGAAAGTAGATTAAAATATTTTATTTCACAAGGCCTTGAGGTATTCAATGTTGTGCTACAGAGCTCAGCAACAGTTTTGAAATTAATACATGGCAAAACAAATCATTAAAGGGGAATGAAACCTTTAGAATAATTAGGCTTGTGTCGAAACAGAAAAATCAAAGAAACAGATCAATGAACGATTGAGAAAAATCGGACAAACAATGAGAAAGTTACGAATTATTTGAATATTGCAATCACTAATGCTATGGAGATCCTCCCATTGGCAATGCAACAAGGATGTGTGATGTCACATGTGAACAGCTTTCCCTTTGATGGACTATAAAATACCCCCAAAATGTCTCTTTGCTATATCTGATGGTGATACAAACTATCCATTATGTATTCTTGAAAAATCTGTATTACATGCCCTCCTATAGAAAGAACACATGATCTACTGATAGATGTGATGAAAGAGGCAATTTAAGTGAAATATATACTAGAGTAATGGGGAGAGTTGTTCATAAGTGACATCACACATCTTTGTCGCATTGCCAATTTGAGGATATCCATAGCATTAGTGATCACAATATTCAAATGCCCATTACCTCATTATTTGTCCGATTTTTCTCAAACTTTCGTTGATCTGTTTCTTTGATTTTCCTGTTTTCACACAAGGTATCTTGTTCTAAAGGTTTCATTCTCCTTTAAGTTGTACATAATGACCATAATGATTCCATTATGGCAATAAATGTCTACATTTTTTTTAATACAATGTGTTTTCTGATGATAGTTATTTTGTTACTTTGTTCATTGATATCTCAACTGTTAATTGATTAGTGGCGGATCCAGAATTTTTAAATAGAGGGGTGCAGATTATGTTTTTCTCAGATTTTTCTTCTATAGTACTATGTTCATTCAATAGATAATTCTCAAAATATAAATATGATATGCACCCCCATCTGGACCCGCCACTGTATTAATAAATAATAACATGTCACAAAATGTTGAAATGAAGTGAAATAAGGTTAAATCACATCATGAGTTGGACCAAGTTTCATGGGCAAACGAGAAATAAGTACATCAGGGTTTGGGGCATCCTGTTAAAACCAAAAAAAAATAAATAAAAAAAACGAAATTTTAATATTGGTGTAATCAAAGCAGCATTTCTGCAACTTAAATTATTTTTCACCATACAACCTTGTTTAGAGGAAGAAACTTTGTTTTATAGTTAAATTGTTTAAAGGGGAATCCAACCCAAATAATAACTTATTTTCATAAGAAAAAGAAAAATCAGACAAGTTGATAGGTGAAAGTTTGAACAATATTGGACAAACAACAAGAAAGTTATGAATTTTTAAAAGTTGTTAAATATTGGTAATCACTATACCCATGGAGACTTCAAATTGGCTGCATATGGGATGTCATAGTGATGTAAGGCAAGGACTACTCTTCCATGTACTCCAATACATATTATGGCTAAAATTTCATTTTTCCCAAAAGTTTTATTTCAAATTATATTTTTCTTTCATGAGGACTTAAAACAATATACTACCTGGGTTATATTTAGATTACTGCCCCAGGGGAATGGGTACTTAGGAGAAAACCACAAATCCCTGATAATAAAGTACATGGCCTATGGGAAAGTTGTCCTTGCCCCTTGTCATAATTTACTTACCCAGTTGCCAATTTGAAATCTACATAGTATAAGTGATCTCAATTTTTAAGCAGCTATAACTTTCTTATTGCTTGTCCGATTTCTTTCAAACTTTCACCAATCTGTTTAATTTATTTTTCTCCTTCCCAACACAACATTTTATTGCCAAGGCTGGGTTCCCCTTTAAAGATACAGATCTCATCCAGGGACTTGTCGCAGAAAGAGTTGCGATTACATGCAAATCTAAAAATCAAGCATAACTTGTCATTTAACCAATGAAAGGCTCATATTGGGGAATTGCGCTTGATGTCTTTGAGTTGCGGTTAAACACAAAATCCTCCTACAATGGTTCACAGATCAGTTTATGCAATCAATGACAAACATAGGTTTGCGATGGATCCAATCAACCAAGTATGAAAAGCCAGCATCACCAAAATCTAAAATGCATTAAAAAAAATATTTTCTAGATATGATGCACTGGCGGATCCAGGGGGGGGGGGGGGTAACAGCCGGCCAGTGTCACTCTTTTGAGAGGCACAATTAAAATTTGTAATGTAAAAATGCCGTTAAAACATAATTGTGCCCCCCCCCCCTTTTGAACATGAAGACCTTTTTTCAATTTTTTTTTTTTTTTTTTTTTGGTCAAATTTTTCATTGGAAAAATGTGCCCCCCCCTTACTTACACTGTATTTCATGTAGATAGGAAGCTAGTCACTTGATATGTCAACCCCTAGCATGCAGATGGGGGGGGGGGGGGCTGGGGCCATGGACCCCCCCCCTCCCACCCCCCCAAAAAAAAATCACCAGCGAGAAAAAAAGGAGAAAGAATTAACAGAAAAGGAAAAGGTGTGAACTATATTATTTTTTATTACCATGTCAAAATCCAACATAAAATTAGATTTTTGTTTTAAAATGTCAAAATCTGTCCTCGCTCATAGCTTTTTTAAGATATAAATTTCACCCCATATCCCAATTCTAGCCCCCTCAAAAATTTAGGCTTCTAACGCTAGTGATGCTAATGCAGCTAATCTCTAATATATATATTGGTCTCCAATTCCTTGGCATTTTGTAGTATAGTGCAAGTCAAAATAAAAGCTATAGGTTCTATGTATTTTTACTGCTAAATATACTATTGTGAAATAACACCCTCAAGTAATTTTCATTGGACATTATCACTACAAGATACTGTATTCATATTTCATATATTGTTTTGAATGTTCTAAATTTTCTACATATTGAAGATATATATTTCTGTATTGAACAGATCAAGAGAAGAAGGAAAGGAGTTACCCCTTTAAAAAATGTCCCCCCCCCCCAAAAAAAAAAAAAAAAAAAGGTTAAACTTCTTCTCTATAAGTACAGGCCACCGTCTGGTATATTGTCGTACTGTCGAACTTTAAGGGGGGTGTCGTGTCGGTGTGTCGTGTTCATTGTCTGCTACCTCTTTCCCCATTGGAATGGTCCCTGATATGGAATATATAGCCTAGTTTGACTTGGCCTGTAGGAGTGGGGGGGGGGGAGGGGTCAATGTTTAATGAAAACGAGAGAGAGAAGCAAAAGATCACTCAATACCAAATTTTCATAACATTTTCATTTCGAAGCATATTTTCATGGTTCCTGCTTCCATTTGCCTTCCCGTTTTATTAAATTACCCCCCCTCCCCTTCCCCGGATCAGATTTTTTATAAGGCCAGTGAAAAAAGGGTTATAATGAGTAAATCTTCAGGGTTCCATTATCTTGTCTGAACACTTTTCGAGTCGACCTGAGATTCAGAAAAGACATTTGATAATTTATTTACCCCCACCCCTTCAATAAAAATAGCTATTTTCTATTAAATTGGACTAGGTCCTCATCCCAACTACCACCCCCCCCCCCAAACAAAAACAAAAGCGTGGAAAAGAAGTAGGTCAGGTCAAATAATTGATGACCCCTTGACCGACATATATTGGCGAGGCGGTGCGATTTGAACGCGCTATGCTCATTGATTGAAAGTTTCCGGTTGTTGCTATGTAAACGGTTTACTGGAGCAGATTCATACGCGACAACAAAAATAGCACGGAGATTTTGTTATTAATGTCGATTATTCTTTAAAAAATCATTTCATATATGAAAAATGAGATAATCTCAATGTGCGAACATCATTTCAATTCTAAAGATAAGAAAGTAATGCAACAATTTTAAACAAATACACTGTCAAAATCTCAGACTGACAAATACACCGTGCGGATGGATACAATAAGTCAATCAGCTGAGCTAGCTGTGCGATATAGCCGCGAGAAGCACTCCGACTTTCGTCGATTTTTACTTTAAAATTAAACATCATGACGACAGATAGAGAGAATGAAGAAATCTAAGGATAGAGTACCAAGTCGTAATGGAAAAGTATACATGAATCTTGCTCTATTAAACCAATCGAATGATGTCTATGGAACCCGTCCCTATGGAGGTCGAAAAGGTGAGCATAAATCGCAAATTAATTGGAAGCTCAGTCCCATGTGTGCCCTCCTGCGTATTGTCCTAAAGTCGCAACATTGTGCAGCGGGACAATACAGGGCCTGAACTGAAGTTTTAATTATTCTCGATCGAGGGGGGGGGGGGGTGCGCAGCCGCAGCCTTAAAAAAAATTTAAAGTTAGGGCCTAGGGCTAGGGCTAGGCACCTTTTCTCAATCACATTTAATAATAGTAATACGTCACCAAATATCTGGCCCGGGGTTGAAACGTTACAATGATTAAAGTCACAGGCCACGGTGATTATATTAACATGATTAATAAAGGTAGGCCTACCATATCAAAGACAAAGTTTCATTGAAAAAGAATTTGATGATTTTGTTTTTAATTTAAATCCCAGAAGGAAAAACCAGTTCCACTGGACCAGTTACGCCAGTAGAATTTTAATTGGTAACTCTGGAAATTGGAACATCGGTTTAGGCTGGTCTAACTGGTCATACTGGTCCAGTTAAAATTTTACTGGTCCAGTTAAAAATTAAACTGGTCTTGAATTACTGGAATTTTATACTGGTCTTCTTTCTGGTGGTTACTGGTCTCACTGGTCTTCATACTGGTATCCAAATTCAAGCTGGTCTTTACTGGTATTTTCTACTGGTCCTCGAACTGGTCGAACTGGTCCTCGTACTGGTCTTACTGGATCAATTTATTACGTGCATTTGGTTTGTTATATACTATGGTCAGTGAAATGTGATGGAAAAGATGGTTAGTAAATTAATGTTTCTGCTGTTATTTTAAATGTGATATATGAAATTACACGTTTTCATTGTAAATTAGTTCACACACTTATTTGGAAAGTTTTTAAACAACAATGAGTGCATGCCATTGCATGGATATTCCATTCTAAATCCTGATTTTTCTTTTTAAAATAGGAAATATGCAAATGAGGTAAACCACGTGATCAGCATCATCAGAATTACTGGTATTACTGGTCTTGACCAGTTCAATTTCAAACAATGAATTACTTTAGACCAGTTGACTATATCAGAGGAATATATCTTGCTTTGCTCTTAATCATAATTAAAGGAAATAATTATTTTAATGATAATGTTAATACTTGATAATTATGATAATATTAATAATAATAATTACAATATCAGTAACAACGATAACAGTAATAAGAATGATAACAACAATGATCATAATAATCATAATGATAATAATTATGATAATTATAAGAAGAATGATGATAACAATTAATGATAACGATAATAACTTTCTCTGAATTGCAAGATTCATATTCCATAATTCGTCAAATGATCTGACTTGAAATAAAGTCATTATTTATTGGACCAGTAACACCAGTTTGATGAAAAACAATTAAACTGGTATTACTACTTTGCTTCAACTGGAATGCAATTGTTTGAACTGGTCTCCAGTAAAAATCAACTGGTCCAGTAAACATATACTGGAAACCAGTAAAAATCTACTGGAAACCATTTATTGGACCAGAAACACCAGTTTGATGAAAAACAATTTAACTGGTATTACTAATTGCTTCAACTGGAATGCAATTGTTGGAACTGGTCTCCAGTTGATTTTTACTGGTCCAGTTAAAAATCAACTGGCCCAGTAAAAATATACTGGAAACCAGTAAAATTCTACTGGAAACCAGTAAAAATTCTTACTGGTCTTACTGGATTTTCCTTCTGGGATGTTGAGTTAAAAAAAAAACTTTTATGGTAACGTTAGACTATAATGTAAGATCTAAAGTTAGACCTGTACTAGATCTAACTTAGATCTAACTTTAGATATCTAGATCTAGAAAAAGAATACTAATCAGTGAATATTATTATTAGACTCGATCTATGTCTGCCTAAAAATGAAAAGTACTTTAAATATAGATCAACCTAAAGTTGCATACTTACTAGATTCTGATGATTGATTGATTGGAACTTAGATCTAGTTAAAATTGAGATAATATTCCAGAGAGATGGGGTTGAAAAAATGGTGAACTTGTTGTAGTTTGCGATGTAATTTGATTTCCTCTACACAGTTACGCTTTCCCTTTTATAAAATGAGTTGTAGATCTAGAAACTTTAGGCTGTATATTCTTTTAAAAAAAAACTGAAAACTGAGCAGGTAATGGAAGTACAGTGGAATGAATGGATTGTAATTTCTTATCCCCCCCCCCCCCCTCTTTAAAAAGGAGACAATTAGGTTATAAGATTTAGACATCATCACTCCATTCATTTGGACATCGCATCAATCACTATTTTGAATTTTAGAAACAATTTTAACTTCAAAATGCTGTAGTGTAATTCACTGTTTTTACAAATGAAATTTCCACTGTTTATGCTCCTTTAGGTTTAAAACTAAAATCAACCAAATAAAAGTATCTGCTTGAGAAACTAAGTAATAATGACTGCAGTGAAGAAATTCATTATCTAAGAGAAAACAAAAATTCAAAATCTTTTCAGGAATATCAAACCATTATCCACCTTCGAAGGCAGCCTTTATATCTGAGAGGCCAACAGATTTCTTGAATGATGTTAAGAACATGGTCTTTCGGCAGAATGAGGAGGAGCGGAGTGGATCTCCAAGCTGGATCGGTAAATACAACAAAGAGCTGAATCATACAGGAGAGCAGCCGTTAATGGTTCAAAGATTTCTCAGCAATAATAAGGTAAGGCTTTGAGAGAAGCAAAGCCTGTCTAGAGATATGGTGACATCTCAAGAGGATTCCTGTCAGATAAAATAAAAGATCTCCTCATAATACTTGTGAAATAGTGGGAGATTTCAAATTTTTATATTATTTTAATAGTATATTATTCAGAGCACTGATTAACATAGTAAATCACTAAGTATCTTATTTTACTTTTACTCATTATTCATATTCAGATCAAATTTTGGTATTTCACTTGAACTATTTTGTTGTCATGAAGTTTAAAGCCAAATTTGCAATGGGTATCTTCCACCTGTGCAGAGCATGGCATGTAATCTAATTTGCATACAAGAGTCTTCAGCCAGGCAAGCGCAAATGGCTGACTTGGATTAAGATTACTTAGCCCATAAAACACAAATTTCAATAACAAAGATGAAATTTTACTAAAGCAAAATACCTAGTAAAAATATATAAATTCAGGCTTTAAGTATTGAATATAATACTGGTCAAGGTTCCCAATTTTCATGCTGATAGATGTATATTTGGTACAGTATATGAAACCACTTCTCAAGTAGAAAATGGGTTACTCACAATAGAGTTGGTGCTTAATGTAACTATCACAAATAATTGATCTATGAAAATGGTGTTCTGGTCAAAATTCAAAGTGAAATTTCTCTCGATTCAAGCAGATTTCTTTGGTCTTGTAGATATGTCCAAGGCAGAGTTACCTGTATTTCTTGTTTCTCTATCTCCTTTCAGCAAGAGCAACAAGATGGTGTACTACCTGCCTCTTCCAGACCACAGTCAAGGTTCCGTGTTGACCGGGACGATGAGAGAGAATATCAACAAGGTCTTAGCCTTCATCAATACCTGACTGCTACTGAGATGCCGGGTCAATCTGAGAAGCTAGTGGATGTTAGACATGGCAGACCAACAAGAACCAGGTAGACCCACTAGAATTGTAGTGGAATAATTATCTGCTTTAATATTCACTAGTGATATTAAACAATGCTTAGGATATTTACAATGTGTGACAAGTATGATGAGGTTGTGCAATGTGCTCCTGCATATTATTGCAATAACTCAAAATGCTTGTAATCCCACTTATGACACACATTTAAATCAGCCAATTATAATTTTTTTTCATGAACAAATATGACTGGTGATAGAAAAGTTAAACCCTTTCCAAATGTCTTAAAATAGCATAGATGAGGATGGGGGGGGGGGGTCCAATTCATTTTTCAAATTCCTTGTCAATGATATGAGATTTTTGTTATTGTTCCATACTGCAAATTATAATAAAAATTTTATAACATATGTGTATTTCCTTTTTCATTAACAGCCTGCTGAGGGCTAGACAGCGGACAAAAAATATTCCTGTCTTAGAGAAAACTAAGCTTGATTTAAGAGACGATATTCATTACCTTCAAGAACAAACTTTGAGTAAGTATACTATTAATGCATTGAGAGGTGACGAATACTTATGATTTATTTGATATGATTTATTTTACAGTTGTATAAATTAAGTTTATTGTATGCAATTTTAATTTTAGCCTTACATGATGCGAATAAAAAAAAAGTTATTTATGACTAAACAGTAAGCCATTGTAAAAAATAAGTTAGGTCCCTTGATGGCTTTGGTGTAGTTTAGACCAGAAAGTAATTTGACCAAGTGATGATTAGCCTAAGTGGTCATTAGAGCTTCTGACAATTTGACCAAGTGTGAGTAAAAAAATAAGGAACATAAAGGGGGTTTAATCTGAACGAAGACCACTCATCTCGATAAATATATCAAATAGTTTTAGACCAAATGTGTACAACCTGCCCCTATCACTTACCACATGCCATCATTGCTTGTACATATGGTATAATAGTTTGTTAAAGTAGAAAGAGAAATGAATGACTCTAGTTTTAATTATTTTATTTGATTTTAACAGAGAGAGAAGACAAATACAAGTCTGTTGATGTTCCTGAAGAGTAAGTTACATGTAGATTTTATTAGTAATATATTTTGTGTCCATATGCTCCTAGCCCAACAGCTAAACCCAGATTTTGCCAGTGATGGCATGGGAATGTCATAGTTCTTATTTTGTAAACTGATTTTGACTAATGAGACAGTCTATTTTAACAATACACGCACAACAGGAGCTGTGAATAGCATTGAGCAATTTGAGTTAAAAGCGAAATCCAAAATGGTGGCCGGCAGCCATTCTGGATTTTCTGTTCACTTACTTGAAACATACGTGTAACTAGAGTGTTCAAAACATGGTATATAGTGGTTTAAGGGGGTGGAGAATCCAGATGCCATTTGGTGATTGTCTGAAATATACATCTTCCATAGCACCTGGGTCAGTCAGTGACCCTTTATGCAGGGTTGCCATGTCTCCCTGAATGTCAGTGAGACTAGCTGAAAATTTACTGATTTTTATTGAAAATTGCTGATTTTCAACATCTCCCTGAGTCATACAGTGATTTTATCCCATTGGATTGTGTATGATTGAGAAAGATCTTCCTCCTTTGTTTGTAAATTCTCCCTGAAAGGAGAATATCAAAATTGGTAGCTCTGCTTTCTGTTTCATCTATAGTAATTCACCCATTATTCAGGGATAAAACATTTAGTGTGTCTATTTCAAAATACCTAAATATTTTTTCCTTTAGTAATTCGACAGACTTAATGATTATAAATTTCAGAAAGGCATTGAACATCCATCTTTTTTTTAGCAATCTGTAGTTTTAAAATTACATAATTGTATGCAACTTAATTCATTGTTAAGTATTAATAGATAATTTTCTTTCATCTTTTTTTAGATTGCAGCCTTTAACAGAGGGTGAAGAGACAGTTCATCAGTTTCTTGTTGGAGCAAGATACAACAGGTAAGGATCCTTCATCTGTTATATCTCAGGGTTCTTAACAATGCTCTTTGCCACATCTAAGCAGGAATCCCCCTTTAGATGGCGCTATTCATCTTTCACAGTATACAGGGGTGTGAGAGTTCAGATTTTTATCTGATTTCAGATTTTTTTGTTTTGATTTTCAGCTTAATTTCAGCTTATTTTTGGCCTTCCTCTGTACAAAAAGTATGGGAGCTCTTTCTATTTCAGACTTTTTCAACACTCTTCAGCTTTTTTCAGATCTTTTTATTTGTGACCACTCACACCCCTGAGTATAGCTCATTCATTCCCATAATGTCTTAGTATGAGGGTTAGCTAAGTTCCTGACGGGATTCCTACATGAAAGATGATATGACCGATCAATATTTCTGCACTCTAAGAGCAGGGGCCAGTTTCACAAAGATTTGCAATTAAACGTAATGTAGAGAATCAAAGGTAGCTTGATTTTCAAACCATTTGGAACAATGCATGCTTGACTTTGACTTTGGACCTTTTTTTTTGTTGTGTTTAGATGCAATCCTCTGTTCAATTGTCCACATAGTCTTTAACATTGTTGTGTTTTCTTTGTATCTTCCAGAGCATACTATCGTGATGCTAAGTGTTTCAACAAGGTTGGACTGTACGTCTCCAGGGAAAATCCTCAACATTGCTTTCTCAAGAATGGTACCACACAAGAATCATTGTTAGCCAACAAATCAGAGAAAGGTGGGTCTCATTTTCATATATTGAATTTATGTTGATAAACCTGCTGGCTATATGAAGAACAATATTTTCTACATATTTCTCCCAAATCAGGAGGAGCTCGAATCCGTTTTTTAGTGTAACTTCAACAAAAATAATATAAATGGAACATTTGTGATTAGAGTCCATATGCATTCATCTACTTTTTCATTTCCATATGAAATCATATTTTTATGTTAAGCTAAGTAAAAGAGTGACTTAATACATGCCTCTAGTCTAGTTTATTATTACAGGCATAGTCACCGTCGTTGATGCATTTAATATCTTACTATTTACTTATAAATGTAAAAATATTTGCCCAAAAGACACTTAATTTAAGGATTATCAGAGTTCCATGGGCAGGATGTTTCTAGTCTTGATTTCGCCAAATACCATTCTTTGCAATACTGTTCATGTGCAATTATGAAAATATGCATCTGGTTTTAATACAGAGGAAAAGTAGAGAGTTAATAGGAGAAATAATTGTATTAATACTCACCACTAATGTATCAATTAATGTATGAATTTCCTCATGGACATAATAAATTAAATTGAATTGAATTAATTTTTTTCTCTGTATACCTATAGCAAACCACACTGCATTGGGTGCCTTCTCTGAAGTGACTGCCTCTGAGCTGAACAGTCTTTGCCAATCTACATCAAGCCTTCACAGCAAGCACCTTCAACCGCCCTCAGAAGCTCGTCAGGCATGGGGTACCAGCTCCATTGCAAGTGCCCCTAGTCCGACACCTAATGATAGCCGTGAGTCCTTTGCAATATCCACAAAGGAGGAGCCCGAGTTTGCTTCCAGTAATCGTTTGCGAGGTGGTGAGGCAGATGGGAAGCCCAAAGCAACGGAGAGGAATCAGAATAAGGTCATGCAGTCTAAGCATGTCCAACTGAAGAGTGCCCCTGGACAGCATAGTAGCAGCAGTGTAGCTCGCTCTTCAGTCAGTAGCTGCGACTCTTGTATCCTTTGTCAAGAAGGCTCTGCTGTTAAAAATGGCATCCCTGTTCACTTTCATGGAAGGAATGTTATGTCGGCACCTAACAGGAGGAAATGGACCCATCATGCGCAGAGGGGACGCAACATGGGTAATGAGAACAATCCTTCAGTTCCTAGGAAGCGCCAGAGTGCAGACCTGATGCTGGTCCAGCAGTATCATCTGAGAATCTTAGGTAGGTGATTTGATATAGCTGTTTTGAGTGTTTTGTTCGACACCTTATCCAATCTCGGAAACTTTCCTTATTTTGATTGGCTGATTAGCACAGTTCCTATGGTCACTGTCGGATAAAACAGGACTTGTTGGATAAACGGTCGACAAGTCCTTTCATGAAATGCTTCCCAGATCTCATACTCAAGGATTGTGATGTTTTAGGGATTTGTGAAATAAAGAAATACCTGTATGTTACTCTAACCCTGTCAATTCATGATGGAGATAAACTGTGACATTCTTAGAGAGATTTTGCACAAGCAAAATCATTCAATTTATTTTTTGGTACTTTTTTATTTGATGGTAACTACCATGGATATTTTGATGTGCTGCTGACCTCTTTTTCTATGGTCTCAAAAATAGTTGCAGCTAAAGTTATGGTATGTTTTAATGCAACTGGACAAAGCTTCATCCACCAAGGGGATCAGACAGCAGAATATGCAATAAAGTCAGTAATGCTCCTCAAAGCTTATTGGATTATTAAAATATATGTCAAATTGAAATAACTTGTCAATAGGTATGTGTATAATCGTCTGTCCAATACAGTTGATTGAAATGCAGGGAATTCTGCCTTAAAATGAAACATTCAAAATGGATGAATGGAAGTTGAATTTTCTAGATTGGTGTTCAATAATTAAGAAATCAACAATTTCTTCTTTTTACACATGTTTTATGAAGATCATTGTTTCAATATATTCTACAGGAAAAGATCAGTCGATAATATCATTATTTTATCATATGTTACCAGGTACTCAGTCTCATATGAACGTGAAGGATGACAGAAGTCAATCTCCTGATAGCAAGATGCACTACACACCAAGACAAGCAACAGGAGGTGGACTCCGGCCAAAGACAGCTGTCCATTCCAGCAGACGGAACCCCATCAGGAATCGTAACAACAGCAATAAAATGGATGACCTGTCCGAAGACGACCTTGCCAAACAAAAAGACTCTGATGTTGCGAGTACTGCCAGTAAGATTTCTGTGCATATAAGCACAGGGGAGGATGATGCTGTAGAGGAGGGGTCACCAAGAGCCGGTGCCATCGACCCTGAAGCAACACCTCGCAGTCAGGATGTGACTGTAGGCAGCACTAGGGATGGTGGAGAAAGTGACCAGCCTACACCTCGTATCAATGACTTGACAGAGTCAATGCCAGTAGAGGGAGTGGATGATTCTCATGCAACAAACTCTGCTCAACCTGAACTCAGTAAGTTGTTTGATAAAGAGAAATGTGATGGCCAGATTGAGGAGATTGCGAATGAGAATGAATCAGTTCAGGTTACTTCTGATATCCCAAGCAGTGATGTGATCAATGAGGAAGGGAGTGATCCAAAGAAACCTATAACTGATGAAGAAGTGATGGATCTAAATGAACAAATAGAGCAGGTGAACCTTGTTGATGAATCAGTTGATGCTGCTGAGGACATTAATGCTGAAGATAATATAGAAGGTGTCAATGAACAGACTGGAGACGGGACAGATGTAATAGCAGCTGAGGAGTTACATATCAAGGAATCTGATGATGTAACTCAAGAGAAAGGATCTGAAGATGTGAATAACAACATAGACCATATTCGTACTGTAAGCTTTGCTGAGCCAGATAGATGAAGCTAGAAAAAGGAAGTTCTCTGCTTTTAGCTTTTGTCCTGTTTTGCTTTACGACAATCAATTTTCTTTTAAAGTGAAATGTCATATTTTTACTTACGTGTGTATTGTGTTTAGTTTACCTATGTTAAAAAAAGTTCATGATGATTATCAATTGTTTTAGCCTGAATTGTCAAGTTTATTGTTGTAAGAAGTAAAGATTTTTTGTGTGTAGATTATCTCTTAATAGCTTAAGATGAAACTTCATCCAGTAGTCCAGTTCAAAATCATAATACCGCTTTCATACTTAAACTTATGTATGAAAACAAGACAAGATTTTTAACGTACATGTATTAGGGGGAAACACTATCCACGACAGTATTTCAATTTCATCATTTTATCCTCTTTTTTGCTGGAAAAAACAAATGTAAATATCTGAGCTAAATTTCATTTTTCCTGTGTTCTGTTGCAGAGCTATTAACAGACAGAATTAATGAGTGTTGAGTAGTACCCATAATTCACACTTCAAAATGTTCTATTCAGACAAATATGAAAATGAAAAGGGAGTATAAACTAAATTTCCCTTTTATTGACTTAGAGGAAGTACCCCCTCTGTTGTCTCTGCTGTTGTGGTGATGGTTTTCAATAGGACAAGATAAAGCAGTCCTTTTACTGAAATTATGTGTATATTTGGAGCAGAGTGATCCAGTGGATTAGTCTCCAGACTTTGAAACAGAGGTTTGTGGGTTCAAATCACTGGTGTGAATCCAAACAGTGTAGGCCTATGGTTCAAGGGGAATGATCTATTGTTTCATCCCCCACTTAAATAGTATGATGTCACAGATTTACGCCAAGTCTCAAATCCCTGTCATGGGATTATTTATTCCTTCAGCAAGAAATTGGTCTACAATATGCTGCACTCAGTCTGGGTGAGGTAAATGGGTATCAGGCAGGAATTATTTCCTTCTTGTGAGCTTTTTCACACTTACCGAACTAAAACCATGTTAATACTACCCACAGTCTCCTTGCATCACTAAGAGGCGTTTTATTATCAAATATGTATTACAACTGAATATCATATATATAATTCTTACAAAAAACGAGAATGATGCTGTCCGGATTGATAAACCAAGAT
Source organism: Lytechinus pictus (assembly GCF_037042905.1). Lineage (NCBI taxonomy): Eukaryota > Metazoa > Echinodermata > Echinoidea > Temnopleuroida > Toxopneustidae > Lytechinus > Lytechinus pictus. The sequence goes on from NC_087260.1 coordinate 23,670,189, forward strand.
AGCTTTGACTTTACAAGCTCTTCCAAGATCCATTATGATTCTTAATCTCTATTGCAATGAAGCATGAAGTGAATTTTCATGAAGAATTTTGTGGGTGATATTTACTGACCAACTCTCAGCCAATCAGAATCAAGGATTTCAGGAGATTATAACAAAATTCTATGAAAAGCACTGGCTAACAGTTTCATGAAAATGCACCCTGGCCTAGGGGAGTGTTTCATGATAGGACTTGTCAGATATTCTATATAAAAGTTTGCCTGGGAAGAGTGCTTCTCAACCAATCAAAGAAAGTAGTCAGATAACAACTTCTCGGATAAAATTGTTGATGAAATGCTCTCCATGAAAGTGTTTTATTCCTGTTTCACACAACTAAGTGGCAAAGCTTCTGCTGATTCTTATTTTTTTGTGTTCTTTGTTTTTTCATTGCTGTTATTTTACCCTCTTGCCATATATATCTACAGTGTGCAGTTGAAATGATCTTATTTGTATGTGTTTGTACACAAGTCTTTCCCATTACAACCCAACCCCAAATCTTCTATATTCTTTGTTCATGTGACTGGGAAAAGGCATATCCTTACATTTAACCCTAAAATGGCTGGGGGGGGGGGGTTGAATCAACCCCCCCTCAACATTTTCTGCGATCATTCCACCGCGCGAAATTTTTTGACCGCGCCACTCACAGAGTTTATATTTTTAAGTCTTGCGTATCTTTTGAGACCAAATTTATGACGCCCGTGTACGCGGTTCCAAAATTACGCAACATTTTGTAAGTGCATGTCAGACCAAAAATTGTTCCAAAACGTGATTTTGTGTACAAAGTCAATGCAAATTGAGTTTTCTCATCTTATTCATAAAGATATGATTATTTTTACTTTAAACAGCTGAAAGCAATTGATTTTAGCATAATTATGCTTCAAAAAGGTTGTGCAATAAATCTGGTGAAAAAAAAAAGAAAAACAAAAGGTTGGAAAACAAAGAAATTCATAAGAAATTCATAAAACAATAAAATACATAAGAAATTGATTTCCAAACCGAAGTTTTTTTCAATTGCCATTGTTAAGAATGCTACAAAGAATATTTATACCAAAAGTTTGCATTCTAGGAGCTTTATTTAGTGAATTAGAGCAAAAAGTATGATTTATGCATAAATTAGCATAATTAATTCATATAAAATAAAATCTCATTATTTTGGAAAATTTTACCATACAGCCTTGTAGATTACATCGCACACTACCAGCGTGCAAATTTTTGCGGCGCTTGCGCGATTGGCGGCCGAGATCTCAGGGGGGGTTGAATCAACCCCCCCCCCTCGGCCACAGAACAGCCAAAAAAGCCCGGCCTAGTTAGGGTTAAAGGGGATTTCCTCCCTTATAAGTTCTTGGAAGCTTAGTTTTGTTGGCTTTAATAATTGTCACTGTTTTGTAATGAAACATTTGCTCCCTTTATCCCTGAAGTAGATTATTGAATTTTCAAAATACGGGCTCAAAAGTTGTGTGAGACTTTAAAGTAAAAAGTCAGTGAGAGGCGCGGTCAAAACATTCATGATGGGGCCATATTAGGGTTACATGTAAATATTGTACATTTCATGGATTTTTTAACAATATTTTGATTAATGCAATTTTTTGGTTACTTTTGGGAATTTATTTTTCATTATTAATATTATTATTATTTTGAATGCTAAGTGAATTAAAAAACAAAAGATGACTGGCATATTTTTAGATACATGTAACTTACATTGAGTATATTTTTTGATAAAATTTTTTGATATGCCAGCTTAGCTGCATAAGGTTGAAAGATATGCAAAGAGATTACTTTGTGCAAACTGAATACACAGTTACCTATGCAAACTTGTCTATTTATATCCCATTTATGGGAGAGTTTTTGTGTGTGTTTTCATGATTTCATTCCAGTAGCTCTTTAGCCATTGAAAGTCACTCATTCATAAGGTCACAGGATATTTCATTTTATGAAATGTATTGTATGATAGTTTCAAAGAATTCAGGTTATTATACCGGTATTTGTTTGACGTACTATATTACAGATATGCAATGGATGTTTGATTTGATAATATATGTAAAGCCTTTTTGAAGATTTGGTGAAGTGCCAATAATGTGAGTTATATACTCAGCGCTTTGTATCCTCTGGAAAAAGTGCTATATAAATCCAATTATTATTATTACTCCAATTGTCATCTAACAGTCTAATCTCACAAAAGTGTAGTGGCGTAAAAATAGAATACCTGCACATTTTTGTCTTGTTTATATAAAACACTTTCTCAAGTATGGAATGGGCTGAATATTTCAGGATATAATCTTTGTCTGGAGCTTTCTAATATCCAACTAATGAATATGTAACGTGAGGGCTCAAACAGCAAAATTTTCCAAAGAATTCACTTGAAGAAATTTGATATCCATGTTTTATTCTCATTTGATTTGAAAATTATTTTAGAAGCAACTTACCTGTTCAGTATTACGGCAAGATCAAAGCAATATGCACTTTGTAAATGAAATGGCAACTGTCATTTTATAAAATGGGTAAAAGTATACTAATTCAATCAAAGCGATGAAAATTCCAAATAATTTGTTAATGTCTTCCATGAACATTTTGTTTGAATAATGCATGTTTTCATTTTTGTCTCACCTGCATAGCAGAGTGAGACTATAGGCGCCGCTTTTCCGACGGCGACGGCGGCGACGGCGGCGTCAACACCAAATCTTAACCTGAGGTTAAGTTTTTGAAATGACAGCATAACTTAGAAAGTATATGGACCTAGTTCATGAAACTTGGCCATAAGGTTAATCAAGTATTACTGAACATCCTGCCTGAGTTTCATGTCACATGACCAAGGTCAAAGGTCATTTAGGGTCAATGAACTTAGACCATGTTGGGGGAATCAACATCAAAATCTTAACCTAAGGTTAAGTTTTTGAAATGTCATCATAAATTAGAAAATATATGGACCTAGTTCATGAAACTTATACATAAGGTTAATCAAGTATCACTGAAAATCCTGCATGAGTTTCGCGACACATGACCAAGGTCAAAGGTCATTTAGGGTCAATGAACTTTGGCCGAATTGGGGGTATCTGTTGAATTACCATCATAACTTTAAAAGTTTATGGATCTGATTCATGAAACTTGGACATAATAGTAATCAAGTATTACTGAATATCCTGTGCAAGTTTCAGGTCACATGATCAAGGTCAAAGGTCATTTAGGGTCAATGAACTTTGGCCAAATTGGGGTATTTGTTGAATTACAGCCATAAATTTGAAAGTGTGTTGGTCTAGTTCATAAAACTTGGACATAAGAGTAATCAAGTATCACTGAACATCCTGTGCGAGTTTCAGGTCACATGATCAAGGTCAAAGGTCATGTAAGGTCAAAGAACTTTGGCCACGTTGGGGGTATTTGTTGAATTGCCATCATATCTCTATAAGTGTATTGGTCTAATTCATAAAACGTGGAAATACGAGTAACCAAGTATCACTGAACATCTTGTGCGAGTTATAGTAGTTTTCAAAATCAGCACTGCTGCTATATTGAATCGCGTGATGCAGGTGAGACGGCCAGAGGCATTCCACTTGTTTGTGTATAAATATCTGGTTTCAAATTTACATTTATCTTTAAATCCTGTTAAAAAACACAAATAGAAAATAAATTTCTCCAAAAAAAATGAGTGGAAAGTTTTAGTTCAAGTGAAAAATCAACAAAAGGTAAATTTTTTTTTTTCTAAAGTGAAAAATATTGTGAGTGTGGACATTGCTTCTTACAAACTCAGAACCCTACTTCTCAGATTTCTTTTTCCCTTTTCTTTCTTTGTTGTTGTTTCTTTTCAACATGAAGTAGACTGTTCCTTATAAGCAGAAACTTTGTTTAATATCAGTTTAAAGAATTGCCCTAGATGTATTGTTTTTTCATATCAAGAATAATATGTACATGTATTATTATGTAAATGAATTATATAGCAGGCCATTTAGCCTATTGATTATTCTCATCCTTCCTGTGTTTGCACTTGAGGAAAATTGGGAATTAAGTTTTTTTTTACATTACCGTTATGAACAGTTGTTTTTTTAAAGTCCATATATACCTAGTTATGTTAGGCAATTTGTGCTTCATTGAAGCTTGGAACCAGATGCGTAAATAGAGGAAGTGAAATTGTGGAATGATTTTGATTTTTTTTTCTTAAAGAAGAAAACAAATATATGTAGATGTTGTGCTGTGATAGGAATGTAGCAAACTTTTCTTTCATCTCAATAGACACCTTAAAATTTGTAGCTCATGGTTTGGCATTTTTTGCTCTTAGTACATTTACCCCACTGTTGTATTTCTTCATCAGAGTGTGAAAAAACAAGGCCATTGACTAACAATTACCACAGAAATGTGTTTTACTCTTAGATTTTGCCTAAACTTGGCCTTTTTAATAAAGCCAGTGTTAATGGCCTTCAGAATAGTAACCTCCCAAGATACTACAGAGCAGTATTCCTTTCTAATTTTCTAACCCTAACTAAAAACTGCTAGTTTTAACATTGACTGGAAGTTGTTGGTGATTGGTGTGTTATATATAGATGCATTTGATAGTACCACCAATCAAATAAAAAAATTGATACCTATTACGTTGTAAAGTGGATATATGAAGACCTTAGTGCCAAAAGGTTTTACAGCCATACTGAATACCTTAGGGAGAAGTTCTTTTGATGACTCTTAACTATTTTTTTATTTATATAGGCATGCATGGAAGAGGGGTATTAGAAAGAGGATTTTTTTTGGTCTCACCTGCATAGCAGAGTGAGACTATAGGCCCCACTTTTCCGACGGCGGCGGCGTCGTCAACATCAATTCTTAACCGAAGGTTAAGTTTTTGAAATGACAGCATAACTTAGAAAGTATATGACCTGGTTCATGAAATTTGGACATAAGGTTAATCAAGTTTTGTTAAACATCCTGCCTGAGTTTCAGGTCACATGACCAAGGTCAAAGGTCATTTAGGGTCAATGAACTTAGACCATATTGGGGGAGTCAATATCGAAATCTTAACCTAAGGTTAAGTTTTTGAAATGTCATCATAACTTAAAACAGTATATGGACCTAGTTCATGAAACTTGGCCATAAGGGTAATCAAATATTACTGAACATCTTGCCTGAGTTTTAAGTCACATGATCAAGGTCAAAAGTCATTTAAGGTCAATGAACTTTGGCCATTTTGGGCGTATTTGTTGGATTACCATCATAACTTTGAAAGTTTATGGATCTGATTCATAAAACTTGGACATAAGAGTAATAAAGTATCACTGAACATCCTGTAGGATGTACATTGAATCGCGTAATGCAGGTGAGACTGCCAGAGGCGCTCCTCTTCTTATTTTTGCTCTCAAAATCGAGGTATAATCATATATTTGTGTGAATCAGGTCCCTACATAATGGATAATTTTATGATTGGTTTCCGTACTGATGTTGGTTTTGGAAACCCAGTGCGCTATTCTTTCCCTATGGCTCCCAACACCTCAGGGAGTTGGAATTGATACTTAGGGAGGTCCATATCAGGATAAAGCTTTGAAAGTTTGGTGTTAGTGAGTCCAGTACCTACATGTACACCAACACAAACACCAATAAGTCAACACTGAACTCCCGATGAACTTGAAGAGAGTTTGACATCAATAACTACATGTAAGATTATCATCAAAAGTGGATTTAATACTGTTTAATTACTTTCTTTTTTAATTAATGGCTGTTCTTCCTTGGAACCTTGTGTGTGTGACTATTAATCACTTTAAAGTGCAATTACTGCATGACGATAGGTATTGAATGATAATATAATAACCGTATATTTGTATTCTTGGCACCTATTGTCAATGCTCTCTTAATTTTATTTGACATGTTGCGTCTTTATGTAAATATAAATGCAATAAAGAGATTTTATTCTAATTGATATCATGCTGGACTAATGTTTAATAATTTTATTTCATGTGTGCTAAAATTGTCAGTTGGCACTTTTTCTATTTCAATCTATTTTTTTATAATTCTTATAAAAAATAAAAATAATATAGGTATATTTACCCAGAGTAGCCACTTTAGTTTCGAAAACTGTTCTACCAGCGGGCCCTGCTATTATTACCCCGGCTTTAGCTGAGCTGCCTAGGCGCTCAAGCATTCAAGGAATTTCTTCCTACCGGGTACCCATTCACCTCACTTGGGTTGAGTGCAGCACAAATGTGCATGCATATATATATATAAATGTCCCTTATACAACAATTATATCAAATTCAGTTTAACTTTGGCTTTGTTTTCTGTTCAAATATCTCGCCTCATCACATTTCCTTTTAATACAAGTTTTTATTCACACCCCTTGGTAAATTGCAGGAGTTTTTTTTTTTCATTTTTATGCAAAATACTATACATCAGCTGAATATATTTCTCTATCAAATCGGTGCTATTTCTAGTTTTGCCTCATTTGCATAACAATTTTGTAGATGTGCAAAATTTATCATATCCTGACCTTTAGTGCAAATGATGTATGAAAAGTATAAATCCTAAGACCAAGCTTTATACTGATCAACAAATTAAGGAAACCATTCAGAATAATTTTGATTATTGCCCAAATTGGATAAGACATCCTCTATTGTTAAAGGGATGGTCCAGGCTAGAGATATTTATATCCCAATAAATAGAGTAAAATTCACAAAGCAAAATGCTGAAAATTTAATCAAAATCGGATAACAAATAACGAAGTTATTGAATTTTAAAGATTTGCTATATTCCGGCGAAACAGTTCTAGGCATGCCTTCATGAATATTCATTAGGTGGGCTGATGATGTCAGATCCCCACTTGTTCTTTTGTATTTTATTATATGAAATTATGTTTATTCAAAAATTTTCTACCAAGAACTAAAACAATTGGATTGACAACTGATTAAGTGCATTATTTATTTATTGCCGCAACTTATTTCATCATAATGGAGACTTACACATGTATGAACAAATTTCTTTGATTGGTTGAGAAGCACTCTTCCCAGGCAAAATTTATATTTCATGTAATAACATCAGAAAAGGGAAAGTTGGGATATGACATCATCAGCCTACCTAATGAATATTCATGACGATGTGCATAAAACTGTTTTCACAAAATATTATTAAACTAATAAAATTCGATAACTTCGTTATTTGTTATCCGATTTTGATGAGATTTTCAGCATTTTGCCTTGTGAATTTTACTCTATTTATTCAAATATAAATATTTCCAGTCTGGACAATCCCTTTAAGTCATTGCATTCAATCAATGTGCGCCTAACTTCAATTCACCTTTCATTTTCAAGAAAAATGCAGATGTAATTTTCCAAGGAATATGAATAAGTATGTTGCTAACTGTACTCAATCCCTCTTTGTAACTGAAATCACTAAGATGTTATTCTACACATTATTCACATATATGTGTATGTCCAGGGGCTGTGATACGTGGGGACGGTCCTCTGTGATATTTCAAGTAGTGGAATGGGGGGGGGGGGGGACAAGAAAACGAGGAAGAAAGGGAAGAGAGAATAAAAAAATATACAAGAAAAGGAATCATCACCACCAAGCATGATCATCATCATTAACAATTTCATCATCACCACCTCCATCATCATCACCACCATCATCATCACCATCATCACCACCATCATCATCGTCACCACCATCATCATCATCACCACCATCATCACCACCATCATCATCACCACCATTACCACCATTATCACCACCATCATCACCACCATCATCACCATCATCATCACCACCATCATCATTATCACCATCATCATCATCATCACCATCATCATCACCACCATCATCATCACCACCACCATCATCACCATCATCATCATCACCACCATCATCACTATCATCATCACCACCACCATCATCATCTCCACCATCATCATCACCACCATCATCATCACCATCATTACCACCATCGTCATCACCATCCTCATCATCATCACCATCATTACCACCATTATCACCACCATCATCACCACCATTATCACCACCATCATCATTATCACCACCATCATCACCACCACCATCATCATCACCGTCATCATCGTCACCATCATCATCACCACCACCACGTACCACAACCTCCATCATCATCTTCATCACCACCACCATCATCACCATCATCTTCACCACTACCACGTACCACAACCTCCATCATCATCTTCATCACCATCATCATCATCACCACCACCATCATCATCGTCACAGTCATCACCACCATCATCATGACCATCATCTCCATCATCAATATCATCACACATCATCATCATAATCTTCATCATCACCATTATCATAATCATCATCACCATCATCTTCACCACTACCCCCACTACCACGTACCACCACCTCCATCATCTTCATCATCATTATCATCACCATCTTCATCATCATCATTGCAGTTTATCAGAACCTCTTTTATGAGGAAGTATTGAAGGAAAATTGATAAATACTAACGAGCATACAAACACACCCAGTGAGAGGCGAGCAATATAAAAGACCTGAATGACTAGAGAAGAAACACAAATCCATTATAAAATCATTTTCAGGTTTTTATGATCCAAGCTCACACCACTCCTGAGAAAAGAACTACGGATATAGGAAGAAGAAAGGAGAGAAAGTGGTGATCGTCTACATTTACGTCATTCCATTTCAGATAGTAAAATTGATTAATATGCCATTGAATGTAATCTACTCAGCTCAGTTTCAAAAAAGAAATTGACTGCGTGGGTTTGCATTCATTCCCAGTCTGTGTATGCAGACGTTCTATTCACAGGATTGCAAATATTCTCTCCACAGTTGTATTTTTTCGTCATGACATTTTGAGTTATCTTATATGAAAAAAAAAAATCGATTACAGTTGACATTTAGCTTGCCTACTGTCATCAAGAAGAGGTAAAATCTAGCCCATTATGTACAGATGTTGATGATTCGAGTGGGCGCGAAATAATCGTGAAAAAGCGCACAAGGGATCAGTATTACGAAAAGCCACGAAAATTTCAAATCAAACTCAATCTGTGATTGATCTAAATTTTTGTTGCTAAGAAATAGGACTTTTAGACCAATCGCAACTTGAGTTTTTATTTTAAAATCTAATGCAATTCTTTTTAGACGGCAGTAGCGAAACGATGAGCTAAAAATTATGAGGGGGCCTAGACGTGTGGGACAAAATTAATGAAAAGATGCAAGCCAACGAAGCGAGCAAGTAAAAAAATGACACTTTTCATACAATAATCTATTTTTCGGATGCGTTTTGACATAAGTTTCAGAAAAAAGTATCAAAATTCACACTATTTCCATACCTGTTATTTATTTTGTTTTAATTTGTTTTTAGTTGTGAAAAATTTTGGAGGTCCAAGCATATGTATACCGGTATCAGACGTGACCCTTAGGCCATGTAACACGTTTGATTGTTTGGCTGATCTCTACGATTGGTTGCATTGATTGTGTTATGATTCTTACTTAAAGGGATGGTCCGGGCTGAAAATATTTATATCTAAATGCTGAAAAGTTCATCGAAATCGGATAACAAATAACGAAGTTCTTGAATTTTACAGTTTATCAATATTTTGTGAAAACAATTATATGTACATCGTCATGAATTTTCATTAGGTGGGCTGATGATGTCACATCCCACTTTCCTTTTTCTTATGTTGTTACATGAACTCATAAAAGTTTCATTATTTCATACATGTGTAAAAGATGTGTCTCCATTATGATTAAATAAGTTGCGGCAATATATAACTAATGCACTTAATTAGTTCTTGGTAGTTCTAATTTCATATTTTAAAAGTTCTAATTTCATATAATAAAATACAAAAGAACAAGTGGGGGATATGACACCATCAGCCCACCTAATGAATATTCATAGAGAAATGCCTAGAACTACTTCACTGGAATAATGCAAATCTTTAAAATTCAATAACTTCATTATTAGTTATCCGATTTTGATCAAATTTTCAACATTTTGTTTTGTGAAGTTTATTCTATTCATTGAATATAAATATTATCAGCCTGGACCATCCCTTTAAGCATCAAGATAAATTTTAACAGGCAAAGCTAATACGGGGCCCCGAAAGCCTCGCGTTCTTATTGTCGATTCAGACTTTGATGATTGAATATTAGGAAGGACACTTGAAATGAAAATATTACCATAGACAGTGTAATTATTTGTTTTAATGATATCAACAATTTGGAGAAAAATAACAGTTGTTGTAGGTTACTGTACAAGATAGGTGTAGTTATCTATCATTTTCTGTTACATATCGTAATGAAAATGAATCATTTTAATTATAGCAATCAATGGAGAAAAAAACTCAATGTAGTGATTGGAAGTGGGGGAAAAGTGCAATAGCCGTCCACAGACAAGGTCACCTTCATATGATAAAAGTGAAGGAAGGCGACTAATGACCATGGTAATTATAATAGAAATCTCGTGTCAATGAAATTTTACTAGAATAAAGAATATGCATAGAACTAAAGGGAACATGGGATTATGAGTAAACGGAGTAACGTATCTTCGAACAATATTATTTAAATGTTTTTCAATCCTTGATTCGGATACCCTATCCGTTTTTCATGCAAACAGAATAGTGACATTCACCTTTTTTCTCGGGGGGGGGGGTCTGGTCAGGAGTTTTAACAAAACTAGAAATGGGCTTTTATCTACTCGTGAATACTTATTACTATTTTATTTTTCCTCTATTTGATTTTTTTCATTTTTTTATTGGTTTATTTATTTTGAAGATAATTTTTCAATAACTTTTAGCACTTTGCTGATGATAGTACCACTGGCTTTTTTCCCTCCACTTATTTACTTATTAATTGTAAAATAACACAAACGACATCATACACATGATACAACATGCTAGAAATTGATCAAAGTAAAAATATTTTTTAACAATTTGTACGGATTCGGTGACGGTGAAGATTGGAGGCAGTTGCCCCCGCCCCCAGTAAAAAATATGTATACAGTGTATATATTTATATACTACTACTGCTACTACTACTACTACTACTACTACTACTACTACTACTACTACTACTACTACTTTTTTTACAATTATTTCCCCATACTCCATTTTCTGGCCCTTTGTGCTTTGATTCATTACTCCACTGCATCCCTGGCCTATAAAAAACAATTTATATTGAAATAGAACACAATAAGTAGAAAACCAATTATTTCAGTGAATAGACAAAATAAACATAACCAAGTGAGATAATTCATGATTTCAAGGACTTTTTTGTTCTTGTCTGTGGTGTGCTTTTTCTAGTTCAAAGTCCGACTGCGTCATACGATTTATGAAAGCGTGACAAATTAAACTACGTTTTTTCTGGGTGTGGCATGCTATAATTTTGAGTCATAATAAAAACTATTCAGGCATGGGCGTCGTGAATTGACGCACATTGCTGCCACTTGGCAGTCACTAAATTGTACAAATTCGTGATTTCAGACAGCCTAATTTCATCTGATTACAAAGACTAATTTGGTAAGTCTTGGACTTTTTGGTAGTGGATATTAAATTTTAAAGTTTTTTATCAATAAAATGAACTGACTGCCCTGATAAATGACAAACTTACAAAATAACTTTCTCATGACTGTATAAATAGGTCAATGTATTGACTCCCTCGCTTTGCTCCCTCGCATTTTAGAGTTTACATCCCATTTACCATGTTTTGGCTCAAAATTTGATGTTCATTTAGAAAACATAAAAAAGGAATTCTTTAAAGAGAAAATTTCGATTCAAAAGAATGATAATTTTGTTCACTTTCGGTTATTTCATTTTGGTGCTTTTATTCAGTTAAGACTTGGTATTATTGATGAGATGATATGTGAGGATGTAATCTGGTAATAATGATAAAATAAATTCAAATCAAGATGAAGTATGTATAAATATTTATTTGACAATTAAAAAAGGTATTAAGTGGGTGAAACGCTTCCGATAAGCGACAAACAGATTTTTCGCATATTTTTTTTTCACAAAGAGTAGACATAAAGAACACAAATTTCCGTTATATTCAGAATTTATTAATGCCTATCGTTTCCGAACATAGGCTTACATTTTACTCATTGTAAAGACAATACCCGTATGAATTATTATTTCATATATCTATCTTTTACCATGAATAATGTCTTAACAAGATTTAAATAATCTAACAAGGAATAAAAAGAGTTAGTACATTAAGAGAATGTTAAATGAGGTTCCTATCTTTTTCAAAATTTTGATCCATTTTTTTTGTAGATGAAATATTTGCCATAACTAATTGGAATATTTTGAACAATATATTATAAGCTATGATTTCATTTTATAAAAATATATTTTTCTGGAAACGTTATCACCATTTTGTTTGTTATGGTGTAGATTTTTTCTTTCGTGATACCATACTCCGAAGCCTTATATGCTTATTTTGTTGATTTTAGTTATCTACTTTCTCGATTGTCCTCCCTCTAGAAGTACCTCCTCCACTTTTTTGTTTCTCCTTCTTCTTGCTTCTTCTTCTTCATCTTCCTCTTCTTCTCCTCCTCCTTCTTGTTCTTGCCTCTTTTTCCTCTTGCTTCTTCATCTTGCTTCTTCTTCTTCATCTTCTCATTCTCCTTCTTCATCTTGCTTCTTCTTCTTCTTCTTCATCTTCTCATTCTCCTTCTTCTTCTTCTTCTTCATCTTCTCCTTCTTCTTGCGTCTTCTTTTTTTTGGTCTTCTTGTTCTTTTTCTTCTTCTTCATCTTCTCATTCTCCTTCTCTTCTTCTTCTTCATTTTATTCATATTCTCATTCTCCTTCGTTTTCTTCTTCTTCTTCTTGCGTCTTCTTTTACTTCTTCTCCTCCTTCTTCTTCTTCTCCTTCTTCTTCTTTTTCTTCTTTTTCCTCTTGCTTCTTCATCTTGCTTCTTCTTTTTCTTCTTCTTCATCTTCTCATTCTCCTTCTTCTTCGTCTTCTTCTTCTCATTCTTCTTCTTGCCTCTTCTTCTTCTTCTTCTTCTTCTCCTCCTCTTTCTTCTTCTACTTCTTCTTGCTTCTTATTCTTCTTCTGCTGCTGCTTGCTTGCTTCTTATTCTTCTGTTACTGTTGCTGCTTGTTGTTGTTGTTAGCAATGTTCTTCTCCTAATCTTCCTCCTTCTTCTTCTTCTCCTTCTTCCAGACGGGAATGATGGTTTAAGTCTTTCCTAGCGAGTAAGACAGGATTGATGTGTGATACCCCTTATTTGTCTCATTTTTAACATGTTTAAATTGAGTTTCTCTTCATTGTTTATCAGACAATCGTTCTGCCGCCGGATCGCCTGAATATAAATATAAAAGAGTGAAATCAATTACACTTTCCAGACCCCCATTGTCCTGCAAAAGTTGCTGAGAGAAATCAAGACACCGTTAGAACCAAACACATAGGCCCATTTTCCGTTAAAATGAATCGAATCTTATTTCCATTATTGATTGGTACTGATTTTAATTGATGCATTCCCGCTAAGAGGACTGGCATCAATGGATTTAAAATCTATATAGTTACCATGGAAATCACTACGTCATTGCTTTTACGCTGGGACTCATCATTAAAATCCTTGAATGTATCATTTGAAGCTGAAGTGAATCGCCGTAAGAAACTAAATAATTGAGATGAAATGTCATTTTGTATTTTGTAGATGATTTCCAATAGTACTTGAACAAGTTTTGTGTTTTAGTCTAAAAATAAAACCTGTGTCAGGCAGTAACTGCTACGGAGATTCCAAGCTTTGTCCACACGATACGAAAGGATTGCTCGCCGAGAGATATCTTTAAAAATCAAAACAATAAATCAATCGATACAAAATGACAACAACACGGAGTACATTATTTTGAGTATCACAGTGAACATCACAGTTTGTGCTGTGTAGATATAAATTAATTCTTCTCATTCTATAAAATCTCTTTTGTGAACTTTGAAAAATTACTTAACTGACCTACTTGGACAATGTTATCTTCACGCTGAATGTAGTTACTAAATGTTTAAAAATTGGAGGGGCTGGCTAAAATATGAACAATTTTTCTCGAATCTTTTACAAATATTCGGCTATTCTGAAGATTCCTTGACTCTTGTCGAAATTTCCCGAATAAGCCAGTTCGTAGTTCCAGTCTGCGTACGATCAGAAGAAGGTTATAGACCAGTTCGTACTTACTTAATAGACAATTTTTGTCAAATGACGTTCAATTTCTTTCATTATGATAGGCAGATTTCAAAGGAAGATATTACGTAAGCATGCCTTACGTAGCAGGATGAAGAAATTGAATAGATTAGGTGACTAGAATAGCACACTCTATGAAGGTATTTTGCATTTCTAATTTGAATGCATAATAGGCCATATTGTACAATGAATTTGGCAAAGTGTGAAATACCAGTCGTTCGTGGACGCATTGTTGTTTTTTGTGGATGTAAATGAAAACACAATTCGAAAGAATATATGAATAATCAAGACATCAATTTTGGTGCTTATCACATTACAATTTAAACCACCATGTCACTTTAGTACCAATGACCTACCTCTGATCATACGCAGAGTGGAACCACGAACTGGCTTATTGGTACATATTGGTTAAAAATTTAATGAGGATAATTTGATGAGATATTTCAAAAGTATGTATACACTTTTAATATCTAAGTAAGCAGGTCTATATGAAAGTCCAGGGGAGCGTTTCGTCAACATTTTTGTCCGACAAGTTGTCAGATCTGGCATATATCCTAGATTTTGATTGGCTGAGAGGCACTGTTACTATGTTAACTGTCGAATACTAAACGGGACTTGTCATATTAAACGTCCGACTAGTCCTTTCATGAAACGCTCCACAGGAAAGCAACGCCTTTATATTTCTCACTGACAATGGTCATGACGGTTGCCATGATTATCATTCACGAGTGATTGATCATTTACAATAATACATTTTTCGAATAGTTTTACGCAAACTTTGGAATAAATATTTTCGCACAGTTACCAATACCTCAAGCGATCGACCTATATGCCATAACACAATTTGTTTAATTCTAATGCGTTTCATCTTTTTATTGTGTAAGTGATAAAGCAGCACTTTGAAGAGGATCACTGTTTAGGAAGACACATTTCGTTTTGCGTCACTCATCTCAGTTTCATCTTAGGCAACAAGATCCACAACTCCCTCTGATTTTCGGCAGATTCATTTAAGCTTACAACACACCCAAGTTGTTATTCTGCGAGAAAGCGAATCGTGCGAGCCTCAATGGAGACAATGTTTAGCGCACGTAAGTAACACAAGTCTTTTTTTTTTTTAGATTCCATCCAATAGTCATGATAAAACAGACTCGGAGATAACAAAATAAGCACAGACATTAAACCATTTGTCAAAATCGGATGCAATGAATGTTCCATTACAAAATTTCGCTTACCTATATATATATTTACATCAATGATAATATACAGAGCCACTTTTATTTTGGATTTCATCAAAGGAAATGTAGACATTTCATTTTTTTTTAATTGGTAAGAGTCAAACCTGCTCTAGCGGTAGCCTGTTTGTAGAAGAAACACCTGTTTATAAAAACCGCACGTTTATTGAAACACTTATTACAGGAACCTCGACATAAATGTCACGTGTTCATATTATACAGTTTTTCTTGTCTCCATTGGATTGTTTCTATGTTTCTAGAAGTGTTATGGCTCAGTGGATAAGTCTCCAGACTTTGAACCACAAGGTCCGGGGTTCGAATCCCACCACATCACTCACGTGCCTTGGGAAGGCGTTTATCTTCATTTGCCACTCTCCAACCAGGTGTAGTAAATGGTACCCGGTAGGAAGCAATTCCTTGAATGCTCGAGGGTCTGATAAAAGTAGCCGTGCTAAAGCGGGGGTAATAATATCAAGCGCTTAGAAATATTGTATTGAGTGCTATATAAATGTTGCATATTATCATTATTATTGTGATCATATTTTACTGATATCACTGGATTCAACGTGATTTTCCTGTGATTTGACCGTTCATAGTGTGATCTACTGATTCTAGTATTATCTGCATTTTCCAACCATAGTCATAAAGTTCCACAAATTTATTGACTGATTTCGAGGACACACCAGGGC
The DNA here is from genome assembly GCF_037042905.1 of Lytechinus pictus. Taxonomy (NCBI): domain Eukaryota; kingdom Metazoa; phylum Echinodermata; class Echinoidea; order Temnopleuroida; family Toxopneustidae; genus Lytechinus; species Lytechinus pictus. The sequence continues at coordinate 23,686,293 of NC_087260.1, forward strand.
ACCGTACACAAAAGTTAGCGATTAATTACTAAATGAAATGGCCTATCAAGATCATCGTTGCATGCACATTTTGCTCAGTAGACTGACTAGGAATCAATCAGATTTATTCTTTCTTTTATTCTCAGGACCAGAATAACCTTCATTTTGTCGTGAACCCCCCCTTTTATTTTTGCTTGTCAAATTTACATCAGCACCCCCAGTAAAAAAAATCGTTCCCAGTGCCCTGCGTATAGAAATTACAAAAATGCCTCCAAATCCTTAATAATCTTGTCTTCGCTCTATTTAACGCCCGCTTAACAGTTGATCCAGAGCCCATAACACAAAGCTTAGCAATGATCATAGAACATTTTTCTACGATTGATTCCATTGACTACGCATGTATAATCAATCGTGAAAATCAAGTGTATGATTAATCGCTAACCTTTGTGTTACGGGATCACGGTGTGTCTGAGCAAAGCAAAGTGAAGCTATTGAACTTGGATAGTTGGTATTGTGTTTGGCATTTATCTACTTCTCATCATCCGTTGAACGCCCACCCCTCTCTCATTCCCTCTCAAGCCAGTGATGACACGCCCTCTCTCTTTCTCTCTACCCCCCCCCTCTCCCCTCTTTCTCACAGCGTAGTTTGAATAATCGTCATCATCTCTTGTTCGCTCTTCAGACGCATTTCACCACGCACCAATCACTATCCACGGCAGTGATACACGCAACTCTTCTAACACCAGAAAGCTGGTAGCCTGAATCGTAGTTTGGACACCTCTCTCCCGGGGACCTCACCATGTGAATGGGATGTGACGCGGGTAGGCATTTTTGTTTTTGTTTATAATCCTTTCAAAGGAGTACATTCATATGTGTACATTGGTGTGTGCGTGGGCGGAGATCAGATGTCTGGTGTGTTCGGTGCTTGCTATAATATGCCTTATTAACCAACCTTTAAATACCAAGGCAGGATCAAGATACGAACTAATGTCCTTTTCTGTAGGTTAGAAACAAAGAACAGATCACCACTTCCTCAGGGCTCAGATCCTTGTTCGCATCAAGGATTCTCTTGAAACTACTTGTTCGCATGTGATCTCCCTCTATATACCGTTGGATACAAAAGAGCGTTATATATCATTGTTGATTGATTATTGATCAGTTAATGATTATCATAGTTATCTTTCATTTATTCAACCTTTCAATCACTGGTTTATGATCTTTGAAAAGGACACCCTCCTCTGCAATTTCTTATCTTCACTACCATGTACTATATGTTGAGGCGCTGTTTAAGATTTCAAGTTAATTTACAAATCACTCGTACATTTTAGGTGAAAATTGTTGGCTTTTATGTAATGCGTGCTCGCTCATTCATGAACAATATCAGTCAATGTTATTTTTTAGTCAGAACTTAGTAAGTGAAGAACGTTTCCTTGAGACCCATTAGTTGAACCATTTTACACCGGTCATTTCGATTAAGAGGATAGAACCTTCTGTATTACTGATGACCCTTGCATATGGTTTGTCATAGTAGGACTAACAAATGATGGTGGTCTATAATCAGAAATTTCAGTCGGGGGAGGTTGTATATTTTGGCACGGATACTTTTTAGTAAGGAGCTGTAACATGACTGGAATATAATGTGATTTAAATATGATGAATGTAAGGAAAAACGGGCAAGCTGGCTGCGGCACTTATCGTCGGTTTATCAGTAAGTCCAATGAGCGTATGTTGATTCACATAAACGTTTTGCCCTATCATGTTTGTTTGCATGCATGACTTTATCTTTATAATAGCCACTCACGTGATCTTATATCGTGGGAAATGTGCAAATGTCACTCCCAACACTGAAGTACAGATGGGAGGGGGGTGGGCTCTGAGCAGTTGCCTTCACCTTCTCAAATGCCCACGACAAAAAAAAAAACCGAGAGGAGAAAGAAGCGAAATGAAAGGGCAATTAAATGGTAAGAATGAAATTGTGTTTTGGATTCAGATGTAAAACGCTGTCCAAGAAATAGTATTTTCATACGATAAAGGTAATTTTTTAGCTCTTTACTTACATATTCCAGGCGCGGATTCACGATTTTTATAAAGAGGGTGCATTTTGTAACAAATGATGACAAGCCCCCCCCCCCCCAAAAAAAAAAAAAAAACAACATTACAAAAGGCTATGACTCATGACTCAATGAAGGACATTGGTCTTCAGGGGGAAAATGACAAAGCAAAAAAAAATAAAAGACGACGAAAAATAGGCCATCACCTCACTTCCAAATTATGAAGGCAATTGGGCCTCTTCTCTTTTCTATATACCTACACCGCCCACCCTCACAACACACAGACATCTTGAATACACATGTACATCTTACAGTTGGCCGATGTTAAATCCCCCCCTCCCACCCCACCCGCGGAAACTGCATACATTGAGTGGACTATGACCTTATTATTAAAATAAAATCCTCATTATTTATTTTTATTCATTTCTTTGCAGAGCCTTGTAACGTGTGATGTGCCCATCTGGTCAAGCGATTTCCATATCACGTGTTCAAAAGGCCCGCGAGCTTTAACAGAGCGTACAATCAATCGATAAAGTGCGAGATGAACGTGGTTAACAGAAATCAGACCAATCCACTCGATCTAATACACCACTCGATTCATTTAGAGACATAGAAGAAAAACATATTCAAACTAACCAAACGAGGTGAGGCGTTCCGTTTTATCCCCAAATAGCCAGATCATCAACCGAAGATGATGTTGAAGGGCATGCCGAAAGAATCTTCAGGTGAAGTAGGGGTACGAGTTGAAGGCAGGAGAGTAGCCAGAGTGCAGCCCCAGAAGGGACATAATGTCAACGATCAAGGGCTTTCCTACACTCGCGAAATAGGAAACGTTAAATCTGTTAAACCAAGAGCAAGGAGGAGCCCTTCCGTACACAGACCAATCGTTTCGAAGTGGGATATATCGCAGCAAGAAATGCTTAAAATATCTGACTCGAGAGCGAGCAGAGGACAGGGAGCTAACTCTGCAGATAGCCAACCATTACTGATATTGACGGGACTTGCAATGCCAATGATAGGAAGTAAACAGGCTACTCACCTAGTTCCTTTCCACACGGATGGAATGGTTCCATCCTGTCAGAAAATCAACGTTCAAGATGCCAGCAAACAATCTGGTTACCCGATATCTACAGGAACCAAGGCAGTTGTTCTTGATCAGGGCTTAGATGGTGTACGAAACTCGAATGGCATTGGTATTTCCAATACGAACCAGGAGTACGTTAACTTCATTATCAGTAGCCAGATTGACCATACTCTGACGAACTATAATCAAATAGCCAATATACAGACGAATATTGACAGATCAAGGGTATCGTACAACGGGGCTCTGCAACTGCCACCTTCGTTCGATCAACGAATTCCTGAATTCAGTGACTTTACCACTGATATGGCGGAGGGTCGGGTGAAGTCTTTGTCTTACAATCGAGAAATGTTGGCATCTAGTCTAATGCATCATGATACTTCAATGTATATGGTGGGTGAGCCTGGGTGTAAAGCAAGATTGGCGCACGGGGAGCACCACCAGACTGGTAAAACGGATACTGAAACTAGGAAAACTATGATGAATGGTAAAGGAAGCAATGCTATGGAGGAGGGTAATGGAAACAAAATGCAATATGTTCGGAACCCATGCGACAAGTTAACGAATGCTCAGATTTCGCTGGGATCAGTTCACGATAATCATGGGTGTAGTTGGTATATCAACCAGAACGAACAAATGTCTTCAAATTCTAATGAATGTTTCCATCCTGTAAGGAATACGGGACCCCAGTGGGATACCATTCCTCGTAATCACCGTATCAGCATCAACCCGCAGGTAAAGGATCTTACTGTAAAACCAGCCCACACTAAGATTGATCCTTCTACGTTTCCACAACACTGTATTGATGAAAAAAATAAGAATAGCCCTTGTGTCAAACCTCTTCTACAGAAGGCTCCGAGGCAAATCCCTCGCTATAAGCAAGGCAAGGACAGAATTTCCGATGATTTGAAAAGACAACATTTGACATATTTCAATTCGCTGGACAGAAATGGAAAGACGGCCCTTCTGCGTTGCAAGTATGCAACTTTGCTGAAACGCAGAAATAAACAGCTTCAGAGGTTCGACCCAAAGTATAGGCTTTCACTCAAAAGAATGAATAATGCGTCTCAAGAAGTCCAAAATTTATCAAAATTGACGAAATTCAATCGCCCTCCCAGACTATCCAGAATGGCCAAATGTAATCAGAACATGTTGATGCTCAGTGACAATCCTCATGTCGCATTAGGAACTGCAGGTTCATTGGATGTCGCTGATGACCATTCGGTCATTGATCTGACAGACGATTTGCCCTCCATCAGGCACGAAGACAACAAGAATCCTCCTGCCGAATTATCATCAAGACGACCTAACAGCCGATTACCTTCTTACGAAGAAGCTATGACTTTGAGAACAAAGGATATCAATGACAGAACCTCTGTTGATCCTTTGCCCGCTGTGGCAAGACGTCTTTTATTATCCAGCCAAGAATTTTTCAAAAACTTGCAGGGTCTCGGTAAAATATCAAGAGAAAGATTGCACACTCGGAGTGGGCGGTTAATAGATAGCTCGACACCAATATCTTTGATGTCATCCAGGAATCCCCATGAGGTGAATCCGGGATCGATAGAACCCCTAGCAGTTCCTCAAGATGCCACCATCAACAATATATATCCGAGTAGCCAGGACTGTTCCTTAACGTCAGATAAGTCAGAACTTTCAATCCCAAGTGTTCCTTCTGCTGTTGTTTTGCCTCAGAGTATCAGTGGACACGGAATACGCAAGCCTACGAATGGTACAGCTTTGTCTTCACACACGCACGACCTCCAAAAGGATTGCGAGTCCGGGAAATGTACAGACAATACTTCTAGAAGTCAGTGCGTAAAGATGGAGTGTGACGTTGAGACTCGCCCTGAGACGGGGATGAAAAGTGGACTATCTACGGATGAGCCAGATACATTATTTCAACTTACTGACACATCAAGCTGGAAGGACAGAAGGAAAGACATCTTAGTAACCATAACAACCGGAATGGATTCTCTTGATGAAAAACAGGGGATTGTTTATCAAGGCAGCGAAAGACATACTCTGAAGGTTAGTTTTAACCCCCCCCCATAGCATAAAACACAATGTTTAGCCTTCTGATTGAATGCATAAAAACAACAATTATTTGTCAAAGAGATTTCTGTAAGCCAATGATAGATGACGCATATGCTTTTGAATATGTTTGCATCGGCGTGACTGCTCAAATTTATATCTTTACTGTAGCCAAACGCGTTTTGCTTGCCATGAGTCTAATTTACAGTAATATTCACATCAGGGTCAAGTATCTTTATAGCCATCACGTTAAGGTGGGTATCCTTTTTGGACTAATTTTTCTTGATAATATTCCAAATAGGCATATGATAGGTCATAGGATCACTTTTTCTAAACTTGTTCACTCTTAAACATCTTCAGTTTCCATGTTCATTCTCTAAAAAAACCGAATTATTCGCTCTGCCAAATGTAGTGTTTTGGGTGGAGTGGATAATAGGCATGATAGGGGAACTTCCTGTTACAGAATACTTTATACTTCCTCATTTCATACTAATAGAATGCGGTCGTCCGTATAGAAGACTTCAGGAAGAGGTTAACCCGATTGCAAAAGAAGACAGAAGACATCCTAGATGACAAGAATGCATCTCACCTTGAACAGGGAAAGAGACAAAAGCTAAATCATCGAAGCAGCAACTATGGAAGGCAGACCAGGAATGAAGGGACTAAGCAACGAGGAAACCCTACTTCAACGGCAGGTAAATTAACAAGAAACACTGCATAGTTCGATTTAAGGTTTCATCTTCTCTGCATGTCCTTCCTAATGGTTGATGTTCTCTTTTGTCAATGATATATTTCCACAGGTCCGCCATACGGTCATGACCGCCATTTGTAATTTATCGTTGTGTTTTGATAAAATGTTATTAATACATCTTTGCGTTTTCTGACTTGTTATATGAAATATGGAGTTCAAGTTTTGTTTCTTGAGGGAATAATAAATATGTTTGTGTTGATGGATGAATATTTCAAGATCAAGAACAAATGAAATCACTGGTTAATAATTTTTTTAATTTCATGTCACCAATGTTTAGACTGTTCATCACGATCCAGACATAATTTCCAAGACTTTGTGCCTACCATCCTCCCTACCAGAACAAGAACTGCTACATCAAGTAGGTGTTACATAAAGCTGTTCATACGATTTTACCTACGACTAGAACTTTTTATTGTGAAGTCAGCTTTACAAGGATATATCATTTAGAACAATGATCAAGTAGACAGTGAATAAAGTCTTGCGAAGAGCTTTATGAAACGACCCCAGGTATATCACAATGCACAATGAAACCTTCTGATTATCGTTATGACATTCATTATATCTACTTGTAAATAAAGTCGTTATTAATTTCAACCAGAGTATATCATTACATACAGAAATCACAACAGCGAGTGAATTGACACAAACGTGGTTACATTATAAAACACTAAAAGACGATTGTATACCTGTATCAGCAAGTATAGTGCAATAAATTAATATGTAAATAATTCAAATTGAATTACAATCTCTTAATCGAGTTAATGAATTGATAAAACCTCTGCGACTGTAGAGTTAAATGACGTATAATTTATAACTATTTTATTTGTTTGTTTTAAATGCAGGACTTGGCCATTCAAGTCGTGTATTAGCTATGGAGTTGTTACAAAACGATCTGGATGACGTCATCAACGATGGAATGAAGGTTGAGGACGACATCAACAAGGACTTCGATGAGGATTACACTCCACGAAATAAACATGCCAGGCGTCATCGGGTCAGAAGAAAGATATCATCTTCTCCTTTATCGTTCTCAACCACAACGGCAGCATCACTCCCATCATCATCATCATCATCATCACCACCATTTTCATCACCATTATCATCATCTGACCGTTGTGGCGTGGAAGTGGATACATTGACAGAAACAGAGAGTGCCTCGGTTTCATTCGGATCCGGTTCTAAGTCCGAACATGGTTCATCAGTAAGGGTTGAGATAGGAACGAATTCTGAGAATCACATCAAACTGAAGTTTGTCAACCTGAGAAGCATCTATCCTGGCTCCTCCTCCGGCAATCAATCACAACATCAGACATCTCGAAAGGCTAAACATAAACATAAGGGTAACGAAAAAATCGACGATTCGTCAAAAGCTGCCAAAGAAGGGAATAAAACATTCATGTTTGATGTTGGCCCGAAAGCAAAGAAGAGATCCAGTAACAATCTTGAGGTGAGATTGAAAATCAAGATTCTAGGCCTTTACCATCTTTACTTAACATACCTCGGTCACATTTGCTCTACCGCGGCCGTAGGCGAGCCGAAAACAGCCGTTTTATTCATGTTCATACAAACCACCTATAATATGAAGCTCGTACATAAATGGTTAAAACGGCTGTTTTCGACTCGCCGTAGAGCAGATGTGACCGAGGTATAAAGATCCTCCAGGCAATTGATACACGTTTTAGAAAAAAAACTATTGACAAATATGTTACTAAACTTAATTATATCATTTAGCACAATATTGAACTTTCGAATATTTTATGATTTTTCCATTAATGTTTGAAAAGAAAATGTAAATGATAAACAGATAATGACTACGAAAAGAAAAATCCCATTAGAAATAACGGTAATCAGAATCAGGCCTAACTACAAATGATAGTGACAGTAGCAGCAAACAACAAATCAACAAACAACATTAATAGAATAGGACAATGAAATAGTGAAGAAGATTTTTATTAAATCTTAGTTATATACCAATGTGTTTTAAATGCGCCAGTAAGTTGAAACCGGGCATGGTGGCTCAGTGGTAGAGCGCCCGCCTCATTTACGGGGGTCTTGAGTTTGATCCCCTGCTGAGACATATACGAAATACTTATAAAAATGGGACATTCTGCCTTCTTGCTAGGCGTTCAGCTTTTAGATAATTAGATAAATTAGGGTAATGATAACATATTATGCATTTATATGTGCAGGGCCCGCTGCAGGTATAGCAATTTCCCGAAAAGTGGCTATCGTATCCAGTTTCCCTTAAAGGACAAGTCCACCCCAACAAAAAGCTGGATTGAATAAAAAGAGAAAAATCCAACAAGCATAACACTAAACATTTCATCAAAATCGGATGTAAAATAAGAAAGTTATGACATTTTAAAGTTTCGCTTAAATTCACAAAACAGTTATATGTACATCCTGTTCGGTATGCAAATGAGGGGAGTGATGACATCACTCACTATTTCTTTTGTATTTCATTATATGAAATATGATTTATTGCCATTTTTTCCTCATTGTCCTTGAAACAAAGTTTCATTCCTCCCTGAACACGTGGAATTACCATCGCCTTAACATTTTATGGTTCAGTCAAGTTGGTCCTTATTGTCAAATCTGTAAAAATTGAAAAATTCTATATTTCAAACAATAAAAAACAAAAGAAATAGTGAGTGAGGGACATCATCATCTCTCTCATTTGCATGTCATTGAGTTGTGCATATAACTGTTTTGTGAAAAATAAGCGAAACTTTAAATTGTCATAACTTTCTTATTTTACATCCGATTTTGATGAAATTTTCAGCGCTATGCTTGTTTGATTTTCTCTATTGATTCAAATCAACATTTTTATAGGGTGGACTTGACCTTTAATGGTATTTTTTTCTTTTTCTCCCAAATGGCTATAAATAATCCCAAATTATACCATTATTACCTCCATAATTTTTCATTTTATTACTTATTCAGACTGATACATCTTTTGATAGCACGTCTTCAGAGATGGACAGTGTTCCAGAGGACCCACCACTTGGTAAGGATAAAACAAACATGGCTAAAATAATTTACTCGTGTTATCATTAAGTAAATCGCGTGACCTACAGTACTGGGCTTAAGTGTAATTTTTCCCAAGCCTCTCTTTTGCCAAATATGGTCATTTAGGGTTGGCGCCACAGGTTTGGGGTAGCCGAGGGGCGAACGCCCCGATAGGATTTTTCAAGTAGTGGGAGGAGGAGAAAAGAAATGAAATGAGGGGCAAAGGGGAAGAAAATGAGAAGTAAGAAGGGTATTAAAAAGAGTGCGTCGTTTGACTCTAGAATACCCCTGGCGATAAAAAGACATTATGACATCACTTTAAGGTCGTTTTGCCACCCCCTCTCGCCCCATTGCTGAATTGAAAATGACGCCGCCCTTTTGTCATTGTTGAAAGTCCAATGAGATGGGTTATTAAGTTTAGAAGAAGAAATGGATTTGGTCTCAATTGTCTACGATATGATATAATCTAGATAAGGTTAGGTAAACATAGCCATTTGCAATACTAAAATGAAATACTATAAATGAACACGAACAGCCAGAATGACCAATATAAAAAAAAAGCTTAAATGACTTTGACACTATATCTTCTTGGCGAGCTAGATTTTGCATGACATACAGGCTTGGATGTGTAACGCTAAAACGTAGCACCTCCTTCCATTAAAAAATAAAAATGTAAGGAATTAAAATACATGACGTAGCGAGTCTGTCGTTTGTAGATGTTGATCCCTATGTGTAATATATATTATCATGTTGTAATGAAGTCTTATAGTTGCTTTAACATTTTTATTACAGGAATAAAGAAACTCATCATAAATAAGAAACGGGGAGAAACATTACTACATCGAGCAGCAAAACTTGGAAATATGGTACGAGTATGACTATGACATCAATTGAATAATTCTATAGATGTTAAGTTCACTTCTCTACACTCCTTAATACATGTTATTGTAATGTGTTCAAATACAAAATGATTTCCCTTTATATTGAAATATTTAAATGTTTCGACCTCTTTAGCTTTTTAAACTGTCCATGACAAAGAGCTCTGAATATTGAAAGAACAATTGATACCCGAATAGTCCATCCGTGCTGTAGCAGCAGATCAGCGATGCCCAAGGTCACTTATCTCACTATGCATCTATATTACTTTGTAAACTTTGTATCAGTCTTCCGGCTGTTTTATGAGGATTTGTTTTTGCAATAAACCGAAGTGAATCTGAATCATTCGGAAATTAGAAATATACATATGTAAAAAAAAAAATACACATTTCTTTTCGTAAGATCTGGGCCAGCTACACTACCAGTTCTTCTTCAGGGTGATTCTTAGAATTGCAGTTTAAAGACCAACGATAAAGTATATTAAAATATGCGTCTATTCCCTTGAGCAAGGATTTCTATCTACAATGTGCTGCACTCAACCCAGGTGAAGAAAATTCGTACCTTGTAGGATTTACTCCTTGAATCCTTTACTGCAAATGGTGGTAGCTTTTGCCTGGAGATAATATATATTTGTTTTATCTTCGTTTGGAATTAGTTTCTTTATACACAAAGTGTGAATTTTACACATACAATTTCCTTGCATTTGATTACAGGAGATACTCCGTTATTGCATCGATAATGGCCTAGAAGATGTGAATGTTCATGATCACGCTGGCTATACATCTTTACATGATAGTTGCGTACCAGGACATCTAAACGTAGCCAGGTTTCTAATTAATCATGGCGCTGATGTGAACGCGGAAGCTTACGACGGCACCAGGTCAGATGATTTGAGCATTTAACTGTTTAACAGTTTAACAATATTTGGCTTTTCCGTTCTCTCTGTCCCTTTCTTCTTCATGTTGGAAAGAACACTGAGTGTACCAAAGTGTACACCACAGCATGTTGCCCAGTGTGTCCCACATGGTGTACCACAGTGAACCACAGTGTATAACAGTGTGTCCCAAGATGTGTAACAGAGTGTGTACCACAATGTGTCAGAAAATGTGCCCCACGTACTGTGTGTGCCACAGTGTGTATTGAGTAGTGAAGTAATGTGTTATCATGCAAACGTGCCCCAAACGTGCCTATATTACAAGACTACATTGCTTGGGTTAAAATCCTTTGCCAGATTTGAGTAATTAACGATTTTAGCTGGTGGTTCCTGTTTGCGCTAACGTGCTCTCATATAAGAAATGCTATTTCTTTCCTTATTTTGGGCAAAACCATTCCTATCTTTTCAATAAAAAAGGGTGAGGGATCTGGATCCGAAACAATATTCGCTTCAATCTTTATAATCATATACCAATGTTCTATCCATTTTCTTTTCTAGACCAATCAACGATGCAGTAGAAAATAACCACGTTGAGCTTGTGCGCCTTCTTCTAGCCCATGGCGCTGATCCCTTTCATCCTAAACCTAATGGGCGAACATGTATTGAGCTAGCTTTAGACCAGAGCAGCGAAATGAAGAGTCTAATCTTTGGTGAGAAGGAATTGCATTATTTGCTTTACCAATACAGCTGTAACGTATTAGTGGACGATGAAAAAGTTTTGCCATTAAAAAAGGGATGGAAAAGTGCATGGGACTAGTGGGAGGGCGGTAATTTAATGATCATACGATCGTACAACTACAGAGGTGTATCTTGTAGCTCCTACCAACATGACCAGCTTATTTTCCTTATTTTCTTTAACTTAATGGCCACGCGCATTTGCCATTACGAATATCACATGCGTTTCTTTATATATTTTCTTGTAAGATTGGATCTTAATGATAATAATAATACATTCATGCAATTTGTATACAGCACTTCCCTATCTTAATCATATGTTCAAGATGCTTCAGAGAAAATTATAGGTAATAAACATACATTAAATCATGTTCAGACTAAATTTCTGCGCTTCGTTTCAGGTTATCTAGAAGACATGAAAGTAGAGAGGCGTGATCTATAAGACGGACTTTGAGACTCCATGTCAGATCTTTAGATGCAGCACAGTATGTCTCCTCCGGTAATATACGTATATACATTTTGGGTTATTCAGTTCAGACGGTAATGACTGGGAAGAATGCAGGAATGCATGGAAACCAATGTTAGCCCATGTATCTTGTCGATGTGGATCATAGCCTCATATGAACCCACCAGGTTGTATTGTCTTCATTAAGCAATTTGATTAGAAGACAATATGAGTAATAACAAAATGCTGGGGATGTAACCTAAATATCGTTTCATTTTAACGATTTTCTTTTGCTTTATTTGGTTGCAAACTAAGAAGAAGAGAGTAAAAATGACTTTTTTTCTTCATACTGATACAGTTTCAATTATCATGACAAAACCCGATGAGGGTCCGTATTAAGGTATTATCTAAATCGAGCAGATATCAATAGAAATTGTTTTGGATAAAGAACTGGATTAGGATTGGGGTATGAAAATTAGTGATTTTCACATTTTTGTTCTGAACCAACAAAATGCAAGGTTTTGCAGTAGCTTATAACAATAGTCATTGAAAATCATTATTTTGTTGCATGAAATAATCCCAAGAATTTCATGAGAAATTAACCAATTCCTAGACCCCCCCCTTCAAAAGCAAAGATAGAAGTAGAAATAGTAAGTACGATGCACAATGTATGGGTAAAGTAGCAAGATACTCCCTGTTTCCTGAGTCCTGCATGGTAGCTTGTAAACTATTTTCTTACATTTTCTCGTTATGACTTTTTAGTTTTATCTGTAGGCTACGTTTAAATGACAAGATTTTAAAGCTATAGATGTTTTAGTTATCTGTTTAAGTTACCAGACATCGACGTTCACTGGCGGATCCACCGGGGGGGGGGGGGGGCACATCCGGCTCGTGCCCCCCCCCCCTTTGAGAGGCACTATTAAAATTTGTAATGTAAAAATGCCGTTGCCCTTTGAAACTGAGGACTTTTTTTTTGCTTGTCACATTTTTTTTTGCGGACGGAATTTACTTAAGTCTTGATTGAAACTGTTTTTTCTTTGTTAAAGTTTTCATCGGGAAAATGTGCCCCCCATTTTTTGGGGGAAAATCCTGGATCCGCCCCTGTCGCCATTCATAGTACAATTATTTTGAGAGCTTGCTTTTACAAGGTTTCGTTCAAAATGTTAATTTATCATGGCCATGTGTTAACTATATATTGTATGATATTATGTTTTATATGAATAAAACTGCACATGCACTGTTAATTTTAGTTCGTTTTGTTTGTGTTAATGTGTTGAGTTGCCCACCCCCCCCCTTCTCACTCTCTCTCTCCGGAACAAAATTGATACTCAGAATAGATTAACGAGAAAGAGAGAAATGCGTGCGTGTGCGAGAGAGAAGGAGAGTGTGAGAGCTCTCCAGAAAGTGAGGGGATAGAGAGAGAGGGTGTGAGTGTGTGAGGGGGAGTGAGAGAGAGAGAGAGAGAGGGGCACACTGGGGAGGGGGGGGGGTAAACAATAAAGGAAATATTTTGCTGACGATTTTTGCGGAATGATTCTCAATTAGTTTAAGTGTCACATTTATGATAAGAAATCTATACCGTGACTTTATCCAACATATATAACTGTGTTTGGTCCAGCTACCGATTATGCTACCATCTCCGCACTGATCTTCTGGCCAAAGTGAGTAAACTTTTACGAGATGCTCTTCAACCCTCTCCAAGAATTACTCTTCTCAACACCCAGGATCCCTTCGAAATGACTTGCGCCATTCTCTTGCCGTATGACCCTTCCCTTCCTCATTCTGTTAACGATTCCATCCAGAAGATGACTCTTCATTATATATATAAAATCCATGCCCATCGCCTGTACTCTTCACATGCTAACCAATGAGCTAGATTTCATCCCAGTGCATGATCATCTCATCTATGCTACTGACCGCGATTTATCGCTAATCTCCGAAGAGCGGAGGATCAAAACAGAGAGAGAGATTACGACCCCTGTCAGGCTTGAGGAGCAGAGCTCCACAGAACTTTTGAATATGAGACCTTTGAATTGCCCTCAATCTGTATTTGATATGTATGATAACCCATAATAACAATCATGTTAATTTAAGTACGAATTCAACACAATATATGAAAATATTCATTTTATGATCGCCCCCTCTGCCGCCCCCCTGCAGTATCGACACCTCTTACTGGAGGACAGTGTTTCCATAAACTCTTCAATCTTCAGTTGTATTGAGGTTCGCACATGTGCAAGTTTCTGTATGTGGATATGGAAACTGAGGGGGTTGGGGGCAGGGCAAGACAACCGGTGTAACAGCTAGAGTTACACTACCCAAACCGTCCGTTTGATTCTCTTCCTACTCCGCTCTTTCTTCTTCAATTTCTTCTCTTTGTCTTTTTTTTCACTTTTAATTGGAAAGTCATTGGGATGGACGAGGGGGGGGGGGGTTACTCACGACCCCCTGCAGTACCTACCTCTCATGTTTAGCAAAGTTTAAAATGAAAAGAAAAAAAATTTGGATGTATAACACGCATGAAAAACAGCGATGTACACACAAGGTCTTAACACTTAAATAACTAAGAAAATATGACATTGAATCAAAATAGAAAGCACAAACATTGGAAATGAAACCTTGAAAGGGCTTCACAGATATGCTGGTAGTATACCATAATCGAATTTCAACTTCAGACTGAAAATAAGTTTCATTTTCTATTCCTGATTTTGAACTTGATACGAGTAATGAGAGAGAGATGGGGTGTGTGTGTGAGAGAGAGAGTGAGAGAGAAATTGCAAATATAAATGCGTTTCATATTACTATCTCATGCATGTTACAACTTTATACAGGCTATATCTTGTTCAATGAACATTAAGGAATCAATCGAAGAAAGATAAACTGAAAGGCAATCAATTATCATATTCATACTATCAGTGGCATAGTGAGTCAAAGAGTTTGAGGGAGCCAAACATCGTACCAAATGTCTAAAAACAAATTACGAGGGAGCAAAATTTTGTCAATTTTTCGTTCTCGTAAACATTATAAAGCTCAGCTGACAATCTTTAGGTAGGGTTATCCTAGTAAATTCACACCCAGCATGATATGACATGAGAGATTTGGGTCAGCTCGTGGAGCTCAAGAATAGGTCAAAAATTCGTGCTTAACCTTTAATCTTATCGTGTATAATTTTTAAGACTAAGTGTTTGAGAAAACAGAATGATGCATTCTGGCATATCCAGAGGTGATGAAATCGACGAGTTCAGGGCGCGAGATAAAGCTATATTAAAATTTCGTGTACTTAAGGTAACAAATTCACTTCTTTTTAAAATCTTGATTTGATGTATGTTGAATAACTGGAGAGCGTTTCATCAACATTTTTGTCCAACAAGTTGTCATATCTGACAACTTTCCTTGATTCTGATTGGCTGAGAGACACTGTTACTATGGTAACTGTCGGATAAAACAGTACTTTCATGAAACGCTCCCCGGATGTTACCATGTTTGAGGAGGCGCGATAGCTCAGTCGGTAGAGCGGGGGACTCGTATTCCGGTGACCCGGGTTCGATTCCCACTTGGTGCGCTAGTGCCCTTTGGTAAGGCATTAATCCTCACTACCAGGTCCTTCGGAGGGGACCTTAAGCCGTCGGTCCTCTGGTTGCTTGCTTACAAGCATTCATGCTTTCTTAGCAATCAGGTAAAAAAATCACCACCACCACCACCACCATCAACCCAAGGTGTGACCATATCAAGCAGAAAGCATGAAACAGATTAAAGAATATATCTTGGAAACGAGTCAACCATTTATTGAGTAACAGGTTGTAATAGGAAGACGTAAATAAATAAAACGTATGATGTACAACGAACATTTACATCTAACAATACAACGAGGAAACGCACCATAAAATTATAAGAGTATAATTGCGCCAGTATTATGATTATACAGTGTTGGCTATTTTGATGACATGGGACGTTATCCCACCGCTGCCACCGAAAATGGAGAAAGTACGACAAAAATGAATTTGGATGCAATTTAAATACTCGTCTTCATTAGCGATCCAGGATTAATATGAGCTTATTAAGTAACCAATCGCAAATACTGCAGGACTGGTAATAGGTTTTCCATTTAATATGTGCAGGAATTTACATGAAATACATCTATAGGTGCCTTCACATATGAACATGAAATGAAATTTGCTTCTTTGTAGGTGAAGACAGAGAGAGAGAGAGAGAGGGGGGCAGGGGGTCGAGGTTGCTATGGTATCATGACTCCTCCTTTAACTGATTTTTGATACGTCGATGGCAGTATAAAGTATCACATTTATCATTTCATGTTGACTCGTATTTAAGCTACACTTTAAACTTAAAAACAAATTCATCAACGAACACACCTTTTACAAGTGAACGACAGCAATAAATGATATACAACGCAATATTTAAATAGAATTGACCTCGTTTATGAATACAGTAGTCCATTATACAGTACAATATGAAGTACAACTTCATGTGAAGAGAACAACTCAAATGGTATCCCGTAATACCAACAGAGGCTAAACAATGAGCCAACGACTTAATTCAGCACAAAAAATCGCAAACCTTACGCTTTAGTTGAAACTTGTATGTAGAGTTATTCCATACAGTATTTATAATGATACATCATAAATTATGAGCATGACCCAGTGACCTTGGATATATGTACATATTTAATAAAATGTATATGTCATCAATTACATCCCTCACTGTGCTGTACAACATACTTCTAATAGATCCAAGCATATTGCATTGGAGATTACGAAGAAGTTAACCAGAAGCTAATGCAAGTACTTTCTAGTGCTAGAAAAGAGGCCCCAAAACATAAACCTAAATGCAAAATGAATTCAAATGCAAAATGATTTAGAATAAATCATCATCGCTGTAATCATCAGTCATACATGTTTATAAAACAGGCAGCTTTCATAATTATGGCAAGCCAGCAGATTTTATTCACTTTCACTTTGCTTGAAAGGCGGTTTCCTTCCGGGAATGAAGCCTTTATTGGTATGCTTGAAATATCAAGAAACTAACAATTTGTAATATCAAGTTAACTGTGCTTAAATTAAAGTCGGTCATTAGCATTTTATCAACTGCTAAACGATAACTCAATTAACTTCTGTTTACTCCGTCGGTCAGATTTATTAAACACTTTATAAAAGCGGAATATGAACATTATGATATGTAATCAGTGCAGCGTATGTAATCTAAGTTTAGTTATTGCTTAACTACCAATAATGATTATTACATTATTACAATTTGCAATCAGGTACCGATGATT
Source organism: Lytechinus pictus (assembly GCF_037042905.1). NCBI lineage: Eukaryota > Metazoa > Echinodermata > Echinoidea > Temnopleuroida > Toxopneustidae > Lytechinus > Lytechinus pictus. The sequence goes on from NC_087260.1 coordinate 23,703,418, forward strand.
ACACTTTCAGGATACGGCCATGACGGAAACCCACAGGGATCCGACATGAAGAATTCAAATCATTAGCACCCATCTCACTTTCATAAGTACTTTGGCAATGGATAATCAAAGTACTTTTTCAGATTATCAAAATGTAGCGATTTCTAAGAGAGATTGTTCCATGTTCTAAAACATAAACCGGCACTGGAGACTGTGGTGCTTCCAAAGCAAGTCATACGTGGCATTTCAATAATACTCCTGTACTCTTTGTAGGGAGTTCCGTCTCTGACCTTGCATACATCCTACGTTGCTCCTTGCACAAACAAGTCCCTAGTCTTGTCGATATGTTTGTTTTGGTATCATCTCACGTATTTCAATTCCATACCAAGAATGTTCCTGAGGCTATCATTCAACTCGAGTAATACAACATCTTCACCTTTCACTTCCGGGTCAACAATGCTGTCATCCTCTCTGCTTCTCTTTAGTGTCGACTTCATGATTTGAGATTCTTGAGCTGCTTGGCGGAACTGACACTCCGAGAGTGAGACAGGCTCCAGATCGGGATACGTGTTCAGAAGCTCTTCTTTTGTCACGGATAGTCGCTCTGAAACGTCAGAGAACAGCAGCCAATTTCGGAATCTGTACAAGAAGAATAAGATGTTAAAACGTACTTTGACTTTCGGGCAGTTTCAATATTTCTTAAATGGCAATTTCGAATAAATCAGCTGGTATGTAGCACTACCATCGATTCCATCAAGTTGAGTTGTTCAAAGGATTCCTAACAATCCAGAATATGTATTCCCAGCACCATGAAACACACTTGATATATAATAGACTGATTTTTTAAGATACTAAAATCTTCTTTTTTATACAATTCAGTAGTCAATGAGAACTGATCTAACCCAGTGATTTCAACGTGGTAAGCGGCAATATCACCTATATCAGTTTTTGATATATTAAGACAAAAAATACGTATATAAACCAAGCTAGATTTCTTTTTATAAATTTGAAATATTGCAATGTATTTACTAACATTATTAAAGAAGAATTAGGGTAGACATTTAAGGTTTCAACCTACTTATCATCATTGTCCATGCGAATATTGTAAGATGGTAGGATGGGTTTATCACTCATTTCAAAGAATACTCCTTCATCTTCGTCACCACTCTCCGGTTTCTTGATTTCCTCAGGTCCAGGGACGTCAGCGAAGATGTATGTCTCAGAACTGCTGTTCGAATCTACCAGAAAAACAGCGATCGTGATACAATGGCAATCACATACTATGATATTACTTGGCTTTAGAATTACGAATCAAGATCTGTGATGCGTTTATCTGTCCAAATTATCGTTATGCGCATATGCAACAAAAGAAGAGGAGCTGTTCTGCGCAAGTGCATAGCCAATTATTTTACCAAATACCCGCGTGGCAGCAGTTGTGTCACAAATCTTAAACAGCAACCAGAGATAATTAAAAAAAATGTATTATCCGGAACTTTCGTAGCTGCAAGTAACACTGGGAAAACATTACATAGAAGAGCAATGAAAATGTCATTTCGTCTCATTCTCAGAATAGAGAGTGGCATACCTAGAAATTCTTGTCAAAATTGCAAAAAATGTTCTGACAAGCAAACAAAAAAAGTTCAAATTTTATCAGGATGTGCCATATTTCCCCTATGCTACCCATGCGCACCCCCCTCCCCTGCCCAAGGAATGCTAGTGATGGGCACTATTATGTATGGATATTGACATGGAATAACCCGAGGATGGAGCGCCTTAATGAAACCTCTGAGGCTCATTTACTGAAGAGGTATTTCTCACACGTTTCTACATTGTTCTCGGGAATAAACGGCCTACAACATGTGCTTTCACACTGTAGGTCTAACGTAAACCCCTATTGATAATGGAAAAGAGAACGTTCAGAAAATTGTCGGGCGTCTGGTTTAATCGACGAGGTCTTATTTCTTGCAAAGTGATGGGGTCTAGCCCCCCCGTGGCTAGACACGGAAATTACCAGGGTTTCTACGACAACAATGGGTACTTGTTATGAAGCACAATGGGAAACTTATTCGTGACTGCATCTCTAAGAAGAAACAAGTGAAAAAAATCAAACAAATAAGACGCAAATTGGCGCGTCCGATATTTTGTGACTATTCAATCGGCAAATGATGTACATGTCTCGGAAATGACGCATTCTTACGCAATTAGGAAAAAGAACTCTAATTAAAGTTCATATTGAACGAGTATTACCAGTGTAAAAAAACACACCGATGTTGCCGCAAAGCCCAATCAACATCAATCAATTTGTGAAACGTTCCGAATTGGACGAAAAGCGTGTCCCCCCCAAAAAAAAGAGAGATGTATTTCTGTTCTCACCGAATACACTGCATGATCCGTTGAAACTCCATTGGTAATCAAGAGCGTGTTGCGGAGCGTCTTCGACCTTTGACCTGTCGCCATTGACATCCTGCAAATATCCTGAAAATATCATGGTAAATATACAATATTATCATAACAATATAAACGGAGACAATAATCAACTCATTACGAGACAATAGTTTCATCCTTTGGTGAGGTAACGTATGTTTTTAAAAACGGTTGTATAAATTTGGATCACTATTCGGTACATAATGTATCAAAAATTTTCCATCAATTTCAAATATTCGTTCAGCTATCTCAATAATAAAAATATTTATGTGAACAAAACCTTGAATATCAAGAAAACCTAGTTAATTACTTCATGATAACAATCTTACGCTAATATCATATGTGGGTTAAATCTTAACATCGCTAATCTTATTCCAACCCGAAGAGGGGCAGGTCGTTCCGAGTAAGGTCGTATTCAATCTCATTGCTGTAACTAAGGTTCGGATTAACAGATCATCGGCTCAACACACATTGCCTTCCAAAAATTGTTATTGTTTTGTTAATTCGTTATTGTTAAAGTAGCCCTCCCAGTTACAAATAGTACAGACACCGTGGACCATTGATTGGAATATGAATATTGTCAGTAGCTGAAATTAGCCGAATATTTCCAGTTTTTTGTCTACCTAGGATCAGTAAAATAGTGAATATTTACCGAATATTAATGTCTTCATTTCGCTGCTCTTGTTGAGGGCTAACTTGGTAACCTGACGCCCTGTGTTTGTGGCAAGGAAGGGATCAGCACCATACGCTAACAGAAGTCTGACTAGCTCTACTCGATCATTATCAACAGCGTCGTGGACGGGCCTAACATGAAAACAACAACCATCAAAACGTTAGAGAAATTTAAATCAAGGATGTAAATTTTATTTATTGGGCGATGAAGAATCGTTGAAAGGATTTTTTGACAAAAATTGAACACAAAAGTATGACTAACGATGAAATCATTGGACGTTGGCATAACTGTGATAGATAATTTTGAATCTTTGCAACACAATAAAAAAAATATCTTATTTCATTTTGGCACACTCTTTGTTTTTGGAAAAAAAAAACGATTTGAGATCACTCCCGTAAATTCAGTATCAGTATAGTAATTTCCTTTATTGAGCGAAAGATGACTGCATCTAATTGGGCAAATAATCCGCCAGCGTAACTATTGATTTTGTAGATTGTATTATGGGTGACGTGCGTGGCGTATTCCGTCGCGATCATCATGATCATACGATCAATATCATTAGACATTAAAATAGGGTGACACGACACATGCTCCTGCAACATTGCCCTGCAACATTTGCATCTCAGAGGGCATTTAACTCGCCTAGTCTTTTAGGGTTAATGTATTAAGTTACGCACGTTAAACTATTAGCAGCTTTAAAAGCATTATAAAACGTCATCCTTGTAGAAAGAGATATAATCAAACCAAATTTGATTTTCAATCAGAAACGAGGATCTGCGCCTTGCGTTCGATGTTATTTACCTTGTACCATCTGCAGCACTGGCGTTGACATCGGACCCGTGGCTGAGAAGATATTGAGCGATGTCAATGTGGCCTTCCACACAGCTTTCATGTAGTGCTGTGTAACCTGCATTGTCACGAACATTCACGTCAACGACCCGGTAGTCGATGCAATACGAAAGTATTTCCTGTCAAAGACATAATTTTATTTTTAAATATTAGTATAAAAAGGGAATGGTGTTTCATCATATCAAGAATATTATATAAAGTAAGCTGCCAGAAGAATCCTTGCATATTTATCCACGCATGTTAAGAGCATTTCCTAGCATTTCTTTAATTTCGCAAAATCTCAGCTACTCTAGGTTAGAGACCCCATTATTCTGTTTCTAAAATACCAGTGATATGTTCTTCCGTATTCTACACATCACATTCTGTGTTCTTTGGCGACTTTAAGCAATTGTAGATAGCAAAAATGAACCCCCCCCCAAAAAAAAAAATAATAATAAAAAATACGGAAAATCCATGTACAATATAATCATTGTTTGATTGGCAGATTTGAGGGGGTGGCTCACTACGTAAAGCTTTGCTTTTCTATATTTTTATTTGATTTTCATTATCTTTACTTAAGTTGTCATGGTTTATAGTTTTGGGGCATGATAATTGGATTTTCCGTCAATTTCGTGATTTTTCTCCGTATCGCGGAAAACTGTCAACTCTAATCTAAAAGTTATAACTGACCCAGTGAAGTCAAATTTGGAGTCAGAATTATCCATTACTAATTTTAGAAAACATATTACGAATGGAGAAGAAAAACATATGGAATGATAACTAAACGGGAAAATGTAATACCATATTTGAGGTTCATATCTATAGGGGAAAGTACACGGATCCTATCAAAAGATATATTAGTTGAGAATGTTCATAAATAAGTCCCAATTATGAAGGAAGCATACATGATATGTCAATATCTTCCACCATTATGATTTTCATTCGTCTTCTCACCATATTTCCTTGCGATGCAGCTCGATGAAGGACAGTCTCTCCTAGTTTCTTATTGAGTGGGAAGCGTTTCATTTCTGTCATAACAAGGGATAAAAGAATATAATTACTTTGCATATAAAAACCATTGTTTACAGTTTCGTGCTAGCATGCACGCTATTATTGTGACATTATCATGATGACCAGGTTTCACGTGATCACGTGATAGATGACAATTGCTTTACTTATCAGTATTGTTTTAAATAAAGATTCCAGTAAACAAACCTTCATCTTTATGGCCGAAACAGCGGGGGGGGGGGGGGCATGGGTCAGTTCCCCCCTCCAACAAAAAAGGGGTAATAATGAAAATCTAAATTTTTTACTGAAAATTCTCCCAAAATTCACACTCGCTTTCGAGGTTCTTCGAAAAAAAATTACGCGTCCTGTCCCCAGGAAAAAAAATATGGTACTGCCTTGTCATCTTTGAAGGAAAATGACGATATAGACTGATATACATTCTGTAATCCATTCAATAAGCGACATCAAACCGCTATTAAGATACTTTCAAAGTTTGCAAACATTCTAAGGTATTTTCTTAAAAAGTCATCATTCACTATAGGTTTATAACATTCAATCTGTATAATACTCGATATCACATCATGATCAAGTACATGATACACTTTCAGTTTATACGTTGGCCTACCAGACATGGCTCCTACATACTCAACCACTGTCGGATCCACCGGGGGGGGGGACGAAATGTACTTAATTTTTGATTGAAAACCTTTTTTTCTTTTCTTTTTGCTTGTCAAATTTTTCCTCGGGAAAATGTGCCCCCCTTTTTTTTGTGGAAAATACTTGATCCGCCCCTGATACCCAATCAATCGGTTGTTGATCAATTAACCTATTATGCTCTGCAGTATTATGTTCCAGATTGTAGGAATGAATTTGTTCCCCTAGGGGTAAAATTCAGATGACGTTGCAAATAAATAGTCCCGTATTAAAGCGAGCGAGCAAAACGACAAAGCTTTTTACTCTTCTTTTTTCCTTTTTAAATCTCGCATTATTTGGGTTGGCATTTATTGGAATTATTTCAAACAGGTTTGAATTTTACGAGGGTGGGGGCTCCCGCACCCGGCCCCCGTTGGTACAGTATATTGAAATCGAAACATGAATTTATTTAAAGCCCATAAGCCTCATAGATAGGCCTTGCCCTTAACCAATCCCAATGACCTTCTTCACCTGCCAAAAACATTTCGCCAAAGTTTCGGATATTCGTATTAGTCACGTTTTCGTTTCCTACGTTTCCTTTGTTTATTTTATTGACATAACTTAACGCAGTTATTCTTTTGTAGCAAAGTCTCCTTAAAATGTAAGCTATATCGGAGCTTTCAAGTATCATTAGTATAAATCATAATTCATACGTCCCGGAATAAGAAAAGGGGGCTATGATTGAGCTATTAATGTTTTCATCTGCGTTATCATCATTGTCGTTGTTATTATTACCATCACCACCACCACTTCCATTATCATTATTAATATCATCATCATTATAACAATTATTATTATCATTGATAACACTGTTGCCAATATCATCATTATCGCCATTGTATGTAAAATTTTGGTCGATGATGGATGGCAGTAATTTCCTTCAGCGCAGCCCCCCCCCTCTAAAAAAATCTTAAGATGCAAATCCAAGCTACGCCAGAATATAAAACTGGTATAAAGGACAATGGTTTTGTAGTCATGACTGACATTGTGATCAATACAGCCTTTACGCCGAACGCTTCAAATAACGGAAATATTAAATTCACAATTTCCGTATTTCATAAATGTACATCAGAAGACCTTTATTATCAAAACACTGGTTTTAATTGAAAACACTATTGCGAGCAAATATATCCTTGTTTGCGGCGATGGTGGTCTGTGCCAATAAATATAATTTGATCCCAATACTTCCTTTATGATTAGAGATCTAAGAACGATATTTTGATTATAGCACATAATGATCTTTGACATTTACGATCGAGTTTCAGATGTTGGAGAATGGCTAAATGTAACTTGATCTATTTTACATATTTAAGTGCATAAAATACGAGGAAAACACAAAGACACGTTCGGCGTTTGGTTGAAAAAAAAAAACCCTCAACTATTTTACGTTTTAAAGTGCGTCTCGATATCGAAAGAAAATGACCTTTCATGCTATTTCGTTTATATATCACCGTGACGTTCAAATAACCACCTACAGTAGATTGTTAGGCCCAGAATCATATCCCGTTTGGAGCATGAAAAGTAGGGTATCGTATACGTATACCGGAGGTGATTTTTTTTTGGTCCCTTTTCTTTCAGAAGTCTCGTCTCCAATTCAAACAAAATAGAGAAAAAAATTATTGCCAATACTGGACTTGAAACCAGCCAAATTGCGAATTTAAGTGCAAGAATTATCATATGACGCCAATACGCTAACGAATTCCTTGTGCCCTTGCAAAATTATTTCAAATATTTAGGAGTAGCGGTTTCATGATGTGTAGTAATCTTTGGCTCCCCCCAAAAACCTATCCTGACGTCGGGAAAAAATGCAGTAGGACTAGGTTGACATCCCAAGATAATTTATTAAGGAACAGAAGAGCGAACGAGTGTGTGTGTGGGGGGTGCGCGCGTGTGTGTGTGGAAGGGTGGGTTGTAAAAGCGGAGTGAAATAAGGAACATAATGAACGAGGAAGAAGATAGTGATTGGAGAACGATTTCGTATTTGTGTGTGAGTGCGCGGGGGAATGAAGGAAATTACGAACGTCTGAGTGGGAGTGTGAGGGCGTGGGGTACGATAATAAAGAATGATCAGAGGGGGAAGGATCTCGATTTAATATATTTTTACCTTGAGGAGGATCCGGTCTGATTACCCTTGCGTACTCTGGCAATGTCACTTCCGGGTTAATCACATCATAGTCGGGATCCTGTAATAACATTCAAACATTACATTATTGTTCCACATGAATTGAAACCATGTAGGACTGACTAATCATGGCTTTGGATGAGGAACTGACTTATCAAAAATCAATTATTATGTATGTAAACAAAGCATACAAGAGACCATCTGTTGCATTGGCTTGTAGATTGCACACGATACAATGCTTCAAATGACGCTATAATAATAAAAAAGGCGTTTATTTCACTATGGAATCTTACATGTATTGAACTGAAGTTCTGATGAAGCCATTGGTTTTAATCTAATAATACATATGATTAATACATATTTTATGGTATGGATATAATTCAATGGGGTATCTTTGATAAACGGAATGGGGGTGCAACATTTTATTATGAAAGCTGTGCCATATTGGGTTGTTTATTATGATTTTCCCATTTATGTCTAACTTAATCCCCCCCCCCCGAAATTGGCACACTGGTTCACATCCCTCTTGCCACCCCTGGCGCCACTAAGAATAAGTAGCTATATTTATTATCAGATACCAAACCGACCACGTACATCATTTTCTGAACTAAATTAATGTCGTACATATTTGAGTTATATCATCAATCATTCACCTGAACAAAATCTTCGTAGTCGCTTTCATTTTCTTTGTCTTCGCATGGCGACATGATCTCAAGCTTAGGTGGTTCCGGGGATTTCGGCGGGCCGAGATTTTTTGTCTTACGCTTACACTTCCGGGCGGACTTGCGTGGTCTTCCCCGCCGGCGTGGCCGGGATGGAGGCATCTCTTCCTCCTCTTCCTGTTTCTCGTTGGTGCTTATACTGCGAAGATTGACGAACTTCAGTTTAATATGGTTGGGTGTGTTCTGGTCTAGAACGACTCGCAGTGGTTTGTTCGGACTGTCCGATGCTTTTTCAAGGCCTGTTTCTGTTGTTTCTTCGTCTTGCGGTGGTCCTGGACTACTTTGCATTGAAGTCTTTGAAGTGGTTGGAGTGTTCTCGTCTTTAGATTTGGATCTTGGGCGACCACGTGGTTTCTTCGTCTGAGGTACGTAGTCTTCATCCTGTGCGGTGTCATCTGTCTCCGTAGCGCTGACATTCTCCATATTGTTGCACTCTCGAAGTCGACGCCGTCTCTCCATCACTTTTGCATGTTCCTTCTCGATCTCCAGTTCGTAACGAATGTTACGGGCATCGTACATCGATCGATAATTCCTTATTCGACCTAAATGGATAGTAGGTGAGAAGAGGGATGAAGTTTTAAAAGGGCAATACAAAGACTTTTGAAGCCCAGTGAGAATTATTATGCTCTTTAAAGGTCAAAATTGGGTTTTCATTAGTGCCATTGATCATCATCATCATCCTCGTCATTATTCTCAAACCATTGTCAATATTATCGCTATTTTTAATGACAGGAAGAATGTTGGAAGATAAAAAAATACAGACTGGAAAGTCCTTATTTTGTATATATCCACCTTCATTGTGTTAAAAATGACTGGTGTCCGTCGTTGACAAAATACGTCTTTCTCTTTCTGCGATTCAGCCGAACAATTCGAATAAAGAAAATTATCATTGAAATGAGTGATAACATTCCTGGCCCTTTATGCAGTGATTTTACTTTTAGTAGGGGTGGCGGGCCGGCCTCGAGCCCAATTTTCATCGAAGAAATGATTATAGAACACTGTAACACAACAGTAGTTAATTAATCAGAATGCTACGACAAGCCTCTTGATAGCAAATTGAAATGTTTTGTAAAAATTGAACATGAATATCATTCTTATTATGAATATGCATTATTGTGATTAATCATGAAATTGTAGGGGGAAAATGACAGTACGATTTGGCAAATTATGTCGTCGGTGACGTTTGTCCCGAATTTCGTTCGACTGCCAAGATTGAGTGGGGGAGGGGGCTCCACGCCGTTCCTCCCCAAGGGTGATAATCAAAATACCCCAGTTTGTTTTAAAGTTTAAACCCGTTCTTACCTGATCCAGAATTTCTCGTTCGTCTTTCTAAGATAGTAGGAATAAAGTCTTGAAATCTTGACCTCATCATTGCTGCCATGTCTGAAGATAGTGGCAAGGATGACCTACGAGGCCGACCCCTCTTCTTACCACTCTGAAGAACTGGAACATCTGGGTAAAATGCGAGAAGTAGGGAAAACATCTAAATGAATAATAACAAGCCAAATAGTGACCAGCCGAATTATGGATTTCATTTTAATCCCATGGATTTACTTTTAAATATCATAAGATTTTAAATTCAAATCTTTTAGCTTTATATAGGTTTAAATACACAAGGTTCAAATCTAAATCTAACATTCAGTTGGTCACCATTCACAATCCTTGGAAGTTAAAGGTGTTTTGATACAAAGTTCTATTTTGGTGATAGATTTTTGGGGGTCTATGACCCCTAAGCCCACCCCAATCTGTATGCAGTGTTCAATACCCCCACATAAGTCAGTCATATTTTTATCCAAGATATTAGGTCTTTTCTTACCTCTCACATAATTCGTGTAATTTAGCAAATTGTCATCATAACGTCTTCTTGATTTTGGTGAATTATGAAATAAAGAGCGGAATTTGTAGAAACAAAAAAATGAATGAATCAAACAATAACACAAAAATGTAACATGTTAAGCTTCCCACGCTGGTATGGAAATAAAAAAAAATGTTTTTATTGTTTTACGCTTACTGTATTGCTCATTTCAAACATGACACCACGCTCATTTCCACCGCAAACAAACCTGATTGAAAAACTTCAAATTTGTTTACAGGCCGAATAAAAACCAATCGATATGGTGAAATATTGGTAGTGTGGCTTTGGTACTCGTTATCATAAACACAATAACGAGATAAGAGTTTAGCCTTCTACATTTACTTATGTTTATAAAGAGAACAATGGTTCAAGGTTATAATTATAAAATATTGTTGGCTTCACCCCTCCCCACCCCTACTGCATGTCTTTATGGTGGTTCTTTCCTTCCTCGTTAATTTATCTATAAGTAAAAACTTCTACTCGGGCAGACACTTGAGAATGAAAATTAACATTGAGAACATCCTTCCTGGGGCCCGTTGCAGAAAGAGTTGCAATCAATCGCAACTCTAAAAAATCACACGCAACTTGATTTTCAATCAATCAACAGCGCGCATTTTGGATTTGCGATTGATTTTTTTGACTTGCGTTTAAACGCAACTCTTTCTGCAACGGGCCCCTGGTACAATGACTAATGATAACAATAGAAACTCTATACTTTAACAAAGATACAAATGTGGTCTTTCATTCCTCTTGTAAGTCTTGGTTAAGCCATAAAGATTTATGGAATTAAAGGTAGGTCTTATTCATTAAAAAACAATGGTATATTACCATGTTGAATAAGGTACGCGCTTGATTTGAGGTAAAAAAAAAAAAAAATAAAATCAGGCAAAATCAATTAAGAAAGAAAACTTGTTCCTTATGGATTTTCAGAGAAACTTAAATTCGATAAACATTTTCTATTTTATCATAGCTTTTGAAATTGATTTACCAAGGGTACTCAAAAACTGTCAAGGGAGCTGGGGTTGCCACACAGTCAAGCTTAGCTTTTAGTGGCAACCCCTGCAACCTTCTAAAAATCGATATGTTTTAATAGAAAATGCAATTTTGTTCAATGTTTTGCTTGTCAGTTATATGTATATTATTATTGTATTTTCTTTGTTAATGTGTTTATGAAAAAGTGTTGCAGAAACTAATAAATGAAATAAATGAAAGCTTCGCGTATTACGTAAACACTGGCTCCCAAATGGCGGAGATTTGTGAACAAAAACTCTTTCATTTGTTTGTTTGTTTTGGATTTTGTTTTGCTTGTCCAATATATCTGACAATCAACTGAACAAAACACTAGCACCACTTATTAAGAAATCGTTCTCAGTGCCTTGCGTAAATAGAAAAAAAGTAACGATTATTAATTTTTGGATTCAATAACTTTATTTGTTATGTATAGATGTTATAATCTCAAATGGTTTGCAATATACGTTAATTTCTGCTTTCGTGGCTTTATTTTCTGATATTGATCGAAAGAATTTTTGTTAATTAGAGTAACTTAAAATGACCCGTGTTGGATGTTCTCTTTCTATATGCTTGATATTTTTCAAATGTACGTTTAGCACTATGTCTTCAAGCGTTTATAAACTCATGGGACGCCATAAAACGGAAACAGAGAGATAAAGGTTCTACTGCGCCTTGTAGAAATTCCCATGATAAAATTTACGACCTTTGATTAAATGCATTTATAATTCATCTGCGTCAATTGTAACTCAACTTTCTTGCATGGCCCGTTTGATTTCGGGAATCGATTTACAACTGAACGTTAGAATCACTCACTTGACACTGATCGCTGTAGTCGTATTCGCCTTCTGAACTTGCTTAGCTTTCGTCTCTTTCTCCGCTGCACTTGTTTTAATCGAGGACTAGTTTTGCCATTTTCCTCTGGACCTGGTGTCTTCTCTGTTTTGTCGCCACCCGAGACCTGTTTTTCTGATTCGTTGAATCTAATGATGGCTCGCTGCAAAGGGAAACAAAATAAAGTTCTATTATAATAGACGTCTATTAATAACGGCTAAGTTTTATCATATAGGAACAAGAGGTGAAGAAAAGCCTTTGGCAACATCAGAATAAATCAGTCCTTTGACGAAAATTTATTCCACTTAATTACAATTCTCTTTTGAAGGACAACAAATTTTCATGTAATGTGATGCCACTCCCTAAAAGAACAAGTTGACGTACCACAAATACTGCAATATTTTTCTTGCAGATCATAACGTGATTATAATCACCTGGGACCCTGCAACAGTGGCATAAACGTCCTCTACGAATGTGTTTATTGTTAGTAGTAGCATATCATACAGACATGTTGTACAACAGGCACAGAATATGTGCAAATATAAAGATTCGGTACCTGTAAAGCACGTTCCTTGCTTCCAAGCGATGCTGTATCAGCTTGCATCAGATCATTCACCTTCTGACTTCCTTCAACTTCGTTCTTGACATCAGACGGTGCATCTGAATTCTTTTGCTCTTCACCCGCATTTCCGTTTTCCCTCGAAACCTCGACTGTTTTTTCAGGTGTCAGTGGCTTCACCTTGCGTTTTGGTTTGGGTTTAGAAGAAATCGGTTTTATATCTGCTGTTTGGAATGACTGTGTAAGATAGACATCAGAGAAAGGTTTCCCAAACGACCTCTTAACGTCAATGGCAGATTTCAAGTCTGGGTCTTCCTCCTTTGAGTTCTCTCCAGGTGGCAAACGCCCACCTAAGCCGAGAGCATCAAGGATAGGTGGAGTGACTGGAAGTGTGGGGGATGGTTTCCTTGTCTCCTTGACCGGTAAGCACTTCCTTTCTTCAACGTTTTCTGCTGGTTCGCTCACGGACTTGTGTTCTTTCTTTGAATTCCCAGTCAAGTCTACTACAGGGGTCATTGTCAACCGGTCACTAGTAGAATTGTTTTTCGAACACAGATTGTGATCAGCAGACGCTATCTTATTTTGTGTTTTATCCGACTGGAGGACATTATTTTCTTGAAGTTCCATTTCTCGAGAGAGATAATTTTTGAACCAGTCCTGACTTGAAGAAACCAGCTGACGGGCTACAGTAGACATCACATCAGGAGTAACTTTCTTTTCTGCTGATGAAAGTGACATTTGGGCAGCAATCGCATCGTCATAGGATGGAAGTCGACTACTTCTTTTCGCTTCAGGTTGTCCTGCCGCTTCACCATTTTGTTTAGCGAAATGAGGCTTGCGTGAATAGTCGGCAGTTACATTTTCGTTCATGACTGACTGTTGTGAAACGTCGTTTTGGGGCAATCTATTTTGCGACAAGCTGGGAAAGTTATTACTCAAGGTAACATTGTCCGTAGATTTTGCCATGTTTTCGCGAGATTGTCTTGCACTGTGCGGTGATGCATCTTCTACGGATGGTGAGATATTGCTCTGCATTCTCTTATGTCCCAAGCGAGAATCTGACTTTAATGATCGTATTGCCCGCTCTTCCATCATCTGTGCAACCATGAGTTCATGACGATCACGTTCTGACATCCGGGCCATCAGAAGACGCTCTCTGACAGGGATACTTGACAGTTTCTTTGCAGCCACGCCTTTATAGGAATTGTAAAGCATCTGTTGTGCAGCGACACTTCTCTGGACTTCAGCAATAGCGTTGTGAAAAACATTGACGGCTCTGGTGTCGGAGGATGTTGATCTTATTTTCCTCTGAACTGGTTCATCATGTGGGCTGGAAGAAGGGCGTTTAATCGCTCGGCGCATCTCTGATAAAGAGTTGACTTCTGCATGTGGAGAGCATGTACTGACTGCACTGCGATCTTCAAGAGGGGAGATAGATGGTGAGGGTTTCTTGTTACCCTGTGGTACAGAAATACCATGCCTTGGTGGTGGAGACATCGTGTGTGGAATATTTCTTACGGTATGCTTTTGACTTTGACCTGTCCTTGCTGCGTTGTACGCAGCCATAGCTTCTAAATATTCTGGACTAGGATGGGCGCGAACTGCTCTTTGCCTGACGAGCTTATTTACAAAAGCTTCCTCATCGTGGATAGCCCGATTGGCTAAACGTTTATTGTTAAATTCAGCCATCATTTCTTTACGATCACGTTCGTTCTTCGCGTAATCCAACAGTCGACGATTGTTATTAACGTCTTTCATGAGCTGACGTTGCCGACGCATGATCAAGTCTTGTTGTTGTTTGATCATCGCCTGCTCTCTAGCTCTAACCTGTGCAGCAAATCCACTTGGTTTACTTGCAGCAGCAATGTGGGAGTCAATAATATGTTGTTGTTGAGGAGTGTATTGTGCTTGCTTGGCTTCATGATTCCTTCCCATAAATCCGTCTGTTGCCCCTGAATGTTTTTTCTGCAATAATGGTTCATGGGTCGAGGAAGATTTTGACGAGGTGCAAGTCTGCAGACGATTAGGTATTTGTTTAGCAAAAACATCAGAACTTGCTTTCGGTAATGACATCATTTGACGATATGCGCGTAGTAGATCTTGGTCTGACTGCATTGCTGATAACTGAGCGAGCTGCCTCTCAATGGCTAATGTCCGAATATCCGAAGGTGACAACTTCCGTTGTACAGGTTTAACAGAAGCTGTACGAGCTGTGTCCAGGCTCTTCCTATGAGCATCAAACATCCTGCTAGTATTATGAGATCGGCAGTTGACATCACCAGTGGGTACCGTCGATTTCGCCATTTCCTTCCTCGCCTTGGCTGCAGCAGTTGCTGCATGTCGGGCCATAGCCTGTTTGACAGCTTCCTGTGCTGCATTTGAAGCTTGAGCTTGCAATGCTGCGATGTTAGCTGCCTCCGTACGAACACGTTGTTGCATGGCTGCGTAATTCATCATGGCCTGTCGATCAGCGCCACCGGTCTTTGCTTGATGACCCTTGCTGGCTTGCGGAACAGGAACGGATGCCTCTGCGCTTCCTCCACTGCGAGAGAACTGTGCTTTCCGAGGCTGAACGTACGCCAATCCTCTTTGTAGAGGATACTTTGTCGATCGTAGTGGAGGCACTTTAGTTTGGTCCATTCCATTAAAGTTAGTGTGAAGGTTGATTGGTTGTACCTCAGATTGGACATGACGAGGTGTTCCGTTAGACACATAGGACTGTGGTGCAGCAGGAATAGTGGACTTGTTGCTCTTTTTAGACAGGTCAAGCGGCTTGCTGAGGTCTAATGGTTCATCAGATCCAACAGAACCAAGGTCGACCACTGGTAACCTATGTGTCTCATGGGTCATTTTATTAGATGGTCCATTCATTGTTGTTCCTTCGATTCGACGAGCGACGACAGCATTGGCTTGGTTGTGGCGTATCATTGTCGCTGGTTTTACATTTGGTCAGTCATGCATAAAAACCTGGGATTGCAAAAAAAGAGAAATATGGAAATACTTGAAAAGACACTTACACACAATAATTTGCAAAATAGAGTAATTTCGTTTAAATTATTGTGAAAAGTTATGAAGGTTGTGTTAAAAAGGGACAAATGGGCATTGGAGCGGAGAATGAAAAAAAGTAAGAAAAAAGAAGGCAAGAAAGAAATAAAGAAAGAAAGATAGATAGAAGGAAAGAGAAAAATGAAACAAAGGACAGAAAAGGATAGTGAAAAGGAGAAAGATAAAAACAAACTGAAAGAGAGAGGGACATAGTGCAAGGAAGATGGACAAAGGGATAGAGGAGAGAAAGATAGCGAGAGATTAATTTTAATTTATCATCATAATCGTGACAGTACACACAAAAATAATAATACTGTTAGGCTGGGGAAGCTTGTGGATCGTTAGTATGGCAATTTCTATATATATGATAGAAGGAAGAACAGAATTTTTATTCCATATTCGAATCAGTTTATCAAAGCAAGTTACCCCCGAATGAATTTTGCAGTTTTCCTTCCTCTTCTATGATGTTCATAACAGATGGTCATTATTGCCGACTATGCGTTGTGTGATTTGCTTGATATTAACTCATATTCCATACAATTATTCCATACAATCCATACAATATTCCATGAAATAAATGAATTTGAATTTGAATTTGAATTTGAATTACCAAATACTTTCTTCGGGATTATTAGTCGAGTAATCAATTATTTAGTACTGATCGAATAATTATTCTATAAATCTCAAAGTTATTTAGTATTTATTTGTCAAGTAACTAATCGTTTTATTCATTTGTTTAGAAAATCAAAATTTTGAAAATAAACGTCAATGTTGAATGAATAAGATACCTCGTTTTTTCATTTCTTGTCTGTAATACGCTGTTTTAAAAAGGCACCTTTAAACACGTGTATTCCCTCGTATCAACTGTAATTTTTGTGATGCATACATGCAAAAGCTTATCCTACATTTTCAAAGCAGTATTTGGATAAATTTTGAATGTTTGACGTTACCTAAATAACAACATAAAAAAATTGCGTGCAAAGTTTCTTTTGATTTTTTGCTTAATGGAGTCGATCTAAGGAAAGGATTTTTTTCACCCACGCACGCACAATGTGCAGACGCTCTAATGATCACGCAGTATTTACTATTGTGTTTCCAGAGACAATAGCTGCATTCATGAAGATGCAGGAGACGAAAATTGAATGGCTAAAAGAAAAGGTGAACTTCACAATTTTCAAGAATTCATTACAAAACTCCAAAGTACATACATAATGAAAAAAAATGCGCTTTTGGAAACATGTGGTCACGTTTGTCATCAGGTCATGTATGTGCAGCAATATGATGTTCCCCCATCCCCACGACCCCGGGCAATGTTTAAGAACTGACACGTACAATGAACACAGAGAATCTTAAACAAACGACCAGACGTTGATCCTAAATGTCAAACCTAAATGCGGGGTGAGACTGTGCCTGAAAAAAAAATAACAAAAAAAAGGTCACCAGTAAAATTGGTGAACATTTCGACCCCGAAAACTTTGGCAAGGCAAGAAAAAATTGTCATCGCTCATTTTACAAGGTGCACAATAAATGCAGTTTATATAATGCCCATGGAAATTTCCCAATTTTACGGGGTGCCCTGCACCTTCGCCCCCCCCCCTTCCGTGGATCAGCGCCTGCTAAGAAGAAAAACTAACGGACTAATGAAAAAGTCTTTCGAATAATTCCAATTACTAAATCACCGCATCAGATATTTTGAACAATGAAAGAAATACCAAAAAAAAATCAAAGTTAAATACGACCAAGTTCCATTTCATTACGTTTCAGTTGTGAGACGGATGTCAGATTATAAAGATATATAAATAGAGCGTGTGTAATTCCCTATCAAGATCACATATTAATATAGGCTACTGTATAATACGTAACTAAAGAAAAATATATCAAGGTAATTCGCGTTACAAAGTTCAGTAGTATTGAGTCGTGTAATACATCAAATTTCAATGTCCAAACTTAAGAACTAACGTCAATATCGTTGACCGCCAATTATATTTCATATTCATCTGTATATGTCGTTCAATAAAGCTGACCGATTGGATTAAGTGAATGCAAAATCATGAGATCGATATTCTATATTAGCTTTTTTTCGTAAGAAAGAAATTTATAGCAATCGGGGTATAATAAGAATAAAAAATGACGACATGTACTGCATTAACCTTATAACCGACAAGGGTAATGATTAGGAGAAGCTTAACGAAAACATAAAGAATCGGCATTGATGGTGCAGTACGATCGATCATCCTTTTATTCTGATCTGAATTTGACCTTTGTTGCCGAATCTACCATTTACCAATTGAGTAAAAAGAGATCGTAAGGGAAGGATTACTCGACCCTGAAGCGATTTCATACCCCCCCCCCTTCCCTTCATCTCCCCACCCCACCTTTCACTACCCGTCACGCACGAAGTACGTCAATAGCGATAATCATGATTATGACCAAAGCGCACACATTAATAATGGGGCTATTTTCACAAGGTCTACGAATGATGACGATTTCGGCATACCACGCATAAACCCCTTATACCAGCCACCGCGTACCGATCTGTGTGCAAGGACTGGAACATTATTTCATATGGTCGGAGATGAGTGGGGTTATAACACCGCGGCCATGTTGAATAGTTTAAATACCTTGACGATGCATACCAGCGACAGCCGGGCTGATTTTAATTTGCATATGAAAATAAAGCGCTTTATATCGGATAACAAAAGAATGAACCACACGCCAAATAATACTCTTTCGTAATGTCACGAGTAAAAAGATATCCGCATAAAATTATAGAGAGAAAAAAAATAGACCTACCTACAAATTTAACCACGCTGTAATATTCAGGTCTACCAGTAAAATGAAATTTAAAAAAGTCGGAATGGTTATTGATAGAAGTAATGGCAAATGTTGAACAAATACACCGCCTTGCGAATATCTTGTATATACTAAAATGGCCTTGGAGGACAATTGAATTTATGAAATATTGCAGCGATCATTCGCCACACCCAGTACCGTCTGCCTTTGTCCTTGCACGAACTGCTAGTCATAAATATCTGCGTAGATGATAAGCGCGTTTAACTTGCTTATTTTGGTTACATTGGCCTTCTCTTTACTGGTTTCCTTCAAGCTGAGAGAGTTATTTCCCTGCTTCAAGTTATCCACACCGATTAATCGCTTTCGAATCCGATACCAACTTCCAAGTAAAAAAAAATATTGGATTTCTTTTGAGATGTTTAGCCATTAAAAACGACAAAACCATAGATATAGCATACTTCCTGGTCATGGGATAAAGATAATTTATTTAGTTTTGTTACTCATTGGAAGATATGCAAATTAAAAGGTTTTGTTTCCAGTACAATACATCACCCTTAACTAACATGCGTGTTTCGTAACATGATATTATCGAATAATTCCCCAGGGTAACTCAGTTTCGGTATCTGTACTACATGCAAGCAAAGTGATGCAAACAAGTCTTTCAACGAAAAGGAAGAGAAATAGAATATTTAATACAAATACAGAAATACAATTGAATTAGTGTAATACGCTAGCAAACGGGATCGGGTAGACGTAATGATATCCGACAACATAAATCAACGAAAATGAAACGCTGATGCTTGGACGATTCATTTTACCATAATGAATACGTCATTTGATATTTTCCACGTAAAAAAGAAAACAATACAATTATCATAACTAACTTGTTTTGCAATAACCAAAATGGGTAACACACAGGCCACTAAAAGAAGATATTTGACCTATATTAACGATTAAAATTGCTCATTTATTTAACATTAAATTCATGGAAATGTTTTGCTATTCAAAAATTTCATGAATTTATTCATATTTATAAGAGTTTTAAAAACACTACACATTCATTAAACTTATACCGGCAAACATCATCATGTACGTCGATTGAAAACGAAGAATATCGCATAAGCATCACGCTCAACTCAGGGAGTTGATGCTAAGTCGGAATGATAAAATACGGAGCCGATAAGTACAAGTTGAAATGGTACCATAAATACGAACACGAGAAAGAAGGGACGAAAATGCTTACCGCCACAAAAAAGCAGACCGAACGTTAGTTACCTCACAAAGAGCTATCGCCGAAATATAAGATCTACCCCGAATTACATGCTACCCTCGCACGGCATATCAAGGCATTATTGTAATTGCGAACCATTTTATCTATGCTTGGGCATGTATTAATTCACTCCAATCAATAAACTGTGCAATGGTTAGGAAAAAGGAGAGAGAAAGAGATAGGGAGAGAGATCAAGCACGCCGATTTCTAACGCACACACTTACACACACACCCACACACAAACTAAACGATCGTTTGCACAGTCAAATCAGCTTAATCACGAGAACGAATCCGGAAAAGAAATGAAAAAGGTACTGCCTTTTAATAAAGACAGTAAGGTATTCTAAATTACCACTAAAACTATCGTTAAATGAATCAAGATTTTCATCATGGCTCCTCTGTTCGGGCTTTATATCTTTCTGTATATTTTAAAATATGTTAAGAATGTACGGTATCCGTTTTCAAGCAGACAACGTCAGAGGCCATTTCCCTCGCAGCTTGTTTGATATTATTCAAGGTAAAGTTTCATATAGAAAATACAGGTAGTATAATGAAGTCATATATTGCGAGACGATTGATAACGATTCATTTGCATGTCAACAAAAACGGCAACATTATATAGAGCAGTAATGTTTTTTTGTTTAATAAATGTAACTCATTAATTCAACTATATTGATTCACTTGTGTAACGCACAGCAAAAACTGTGGTGTTAACCGGTGTACATAGAGGACCACGCCAGTTGTTTTACACCGGTGTTAAATTGGTGGTGTTAGTTTTACACCCATAGGTGTTATTACCACACCTTTGGTTGTTATATTTACACTCTTTGGTGTTATGTTCAATCTCTAGGGTGTAGTTTTAACACCTCAGGGTGTGGTCCTCTATTAACACCAACTGGTGTCAGTTTTAACACCACAGTTTTTACAGTGCGGATGTTCGTTGTTTTTACTCATGTTATCTACATGTATACTGTTTTACATGAGGAGATAAAATCGTCATTTACTTTAAAGATTTATTTACGACATTTCAGCGCAAGCGGTCGATCTATATAATTATTCATAACCTTAGTCAATATCTCTAGAGACATCCATTCTCATGGAATAACAATTACCCCCATATAATATTCTGGCATTTCTTTATGTAATCGAATCATTTCATTAAAATTGTCCTCTCCTACTTTTTTTTTTTGGGGGGGGGGTCCTGCAGACTGAACAAGCGTTGCTTTTTTATGCAGGTTCCCTCAGTCACATACTTTAAATTATCTTTGATTTCAAATCGCTGTATTATTTAATTTAGATTAAATGGTGCCATGTCTGATTTGTACACCATGATAATTCTCCTGATTTTATATTGTTTTGTATTGTGTTCATAAGTATGTGAAATGTGTCAAATAAAGGCAAATATCTAATATCATCTCTGAGAAATCGCTTTTCTTTAGATTTTCTCTTCCTTAAAGGTCAAGTCCACCTCAGAAAAATGTTGATTTGAATCAATAGAGAAAAATCAGACAAGCATAATGCTAAAAATTTCATCAAAATCGGATGTGAAATAAGAAAGTTATGATATTTTAAAGTTTCGCTTTATATTTTCACAAAATAGTTATATGCACAATTTATTCACAGGTAAATGAAAGAATCGATGATGTCCCTCACTCACTATTTCTGTTGTTTTTTATTGTTTGAATTACTATACAATATTTAAAATTTTACAGATTTGAAAATAAGGGCCAACTTGACTGAACCATATGGTATTAAACAATGCTAATTAAACATGTTAAGGGAGGAATTAATTATTGTTTCACTTGACAATGAGGAGAAAATTAGAATATTTCATATTTCATGTAATAAAATACAAAAGAAATAGTGAGTGGATGACGCCATCAGTCTCCTCATTTGCATATCGACCAGGATGTGCATATAACTGTTTTGTAAAATTAAGCGAAACTTTAAAATGTCATAACTTTCTTATTTTACATCCGATTTTGGTGAAATTTTCTGTGTTATGCATGCTTGTTGGATTTTTATCGTTTTATTCAAATCAACGTTTTCTTGGGGTGGACTTGACCTTTAAATATAGGCAACGATTCAAGTATCGTTTGCCGCGCTGCTTGCGGAATTTATGCAAGATTAATGGGAGTTTTATTAAAGAAAACAAGAAAGAAATCCTTAATACACAACGTCAAAAGTGTTTCAACCAATCAGCTACTTCCTATAATGCACATGCAAGGAAATTCATTGTTAAATTCATGATTATGATGTGAATAATCTCAAAGCTTGTCCAAGGCCCAGGGTCCTCGAAGTAAAGACAAGATTGCCGTAAACGAAAAACACGCGACATTTGAGCTCAATTTCGTCATGACACTAAAAACCAGAACAAAACTCTACGGGGTGTATCACGTATGGTTCGTGGAGGGAGCAATACAAAAATGGGACACATCGATGTTTAAATTGAGATCTCCGACGTATTATTGCCCTAGTCGCTCTATTTTCCTCTTCAAAATTGATGGTTTTCTTCTTCCCCTATCTTTGAAAGCAATATTACTGCTATATTACACCCGGTACGATAATATCAACAAAGTGTTTCTTGGCTTCACATCGAATGTTATTAAAGCCCGAGCGCACATCTTCAAACAAAACAAGACATTTTCTCACACTTCCTCATAAAGGTTACCCTTTCACATCGCTCAGTTTCATAAAATAACTGGGCTCGAATGAAAATATAACAACATTGTATAATCTACGTGTAAATGTATTCTAATAATGCAATAGTAATACTTTAAATCCTACAGACAGAAGAAAAGGGAAAGTTCATTGTTAATTAATGATAAAGATCATTACAATGTACAATCTTTCTTGAAGTAGTACTAGAAATGGGCACACGGAGAGTACGGGGTGGGGAAAGGACATGTACTTGAAGGTGTTATTTGAGTATAGGTGTAGGACTAAAACCGTCTATTATTATATCCGCGAGGTAAGGACGCAGTACAGCGGAACAATTAAAGCGATCTTGTTACAATCGCTAAATCGCTAGATGTGTATCGTGTAAAGTGCTGTAATAAATGTATGCTGATAGAGCTGAGAAACGGACATTGACGATTTGGAACACCTTATGATGGTGGGTTTAAAGCTAAAGAAATATTCAAACAACAGTCCCCCTCCAAAACAAAAGAAGAAAAAAAAGATGGACTAGTAGAACAAAACAACAGTATCGCCTATTAATATTTTGTCATTGGTCAAATAAATAGAGAAATAATTTAATCAGTGGTAATTTTGTAAAGACTTCCTCATGATCTTGCCATCATTTACAGGTAAATTTTGAGAAAAAGAATGTTGGTACTATATGACACGCAGATTAACATTTTCTATTATGATTATTGTGTTTAAATAATTACTAATAATATCAATTATGTTCATCTTTAAAACGATTTTACTTACATTTCTTTCCTTCTTTTTCTCTATTGATAATTTTTTTGGTCTTAAACATCGAGCTAAATGGCTATTAGAATTTATTGATTTTTTCCGGTACGGCATATGGTATAGTGGCATACTTGCACCTGGTACAATCACGCATAACTTGTGTGACGTTGTCAAAGGCATTTGTTGACTCCTCCCCACCCCCCCCCCCCACCAAGACACACATGAACCCCCCCCCCCATTTTTTAACACGAAATTTATTAAGTAAATTATTCAATCGATTGGATTTTTTTTTAAATACTCTGCTGATCTAGGACTCTTAACTTCACACACGTTTTTTTATTGTCCAGCACGAACCCCTTCCCCAAATATATACCATGTATACAGAGGTATAGGCCTATCGATGTATCAATACACATTCATGATGAACAGATTACCTAGTCAGTATAGAAATAAAGTGTCGTTTATTGTTTTCATTCATTGTAATCTTCATATTCATTTCATATCCATTTCATTTATAACATTGCCGACCTGTAAAATCCAACATCAGGTATGAAAAAAAAGCAACGAGGCTCAAGATGATATGTTTGTTTATTATCTGAATAAACGTGATGATGCCATAGTAACTTGGTAAATCATAAAAATACAGCTTCTTAAAATAAGATGAATAGCTCAACTCCATGACAAAACCAAGCACCACTAATAGACAAATCAACAAAGACCCTTTCATACATTGTCCTATTCGCCTTAGTCTTTTTCATCTGGTAGACATTCTAATGTTTTATTTCGATTCCATTCAAAATGCAGAAAATCCAACGAACAAAAGCGAATGTTTAACATCATGTCACTAATATGTCCGTTTGAGCCAATTGGTACGATTCTCACGCTCGCGGTAGCGAATCACGTGATCAGAAATTTGGAACAATATGCATTTTACATCGATATTTTCTCCATGGAAATACACCCACTCAATCCAGAGTTGTTATTGTTCTTTATTTTCTATTTTCCGTCATGTATACGTCAGTAGTTGATATAGTTGGGGGTGTCGTGGTCTAGTGGTTATGACTCTCATCTTTCAATCTAAGTGACGTGGGTCCGATCCCTGCCATGGCGTGTTTTCCTTCAGCAAGACGTTTACCCACATTGTAATGCTAGAACGCCTACATTGTCATTGCAGTTAACCCTATCTAGGCCGGAGTATTTTGGGAGTTCATATGGCCGCCCTTGAGATCTCGGCCGTCGACCGCGTGATCGCGCCGAAAATTGGCACGCAGGTTGTCTGGGACATAATTAACAAAATTTTATAGTAATTAATTTCATGCAAATTTCTATTAAGTGATTATGCTAATTTATGCGTAATTAGTATGCGAAATCATATTTTTCCTCTAACTGAGTTTCTTATGTATTATATTGCTTTTCAGAAATTTCTTATGGATTCCTTTGTTTTTGGACCTTTTGTTTTTCATTGTTTTTTCAATGAAATTTGTTGAGGACTCTTTTGAGGTCATAAAAACATAAAATAAATACATTTAGACCATCAAAACTAAAAATAATCATACATTTATGATTTTTGGTTGAAAACACAATTTGCATTGACTTTGTACACGAAATCACCTTTTTGAGCAATTTTTGGTCTGACATGCACTTACATAATGTTGCGTGATTTCGCAACCGCGTACCCCTGGTGACGCAAAATTGGTCTCAAAAGTTGCGCAAGACTAGAAAGTAAAAAGTCAGCGAGCAACGGGATCAAAAAATTTAGCGCGGCGAAAATATTGCGCGAATCGTTGAGGGGGGGGGGGGCCTCTGAGGCCCCCCCCCCCCAAGCCATGGTAGGGTTAAAGCCGAGGTAATTATAATAGCAGCGCTTTGTATCCTCGGAAAAAATAGCGCTATATAAATCCAGCTATTATTGTCATTATTATTATTATTACATTAAAATACTAAACTATCGGTAAATGACACACGTCAAAGTGATCCAAGAATTTGTATAAGGCCTACGTCAGTATTATTATTATTATTACCATCATCATTATCATTAATTGCTATTAGCAATATCACAATATTTCATCATTATCTTTGGTACATTGTTGATTAAACACGGCAAAAAAACATCTTACGCAATGCGGGAAACGTGATTATTCTTTAAAAACAATGATTTCGTAACTCCTTGGTTGAACATGTTGAAGGCTTGTAAATAAATAGCCACGATCACTTAATGAATATAATTTCCTTAACAAATAAACCATTTCAGTTTATGTTTTTAAAAAAAGCTCCAGACATATAAGATACAATCATCAATTACAATATTATATATCTATATGACTATTTTCATTTACATACGGGGTCATGGGCAGTACTGAAATCAGGATATACAAGTATATCGCTATATTTCGGCAAGGGGGGGGGGGGGTAATTAACTTTGCTAAAGATGAGGTTTGTATATCAAATGACACCAGTGAACTAGGTCGGAATTTTAATACTTGAAAATTCAACAATTCTAATACTCTGTCTAGTTTTTTTCAGTACAATGTCCGTTCTTCGGAAATTGCCCGTTATTTTCACAATCGCGAATAGAGAACATCACATGATATTTGCTCTGTATTTTACCTGAATAAAGGAACATGGCGAACCCTCAGGGCTACAGACCTGTCGCCGTTGTTGTTTTTAATCATTATTATAATTATTCAAATTGGTTGTTACAGCAATGGTGCATGAATGACTAACACAGAATAAAATGAAATAATTTGTCCGAGAGGCCATGCATGAAATAGAGAGTGAACAATATTTTATTTCCTTTTGTACCACCATACTTGGCATAGGTTCACCATGACATAGACAAATTGAGCCATATACGGTAAATAAAATTAAGCCCTTTACCACTTACGCTTTGTCTAGTTAAGCGGGAGGTAACATCTTTTTCACCGCTGTTGCTGCTAAGCTTTTACGTATGTAAATTTATATAATAATTTTAATACTCACATCCCCACAAATCATATGACTCCTAAAGTAATTTAGTATCACACATTTTGATTTATACAAAAAGGCGGGCATGAAGGCAACATTCAACAACAAGATTTACTAGCACGAAGGGGGAAACTCTAATCCTTTGGGTAGGTGAACATGGTATTCGATACTTGCATGCTTTAATTCTTCAATTGTTAGTCAACGGAAAAGTAAATATCAGAGTAAACAAATTGCGTGAACAGCCATGGTCTCAATAGGATCAATTATTCTCGATAAATAAACGCATAAAGGCCTACATAGTGCAGACGCCTCCCCCCCCCCCCCATAATACTCAAACTCACCTAGTACGTGTCATGGTTCGCTTACCCCAAAACGATTCTGTCATCT
Organism: Lytechinus pictus; assembly: GCF_037042905.1. Taxonomy (NCBI): domain Eukaryota; kingdom Metazoa; phylum Echinodermata; class Echinoidea; order Temnopleuroida; family Toxopneustidae; genus Lytechinus; species Lytechinus pictus. The sequence goes on from NC_087260.1 coordinate 23,729,999, forward strand.
GAATTATATCTTGCTTTTTCAAACATTCAAACGAATCGCTTCAAACTTGCCAATTCTTGAAACACCTTTAACAAATCAGCTGTGATTAGGGCATACATTCATGACGGACAAAATGAAATTTCCTTAATATGCCAACATCTTTCCTGTGGATGATAAAGAAAATAAATAAGTGCTGTATCATTAGCCTCGTATGGGCGTAATTATAATGACTTCCATTGCATCAGTTCATTTTTTGTCTAAGCTGTAATTCGTTGAGACCACGCATTTTCAAATGATGACGCAAATAACATTCGCAGCGACTAGCTAATAAATCTCGCCATTGATTTGCGGAAGGCTCGCTTAATTTGTTTACGAATTACATAAATAACATGATGTATTAAGGGGGCAAGACTGTACCGCGAACACCCACGATAAGCCCCCCCCCCCTTCTTCATAACCCACGATGAACCCCCCCCCCCCGCACACACACACAAGAACGCACACTCCCTTCCACTTACTCCTTCAGGCCTAATCAAATAAAGTCAGGAACACAAATATTCGCTAAAAACCATTCCCTATTCGTTATTATGAGCCGTGGAAAGAATTTTATCCATGAACAATTAAACAATATTTCTTTTGTACAAACAAACAACGGTATTCGATCCAAATATCTGCATTGGTTAGCCACGCCATGTCAGAATCTGTATAGCAATGTTTATTTTTCGAGAGAAATTCATGCAGCTTCGCACGTCGACCTTGACTGAATACAAAACCAGAAATTGGAAAAGAAATATATTCGCATCAATTACACACTGTCTAATCATTATTCTGCCCTTATTTATTTCCATTTCGGAAGTATCATTTAAAAGGGACTATAAAGCTGAAATGTTATTTATTGTTGGTGGTATCATCTCCACAAATTTTTATTCCATTTATATATTAGTTCAAATAAAGAAAAAAAAATAACTTTGAGGGCCGTTAAAGTTTTGATTACTTTGATACAGTGGGTCTATATACATGATATAACAAAAATAAAAAAAAACACGAAGTACCATAATAAAGGGACGGTCCGGGCTGAAAATATTTATATCTTAATACATAGAGTAGAATTCACTGAGCAAAATGCCGAAAATTTCATCAAAATCGGATAACAAATAATAAACATGATAAAGTTACTGAAGTTTAAAGTTTAGCAATATTTTGTGAAAACAGTCGTCATGAATATTCATTAGGTGGGCTGATGATGTCACATCCCCACTTTCTGTTTTCTTATGTTATTACATAAAATTATAATTTATTCATTATTTCATACTTGTGTGAATAATATGTCTCCCTTATAATAAAATAAGTTGCAGCAATAAATATATAATGCACTAAATCAGTTGTCAATCCAATTTTTCTAGTTCTTGGAGGAAAAAATTTGAATAAACCTAATTTCATATAATAAAATACAAAAGAACAAGTGGGGATGTGACATCATCAGCCCACCTAATGAATATTCATGATGAGTGTTTGCACAAACTAATGCTAAACTTGCTAAACGGTTGATTCATTTGATTGAATTGTGATATTTGGATGGTCATTAAAACAGGATATTTTCTATTCATGTAGACCACTGGATGTATTGGAAACCATAAACTCTGCTTTGGCATTTCCGATAACGTTGTCCTTGTAAGTCCCTCTCCTTAAACAGAAATTTTTTTCGAAGTTGGTTAAAGGGATGCTCCAGGCTGAAGATATTTATATTTCAATAAATAGAGTAAAATTTACAAAGCAAAAGACTGAAAATTTGAACAAAGTCGGATAACAAATAACTAAGTTATTGTATTTTAAATATTTGCATTATTCCGGTAAAACAGTTCTAGGCATGTCTTTATGAATATTCGTTAGGTGGGCTGAAGATTGTTCTTTTGTATTTTATTTTATGAAATTAGATTTATTTAAAAAAATTCTACCGAGAACTAAACCAATTGGATTGACAACTGATTTAGTGCATTAGTTATTTATCATTTATACATGTATGAAAAAATGAAACAATTATGATTTCATGTAATAACATAAGAAAAAGGAATGTGACATCATCAGCCCACCTAATGAATATTCATGACGACGTGCATATAAATGTTTTCACAAACTATTGCTAAACTTTAAAATTCAATAACTTCGTTATTTGTTATCCGATTTTGATGAAATTTTTAGCATTGTGCTTTGTGAATATTACTCAATGCATTTAGATTAAGTATTCTCAGCCTGGAGCATCCGTTTAAAGAAACTTAAAATGTTATGACATTGTAAACAACGTAATCGGTATAGGAGCAGAGTGACATTACATACATGCCACAGGGCGAAGCGATGGAGACGTTTTTTTTTAGTATTTTTAATAAAAATAAATAGAAGGATTTTATATACACTTAGACAGAATTTTGAAGAAATTTACAATAAAAAGGTTCTGAAAATTGCCACACGCTGTGTATCGTCACATACGATAGTGTAGTATCTACAATACGCTGCTCACGAATACGACTATTAATATATAAAAATCATATCAAATTATTGAAACTATAATGATCATAGTGCCATTAATATTGTCAATAATAGCATGATAATAATTAGGGAATATTGGATGGCCTTGAGTGGGATGCGTTGAAATATTTTACGAGCTGAAGAACAATATTGGATGAGTCGAAGACGAATCCGATATTGTTCTTCAGCGAGTAACAATATTTCTACGCATCCCACGAAAATTGGTCATCCAATATTTTTATTATTATTTAGATACCCCCACAAAGCTAAACATAAATTATTTTAAAGAAATGTTCGTTTAGTAGTAGGCCTAGTGTATGGTACTGGTACGTAGAACGAATTCACACACATGCATTGCATTGTATGTATTGCAAATTGTACGTAATATTGTCACATCAATTACATGTAGCTGTAGCGCGCGTCGTAAAGCGCAACTAATACGCAATGCAATTTCATTGTGACATAACTATAGCTTCATGCGCACAATCATTTATAAACCAATGATAATCTTGTGGGTGGGGCAAAATATTCATTTCGTCCAATATTTTCAATATTGGATGGTTTTCATAGGCATGCACGTTAAAAATTAGTTTTAATATTTTGTCTCTCTGAACAACCTCGCAAGACGTCACAATATATCTGCGCCTCTAAAACCCTACATCTAAATAATAATAAGAGATATTAAGTGGTACCGGTAGTGGTACTCCTTTTTAAAAATACCACGGAAATCAGACATACAACAAAGGGGGTACCAAATTTCTTCTATTCATTTGTACGTCATATGAGTCCCATGAGGGAACGTCGCAAACCTTTGTATGTCTGTTTTTATATAATAAAATTAATGATGATAATTATAACAATAATAATAACAATAATAATAACAATAATGACCAAAGCATCAGCAAAACAAGTTTAAAATCAATATTGATAACACTCACGATATAGCGTGGACTGCAGGAATAATTTTGTATGAGTGTTATTATTGTGAACAGATTGTGCTGGTATCGCTTACAGCATTGCGAAATAATAACGTCTTACAAATTATTATTCAGTCATTCTAACCATGATGATGTTTGCAAATATTTATATCGTTACAAAGCCGATAAAAAGCAGTGCAACCAGCATATTGTCGTCCAAAGTTTTTCAGTATGAATTCGTGAAATGTTTAATATGAGAATTGGATATGTGTGTGTGTATGTGTAAGGGTGGGTGCGTATGAGCGTTTTATCGAGTGTGTATTAATTTAATTGTCTCCGTTGACCATAGGTGATTGATTATCGACTATGGCCTTCCGCCGTGTTAGGTCAAACCCGAAATTATGGAGGTTTTAGGCCACAATTCTGTAAATCAATAATTTCAATTGAGAAAAATAAAGCCTTGCACAAGCGATAAAATTGTATACCCGTATTGTGCGATATGCTTGCTTTGAAAAATCTTGAACTCAACGACTTCCTTCTCAAAACATCACTATCATTTACGTTGTGTGATGAATTCAACGCTTCCTTTCGTGTTCGCGCATGTGTGTGTTGTTTTTTTTTGGGGGGGGGAGGAGGGGGGGGGGGTCGGCAAGACCCGTATGGCCACCGCACACCTTACGATTGGTCTGCGACCCGATTTTGGAATAAAACGTAGTAGAGTTTGATGCTAAGATTGAGACATGGGATATCTTACTATATAAAGTTCTAAATCATCTTACCTATGTTCCAATATGTGAATATGCTATTATCCTTATCAGAGTAAAGGCGAATTTGATATGTAGTCGTGAAATGACTTCATAGCGATCGTACGATTGCCTACGATTTAAAAGTTATTTGGCCTTTACTCCAAAATAAACACTTGCAATCATCTTAAAAATATGCGTAGGCCTACAACACGAGGCAGGTCGAGCTAAATCTAGCCCAGACACTGTCTGCCTCGTAGAGACCGGGTTATACCGGAACCGAATCAGCTGCGAATCCATCCGCATTCGGGGGTATTCTGTTCTCCTTCCGCGAATGCGAGAACATTCAGGAAGGATTCAGGAACATTCGAAGTCACCGAAACCATCCGAATTAGGCCAGATTCGGCTAGAATCGGTCCGAATTTATTCGGGAGAATTTGGTTTTGGTGTAACTCTCGCTTAAGCCGTTCGCTTTTGCTTGTATTCGTGCGTCCATGCTCGCATTTTTTTTATTGCGTTCAGTTGCGGATGTTTGAAGAAAAATAAATAAACTACTAATGCCTAGTTCCCTCTGTCACGATTTGCGCCATGATTCAAACCCGGGGGATGGGGCAGTCAAATATATTGTTGTACACACGCGTCACCAAAAACACGCGTTTAAAGGGGTGTTTTTTTCAGTTTTGGACGCGGTCCGCGCGTGGACTCGTTAAGGGTATCAAAAACACCAATTTTCAAAAAAAAAGTTTTTTTTTAAAGACTGGTCAATGGTCAATCGCGGGGTCAAACGTATTTAGGGTATGTTTTTTCCCCCAAAGCTTTTTTTAAGACTAGCCAAACGTGTTTAGGGTATGTTTTTTTCCCAAGCTTTTTCCCGGAGGTCATATTTTGGCGACAACTTGTTTAGGGGCCAAAATGTGTAAATGAAGCCCGCGTAAAATTTGTTTAGGGGGTTATTTTGCACACAGAGAAAAAACTCGTTTAGGGGGTGTTTGGCAATTCCTTGGTCACGCGTGTGTACAGCAATATATTTGTCTGCCCCCCCCCCCCGGATTCAAACTTAATCGTAGTGATCTTACCAGATCGTATCAGATCATATCAGATCAGTCGTGGCATTCCTATTGACTGTAGAAAAGTTTGGAATGGTTCAAAAAATTCGCGATCAGTTACTAAGGGCCAATCGTGGCTTTCGTAATGGATCGCACGGCAGAGGGAACGAGCTATGAGCTAGAACGCAAGCCCTCTGCGTTTATTTGCGATTTGACCACGTATTTGCTCGTCTCATTGCGTTGTAGTGCCTTCTGCGCTTGTCTGGGTTCGGTCAAACGTTAGCCTCTTGTCGAGGCCCTGTCGGCTGCTTTCCGAGCGAACAGGGATAAAGCGAAGGAGAGCGCCGCGAGACAGGGCCTCTTGACATCTGGGCCGAATTTCACAGACTTTCTTTTGTTTTTTATCGTTTTCACCAATATTCCGACCAAAAACTGGTCGGTGAAAATCATCCAATGAGAGCGCGGGCTGCTATGACGTCATATTGAATATTCATGAGCTCATCTTAAATGGCGACCCGTGGATTCTTGGCGAAGAGTGACGACGAAATATCAAAGAGCATTGAATATGCCTCTAAAATGCTGAATATTGACCGATTTAGGATTTGCAAGTCGATGAAATTAAATCTGCACTGAAAGGACGAGATGTTTTTGTAAATCTACCCACAGGATATGGACAAAATGTAATATTTCATGCGATTCCACTATGCGTCGATTATCGATCTCCGCTGTGCAGTGAGGGAATGCTGGAGTAGAGTTGCTTCCCCTTGACTCGAGTCTGACCAGCAGCTGACCAGTATCTCCCGGGAAGTTTCGGGGCGGTGATGGGTCTGTTGCGGCCAGTACTACTAGTAGTAGTATAGTAGTATAGTACCACTACTTGTTGCATTTTGCTGGTTATATCCCCTTGGCTTTAGTGTCCCGCAATTAAATGAATTCCCTGCATAATAGTGGACTACTATAGTATTCCGAACAAAGGACGAAACAGCTTTGACTTTTCATTGGTTTACGAGGTGACCGGTAACATCATGACTCATGTATATTCATTAGGAAGACGTTCCTCATGAATATATAATTCAGCTCATATGTCAAAAGGCCCTGGCTCGCGCCAAGCCTAATTCGCTTCGCGAATAAGGAAATCCCTCGCTTCGCTCGGGAAGCAGCCGCCAGGGCCTCGACAAGAGGCTAGTCAAACGTCCACATCTGAACGCAAGCCCAAAACGCACAGGTGTGAGCCAGGCTTAATCCCCGGTGCCAGAAATGGCGCGAATTAATTCGCCGCTCTGCTTGCCACAATTTGTCGGCGGTTGAAAGGGGCACGACTTTAGTCCCGGGGTGTGTGTTTCATAGACACGACATTATGTAAAAATGTATTCGCTGAATCCCTCAAGATGAATTATATGGTTTTATTTTGCATTGATTTATTGATTGGCTCATGTGGGCCGTTTTTTTTGCATGCAGAAATAAAAAATCAATATGTCAAAGTAATAAGCCCTATATCTTTCTATAATACAGCATCATAAGAAACGCAACATGTAAAATAAATTCATATAAAAATATGTATACTGTACGTAACATTGAATGCCATTCTAAAGAGCTGTTGAGGTCCAACCTACAATATATATAAATGTTTAGAAGTTTCAACTAAATCTTTATTTTCTTTTTTCTCTCTTCTTCTCCTTGTTTTAAGCTACTTCTTTCATGGCTATCGAGTATCGTCTCCTCCTTTTCAGCCTTATATCGTCTACTCGTCTTTTATTTTTCTTTCGTATTTTTCTTTGTTTGTATTTGTCAATCATAGTTCATTTTGCCAATACAAAATAAAACATTACTTTTAAGACACAGTGAATGAATATATCACAGAGTGCAAAACAAATCATGTGCTAGATTAGTGTAATCAACGGGTTTTCCTACCACCCGTACTCAAGAGAGGGGGAGCTGCTCAACAATCCCCATTCGGACGTTAATAATAACAAAACCAACCTACTACCCTTTACCACAAAGCGAATTCATAAACAGTAATCTTTACAAAACTTGCTACAATCATTTACTGAGCAATTGAATGTCGGACTCATTGCAATCGGCAGTAAATAAGCTCGATCGACCTTCATTTCAAGGCGCTTTTACTCAGCCACAGGCATGAATACGATATATAAATGGATTGAAGTCAAGGAGTTACATTTCCGTGATCAGTCGATATTTACAAAATGAAGGAGAAGAGAATATTGCCATATACATAAGACATACACTCTAAACACGCAAGAAAAGAAAGTGAGGAAAGATATGGCATGTGTGTGAGCATGCGTAGGTGTAGGTCGGAGAGACGGTGGGGGGGGGGGGGGTGGGTCAAGTGAATCTCGAGTAATAATCATACATACTTGGTGCGGGATCAATTTTACCCGTAAGGCCTTTATGATAGTAGGTCCATGATGATATCGTTCTAATTCCAAGATCAAACTTTGTTTGACGAAAGTATGGAATGTGTAAACTCACAAGGGCTGTGGACATGGCGGATGATATTTCTTATAAAAAATGACTTCGGGTAGAATATGTGTATAGATGTTTAATTAATGTTCTATTTTCTTTCTTATTCTGACCAAAGGGCAATATTTTTTTAACTTATGCTATCTTCCAATTCAGGATAACTATTATAATGGATAATCTGATAATATAACCATGATAACTGCAAACAATCTGTATGGTTGTTCACTGATTGCTGATAATACGATATGGGTGCCTCAGGCGTCTAATTTAGGACCTCTTCTCTTTTCATCAATCTTTCGTAATATACAAGCGTATTTCTCTGTTGATGTGTAAACGATCCCGGGCAGTTGAATTATGTAATGGAAAGTAAAATGTATAAACTTTACGGAATATGATACAAAATGATAATGATGATTAAAAATTGCAAGTCGCATTATAAAATTGGAGGATAGAGCACGGTGGGGGGGGGGGGGATTACAACCTCTAGCCTCAGTTTCAAACTTTCACAAACTCTTTCCCTGACAAGAAATAAATCATTACTGCAGTCAATTTATCCTTGTCCACGATTCTCTTTCGATCAATATCCCATGATTTCCTGATGTATCCTGTGATGAATTATGACCACGGTAACCCAAGTTGATGTTTCGGTTTTGAGGCTTGCCGATCCCCCATTCCCTCTACCCCCCCCCCCCCCCCCTTCTCTCTTTCTCCCTCTTTCTCGCCTTACATGTAACTGCATTTCTTCTTTCTCTTTGCATAAACAATGATATGTATAAATCAAAGCCCGTGATTACATTCCTCATCTATTATGTTGTAGCCTTGTCTTCAGCGCAATAGCATATTTTACGAGTCGGGGGGGGGGGGGGGGGGTGAAGACGGGCGGATGGAAGAGGAGAAAGGGTAATAAAGCGGGAAGAGGAATTAGACAAATTATCTGACTTGAATGATGAAGATGATTAGATGATGATAATGATGATGATGATAATAGACGGGAGGAAATCGAAGATGAAATTAAACTACAATAATAAAAAATATGTCCACATTTTATTTAAAGAAGGAATCATATAAAGCTAAACTTTAATAGCAATCAGTACTCAGCATATACTTGCTCCCCCCCCCCTCCCCACCCTGCATTTCGAACTTTAACATATCATTTATATCATCGAAACAAAGATTCAATGGCTATTGAAATGTAATTGATGATGATGTACATCAAAACTAGATGGTATCGACAATAAAACCAGATATGAACCAACCAAGTTTCATTAATCATTCTTAAGCAAGATCATCATTTGTTTGTAAATTGTGATAATTATGTATTTATGAAAAGTAATTTTGATAATAGGGCCTTGACGCCTGGTGTATTATGAAAATTAACGTACGCGAGTCCAAGTGCTTCATAGCCAGTTCGGCCATTAAAGATCAGTCGGAGTATAGAAACTAGGGCCGTTCGTGAAGAAAAGAAATTGAACTTTGGATTTGGATCAAATTTCTTTTTTTTTTAAAATAAAAATCTGATAAAATGTCATAACTTTCTTATGTGCATAGTATGTTTATGTAACTTTAAGTGTTACGCTTGCTTGACTTGATTTTTTGCGGGGGTGGATTACTCCTCGTTGTTATCATTAAAAGAATATTAGTATAAACTATCCATATCAGTCATCGGTAAATCACAAACCATATCGAAAATTAAAATAACGGAAAATTCTCGGAAAACTTGACACAATAAAATACAACAATACCTGTTGCATTTCACTGCATTTCAGACGAGTATTTAGCTCGAGAAACACCTCGAAAAGTGAACTTTGTTGTGCTTTCCACCGACCTGTATTCTATATGACACAATACGTGGACTGCGTTTGTAAAAGATCTATTATTTTCTTCCTTTAAATATTATGAATTCGAACTTATGAAAAATAGTTTCTATTTGTGGATAAGTACTTACTGCACAAATTGATTTTTAAAAAATCAGCAGCTTTATATAATTTTCATCTGCTGGATTGGCGAAGCATATAACATGTGCACCTGCATATATGTAACAGCTGCCTGCCACAGCATCCACACCCATACACGAGCCCCCCCCCCCAAAAAAAAAAAAAAAAAAAAAAAAAATGCTTCACACGTGATCTAGAGCTCTCTCGTTACACTAGGCATGCTAAGTAAATAAATATTTCATTATCTCTCTACGTGCAAATTATCTTTGAAAATTCTAAATTGTAATCTTGAAAGAAGGAAATATTCTTAATTTAGATTTTGTTTCACATGCAGATACATCTAATCACAACTACGTTCACATTACATGACGTCATAGAGAGGCGTATGGCAAATAAAGCTCATTTTCTAAGCTCCCAAATTTAAGTAATTCTCGCAAACTACACTTACCAGTATAAGCTGTGAAAATCCATGGAAATTGCCAAGTTACATGTCAAAGTTTATATACATTAATTTACCTCTGGTGTACAATTTATTGAATCAATCTTTCGCTTTCGAAAAGGTTCAAGAAGGGTTTTCCCCTGCCCCCCCCCCCCCCATCATGTAGGCCTACGTAGCCCACACTTCGGTCCATTTTTACTCCAAATCCACATTAATACTCACACAACCATTGATAAGTGACGCCATAAACAGGGTTTCTTGATTTCTTGCATGTATGAATCACTGTCATCTGTAAGCACAGAGAAAGAGAGAGTGGTCATTTAAAAACCTGCCTCTAGCTTTGGTAAATTTTCTATTATGGGAATGATACTTGTGTATCTTTATATCGGTAAATTGCCAATTCGTCCGCTGCCAACTTACCACATGGTCTAACTTCATTTAGTAGAATGTCATTCCGTCCATCAACAGTTCGTCTAACAATCATTTGGTCCAATAAACATTTGGTCCAATCACCACTTCGTCTGTTCACCATTTCGTCTAATAACCAGTTGGGCTAATACCCCTTTTCTTTTTATTCATTTTGCACAATTAACACTTTTTAGTTTAATTAGACCAAATAGCATGTGGAATAAATGGCTATTGGACCAACTGGCTATTAGACGGAATGGCATTAGACTTAATGAAAGTAGACCATGTGTGAGTAGACGAACTGTTGATAGACCGAATGGTAGTAGATGAGTTGGCAATTGGACGAATTGGCATTAGACGAATTGGAAATAAACCATCCCATCCTTCGGTTGATGCTGAAACCAAGAAAAATCAATAAAAGGGAAATTTAATTTTGATCGGGCAATCGGGCAATCGATCAAAATAAATGTCGATGTACACAGCAAATACTGGGGTGTTAACCGGTGTACATAGAGGATCACATCGGTCAATTTACACCGGTGTTAAATTGACAGTGTTAGTTTAACACCTTGAGGTGTTATTACAAACTTCGGTTGTTACATTTACATTCTTTGGTGTTATGTTCGATCTCTAGGGTGTAATTTTAACACCTCAGGGTGTGGTCCTCCATTAACACCAACTGGTGTCAGTTTTAACACCCAAGTTTTTACATAGTATAATCGTAAAGTACACCAACTTAAAATGTTTGTATTTAATACCATCGGAAACGCTTTAGGACTTACCTTGTAAGTTCCTGGTTTTGAACTAAGACAGACACTTTTATCAAAACTTAAGATATAAAGATTTAAAGAATTATGCTGTGTTATAGGCCTTCCATTTTAGCATGATGATTTGGACAAGCGAGTCAATTCGTGATACCATTCACTGATGCGCAGAACAATAACATACATAATAATAATAAAAACTATGATCAGGAGTTATTGTTCTGCGCATGCGCATGAGAACATTTTAGCTTTAAAAAAACCGCGTCAGAAAATCTAAAGCTGCCTAATTTGCATTCTGTATTTTCGTTTGTTTGTTTTTTTGAAAATGTATATTCAGTTATAGATTATTCTGATATTGTTGACGCATTTTGAAGATCTTTAATTTTGTTGTGTTTTGTTACCATGGTTCTTCAAGTACTTTATTATTTAGCGCTGTAATTAAACTTTGGAACTACGTGGTGAAAACCAAGTTTTATGATCTGTGTTGATATGGGCGTGTGCGAACATACACATCGCACTATGTTCATTCCATATTTGATGATGTTTTTTTTAGTCAAATAAAATAACGTAAAAAAGAAAAGAAAAACGCGCTTTGTGTGGCAGTGTGCATGGAACGTTGGCGCGCATTTTCGGGAGTGGGGACGGTGTGTGCTGATCGGGACCGTAAGTGAGGTGCTACATTATTTATTATTCATTCATTCCTATTCAGTTTACATAGTTTGGGTATTTATGGAAAATGGATGTAGGTTTATATTATGTTCGTCTGATAATGAATAAAACATAGTGTTTATATCAATGTAATATCGTATTATCATGATTGTATCATCTAAACTCAATATTGTGAGATTTTCGTCGAAGGGTTTTTTTTTCTGTTGGGGAGGGGATATCTATAATTGTACCTGTAGGGCTTACTGATTCACAAACTTTCCCAATATACATTGATTTAGTTCAAAAGGGGGCTGGGCCGGGAAAGGAGCGATGGATCATCACTATCATCACAATTTGATTTTTAAGAGAAAATACTCCCTTATTCTATTATTCGACAATTATTATAGTATCAATGCGATAATCATTAAAGTAGCCTTTATATCGATTAGTATTAGTATCAAAATTGAAGAGAAAAAAATGATAAATGCGATCTGCATTTAAACCTGAAGATCACGAACCAAAGTAATCGAATAATTCAATGAGTTTAATTCTATTTCAGGATTTATTTTAAATACAGGGTGAATGATGATTCTGAGGCTTCTGTTTTAAATCATAAACCATATCTGGTATATCAGAAATATATTTTTGGGCTGTTTGTTTATTTTTCTTTTTTATCTCAAGGCCTGTTGAACTTTGGACTTATTTTCATTTCATATCAATGACTGATTAATATCAACGCATAATTTTACCTTTATCAATAATGCAGATTATCTGACATGAGGTATTTCAATACTGGATGTAAGATTTCTAATTTCTATTAATACGAATCCCGTGCGCTGGAAAAGCGATTTTCCGATCGAAGGAATCCGAAATATCTATAACCTCAATAGCTTTAGTGTGAGCCACGCCCATATTAGCAATCATCTGTTGTGCTCGCATGGATTTAATGTTAATATGCCATCGATAAATTGCAATATTACCAATACAATTGTATGTCCATTTATTACACTTTAAATCAAATAAAAGTAAATACTGATGAATACAAATGAGAAAGGGTCCATAGGAATCGTCATTATAATAAGGCGACTTAATCAATATCATTATTAATACGTAGTTTTTTGCTAGTATCATGATCATTATCTTCACCATCAGGGCCTATTGTTATAGTCATTACCATTTCCATTATCATCATCATCATTATTGTTATTGTTATTATTATCATTATTATCTTCATCGTCGTCATCATCATCATCATCACCACCATAGTCATATACTCATAAAAAAACACACATTTTGTTTGCTTTATTTTTCACCATGCATAACAAAATAAATTGACAGAATATAATGTTACTTTCATGATAATTTTACACAGTAGGAACTTAGCATTAACAAAATATTTTGCTATTATATATTTTAATAAATCAACTACTAGCGAGTCCACTGCCCTTTTCGGCTGCAATTTTTTTAGGCCATGTAACTATTTTTAAAAGTCCTTGACAATTTAAAGAAAACACGTTTTCTTGATTTGCACGCTCGTTTAATCGCAATAGAGTATCGCTTGCAATGATCTAAAATTCCAACCATAATTCCTTTTCGACCGTTTCGATCTGCGGATCGAGGAGTGTGGGGAGGGATGGTGGGGGGGGGGGGGGGGATTATTATACACTATTTTGGTAATTGAGTCGGAAATGAGCTAGGTCGTCTTCATCATAATTTGGTCCCGGATATACAAGCCTTTACTCTCATTACACAGTTTCCGATGATATTAAAGTATCCAAACATACTCGATTTCCTGATTACAAATCCTTAAACCAAAATTTTAAAAATTGAGCGATATCCTTTGTTTAATTCATTTCCCGCTGTGTCAATCCCAATATTGCGATCGACCGCAGATAATATAGTATAAGCAATATAATGAAAATCGGTTATATTTGTAGATTATTAATGCAAATAGAATATTTCCTACACTGCATAAACTTATAAAACAAGAAAGAAAGAAAAGAGCGAAAACATCAAAAGGAGAAACCGCAATCGAAACAAATTTTAGAAAAAAAAATGGCGGCAACGAATTGGGAATTGTAGACCCCATATTGGACAGAAGAGAATAGTTCACATCGATTCGATTATAGCAAGACCGCGTGGTCCATACAACCAAAATATAATGACCTCGAAAACATCGAGAGGGGAAAGATGCGGACATCAAGCAAATCATTGATATTAACCGCCATCATCCATTTTCCTAATCATCAGCAGAAATACATGAGAAAACGAAAGAGAAACATAAAATAAAATGTATTCACCAACACAATGTGGAGAAATAGGAAATTAAAATGTTTTATCCATGTTTCACGTAGCGAGCAGTATTCAATCATCTTTTTCATTTTTCAAAGCGGTTTAAATGTAAGCCAAGCCTCAACCAGCTTGCGTGCGCAAAGTAAACTGCGAAATCAGAAAGGGAGGGAAAAAATATAAAGGAAAAACATAAACACATCCGAAAATCGCAATAAAACGATGTATTTTCGCACTTATAAAAACCGAACCCGTGCTTCAAAAATAACAAGAAATACATAATGAGTTAGGATAAAAGGTGAACTTTCTAATTTACAAGCTCACGAGATATGAAAAGATGTCAATTTAAAGCTTACCGGCTCCAAAGAAAAATCTCAACGAAGTCTTGCGATCTTTTTCTTTTTTTCTTTCACCGCGTGCTCTGTCGGCGTTGCGGGACGTGGTGTATGCGATTTTCAGCGTGCTTTTATTGAGCTATAGAATAGTTTGCAGGCAATGATAAAGTATACTATGCTTTTCCCCGGTCTGAGCTCGAGGTGTGACGTCATTCACAAAGAGAGTTGTGTGTATTTTCATTGCAGCCGGGTTCAATTCGTATGGGATTTCAAAAGCACGGGAGATACGTGGTTTGGAGTTTGTGTGTATCTGTGTGTCATTACTTTACGAGAATACCTCAATTCGGCCGCCTTACATAAACGTGTTATCACGTACGGCCGAGGCTCATATCGTAGATCGGGTTATATGAAATTGGATAAGTCCGATATTATGTTACTGATTGATTGAAGGATAAAAAGAAATAACCGAAAGATGCTTCATATACCCCGTTCGGCGCTTGCTTATTTATTCCGTTATATATTGTGTGAGTAATTTCCTCACACTATTTTCTGGGTGTTATTTTTTGCTAATGCACCTGCTTGTGAGCAAGTGAGTTCAGAATTTAGGGTCGGTATTGCATTCCATTATCTGCTCACTGCAATTAAAATAGAAAACAGAAAATAGACTCTTTCTTCTTTGCCATCATCCCTTTTGTTGTAATTTGATTACGTGATCAAAATGATAGCCCTTTGCTGAGCCACTACGATCATCATAAAAAGACTATTCGAAACGTTACTCAAATAAAAAATACATTAATCAAATATCACCACCGATCGTCAACAAATATAAGGTCGTGTTAATGTTATAGTGGAATTATTGTTATAAGGCGTGGTTCACCGATAGTCTTTGTGTCAAACTCACAATGAATACAGTAAAATAAAAGAATATTAAATCTGCCTCATAGATGTCTAATGATATAAATGTATTGAAGAGAAACAGGGGGGAACAAGCTCACGACCTGCGGTACCATAATTTTTATTCGATTGCGTGTTGTGAAAAAAAAAACTTTCAGGCCTTTCATCAACTCATAAATAAAAAGTCTCTGGTAAATCCTGAATAAATAAAAATCGATAAGGTTCAATTTACAAAGTGAAAGGAATTTCATATATGAAAGATACGTGGGAACTAGCCTGAGCTAAATTTAGATGCAGCTGAAACCAGACAAACCCCCAAATACAGATTTTCGAACTTCAAACTTACAGATTACTTGAAGATTCATTTGAATTCCAATCACTGGATAAAATTAGTAATCTTTCGGTTAAGAATGAAGGTTGTTATGAAGGCGTATACATACGGTTTTTGATCGGAACATTTACAACTAAAAATATATATTCTAATTTCTTTACAGTTTCCATTCACATTTCATGCTTTTGTAGTTTTAATGTTTTTATTTAAGATCCCGTTATGTATCTTTATTTTTTCTTTGTGAAAAGCGCTTTGTATCTTTAAAATGTGCTCATCATCATCATTATTATTATTATTATTGTTATTATTGTTGTTGTTATTATTGTTGTTGTTATTATTATTATTGTTATTATTATTGTTATTATTGTTGTTATTATTATTATTATTATTGTTGTTGTTGTTGTTATTATATTGTATGTGTGGAGTTTCCAAGAGGATATCAGGAAGCTTGGCACAAGAATACATCTACTTTATTATTAAAAATGATGAAGGGTATAACAAATTTTGTAGACTACACAAAATTACTTATGAGTTGTGTCGCTTTGCTTTTTTTTTTCAAAATGTATGAATAATAATGAATGCAACGATACTGTTAATAATATCGCCCAACATCAGTATATTGGAATTATTGAAGAGTTGGTGGTTTTTGGAAAATGGAAAGTTTCTCAGAACTAATAAAATGATAAATAGTAATAATAATGGTGTGGAATGAAAACATGCTCGAATTATTATAAATGAAAAGAGAACAAAAACGAAATTATTGAATGTTCTAAAAAATTGCATTTTTGACATATATGAACTCATTTGAAGTTCATGGCAAAAACATTTTCCCTTTGTATTGCTTTGTTACTTGTAAATTAACTTTTATTCATAATTTTAACACATTGATCTGGAGGTCCGATATATTACAAATAACGTATGAGGTGTCATGGTGTAGAGGTTCAGTCACTTGCTCCTAAGCCAGTGGTCGAGGGTTCGAATCCCACCAGGCCCTAATGTCCTTTGGCAAGGCACTTATCCACGTTTGCACTCTCCAACCAGGTGTTAATTGGATGTGAACGTCAATGTGGTTAGATTGGCACGTGTGCACCGAACCGATAAACAGTTGCCTGGTCAGGATACTCCCCGGGGAGTGGAGATGGTACACTTTATGTGTGGAACAGTGATGGATCCTACGACCGGGTAATAATGATGTAATTGCAAAGCGCTTAGAAACCAACGTATCAGCGCTATATAAATTTAACTATTATTATTATTATCATTATTATTATCATTATTATATTCATTAGTAAACAACCTGAGCCAAATATTTGAAAATGCTATAATGAAAAACATCATGCACTGTTTTTTTTTTTTTTTTTTTTTTCTTTTGGTAACTGTTGTTCGATTTCTCTCAGCTATTTCAAAGTTTATATATGTTATAATATAGGTTTTCCCGTCCAAGTTGATCAGAGTTGCATTCAAATTAATAATGGATGTTCAGATTCACACGTGGTTTATTTTCATTTATTCAGCATTCATTTCCGTTCTATATCATTCCTTTAAATTTTGTAGAAATTCAATTTCGAGAGAAATTCGTTCAAATTAATGGCCCAAAGTTGTCATTTAATTCGCGACGACTTACTGATCGTTCAATTTCGCCTTATATACAATTTTCAAATTCATTTATCGGCACCCATACATACGTCCAAATTCAGTTAACATGTTTCTGTGTTTATTTTTCATTACGTTATACAATATTTTTCCAAATTTTAACCTGTCTTTTTTCTAATCTCTTCATTCATTTTATTCCATTATATTTCATAATAACTTAGTTCATGTAACACTTATAGGATAAGGTTGTAAACTGTTATTCTTTTAGTGATTGGTGAGTGGGTGTGACCTATGGTGGATATTTTTTCTTCATCTTCTTATTATCATACATAATTGTAATTCATATCGTGTTGAGGAAGGGATAAGAAACACGGTATTGACCACACAGTCTATCGTTATTAAAGTGGAACAAAACGAGCTGTTGCTCCGATGATGGTTTGTCAGACGGATGATACATTTCAGTAAATGGTATACCTCAAATTCCAAAGTAAATCACATTTCCATAATTATTCAAAAGAAGTAAAAAAAAACAATAAAAATATAAAAAAAACACTGACCATTACCTGTAAGTGATTGCATATTCATGATTTTGAATTCTTAAACGTTCGCAAAGAGGGTGCCGGTGCGAATTTGAAACACTTCTTGAGCTATTTCAATTTGATCGTTCTCTATACATGTTAACCCTAAATAGGCCGGGCTTTTTTGGCTGTTTTGTGGCCGGGCGGGGGGGGGGGTTGATTCAACCCCCCCCCCTGAGATCTCGGCCGCCGATCGCGCAAGCGCCGCAAAAATTTGCACGCTGGTAGTGTGCGATGTAATCTACAAGGCTGTATGGTAAAATTTTCCAAAATAATGAGATTTAATTTTATATGAATTATTTATGCTAATTTATGCATAAATCATACTTTTTGCTCTGATTCACTAAATAAAGCTCCTAGAATGCTAATTTTTGGTAAAAATATTCTTTGTAGCATTCTTAACAATGGCAATTGAAAAAAACTTCGGTTTGAAAATCAATTTCTTATGTATTTTATTGTTTTATGAATTTCTTATGTATTTCTTTGTTTTTCAACCTTTTGTTTTTCTTTGTTTTTTTCTCCAGATTTATTGCACAACCTTTTTGAAGCATAATTATGCTAAAATTAATTGCTTTCAGCTGTTTTAAGTAAAAATAATCATATCTTTATGAATAAGATGAGAAAACTCAATTTGCACTGACTTTGTACACAAATCACGTTTTGGAACAATTTTTGGTCTGACATGCACTTACTTAGAACCGCGTACCTGGGCGTTGTAAATTTGGTCTCAAAAGATGCGCGAGACTTAAACGTATAAACTCTGCGAGTGGCGCGGTCAAAAAAAATTCGCGCGGCGGAATTATTGCAGAAAATGTTGAGGGGGGGGGGGGTTGATTCAACCCCCCCGGCCATTTTAGGGTTAAAATGAGATAACCATGAAATCGCCTGCCAATAAAATTGAATTGAATTAAGCATTTGTCTTTTTAAATGTTGATCTCATAGGTCATTCAAATTCGTTGCAAATTGAACTATTTCATCATTATAAATCGGTTGCAATTTTGACGAAATTGGACGGAAAACCCTATTTTAGTTTCTCTGAGTCCATTTTCATCAAGTATTTTTCAATATTGTCATTTATCGGGGTGGCTGACAGAGGGGGTATGGGGCGTTGCTTTCGCTCTATGAATTTCCAAGTAATAAAAATTAAAAATACAGGAGGAAAACGAAGAAATGTATGAGACATGAAAATAGAAAGAGCGATGGGGTATTTCACCACATTTTTATCGAAGGAAGCATCAAGTCTAACAATGGGCATGTTGGTAAAAAAAAATGATTGAAATTTGGTTTGTTAAATTATAATTTTATCATCCAGCAATATTTCAATATGCTTATCGTAAAATAGAAAAATTTGAAAGCTAATTCAAAGTGATTTGTATCAATACAACCCAAATGTATGACT
Source organism: Lytechinus pictus (assembly GCF_037042905.1). Taxonomy (NCBI): domain Eukaryota; kingdom Metazoa; phylum Echinodermata; class Echinoidea; order Temnopleuroida; family Toxopneustidae; genus Lytechinus; species Lytechinus pictus. The sequence continues at coordinate 23,749,300 of NC_087260.1, forward strand.
GAGCTTTTTACATAACTTGATGCCTATATAGGCTATTTGTATCTGTAGTAATGCACATACCACAACACGATATGCACAGAGTATAGTAGGCCTAATTATATTTTCCAAGGCTTGTAGAAACTTTTTTTTTACATTCCTGCTGTTCATCATTCTTTACTATTGGTGCCTGTCGAGTATTAAAACTGTTCGTAAAATCGTCTCGTGCTTCTATCAATAAATATTGCTTTTGCACGATTTCACACTTATAATGGTCATAACGACAAAGTACTAGAAATGAGTCTTGCAGTATTACAGGCTGTTAAACATGTCAAAGGTGCTTGTAATCGCACAGAAATGTATCATCATTTTCATCCCTGCACTATCTATATTCGAAGTAAGTGGTCCCTCGGTTGCTTGTAAAAGTTCCTTCTTTTAAATAATGTTATTATTCAAACGTATATAAATACAAACATCTCTTTAGCTTTCTCTTGGGTTTGAAGAAAATGCAAACACCTCCCCCCCCCCCCCCACACACACACATAAGACTTTCTATTCCGAGAAGAGGTATTCTTTGAGGGGTGGGGGATTACTAGTGACAGAGGAGGTGATTTTCTTCCTTTTTTCATTCTGAATTCAGGCGCCTTTTGTTGCGGAGACGCATAGACAATACAACGTGTACAAGAAGACTGCACGTGTCGGAGTAAATTGCGCGGGAATTAAATGGCAATAGGTTATCCTCTTACGATTATCGATGCTTATTATTTTCTGAAGGCAGCACACGGTGTATAGCGTGACCGAGCTCGCCAGGCATTCACTTTCTTCGCCCCTCTATTCTTTCCCGCGCTTTTTAATTGAGTCTACAACAATGAGAGGTGGAGTGTGGAGAAGGGTGGGGGGTCAAGATGAAAGGCATAGGAAGGAAGAAAGAGGAAACGGGGAAGAGAGAGGGGGATTTACCCCCCCCCTAAAAAAATCAAGAGAGATTACGGCGGTCAAATAGTGCATGTATGAGAGTATGACTGAGTTAGGCATATGTGAAGATGTTATGTTTGTGTTTGTGCCAAAGAATACAAGAGCGAGAGAAGAAGACGAGGGAGACAGATTCAAAGAGAGAGAGAAAAAACGAGCGAGCGATAAACGGAGGGGGGTGGTACTAGATAAGAACATGGTCCGATTATGACGAAGAGAGAGAGAATGAAAGAGAGAGAAAAGTAGCAAACTGCAGAGTGTGGAAGTGCGTTGGGTTTACGCAAAGGCGTGCGAGTGTGCGAGTGTGTATGATGTGTACACATTGGTGCGATGATCCGCCGGGTTTTGCCAGGGGGTTGTAGCTCTGTGTGTATCGGTGTTTGTTCTCCCCTCACAAAGGGCCAATGTCGTTTTCTTCGGGGTGGGGTTCAACTGATATGCCTGGGGAATCGTGCGGTCGTGAAGCAATGCGCCGTGTCGTGAGCAGGCTCGGAATTATTGGGATATAATCGGATTACTGCTCATTGCAGACAACAAAACTAAACGAGAAAAAAAGCTCATTCTTCGTGTTTTGGAAACAGCGTCTTAACTTAACGAAAATTATGCTCATGACTATAATATTCCTCTTATTCATCGTCACTATTTCGGTCTAACATTTTGTATTAAATAATTACATCATACAATGTTCGCCAAAGTACTTTAGGCCTACTCCGTGATAAACATTTTGTGACCTTGTATTACTTGTCGTGCCAGCTCTATAAATATGATTTGAAGAAAATCCGTAGAATGCGATTTATTCCGAGAAAGCGAAATATTACCAAAACAAATAAACATTTTAAAAAAGTGATGTTTTTCTCACGATTTCGCATTGTTTCTATGAGTTAAATGAGTGGATCTAAACGAACCTGTATTTGTAATTTCGTATTCAGTGGAAATAATGGCATCAAAAATATTCCGACAACAGTTATACTACATCATGAGGGGTCTAGGCCTATACGCAAAGTGAACTAATAAGTTCTTGAATTGATTGTTATGTTAATGAAATATCAAAATATTGTCGGTTCCTGATTCAATATGTACTATAGTAATATTGATTGCTGTAACTTAGTTACGTATACCGAATTATAAAGAATTTTGAAAAAGCTTTTTACGATGTCTGACAAAAACCAAAGGAAATAGTTATATAACATCATTATGACCTTTTAATTGATTTATCAATTTTAATTAATTGATTTATGGTTATCATTCATAATTCATCTATTCATCGTATTTTATACGATCTGACATACTTCTTTAGGAAAAAGGTCTGCTAATAAACGATTCATTACAAATCCAACAAAATAGAATACAAAACAATAAATGGATTGATAAAAATAGAATTAGCAAATATCATATCAATATGACAAGACACGGCCTCACGAAAAATATCAGCCCCCTCTTAAATCAACACTAAAGTATCACTGAAACGATGTGCGATTTCTTAGCGGCAATAACATCAAGAACTCGGGCATCCAATAACGGTGTATTAAAAGCCTCTTTCCGTATTAGGCCTCATAACATAAGCCTAGCTAAATCAGCCAACCTGTGTCGATACTATTTTCTTGATATAAGCCCTTGTATCATTTTATTTCCTATCATCTTTCAAATCCTTAGGATGGTATTTACTGTCACATTTGAATTCTTTGCTAAAGTAATTGAGGGGCCCTTACCACCATCCGGCCACCATCGCCCTACCATGAAATGACTCAACAATGGATGGCACCACAAGGGGAGAAGGGGAGAGAAACGATTGCCTGATCAACTATGTCAGTACAACTTTGCATATTGTTACATCCAGGGCCTCATTGAGCACTATCGATTGCTAGGCAATCAATAGCCGGGAATATACATTATGATTATTACAACTCAGCGTAAATGTTATCTGAAAATATTTATAGAGCAGATTGGAAACAAGAAGTTCGCAACAAACGGGAAGTGACCTTTAACCTATGTATTTTATCATAAGTGCCTGGGAAATCGAAGTATTGTAAAATGTGCTTAACATATCAGGCTTACATTGCCAATTTATCAAAGTTTGGAAACGTAATGGAAATCACTGATCAATATGCAAAGGGGAGTTAATTTACGTGTGCATTCGCATGTATTACTCAATTCTTCTCTCTCAATTTGATGTAAGCTTAATGAATGGATTAGGCCTACGAATGAGTAAAAAAAAAAATAAGCCAAATACGATCAAACCTTTATGATTATTATTTATTCAGCTCAGCTTAATAAAAATCCATCGGATTTATTTTGCAGGAATGCATCATCGATCTGACATATCGTCACTATCATCGAAAGCAATGAAAATAAAAAGATACATTGCCTAATATCACCGCTCCGACATTTTGTTGTTCAGTCTGGTATATGCCTAAGTAATCGTAAAGAGGCTTGGCGCCACGGGTGTCAAGGGGTGATCGCCCACTCCCGCCCCCACAATTATTCATGTTGAGAAAACTTGAAAAGAGTAGAAAATGGAGAAGAGTTCTGAGTTGTGAAACTATACAACCTTTTTAATTGAACAAAAATGACACGTCACATAATTTCATTTCATCCCCCCCCCTTAAAAAAGTCTTGCCACCACCCATGATTATACGAGGCGTATATAACGATATCGCAAAGGTATATTATTCGTTATAAATTAATAGCGAATAATACCTTTGCGATATCGTTATCTTTCTTTAATTTATTTATTTTCAGTACCGATAAAAGGACAAGAACAAAGAATTAGGCCTATAATGTGTTATACGCCTTTACATTTTACATGCAGTCATTTAAATAAAATGCATAGTTCATCTACTCGGTTACATTCAGTACGGTTTATTATAAAGCATACAAGAATCTATATGTAGCCATATTTCAACTAATATCACGTCAGGTGTTCAGGGTCCATATACGAGGGAACATTGTTTTCTCTTGCCTTTCTAACGAGCAAGATAATAGTTTTCACCTTGTGTCGTAAAATAAAGCACTCCTCCCTAAATATCCACCTTTTTTAATGTGATATTCGATATTCCTTGGAACCAATTTTTTCCTTCTAGCTGCTTGGAATGAATAGGCTTGGCCGCGAGGCCTTGACCCCGTAAAATTGAAATCGCAGTTTTATTTGATCGGGAAATCTGAGTCTGTTTTATTATTTTCAGAGGTTGCTGATTTTATTTTTCTTCTCGATCGACTAGGATATGTAATTGTGAGTTGAATTTCATGTCTAGTCAAATGGGCTATGCAATTTGCGCAATTTGAATTATTATGCCATGGAGCTACTACCAGTTAATAACCAGGATGAAGATGAGGATAATTACAAGTAGGTCTTTCTAGTAAAAAGAATAGTAAATGAAATCAAAAGAGGCGGAGGTGATATCCATGACAAATGCTAGCTCCGCTATAAATTCCACACAGCAAGCGAAGACTAACTTCAACACTGGATTTAACACTATACCCTACCATAAACATAACGCTAAACCCTACACCTAAGACTAAATTCGTATATTTTGTTTTTAACAATAGTAATGATAATAATTTGTCCACTTCAGCTCTTACACTGTTCTTATGGTGGGTCCTGCATTTTTAATTCTAATACGTCAAACGCCTGACTAGAAGGCAGAAGATCCCAATGTTTAACCATGGACCTATTACGAAATAGGTCCATGGTTTAACTAAACTTTATTAAGTCTCAAGGGGGTTTCACATCGAGATCTGCGGAGTATTGCGTAGAGACTACACAACACTACGCCGCCATTTTTTTGTTTGCCTACGCAAGTCTACGCAAAATGGGTACGCGGGCGAAACGCAAAATAAAATGAATGTGTATTTTTGGGGCGCACTGTTGGCGTAGAGCCAGGTCTACGCAAGCCCACGCAACATTACGCCAAAAACACTATTTAAAACTTGCGCATGGAATTGCTGAAAATAATTATATCTATATAAATAGAGTAAAATTCACTGAGCAAAATGCGGAAAATTTCATTAAAAAAATAGCAATATTATGTGAAAACAGTTATGCGCACTTTGTCATGAATATTGATCAGTTGGGCTGATGATGAAATGTCCCCACTTTCCCTTTTCTTATGTCATATACATGACATCATGATTATTTCATATTTTCATACATTTGTGTACGATACGTCTCTCTTATAACAAAGTAAGTTGCAGCAATTGACATCCTATATTAAATCGGTTGGCATATCATTCTTGGAGGACAAAGTTTGAATAAACATAATTCAAGATAATATAATACGAAAGAACAAGTAGGAAGAGAAGACCATCAATTCTCTTATTGAATATATTTATAAAGACATGCATAGAAACTGTTTAACCTAAATATTATAATGCAAATATTTAAAATGTCATAACTTTGTTATTCCTTGTCCGATTCCGGTCAAAATTTCAGTGTTTATTTGTCTGATTTTTCTAAATTTCTTTATATGATATTACTGTCAGCCTACATTACCCCTTTAGATTTGGCGTACTTATGCTGGATCCTACTGTTTCTTATCATTTTTTTCTCGCCTACATAGCAGAGCGCCGCTTTTTCGACGGTGGCGACGGCTTCGTCAACATAGAAATCTCAACCTTGGTTAAGTTTTCTGAAATGACATCGTAACTTAGAAAGTATCTTGATATAGTTTATGGAACTTGAGCATAAGGGTAATCAAGTATCAGTGAACATCCTGTGTGAGTTTCAGGTCATACGACCAAGGTAAAATGTCATCTAAGGTCATTGAACTTTGGCCATGTTAGTGGTATTTGTTGAATTGCCATCATAACTTTGAAACGTTGAAAGTTTATGGATATAGTTCATGAAATGTGGATAAGATGGGTAATCGGATAGCTCGAGTCTTAGGTCACATGACCAAGGTCAAAGGTCATCTAGGGTCAATGAACATCGTATTTTATTATCACATGAGTGGTGCATTTGTGTATAATTATTCAATCGATGTTTTCAAAGTCAGCAATGCTGCGATATTGAATCCATACGCAACGCTACGCAGACTGAAGGCATGACGGGCATGATTGTACGCAGACAAGTAAAGCGACCCTACACAGGGACTTCGCCCGGACGGTTTATTTCCAATTGGACTTATGCCAATTCGTCTAATTACTAACTTGTCTACTATCATTGGGTCTATCATCAATTCGTCCACTATCCACATGGTCCAATAGCCATTTTGTCCATAAACCATTTGGTCTAATTGCATAAGTGTTAATTTGGCAAAATGAATGAAAAGAAAGTGGGTATGAGACCAACTGGTGATCGATGAAGTGATCATTAGACCGAATGGTTTTTAGACGAAATGTTGATGGACGGAATGGCATTAGACTAAATGGAGGTAGACAATGTGATAAATGGACGAGTTGGCAATAGACGTATCGGCAGATTACCGCCTGGACTACGCCTAATCCATTGTTTGTTTTTTTGTCATGAGTACGCAGCAAATGTTTGCGCACTCCCTACGCAACTCTACGCAGATCCCGTTGTAAAAACCCCTTTAAACGACAAGTCCACCCCAACAAAAAGTTGATTTGAATAAAAAGAGAAAAATCCAACAAGCATATCACTGAAAATTTCATCAAAATCGGATGTAAAATAAGAGAGTTATGACATTTTAAAGTTTCACTTAATTTCACAAAACGGTCAAATATGCACATCCAGGCTGTTATGCAAATGAGGAGACTGGTGACGTCATCCACTCACTATTTCTTTTGTATTTTATTATAGGAAATATGAAATATTCGAATTTTCTCCTCATTGTCATGTGATACAACGATTAATTCCTCCCTGAACTTGTGGAATTAGCATTATTTAATACTATATGGTTCAGTCCAGTTGGTCCTTAGTGTCAAATCTAAAAAAAATGAAACATTGCACAATTCAAACAATAAAAAAACAAGAGAAATAGTGAGTGATGGTCATCATCGACTGACTCGGCTTGTTGTGCATATCACTGTTTTGTGAAAAATAAGCGAAACTTAAAATGTCATAACTTTCTTATTTTACATCCTATTTTGATGAAATTTTCAGCATTATGCTAGTTTGATTTTTCTCTATTTATTCAAGTCAGCATTTTCCTTGGGTGGGCTTGCCCTTTAAGTATGACCATGGACCTACTAATCAGAATACTGGTATTCAGGTATTAGGTCTATGGTATGACCCAGCCAGGAATCGCTCCAACGACCTCTCGTCCATGAAGAGGGCGCCCTACCACTAAGCCACCATGTCCGGTCCAAAAAGTTAAACTAAAATTAATTGGTGATTTTAAATTGACACTAATAGTAAACAAATTCGAGGAAATTAAGTTTAGTTTAAAATATATTGTTTGTCGATGTGTTTAGCTATTTCACTTGGAAAAAGGAATGTTTTTATGTTTATTTTTTGTATCTAGTTTTTTAAACTTTTCTGTTTTAATACATTTTATCGGAAAACTGACTTCCTATGTCCATGCTTTGAAGGATATAGGGATATGGCGACAATGTTTGTTTCTAAAGGACTGTAAGTCGAGTTCACTGGGTCATTCTAAACTCTTATACCTATATTCAGACATTTTGTTTCTGAAATTTCGCCACTTTCCTTCACCTGAAATCATAATTTTCCGACAATATATCATTGGTGTTAATACCCTCCCATTTTACGCTTTTATTTAAATAATCTAGTAGATTGCCCTTAAAGATTAAATTTTGATTCCGCTATTGACTGATGATTGATCGTATAATGCCTCATTAACTCTCATCCTCGGGAGTTATTTAGGAGTAAAATACATCGAATAACATACTTTAGGCGTACCCTCAAAATATTGAATATTTCATATCGAACGTCGGTAGTCCTCCATGCCGTTCTGTTACGTGTAATGATTACCGTCTTTTGAGCGTTCTTTTGCGAAACATAACCAATCCTCTATCGGAAAACATCAAATGATGGTAGAAGTAAAGTATCATTTTATCAATAATTTCAGAAATTACTAAATTAAGTACTTTATCAATTTACCTTACTAGTAGAATATTGTTTACCCCTGCATATAAAATGCATATCATGGTTACCTGTAAAGTGAACAACGATCTTTACTATTGATGTTAATCAAAACCGTATGCTAAAAGAATGATATCGATTTCAAGTTTGTATCCTTTTGCATTCCAGAATCGGACACTTGTCAAGCTCATATTTGATATTTTGTATTAAAAGTTTATTGATTCAAATTAAATGTGCACCATAAAAACAGAAGTACACGTGTACCTAAAACACAAATCGTCATTAAAATAGTTTGTCAGGGCCTACTTTAAATGAACTAATATCCTGGTTCTGATTCCCATCATTGATATCGACAAAATGGTTTCTAGCTCCTACACTGTTAGAAAATTTATCCTTAAAATAAAAGAAGTTCCTGCAGCAGAGTCTCGAGAACACCTGTAATCTTACCAGATTGCGTAATCTTACAGGAAATTGGTATTTGGTGTATGGAATCTTACAAATTTTACTTCAATAAAATACCCTTTTCCCCTTTTTAAACAGACCTGTTCTGTTAAATTGCAGAAAAATTCCTGTTTTATGAATTTACAGAATGATTCTGTTATTGCTTTCTGCAAAATCGTCTTTTTTCTGTAAAATCACGGTTTTTTCAATAGTGTATCTAGGCACAGATAACGATGAAAAGTAACAATAAATAACACCAAAAACATGGCGGACTCTAAATCGCTATAGCCGTATTAATATCTTATTGGAAACGTATTCATGCGATTCCATTTAGTACCTATGGATGAGGTTGACTGACGCCACCCTTTAAACGATAATCGCTAAACCATAACTTTGTCATCATATTGAACCGTGTCATAATAGAACTCACGGACTACAATCCAATTATCGGCAGTTTAATCTTAATACTATATTGTGACAGATATAACCTGGTATACAAGGCAGCTTGATGAATCACTCATTTCTAGTTCTTTATTATTAAGTTACCTAGTAATCTGAAATAAAAGTGCATGGGCACTCGGTGCACCTACTTGAGTTTTATTATCATGATAATGAAAGTAAACGATTATTTATTACAAATCTAATGTTTTGAATATTTTGGGTATTAATAAAGTACTGACGAGGACAAAGTATCGCCGTCCAAAATTTGGTCACAATATTATAACTGTTACTATATCCATACACGAAATATATGGAAAACAAGAATGACGAAGATCGCGCGTTATTTACAAAGCTTTCGGTTTCTGGCCTTTCAGGATGAAACAGATAACGAATGTGATAAACCACGTGTCATAACCGAAAGCAAAAAAGCAAAGCAAAAAAAAAAATAATATGAATAATACCTTTGACTCCTTTGTTCATTTTTCTTTTTCATTATTTTCTTCATGCTTTTCTGGTTTGGATTAGTTTCGTCGAGTAGCTTATCTTCATTACATGTCCTCAGATTTAGCAAATACGCAAATATGAGTAGAAGGCTATTAATAAACGTGTGACTTGCGGAATTTTTGTTTTTTCATTCGATCCAAAAGCAATCTACCCAAATAAATAAAACAATAAATGAATAAATGAATGAATGAATTGATAAATAAATATATAAATAAACAAATAAATAATTAGAAAATACCTAACCTGAAGGTTACTTGCTAGAATTAATGCTCTTTATTTCAGTACAAAAGGGTAATTATCATAGGTTCTCGCTGTTGAATTCGGCAACATTACTCAAATTTGTTGGAAGACATTCAAACTCGAGCAATTCATCCGATTAAAGTAATTTTGGCGGGATTCCAATGCCACACTTAAAGAATCAGTGCTCTTTTCAAAAATTGGATTCAGTATTAGTTTGATTTAATTACATATTTCAGGCGAATTAATTGACAGAAACATCATTTGATTTTAGCAAGTTCGAGCGGAGGTAAAATTCAATTTTTTCCGTGGATTCATTTTCTTCTTGACAATCACTAATTCGCAAGACATATAATACCATATGGTTTTTCTGAGAGAAATTGATTTCTGGGAATAGTAACTCTTGATAGACACCCGGGGGGGGGGGGGGGCAGTCAAATATATTGCTGTACACACGCGTGACCAAAAAAATGCGTTTAAAGCGGTGTTTTTTTTTTCTTCAGTTTTAGACGCAGGCCGCGCTCGCACTCGTTAAGGGTATCAAAAACACCGATTTTTTTTAAAAAGGGGTAGTTTTGAAAATTTGGTCAATGGTCAATCGCAGGTCAAACGTATGTTTTTTCCAAAGCTTTTTTTTTAGACTATAGCCAGGGTATGTTTTATTTTCCCCAAGCTTGTTCCCCGGGGTCATATTCTGGCGACAACTTGTTTAGGGGTCAAAATGTGTAAATAAAGCCCGCGAAAAACTTGTTTAGGTGGTTATTTTGCACACAGAGAAAAACTCGTATAGGGGGTGTTTGGAAATAATTTGGCCACGCGTGTGTACAGCAATACATTTGACTGCCACCCCCCCCCCCCCCCGGGATAGACATCATAAACCAGTCATAATAAAGCTACTATATGATATATACCCTTACTCACAAACTTTATTTTTACACACACCAACAATTTTTAACAGAAATCAACGTAGGTGTTTTTCGCTTTCTTTACGAAGATGATTTCTACCTTCCTTTTATAAAAAAATCTATTTTCGTTCTCTCGTCTTTAGGAATGAACAACGACTGTCATCCATGAACGCATTTATACAATCAAATATCGTAACCTTCAATAGCTGTTGTGCCGTATTTAATTTCATCGTACGTCATTATCGTAGTCCTAACAATGTAATCTCTAGTACCGCAAAACTGCTTGGGAGGCCAATGTTTTTATATCATTATTTTTTGTTCATTTTTTCTCTCTGTATTATTCTGTGTGGGTATGTGCTGTTGAATCAAGGGCGAATGATGTTAAGGAGTCATGGTTATCATGAAACTGCGCAAATAACGGTCCAGTTTGAAATGGATTTGAAAGAATACACATGCATTAAAAACGAAGTTTTGAATTTTTATACACCGGTGCTGTTTACTATATGAGCCTTACAGTAGTTGTTTAAACAGCTTAAACAAGACTGTGTAAAAACCTTACCAAGAAAGTTTAATTTTTTATACTTAATTCTCGATAAATTCAACATGGTTTTTTAAAATGTTATATAACTAGTGTTTAGTTACAGTGTTGTATAAAGTTTTAAACAGCGTGCTTACTGTGTAGAGATTCATGCCGATTCGAAGCTACTAAAACACGCAACATCTATGCAAAATTTTAACAAAGCATGAGTAGTATAGTTTGTGTTTAAAGAAACAGAACAAAATGAGAAAATATGGAAATTAGAGAAGAAAGAAAACAACGAGAGGAGAGAGGGAGAGAGATGGGTCTGGCCTTGTACCTACTCGCAGGCTAAGATTAATCTTCATTATTTATGGATAGCTCATGCCACGGAGCACGATATATTATTCCTCTAATGACAAGCTCGAAATAAATAGATAAACTTTATACAGACAGGAGACTGTGTACCAGTATTAGCCAGGTATTTGCAGAATAAGGGTGCATAATGAAAACTGTTAAAAAAGAAGTTGGTTTTAATGAAAGCAGAAAACAGAAGAAACACATTCGTTTTTTTTTAATTATTTATTTTCTTATCCATGGGGGCATCATTCGTAGTGCAATAGTTGCATTGTAATTGCAAACTGGAGATCTACCATGTGACAGGTATCATGCGCATGCATGTGTGATGTTGGCATTGACTTTATTTTTCATAATACTTATCAGATTTGCCAACACTTTATTTAGAACTCGTGTATCGAAATTTCCTGGAAACTATCATTAGCGTATTCAAGGGTAACGGATGTTTAGTACTCTTGTTAATTATTATCATTTTTTTAAATATTTTAACACTAATATGATATAATTCAAAACATCAGACCAGGAGCGGATTCAGCACTGTCCGATAAGGGGGTGGGGGCGTTTATCCACACTTTGCCCGATCGAATCGAAATAATAAAAACATTAATATCTGGATTTAAATAGCCTTTTCAGGGGACAAATTTAATTATGCGAGCGCGAAGCGCGAACTAATTGTGTTTGATATAATAACCTGAACATATGAAGCACTTAAACTTATTTTGACTGCGGCGGCTGTTTTAATGGTGAGATATATATCGGGAATTATTAAAGCGAATATTCGGAGTATTTATTATTATTTTTGGAAGTAATGATTTAACTGTGAAACATTGCGGGCAATGCACCAGATATGGACAATGTTTCTTTGGACAAGGTGTAAGGCACGGGATCGTTAATGAGATGTGTGCTCCTAATTTATTGCTGAAAAGGCATCGTCAAAGCATCAGTAAAATGTTGTATTATGGTAATTTAGCTTTGGAATGCAAAAAAAAATGGCCAGAAATTGAATACCCTGGGGTCACTCAAAGAGTTAACTGTATCATTGTGTATCAGTAAGTCTTCGAAACCATCCATATTTACATATCCATGGCCCTGGGAAGCGGGGGTGCTGGAGGTTTTGTAGTGAAACCCTTTTTTATTTTTTTATTTTTTGCTTGTCAAATTTACATCAACACCCCCTGTAAAAAAATCGTTCCCAGGGCCCTGCATATACCCCGTACTTTTCTCTCTTTTAAAAAAATAAATCATTCACTTCAAACGATACCACAATCATGTATTTCTGCGTTCTTCTTCTCTATAATTACCTCGTAAAGAGATGTAAAACGCGATAGGGACTAAACCAGGTCAATAATTAAAGAAGTGTAGATCACGCGGAAATGCATACAAAATAATTGTGAAAATGCCCTTAACGAGAATGCCTAACTAACCTCAGTAAACATTAACTACTTTTCATCTATCAATATTTTGCCGATGATATAGCGATAGGCCTATTGCATTTCTCACTATTTAATGTTCATTCAAATACGCGTACATCATCATAACTTCAGAGAAATTGTTTGGTATAAACAACTGAATTATCTTCAGTCCAAAGGTTACAATTTTTGGTGTGTATATAGATAATATCCACCCCCCCCAGCTCCACTCATGTGTATATAAATACAGAATAGCTTCAAACATCTATTTTTAGAAAACTCTCATTCATCTTCGCTATGGTAGGTTTTATTTCCTTGTTTCCAGAAAGCCCTCAAATATTTATGCTTTTTACCCAAATTTATGGTGAAAAAAATTCGTTATGGTAATTTCTCGCAACTTGCCGTATGACCGTTCATTGTATCGATTAAGGTTTACTGTAAACGCTTGATTTCTTTGAGGTTTCATGTGTTTTTAGGCTAAAAATGAGCCGAAAATCGAAGTTTCCCCTAAAAGAAATATGCGGTCATTATTCTTACAGTGCACTCGACGGAAACACTCCCAAATTTGATAAACAACATTCCATCATGAGCTATGTTGAATATAGTACACGCAGATGCTTTGTTTGTGATCAATATTTATAATCAACACAAAAGTAGACTCCCTTTTAATTAGTAATATTCATTTTTTAAGGGAAAATGGAAGATGAGAGGTTAGAAGAAAAAAAGGAAAAAAGGGAAGGAGAGTGAAAAGGCGATAATGATAAAGACGAAGTGTGGACACAAGAAGAAAAAATAAAGAATAAGAAGAAGAGTCGGTTATCATGTTATGAAGGATAGGAAAAGAGGATAAATCAAAACACCATATCATGCCAAATATAATTGTTTGCTTTTAAATGTGTATTTATAGTTCCTTTTCCAATTAATCTAATTTAACCTTTTTTTTTATTTTACATGACTAAATGCCTATAGAACTTAACTAATTTACTTGAATGAAGCAATAATGTACAGGGGGGCCATATTCAAAACACCGCCGTCGGCAAGCGGTCAAATTGGAGACAGCAGTATATTTTCATCCCTTTCAACAGATCGTGGATTCTTTGTTTCTTCATTAGCTGAGACTTTTATGTTTTTCACTTCGGAATATTTCATTTGATACTTGTGCCTTTTTGCACCCTGACGTACTCTTCTGTTTTCAAATGGCATGGGTACCACGGCAACAAAGGAATAGCGATTGGGGTAATATTAAAATAATGACATGATCATGTTACAATCATTACTCATGTTTCTAATAAATTTGTTAATTAATATACGTCATTATCGTAAAACATGGTTGGGTTGTCCTGAGGCTGATGTGATGAATACAAATAAAAATGATAAATGTAATACTGCCTTCAATTGGTTAACCCTCAACGATATTGCCTCTTTGAGCATTCAAAAGCATAATGGCCTTTATTCTCGTTCAGGTTTTGTGTATTCTTGTCTTTAAGGAATTGACAATATTATCACCTTCTAAGGAAAAGCAGGCGTCTGTATAAACAGTGTAGCAAAGAGTAATTGGGAGTGCTATTGTGTCAACACAGTGGAGGATATATAAGTAGAGAAGCTCGTATCATCACGGAGATTTTTATCGATCTACTGCAAACCAGACAAAACATAAATCGAAAAGCTTTTAACCTCGAGCATATTACCCGATGGTATTCCAATAATCGTGTGTATGTTATCAGGTTATTGCATACTAGGGACGAATGCATGCCGATTACAAAGATGGCGAAACAAGAGTGTAAATAAGGTTTTGATGTTTTTTTTTACAAATCACTCCAACACACACTCACTACCCTCAACACACACACACCCCACCCTCACGCATATGCACACCTAAATGCAAAACTAGACACATCAAAAGTTAACTTTTGTTTATAATTACTTAAATATGAAAAAATGTTAATAACGAGAGTGATGTCGAAATCCTCATTTATTTATGAACGATGCAAAATAGACGTCAAAGGAGTCAGACACATTTTTTTATTCAATATAATTGTCTTTAAAGAACCTTTTTTTTCAACTTTCGGTTTGCACTTATTTTGCCATGGCAAGATTTTTACATATTTGTAAGTAGAACCAAGATCAAAGCTGAATTAAATCCCATTTTATATGTAGAGTGAGTCAAGATCTAAACTAGATATAATGATTACAATAAATAAATCATGCCCCGACCGAGTGCCTTGAAAATGAATGCCAATTCCAAAGATTTCATTGGGGATCCTCCCCCTTCGTCTGTGAAAACGTATATGCATTAAAAATAAATGCGCATTTAGTGTTGGTCTAAATAAATTAGTGATGTCTCACGTATTTGACATTTGAGGATTATAAAAAAAAATTCTATGACTAAAATAGAACAATAAATGATTTTGCATTTTCCCCGATGAAGGGGGAGGGCCCAGAAAATTTGGATAATAAAATTATGGGAATTGGCATTCAATGCATTAGGTAAGTCATCATTCATTTCTTATCAAACGGCAATACGTGGAACATCATGAATTTATTCAAATAATAATTACGATATATCATTTTTATTACCGGTATATTATTTTTCGGGGAAAATGTGAAAATAAAGGCCACCATAAAATATTACATTTTTCGCTATCATCTTATATTGTGTTATTTTGCACAGGCAAACATACTCGCCCTAACATAATTATGCACGCGCATCAATGCCCGGACATCCAACGCAACCCAACGCAACGTATAGTTATTGCTTCAGAAAACATGAAGGGCTATTGATATTTTACCAGCATGTCAAATGCAGTGTATAATTTTTATATATGCAAATATTTTATATTATATTTATATATTGTAATCAGAAATGGAAAGAATAAAATGACTTTTTCCTGATCACTTTCCCATATTGGTGAGCGGGTTCTGGAAAATGATAATCCATATATCTATTATAACTATTCCCCATAACATTACTATGTTTAGGATTGAAAAAAAATATATAATAATAATATTTTTGCAGCATTTGACACCTGGGAAGAGAATTGTTATCGACAATATGCATTTATATTCAGATTACTTTTTTAGTTTTTATTAATAATTTCTTTTATTCATTTTTATTTTTATTCATTCATATATTATATATATATATATATATATGTATATATATATATATATATATATATATATATATATATATATGGTCGCATGTCATAAGGTCTTCCAATTCCGTGAACAGGGTAAAAATGGTCACACAAATTATTCTTTTAAATGTTATACGTATTAACCATTCTGTAAATAATGAAAAGGTTTTAAGTCTCAAATACCTTTATTTTTCCTTAAAATTACTAATTAACAGCTAATTATTACGTAGACGTCAATGTGAATATATATATATATATAAGCTTGAAGTTTATTTCGTTTTTACCCATATCCACATTCTTCCCCTCGCTCTCTTTTTTCTCCTTCTCTTCTTCTCTCCCTATCTCTCTCTCTCTCTTTCTCTCTCTCGCAATCAACGTTTTAAAACATACCATCTTCTTGCGTTGTACGTTTCATATTAAATTCCAGTCATTTTAGCAAACAATAGGCCTAAATTATTTTAGCCCTTCCCATGCCTCCTCTCCCTCTCTCTTTATGCCAATATCTTCTGATCTATTTCGTCACACTCCTCCTCTACCCCCTCACCCCCTCATTTTTTAGTCTCGTATATACTCACACTGTATATGACATTAATAACACTTGAGGCAATTTATGACGGAAGATATTTGTCGTTTATATACATCATTAATGTCCCGATCCTCTTAAATGCCCTATGAAATACGTCAATCTCCTATGTTAATCTGCTTAATTAGCGTCGTCATAGATAATTATGTATTTGAAAGAGAAAATGATTAAACTGAAACATTTTTTTGCGCTGAACATTAATTTTATATGTGCCATAACAAAATACGACGTACATCAAAGACAGAATTAACAAAGAGCTTATCGATGGGTGTTCGTCCAATAATATATAATTTATTCATTACCAATACATCTGTCACATTATTGAGCTAGTGTTGTGTTTGTGAACGTTTGGTTGGTATATTCATTCCACCATGATTTCATAACATTACATTTGACGTATTATTCATTGCTGTAGGAATCTGTAGACAATGGCCTTGTGTTAAGAATTTAGTTCAGGGAATATAGTGAGCCCTTGATATTGAATATGCCACAGATAGTCTGCACTCTTCAATAATTCACCCCCTCCTGTTTAAACTATTCATCAACAACATGGCCAAGATGGTTACAATTAAATTGAATCTCCATTCATGCATGAAGTATAATTAATCGGCAATATGCCAAGCTAATTATGTGGATTAATGGAGAACACCCTATACTAGTAAATGAACATGGGCCTACTACTACAAGAGTGTCGAAGGGATACTCCTTAGGAATATTTTGTCGGAAGAAGGTCGGGAACTACTCCGATCTTTCTTCCTTCGACCTTTCATCCGATCAGAACAGCCTACGTGTGGGTCGTGATAAGATAAATATCTTTGGAATTTTAATATAAAAATTATGCATTATAAAATTTTAATCCGACTCGGAACCCGCGTCATATACGATGAAGCCAAAATTATTGTACTGTTGTCATATAGGAGCTATCAACGCCGGTCATATAAAGTTGTCAGCATTCCTTTTATTCCTTCCCAAGCGCCGCTCTTCGATCTTGTATAAACCTTACAAAGTACATGTGCATAAGAATATATTCAGTTAGAATAATCATTCGATTTTATCACTCGTTCAACATGGTAAGATTTAGATACCAGCCTCTGTTTAATTCAATTTGCCAGATAAAATAGAAGTGTTTTCTACATACACATGTAAATTTAAATGTTGAAGAACATACCAGGAAAAACATCAACTGAATTATGAATTACCATTGATCTACCGTATGCAACGATACACCGCTATTTTTGCATTTCTAACCCTCTTACCGAAATCTGTTTATGGACCATATTGCTGATTTCAATTCGCATTCCCTCTTCGGCAGATGATACGATTATTATTTCATTCAATATCAGGGCATATGGATTATAAACGGCTGGTAGAACTTGGAAATAATGAAACTGCATGTGTGTGTTGAAGGGGTGGGAATTGTAGAAAATGATGCTAACTCGAAATATAAATTTTATTTAAAAGATGATGCAGGGGTGGATCCAGGATCCTCCGAAAGGTGGCATTTTTGTACAGAAAAAAAATAACAAGTCCCCTCCCCTACAAAAAGTGTCTTCATTCCCAATTAACGGTGATTTATATCAAAGAAAAATTTAACAAGCAAAAAAAAATCACTTGCCTACGCACGACATATTGCCCTTTAAAAGGGGGGTCCTCAATTGTGTAAGCTCGACATCTTCTTCCTCAAAGAGATATTTGATATGGCTCTCAAGGGGGGGGGGGGATGGGGGGGGGGGGGGCAAGAACCGGATGTGCCCTTACCACACTGTAAAAAATGAAGTGCTAATTTATCACTTACAGTGCTTGTATCGTGACTGCACTACGAGTGCTGATTTTCTAGTTCAAATTTGAACTAGAAAATTAGCACTCGTAGTGCAGTCACTTCATTTTTTACAGTGCAGGATCCGCCACTGAGATGATGATAATTCCAAACGTTTTAGGAGACCATGGGGGGCGTTCCGTAAAGCTGTTCGTAAGTTAAGAGTGACTTTAAGAACGACTGGTGATCCTTTCTTGTGGTAAATGGTACTCATTGGTGATTGTTTAGCGCGTAAGAATTGATTACCAGTCATTCGAAATAACGAAATACCTTTGATCGGTTTCGTTGGTGTGACTTTAGCGTAATGCATTGATTCATTTTCACCTTACCATAATGATATTGAATAATGTAAACATGGAATAGCAGGGTATAAAGAACCAATGCGATCTGCACGTTTATTTACAACATATGCATCTAACACCCTGGTAGAGTTTCCGTGCTCATTTTTGTACAATAACAATGTACAAAAATGAGCACGGAAACTCTTGAACATTGTACGTGTGTCTTTCGAAATAAAAATGACATATACTTAAGAGTGAGCATGATAAGTCCTTGTAATCATGGTAATGTGAAGGGTTTTAAAGTATTCGTTAGCTTTAAATTAGAAGGTTTATTACTTTATTCAATGTTCATTATGGGAAGACATGTATATTCTTACTATGTTTAGCGATTTTTATATTGGTATTGAGATACGTGTGTTTAAAACCCGATTTTCCTTCTTATTTATCCCGGTTTTTTTCAAGCACTTGGTTAGATTATTGCACTGCATGCACAAACTCGTTATCTTTTTTTTAAATCATTATTGTTATCTATTATTACAGGATTATAATGATTTATCATTATGTTTACAATTGCTTTATTTTTCAAACATTAAATGGTTTCAAAATTTCTATCAATGCTCTCATCATTAAGATCATTTATTTATTGATTTCTATTTCTCATGTTCATATTCTATTTGTTCTACTCTTTTATTGTTATTATTATTATTGCCATTTTCATTATTGTCATTCTTTAAACCTTTATTGTTCGCAATATTAAAATTTTACCGAATTGATTATGCCAATTCATTCATGAAATCTTACCTTTACTCTAATTCACTAAAAAGTATTACCTCAAGTTAAATGACTGATAATATAAGCACAAAAAAAATAGATATGTTAAAAATTTAAAAGGAATCTCTCAATGAAAACGCATATTGTTTATAATTTGTACATGAAATCGCGTTTTTGAGCGATGACTGATAATATAAACAAAAGAGTAATAAAATATAATAAGCACCCATTTATGAATTTTAACTGAAAACACATATTGTTTATAATATGTACATGAAATCGCGTTTTTGAGCGATTTGGGGTCTGACATGCACTTACATAAGGTTGCTTAATTTCGTAACCGGGCATCGCAAATATCAAAAGTTGCGCGAGACTAGAAAGTAAAAGGTCAGCAATTGGCGCTGTCAAAAAAAAAATCCACGCGGCGGATTAATAGCGAAATTTTTTTTTGCTAAGGGGGCCATTATGCCCCGGGAGTATTCGGGTTAAAAAAGCCTTGCGAATAGCTTGAGTAGTAATATTCATTGTCTTCACTTGAAGCGCCTAACACGCGGCAATACGTGAACCTTGAAATACAAAGTGCTCGCCATTGAGAGATTCCTTTTATTACAACTGTACAATGCATGAAGTTATATTAACGCAAAGCAACAAGAAAGATATTTTATCGAAATCTGAAAAAAAAATCCTTTTTGACAAACATGAAGACTAAAGTTGATAATTAAGCAAGTTGAGGAAAAGGTGTGATAAGCTCGTGAGTCATAACCGTACCCCGTTTATTTCCTGACTAATATAACTCACTCTCCATTTTTTAGAATAAGATAAATAGTATCGGATGCTGACCCTAGATTATTTGGTTTAATCTGATGATATAGCCTGTGTGGTTGCTCAAGAGGGGAAGAAATATTTTGAGCAAATCATGAATAAAATGAATTGGGTTTTCCGATATTTTTCCGATAATTTCTCTACTATTGTCTTCCGTTAAAAACCCGAAACAAGACCACACACCTATAATTTTAATATTAATAGCGATTAATAGCGATTAATGTTGATAGCGATCACCTCTTCGTGTACGTAAAATCATACAAAATAACAACAAAAACAATATTTGAATAGTAAAAAAGTAATGAAAATGATTATGATGACGATGATGATAATAATAATGATATTATTAATACTAATAGTATTAGTAATAATAATGGTAATAATAATGATGACAATATCGATAATACTAATGATGATAATAATAATAGTAATAATTAACAGTAAAGTAGCTATTTAAAATCTTTATACAAACTATATGAAGGTAACATTAATTGTTTAACGGTTTTAACAAGTGTTAAAATCTTAAATAAAAATTACTTTTTTGTTTTATATTTAGTCTTCAATAAATATTCCATGTTTGTTTTAACTGTTCATGAACTACTGTGAATTTCATACTGTAAACATCGCTGTATGAACTCTTAAACAGCGATTTGATTGAGCAATTATTAAAAAGGGCCTAGTTGGATAGATATAGCGCTTTTTAGCCTAAGGTAGTAGGCCTACCATATATTTTCGCAAACAGATTATTAATGAATATACCAGTATGATATTAATATTAAAACTGTTTTACATGCATTAATAACTCATCTGGCTAGTGTTTGTTTTATATGGTAGATCAATGAGAACTACACACCTGGTGTGGTTGCAAGGCTGAAAGCAAAGTACTTAATGTTCCAAGGGCAATACGATATTAGCAGATTGCTTTCAATCATTTCTTGATATAAGGGATACGAAATGCTATACCTCATAAATCACAGTGCATTTCTAACCAGCCATAATATTAAGGTATTATTATTCTATTTTTGAATGAATGAATGAATTATTGTTAAATAATTACAAAAACCTAATGGTCACAATTCATAGAAACCAGTCATTTATATTTGTAGGACCTTTATATGAGGGTGTGTGTGTGTGTGTTTCGAATGTGATTTTTTTAGGAAGAACCATATAAGCTTTTATTCACATGGTCACGTGATTACACTTCGCCTCCTCTCTTATCATGTTAATTGCAAATAAAAGTGTAACCATCATCATGTCATGGAATTTTGTTATCTACTTCTTCCCTCCATACCCTAGATGTAATCTTCCATTGAATAAGATAATATATTTCAAAGATATTATTTCATATACGATGTGCTAACGCACCGGTTCGTTTCTTTACCGCGGGAAATTGCGTTCAGGAAATGGCCGACTATTAATACACAATGCATATTTCATATAAAGCCTCGATTCGTGAGAGTAATCAATATCATATTTGTATATTGGTGTGGATGTGCGTATTATACACACAGTCCATGTATAACGAACATCCTCATGACCATAGGGCTTCGAGGAGAATGATTACGGCATGATAAAAAGATACATCAAATCATAAAAGGGATTTTCCGACAGTTACTTACTCAAGTTGAATCCACGCACCGACTCTTAAAGAAAGAAAAAGAGATAATATTTCTGTCATAACAATGATGATCATGGCAATTATTACGATGAACTTCTGCTGCGACGACGACTGCAACTTCTATTACTAATATTACTACTACTACTACTACTACAAATACAATAATGATAATATTACTACTAATAATGATAATGATAATAATAATAATAGTAATAATGATAATAATAATGATGATAATGATAATAATAATAATAATAATTCACAAATACTGCTGCTGATGCAAATAACCTACTGATTGGAATAATGACACATGATTTTTTTTCCGTTATGCTCATCTTAATGGTAATTGTAACAGCGTAGCAGCACTTCGTCGTTTCTATGATCTTTGTTAAAATTGTCTTCTCATGTTGTAAAGTAGACTATAAGTAAAGATCAGACCAATGGTCTAAATCCAATGTTTTTATTTCATATGATCCATACAGGAACAAACTATCATACGACTCTTATTCGCTCGATCAAATTCCTGAGGCTATTTACGCATCGTAATAAGAGTCAACCTCACCCACACACACTCAACCCCCCCCCACACACACACACCCACCCTCACACACACTAACATACACGCGTGCACGCGCACTCCTCCCCTAACTCATTTGTTGTTCCTGAGTAAATTTTGGTCCGATAAAAATAATCCTGATTCAATAAAGACAATTTAATGATGAAATTTACACATATTGGTATGGGTACATTCCCCTTCACACGGTTCATGTAGTCACTAGCATATACGTGGCTGTTTGCATAAGGCTAGCGTTAAGAAATGATCAATTGATATATAGATTAAATTTTGGCACTTTGCCGAGGCACTAGACATTAAAGGAAAATGCTATTAACCTCACGTAGAACAACATGGACGGCAAACTGAATTCATAACCCTTTCTTTCTTTGCTCGTATCGTTAAGGGGTCGCTCTGTCGCAAATTTCGTTTTTTATATACTGTCGTAGGTTGCCCTTATAACAATTATGATCACGATGATGCATTGTTTATAATCAAAGAACCTTGAATATGCGAAGTTTTCTTCAATAATTAATTACCGATTCAAGACATATTAACAGGAGGATTTTCATATTTCTTTAACATCGACTCAGTCTAAAAAAATCGATCGGAAAATCAGGTCCGTATTTTCGTTAGTCACATGGGTTTTGTATTTGTTCGTTTGCCTGAGCTTGTTTCAAGAAATGTTTAACTTTGAGCACGAAGCAACAATGAGCGCCCATTGCAATATGATTTTTTATGGAGCAGTTGAACTATAATAGCACATACATTATATAGAATACCATACATATTATAATATGAAACAAAACGAGAAAATAATCGTCAAGCATTGTGCTGTTCTTAAATGTTTGTTTTTTATCCTTTTTGCATTATTTTTTCCCCATGAGCGCGTTGGCATCTGAATGTAGATGCGAATGATATGAGCCAAATACATCGTATCGGGACCCCGTCTTACAAAGAGTGACGATTGATACAATCATCCACGACAATGGAAAGCCAGCAACCTCAACATCTAAAATACATCTTTGTTTAAAATATTTTCTAGATATGATGTGTATTCATATATTCATATTTTCTTGAAAATTTGTTTACAAAGGATATTGCGAAAATTTTCGAAGACAAAATTATTACAAAGATGGATTTACATTATACTTGAGGTTGGTCGGATAAATCGTAACTCTTTGTAAGACGGGGCCCAGAGTACTTTAACGCCTTGTAAAATAAACAATATTAATAAATATAGAACAGAGGAAAAATATATATTCAAAGATTATGATTTTTATTTTGTGAGTACGAATACTGAGCAGATAACATGAAACGTGGATCTACTTTAACACGAATTCTGCAGACGGTGAATGTATTGTGAAAATGTGGGGGATCTGCTTGAATAATGTGGACCCCCTGAAAGGGAACAAAACAAGGTATTTCCAATGTATTTTCATCGTTCTTCTGTTATGCCTGTAAATCTTCATTTCAAAAGATGTTATTCTAATTTCCATGGCCTTGCTTTTTGTCCCCTTTTCAGCTCCATACAATGGAATGCACCAAGCATATCAGTTTATTAGTAATACATTCATCTCTCTATCTGTGATTATGTCGTTTAATGGCAGAAATATATTCTATACCAATGACTGTATTATTATTATTATTATTATTATTATTGTTGTTATTGTTGTCATTATGATTAATACTGTTATTGTTATCATTATTATTATCATTTTTGTTGTTGTTACTATTATTATAATTATTATTATTCATTATTATTTATTATTATTAATATTATTATTATTATCATCATCATGAGTGTTATCATTAGTAGCAGTAGTAATAGTAGTTTCATTATTATCCACATTGAGTGTCATTATGCTTTCATGTATTATAGGGAAATACATTGACACATGCACATTGATAACCTTACGAAAATAAGGAACTCTTCCTGTAAAATGTATATAACATAGTCTTGTGAAATAATATCAACTAAAACCTACTAGACAGCATTGTTTAACCAAGTTATTGGTAAAATTACGCGTGATTTAAAAACGATTGGAATATAACATGTATAGGTGCAATCATCTGGCCATATGTTTTTCTAATATTTGGGGGAAAAAGAATGCCAGTCAGGAAAACTTGCTCTATCAATATTAGTATGTTAGTAATCAATCTTAATTCATGATATCAAAGGTGATTAAGAAGCATGTTTAGCGTTCCATATTTCAAGTATTTTTGTAAACTCCAGCGGAATTTTAAGGAAAGCTTTATTAAACATCTCCAGACTTGGTTTTGCAATAATATGAAATCAAATGCATAATGCGAAAACGAAACACTTGTCTCAGCGTTCTTTATACATATCAACGTAATATATACCGATCCTTAAATACCACTAATAGCATGGCCGCAGAGAAAATGCACTTGCAATAAAATGCATCCAATGAAAATACTCGCAGTGTTTTTACTAAACCAAGGGAAAACATAGCAGTATATATTTGGGATATTGATCCGCCGTTTCAGGAAACATTTCGTATTTCTCCTCATTCACTGAAAATGTCAATTTCCCCGTGGCAGCGGCGGGATATGTAGCACATGAAGAAGCATTGATCGTATCTCAAATCAACACAGTTTGACACAACCACCTTATCCTTTGGGACTAGCCACATCTCATTTATCTAAATGGAACGACGGTGTTCATTTTTAAATATGTTGATGTAGAAAATGTCTTGATTCGTTACTGAAGTGCAATGACGTCATCAAAATTATGAAATATCAAGTCAAACGACCATCGTGTTGCTTAGATAATTCAGAGAAGATTATGCATGGTTATGGGTTATGCATGTAAATTTTTAAGTGTCACAATACGTACACTGTAAAAAAAGGTTTATCCAATAATGGGTAAATGGGAACATACATGTTGGTTCGGTAAAATATTTTGTAAATTTTACGCAATGTTGCAATGAAATAGCCCAATATGGGGTAAAAAAAAAATTACCAGCAAACATGCATGTTCCCTTTCTAACCGATATTAGGTAAAATTTTACTGAGTGTTTTTTTAAGTATTCCAAGAAATGTTCAAGTTTGCACCATTAATGGATCGGTCACAAATACCATTAAGAACTGCTACGAACGGCCTACGCACGATTTTAGATCATTTTCTCAAGAAAGCTGTACGTAACCTACGTTCGCATTCCGTTCGTAGACCGTTGGTATATGTTTGGTGGATGGTCTTGTCCAATATTTTTTTAACGCCGTACGAAGTCCTCCCTTCTTAACGGGCAGAGTCCGAAAGTCGTGAGGACATCGTAAGAACTATGTAAGATTCTGCACGAATGAGAAACAATTCTAGAAGCCTTAGATTTTTACAATGATTGTAAGAACACCTTGGGTTGTTCATAGAGGACTGATACGGCGTTCGTAGAAACGCCTTACGAACTGAAATTCGTACAGCTCTTTAACGAACGACCCTTGGCGGGTTTTTTTTATAAATAAAGATCAAATGCGAGATCGAATGACAATAAAAATTCTTAAGTTGAATTCAAAATTAATACTTGCTTATTATATGAAAGGGTATATGTATCCAAGGTAGGATCTTTATTGTATGCAGGAGCAGTTTGGGGGTTCAGTTCTCTTTAATTTTTAGCTCCAATGATTTTTATTTTTGATGATTTCCCAAATAATAAAATATATCTTTTGAACTTGTGAATCATTGATATATACTTATAAAAATATTTATTTAAAAAAGGCGTATCATATACATAATGTGAAAAAAAAATTATTCGAAATTGTATATACATGTGTAGTGGTTGATACTATCTTATTTCAGTCCACATATGAGGAAATTATTAGCAGCAGGTACCAGGATATTTCTTTTTCCTCTTATGAAAAAAAAAATCAATTATTTTCGTGTACACATTTATCATATTAATTTCCTAGTAAAGAGCATTTTAGTTATATTGTCATTAACTTGACCTCCAATATATGATAAATGGCTTTATTTATTTTTTTGTAGCTTTTAAACTGTTACAAAATGTTTTAGTAGGGTACACATGCGTACGTTTGTAAATTCTTACCTGTGAACGGGATTGAACTGTTGAGTATGAATTAATTTATCGTTTTTATTATTTCACATTGCAAAAAATCCTCTTTATCGTATCTATCGAAACCTACAATTTAGAAATCCAACGGCTTTAGCAATTATGCTGACGTGTATGTTTTTTCTCTTTCTTTGAACCTCTCTTCGAATGTTGCGCCCAAATTTTGGCGATAATAAGATTTCTCTGACGCAAAAAAAACCCGGCATATTTACGAAACTAACAATGCTTTTATTTTCAATAGCGATATTTCATTATGTGTGGACAATTTCCTTTCTTTTTTGTCACGCGATAAATTTGGAATTTATCATGGGACGTGATTATCATAACCACAAATAACATCAATCGCTTGATTTGTATTTAGAAAGACGAGGACTCTTAAAGCAATGCTGGTGGGGGGGGGGAGGGAATGAAAAGGGACAATTCTGTCGTTTGAGCAATGAATTGTGTAATATTGGAGTTGGTATATAATTCATTTCATCGCTGAAATATAGATAGAACATATTGAAAAACATATTGAAATGATTTCCAAGAGGATTCGATGTAATGTTGGCGTTATGTCTAAACTTAGAAGTTTTATTCCATCTTCTGCCATGCTTTCTCTATATTATACACTTGTATATCCGTACTTAATGTACATCTATTGTAATCTTGTATGGGCAAGAACATTTGATAAATTTTCTAAAACCCTTTTCATACTTGAAAAACGGGTTGTTCGTTTACGCTGCAACGCCATCTTCATGACACACACCTCTCCATTGTTTAAATCTTTGAAATTACTTAAATTTGCAGATATTCTTTCCCAAGGCACATCTTTATTTATGTATAAGCTAAAATATTCTATGTTACCAGATACTTTTTATGACAGTTTTCCTTTGAACTCCGATTATCACACAATATTAGTACAAGAAAAAGAGGAGGGACAGGGAAGGGGAAGGGATAGGGAACAGGAGGAGATAAGAAAGGGGGGACAGGGAAGGGGAGGGGAGAGAGAAGGGGAGGCACAGGGGAGGGAAAGGGATAGGGAAAAGGAAGGGATAGGGCAGGGGAGGGAAATAATAAATAAATAAATAAATAATATAGGATTTGTATAGCGCACGTATCCACCTTGCTATAGGTGCTCAAGGCGCTCCTATATCACCCCGGCTAAGCTAGTCTATTGATTCTGGTGCGCACTGCTTTTTGAGGAATTACTTCCTGCCGGTACCCATTTACCTCACCTTGGTCGATTGCAGCACAGTGTGGATAAATTTCTTGCTGAAGAAAAACACGCCATGGCTAGGATTCGAACCCACGACCCTCTGTTTGAAAGGCGAGAGTCAGAACCACTAGACCACGACCACGACGGAAAGAGGGAAGGGGAAGGGATTGGGAACAGGAGCAGATAGGAAAGGGGGACAGGGAAGGGGAGGGGAGAGAGAAGGGGAGGGACAGGGGAGGGAAAGGGATAGGGAAAAGGAAGGGATAGGGCAGGGGAGGGAAATAATAAATAAATAAATAAATAATATAGGATTTGTATAGCGCACGTATCCACCTTGCTATAGGTGCTCAAGGCGCTCCTATATTACCCCGGCTAAGCTAGTTGATTCTGGTGCGCACTGCTTTTTGAGGAATTACTTCCTGCCGGTACCCATTTACCTCACCTTGGTCGATTGCAGCACAGTGTGGATAAATTTCTTGCTGAAGGAAAACACGCCATGGCTAGGATTCGAACCCACGACCCTCTGTTTGAAAGGCGAGAGTCAGAACCACTAGACCACGACCACGACGGAAAGAGGGAAGGGGAGGGGATAGGGAAGGAAAGGGAGAGGAGAAGAGGCAGGACAGAGGGCAAGAATTAATTATAATGACGATGATGATGATGACGATGATGTTGATAATAATAATAAATAATAATTATAATGATAATAATAATAATAGAAATATAGAAAAAAATGATGATGATGATGATGATGATGACAATAATAATATAAATTATATTTAATAGTAATGATGATTATGATAATAATAATAACAATAATACTAACAATAAACGTCATCATCATCGTCACCATAGTTATGATAACAAGAAATTGCACTGAAATAGTTTAATTATATTTATATTAATGTAATACGGAGTTTACTCATCAGTTAATAGGAATTAGAATTAGAAGCCTAAAGAAGATTATATGAATTACACATTATGGCACATTCTTTCAGGAAAAGTAAACAAATTCAACTTTAATATCAAAAATCACAAATGAGTGAGCAAAGTAGGCCTACGTACTCAATCATTAATAAGTAATGTGATCACTTTCGTTTCAAGAAATAAATACGGCTATTAGTGTTAGGAATTGACAAAAATAACCGTACTCCTACGTAAAGTATTCATTGTTTAAGGTAGAAAAAGAGCTCTTCGTTACATTACACAGTAACACACAATGACGTATATACAGAGGTACTTTGCATCAATCATTAAACACTTTCTACCTATTTACACACTTTCAAGACTAAAAACCCTCTTCGTAAAACGGGCAATATTCATTTTAATTCGAGCTATCGCTTCAAGGAAAGCAGGCTTTATAATCAAATTCTCAGCATTATGCCGCTTAAACGACTCGAATGTTCACACAGATTTCTAATCATTCTTTTATTTTTATGCGATACACTTAGGGGATATATTTTCTCTTAATATATTTTTATTTTTTCATTTGTGTAATGGATGGAGTGAGATAAAATGGATAAGTTTACAATAAACCGTTTATATCATACTGGCTTCGACGCCTAAAACATCCACCACAAAAAAAAAAACATATAATAGAGAATGAGAAACAATTTTTCATGTTTAACAGTTTAAGGGAGGGAAATCATTTTTGTATGAAATAATTCATAGAAAAGGGTGCTCATACCCAGCGGTGAATATAGGAAAGATACTCGAAGCGAATTCCTAGTTCTTTTTAACAAGTCATTATTTTCGAAATTTTATATACTCTCTTACAAACAAAGGATGATTTTTTTATTGAAAACGTATGCAGATTTTCTGGAATGTTACCATAGCAACCATCAATAAATAATCAACTCTTTCTTTATAACGTCGTCTCACTCCAATCACTTAAAGCGATTATTTTTGACAGGGTGTATTAACAAACTATCAGGAAGCTAAAAAAAGAAATAACATTGGTGCCACCGCAGTCACCGCCATACGTCATTCATACCAAAACATCAATTATGACCGGGATTATCTTTTTCTGTTTATACACCACAGGGGTTGTTTCAAAAAGATCTAAGTGTGACTAAAATCATATTTCAGAGTTCGCATGGTATACAACGCATCACCACATTGGTCAGCTCATATGCTCAGAGGACGATGCACTGCAAAAACGCCGGTGTTAATTTAACACCAGCCTACTATCTAAACTCCTCAAAAATAGTTTAGATGACTGACTTTGATCGATAATCCCTCCTCGGTTTTAGTAAATATCAATGTGTACTTAATATCAATGAATCAATCATTTAATTTTCCTTAAAATGATACCCTACATGATATGATTATGGTTCGCATGGAGGTGCAGTGTCTTGGAATGCAGGGCAAGGTCCCGCAAGGTCAAAATTCAAAAGTTGCAAAATGACACAATATTGAAAGTCACTGTTCTTTGTTCCGTGGTGATGAGTGAGTTTCTCAGCGGTTTCTTTTTATTTTGATCGATAATCCCTCCTCGATTTTAGTAAATATCAATGTGTACTTTATATCAGTGAATAGATCATTTAATTTTCTTTGAAATGATACCCTGATGATGATATGATTATGGTTCACATGGAGGTGCAGTGCCTTGAAATGTGGGGCAAGGTCAAAATTCAAAAGTTGCAAAATGACACAATATTGAAAGTCACTGTTTTTCCGTGGTGATGAGTGCGTTTCTCAGCGGTTTCTTTTAATTGTTTTTATGCACCTTAACATCAACATTAACAATCAATCACACACACCTCTGCGCATGCACAAGCAAACACATAAGAAACAAATACAAACATGCATGGGTATTTCAAACCACGACTCAAACCATCTCACAGAACCATTACTACATAAACCACAACAAAACATAAGAAATGAAGAAGCGGGGGCTTGATTTGAATAGATTTTCATCTCTATTGACACAGACAAAATAATCATGTTCTGTATCGTATCAGGACAACTACCCCCTGGACAATCACCCCCCGGACAACTACCCCCCGGACAACTACCCCCCGGACAATTACCCCCGGACAATTACCCCCCGGACAATTACCCCCCGGACAACTACCCCCCGGACAACTACCCCCCGGACAATTACCCCCCCGGACAACTATCCCCGGACAATTACCCCCCGGACAACTTTCCCCGGACAATTACCCCCGGACAACTACCCCCCCGGACAATTACCTTCAGAAAATCCCCCCTTCTCTCCAGCGTCAATGTTAGAATTAAGCGGGACCCATTGTAAGTTTTGGTCGGTGGCACAGGTTTCCGAAATATTTTCTACTTTACCTTACGTTAATAACTTTTTCTTTCTCTTTTATATTGCTCTTTCTCCTGTTCTCTCACTTTCTTCTTTTTTCATTTTTTGTTTTTGTTTAGCGGCGCCTTCTGCATCATGAAAAATGGGGGGGGGGGGGCTTGCACCCGAAACCTCCCGTTTGGCTCAAATCAAATACAGTGTTTTTTCTATACAAATTGGCAATTATGATAGTATACAATTCGTTTAAGGTGCATTTTAAGGACGGTTTGTAAGAATTTATAAAGAAGTAGGCCTATGCAAATCAAATAATGCGACCGAGCAGCGTGAGCTGAAAATATTAATATTTAGACCATAAAACGGACATTTTACAAGAGCACTTGAAAAATCAATTTGTAAATTTAAAAATAATGAAAGCTCGATATCCGAGATGAAATATGTTTTGTATATTGACTTCGAAATTTGATATTTTAAGCTCCATATCAGCCTATATTGAGCAAACTATTAATCTCATCGAAAAAGCAATGCGAGCGCGAAGCGCGAGCGGGAAATACTTGATATTTCGGTATGAAAATTATGAATTTGAGCACTATCTAAAGCATTGTGTAGGGAAATTGTGAAGTGGATATGGAAAGCACTTAATAAATGATGCGAGTGTGAAGCGCGAGCTGATATCTTCATTATTATTTTGACCTAGGACCTGGACATTCTAGGTCTAAGGACATTTTGTCGTCATATGAAAATGATGACAACTTTCTTATTCCTCTTCCTGAGCGCGATATGAAACATACGAAACTGTGATATTGTCGATATTCTTTTCTGAAAAGGGACAATTTAGTCATTAAGAATTCATGAAAATTTTATTACATATTTATTAATGTAATAAGCCTAAATGAGTGAGTAAAATATGTTGACACTGAGGCCTGA
This sequence comes from Lytechinus pictus, assembly GCF_037042905.1. NCBI lineage: Eukaryota > Metazoa > Echinodermata > Echinoidea > Temnopleuroida > Toxopneustidae > Lytechinus > Lytechinus pictus. The sequence goes on from NC_087260.1 coordinate 23,781,121, forward strand.
AAACTGGATATTTTAAGCACTTTTGTAATCATGAATAGGATTTGTGAGTTGATATATTTTAAACAAAAATGCGAGCGCAAATCGTGAGACGAAATTTTTGGTAAACTGTCATAAAAGGGGGGTTTTAAGCAGTTTGTTATATAATTTGGCAAATCAAATAATGCGAGCGCATAGCGCAAGCTGCAAGTTATATTCACACCATAAAACGGACATTAAACAGAGCACTTAAAATCAGTTTGTAAATCAAACAAAATAATGAATAATGTCCGAGTTGAAATATGCTTTGTAATATCGACTTCAAAACTTGATATTTTAAGCTACATATCAGCCTATTTAGCAAGATGTGTATCTCATCGAACAGGCTATGCGAGCGCGACCTTTTTTTTTCACTCGTCTCTCTCTTCTTATTTTCCCTCCTTTTTTTCCTTTCTTTCCCCTTCTTTTTCTTTTTTTCTTTCTTTCCCCCTTTTTTTCTTAATTTTTTTGCTCTGCCGATAGGGGGGGGGGGGGGGCCGGGCCCCTCGGCCCCCCCTGGATCCGCCTATGGATGGAGCTCAATTTTACAGCTTTCTTACGGCGTACGTTTGATTCCAAGATACTCGAGAATGCCTTGAGTACTTCTTACGTCAAACGTACGGCCGACGTATGACTCTGTGCACTCCCTTTGTCTAGGGGGTAATTGTCCGGGGGGTAATTGTCCGGGGGTAGTTGTCCGGGGGGTAGTTGTCCGGGGGGTAGTTGTCCGGGGGGTAATTGTCCGGGGGGTAGTTGTCCGGGGGGATAATTGTCCGGGGGGTAATTGTCCGGGGGGGTAGTTGTCCGGGGGGTAATTGTCCAGGGGGTATTGTCCTCGGGGGGTAGTTGTCCTCGGGGGGTAATTGTCCGGGGGGTAATTGTCCTCGGGGGGGGGGGGTAATTGTCCGGGGGGTAGTTGTCCGGGGGGTGATTGTCCAGGGGGGTAGTTGTCCTAGAACCGTTCTGTATTGACCCTTCATGACTATTTCTGCTCGTTTTTCAGCTTTTCAATTCAGACCTCATCCAACACTTTTGAATCCTGCTCTTTTCGTGATGGCATGATCATAACAAACATGGTATCATTTTAAAGAGAATTGAATGATCTTTTGAATAATGTCAAATATGTAATGTGTAACATTGGGAGTTGGGAGAAATTAATGGCCAAAATCAGATTTCCAAACTTTTTTTGAGGGGTTTATATTGGTCCACACCAGAAGCGTTGAAACAACACCGATATTGGTTTAACTCTAATTGGTGTTGTTTTAATGCCAAATTGCTGTTAGCTTAACGCCAAACCGATGTTGTTTCAACACCTCTCTGTAGGCCGGTGTTAAATTAACACCGGTGTATTTGCAGTGTGAGTTTACGCTTTTAAATATCATGTGCGCGTGGTGTATTTACGCATAACTTTAAATCACACTTACGGCTCTTTGTGAAATAACTCCTTGTGCTCATTATAATTTATCCCTAACTGCTCACCAAGCCCGTTCGTCTCCATGTTTTGTGGGGGAGTCAGTAGCGTAATGAGTAAACAATTTGAGGTGGCTAGATGGTGGCTAGTTGAGAACGAGCGAAGCGAGTGAGCAAAAAGTTCGACATTTATATTACAAAAATACAATTTTGTCATAGATTTTCATATAATATTAACAAAAATAATACATATTTCACCCTTCTCTGTTTCCTTTTTTTTTCTTAGTCATGATTTTTTTTTGGGGAAACACTCCCAAGCTCCCCCCCCCCCATCTGTACGTTTGTGGGGATCTACTTTGTCAAACAAAAGCATCATAACGCCAGCTCGAGGCAATCTCTATGGAAAGCCAATCCGGACAATAATCTAATGCGAGCAAATGTACGACGACGTAATGGTGCTTATTAAGTGCAAAGTCCATGCATCCGTATATTCAATCCAATTCAGCGTATTGTCTTGCTAGGCTTTCCATAGATGTGGCGTCGTGCTGGAAGTTCGTGAAATGGGCCAAATTTGTGCACTCAAGCCTACCCTTGACCTCGAGACCAGACTCGAAGATAATGTGGCCTGGACCTTAGACGTTAATGCCATGGTATTGGTCTTAGCCTCGGAGGTCTGAAGTTATTGGTCTTGGGGTAGGTCCTTGGATCAGGCTAGGATATTCCAGTGCCCCATCTAACAGACAGTTGCGATTGATTAGACCAGCTACAACTAGGGAAAAGCAGCAACGCCCAATTCAAAAAACCATGTTTGGTCAAATGTTTTCTAGATACTCATACATTCATCATTGTCTTGACAATTCAGTGTGCCTTCTCTTTGTTTACAAAGGACATTTCAGGTTGGAAAAATAATGACATTGATGGATTTCCACATAGTTGAGGTATGTCGAATCAGAATTTAAAAAACGTAACAAGACATCAACAGACCTAATGATGGAAGATTTCGTATACTGTGTTGAGATGATTAAGCCTGGCCTTGATCTCGAGGCCTTCCACAAAAAAGAAATGAAATAATTTTTTTGAGAAAATGTGTGGTCTTGACCTTGTTCTTGGCCTTGGACATCTCAAGTCATTGGCCTTGGGTCCTTGGTCTTGGGTATTCTGGCCCCGGCAGGGGTCGTGGCCTTTGGCTTTCGGTCCTCCGCCTATAGTGGTAGAACGAGTCGACATTTTCCTCACCGAAAATCTAAAAAAAGGAAAAGAAAACTGAAGGTCATGGTTAACAACTCTCCGCCTTCTCCCACCCGAAAGGTGACATTTTGCTCCCAGATAATCTTTCAAGCAATTACAAAGGTCACACTCCCGCAAACAAACATAATTTATAAATTTTTTGTTATAACTGAAATCTGATAATCTTCAAGAGGTTCATGCGACAACCCTTGTTTTCTGTAGACATGGTAGAACAGACATTTAATTGGCATGACTGGGTGCGCCGTGTTACCCGCTCTAACGGACAATGTCAATGGTTCATCACAAAATATACGGGTAGTTCGAATTAACCTGATGAAATGTAATTTTTGCATGTTACTATTTCAAGGATTTATATGGGTGAAGATCATATTCCATTGTTGTGCCCGCAGGTGCTCATTACATTTGTACATCAAAAATAAAATGGATTAGAAAAACCTCCAGATTTTCTTCAAAAGTAGGTTGCTTTCCAGAGTTCTGTATTGTTTGTTCTGAATTTAGGTATTTCAAAATTATACTAACCACACTACCATCTCGAATGGACAGGAATCAAGTAACGGACCCTACTGAACGTCAACGTATATATAAAGACATAAATCAACAATTATTCTTTCAAATAAAAAAAACAGCAAAAAAATTATTTCTTGCAGACACTTTATATATGACTGAATAATCAAAATCAAATTTCTCTGCTTGGTGAGATTGCAACTCAAGTAGAATATGTTGTAGAATTGGGAGGGTATACCGGTCATTTGTACATTTTCACTTTCTGGGGAGCACTAAAAAGTAATTTTCAGGTGCATTTTTTTTCCAGAGCTCTATTTTAGATTGTATCACAGGCACAGTCAACATTTGGGACCTTAGATTAATTTTTTTAATGAGATAGAACCGGCGTAAACCAATATGGCTAACCAATGGTTTTAAAGTTAAAGATTTATTTCAAGTTAATTTGGAAAGATTCTGTATGGTGCTCCTATAAAGTAAATGTTCGTTTTTTACTAATTTAGTAAAAAATATATGTATATAATTTGTCTTTCATTTGGAATTTCATGTAAAATGCCACTCAGACCCCAGACAGACTACATAGTTAGCCATTAATCAGCGCAGCTATGCATTTACCAGGATATTAACGGAATTTGATATTTTCAATACATAAACAAGAAATTACCCTGGTGATAATAATAACACTGAATCTGATCGGCCAATAATTACTATTTTATTGCGTTTTTCTCCCTGACGACGGAAAATAAAAACGTAGTTAGCTAAAGTTCAAATGCAGTGGCGGATCTACGGGGAGGGTGTGAGGGGATTTACATTACCTCCATTTTTATATTAACCCCACCCCCTTTTGTGCTTGTCAAATTTCACGGTCAAACCCCCTCCTTGGAAAAAGCAAGATCCACCCCTGAAATGAATATAATGATTAACGAGCACACGATGGCGAAGAGTGTATACCTTACAGCAACCATTTACCTCTAAACTAAACGAAAAAGACAATGATGGAATGAATATCAACAATACTCTGAATGCGTACATATTATAATACAATCAACTTAATTGGCCTGGAGGGAATTAAGTGTATTAAGGTCTATTAATGCGTTATTCAATAGGGGGGGGGGGGGTGTAAGAGCAAAGATGTTTGAATATATATGAGCATGGCAGTGCGACTATGTCCTACCTTTAGTACATGCATATTTTGCCACATTTTTTTTGCATTTTTTTTTGCAAAATCCTGTGTATGTTTTTACCACAATTTTAAGCAAAATACTAAAATATATATATATATATACTTTGTAAATATTGGTCCCAATCTTGCCAAAGATATCGAACCCTCAGAAAAAGTATTTTCCAGTTTTCTGGAAGATCCCAACCCCAAAACAATATTTTTTGCCCTAATACTAGAATTCGAGATTATAGACATTGTAAATAACTTAAACTCTAAAAACAGCCCAGGTTTTGATGGAATCACGAATAAAATTCTAAAACACGTCATCTCAGAAATTGTGACACCAATAACACACATATTTAATCTATCAATAACATCTGGTATCGTCCCCTCCTAAATGAAAAATCCAAGGTCATACCTATATTTAAAAAAGGAGACACCCGAGAAATGGGCAACTATAGACCCATATCATTATTGACTTCATTTTCACAAAAAAATTGGAAAGAACTGTATATACTCGAACGACTAAATTCATTCATGAATGTAATATTCTCAACGAATTCCAATATGGCTTCCGTGAAAAACACGCAACAACTCACGCTATGATTACACTCGTCGATAAAGTCATTAAAGCTATTGATAAATCCCTTCACACTGTTGGAATATTCCTAGACTTCTCCAAGGCCTTTGACACTATAGATCATGATATTCTTTTATATAAACTTGCTCATTACCATGATTACGGTATTAGAGGAAAGGCCTTGGAGTGGTACAGGAATTACTTAACTAACAGAACTCAATACGTTTTTGTTAATGGGTGCGAATCACACCTGGAAAACATAAATGGTGGTGTTCCACAAGGATCACTCCTCGGTCCCCTATTATTTATATTGTTTATAAACGACTTCCATAAATCTTCTAAACTATTATCTTTCATTCTGGTCGCTGACGACTCCAACATATTTTTCTCCCATCGTGACCCAACAACTTTGATTAATGTTATGAATACCGAATTGAAATCGGTCCATACTTGGATACGGGCGAACAAACTATCATTATACATAAAAAAGACAAATTACATGTTATTTAGTAACTTAATACAAACGCTCCATGGTAATATTAACATTAATGGCATAAATATAAACTATACCCAATCAACAAAATTTCTCGGCATATTCATCGACAATAAATTATTATGGAAAACACACATTTATATTCTTTGTAGATTGATCGCAAGAAACATTGGTGTCATCAACAAACTCAAAACATTTTTAACCTCACAAAATACTTTTGACCCTCTATTCAACCCTCATCCTCCCTTATCTAAACTACGGAATTTTATCCTGGGGTAACTCACAAATAACACAAACTAATAGAATATTTTTGCTCCAAAAACGAATTGTCAGAATAATTGAAAATGCCCATTACCGTTCTCATACAAGCCTGTTATTTAAAAAAAATAGAATACTAAAAATCCACGATCTCTATCTCCTGAACCTTGGAACTTTTATGTTCCAGCTATCAAAAAACGAATTACTATTCAAAATCAATATCATCCCCCTCTGATTATATAGAACCACACTCGCACAAAAAACCATCACTTACACAGGTCCCAAATACTGGAATGGTATTCACCAAAGCCTTAAACAAAATAGAAATATAAACACCTTCAAAAAACACCTTTAACTTTCATTCCTTAATGAGTGCAACGTACAACACATATGAACTCCTTTCTCTTTTCCACGATACTTGACTCTCGACCCTATTTCTCTTTCCCCTCCCCTTTCCCTTTTCTCTGCTGGACACATAACCGTTTTTTGTTTTTATTTTGTTCTGTTTTTTTCCCCCAGCTTTTAATATTTCCTTCTCCCCCCTAATTTATGTAATCATTGCCCCCCCCCCCTTTCCTTTTTATTCACACCTATTTTGCCGTTCTTCATATATAGTCAAGATTGTCCTACTTTACTTTTAATTACATACGATTAAGATTACTATAAATTTATCCCAAGGGACTTACCATTAAAAGCTTTGCTTTTTAATAAGTCCCTCATTTTCATTTTCACATGCTAACTGTAATATATAATTTGTCTAATTATCAAATGTGTTTGTTATCAAATATATAAAATGCAGAAATTAGGTACAACGCTTAAAATCACATTAACCATGCAATGCCAGTGATAGTGAGTATATTGTGTACTAACACGAGGCTTTCCTAAGATATCATTATAATATGATACATAATTATAATAGCTACTGTCACTAAAGGTGAAATTCGCTCTGTAATTGGCTCGATATATGTGCATCACGTGACCAGTAAAATTTCATGGGCGATGTTTATTATGTAGCCTACACCCAGCGGAATCGTATTTCCGAGGGTTTGAGATGATACATCAATCATTTAAATTCACTGGTCCTCGAATATGGAATTCCCTCTCTTCCAACGTAATTTCTAGCACGAATGTTACTGCAATTAAAACCAAATTCAAAAGTTCACTTATTATTGTGTATGCCAATTAATCACATAATTCATTTTCACACCCTTTTCTTGAACCCCCCCCCCTTCTCTGTAGATTTACCGTCTTATTTCTTCTGTATTGTTCGTTTTTATTATTGTTAACTTTTTCACTTTTGTGTACGTTTATATATTATGTATTGGGTGTCCCACTCATCAAGCTTTACTTTTAGGGGCACCCTTATCATTTAAACTATATTTTTAATAATTGTGCGTTCATGTATGGCTTGTTTATATTTATTGATTTTTAAATGATTGAATTAATGAATTGAATTGAATTGATTGAATTAAATTGAACTAAATTGAACCTTATCACCCGCTGAAACTTCATAACATTATTATTAAATCATATTCATCATCATATTCTAGCATCACTTGCAAAGGGCAAAGCATTCATAAGTCGCGATGGTGCATGGAAATTAAATTTCCAAATTATGATAATTGTTCTCATTCGGACACAAAAGAAAAGCGGTTGATATTCATATACAAAGGAAGAAGCCGCGAAATAAGGTGCGAAAAAAATATCGACTGGCCGCTATCTTCACACATGGCTCTCATCATGTAGTCATCATTCTCATTATGAATACAAATTGGATTGACAAATTGCTGTCGTCCGCACCAAGACTTCATATCCAAGCCGTCGCGTCGTAATTTGATCCGAGAGTCTAGAGTCTAGTATTTCTTAAAGACAGGATATTGTATACAAATGCACAAAGCTAATCTAATAAAGACATACTTTCTCTCTCGCGAAATAGAATTGAATAATTTCTTCATTCTTATTTTTTCTGATTCGATAATATTTTCCCCTCTACTTTCAGTTTTCATTTAATATTCAGCTTCCGATGCCTCTTTGGTGAAAGCCTGAAGTGAATTTTATTCTATATGATTCCAATTTTGGCAGCAACGGTCATGTTGTAATGTTATATGTAGGCCTACTCGAGTTTTTACGGATGTTTCTATTAAAAGGTAGCCTGTCTATACGTATTTTGATGCCTCATTTTAATCATGAGTCCACATATTACCCATTATGCGAAAGACGCGGGGGGGGGGGCTGTACAGTTCACTTCTACCTTCCTAATCAGTTCGCAGGGTGTCCATTATATCTCAAACCTACCCCACCCCTCTGTCAATGACGTCACATTATCACGTGACTCGTTAATATTATGGATGTTGAGTATTGCGTTCCAACCCGTGCGTTCGATCATTCTATACCGTATCCTAGACCATGTCCTGTCCGATAAGGTAAATATACTGCCTGGATTACGTTCACCCTGACACAATAATCATTAAAAGAGAATTATCAGAAAATAAACCATGTATTTTCTTTGAGATAGGTTTCAGATCAATTAGATGCATTCTTATGTATAAAATGAGCCTAATTAACAATCAATAATCATGATAATCCATTAGGCATGTTAGGCTTATCGAGAAAAAGAGGAAACAACGGTTGAGCACATGCAGACTGATGGGATATTTTGATTGGGCGCAAGACGACTTAGATATGACTTTACATTTTTCCTCATTTTGATCAAAAAAAAATTTCAAAAGGCCAATAGTTCTCCTTTTCATACTCATCTACTTTATTCCTCTCTATTCCTTCTATTTGTTCTTTCTGTTTTAAAGTAGGGCTTTGAAAGAAAAGACAATTTTTTTTCAAATTGTTCTTATAACTTCTGTTGTGTCTTTTTCATAAATATACATTTTTCGTAAAATATTTTACGTAATGCATGAAATGATGAATGTTTTTTGTAAGCTGATGCAAACGTATATTTCTCTCTGTTATCAGTGGTGTAATGGGTCAAAGTTTGTGAGGTGGCAAAGTTGACGTATGAGGATTTTTTTTTAAAAGTTTTGCGAAGGAACAAAATGATAAACTTTTATCAAAATGAAAATATAATTGGGTCATGAAACAGTTTTCCCGTGGGGGGATCTACATGCCAATAATTGCTATACACACTTCTACAATTTATGATAAAAGGAAAAAGACACTGCTGCGGCATATGGTAGATGCGATCAAAAACCGTTTTCGGCTGTATATACATTATGTATATATATATATATATATATATATATCGGTTTTTTTACAGTGAAAGAAATTGTGTGTGTAACGTGTGTGTTCATTGCGTATGGTCACATAAAATTATAACGTTGAAAATACATTTGCTTTAATTCGTAGCGAGTGCCATATGGGTTATCGATGTAAACGCAATCAAAATTTAAGGTAGGAGTTAGATTTATTTTCGGGTTACTTAAAGTAATCAATGCATTTTATTCGCTCATTTTGTTCACATGATTAGGTGAAAACGTCCTTAGTATTTGTAACATCACCACACATTATTTGTAACAGTCAATTTTACGAATGCTCATCACTACAATGGATATTTATACCTCAGTCACATTTGCTCTACGGAGGCCGTACGGCGAGTCGAGAACAGCCGTTTTATTCATCTTTATTCAAACCACCTATTAATATGTCGATGATACAAAAATGCTGAAACGGCTGGGTTTTTTTTTACTCATCGTACAGCCGCCAAGGGGGAAATGTGACTGAGGTATTATCTCCAAAATTGTTGACTATTGGTTTTTACCAAAAAATGGGGAAATCCCTAGTTAAAATCAACAGTCATTGTTTACAGACTGAGACATATGGATTGTTAGAAGGAAATCAATTCTTGACTCACTGCTATTTTTACGAATTTTAAGGAAACATGGTAAAATGGTTCGAACAAATTCTACACTCATTAATTTCCCATATCCTTCAAATCATCTCATTGAATCTGAAGTCATAAATTGTAGTTGTTTCATCTGTTTACGAAGACAATAATATGATTTGACGTACATGTAGATACGCTAATAATTTAAAACTTGTATTCAATAACAAGGATGTCTATTTACTATGTAATAACGTTTTCGCAACGTGACATTGAAAAATGTCACGCACCCAATAATCAAACTTTTTAAAAGCATCTTGATAATATTTGATCGAAAGGAGTAGACACATGACCGTAAAATCCTGACACACAAAGGGATACAACATCATATTGCGCTGATTTCGTAATTTTCCTAACTTTTTGCCGCAATTTATACATTTTGATATGGAAGGCCAGTCCGTAAATAATTAACGCGCGCACGTGCGTGTTCGTTACTAAGTCACTCATACGTGTACGTTATTACGTAACCTGAATTTAATTATGTTTACTATTAAGTTACACAGCGGTAATACGATGAATAGCCCTTCGCTACATTGCGAAACCGGTGCGTGCGTCGTTCGCTTTACTTACGTGCTTCTTACGAGTTACATACGAGTAATATGCGGATTTTTTATAGTATCATTTACTTGATGAGATGCTATCTACTCACATATGCTATCTACTCACGTCGACTTAATGGCATTATAATATAGATTTATTCATTTGTAAGTTAACATGACTAAAAATTTTGATTGCCAAGTCCAAAAAATTCCAAAATGTTAAATGTCGTCATGTCGATACAAGATATCTTGCCTAATTATATATAATGAATGTGTCGACATGTCGACACACGTTATCTTAAGTTTTAAGTTTATTTCCCATTTAATGCGTTCACTTAAGATTTTAAGTAATTTTCAGATAAATATAAAAAGGTATGTATATGCATATCTCATCTCCATTTTATTCTTTATCTACACATGACTAATGGTTCCCTTGTCATTAGAGGAAATGAGCAGCATCTAAGAACATCCATCCTCACAAACATGACGAATGTGCATTGACATAGGACCTTTTAAAAAACACTTAGACGAGACATCTTTCAGTTAATTAAAATCCATATCTCACTAATTATTTCCATAAAAGTTTTATTTGCCCGAGGGTATGTTTATACAAATAAAATGAAGACAAGTATGTGTGTATTAATCGACGTAAACAGGAGTGTGTATAATCATTGTAATAAACGCACATGTGCTAATCATGCCAAACAATGGCGCCGGACGATATGAGATCTTGTATATAAAAAAAACATCACGTTAGCCTGATCAATAATATCGTGAACATGGTGAATAAGCATGATAACCGCATAGCGGAAACTGTTTGGATAAAACGCTGGCGTTTGTCCTCAATTTTCTCCGCGCGTGTGGTGCTTCGATTTCAAATCATTTTGATTGAATTTCACGTCCTACGGCTAAAATTGTTTTGCAGAAATTAATGTATAAATACAGGAAAGTCAAATCTAATTTTGAAACTCGATCTCAGAAGAAGCGATAGTTATTTTCTGTCGTATTTCCTCGTAAGATGGGGCCCATCGCCGGGAAATATGCGGAATTACTTAATGCATTTCATAATGGAAAATAACCATTAAGCTTTAAACTATTCTTTGTCACAACAAATAAATAATGTTTGCATTATACAGTGTTATGAATAATTCATAGGAGAATGACAAGGGTTGATTAATGAGCGCATTTCAATTTTGGTATTACTCTATTCATGCGAAAATTCCTTAATTAATTAAGTAATTCTGTAAATAGCATCTACTTCATATTGAAATATGAAGTGAACCCTGAATATGCATATCTCTGGGAAGCGGGGGGGGGGGTGCTGAAGCACCCTCAAAAATTTCCTTTGGGTGTGCTGCGTGTATTATTCTCCATATGCAGCACCCCAGGTATTCTGGAAGATGTGTAAAAATGGCAAAATGTAACCAAAATGACCTTCATTTTGTAGTGAAACCTTTTTTCTTTTTTTATTCATTTATTTTTGCTTTTCAAATTTCTCGGGACCAATTTGACATCCATTTTGTAGTGAAAAATTTTCCTTTTCCTTTTTTTTTTTTGCTTTTCAAATTTACATCAGCACCCCCAGTAAAAGATCGTTCACAGGGCCCTGTGACTATGTACATAATTGTACATCCAGCTTTAGTAATTAGAAGTGATATGTTATAGAACAAGTGGAATGCCTCTGGCCGTCTCACCTGCATCACGCGATTCAATATAGCAGCAGTGCTGATTTTGAAAACTACTATAACTCGCACAAGATGTTCAGTGATACTTGGTTACTCTTATTTCCACGTTTTATGAACTAGACCAATACACTTATAGAGATATGATGGCAATTCAACAAATACCCCCAACGTGGCCAAAGTTCTTTGACCTTACATGACCTTTGACCTTGATCATGTGACCTGAAACTCGCACAGGATGTTCAGTGATACTTGATTACTATTATGTCCAAGTTTTATGAACTAGACCAACACACTTTCAAATTTATGGCTGTAATTCAACAAATACCCCAATTTGGCCAAAGTTCATTGACCCTAAATGACCTTTGACCTTGATCATGTGACCTGAAACTTGCACAGGATGTTCAGTAATACTTGATTACTATTATGGCCAAGTTTCATGAATCAGATCCATAAACTTTCAAAGTTATGATGGTAATTCAACAGATACCCCCAATTCGGCCAAAGTTCATTGACCCTAAATGACCTTTGACCTTGGTCATGTGACGTGAAACTCATGCAGGATGTTCAGTGATACTTGATTAACCTTATGTATAAGTTTCATGAACTAGGTCCATATATTTTCTAAGTTATGATGACATTTCAAAAACTTAACCTTAGGTTAAGATTTTGATGTTGATTCCCCCAACATGGTCTAAGTTCATTGACCCTAAATGACCTTTGACCTTGGTCATGTGACATGAAACTCAGGCAGGATGTTCAGTAATACTTGATTAACCTTATGGCCAAGTTTCATGAACTAGGTCCATATACTTTCTAAGTTATGCTGTCATTTCAAAAACTTAACCTCAGGTTAAGATTTGGTGTTGACGCCGCCGTCGCCGCCGTCGCCGCCGCCGCCGCCGCCGTCGCCGTCGGAAAAGCGGCGCCTATAGTCTCACTCTGCTATGCAGGTGAGACAAAAATTAAATTAACCCCCAAACCATTACGTTATTTATTCAATTTCAGTCTACAAAATTTATATGAGATATATTGAGTATGAAAGTGATTTATTTTATTTGTGCGTTGAAGCTATACCCGCATCTTTGACATGCGACCGTCTGCATGCATTGTGTAATTTATATGCATTAAATATCCTTGTAAAATAAAGACATGGAGACAGGAGTGGGACCCGGGGGTGGGAGAGTTGACTAAGGGGGCGGGGGTCTATCATTGCATTTAAATGAGAGAGTTATTGTTTCAATAACTCGTTAATATTTTAACGATTAATATATCCTGGGTATATTAGGCGTCTTAACAAGTCTTTTTAGGGCTTTTTCGCATGCCCCATTTTGTTATGATTATGTGCCAACTATTATTTTATTATTACCTGTATTTGCTCCTGCTATGTTCTGTTGATACTTTGCATTTGTTTTTGTTGTTGTTTATATTTTCTTTGGTTCGAACGCTCTATAACAAGCATGAATGTAAGGCAATGGAAAGTCCTTATTAATAGACGTATGAACATAGGACATTTTCGCGTTTAACGCTAAAATAGGGACTTTTCGTACCAGAACGCAGAACACTTTCAAGAACATACAAATATATTGAAATTTTTTTATTTATTTATTAACAATATTTCAACAGGATACCCAATCAACATAAAAATTTCTCTCCCTTGGGGTCCTGCATATTAAAAAAACAATCACAATATATCTTGTTATACACAGTAGAATTAACATGATAAAATGTACATACATTATGATAGAACATAATAGTTGAAGTCAAATATAAACGAAACTATAAATAACTATTAACTACGCACATCATTAGAAAGAAGGGTCTGTATATAGAAGATAATAATCGAAATTGACATCGGAGATATCTACTATTGGAAAAAAGCTGCAACTGGATTTAAAGGTTATCTTTTAAATATTTCTTAAAAATTGAGAGGGAATTTATGTTTTGAGATTCAGGTTGAAGACTATTCCATAATTTGTTAAATTTGATCATGTGTATATTTTATTCTTTTTATATGGAAATAAATACAAACAAATAACGCCCAGAATAGGCTTCATTTAATTTACTATGCACTCCTAGCGCTCGTTTTATAAAGAGTTACAACTGTTGTAACTTTGTCATTATGGCAGCCCCCATGGTAACCTTGATTTTGATTGGCTGCTGAGCCATGTTGCCATGGTAGTTGCCATAATGGCAAAGTTACAACAATCGTTATACTCTTTATGAAACGGGCCCCTGATATATCGATTTTATTTTATATGAAAATGGCATGATAATAATTCGAACAAGGCGTATGCGTTGTGGGTATGGAAGAGTTGTCCAATAGGCTAAAGAATGATACGAGTGAAATGATACTTCATTATAAGAAATCGATTTAGGTAATGCTATATAAAGAAAAACCATACGCATTGCTTCTGAAAGTAATCAATAATTACCAAAAAGAGACTTTTCTCCTCCAACATATTTGGAGATTTTCAGGGACTCTGCTGTCAGCCAGCATTTCTTTATCATGGTTAATCGAAATACGGTACAAACTCGATTGCCTAACTGTATGATATAGAATCGCTTGTCGAAATCGGGCATCGAAAGCTCTGTCGCTTCTAATCTTTTAATCTGTAACTAAATAATAAATAGTTTTCTGCTTTCAAATCTAAATCAAGATGACCTAAAATTATAATAGGCCCCAATGTCAGATTATCTTCATGTCAAAATTATTTAACCATAGGGAGAGGGAGAAGGAGAGATGGGGGGGGGGCGGGGGGGTGATGGGGGAGAGAAAGAGAGAGAGGGGGAGAGAGAGGGAGAAAGAGAGAGAGGGGGAGAGAGAGTAATTTTTTATTCAAGCGAAACGACAGCGAGAATCGATTGTAGTTACGAGAGTACATGTACTTTTAAATAGGCGAGTTTACCTTGATACACGACCCAGTAATATAATTCATAGAGGCTGATATCCCTCCTTTCCCCGCTTTCGATCTCTCCCCCCACCCCCTCTCCCCATCTCTTTCTCTCTCTCTCTCTCTCCCTCTCTTCTTCATTTAATCTATCGAGATATATTCGTTTCCTCTGTACTTAATCTGTTTCGCGCGATTTAATTCCGAATCCACTACTCAAGGAAAATGAAATAAAAGCCACAGCCTTGACAGATTTCCCCGTTTCTTCCGCTAAGAGAATTATCGTATTTTGTAACAGAGATCGAAGTGAAGATGGACCGAGAATGAACAGTGTATGTGGGATGTTATTTTGCTGTAGATAGCAATGTGGAAAAGATAAAGAGAATAATTTTTTTTTAATGCGTAAAAATATAAAAATGGCAAATCAATGCAATTTATTTGTTGATTAAAAACACACTTAAACAAGCATATCCCATACGTTTTCAGTTAATGTGAATTTCCATAATATCTCATAAATATAATATATATTTATTGGACATTATGTACAGGGATTTCGCATACAAAGCACATATTTAAAAAATGTTATAATAAAATGATTATATGACAAAAATCCATGTGTCCACGGTAGAGTAGGGGACGAAAAATGCTTAAATGTCATTAATTACGTCTATTAATAAAAACGGCATGATTGATTTCAATAAAGTGAATTGATATTAAACAGTTTTTATGGCGGTGTTTTAAGAAGCACGAATTCTATATGTATGATTCAATTACTCGTAATTATGTTTTCAAGGTTGCACAAATTAGCCACTCATTTAACAGGCGACTAGTTTAGGGAAATAATTTGCTAATGTTAATCAGATAAGCTTGTTAGGCTTGCGCGGAACAGGTAATCCTCTCTCGGAAATTAATGCTTTATTCCATTACATCATCTGTTACGAAACAAGACATTAAGCCATATACCGACGTGTTAAGTTCAAATGAATTGTGAAAATATATATTTAGTATTGTGATAAAAAAGCAACTCATGGAATTTCGTTTGATTTTATGTCTTAAAATGCGGCCAAAATTATTGATGGTTTATTTCCAATTCGTCTAATACAAATTCGTCCAATTACAAACTCGTCTACTATCAATTGGTCTACCATCAGTTCGTTTACTCAACACATGGTCTATTTCAATTAGTCTAATGCCATTCCGTCTCATAACCAGTTGGTCCAATAGCCATTTAGTCTATATACCATGTGGTTTAGTTAATCTGAAGTGTTAATTGTGCAAAATGAATGAAAAGAAAATGGGTATTAGACCAACTGGTTATTATACAAAATGGTAGTAGACGAACTGGTGATTAGATGAAGTGATGATTGGACCGAATGGTTATTGGACCAAATGGTTGTTAGACGAAATGTTGATGGACGGAATGGCATTAGACTAAATGAAGGTTGACCATGTGGTGAGAGGACGAGTTGGCAGTGGACAAATTGGCAATTTACCTTATTGATATTAGTGCAGTAATGGGAAAATATTAATGGAAAAATAGGCCTACGCATATCTGGGGAGTTGATTAGTATATTTATCAATGCAATCAATGCAATCAATTAATGGAACGTGTTTCATGCTATGTGGATGTTGATAATTACATTTTCTAAATGGCTTCTTAAGGGGTTCTTCGGGCTGAGAATTATTATATCTAAATAAATAGAGTAAAATTTATTAAGAAAAATGTTGGAAATTTAATTTAAAAATCGGATAACAAATAACGAAGTTGATTGAGGTTTAAAGTTTAGCTATATTTTGTGAAAACAGTGGCACGCCGTCATGAATATTCATTAGTTGGGCTGATGGTGTCACATCTCCACTTTCTTTATATAATTATTTCATTTTCTTCAATCATATATGTGTGGGTGATATGTCTCCCTTATAAACAAAATTGTTTAGTGTTTAATCCCTTAGAAATTGTTTAGTGTTTAATTCCTTAGAATTTGAGTCTTATTTTAAGTATTATTGTACCATTTTGGGTGCGTTCACAATTCCTTTGCCTGTGTCACTTTTTCTTTTCCTTTCCCACTCCTCTCTCTCTCTCCCACTCTCTCCTTTCCTTTCTTTTTGTCACCTTCATTCAGCTTTCTTTATTCTTTTTCCCCGTCATTTCCACTCATTTTCAGTTACAAGTAACTAAATTTATTTATATATTTTATTAATCGCATGCTACACCCCTTTATAATTATGAGTATTTTATTATTGTTTAGTAATTAATATTTATTGTAAATCAACCATTGGAATTGGGACAGGAGGCTTCATGCCACAGTAATTAAGTTAACTTTTTCTGTCCCTGGCGTTCCACTGGTTGATATTTCTTATTTTGTATTGTTTACATTGAAATGTATTTTTGAATATTATTATTTGCCGAATAAAATAATAACAATAATAATAATAATAATAAGTTGCAGGAATGAACAGTCAATGCGATTTTTCTAGTTCTTGGAAGAAAACCATGGAATATACATAATTTAATGTAATAAAATACAAAATAATAAGTGGAGATATGACGTCATCAGTTTGCTTAATGGATATTCATGAAGAGATGCATGCATAGAAATGTTTCACTGAAATAATGCAAATGTTTAAAATGTCATAACGTTATTATTTCTTGTCTGATTTTGGTAAGATTTTCAGTGTTTTGTTTGTCTGATTTTTCTTAATCTGTTAAAATCATATTTCATGCACATCCCGGTTGGTATGCAAATTAGGGGACTGATGACATCACTCACTATTTCTTTTGTATTTTATCATATGAAAAATGAAATGTTTAAATTTTCTTTTCGTTGTCCGTTGAAACAATGTTTTATTTTTTGCTGAAAATGTGGAATTAACATTGTTTAACATTTTATGGTTCAGTCAAGTTTGTCCGTATTGTCAAATTTTGATAAAATTGAAATATTGTATAATTCAAACAATAAAAATCAAAAGATATAGTGAGTGAGGGACATCATCAACTCTGTCAGTTGCATGTGACTAAATTGTGCATATAACTATTTTGTGAAAAATAAGTGAAAGTTTAAAATGTCATAACTTCCTTACTTTACATCCGATTTCAATGAAACTTTCAGCTTTATTCTTGTTTCATTTTTTTTTTCTGTTCATTCAAATCAAAATTTTCTGCGGTGGACTTGACCTTTAGCAAAAAACCCTTTTTGCGACTGGCAAAAAATCAAAATCTCTTGTTGGAAATTCACAAAGGTTTGGAAACAAGAAAGGCATTGTATAGACACATTTCCTTTTGAAAAAAAAATCATGTCACTCGTTAAATATTTTTATTAGTTGATTGGTTTTAGGTAAAGAGAACAAAGAACGCACCATATTGCGAAATTAACGAAATGGAAAGAAATGAATAAAGACAAAATGCCAAGTTTTGCATAAAGTCTGCTCCTCTTTATCTATTGAAATAGAGGAATAAATAAATGAATAAACAAAGAAAATAAATTTTGAAAATATGAATACTCTCGTTTTCTAAGTGGGAATCAACAACATATTCAGTTGAAATGAGATCGTATCTATATGACCACGTATTTGAAAGGTCATTATTCACCCATGATAACTTCCCCACCAAAAAAAATCGATTAACATAATTTGCGAAACATCCGGCCTTTAACTGGATATTTATCCCGCTTGCGAGCAATAATCATTACTCAATGTGAACAGTTTTCACAATAGGAAATCAAATATTCACAGAGTAATAGTAATTCACTATGTAATAGAGGAATGAATACTGCAGAGGTAAATTCTTTGACGCATTCCCATGTGCGATAGCTTGCATTAGCAACGTTTAAGAAATGCGAAGCTCGCATCAAGAACACTTAGCTTTCTATCCGAAATATTACTCAAAGGGTTAAAGGGTGAAGTCGGCGACACCGACTCATCTTAAAATTAGTGCATTGGGTTAACAGCGCAACCACCGAGTTTCTTATACTCTTGATTTAAAATGAAAACAAAACAAAAACAAAAAGTCTAACTGGTATTTATTGTCACTGATCTCATTACAGTTGCACAATTAGTCCGTAAAATGTAAAAAAAAAAAAAAAGGATAAGGTCTAATATTTAGGGCCGTAATGCACAAAGTTAAAAACTCGTTGCTGAAAAAAATTGTTAAAATCAAATCGCTAGGTAAGGCATTGGTCTTCAACGGATTTGCTTTATCGCTTTAAAACTCCCACAAGGCAAAATGCGATTAGATGAATAGGCCAATCAATTTGGCCAACAAATAATTTTTTGAACATTATTTGTCATCGAAATTTATAACAGGTAAATCGTAAACCATTTGACACATCAGTCGCTGGTGAATGGATAAAGTAATAATAAGTTACACAAATACATGACGTCACAAGTTGGACGTATTTTGCGCGAGCGCACGATGCTGTTGGGAATCACATTTTTTCAAAGTTTTCAGTTGTTATGGCAGCCCATCTTGTCATCTCTTCACCTGATAATCAAAATATTTATTTTGGCGTCCACGTCTCTCTGATCATGCGTGGCATTTATCATGTCTAAAAAAACACAAAGAAGAGAACGTCTACTCGCCTGTCATGCTTGTAAACACTTGCGAATAAGATTATTGCACCACTGAGAAACACGGGACATGATAAAACAATAATAGACGCCACTTTACATGCATTGCGGCTTGGTCGGTATCTGAAGAGGATATGAAAAGGGCCTACCGTCTGAGATTCGTTTAGCTCGATATTCAATTCTTATATTTTTTTATACTTTGAGTGAATTTAAGAAATTACCTTGCTTGCTTAAAGAGCCCAATTTTATCAGAAATTCTCTTATTACTATTGTATAGATTCACCAATGCCCCTTTTCAATATCTTCATTTCTTTTCAGCATGTGGTTTCATGATCATGATAGCGGAATTAACTTTCTTTCGAAGAATGTCGAATAATAATTTATATACTAATGCTTTTCCGTCTAAACTGAGAAAATCCGGATTCTATTATGTTTCATGATTTTTCATTTCGAATTGCTTAGTATGTGCTGTGGAACCTCTGAGGCAGGCGGTAATTTGCACCTATTGGTTCATAAATCCATGCACCGTAATAGTTGGAAAGTTGGATCTTTTACATGTTTTAGGGTGCAACTGACATTTTTGGGTGCAGACATGAACTAATCGGTGCATTTGTACACCTTTTTCACCTAGCGTTCTTAAGGCGAAAGACTGCACTAAAAGGCTCTGCCGATTTTACGTTTTGTGTTCAAACTTGGACTTTTTCTTTCTTAGTGCATGTGCATTTATGTATAGTTGATCTGGAAGTAATTTTGGTAAAGGTGGACCGTGATTATCTGTGCCTTCGATAGCACACACATCGGGGTAATGCATTCAGAATTGGTATATCTATGCAAAAGGTTATAAAGAATATCAAGACGTGCGCAAATATCCCTTTCAACTTTTTTATTCCGCTTTTAACTGCTGTAATGAAAGCTGCACTTTTAATTAACCATTTCAAGATGCACAATGATAATAAAACTGTAAGACTTCACCTTCATTTAAAATGTGAAAACACAAAAGATAAGTTGGCGAGGTATTAAGTCACGTTCATTGAGAGCTAATCTTTTTGTACTGAGGAACCCACAGAAGGATTGCTTCCTCTCTACTACATGGGATGTTATATTAAGATAAAGATATTTATTTGTTTGAAACAAGATGAAATAAATAGATCGTTTATTCAGAAATGAAAGGGTTTTTTTGTTTGAATATTTTTCATCTATTTTTGAGCAATCTCTAACTGATCTTGCTTTATATCTTTTCACTTGTGCCTTATCCAAAATGAATAAAAAAATATAGTGACATTCAAAGGCAAGCAAACTAAAATGAATTTAAAAGATTTATAATCAATCTATCGTCTAGGTTTTGGAATGATTGCGATTCCACCTGATATTCAGGTTTCGCTCCGTGTGAAATACAATAAAACGTCATCATGGAATTTGAAAGGTTATTAGATAACAGTTTCACAACACATTATGAAAATGCTTTTATGTGTGCCTTGCTTTTATTTTATTTCATTCTATTTGACAATAAAATCAAGATATAAAATTACAACATAGCATATTACTAATGACAAAATGACATTGGAAGGATCACTTTGCTCTGCTGAACCATGGCTGAACCATTACAGTACAACTGATCTGTCGAGGGGACCAGTTTTCCCCTTGTGTATTCATCCCAAATCCTAGACCGAATAAATATCCTTTTAACTTCATTATATTTCCCATCGTTCAAACGCTGAAATACCCTTATTTAAATTAACGACTGTATTTGTATCTGCATCACAGTGTATACATACACTTAATGTCAGATACACAGACACGAGTATACTGTATAGGCCTATACATTTCCTGGTTATAGATAATATACAAATGGAAGAGACCTAACTCGTTGATCAATATCATATTTTATTTTTACATGTGTTTAAATGTTTATTCATGCATTATCTTAGCCGCTGCCATTACAATTGCAACTATTTCGCCACTATAGGCCTACCACTTACGCAATTTATATTTGGTATTTGGCTTGTTGTGGAGTTTCACGTTTCTTCGCAGTGATATATATTTTTCATGTTACACTTTAAATCTTCGCCCACATACATACATTAAACTTGAACGAGATCTATGCCCTGATCGTGGCATTTGCAGATAATAACACCCCGTGTTTCGTTTGTTATCACCGTCTCTACAGCTAGAGGTAGAAACTTCAGTCGTATACCAATACTAAATACCAAACATCTGCACCGGTTTACAACACGATCGAAAGCAGACATGAGACAATAAAGATATGATATCAGTAAGCATGATTTTGATATCAATAGAATTGAGTCAGAGATGCATGATGGAATTGTAATTTGAATAGAATTTAATCATTATAAAACGATAACGTAAAAGTGAAGTCCACCCTTTTATTAATCTATTTTGACCAAAACCAGAAAAATAAGAACAGTGTCGATTTTTTTTACGAATATGATTATTAGTTTTGTCACGTAGCTTCCACAGAGTAATGGAAGTCAAATATCATTAAAGGTATTTTACTTAGGCATACCAAATTAATTTTACCAATGCATTGAATAGAGCGATATAACAGAAAAGAAAAAACAGATACTGAGAGAGGATAGAAATATCCATGAATCATTAGAAAGGCGATTCCTGATTTACAACATTTGAGGGCACATCTATTTATGTCATACATTTAAGATTGATAATTAGGTTGTATATCAGAAACCATTCGGGTTTAGATAGATTATTGTCATCTATTTCTATTTTTCTTCATGCTTCTATGAAACTAATTTTGAAATTATTTCGATTTTTCTGTTTAGATAACCTTTTAACCCTTGTAATAATTGCCCATTACATGTAAGCTAACGAAAAATGCAAATAAACGAACAAACAAGTACAACAGATACACATATCGAGTGTACCCCAATATCCGGCAACATTTTCAGACAAGTTGAGGATTATATTATTACGTTTTCTAGGAATTGGTTTGACAATGTATTTCTTTTACGTCTTTAGGCATGTAAGGCATATAAGAAAAAAATAATCTTTCTGTCATGTTCAATCGATCACATAAAATCCTTTAAAATGGCCTCTTAAAAAGGGATATATTTCATCTATCTCA
The DNA here is from genome assembly GCF_037042905.1 of Lytechinus pictus. Lineage (NCBI taxonomy): Eukaryota > Metazoa > Echinodermata > Echinoidea > Temnopleuroida > Toxopneustidae > Lytechinus > Lytechinus pictus. The sequence continues at coordinate 23,803,458 of NC_087260.1, forward strand.
ATTCATCTCTTAGCTGTTCAGGAATAAACGTATATCACCGTCAGGGCATATGCATGATGTTATTATCGAAAAAAGGTCAGTTTGTCGATTGCGTTGGATGTCATTTTACCCTATAAAGTAAATATGATTACCTGAACTAATTTAAATGATTATTTTTTTAGTTTGGAACGTTATTAAAACTAACAAGGTTTAAGCCATTTCCAGTAACTAGATCCGTATTCAACTTTATACTTATAATGAAACAGTAATTACTAATATTAAAAAACCCAAAAGATCGATTGTACAAAGTGTCCGGATGAGGTTGTAGGTGGATGCCAGTAGCGCGTGTGGGTTTGTGCGTGCTTGAGTCGGGATGCGCGTGTGTTCGGGTGTACGTGGGAGGGTGGGTGCACACATGTGAGATCGGTGAGGGTTAGAGTGTAAGTGTAAGATGTCGTGGCCGAGCCAAGGTGCTTGAATAGAGGTTTTGAAGGTCAATGGTTCATTGCCTTTGAGCAGTCAATGACTGTTATTTTATCCATGACGAGTGCAAGGGGGTCTCTGAGTTGTTAAGATAAAGAAAATACTAGAGGCGTTATCTGTTTTAAACAAGTTGTATGTATTTCTTCTTCTTTTCCCTTATTTGTAAGTGTTGCTCACACACTTTGGTATACTGGACACGTTTCTAGGCAGTAATTCATTGATTTATTTTTGCGACAAGAATAATCACGTATAATAAATAAGGAATAGAACAAGAAATAAAAATATAAATTATTCGCTGCAATTTTTTTTAAATTGATTGTTCGATACTCATATGTCAGTATATGGGTGGGTCCGTCAAAATTCATATATTATAGGTACGAACAAATTGCTATTATCTATAAAGGAATTACTGATATTGCTTAAGTAAATCCATCACGTATCATGTATATTGAAATGCAGACACATCCTCCCAATGGGTTAAGGATGTAAAAGGATTCGATATTACTATCGAACCTTTTATTTGATAATTGAGATTTTATCCATAAGCAGATAAGTATGCATTTTTGTGATTCGTTTTTTTTTTTTTGGGGGGGGGGGGGGGAATCTGATTACAACACGGTCTCACGAAACTTACCACTAGGAAACTCTTTAATATTAGCACATCCATCATGTTTTTAATCAAGTGTGTAAAGTCTTGCTTGCGTTGCTGGATTGGATAGCCGTTTTTCAGGAATTTTTAAGAATAACGACATTACAAACGACTGATATATCAAATATAAATAGTAAAATAGAAGCCCGAAGTCTTCTTTGTATTTTGTTGGTTTGTTTGGTGGGTTATTTTTTTAATTTTTAAATGTGTTTTGTGTTAGTTCTTCAATGCCATTTATTTATCATGTGACGAGTTATTCAATATTCTTTACTTTTTTCGAATCTCCTATTATATTACCGCCCAAAAGATATTTCAGACTGGATATTTATATTATAGCGCACTCTGTCATCCACAATATAGGCCTACGCACTCACGTTTACACGCGTAGCGAATCGCAAGGGGGGGGGGCTACGTCTTTATTTCCGTTTCATTGGTTTCTGTTCCATCGAAGGGTCTTGCCTTGAGCTTAAAATGTCCTCATTTTCATCATATTTTCGATGTCCACGTCGCTTGTAAAAACGATGCAAGAAGGAACTAGAGAAACAATGTGTTAGGGCATTGAAAATAGCATGTAGTCATGTTTCATGTTCCGCCGTACCTTAACGTGCAGTCGTCAGGCAGTTTAAGACTAATGACGTCACGTTACCATGGCGTACCTCGCCTTCCAAGGAAAATCCGTATAATATGCCCTAATTGTTATTGGGATAACCAAATGCCTTTGTGCGGCAGCCATCTTTTCAAAATGAAAACTGTTATCGAATAGTCTGCGATTAAATGAAATGAAGAGAATCCGGCGACTTTGAAAAGCATGATAAAGTGGATGACTCTCCGTCTCCCACTGAACCTTCGTGTTATACCGCCATATTTTTTAGTTGATCCTGTCAAACTCGTTTGTCATGTCACTTGTCATGCTTGTGAAAACTTTGCATCCCTCTTCGCCCATATTCCATTATCTCAGTATTGAAATATGTACTTGATAAAATCATTTGATGAATAAGCACAGGAACTTTCCATTTCAGAACTTTTGCTAAAATAGCTAAATCATATTGAATATATTTTCTTTTTGTTGTATTTTGCATTAGCGTTCGTCAAGAAAAAAAAATAGTGAAATTTCTTTACGGGGAAACCCCTTTTTGAGGAGGGGAATGGATAGAGGGTCTCTGCGGCGCACCTGTTCGCACCCTTTGACCAGAGGCATGAGGTGTTGGCATTCCGCATCATAATTCATATGAAGCACGACTGAAGAACTTGGGAACACCGCCATGAAAATGTCAAGGTTAGATGAGAGGGCTAGATTAAGGGACGAAGAAACATGAGAAGACTAATCATTTACTCGCTTGCTTCAAGCATGCATTAACACATCTCATCGGCGTAATATGAAAAGGTGAAATAAATCGTCACGATCGCGATGATAATTGCACAAAACAATCGGTTTAGATGGTTTGATTAACCTGCCCGCAATTAAAGTATGAAAGCATGAATATTAAAAAAGAAGATTTATCTCGGAAACATATACTTTAATAAGTGTTTGATCATAACTTAAGAACAAATAAAATACGTGTTGTGTTTTTTCCTCTAATTAAAATATTCACAAATTTAAAAAAAGAGAACAACAGACATGAAATTTCTTTTTTTTATTTATTAAATTCTTACCAAAGGCTTGGTAACCCTTTCAAGAAAGCTAATTTTCAACAGAAGGTAAAAAGATAGATGATATAACACAGAACATTGTCAATAATAAAACAAAAAAATTAAAGAAGGCCCTTAAATTGACTTTCCAAGGAAAGAAATTGCCAATGAAGGCATGACCACCCGACCACAGTATGGAAATTCTAACGTAAATATACAATGACTATTTACTTATTATACACACCTATGCTTCTCATGGAACTAAGTTGAAATACTTACCTTTGGTATATACAGTTTTCCCTTCTATATCTCTTCTTTAAGTTAAAAAAAAAAGTTTCCTTAAATTTGTGTGTGTGTTTTTTATCGAAACTCTATAAAACCTTCGAATGTTACTCTGATCGAAACTCGTCGAAGAGGATTTTCATGTAATATTGGTGTGATAGAGCAGGAAGCTCAAACTCGGTCATTTTATTAACAAGCACACGAGGATTCATTATATAACCAAGGACAAATAAGTAGAACAGTATAATAGGATGAGAAAGAGAAAGAGATGAGTCAGAAGATTTCTTCGATTCCTTTTTGCCTTCTTCTTGCCCTCTCTACATGCTCTACTAGCCATCTTCGTCCAGGAAAAAACAGAGTATAATGGTAAGACTAACGAGGCTATAATTTTCACTTCAAGTGTATTGTCATACAAAATAACAGTCAAGCATGATTTGCGATAATTAAGATAATGATACTACAACAACTAATAATAATAATCATAATTATAATCACAAAATAACGATAATAATACTGATAATTATAACAATATTAATAATAACATTAATGATTTGACAAAGAAGCAATGAAGAAGTAAAAATATTTTCTTAATTATTTTTCTAGCATAGATTTAGAAGTTATATCGGTATTTCTCTTTATGTATTTATTGGACTGAAAATCTAAAATAATAAACTTGCAAATAGAAAGCGTGTCACAAAGCCATTTTTCTCAGTTAATATTTTCAACCGCACGTTCTGCTGCGCTACCATTTGACCTTTCTCTTGTATTTCCTCTTAAAAATTGTTTTCATTTTTCCGGTGCCCCCGTTTTTCCTCAGCAGGTTTCAAACTTAAATCCGGTTAGGATGAAAACACAAGAATGTCGATAATGTCACGTTTTCTATCGCAGCTGTGTGATGTCGAATAATCGCTCCGTTTCACACACCGTTTATACCCATATACCAAAACTTTTACCTAAAGGTCAATCCGAGGGATTTTACGGGGTGGGGGGGGGGCACTCACCTTTTATGGAGTTCATGTTCAAGGCTAAAAAAATGTACATTCATGGTAATAGACTACGCTTTGTTGCCCCGTTTAATGTGATTCTTTCACGTTTTTCCGACGTGAAGATATTTTTTTCACAGATATGACAGTGGCGCCTCTGTAGAGGTTGGAACGGGGGGGGGGGGGGGGCACACCCGTTGATTTTTCGAATGATATAGATAAATTTAAAATGTAGGGGGAATTTAAAATAAAACAAATGAGATAATTACTGAGCGAGACTCGGTAGTTAAGATCTATTATAACGCTACAATCATAATAATCAAATCGAGTAAAAAGAAGAAGAAAAAAAAGGAGGGGGAGAAGAAGAAGAATCACATCATCATTAGGTAACGCTCCCCCTCCCTATCAAAACGACATGGAGCTACACCTGCATGTGACTTCGCAGTCATAATCTTTGACATATTAAAACGGTGCGTCGTAGTTTGTCTTCATCTTGTAATGTTCACATCTATATCAAAGAGTAATAAGTTTCATGCCAAGTTTAAATAATTTTTGTCGGCAGATTATTGATAAAATCCATCTTTTCCCTTTTTGAGCACGATTAATATTTTATTTTTAAGCGTAAAGAATTTACGATTCGAACGCCTACTTAAAAAATTAAGGCTCCTTGTTGAAAGACGATGGTGCCTGTGAACTATTAACGGTAAATCTTCGTTCTTTCGAATTAAAGTATTTTTATTTTATGGACAACATTTTATTCGATTTTGAATCGATGAATTTCATTGTCTACTTCTAGTATATCCCACTTTGATTTAATTATTTATTTGTTGACGCATGAAGACTTAAGCGCATAACATGCACTCTAAAAAAGGTTTACCAAATATTGGGTAAAATGGGAACATGCATGTTGGTTGGGTAAAAAAATACCCAATATTTTGTAAATATTACACAATGTTGTGTTGAAATAGCCCAATATGGGGTAGAAAAATACCCAGCAAGCATGCATGCCTTTCCACGCAATTTTGGGTAAAATTTTACTCAGTGTTTTTAGAGTGATGTCGACCATGATAGGGGCGTTCATACACATTTGAAGGCTCGTGCCATAACATTGGGTTAACATGTCCAGTCTGGCAATCGCGTAACCCGACCATTTGGGTAAAGGGCCCCTAAAATGCCGAAACGTCGGGTCTAGTTTACCTGACCATTCGAGAAAATGGTCTCCTAAATTCCCGAAAGATCGGGTGCAATTTACCGGATTATTTGTGAAAATTACAGCCAAATATACACAAGGTCGGGTAAACTGCCAGTGGACCTGATATTTCGGGAATTTAGGGGGTCCTTTTCTCGAATGATCGGGTATACCGAAAAAACGGGGTTTAAATACAAAAAAGAAATGTGAGAAATTTACATGATTTTGATGTCGGTAAATCGCAGTAATATGCGCCAACAAAGGCATCAATTAATATGATTATGCATTATGAATCATTGGATCGAAAAACAATTATATATGTATATAATAACAATTACGATTTTTATATTGAAAGTTCTTGAAATAATATATCCATACGCGTGTGCATGAAAAAAAATTGCCGCGTATTTATGAACGCCACAAGCATGACTCGAGTCGACAGAGTTTCTGATGGTGTACAAGGAATGTTGGTAATTACAACGTTGTTTACGTGAAGCTCGTCACCTGTATCACATTACATGCATGCATCGAAGTAGTAGGAGCTGTCAGAAATGAAATTGTTGTTCCCATTAACTGCAATACGATACGAAAGATGTACAAGCTCGGTAAATCCTTTAGTAAATGGTAAACTTAAACTTCGGCATAGTCAATCGTGCATGTGTGAACCACTAAATGATATTTTTCAGAATTTTTACACGTTTTAGTGAGCCAATAAGCTTGATTTTCTGAATTAATTTGTCACACAACACATATTTGTTTGACTAAAGAAGGCCTACATTAAACACGATACAAATATAGAACACAAATTAATAAAATATGTTTGTGGATGCATTCATATCCACTTAAACAACCTTGAAACAACTCACAGATTGAATAAAATGTCAGGGGCTTGAGTATATAACAAGTCTTTATTGGTTCGGCACTGCACCATTATTTAAATGCATTTATTATCATTTCTACCACCACCACTACTACTACCACTACTACTACTACTACTACTATACTACTGGAACTACTTTTTATTTTCTACCAGCATAGTAGTACCGTTACTGTACAGTTACTACTCCGCTTTTATAATATTTATATCAGAATGGCATCTTTTCTAATACATTACCGAAAGTGTAAATTAAAAATAGAAATCGCCTTACTAAATTTAATTTTTTTTTTTTCAACAATATGATAATTATATTCAGGTTTATCATCATTGTTGTTATCATTATCTAATCTTTGTTTTCTTATCATGTGATATATCAATATGTGAACACCATAATTTGACGAAAAGGGGGGTATATTTCCCCTGCTCTATCTCTCTCTCTCTCTCGCGAGATCACCATCAAACAAATCACCTAGCCAATGACGTGCGACTAAATGCGAGAGTGATAGCACTCCAAACGATGCTGAGAGTGTGATGAACCGGTATAATGAGAATGTGAAATTCTAGTGAGATGAAATTGAGGCGACTCCACATCAAAAGATGACCGGAGATTGGTGGAAAGATGTAGGCCAAAAGGAGATGGGCTAAAATAGTTGTGTGGATAAGCGGCACACCCACACCCTCATTCTTTCACGAATTCACGCACACATACACCCCACACATATCCATCAATACTCAAACACACTCACACTAACACACCCCGCCATCTATTTCCGCTCAGAATGTATATTTTATTCTTAAAACTCGGTATTACAATAGATTATAATCCACTCTTGTTTTAACCATGTTAATGGGAAGGTAGATGTACATTAGTAAACCCGTTTTCCATTTTCACCCATATCTACGAAAGTGTAAAGATTTTTCTAATCCTTCTGTCTCACAGAATTAATATCCAAGGATTTGTTAAAATCTTCGACTGTCCACCCCTCCCTGAATCGAATCGTGATGATCATAGGCGCCCCCTGATGGAGATCATGATCACGTGATGGATGCACTGAAATCGCGTTCAACACCGACACGTCACCTACGGGATATGATCTGAAATAGCCCGGATGCCAACAGCCGGTCGCAATAAACGATCGCTATGACGATCCTAAACCAAGTATACATATCGACTTATACACTCAACATGCGAGATAGTGTCCATATTAATGTGTCACATCATACACGTATACTAGGCTAATTTATGATCCTTTCTGATATCCCGCCTTGTCTACTACTGACAAGCAAACGTAGAGAAAGTTCAGATATATTTACATTTAGATCGGAAGGTTGAGATAAACGCCCGTTATAAACACCATTCTCTTCCTGATCGCACCGTTCATCCCTTTTGGACCCTTCCGATAAATGTGCGTCTCTTTGTGTGTCTTTTTTTCTTTTATTTTTTGAAAAACATTCCAAAATACCTCAACGATGATACAATATATTCCAATTAACGTGATAGTTTCAAGCAAAATATTATTCTCTTTCATGTCTTTAGAAACAAAGTGACTTTCAATTGACTCAGGAGTACACTTTTTCTGTACATTATCATTATATCATTCATAAATGTTCATATCTTGTTTTTTCATTTCTCTATTGACTGCTATTTCTCAACTAATAAAAAAAAATAAAAAAAAAAATTAAAAAAAAACTAATTCTAGTTTATATATGCTTGCAAATATAATCCAATTAGAATATTTCGAAACAAATTTATTTGGTTTAGAAATATTTTCACAATACAAATTGTTCGGAAGATTAACAAGGCAGATAACCATCATTAATTATTACAGAAAATTGTGAATTATTTAAAGAAAAATATCGTTATAATAAATCAGATTTATGTTAATTTAATATTGTTCAGCACGTATCACATGTAACATAACGTATATAAGAACATACATTTTTTTAGGATAATGTAGAATAACCGACTTTTTTATTTCCTACTTTGCTTTGAATTCAGTACACTTGATTTAAAGACGGAGCAGCAACATTATGTTTTACGCTTCATTTATAATTTTGCTTATTTATCATGCTTATTTCATGAAAAATTACACTTTGGCTACACAGCAAAAGAAGTCAGAATTGTGGAATAGTATTTTTTCATATTTTCTTGACATCAGCGGCAAACATACTGAGATTTAGTCCCATTTTAATTCGAACGATAATCAATTCTCCATCTGAGTAGTGGCATTCTACCTTCAAATGTCGCCTTCAATATAACTCGATTTTAATCTAGACATCGCTGAAGAAGAATGGCAATATTCAAGATGACATTTGGTTGTAACAAGTCATCAGACCGCTAGCCTCCCGAGACAATTACGTCAAAGGCTTGATGGGGGGAAAACGCAACTCTTTTAAATAAATACTGCAATTGCGTGCCACGCAATCAAATATTATGCGAAGGCATGCACGTTGAGGGGCGTAGGAGGGGTATAGGGGCGGTGGGGGTGTTGTGATAGGGGCAAGATCCCACGTCATATGTTCCTTCTTTCTTAACTTCAGTTCAGTTTCTCTTATTGCATTCTCATTTATTTTTCCCATGGACCTTTGTTGTTAGTCCTTGGTTTTTAGCCTTTTATTCAAAACCTTGCTGCCGTTGTGCCGCCCTTGGGAATATCGAAATATATGTTGTGGTTTTTTATCGAACTGATGATTGCTAAAATAAAATGAAGAGCCATATTAGAAATCAAACAGTTTGTCTGTCTTATTTATAATCAGTGGACCGGGCTTTTCCGCGTGGTTTACATGAACCGATGATATAACAATTTTGTAATTTTATATTTCATTGTTCAATTGTTGCAAAAGCTTGCTTCGATTATTTTTTTCGGCGGACTAGTCAGCCTATACGTGCTGTAATGTGGCAAAGGGACACATTTTTACAGGTAAATCAAACGTAAACTGGTTTGACTTTTTTAACAATGGGAGAAAAATATATTCCAAATGATGTCCTATCTAATATTATAGACCTCCATGTCCTTTTTCAAAATGTTTTAACATACAAAAAAATATATTACTCCAATTACACCCCATCAAAATTAATTATTTCCCTTTCTTTTCCCCGACGTTCTCTTTCTGATCCGCCACTGGTTGTAATAGTGTATACAAAGCAAACAACCAACATGACCAATATCAAGAGAGGATAATAGATTCATCGGACGAGGGCCATCAACATGTACAGAATATACAGTACCCATAGCTATTTTGATCAAGACCTGGCAACGAATTTTGAAGAGGGGTTAATCTTTTTTTTTTCTTAAATGACTAGCAAAAAAAAGTGTTTCGCTTGAAATGAAGTTGATTTTGGTCAAATTTCTACATTTTAGCGTACCAACCTGATTTACATGAGGTGCCGCCCATGGACAATTATCGTGTTCATAGAACGGAATCCTGCCGGTAGCAATGCATCCCTGGGTGGAAACTAACAAAAGTAAATTAATGCTTTGTCAAAGAAATTTCCTTGGCAATACAGTGTATATTAATTCATATTCCATAACTAGACACCGAAAGCTAGAACCCAGCAAACCACATTATAGACCGACTGGAGCTTTAATCCGCACCTTCGCTCTCTCCTCCACCATTTCAATGAATATGATTATTATTGTTTTATTGACCCCACGAGAGGAAACCGAATCTCCGTTAAATACTAATGAAAACTCATGAAAATCTAATCCAGGCCAAATAAATACATTATGACAGCCTATCTACGGCTCACGATTGAACTTGTATTGAATATTTCATTTGGATAGGATATATATGCATCTTACCGATGGATGTCTGTTTTGTTTCATCGAATCCTCGAATCTTTCAGATTAAAGAACTGTAAAATCTACGTTTTAGAACATACATCTTCATCTTTTATTAAGGAAATAAAGTATTGATTAAGAATATATATACATTATATCCCTGATATAATGTTGAATATATACATTATATCCCTGATACAATGTTAAGAATTTATAGAAAAGGACTAGTTCCAAAATATAAATACGTCATCATGGTTATTGCGAGTAGTTTATTGGGTTTTTTTTAATGCAGCCAGCTATTCTTAAATACGACATCGCTCTCGCTCATTGTTACTATCAGTGTGTTTTTAAATGTTCAGAGTAATTCCGATAGGAAGTCAGTCAACAAAGACTGATCCCGATCAAGAGATTTAGGCCCTGGATATCCTTGCCGATCTAAGCCCAACTGACCTACAATATTGCTTCATCGATCCGGATCGAGTCGAAGGTTTGGCAATGGGAATATGTATTGATAATAGCCTCGATCAGACGTAGGATAATTGTCGGATTGAAATTATATTATGAATGGATTAAAATTCCAAAGATATTTATCTAATAACGACCCACACGTAGGCTGTTTTGGTCGGTGGAAGGGTCGGAGGAAAGGTCAGGGTAGTGCCGGTCTGGACAGAGTTACCTCGACCTTCCTCCGACCAAGATACTGCTCCTGGTTACCGGGAGTATCTCGGTAACAGGAAGGCCGGAGTAGCTCTGTCCAGATTGGCATGACTCCACCCTTTCTCCTACTTGGCTTCCTCCGATTAGGAGTCTGATCGAGGCTAATACATTAAGTTGGTGATCTTATGGAGCCTGATCAGGTGCGGAGAGCTCCACAGAGACAGGATAACGGTCGACTTGATGTTTTCGAGATCAAGTACAGTCGAAACTAAAAGTAGGAGAATAGATCATTAGATCAGCTAGACACTTATACACTTAATAATTGTTAGGGCAAATAAGTATTATTAAGATTATCATTCGGTCAAAAATAGTAATATCCCCAATTGTTAATTTAACATGCTTACGGGAGTTTTAAATCCAAGATTCAGTCTTCAATTTCTTTATTCTACCTGATACAAGTAACCCATGATCGTATAACGTCAGACCGGCAGATGTTTAATGTTTACATAGAGAGACAAACGCGTGTAAGGTTGAGATCATGGCCTTTAATGTGAAATCTGTTTAGATAAACTGTTTGCCGTGCGTCAGCAAGCCAGGTTTAGATTTGTAAATCGATCATCTTTATTCGTCTTACATGTCCTGTCTGACCTTCTAAATATAGATAGCGCTGTGTCGATTTTTGGACTTCGAGAACATGCAATCTCCTATCGGGGTCAAGTTTTTTAAGCATGTCGATTAGTTAAAGCTTGTTCATTAACTCTGTATTCTTTGATTAAAATTATATGTATATGGATGTATGTATGTGTAACCCGTGTAGGTGTAAGAGGTGAACATCCCTCGGCAAGCGGCAAGACGTCAGTCGACAATTTCAACTCTCCTCTCAAGTGTTCGAGTTGGGTACCCGGTATTCGTTTTGCATTGTGAGCGCCTTACATGGCGACTCGGCTGAAATATTCTACAGGGAGTGGGGAATTCGTATAGATGTACACTGATGCGGGAAAGATTACCTGAATCTGATGGCTTGGACAACAGAGTAATTGATAATGCCGTATCTTACCAACGGAGACGTCGCCGCAGCGCGACGTCTCTTATTGTTGCACATATAAGTCTCCAAACCGTCTCCACGACAAAATATATTTTTCGCTTTCAGCATAATGCGTAACTTCCAATCGGAGACGTATTCAACACGGGTGCCAACAGTCGCGTCTCGGGGTGCCCTATCAATCGCGGTGACGTATCTAAGACGTCTTCGCCGCCGCGGTGATGCATCATTTTGCAGCGACGCGACGTCTCAACAACGTCTTAAAAGCAAAATGAAGGATACGTGCCCGAGATTTCTCGGAGACTAAAGAAGTCTCGAAAAAAGGTGAAAACAAAATCGAAGATTCATTCTGACTCCTTGGAGATTTTTGTGGAGACGTCTCGGATACGTATCCGCAATTAGAGAAATCTGTAGTCGCAAAATTAAATATTTTTGTTATGTTTTCTTTGAACAAAACAGCAATAGAAGAAAATATATCAGGCACGTTCTATTTTTAGTCAAAGGGCATGTACATTGTTTGTATATAGTATGCCTATTAACCTGCAACTTATTTAAATGATAGCAAACTTACCGACTCATATTCTCCTCAATATCGAAAGCAAAAGAAATTTATATTCCATTCATGATTTTGAGACAATTGGATTGTGGGCTTCTGAATTAGCATATAAACGGTCATTTAATTACGCTTATGAGAGAACTGGCCACGCCCTTTCTACTTCATGCAATCCCAAAGTATTCATAGTTCTATTGATCTTAATCTCTGTAAATCTAGTTAAGCAGGTTTAGAAAAAAAATGGTAAAGCGGGCATAAGCATGTTTTTATTGGTCAAACTATCGCCAAATGTTGTTTTTACACGAAACATGAATCCCCATTTAAACCTTTTTTAAATCTAATTTTGGTTCTTTTTTTATATTTTTTTGTAAAATCAGTTTCATGTCGAAAAAGTAAAAAATCTAATAAGCTTAACTACTCCTGCTATGATGTAAAACAAGATATTACTGAAAGTTTTCAATTTTATATTGTTTCCATAAACAGTCATAAGTCCACATGCAAATTAATTTTCTGTTACAGGCCTACACTGAAAAAGCATAAAAGTAGCCTGCAATGATTCTAATTCACAATAATACAAATTGTGAAAAAAATGTGTTCAAGTTATTTTCATCGTCTGTATCGTGCGTGTTTGATTTTAATATATTTATTCAAATCAATTTGCCAAGGCCCGGCATGACGCGGAACTTAATTTAATGTCGACAAAATTACTAGACCAACATGTCAATATACCTTCTTAGCCAAGATTGAATACCAATCGTTACATGCCTCATTATCGTAGGTCTTTTTCAGATTATACGGTTCGTTTATTTGATTGCATTTTTAATTCTTAGATAAGGATATGATTTCAGAATGGTTTTTAACCACTGCCCCCCAAAAGAAAGCCTTATACGGTTATACCATGTATACAGTACACCCTTTTCATATTGCTTCCCTCGTTAATCACTTTAATAGGTCCGTAGTACAAACGGTATCTATTATTATTCATTGATCATTCGCGAAGTTGAGGTAAGTGTGACGTGCCCGTCTACGTCTACATGTACGCTGTATAACGTACAAGCTTTTTGTCAACGATGTACCACGTATACCAATGGTGATGTTCATCTACCCAATAAAATTCGCCTCACGGTTTCTATTTGGCAGTAAAAATTACCCATTAATAACACTTCAAAAATGTCATAAACTCTTCCAAATTTTTCGCAATATTATACTCTAGACGACTGTGTTGTTTTTATGTTTTTATTAAGTGCAGTTATTTCAGATTTCGTGAACAAACGATGTCTTTCTCGACCATTTTCCGCGCGATTTTCGCTTGTTTTCGCTTACGTTGGTTGACTGTACACGAAACGCTGGGACCATACGTTCTTTTGATTGGGTACGTTTATTGAATTAATGTCGGTATCGTGTTGAGTATTATATGATTGTCCTCGTTGGTACAATACAATATACTACAATACAGATACGACATTTGAAGTAATATGAAAGAAACAAAAATAGCTTTGGTATCAAGATTTACTGAACTTGTACATGGGAGAGCAATAAAAAGGGGTGTGGCGTGTTTTAGCTCTCGAGAAACGACAAAGAAATATATTTTTTAAAGCGCTAAATTTCTCAGCGCTACTTATTTAAACGAAATATAAATCAAAGATACAAATTTGATAATGATTTGTCTTTAATTTTAAAAGAAAATATAACAATTAGACTCAATGGCGTAATGAACCGAGAATTTTAAGGGGACCAGATAAGGCGTATCGTGTTCGCGTAAACTTATAAAATGTTACGGGCGAGCGAAGCGAGCGTACAATTTTTTACATTTTTATTACAAAAATACAATTTTGTGATAGACTTTGACATAATATTTAAAAAAAATATATCATATTTTACCCTTCTCTATTTCCTTTTCTTTCCTTTTCTTTTTTTTTTTCTTAGGCATATTTTTTTTTTTTTTTGGGGGGGGGGGGGGCAAAAGCCGCCAAGTCCCCCATCTGTATGCCAGTGAATAGACTGCATAGAAAATGTGATTAAAAACTGAATGAGATCAAATACTTGCAAAAACACTGGTATGAAAGGATGGGGCTACAATACAAGATATATACGATACAACTTATACGTAAGCCTACACAAAGGACAAAATATATACCGATATTATGATACACAAGACGCAAAATATATACACTGCAAGAATATACATGAAACTGGTGAAAGGTCTTATCTAACTATGGACTAAATTTAACTAATGATATCACAACATGTTCTGTCCGAGGAATTACCAAACCGGGGCCCTGGGGACTTTTTGGGGGGTGCTTAAGTAAGTTTGAGAAACCACAAAAAAAGTTTTCACTCTAAATTGAAGGCCGTTTTGGTCACAAGAAATGTGAAATTAGTGACGAGAAAAAAAAGTTTCAGCACAAAATGTTGATCTTTTTTTTACATTCCTCCAATTTTACACACCTACCAGAATCCCAGGGGGTGCTGCCAATGGAAAATAATACAAGCAGCACCACTGGGAAAATCTTGGGGGTGCTTCAGCACCCCTAGCGCCTCCCCCCCCCCCCCCCATCTTCCCAGGGCCATGGACCGAACCCGCCCAATTCATTTTCTTCCGTCTGGAGTCATTCGTCATCCAGGGGCGAGGGGGGGGGGGGGGGGGGGAGACGACCTAAGTGTGACGTCATGTTTCTTATTTGCCTGTTTGCAAATGATGTGATATAAGATTCTACTGCCCAAATCCCTCCTGTTGTCACTCTTTTTTCTTCTTTTTTTTTTTCTTTCTTCCTTTCTTAATCTTTTTCATAATTTTCAGGGTTTTTCCCCTCGTTGAAAATCAAAAAGGGTCTCCGCCTGCCCCATGTAGCACTGCCCTGATTATGAGTGACTTAAACCATAACTTAACATATGAGAAACCAGAAAGATCTCACCCTTCATATCGCCGTGCTCCGGTGTAAAATATCGTATTGTATATTTATCGATTTGAGCGGGAAACAAAAATGTTCTTTCGTACATCTGTCGCGACGCATTATGGGTATGTCGTTCAACGTCCATTATTATTACCTTGGTACACTCGGGCTTTAAAAATGATGTTTACCGTGTTTCAGTTTAGACTGTAGAGGGGTTAATAGTTCAGGGTCATTTTTAGTTAATATTTCCGCGAGCCAATATTAATACCAGTACTTCCGAAGCATACACCGATAAAATGTGATGTGATCTAAATATTTATTTCATGATGAGATTCTTCCGATTTCATTGGTATAATCAATCTCTTGATTTCCTTTTAAATACATTACTAATATCCGCTGTTAAAGCATGTGTAGTTACACCGCCATGTTGTATTATACAGTGCTCTCAGGCGATTCACATGAAATGTTGTAAATGGATCGAATCAATGACGTCAAAGGAATTGAATTGTTATTCAGTCATCATTTATCACGCTGGCCTATAATCATTACAACAGAGACGGATAGCAGGTATTTATGGGAGGTAAGGTGGGCCCACCCACCCCCCTCGCTCTAATGAAAAAAATGAACAAGCATTTAAAGGGCAAGTTCACCTCAACATAAAGTTGATTGGAATAAATATAAAAAATCCAACAAGCATAACACTGAAAATTTCATCAAAATCGGATGTAAGATAAGAAAGTTATGACATTTTTAAATTTGATTCGCTAAGTTTCACAAAACTGTTATATGCACTTTCTGGTAGGTATGCAAATGAGGCGACTGATGACATCATCCATTAACTATTTCCTTTGTATTTTATCAAATAAAATTTAAAATATTCTAATTTTCTCCTCACTATCACGTGAAGGGAGTTTTATTCCTCCTTGAATATGTGGAATTACCATATTTTTAGCATTTTGTAGTTCAGTCAAGTTGGTCCTTACTGTAAAATTAGTAAAAATTGAAATATTGTATGATTCAAACAATAAAAAACGTAAGAAATAGTGATCGACTATCTCATTTGCATGTCACTGAGTGGTGCATTTCACTATTTTGTGAAAAATAAGCAAAACTTCAAAGTGTCATAACTTTCCTATTTTACATCCGATTTGGATGAAATTTTCAGCAATATGCTTGTTAGATATTTCTCTATTGATTCAAATCAACACTTTCTTGGTCGGACTTGACATTTAAGGAATGAAATAAACTAAAATTAATTTACAAATCATGCAAATTATGAATCAAAACGAATTGAAGATTGAATATATCGATAGAATTGAAGTAAGGATTAACGTAAAAAAAATGAGGAGGCCTGTTGATTTAGGTAAACATTTCAATTGTAAGTAAGCGAAGCAAGAGAGCAAAAATTTGACCTTTTAATACAAAAAATCCATTTTATATAGAGTTTGACATAATTTTCAGAAAATAGTATGATATTTCATACTTTTCTTTCCCTTGTTTTCTTTGTCTTAAAAAGTTTGGGTGTCCATGGCACCAAGCACCCCCTATATGTAATACTCAATTGCCGAACTACTATCACCCCCCCCCCCCTCCTCCTCCCATACGCCATCAGATAAATGTCGGCTGATGTGTTCTTACCGTATGTCACGTATGTCAAGCAAGATAGCAATGGTGTGATATCGTTAGGGGGGGGGGCTAATCGTGTCGAAACTGATTGATACTCATGACAAGCTCTCCAATTGGACGAAGTGATAGGCCTAATAGATTTGGGCAATATTTTGACTAGCCTCTCGTAGAGGCCCTGGCGGCTAATAATATAGCGAGTCAAAATGAGTGAGGTCAAACTTTTTTTTTTTCATTTTATAAAGGACAAAATTTTGCTTTGCGAGCTTGCGACTTTCGGAATTTTTGCCCAATTTTTGGCCCCTCACATGTTCAGCTCTTTGCGCTGTTATACCTGGGATGAAATGTTTTACGAGGATTTGAGCGCAAAGTATTTTGTCCTTTCAAGTTGAAACCCGTATAGCCTTTTAGAGCCGACTATCAAATTTAAGAACAGACGTGTCATTTCTCGGTATCTTTCAGTTTCACGGGCCGTGGACAGCTGGCAATACGCATGATTCTCTTTAAAAATGAATATCCTATGGAAAGAGAAAGAAACATAACGGTCAAAAGACGTGCTTCGGATACAAAGTGAATGAGGGGAGATATTACACAGACAGGGAGGAGCCGACATGATATTATAAATGAGTATAATATACCAAGTAGACATGCTAGAATGAATATAGTCAATTATAATGTTCGTGCGATATCATAAAAGAACATACAATTTGTCAACATGCACAAAGATCCTAAACATGTCAAACAGCATGACTTCAGATATAATATGGTACGAGGGAATACGGAGGGAGAGAGAGAGAGAGAAAGAAAGTGAGAAGGGGTTAAATACTTTATAATTTATTCGCATTCACAAAATAGGAATTTATCTTCCTTACATTGTTACAAACATTAAACAAACAATATACATATAGAGTGAAACTTGAGCACACAAAGTACCAAAAACAGACACAACTAAAAAAAATATGTGAGAACAATAACAATAGAGCATAAGGTATCTTCAATACTTAGCCCTATGGAATTATTGCACAGCTATACCTTTACGGAAAAAAGATAAAACCGTATAATTATGAAATTATACAGTGCGTCCCAGAAAAAAGGAAAACGAGATTCTCATGTCTTTTTCCTTCAAAAGGAAAATGAATTACATTATCACACAATTCAATTATATCGCCATATTTTGATTCCTAATTTGAAACGAACACTTCACGCATTAATAAGCAAGACGAGTTTGAAATTTTAATATCAAAATCAAGTTGCGCAGAAAAGTTTAACAAAATTGGTTCGTGTTACGACGACCGTGTGTATTCAACGATTTGCTCATTAGCATTTCTTTTGTATTCTTTGTTAAGTTTCTCTCACTGATCCCTGAAATGAGAGTCGATTCAGATTCACAAGTGAGTTTCTGCGCAAATCATTTCTGACAGGCCTCAATATTTATTGTTTGTAATCTACCATGCGCGAACGATTTGCTAAAATGTTGGTCTTATATGAAAGATGAGATTCCACTCTCACCAGTAAAAACATATTTGCGAAACACATTGCGAAATTTGTCACTGAAAACGGGTTTCCTTTTTTGTGGGCCGCACTGTATCGTAAACAAAAGACAGAAAATATAAATGTTGTTGGCATATGGGAATGAATAAATCAAAACCGGACTTGTTTTTCCCTATCTTCCCTGATATCTTCATTTTGTTTACAATGAGATGCGATGAGATAATTTTCTCTCATCGATTTATTTTCTTCCCAACCCCTTGGGTAAGGCACTTTGCGGCGGCATCGTAGCGAAAGCGACAAAAACTCCGATCAAACGACCTCAACGCAATGCGTATAGCTTTCATGTACCGACGATAATAGGCGGATACGATATGATAAAAAAAACGGCAAAATGTTTTATCTGTGTATTACAGTTGTTTCGCGTGCGTATATCGTATTAAGCGATATCAATAGTGTGATATTTTCTGTGTGTATAGCGAATGTATGTGTGGTAGTGCGTGTTTCCTCGGTTAATTCTCTTGTTAAGATGGGAATTAAAAAAATTACTGTGTCCTAAACTCCATATAAAGAATAGTTTTCAATGACTAAAGCATGATTTTCGATTGTGCTACAATCATAACCTTAATAATAGGACCGCAATTTTAATCTGTATATGTTTATCAGGCTCATTCTGTGTGTTTGTGTGTCCACGGTTTGATATGTAATCGTGCGTGTTGACATGGTATAAGGACTAGCCATATTGACTATAATGTAATGACACGATGAGAGTCATTAATCAGTTCATTTGTTAATAATGACACCATGACGGCCTCTCTATAAAGGATACACACCACAGGCGGATTGCAGGATTTTTCAGGGGGGGGGGGCATTTTTTAACAGGACTTTTTTTTTTGACAAGCACAAAAACTGTTCACTATTGTAAAACGGAGGTGATTTTAATTGTTCCAGGAAAAATTTGACAAGCAAAAAAAGTAGGTTTTCACTAAAAAAAATAGGGGTCTTTTTGTTCCAGGGAAAATCTCACAAGCCAGAAAAAAGATCCTCATTTGCGTATGCGTGCATGATGTATGGCGACCTTTCATCTATTTCAAGCACGCGATATTGTGTTGCTATCGTGATCATTTTATTATTTGACTCACAGTATTAAGTGCTTGAATTATGCATAAATGCAGTGTGGAATAGTTCGTGGAATTTCCAAGGTTTTTTCTTATATTGCATTGCTCGTCCATGAATTACCATGGTTTTAATGAGGCAAGGTATCATCAACATACTTGAGTGATTTTTTTTTTATCGCGTCGAATTTTATGATGACTTTTGTGAGTATTCATATCGATCGCAAGCGAGGGAAGAAAAGTCCGACCAGAACTGTTTTCAGACATTTTTTTTTCAGCCCCAGTGAATTCTCAACTTAAAATAAGCGCTAATTACATCGAGAAACATCGAAGATTTTGTAACAATAAGTAAAATAGGAATATAAGACATGAATAGTATAGGGCTCATTCAGATGGTTATTTCCAGCGTCACTGAAAAAATAAAGAGGCAGAGACGTCATTCCTCTTTTTTTTCTTCGAAAATGATTAAATCGGTCTAGTAATCGTTTCAAAAGGTATGTGCGATTTTTTTTTTCATGTAGACCTGCGCGGGCAAACTTCTTACGTCATTGCGCATGACTTAGGCTGTCAACTGAGTAGACCTACGTCCTCGCATCCCATTCAATAGATTGCTTTCGCTGCAGAAAATATGCAAGATTGCAAATTCCCTACGTAGAAAAACATACTGATGAGGATTGTTTAACAATAAAAGGGTAAATAATGTTTGTTAGTAATGACAATGCATTTTATAGATGATCCTGATTATGATGATGATGATTTACATAATATCATCTTAAATAAAAGTGATTAAGTCTTTCGTGTATGTTTAATTAATGAGCACGGAAAATAAGTATTAAAGGGGAAGACAAATATTATAATTGTTATGCCTCCCAAATAAGAAAGACTGAAGGAGGATAAAAGAAATATAATTTGAAATATCACACCCCGTATCACACGTTCTATTTATCACGATAAGTAAACAAAACATCAATATCTTTGTAAGGTAAATGCTGTATTTAGTGTGTGGGCATTGGGTTGACTTTTTCCATGTTTTCGGCTGTCTATACCTAAATAGAATAGAATTTCAAATGATACTGACTGATTGTTATCATCATAATATCCTCGTCATAGGTTTATTACAATTCAGCTTCGTTCGTGCTTGCCCTAATTTCACAAAGCTACCGAGATCAATCTGAAATGACGGCGGATGATAGATGGCGCTGTTCAGTTTTAGAAATTTGCCTGAAAGAGTCAACAAACAGCACAAGAGAATTTGAAGCGTCCTTCGCGGGGAGCGAAACTGGATATCATTTCGTTGTCAACTGGACATGGGCATGATGGGCGTCAGCGAAAACATGGACTTATTACAACCATGGCGAAAAGGATCATCTTCTGTTTTGGGGGACGAAACAATAAATGTTCTCCCCCCCTGGAAAAAAGAGATAATCCTTTTCGCTGACGCCAATGGCAATGCCGTACCCCGGTGCCGTACATATTTCGGTCAAATTTGGGAAGATGCACCCCCCCCAAAAAAAAAAAGATTATACAGGTAGAGCTTGTGGAATTTTCCACGGGCTCTGCTAGTACTATATAATAAATAATAATATTGATAATATTTAATTTGTACTAATATAGCGCATAATCAATTAAAACTGCTTTATGCGCTTTATACAAATTGTTCTCCAATATCACAATTACACTACAACAAAAATAACTATGTTTTCAAATGTCTTTTAAACGATTCAACAGAAGTACATGATCGAAGGTGAATTGGTGAACTATTCCATAATTTGCGACCGCAAAAATCATAGCTAGCTTCTCCCCTTTCGAAACAACTCTAGGAATTTGTAAAATTGTAGTGTCTTCACTAGAACGAAGTGTGTAATGTGGCTGGTGTGGTGATCTAAGTAAACTATAGAGGTACCCTATATACTACAGCATATTCAAACATGATCTTGAACTTCATAATCCGTTACACAAAATAAAGCAAATTATTATTTGGTGCATCCATATTGCACAATCCGTTGCCATCCGATTTTCAAACAAAATGTAATAACAATGATTTGATATGAACCTTCCAACCTATAATTTTTCATGATCAAACCTAAAAATAGTTATGAATAATGAAATCGAAATTCAAGTATATTTTAATAATAGACCGAAAGCTTCAGCCTCTGTTCGTCGGTTGTTCCGCTGGACTATAATACTTGTTCCTCGACATACACCACCTCCATAGACTGAATTATGTCTTTCTCACACATTCTTGCATAGGGAACCTATGCCCAAAAGTGAATCCTTGATTTGTACCATTGATACCATTTTTTGCATCAAAATATAGGTCTATAAATGATTTAAATTTTAAAAATAATCAGAATCTAGTAATCAACACCACCTCCGTGCAACCTTATACAGTGTAGGAATCAAACCCTCGTACATCGAGCCCAATGGGTATAGGTCCCTCACTCTGTGGGCGAAATGGCCAACGGTCTGTAAAGAAGGAGTAACCAAAGTTTTTTTTTCTGTTAAGAAACTCCTCCAAACAGACGGATTTCAATCGTATAAGGACGCCACCATCGGCTACGACTGGAAGGATTGTTAGTTGTCTGACTCGTGGGTTGTTTGAATCGTTGGTGTCAGTCTCGTGGGATACTGACTCCATCTTGCTAATCCCTATGGTGGCCCTGAAGGGACATCGCGAATAGACCAAATCGCGAATATTCACGACGAAATTCACGACGTCGCCAATTTCGTCGTGAATTTCGTCGCCAATTTCGTCTCGAAAATCAAACTTTCATTATTTTGCGTGATTTACAAATTGATTTTTAAAAAGTGCTCAGTAAATATGACAGTTTTATGGTCTGAATATTAACATTTTCCGCTCGCGCTGCGCGCCCGCAAATTTTGATTTATCAGGTACCTATTATTTTCGTGTATTCCATAAGGTTTTCAAAATATCCCTTTTCAGGTCTGATTGTCAAAACGTATCAGCTAGCGCTACACGCTAGCATTTTGATCGTATGTCTCAATATTGATTATACAATCCCCTTTTCATGACAATGCACAGATTTAGGCTCGCATTAATTGTTAAAATATATTAACTGATGCATCCTATTTATAATTACAAAAGTGCTTGGAATGTCCAGTTTTCAGGCCATAATATCATCAGACTTCACGCCCTCATTAGGCATTAATGAATAAGATATTAATTTAATAATTGAATTGTCCCTTTTGTTTCATCTCGCGCTTAGCAAGAGGAATAGGAAGACATTCATCATTTTCATATGACATGTCCTACAATCATGTCCTAAGGATGTACCGGTCCTATGTCAAAACTCAAAGTAATAATAATGAAAAAAATCAGCTCTGTGCGATCCATATCCACTTTACAATTTTCTTACAAAGTGCTTGAAATATAGAGCTGAAATTGACTCTTTTTTCAGATCGGAATATCAAATAGTTTAAGCTCGCGCTTCGCGCTCGCTTTGATTTTCATGATAAAAGATGTATTTAGAATGCCTAGATTCTAGGTCTAAATATGAAACACGCGCGCGCATGTTTATTCAGATATTCAACTTGTTCTCTATTCAAATCATTATCCAGTTTCAGATCACAATATAAACAATTTTCTGCTCGCACTTTGTGCTTGCATCATTAATGTAGGAATTACTCATTCTTTTTCAAATTTACAAAACATGAATAGAGTGTCCCGTATTTAGGTCTAAATCTCGATTTTTTTCCGCTCGCGCTTCGCACTCGCATCAATTGTTTAGTTATATAGCTATCCTGTTCACGATTACAAAAATTGATTAAAATTTTCCATTCTTTATGTAGAAATGTCAAAATTTTTCAGCTCGCGCTTCGCGCTCGCATCAATTGTTTATTATATACCTATTCTGTAAAAGTTACAAAAAGTCCTTAGAATTTCCATTTTTAAGTAAAAATGTCAAAAAATTTAGCTCGCGCATCGCGCTCGCATTATTTGATTTTTAAAATATATAACGTCTTCATGACTAACTACATGCAGTCTTTAACAGGTACCTATTCCACCAGTTAATTTCTGCTCGCGCTTCGCGTTCGCAGTAATTATTTATTTGCATACACATCTTTTTTAGGAAAACAAACATTGCCCAGAATGTTCAAATTATAGGAAAAAATACATAAGATTTCCAAAAATATTTAGCCCGCGCTTCGCGCTCACATTATATAAATAAGTATCATGATATTATATATTTATGTTGATTTATAAGAATATTGCTAAGAAGACCATCCCTTCACATAAACCAAAAATCATCTTCGAGCGGCTGATCGGGGAAAATATGGCTGAAAAATAATTCCGCCCCCTCCCTTATTGGCGAAGGCTGGATCCGCCCCTGGAACACCTAACAGGCAATGCGAGCGCGAAGCGCGAGCGAAAATTTTATATAGTGACATGAAATATTCTTTTTATTTCCATGTCTTCCCCTCATCTAATTTTTTTAACTCGTCTTCCTCCTCTTCTTTTTTTCTCCTCTCTTTTCCCTCCTTTTTTTATTTCTTTCTTCCCTTTTTTTTTTGCTCCGCCAATAGGGGGAGGGGGCGGGCCCCTCGGCCCCCCTCCCCCTGGATCCGCCTATGCATATGGATAGCAGTGGACATCGTTCTGTCGTTTCAATGGTTTATTTTCAATAGGTCTAATGCCAACTCGTCTGCTATCATTTTGGTCTACCATCAGTTCGTCCACTATCCACATGGTCTAACTGCCATTTTGTCTAATAACCAGGTTGGTCCAATTGCCATTTGTTCCATATGCCATTTGGTCTAATTGAACTAAGTGTTAATTGGGCGAAATTAAGGAAAATAAAATTGATATTAGACCAACTAGTTATGTGACGAAATGGTCATAGACGAACTGGTGATTAGACGAAGTGATGACTGGACCAAATGGTTATTGGACCATATGGTTGTTAGGCGAAAAGTTAATGGACAGAATTGCATTAGACTAAATGAATGTAGATCGACCCTGCAGTGGAGGAATTAGCAGCAGACGAATTGGTTTCATTCCGCATACCGCCCAGGCAAGCAAAACAAATTCACGACGAAATTGGGCTAATCATTTCATTATGCCAATGATCAGTACTGGCCACTATGCAAACCCTGCACTGGAGGAAAGTTGTCTGAACATGCAGCATAAGGTCCATATACTCAGTTAGACTCCCTCGTTCGGTGAAAAACAATAAGCCAGTTCGTAGGTCCATTCCACTCTGCGCATGATCAGAAGAAGGTCATTCGTACTAAAGTGACATGGTGGTTTAAAATTCAATGAAAAAAAAGATAAGCTCCAACTTTGATGTCTTGATTATTCATATATTGTTTTGAATTGTGTTTTTCATTTACATCCACACAAAAAATGCGCCCACGAATGACTAGAATATTTCACAGTTTGCCACGTACATTGTACGACATCCTCTAATATGTATTCAAAGAAGTAATGCTACAAATATCTTCATAGAGTGTTCATTGATGTGCGTTTCATGAAATTTGTCAGCACTGACAAGTTGTCTTTCTCCGACAGTTACCATAGTAACAGTCAGAGGCCAGTGCCTTTCAGCCAATCAAAACCAAGGATTTCACTGAAATTGTCAGCACTGACAATTTAGTCAGTGCTGACATCTTTCATGTAACTCATCCTGCTATGTAAGGCATGCATACGCAATATCTTGCTTTGAAATCTGCCTATTATAATGAAAGAAATGAAAGGTCATTTGACCAAAATTGTCCATGGAGTAACTAAGAACTGGTCTATTGAATCTGAAACAGGGTACAAGCTCTATCTGTGCTGGTCTTGCATGGAGACTCATTTGTTGATCGAAGTTTCAATCGGGGTCTGCGCCTGCAGACTAAGTGCCGTCCGAGGATCTTCCTGCTTGCTGTGTGCTCATGCGCGACCAGGCTGCAGGGAACTCGCATACGCTTTTTAAAGGGACCAACAGGTCTGCTGGCATTCTAACAATTTGTGCTGGTCGTGATAGCATCCTTTGGACTTAGGAGCACGGATACTTAGGAATCAATGAGTGTGGTGCCTTCTTCGTCCCTTGATGGTGAGATGGATTCAACCAAAATGACCAAGGAACAAACCAGAGAAGATAGTTTTATCTCCAGCGATGTGGGGCATAGTTCTAGCGCTATCAGAAAAAAGGCAAGCTTTTTCTTCTTCTTCTTCATTCCCCTACATACAAATTATAGATGTACACTTCGAGATCATTTAGATTACATTTGATTCTGATTCAATGTGTATTTATTGTGTGGTTATAACAATTTATTCCTTCTACTCCCAGGTGATTCAAAGGCCTTTTCAACGAAGAACTGGGCCTGAATCATATTTTTTTTGCTGCATAACTGATGATGGTTGTAATACAATACGGGGACGGCACCACGGGGGACCACATCATATCATTTTTAAGTTATGAAAGGGGATGTAGGAGAGAAAAGAAAAAGAGGGAAAGGGGAATAAAATATATATACAACGTGTTTCTAAAAATATGGCAACCAAAGTTCAAAGGTCAGCTGTATAAAAAAATACATAATTATCATATTCTTAAAATTTTCGAAATAAATTACTGAGTATAGCTCATTTGGTTTGACTCGCGTCGAAATTGTAACGGGTCACAGACTTCTTCGAAGGTAAAGGGTGAATCCTGCTATTTTCCAAGTTTTGGTTTTCAATATTCCTGTACCATGCGTACGAAACCAACCTTTTCTAGGTTTGGTTTCAGCGGGGTTTTCACAGCAAGTTTTAGTGAAATGTTATCTCCTCTGCTGTTTGCGAGTGGATCGGAGTGGATGTAATGTTACATAATGATACTTACGTTAAGGCACAGTATGTACGATTGGCATGAGCCGGGGTCCTGGGAGTGATTTTTTACCGGGGGAAATATCTTCTATTTTCTGATGTCTATTCTGGTCCATTCGTCATAACGCTTGTCATGCTTGAATTGAGGGCAATATAATAGGATCCATCTCATTATGCAGCTTAATAAATCATTTTTATTTAGCTATTTGTTTATTTAAACGAGGATTGCGATTTTTCGATCTCCCTTTCCTTTATTACTTATGACTTGCTTTGTAAGTAAATTATGTGGATTAATAGTTTAATGGCGCGAATACTAGCTAGGATAGTAAGAAGACGATTGGTTGATGTTGTGTTATGAAATTTGCATAATACTACTACTTGGCGCATCCAGACGCCCGTACATGATCACCGGATATACACACTAAAATTAGAAGACGCGAGTTCCGGGAGTCATGCATATTTAAATAACTCGTCAATATCCTGAGAAAGTTGGGTGAATCAAACTTCTTGTACAGAAATGTTAAATTGATTACCCATAACATTCGTCTGCTCAACTTTAACGAGATGAAAATAGATTGAAGACCCTGTCACATCTTACCATCTTTGAAAACCGTCTGAAATGCAAGAGCATACCGTCCTGGTTTTCTAGACGCGTCAGAAACGTTACAGACTTCGTTGTATCTAATTTCAATTGTAGTCTACAAAAAGTGTGAGACGATAAGTAGATGATCGAGCTTTGATAATAATAATAATAATTTGATATATATAGCGCTTTTTCGAGAGGATACAAAGCGCTGTTGATGGCATAAGACAAGTCAAGGTTTACGGTTATATATTAAGTGTATTTGTACCTGGTTAGCGGCTCATCTTGTAAACAACAAACAATTACGTAATTACGTAATCGGTTTCAAATGTATGTAGATGTCATTTTTTTTTTACAAGTGCACACCTAGTTACCAATAATGCATATAGCATTTTCATTTATTTGAAAGCAGGATAAAGGAGCGTTGTAGATTAAATGCCTTGCTCATGGGCATAGTTGCCGCGGAATGTATAGTTTCAAAATGGTAAGGTTGATACCTGTTACCATCTGGACACCCTAATGAGATGAACATGACTTTAAGCCGTCTCATCCGGCTCTTACAACGTCAAAATCTAAAGAAATACTAATCTTCCAAATTGTTTTCGAGACGACAAAAAACCGTCTTATAAACAAGACGATTTTTCATCGACACTATAGGCGAAGGTGAATACACGGGTTACACCCCAGTGAGATGGGTGTCTTTATACTCGTTTGACCAATCATTTTAATCGGCTCTACCAACATGACCATAACGTCAAAATCTAGAGAAGTACTAACCTTCCAATTGTCTTTAAGACAAAAAAAAAACGTCTTGAAGTCAATACGATATTCATCGGCTCTATCAACATTAAAAACTACAGAAACAGTAACCTAACTTATTGTCCGGCTGAAAGCAAATCTAAGAGTCCTAGTCTATTTGCAGGCACAGACCCTTGGTTTTCGCAACTCACATAGTGCATGATGTAGAGTCTGAAGTAGTGAGACTAGATTCACTATGGACTGTGGCTGGCTCTTATTTGACACAGTCATAGTCTTTGGCATCTAGTCTTTACTCTAGACCTGTTAATGGTTTAAGTGTCAACTATTTTAAATTAATCTGATGCGACTGAAATACAAACATATAGGCTACATATTACGTGTAGAATACTCTCTTGACATGTTGAAACCTTTCTTTGTCCCGTATTTTGAAAAAAATTGTGATCAATGCATGGCTTTGGCTCACGGTTGTTAGCCAATCTCCCGGGATCAAAGCCCGACGGGGCCGACGCACATTGGATGATCCGTTGCGATCAGATGGTCAAAGAAATAGCATTTAAAATGAATAATCCAGCCTAAAATCTTTATTGACAAAGTTTCAAATAGAGTTATGGATATATTTAACCTGGGATATTTAAATAAATTTTATTGCCTATTTCGGTCCTCCCTAACCCTGCATAAAAGCAAATCCAATTCTAAAACGCGATGACATGTCATCAGCAGTGACTTGAAACCGATTTGGACTTAAATCTATCGTGTCGGTGCCCCGGTCGGTGCAAGAACGCCGTTAACACCACACCCCGGTGGGGGGGGGGGGGGTACTCGAATTATAACATGATACCTATATGTTGCGCCAACTCGAAAATAGGGGGCTCTGGAACTAAATCTTGGTCTTAAAATGAGGGACTCCGGAACGACTCCTGGATCAACGATTGCTAAAAACGCAATGCTCTGTAACGGACCACATAAAAACGGGGGTCTCCGGAACTCAACGAATTTTCAGGGAACTTCCCTCGAAGAGATTAATGACGCACGATGATGGACGTCCTTCATAAACAGTCCGGACATCGCAACCATATTCTGAATTTGGAATAAAAGATGGCCTCTGATTGCGAAAAAACTCTGCTCGGAAGAGTATATGTTATTTTGTTGTTTCTTGCAAAATATCCCGATGTTGTGGATGTTGCAAAGGGGAGCTGGAAATTGTTTGTTCTGATACTTGTAATAATAATAATAATAATAATAATACATAGGATTTATATAGCGTCTTTTCCATTTTGATTAAATGCTCAAGGCGCTTTAGGAGAGCGAAACATAAAAGTAAAGAGAACTAAGAGTACAAAAAAAAAAAAAAAAAGGCTATTGGTTAAAAAAATGATTATGTGTGATGTTTGTGGCTGTGCCAGGAAAACATTAAAAAGTCTGTAATTTCATAGTGCGTTACTCTGTGCATACATTTATTTATTTCATTTATTTATTTCGTCTTTATTCAACAGGGTAGCCCCATCAGTAATTACAATACTGTTATACTAGGAGGCCCTGCATAACATAAAAATACATATACATAAATATACATGAAAACATCCGAAGGTGATATGAAAGATCAGTACAAAATGATATAATATTGGATGCTACTTGTCAACGAGCAATAATAGAAAACAAATATTTACAATATAATTTATGATTACAAGAAATGTTCACTTTGGTTAAGTTATGGTCAACGAAAATATAAGAAACAAAACAGTTTATTTTAAGGCTAGTAACAAAATAAAGTGTAATAAAACAAAAGACACTTGGTAGGAGCAAATCCGGTCTAAACTAGTCATATAACTTATTATATTACATCAGTCCCTGTGTCGTATTATTGGCTGAACTGAATTTAGATCCACGGTCGGAAGCACTATTCAGGCGATAGGAGAATGAAACCCTTGAAACCAGCTGAATCCATATCAAAGAAACATATTGTTGAAAGTTTGAGGAAGATTGAAAGAATAATAAGAAAGTTATGAGCATTTGAATATTGAGATCACCGCCATGTAGATCCTCCTATTGGCAATGCGACCAAGATCTGTGATGTCACACACGTAAAACTCCCTCATTACTTTAGTACTTATTTCACTTATATTCTCACTTTTATGGAGTCTATCACAAGGTGAGGTGTTCTCTTTATGAGAGGGCAAGTACAGAGGTTTCACAACATTATATCATTGATGAATCGTTTGTCATATGATTAGAATGAGCAAAAAGAGATGTTTTGGGGTATATTTTCAGTGTCCAAAAGGGGAGAGTTGTTCATCTGTGACATCATAGATCTTGGTCGCATTGCCAATGGGAGGATCTCCATAGCATTAGTGATCTCGACATTCAAATGCTCATAACTCTTCCATTGCCAGTCCTATTTTACTCAAACTTTTGTTGATCTTATTCTTTGATTTTTTTCTGCTTTCACAAATGCTAACTTGCTCCAAGAGTTTCATTCTCTATAGGGCAACATCCGGGGGTTGTTGTTATGGGGAAAGGATCAAGTTCTTTGTTTGGACATGAACCTTTTAGGGCCCATAGGATTAGTCTATTGTTACTGGGGGTAATGAGCGTTGTCACAGCAGTAACAATAGATAATCCTCCTTGGCCAGGTCCATGGGCAGATCGTGGTTCTGAGATTCGGGGGGGGGGGGGGGTCCTATGATGTAGCCACAGGGGATTTTATTGGCTTGGAATCAATTCGTTAAATTATTTAAGAGGGGTTTTTATCATCCCGGATTATCATATGTGAATACGGACATAAAAATGGATATATATAATTCGGGCATCGTGTCCCTTCCTTGAATGACATCGGTAGCTTCCTGTTTTCGTGTGATTAAACTTTCAATGCACTTTCTCCCATATTCTTATATTTTCTTCAAATTCTTCATTTTTTCCTCCGTCATTTTCTTCTGTTACGTGCATTACAAAAGTAGTGACCGGACCACTCCCCCCCCCCTTCCCGATACGCCACTGTTAATTTGTTCAGAACTTTAAATGTGTATTCAAACAAAAATGTCAAATGTGAATTTGCCCCCGCTCTCGTTTATAAATGAGATATATTACGCAAATATTAATAAACATTACTAATTCATGAATATTATTACTTTTAATACCAACTGCCAGTATCGTTATGTATCTTATGATTTCTAATTTGATAATCTTTACAAAAAAATTCGGAAACTCAGTGTTGTCTTTAACTTGTGTTTTACCCTGAAAAATATCTTATAGATAGAAAGTTTTGTTTATTCAGAATTTCAGGGAATAATGCCCTGCTTTATAAAATAGGAACAGGGAGGTTACGCAGTCCCACATAGCCATACTTTCTTTCATCTATAAAATAAGTATTTAATT
This sequence comes from Lytechinus pictus, assembly GCF_037042905.1. NCBI lineage: Eukaryota > Metazoa > Echinodermata > Echinoidea > Temnopleuroida > Toxopneustidae > Lytechinus > Lytechinus pictus. The sequence goes on from NC_087260.1 coordinate 23,834,205, forward strand.
TTCTTAACATTAACTTATACTACGAGGTTAATATTTGGCATTATTTCATTGGCTATTTCCATTGCCCCCCCCCCCACCCCCACTATTTTAACACCAATACTGATCGTATCGTCAAATGTAGTGATTCAAGATTTGAGATACATTTCACTTCATTCATTTATTTCCACAGCATGATATTTTGTTTGATTCACTTTACTCCGATTATTCAAACACATACGATTTTTATGATTTTCAACCTTGAAACCTCAGTCACATTTCCCCTACGGCGGCCGTACGGTGAGTCGAAAACAGCCGTTATTCAAACGTAATGTAGCTGGTACCAAAAAAATGTTAAAACGGCTGTTTTCGACTCGCCGTAGGGTAAATTTGAGTGAGATACGAGTGACTTTGAAAGTCAAGTGAAACGACAAGAAATTATTTTTTTTAAATGTTTGTCATAAGGCAGTATGACAAATTTCACTTTGTCTCATTTCTTTTTTTTTTAATCTAGGAAGGTTTATCTTTGCCTCTGATCTTCAGTGCTCTATCTGTCACAGTCGGTGGATCATTACTCGCAGGGTTCAATACCGCAGTTCTCTCAGTCCCTTCATCGGTGGGTATATCAAATAGGTTAAGAATCATGATTATGATAGGTCATAAGGCATTATTATGAAGTTTTAAAGCACTGGCGGATCCAGGGGCACATCCGGTCCTAGGCCCCCCCCCCCCCTCCCCTTTGAGAGCCACACAAATATTTTTGATGAAATTTGCCGTTGATAATGAAGCGAGGACTTTTCTTTTTCTTTCTTTTTGCTTGACATTTTTTTTCTGCAATACAATCCCCCCCTCCCCCGTTTGGAAACCCTGGGCCCGCCTCTGCTTTAAAGTACCATTTACTTGAAGAGATGGTGAGTTTATTACCCCATGACGACTTCATAGCCTTATTATGTCGACATGGCAAACTATGCTGTCTCGCAAAGTAAAGTTATCTATGAAATTATATGAGGAGATATGTAATATAACGTTAACATTAAGTGGATTCGCAGTGACGACATATGACTTTTATGAGTCTACTTATCAAGATAATAATTATAGTAACGTGTCGACATAATGTGAGTATTCGGTCAACTTGGCAAGATAAGCAACCTCCCAGTTATAGTCATGTAGAAATGACATTAAAGCTTCTGGATGTATTTCCTCGTGGATTTTTAGTTTGTTTTGAAGACGGCGATTTCCCAACATGACCTTGGAAAGGCCTTAGATTCGTGGCTCAAATCATATCGCTATAATTTATAGAAACTAACAGTTTCAAAATTGGGTAAAACGCCCGAGTATAATTCAGTACCCTAGATATGATTACGAATTTTTGAATGAAAGTTCAATTTCAGTTCTGTGCCATGTTATGAGGTAATTGTCAATTTTATTTATCGTGGTGCAAGGGACTCATGTATCACATCACAATATTGAAATATACTGTCGTTTATTCACTCATCCCTCTCCCCCACACCCCCCTCCCCCCCTCTATCTCTCTCTTATTGACTCGCCACATACGGTTCTATTTCTCTGCAACTGATTGTAATTTATTTGTCTTCTTCTCTCAAAGGAAATGAAGGAGTTTTTCAACGAGTCTTACCGCCATCGAATGGGATCTCATCTTGACCCAGAACAGGAGAGGTGGTTATGGTCAATCACCGTATCAACCCTGTGTATAGGAGCAGCCATTGGCGCCCTTTTATCAAGTTACCCTAGCAATAGATTTGGAAGGTGCGTCCGTTTAGGTGACACGACATTTGCTACGGCGACAATCGCTCCGGGCTTTATTTCGTCGAAGATATAGGGTTAGGGATTGCAATAGCGTTTTATGTTAGATTTAGGGTGAGATAATATAGTATTAAATCCAGGGTTGAAATTAGTCATTCCATAGATGTGTGGAATTAGCAGCGGAGCATTGGTCGCCGGAGGAAATGTCATAGAACCGTTGTTTATTGTCAATCGCAATTTTGAAATTTGATAAAACAGTACATATTTAAAGATAAGTCCATTTAAAGTTAGATAATTTCGTATGTTCGTTATCAGTAGTAATAGAAGCCCATGATTAACGCCAGTGAATGGAGATGGGGGGGGGAGATTGAGCGCAGTTTCCTGAAATTGCACTCACCCCCCCCCCTATTTATTCATTTACCGAAATACTCATCCAATGTCTGCGATGTTTATCATTAAATGTTAAATCATAAACTAATGTCATGCAACAATACTGGCTTTATAGCGCATTCGCTTGTGTGATTAACAAACTACTGTAATATTTCCTCGTATTCAACATTCTTCTTTAAATTAAAATGATCTTTGACCTCGAGTCATCGTGACCTATAAATTGTCAAATAAATCATGTTAAAAGCTTTCTTGATGAAAACAGGATAAACGAGGGCATCATGAAAAGGCCATTATTTCGGACGTGACAATGCCAACAGTTCGCATATATCTTACCTGTATTGTATCATAGACCTCGAAGTCACAGGTCTGGAACAATATCGGAAATAACATGCAATAGAAAATGTAAAGAATTTTTGATAAATGCTTCCTTTTCAGGAAGAAGACCATTATGATGAACAATGCTTTCTCAATATCCGGGGCTATGTTGATGAGTTTAAGTGTTATATCTCACTCATATGAGATGGTCGTTATTGGTAGATTTCTGGTGGGAATCAACTTAGGTAAGTCCTCGATCATATTTTTCTTTTTTTGTATATATGTATACTGTTTTTTTTTTCAAGACAAATAGTTGGAGTTGAGATATTTTTTTAATCGTAACTTTATCTTAACAACGTTGTTCACACTCTTAAAAAAGAAACACCGTCCGGTAATATCAAGAATAAACAAAAACGCTAACTGTTGTTGTTGTGTTTTACAGTTTTATAGTTTTAAATATTTTTTTTTCAAAATAACTGGGTCAGGAGTAACGACAAGCCCTCTTAACATCCACTCAATTAGTATGAAAGGTTGTTGTTTGTTCTTTTGATTTGATTTTTCTTTCTTAAATAACCGGGTCTAGAGGAAAGACTGCGTGCTATACACAGGCTTTATTCCAGGATTTTAGTTTTGAACGAATTACACAAAATATCCCCTAAAGTTTATTAAGCTTGTGGGTGAAAACCTAAAAAGATATTTAAAAAAGCTTGTGGGTGAAGTTATTATTAGTTTGTTTTCAAAATCATTACATTTGTCGGTATTTTTTACATTTATTGACGTTTTAACATTTGAGGTTGTTATATACTGTTATGGGTGAAACAGGCTCACCACCCACCCGATGACATCACCTTTTATTCTTATGTTGAACTTGCAGGAGTTGTGACTGCTGTTGTTCCTATTTACCTGACTGAGATCTCACCAACCAATCTACGAGGATTGGTTACAGCTTTACATGGAATGCTTCAGAACCTTGGTGTGTCGCTCTCTCAGGTAATTAGAGTTCTTTTTAATTGCCATGTTTTCTTGTCCTTTTAGTTGGTTCATGTTTTCAGTACAAATTAACATCTTTTCAGGAATCAAAGATATAATTACGGGTTATATAAATCACTCAAATGACTGTTGTTGAGTATGCTGAAACCAAAAATGCAATTTGTGCGCTGCCAAATTTTCTACAATACATATATTCATTGTAGTGCCTTTTCTATGTATAGCCCAGTAAATTTGTGGTTTCATATTTGCCAGTTATATGACATATCTTCAACTTTTATCTCATTAATGTAAATAATTATTTGTTGGTTGTATAATGTTATGATGGATTTTGTATTTCCTGGAAGATGAAATTTTTAATGCTGCCTTTTATTAAAACATAAAATACTGCTAAACTTTAAGATTCAATAATTTCGCTATTTTGGTTATCCAAATTTTGATGAAAATTTTATCATTTTGCTCTATTTGTTTAGATACATTTTCAACCCGAAGTACCCTTTAGGTTTTACCAGAGGTCAATCACACCAATTATGCCAGGTTTTCTTTGACATTTAGTTGGTTCATGTTTTCAGTACAAATTGACATCTTTTCAGGAATCAAAGATAAAAATAACAGGTTATATAAATCACTCTCAAGTGACTTATTGTTGAGTATGCTGTAACCAAAACTCAATGTGTGTGCTGCCAATTTTTTTACACCAGATGTATTTATAGACTTTCCAGCTGAGTATTCACAAGTCTTTGAACATTTATTTATGTTTAATAATAAAAACCTGAAATCGATCAAATGTGTGACCCAGTGTTTATTCAATATACAGTTTGTAAATATTGAACATTCTTAATGCTTTTCCAATTCCTGCATGAGACATTTTCAGACATTCTATAAAGGTGTTTTGAACGTTAATAGAACGTTTTGACATAAAAAAGTTTTCTGAACGTCCTTAATGTATTTTAAAAGGTATACTTCACGTTCTTCAATCGTTTTCTGAACGTCCAATGCATATTTTATAAAGTTTTCCAAACGCTTTTCAAACGTCTCAAAGAGGACATTGACTTTTGGAAAACGTTTTATGGACGTTTTATGCTTCTTTTAAGAGGGTTTTTAAACGTTTCTAAAACGTTTATAGAAGATTTGGACGTTTAGAAAACGTACCAGTCATGTTTTAAAAGGTTTTCAAGGCGTTTTTAAAACGATTTTAAGTGCATTTTAAGGTTTTAAAAACGTTTTCAGAACGTTCTAAACGTTTTCTTAAGGTTGTCTACACGTTCTAACAACGTCCACAATAAATTTAGAACGTTTTCAAAAGGTTTTTTTACGTCTCGGGGTTCTGAAAGGTTTTTAAAGGTTTTTTTTTTTTGGTTCTTTTAACGTTTAAAAAACGTTTTTAAAATGTCCAAGAAAACGTTTTCAAAACGTCTAAAACCTACCACATTTTTACGTCAATAAAACGTTTTAACAAAACGTCCAAAAAACCAACTTCGGACGTTTTAAGAACGTTCATAAAACGTCCATTTGTTAGCTGGGAAGGTCAATCTGTCATCCACTTCTTTTTCGTGATGTACCATAAATGTATCCCAGACGTGTCGCAACCGAGGAGTCACGTTAAATAGCGAAATGTCATTGTCAAATCAAATCACCAACTTCTGTTGATCTGTAAGGTATCAACGCTGCAATATTGGATTAATCAGTCTGAATCCGCAACTGAATAATTACTTGACGCTCTAACTTCTTCCAGACTCGATTTGGAGAAAATGTGCTTTGCTCTACTGTTTAACCATGACCTAGTTGTCCGAACTCCCAAAGCCCAAATAATGCTGCGGCACATTCTGAAATCTCTACATTGGTTAAAGGTCAATGATCGCATCATTTTCAAAATGCTACTCCTTTTATTCTATGCTCCACAGTCTCTGCTTCAACAATACAATATTAATCGACTATTTAACAAAATACACTCCTGCCCAACGTTCATCGAACTCTGGTACCCTAGTTGCTCCCAGATCTACAAAATGATGGGGCACATGCTTTTGCTCACACTTGCCCTGTTCTCTGGAATGATCTTCCCCTGGCTATCTGAGAACGCACTTCCGTCGTCGCATTTAAACGTTGCCTTAAGTCGCGTCTATTAAACAAATACTTAAAAACAGGTCAATTGAAGCGTTATGGCCCAGTAAATTAGTCTCCACATTTTGACACAAAAGGACATGGGTTCGAATCCTATCCATGGCATAATTTCACTCAGCAAGAAAGTGATCCACAATACTTGCACTCAATCTAGTTGGGTGTTGCAAGAAACTTGTAATCAATTGAAGATATATATTTGGTTTTCCCAAATCAATGATACCATGTCTTTCAAGTTATTGAAATTTTGAAATGAATCACTGATCTTCTTGCAACATAGTAAGCATGACACGGGATGCAAACTGTTTTAATACGTTTAAAACTGATCAATTGTAGAAGAAATTTGCAATTGATTGTGCTGCACTCGACCCAGGTGAGGTAAATGGGTACCCGGCAGGATTAATTCCTTGAATGCTTGAGCGCCTAGGCAGCCCAGCTAAAGCCGGGGTAATAATAGCAGGGCCCGCTGGGAGAACAGTTTTCGGAACTGAAGCGGCTACCCTGGGTAAATATACCGCTATTATTATTATTATTATTATTGATAGCAAATATTTTCTCGCAACACCCCGGAAGGTGAGGTTAATGAATCGGTCTCTCATCTCAGCCGGGGTAATGTAAGGAGCGCCTTTGACACATCACGAGGTACAGTATAGATATGTACGCCATTCTATCCCGAAAGAGACTTTATTTGAATAGAATGCACTCTACAAGAAATTTTAGAAAATGCCCAATATGAGCACCCAGTTTCTGATCTCAAAGTGCGAGGGTGCAGCAAGGTTCTCAAACATCAGATTCGTGCAAAAGCGAACCTTTGGGTGTTCATCCTTCCTACATCCCCCTCAGCTGAACACAGCTGTATACCTCGATCTTTTCGTAATACAAAAGTGAGAATAAAATTAAAAGAAACCAAGATTGAACATTCAAGAATAAAAAGGAGAGGAAGTAGAATGATGAGAAAAAAAACGTTATAAATAAGGATTGTAATATTATTATTGTTATTAAGCTAATGTTTGTTTTTGTGTTTTTTTGTCCTACATTTTGTATCTTTAGGCTCTTGGTTTGTATGTGTTTACCTGGGCGTCTTCATGGCCCTTACTCATAGGTCCTCCGGTTATTATGACCAGTCTATTCCAGCTAACTACCGGTCTCTGCTCTCCAGAGAGCCCCCGATGGCTTTATATCAAAAGGAATCAACAACAGACTGCAATCAAAGGTATTAACTCATGCTTGTTCTCTTAAGCTATTCAAACAGTCAAACAGACGTGACCTTCCAATGATAGCATGCATTTGAGTTTGTGATATCTATCTAGCATGGCTTGGTTATCATGGCCGGTTTTCATATTGACTAAGACTAAGTATTGAATTCATGATAAGCCTATATTGTCTTATCCTGATAAGGACTAATTATAATCTCACGATTGGCCTAGATATTACCCTAAGTTTTTTGCCAATATACATGTACAATGTACATGTTTGATCATTGTTTATCGGGGTGGGGTCACGGAAATAAATTTAAAAGCAGAAAAGGTTACATTGCAAAATTAAGGTCGTTTTTGTTAGAAAAAATTGACAAGCAAATAAAAATATTAAAATAAAAAAAGGGTTTCAACACAAAATGTTGGTATGTTGGTAAAAATTTCTCAAATTTTACACACCTACCAGAATTCCAAGGGGTGCTCCTATGGAATATAATACACGCAGCACCCCCTTGGTCCATGAAACTCTTGGGGGTGATTCAGCACCCCCTGCAGCCCCGCTTCCCTATGTCATGTTCATGGTTGAGGGATGTGTTTGGTTGATTGCATTGAGTTATCCCTAATCCGGATTTCCATTGTTAATGACGTAATTATTTGAACGTTACTTTGGAATAATTAATGACGAGGTAGATTTGTGTAATGATAAAAACATTAATTTATCCTGTCCTGAATATAACCCTACATGCTAAGGAGCATAGTTTCATATGGATATGGGGATAAAGTGTGTTGTGGTGCGAAAACTCTTTTGGAATCTCTTTAGAAAAACCTCTCCCCACCCCTCCCTCTCTCTCTCTCTCTCTCGCCATCCCTCTTTCCAGCTTTAAGACGACTACGTACTTCGAACGATATATCATGTGACATCTCTGACATGGATGAGGAGAGAGTTCGAGAGAAGACGCAGGAAGTTGTTGGAATCCTTGATCTGCTGAGACTACGTCAACCAGGCTGGGGTCGGCCTCTCTTACTTACTATCATCTGTAACTGTTGTGTTCATCTCACTGGTGTCAATGCGGTAAGGTGCTCGAATGTCTGGGGCATTGGCGTGATGAGGAAACTAAATTGAAGGGGTCAGATATGGCGTATCGGGCAAAATTTATAAAAAAAATTGCGAGCAGAGCGATTTTGAAAATTTCGAAAAATTCAATTTTGTGATAGATTTTGACATCATATTTCACCCTTCTCGCTTAGTTTCCTTTTTTCCGTTTTTTCTTTTTTTTTTAATTCTTGGTCGTTTTTTTTTTTTTTTGTGCCCAAAGGCCCCCTTCCCCATCTGTACGCCAATGGACACGGGTGACCCCAGGGTATTTTGATAGTCAGGTTAGACGCTCTACAAAAAAATGATTAATATTTTTTTTTTCTGTAATTGAGTAACAGGAGTACTGCAGAGTTGCAAGACCTAGCCCTATATGAAACTCCTTTCTTACCTCTTTCTTTTTGTTATTTCTCCCTCGTTTTGTTCCCTTTTCACTGCATTGTATAAGAATAATATATTTTGTTAAATGTTGTATCTTATGTATTAAATGTTTTCTTTCCACTTTAGATCTGGTTTTATTTGATAGAAGTCTTCCATGCTACTGGGCTATCTGAAAGACAGATCGGTTTTGTGACTGTTTGGCTTGGAATAGCAAATGTATTCGTTACTTTACTATCGGTAAGGTCATGCCTTGTTAGAGAAACAGTACTAGTTTCAATTACTCGTTATTTTATTTTATTTATTTATTTATTATCAATTCGGCAATGATAATATATACAATAATGATTTAACAATATATGAATAAATACAGAACCGTTAGTGGGTACATGTAGCTTAGCTGCCTGGGTTTGGAAAAAGCTAACTTGATAACTGTGACCCGAGGGTCTCCCTCCCCGACCAAGCTACATGTTCCCAGGACCAGTCTGTAATAATAAAATTTATAGAACATTAAAAAGTGGAGAAATGCAAAATATCATAATGAATTGAGAAAATTGGTAGAATATAATAAGACCCGGTATAAGAATCAGAATTGATAAAGACTGAGAATGAGATTGAAATCAAAAGAAATAATGGTTTGACTGCGCGGGGGGAAATGTTATTTTGACTCATCAGGGATTTACGAACAGTTTGTAAACTAGGTATACATAAGAAAATACCGTTTATCTTTAGTAAACAATGAATAGAGTCAAAGCAGATGAATATAGACAAGATTGATAGTGTGGGTTGAGTAAATTGGTGGTAAACACAAGAGAAAATGTAAAACCGTACAAATAGATGATATGCTATTTTCAATACGCTTATAAAATCTTTTTTTAAATTGTTGTCATTTTGATAAACTGGGCTCATGTTCCCAAAAGTTCGCTGATTTGAATAGCTGTATTATCATTTTCCTTTATAAATCCTCGATTCTTTTATTTACCTACCTATCTTCAGGGCTACTGCTTCGATCGGTTTGGCAGAAGACCTATGATAATTGGGTCTCTAGCCGTCTGCATTATTAATCTCTCTACTTTAACCGCGTGTATGCAATTTCAGGTAAGAATAAAATAATAATTTTCCATTATTCAAAATAAATCATAAAGGAATATTGTGTTCGTTTCCTATTTATGTCCCATTTGAATGATAATTGACCCAAAATCGCAAATTTGTATTTTATGTGCATGAACACACATACTGCTAGGCATAATTGTCAGTGAATATGATTTTCAATTCAAGTCAGTTCAGTTCAAGTAAATATTTATTATACATCTTTCTATATCAATGGAATGCTACAATGTTTGCAAGGTAAATACCTGTACGGATTGCGTTGTTCCTTACCGATGTTTGAACTTTCGAAAGATTGAAAGATAAATAGCATTCTGTAACATTCATGGCATTGAGATCTTGAAGGCCGTTCATCTACTACTGTTGATCAGAGGACTAGAATAGGTTGACATTTTACCGCTGGTAAAATCTTAGAAGCAAACCTCAAAGATACCGACTCCAAAACGGTAGACACTTTCTTATTTTTATCTGTATTTACTTATCCGTTGGTGGGGGGTTTGATCGTAGTCTGCTATGCAAACCCTTCACTCGAGTTTAAAAAGGGTCTGAATTGCAGCCTACGCATGCCTTGTGTACTGAAGGCCCTATCTCACTCAGGGCCTGAATTGAAATGACAAGTTTTGTATGTGCTAGTCTTTGCGTGGAGACACACTTATTGATCAAAGTTTCAATCAGGGTCTGTGCCTGCAGACTAGTTCGATCGCACCCTGAATCTTTCTGACGATCCATCTATAGAAGTGTTGTGGTGTAGCGGTTCTGACTATCGCCTTTCAATCAGAGGGTCGTGCGTTCGAATCCCACCCGCCGCTAGCGTCCTTTGGCAAGACGTTGATCTGCATTTGCCACTCTCCACAAAGATGTTTATTGTGTACCCGGTAGGATGCGAAAATTATTGTTTATTTGAATTTGCCAGCGCCTTTAGAGACTGATGAATGCAAGGAATGCTCCCCAGGGAGTGAAAATTGTGCACTTTTGTGCGGGATTGAAATTAATCCAATGACCGGGGTAATTATGCTGGAAAGCGCTTTGAGCCTATATGGAAAAGCGCTATATAAAATCCGGCTATTATTATTGTTAGTAGAAGTAGTAGTAGTAATAGTAGTAGTAGTAGTAGTAGAAGTAGTAGTAGTAGTAGTAGTAGAAGTAGTAGTAGTAGTAGTAGTAGTAGTAGCAGCAGCAGCAACAGCAGCAACAGCAGCAGCAGCAGTAGTAGTAGTAGTAGTAGTAGTAGTAGTAGTAGTAGTAGTAGTAGCAGTAGCAGTAATAATAGCAGTAGTAGTAGTATTAGTATTAGTAGTATTAGTAGTAGTAGTATTAGTAGTAGTAGTAGTAGTAGTAGTAGTAGTATAGTAGTATGAATATCATTCTAATTCCTTTTTTCAGTCTCTTTTTTCAAAAATGTGAATTTCCATTGTTCAAAACGTTCATATTTTCTCTCAATTACCATTTAGATAATAATATATCACGGAAACAAAACGCCGCTTATGACTTCCTTAAAAATCAGAAAAGTAAAAAACTGTTCCCGGTAAGGAACCCCCTACCCCCTCTCCTTATTTGTATGCAGGCCCGGAACTAACCAAATTAGGCACAACCGTTTTGTATGGCCCTATTTTCATATTAATGTATTATTTTTATTATTTTATTCTAGACATACTATTCCTGGTTGCCATGGGTAAGCGCCTCTCTGATTGCCGTCCATACGTTGATGGTGAGCCTTGGACCAGGTATGTCAATATGGTAATCATCCAATACTTATACAAGACAAAAGAACTAAATACTTTGAATGTAATATAAGAATTGGTAGAGTGCCTTTAAAGAACACATTACGCCTTACGATTAATCTGCGATCTGATTTTGGAATAAAACGTACATTGCAGTAGAATTTGATGCTTATATTGAGACATGGAATATCTTACTGTGTAATGTTCGAAATGTATTTATTCAGTTTTATTTAAAAACAGGGTAGTCCTTTCAGTGCTCAAAGGCCTGCTTTACAAAAGAGCCCTGTAGACATTGAATGAACAACAAAATAAATGGATTATAAAGCAAAATACAATACACAAACAAAATTAAATAATTACATCATTATTAGAATAAAAGCGAATTTACTACCTAGTGGTAATGACGTCACAGCGTTCGTACGATTGTCTACGATAAGAAACTAATTTGGCCTTTACTCCAAAATAAAGGCTTGATATCATTCAAAAGTATTATGTTAGTATTCTTTTAGTTCATTTGAACCTCGAATTTACATTTTTCAGAAAATGAGTAAAATGCGATTTGCTCCAAATCGGGTCGTAGACCAGTTGTAAAGAGTGCGTTGACCTTTAGTTTGATAGGTGAGGGCTACGTTTGACAAGATCCCATGAACAACCCACTGGTGTAACTAAAGGTCATGGATATCTAGATATCTACACGTTCACTCCTGACCATGCAATTGTTTATTCGAACCTCTTCTCGCCCTTGTGTTTGACTTGTTATCAGTAGTTTGTCACTATTGGGGGCACATTATACAAGCTGTGATTTTAAAGTGGAAGTTCGCCCTGACCAAGGTGTTATTGTAAAAATAGCAAATAAAATAATAATAACAAAATATTGGTGAAGGTTTGAGGAAAATCCATCAAGTATTTTGAGAGTTATTAGCTTTCTTTCTTTTTTATTTGTTACGTCATTATATAAGCAGCGTCCCATGTATCGTGAATTAAAAAAAATCAATGAAATACCATTTTCTAAAAAAAAAAAATCTAAATCAGTTTATATTGTACCTTCAGTATATCAACAGACAAATTATATCACACCTGTTCCTCAAAGAAAAAGAGTTTTAGTTATCATGGACTACTAAATATGAAATTTATGCATTCTATATTACATAACATATGGGGCAGCTGCTCGGACATGAAAAAAACCAAAAACTTATGTTTTTAATTTTTTTATGGATTTTCTTCAAACCTTATTCTAGTATTTTTACAACAAACTTTTCATCAAAGTGAACTTCCCCTTTAAGCAAATCCCTTATTTCCACTATATTTACAGATTAGGCCTACTATTCAAAATGTGTATTATGAATCGGATTTGATTCCCTATTTGTTAATTATCAGTTATACTATGGAATGTACATGTAATAACCATAATGTATCAATTTTGTATGTTATAAATTGATAAATTAAAATGTGAAATGCTAGTAAATATCAGGGGCGGTGAACCTGTCTTCACCCCCCCCCCCCCCAGACCCCCCCCCCAAAAAAAAAAAAAAAAAATAAACATCCAAATCTTTCAACCGTTCGGCAGCCCCTGAATATATTCTATAGTTCCCATCAGTAAAAGGTTGCAAATCGAATCATTCACTCAAAAAAAATGAAATATGAAATTAACATTTGAAAGATTTGAGGAGTTAGTTACCTCTTTAAATGGTTCGAACCAATACTTAAATCGTTTGATTCAGCTTTATGCAAGGTTGGATATAACATTTGGAATTAAAAGTTGTCATTCCTCCACCCTTTCCAGTGTTGATTTAACATTAGCGTTGTGTGGAGCGTTGTGGCCCAGTGGATTAGTCTTCGGACTTTGAAACAGAGGGTCGTGGGTTCGAATACCAGCCATGGTGTAATTTCATTCAGCAAGAAACTGATCCACAGTGTGCTGCACTCAACCCAGGTGAGGTAAATGGGTACCGGTAGGAAGTAATTCCTTAAAAAGCTGTGTGCGCTATGAACGCCTAGCTTAGCCGGGTAATATAGGAGCGCCTTGAGCACCTAACAAGGTGGATATGTGCGCAATATAAATACCCTATATTATTATTATTATTATTAAGTTTTTAGAGTGTATAATATATTCCATGCATCATTTGATTTTATTTTACCATATAATCGAAGGTGCTGCTCCATTTGTCCTATGTACGGAGATCTGGTCCCAGGGCCCGCGAAGTTCCGCTATGGCTTTTGGTTCTCAAGTCTACTGGACGATGAACTTCTTGGTGGGATTACTTTTCCCTACATTACAAGTAAGTATACTGCAATCATGGACCTACTACACAGGTCCATGCTGCAATAAACATTGGTCACCATGTTTACAGACGACCCCCCCCCCCCAAGCATTTGACACCAGTATGAGATTCATGGTGCTTGCTTAGCACCCAATGGTGTTATTATTTTAACACTTTGTGTGAACACAATCTGGTGTTGTTCTTAACTCCCCACTTATTACACTAAAGGATGCACAGATCTATGTCATCCGATATTCATTCATAATTTTGACAACAATTCTTGAGGATCTAAATATTTTTAATCTATGACGATTGAATCACTATTCCAAACAGATCTGAATCTAATCCCTGTGATTTTGAGCATCCTCATATCACTTGACGTGATCCTATCTACATTTTCCACTTAAATAGCTTAATACCCAGGTGTTGAACGTACTCCGTTTGCTTCAGTTGTGATGAGGTGTTCTCCAGGGAGTGGATAATGTAGTTTCATATTGTATATCGCTTCTATAATACGGTTTTCAATCATTAGAAAGACAAGGACGAAACGTGAATCCGTTTCCTATTTTTCGTATTCAACATCAACCGATCCTGACCATGTTGCTGTATATTTATACTCAACATTTAAGTCAAGAATGAACTACGGTTTTTATTTTGCTGTCAAACATGTCAAAGACCTTTATATTTTGTATATCATGGATTTTGTGTAATCGCATTATAATTATGTATTGCCAGCTAAAATCTGATAATAAGTCAAGTAATTTCATTTATACCTCACCCCCTTTCTCCCCACTCCCTCCCCTTCCTAATCTCTGTTTCTCTCTTTCTTTCTTTCCCTCTCCGCTTCTCTCTCCCTCTTTCTCTTTCTTTCTCTACCCCTCTCTCCCTCTCCTCCCTTTCGTTGTTTTTTTTTTTCTTTCAGGCATATCTTGGTCCGTATTGCTTCTTGCTCTTCGCGGGGATCCTCACTTTGATATTCGTCTATTTTTGGTTTGAACTGCCGGAAACAAGGAACAAGACATTCGAAGAAATCGCTTGTAATTTCAAGAAGGATGTAACCTTTCAAAATAAAGATGAAATCAAGAGACTATATGAAAACCAAGATCTTTCTATTGCCAAGGCGCAGTGTCATCATGAAGAAAAGCATGTGTAGAATAGATCTATGATTTTTTTTTATGTAGGTTTGAATTTTTACTTTTGTAAAGCGAGAACATAATGTGGAGACTTTTTATTGGTTGGATAGAGGGCTCCAGATGTTAACTTTTGATATTTATAATAACAGGTTGAAATGGTCGCAAGGGAACGGGTCTTGCTATCGTCTTTTAGTCTTTGTGTCGTGTGTTAAAATATCCCTGCGGTGTCCGTTGGCAATAAACACTTTAGTAACTAGGGGTCATTTTCATACAACTATGGTAACTTTGGCGATATCGTAACTTCCATAGAAACCTTGATTGTGATTGGCTACTGAGCATATATCATTAAAGGTCAAGTCCACCCTAGAAAATGATGAAATGAGCATAATGCTGAAAATTTCATCAAAATCGGATGTAAAATAAGAAAGTTATGACATTTTGAAGTTTCGCTTATTCTTCACAAAACAGTTATAATTATGCACAACTCAGCAACATGCAAATGAGAGAGTCGATGATGTCCCCCACTCACTATTTCTTTTGTTTGAATTGTACAATATTTCAATTTTTACAGATTTGACGATAAGAACCAACTTGACTGAACCATAAAATGTTAAAACAATGGTAATTCCACATTTAAGGGAAGATATAAAACTTTGTTTGACAGGACAATGAGTAGAAATTACAATATTTCATATTTCATATAAAGAAATGCAAAAGAAATAGTGAGTGGATGACATCATCAGTTCTCTCATTTGCATACCGACCAGTATGTGCATATAACTGTTTTGTGAAATTAAGCGAAACTTTAAAATGCCATAACTTTCTTATTTTACATCCGATTTTGATGAAATTTCCAGTGTTATGCTTGTTGGATTTTACTCTTTTTATTGAAATTAACTTTTTGTTGGGGTGGACTTGTCCTTTAGAAATACCATAGTTAAAACGCTACCCATGTGTTGAATGGGTGCAGTAACGCAATGAGTCGTAAGATTTGAGAGGCTATAATGGCGGGTTGGGGAAATTTCTGAATAGCTGCGAGCGCGCGAAGCAAGTCTGGTGCAATTTCCACTTTTTTTTTTCTTGTTTATACAAATTTGGGAGAGTCTTTGCCCCCAGCCCCCGACTTTGCACTATGGAATGAGTGCACGAAGTGATCTGAAAGTAAAAATGCATATCAGTGATCTGCCATTTTTTCCCTCCTCTCCCATTTCACTTTCTCTTTTCATATTTAAACTCTCTCTCTTATATTTTGCACTTATCCTTTCTTACTTTCCTCTTCTTTGTTTTTCTCTTTCTTTCTTTCTTTCCTTCTTTCAATTTTTTATTTCTTTCCCTTTCATTCGTACTTTTTATACACGTCTAAAAACCTTCTTTTGCGAATTATTGTTTTTAATGTCTTTGGTTTTTGTTCATAATCTTGAATTGCATTTGATTTAACACCAGCTAATGAGGAGAATAATTTAACAGAAGATTGAATTGTTTTTATAATCCCCAGGCATTAGCTAGTGTTCTTTCCTTCATGTGTTCTGAGTACTATTGAACTTTTAATATTGTTTTAATATCGTGTGATAATTATGTTTTATGTACTGATATTTATTACTGTTATGAGTGTAACTGTGTTCCTTGAAATGAAATAGAATAAAATAAATAAATAAATAATAGATTCGCGACATATATTTTGAATTACTGTGAAGATTTCGTGTGTGAGGAAATGCTGTTACCCACACTCGCAAGACAATAAGTGGCTGTTTTGGGCAGGATGTTTCGCAATTTTTTTTAATGACATTTTCACCGATAATGACTGATATGCTTTGTTTGCCATTTATGTATAAGTACCTGGGATGTTATGTTGCATTGTCAACTCGAATATATGTAAAGACCAGGGAACTGGGAAAGAATTTTGAAGAGGGTTGCTGGTTTTAGATAAAAATAGACAAGTGAATAAAGGGTTTTACCCCCCCCCCCAAAAAAAAAAAAAAAATAATAATAATAATAACAATAATAATAATAATTATTATTATTATAATAGTAATAATTATAATTATAATTATAACAATAATAATAATAAATGAATAAATAGATTTAAAAAATAAATAAATAAGTGAATAAATGAATAAATTAAAGAAAAGAAAGAAAAATATGAATTTCCAAAATAAGCCAAAAATAAAAATGATTGTGAATATCTAAATAAATTAGTCGCTTAGTAATTGAAGTAATGATTGGAAAAACCGAAGAAATACCCTTTGTATGCTTCTATCTGGAAAGTTTTTAATTGCCAAACACTCATCAATGATTCCTCGTATGCGAATCTCAAGAGCGCCCTCTATGGTTTGGTTGGAAATATACGTTCCCCGGGGCTTCAAAACCCGTTCTTTAACTTCGCACTTATAAAGCTGAAGACTTGAACATGTTCTTGTGCATAACATTCTCCACAGGCAGGGCCTGTCAACGACTTTTGATAGGGTGCTGTTTTGGGGATGTAATTTTTCACTAAAAAATGCAGGTGATTTTGGTAAAATAACATACCTAACCTAAAAGCCCCTAAAAGTATATTATTATAACCCTTCTCCATCTAAATTCTGAGGACCTAGCAAAAAGGCACAAGGTCCTACTTTTGGAAGTCTATGGTATGACTAGGCCGGAGATCGAACCCACGACCTCTCGTTCATGAGGCGGGCGCTCTACCACTGAGCCACTATACCCAGTAAGGTAGTAGAGAATGATGTTTGTATCTGTAGACTATGAATTAAGCTTATTGTGGCAAATGTAATTTTACATAGACTTGTCTGTCATATCATTAATAATGAGAGATATAGCATGAACCGGCACGGTTACAGGGGGAGTATTTCCATGTTAATTCATATCTATGAATTACATAATTTCAAATTTACTTTTTTTTCTATTGAACAATGGTATATAAATTTTATATATAATAAATCAAACTATACTGATGAGTAATAATAATTCTTTTGCAACAGTTAAATTGCAGAGATCTTGATTTCTTAAGATCAAAATTTTAGATTGAAATGAATTTTTCTCCTTTATCTTCTTCAGAATAGACCCGTGTCCTTCAAACTTAAAGATTAATACAGGCAATTTGTGTGTCTGGCGCTTGTGCTGGACCTCCACATCCACACATAAGACGTCACCTTTCTCGCACACACACACACCCACCTTCACCCACACACACGCTAATTAAAAATTTCATTAATTCCTCAAAAAGCAGTATCTGCATTTCTTAATATCCTTGTCTCCGAGTCCTTGGTTAATGTCTTTCGTTGATGATCACCAGCGACCAACTGTCATATTGTTTAATTTCAAATTTGCTTGCCTGATTTGGAAGCAGTTATGTTGGTTCCTTCACAAATACTTTATGTGGGTATGTGGGTGGTAGTGTGTGGGGGAGAGGTAATGTGTTGTTTATGTGTGGTGAGTGCTAAGGGGTGAGTGCGGTAGTAAGGGTGGGTGTAATGATGGTTAAACTGTGTCTTTCTACGTGCGCACAAGTTACTTTTTTCACATTGTTTCATTCTTCACCCAGTGACTTGGCGCGACTGAGATTTTATGGCCTTCTGGACATGTCTGGAGATTGTCTCGTAGTCAGTCATGCACGTAAAGATCCTTATTAAAATGATACCTCTCTAAGTGCAGGGGGTAACTCTATCAGGACATATCAATAAGTCAATGAGTGAATGTTCATTCTTTAGACAAGAAAACTTTATTTTTTTCTGATTCACTCTGTATAACCTGAAACCACATACGAAATTTAAAATCTTTTCTTAGGGGGCGTACGTTCAGTTGCTAAGCTGTAAATTGAACTTTCCAAATACACACGAAAAAAAGAATGCAGTAAATTAGCATGAATTAAATAATCTCCAAACGAATGAAAGCTTTGCAACGACGCTCAAAAGTCACGCTTTCAACCAACGTTACAATGGTTTCAGCACAATGAGCCCCATTGTAAGTCCCGGAATAGTTGGTTGATTGATTTACAATCATGGGCTTAATCTTTAATACTGTTCTGTTTTGTAGTAGCCAAAGTAGTAGCGAAATTAGATTTTGTCTTAAATGTGTATTTAAAACAAGTGTATGAGTGGATAAAAGAAAACATTCTGACATTAAGTGCACAGAAAACTGAATTTAGGTTATTTGGTTCACAAATCAAATTGGTTAAAATTGAAAAAAAAACGCATTAGACTTGAACAACAGTAAATTTCACAGGTTTACAGCTATACATACTTAAAAGTTTGATTATAACCAATATAAAACTGGGAAGAACATGTTACTATTTTTGTTAAATATGGTCACGGATAGTATTAATTGGTCGTCCAAGAAGATACCTCCGGAAGGATAAATACTGATAACTATTACATCAATTGTACCTTTATTTGAATATTGTTGTATTGCTTGATGAACCTTTACTCCACCCCCCTCTCATCTCCCTCTTTCTTCTCTCCCTTACTCCACTCCCACCCCTCGGTCCCTTCCTTCCATCTCTCTCTCTCTCTCTCTCTTTCTCTCTCTCGCATTGGCTGTTTTATGAAAAGGTACCCCAAGCCTGTACAAGTTTATTGGGAATCACTGCGTCAAATATTTGGTTCTCATTGCTAAAAAACTTTCGACCCTGGGGATAAAATCGGTAGACAGTTGCCTTTCCTATCTGAGAATCCAAAATGGTTACCTCCAACCCCACCTCTCCTACTTCTTCACATCGGAAGAGGAGAGGGGTTGGATCTCGAATCCCCTTTTGTGCTGGTCTACTTTTACTATTCACACTCATCACACCCATGATTAATGACCCCCTCCCATCCCCTTGCTGTCACACTCCTTCATGCCCCCCCCCTCTCTCTCTCTCCCTCTCTCTGTATCCCTCCACCCCACTTTCTTTAAAACGTTTGAATTCAATGGCTAAGCCCCAAACATGCGTCTGTAGTTTCATTCATAACATTTTATTTTTCATATTTCTTTTCTATTTATAGGAGGGTTTGACAAAGTATGACATAGTATAACACAGTAAACAATGTCATTTTTCAGAGAGGAAAATAAAATCTTCGAACACTGCAAGTTATTCATGTTATTGATTATACCACCAAAGCAAAAAATCAATATATTCAAATATTTAAAACGGTCCTGGGTTCTGACACATCAATGTTTGTACTTTCTTAATCGCAACTGTCAATCACTATGATATCATAAACTTATTAAAAATAATCGATGCTTCAATCAAATTATGGAAAATTGA
Source organism: Lytechinus pictus (assembly GCF_037042905.1). Classification (NCBI taxonomy): domain Eukaryota; kingdom Metazoa; phylum Echinodermata; class Echinoidea; order Temnopleuroida; family Toxopneustidae; genus Lytechinus; species Lytechinus pictus. Next base: position 23,853,886 of record NC_087260.1, read on the forward strand.
ATACACATATCTGATAAATTGATTTTACATTTAACGGTTACAGTTGCGAGAAAAAAAGGACACGTGATCAAAGCAACCCCCGCCCGCGCAAATCTACGGGAACACTTTCATTAATTACCTAAACTGCTTATTTATATTAATTCTAGTTTATTTCATTTCATTCAAATATATTCATACAGGATAACAAGATCGACGAAAAGTTTATCTTATAAAATCCTGTCGAATGAACTGCGACGCCCACCTAGCTCTTAAATTATAACATGTTCGCATCAAAACGAAATCTATTGTACCTCTTTCAATCATATTAACAATTCCCCTCTTAATTACAACGTTCTCATTCGCATCATAATATAAGATAAGATTCATGAAAATTCATTGATATTTATTTCGAGGATCGTTGACACAACAGACTCACGTAAAATTTATCTCTGATTTAAACTCTTTCATTATCAAGCGTTTTGTTATATTAGCATTAAAATAAACAATCATTAGACATTCAAGTCGTCCTCAATCTCATTTTACGAAAGTTCAAGCATTCTTGTTAATTAAAAACTACAAAGTGCACTAACGTCATCAGTCATGTAATATTCTACGTGGGCTGAGTAATTAAAAATAAGGAATCATGTCACATACAAGGAGGATTTGATTCTGACATGAGGGGTAATCCTTTTTTCAAGGGTTCTTGTAACACTCAGGAATAAATCAGATGCTAGCTTCAATTGTTTCCTCAAGATTGCCCTAATTTTGCAAGGGTAAACTATTGATACTAGAACTTCTTTGATTGTTATATGTTATTACCAGGTCACGAAAAATAGGACAATTCGTTTGCTTTTCCATCATGAATGGTGAATACAAAAGCTATGACCATTCAAACAAATTTGTTTGAGTCTCCCTGCATGATTTGAATAACTTTTCAAGCCCCCGTAGGATTTAATTTTGCAAGGGTAAACTATTGATACTAGAACTTCTTTGATTGTTATATGTTATTACCAGGTCACGAAAAATAGGACAATTCGTTTGCTTTTCCATCATGAATGGTGAATACAAAAGCTATGACCATTCAAACAAATCTGTTTGAGTCTCCCTGCATAATTTTGAATAACTTTTCAAGCCCCCGTAGGATTTTTTTGATTTAATTAATTTTCAAATTTGACAATTTTGTAGACCAATGAACCTGTTCGTATAACTTAAAAACACACAAGAGGTAAATGTTTATTTCAAAAAATGATATTACATTGTCAAAATCATGTTTTCGATATCAATAGCATTTAAACATTTCCCAATGAAACTAAGCGATGATGAAAAAAGACCAAGCAGTTAACAAAATATTAATCTAACTTCATAATTGATTAATGCTCCATTATCATACTCTTCATATGAACAATATTTATTATGATGCTAGGCAGGGATTGAAAGTAATGCATGCTGATCACAGTACAAACACTGGCGCTATTTTATTATTTTCTTGACAGAATTCGAGTTTATTTATTTTTTGAATTGCATTTTTATTGGTCTGCCCGTTTGCCAAATGAAAAGGCTACATTTCCCCTCTTGTATGGGCCTGATTCAAAGTCCTGCTCCCTAGGCTCCCAATCTCGTCGACCAAAAATAAAGGCTGAACCACCGTGTGGCCTTTTACCGAATGCGAAACTCGACATGAGACCTCGCTTTCCGAACGCGAATGAGGGCATACTTCTTTTGCCGAATGAAAACGGCGACATACCTCGTTTTCCGAAAGAAAACGACGAGAACGCATCCTTCTGAACTTGATGTTTATCCATCAGGTTGTCGTAGAGGGCAGCATCGTTTAATAATGCTGGTTTATCACTATCCCGCCACTCATCTGACATCTCCGCGTTTCGTTGAAGTTCTTCGAGTAATTGTTCGGCGGTCGGTCTTGAAATCATTGACGGAGAAGATCTTTTTCCCCATGTGAATTTAGAGCGAGTTGTAATTGGTGGTCGCCTCCCTGCAAATTGTGCCCTTGCTCTTATTTCTCTCTGAGGTCTATTTGATCCGGTTGTACGTTTCGATAGGCTCATCTCACCTGCTTCTTCTCCCTCATCTTCGGCATCCATTTCTCTCTCATCCGCACCGCCGAATACTTCTCGAATCAACGATTTTGCTATCTGCACAAAAGACAATAAAGAAAAAAAAACCCATATTTTTCTGTTCTTTCATTTCAACAAGGTTTTGTTTCCAGTTGGGATGATGCACTGATAATGTTATGTTGTATGTTTCGTTGATGATATACAATACAGGGCTAGAATTCGGCTTCAGACCTCGCATCATTCCAGAATAAAACGTTATTCCTATTACATTTTGTAATGATAACCTTCCTATTTTGACGTATATTTTGAGTAAGTCTAAATCATTCGTGTTGGATCGTCCTGATATATTTACATAATACAGAAAATCTGCACCAGAATTTTTACAAAAACATCACAACTCGGGATATCTTGCACCCAATATGAAAAAAAATGAAAATATGCCCCCTTGGTGTACTGTTTGTTTTGTGCACATCCAGAAATAGTGGAACTTTTTTGTGCATAGTTTTGTATCCAAAGAGGTGCACATTTGAACCTTTCTTAAAAGGAGCAAGTTTGCATCCTCAACGGTGAAAATGTCGGCACCTGCACCAGTAAAGGTTCAAGAGCTTCTAATGAGTGAAAGGTTGCGATCACAAAAGTGGAATTTAAAGGGTGTACGAACAACCTTAATTTCTTAGTGTGAAGGTTCTCACAAATACTCGATATTTTCCATTGATTTCTTGAGAGAAATATAAACGAAATGTTGCCCCGTAATACAAACATTAGAACAAATCAATTACATACAACATTTGAAAATACAAAGAAATAAATATTATCAATTGAATCGGAAGTTAGATCAATTTCAAAGTGAGAAAATGGGATATTTATGTGTAGGAATATATATATTTAGCAAATAAATTTTATGTCATTTAGAATCCAATAAACATCTTTGCTATTTCATATTTTCCTCATTTAAGTTGTTCTTTCCCTCATTCTCCAATTTATACAATATTTACGAAACCTATATGAATCTTGAATTATGAATAAAGACCGAATGAATTATCTTCTATCGCTTTTTACTCTTGTATTGTGAATGCATATAATTGATGTGAATTATAACAGTGGATGGAAAGTGAAATTAATAGGAATTAATTTATACAAGATGACACACTCCTGAAGGCAATACGAAAAGGAACTTGATGGAAGAGATTGTCATACTGAGGTGTAAGTTCAAGTAGCTCCCTCAAACAAAAGAAGCTGGAACGTGGGCGGAACCCTTACCGAGTTAATGTCGTTTTGCCCCGTGCTCTCCTCCCCGACATCTGGCATTTTACTCTCGATGAATTTCTCCTCGGGCAGGGTGAAAGACAGCACTGGTGATGGAGCATAGAAGCACAGACATAGGGCCAGTGCCACCAGCAGTCTCATCGTTAAGAGCATCTGGAAGTAAATAGAGGGGAGAAGCATTTAAGAGTCATTATTGGAAGGTAATTGGTGGAAAACATGGAAGAGACATGGATCGAGAATTAGATCATGGAATTCGGAGTGGTGGAAGCTCAAGCCTTATTGGTTGATCTAACGATGTCGCGCAGTAAAAGAAGATCAAACGATCGTTAGAGGATATCCCGACAATCACATATTTCTTTATTTCAAATTGAAAACTGTTTGATATTTCTCCTCTCTCTATCAATATAAATGTCTTCATCGGGTGTGAGAACTATTATAATACCATTGATATCTCGATGGAGTGAAATAAGTGTTAAAATTAATTTACCCACACACTTATAGAAATTGCCCACACATTAAGCACTCCAAAACAATCTAGCGAAATCATACAAGAAACCATACAAGTTGTTACAATCATTTCACAAAGATAAGCGATTATCTTTTATATTCATCAATCTAAATGTCTCCATTAAGAGTAAGAAGTATTATATACCATTGATATCTCGATGGAATAAAATAAGTGTTAAACTGAATTTACCAACACACTTATTGAAAGTGCCACACATTAAGCACTCCAAAACAATCTAGCGAAATCACACAAGAAACCAAACAAGTTTTTATAATCATTTCAGAAAAATTAGCGACTATCTTAGATTTTCCTCAGCAGAAGTTAACAAATAAGTGATAACATATTATTTATTTAGTTCTCAAAGAAGATTATGATGAAACACAAAATGTCTTTGATGAGGCACAAGTATGAAACATGACCATCATTGTGATCTCTATATAAAATTACCCAAATTGAAAGAGATAAACACTACTATTTTTTTCTTTTTCTCCAGAATATAAAGTTGGGTTTGGAGACGAACATACACCCGCCAAAACAATAAAGTAACCAATCAAACACTTGGAGAGAAAGAGAGAAATGTCCGCTAGCTCAAATCAATATATAATTGTTTGGTACCGCAAAATCGTATAATAGCCTTGATAACGGACATACTGACTGACTAAAGCTTTTTGACGTGAACTCATCGGAGCGCTTGTCAAATCAGTAAAGTATTTTTCTTGTAAATTATTGCTTTCTGAGATAAAAAAAAAGTAACAAATGGATTTAAAAATCCTTGAAAATTGGATTATAAAGATCGTAACTTTCTCGATGCATTCAAATCTTAAAAGGACTACTTTTACTTTTCGATACATGTCGTAACATTTTCCCCTGCAAGAAAACAAGTTTAAGGTAAACCAGCTAAAGAAAAAAAGAAACAATATAGAACATAAACAAAAAATATCGTTGAGATCTTAAAATGAGCTGACAGAAACAACTTTTGTGTCACCTATTAATTTGCAATGAAAGTAGGCACATATCTTGTAACGATATATAAATTGGATAACTTGGTATCGACGCCACTTCGATGTTTATGAAAAGTATTTCTAGCAAATGAGTATTATTATGAAAACAAAGCGATATGAAAAGCACACGATTTTATAGAGATTGATTGATTCTAAATGATTCTAAATCGATTAATGTAATACAATATTTACCAGAATATTTGAAGAATAATGCAATGATATAACTCTGAAACAAATGGAGGAAGACGAATTAGCGTGAAGCCTTTTCATTCTACAATGGTTCGATGATTGTAAGGACATTCTGACACAGATGAATCTCAAGAAAATTAATAAAATAAGAGATGGAAAATAACAATAATTGGGATTGAATCCCACGTAGAAATCCTACCAGGTGACTCTCATTAAGACGAACAGATGATGACTATTAGGTCGCTCTCTTTTAAAAACCTCTCTCAGTTTCTATCTTCAAACTGAAATTGCGCAGTCAAACGCTGGTATTAATATGAGGCGAGTGAAGTGTCGTGCGTGAAACTGTGCATGGGCTGGCGTTAAATTGTGCGAGTTAAACTTTACAACATCAACACGCATGCGTGAATGCATGACAGTGTTGAGTATAGTAGTGGGCGATTGCTAAGTCTTGAAGAGGTGGTAGAATGATGCGCAAAGCAGAAAATAAGCGCTCGCTTATCAACTACAGTTGCGCAGTATTTAGCTTCCATTTAACAGTCATACTGCTTAAGAGCAACGCGGTGACTCGGTGAAGTTTGGGTGAGTGATGATGATCTCTCCATTAAGCTTAACAATGATTCGAGATTTAAAGATCAAGAAGATGTACTGTAATATCAAGCCGTATTCACCATGCACCCTTCTAATCTATTCCGGGGGCAAAAAAATTATTCCCTTTGACATCTGAACGGCAAATATGTAGCATATTATTTCCTCACGTTAGATATTTCATGAAGTATACAAGCTCCGCTTTTTAGCAGCCTCCTGTATTCCCAACCTGTTTATAATTATGACAAATTTACCAAAAATGTTTGTACACAGAATTGCTGTATTGCTATATCTTTATACCAAAATGGACAAAACAAATTGTAAATGTTCGAAATAGAACTAAGGGAAATGAAATTAAAGTTCTATTTTCTCTCTTTTACAGAAGGAGGGAATGTACATATAAAGCTATCCATGGAAATCTCAACTCAACTATTTGGATTCCCGCTTATCTGAAATTATTTTCCACGATATTTTTAGAAGCATCATAGTTTGGAATTGAACGTTGTGAGTGTTCGTTAGAGGAAAATAAACCTACCATTTTTTAATAAGTAATAATTGCTAGCTTATTATGTTCTCGGCATTCGGCTACACCTTATAATTTGCACACTAGAGCCTCTTTTAATAGAGTTTATATTATCTTGGGTAGTGAATGCATTGCTTATTTTGTAATTTCAATAAAAGTATAACGACAACGGATAATTGAACCAATTAGAAGGCAACAATCACCTTTTCATATCATTATCAATGTAAAAGTTTTTATAATAGGCTATCTCGATTTGCTATCAATATGAATGTTTACCGCTGACATGGCAGAGTTAAAAACTTAGGCCTACTATTTACTATTTCCATGCTGGAACCATGAAACAAAAACATCTCAAAACACACTTCCTTAACCATAAACATCAATTTGTCTTAGGCAATCAACAGCGCTTTGTATCCTCTGGAAAAAAGCGTTATGTAAATCCAATTATTATTGTTATCATTATTATTTTTTAAAATGTCTCATACCAATTAAGGAAATTGCACGTACACACATCCATAACCATATCCACATGTCTATGCTACCAAACACAGACCAACACACGCATGCATACACACACAATCAAGAAATTCCAAAACAATCTAGCGAAACGATACAAGAAGCTATTCAAGTAGCTACTATCATGACAATGATAAAACAAAGATATGGAGCATTGGGATCTTTCTCAGCAAAATTAAATTGAAAAAAAAAATGAAGCGTTCCAACGTTTTCAATGTTCGGTGTATATTTATTCCCAAATAGCTTCTGCGAGGTTTAATGAACTTTCGATTGGACACGAATCATTAATATCTATTCAAAAGTTTCTTTGTTTTTGCGTTGGGTGTTTTATGAAAATTTTATTTTTTCCTCTTAAAAAAGAAAGAAGGGAAATACATAATACAGAAGATTTTGCAGAAAGCAATAACATAATAATTCTTTAAATTCATGAAGCATGAATTTTTCTGGAATTTAACAGACAGGTCTGTTTAAAAGGGGGAAAAGGGTGTTTTCTTCAAGGAAATTTGTAAGGTTCCATACACCAAATACAGATTTCCTGTAAGATTACGCAATCTGGTAAGATTACAGGTGTTCTCGAGACTCTGCTGCAGGAACTTCTTTTATTTTAAGGATACATTTTCTAACAGTGTATAAGTGGCATAATGATAAAAAGAACGGACGTCTATTTTTGAAAGAAAATTCACTTGCTTGTTATTATATAAAATCAAATTCTAGGAATGACACGATTTTTAGGAGACTGTAAACCTATTATTAGCATAACAATCCTAAAAGTGTTTCAGAAATGCCATTTTATCATTCGATAAAAAAAATGATTATTAATGTAAAATATTAATATCTAGCATACACTTATACAGCCCACTACATATACTCACTTTGGTACAAAATTAGAAACTGGGAAAATTCATTCACGTAACCTCTTGTTAATCTTATGCAATTTGTATCTATAATTCTTAGATTGAAACATATAGAGTCTACACATTGTCCTTCAGCTCACGTTGGGTAATCAGCCAATTAACCCACATTGGTATGTAGTATACTGTTATATTAACTACCCTTATTCTGATTACCCCCCCCCCTTTGTCATAACTTATTATGACGTCATTCATTCCTAATTTCCTTTCTTGAAGAATATTCACGATCGCAAAGTAGGAAGGGAGAGGTAAATAAAGAGACTTGACCTTTAAGTCAGTAGGATCGTCTTCAGAATTAGAGAAAACAATAAAGAATTTGTATTTCTTTTACCGGGTTGCTTCATATCATATAGCCAGCGGCACTATACCAGCTTGAAGTGTACCTTCCGATTCTTAAAATGTCCAAAGTACGATTGACTATAGAGTACATTGTGATTATATACACTCTAGACTTCACGCATTACAAAGATCTTAAAACAATGGAGAGGCTTTGATTCTTTGTAGACATTATATTTTAATTCATGTCATGTGATATCAAACATTTAAATTCATAAATGTGGTCAAAAATTAAACTTGGCAAACATCTTTTCCCCGACATTAATGATGGCTTCTGTAAATGTTTCATTATTACGATTCAATTTCATGACTTATTCGTATCAAGATAAAAAAGTGAGAAAAATGTTATCTAAATCAAAATGTATTCCTTGGAAAGGAGGGGAATGGGTCGTCTTAAATCGAATGTTAATTGGGAGATTGTCAAGAGAACAAATCTCAATGCTCAAGCCAATAGACCAATCTTCTACAGAGAATGATGATCGATGGATTAAAAAACACACAGGTTTGTCTTTTTTTACCAAGGTTCGAGTATTGATAAAGGGGAAAAGCGAACAAATTTGATTAGCTTCCTGTCTCTCGCGTTTGAATAATAAACGCGGAAACATGAATCGCATGAAACATCTAGCAGTTGGCCATTAGATATTAATGATATCATAATCATAATGGATAAGAGATATTATGTAGCATTCCATTTCATAACGCGATGCTCAGGTTTGTAATTGTTTGATAGCCAGTTTAATGACACTTCCTTGTGATAAATGACATTTACTTCCCCTTGTTCTTTAAAACGAAAAGGGACGAAGAAAAAGAGGGCTGGGAGTGTTACGTGATCATCTTTTTCTTTCATAATTATTCAGCAAAAAAAATACATGATGTATGTTGCTGGCTTAGTATAAGGCAAAATGGTCAGAATGATGCATTAAAGAACCATTAAGAGATTGAGTTGTTCGGGGAGCGTTTGATAACAATTTGGTGCTCCAAGTTGTCGGATCTGGCAATATTTCTCGTTTTTTATTTTGATTAGCTGAGAAGCTTCGTTAAAATGGAAGCTGTCGGGCAATACGGACTTTGTCCATGTTGTCGGAGAAGACAGTTCCTTTCATGAAACGCTTCTCATAACCTAAGTTCATACTATCGACGGATACTAAGACACCAAAGTTACCAAGACATTATCTTATATGAACTGCATGTGATGATATGTTCACATCTAGAGTAGATCGTAGAGTGTCTTTCTATGTCGTCAAACGTTGTATCATGGTTGTTGTTCTTGTCCATAAGATTGGGTGAGTGAATGTGTGGGTGTGGAGGTGTGTGTATGTTCATATCTTTTGGTTAGTAAGTGTGCTTGCATGTGCGTAAGGTTGGACGTATGTGGGGAATGGATGTTTATGTAATATGCATTTGGGTGTGGATATGAGGTAAACGTATGTATGGGTGTTCTTGAGAGGGAGATGGATGGGTGTGGGGTGAACGTGTGTATGGGTGTTCTTGAGAGGGGGATGGATGGGTGTGGGGTGAACGTGTGTATGGGTGTTCTTGAGAGGGGGATGGATGGGTGTGGGGTGAACGTGTGTATGGGTGTTCTTGAGAGGGGGATGGATGGGTGTGGGGTGAACGTGTGTATGGGTGTTCTTGAGAGGGGGATGGATGGGTGTGGGGTGAACGTGTGTATGGGTGTTCTTGAGAGGGGGATGGATGGGTGTGGGGTGAACGTGTGTATGGGTGTTCTTGAGAGGGGGATGGATGGGTGTGGGGTGAACGTGTGTATGGGTGTTCTTGAGAGGGGGATGGATGGGTGTGGGGGTGAACGTGTGTATGGGTGTGTGTGTGTGTGTTTGAAAGTGTGTTTAAACGTTTCAGGAATAACATATAGTAATCACATTCTTATTCTTTATATAATCAGTAAACGTTTCCTTGGAGTCATCTCTACAAACTAATTTAATTAAGTTTATAAGCTGCCGTTTATGTCAAGATTTCTATTAATTGATCATGTGCTCTGTCATTTTTGTACTCAGCACACAACATTTGCAAATATGTGTATATGCAAGGTTGATGTGTGATTCTTGATTTATTAGAATAAACTCTTTTTATTAAAATAACACAACACCCTATTCCAATCAGTAATCAGGACAACCGAAAGTTAAGATTGACAGATCAGAGTATTAAAGGTTAATTGATTACAGTCATGTAAGATCAGCCTCCAAGATAATGAGACTGACAATATGGCCCCTGGAAGTATCTTTTACGTTCCATGACGAATGTCATGATTATTTTTACTCTGTCTTCGTCTCTTAATTCTTTCTCTTTCCGTCTTTCTCATAAAAATTATCCTTTCACGTCAGTCTTTTACTAACTATTCGAGAACAAATAGTTTATTAGGACAATACTGCATTAGCGTACCATCATGAATATTTTATAATTAACATTTATATATGCATGTCAATTACGTAATTAAGTAAAAATTTGAGAAAAAAAAACATGCAAAAATTGATATCCTTTTTATATACATGTGTTTCTAAATGTTTAGTGCTATAGTGGTCAAAAGAGTCGTCACTGACTTTTCGTCATTTTTACGCACCCCGCCCCCCCCCCCCGTATCCTGTTACGATTCAAAGTAGTATTCATGCATGGTATTCATAAACCATACTCAATCAAGATCAATAAATACAAATAGTCCAAAGACTTCAAAGTTCCAGAACAGAAAATCAATTTAATTCGACTTATAAGAACTAATTGTTCGGGCAATACTTGCATATGTATTTTTTATTTTTGGAAACTATACGTACTATCCGCAAAATTAACTTTTTTTTTTACGCAGTACATTTAATATAATCTGGAAAGGGATTAAGATAAAAGAATTGAAAAAATGAAATAGGGAGAAAGATAAAAGGGGAAGAGAAAGAGTAAGAAAGAAAGGAACACGGATAGAACATAGGGACTATCAATTAAAAAGATGAGTACCAATATATTCATTCTAGCATGCGTCCCAATGCATCAATGTATTTTTTGCTTGGAAGGTATCATTCTGCCGAAATTGGATCGTTGTTGTGTTGTACAGTCATTTTAAACGGTGTGCCCTCGCCATAGAGCTGAAGAAGAAATAATTGACGGGGACTTTTAGACAACTAGCCTGGTATATGTATAAGATTCAACTCTTTATTAATCCGTAGTTTGCAATACATCAACGTTAGTCGGTTAAAATTGATTGTTAGTATCCTAAAGGGAGCGACTGGATCATTACGGGAAAGCTTAGGTATACTTGGATATCGTAAACGATCTAATCTGGTAATCATACGTTTTTTAAGGGAGATATACTCACATAAAGAATGAATGGGGTCAGTGGGTCGCAGCAATTACATGCAGAGCACAGGTAATCCCTCTGCGGAAATGATTTCAGACAAGGTGGATATTGCCAACGTTTGATAGTACCAATTTATTAAACGCGACTGGGAGTAATTTGCAACACTCATCTTTTTTTTCCTTCCTAAAACGCCCTTGGTCTGTACTAATCTTGGGGGAAATTAGGAGGTCATATAGCCAAGAAAGTAAAACTCTAAAAAGGATGCTCCAAAACAGAAAAGTCACAAAAAACCCGCTCAGCAGTTTAAAATTAGAGCGAAATAAATGAGTGACCTAAATCCATTCGTGATGTTTTTCTGGGTCGAAACTGGGGCTAAATCCGCTCATTAAGCTTTGCAATTGATAGATCACAGAGATGAACACGTTTTATGTGGACTCTTTATACGGGTGCACGGACACGCTTGCCATTCGGATACGGTCATGACGGTTAAAGGACTCAACCGAGTGTCGTGGTGTAAGATTGTTACCGAACTGCATGAGAAAGGTACAGCTGAATCCCAGCTATCTGATATGAACATTAGGTCACGATTTTCGGTTCCAGAACATTTGTTCCGGCGACAACTGCTCCGCTGTAAATTCCACACATGAACATATTTACCAACTTTAACCCTTGATTGAACACTATCACCTATCTTAAACCTTACCCTAAAGTTTTACATAAAACCCTATTGGAACCCCAACCCTAATCTTATATCTTAGTCGAAATAAAGCCCGGAGCAAATGTCGTGACACCTGTTTTTCAGAAGGGGACATTAAAGGTCTGGTCCCCAGACCAATATAAAAATATGTAAATGTTTAAACTTAGGAAACGTACATACCATGCTGAGTAGCTATCATAAAATGATATAATGAACGATAGAGGGCATTTCTTAATGCGGTGATGCAATAATCACCACACGAAAATTGGAATCAAGAGCAGGTATTGAATCATGTGGGCATGTGATTTTCTTGTTGAAATTCAGATGCCATCCGGCACCCGCTAAATGATTATTGGTATCGTTTCTTCAAATGATTTTACTTACGCATGCATGAATAGGGAATCCACTATGGGATTTTACAACAAAATGCCACTTCGTTTATCTCATTTTCGGATTAAGTTTTGATAAATTTTCGATAATTCTCGATTTCATTTTTATTCTAGGACGCACTGCATATCACAGTTTTGTTGATCCTATTGTGTCTGAAAGGTTTGCACGGAGTGTGCCTGATCATTAATCAGAACGAAAAATTGATCGGGATGCACGTTAGGTGCCTGTTGATCTCTCAGCTCTCAAGTTCCAAACAAACTTGTATTTGCCTACGTGTCTGATAGTCGGACTACATGGAACCATATATATTGATCGGGGACATCATACTCCCCAGGTTTATTTACGTTGGGATCATGAGCATCCATATTACAACCCTTAGTACTTCCTTGTTCATGGAGGAGATATTTTCCTTTGATTTCTTGTGCTGTGAAGATGATGAAGGAGAAAGAGTATTTCTTTGATCTATTAATGGAATAACTATCTCTAGGCGTCCATTCTGCGAGCTGTCATAACAGTATACCCCCTCCCTCACCATCGAAAACCGGATGCCCACCGCTGGGTAATAGAGATTTCTGCTGTCCACTTAAAAACAAAAAATGGCGCTCTTCCTCAAATCATATCACATGCATCACGTGACCAAGTTGAGGGTAGTGATTGGGCGCGCGTTCTTAATCATCATTAAGGCCGAGTCGCCCATAGCCATGTTTTCTGTATAGCAGGCGAAGCAGAAGAACACTCTCAAGCTCTAGAACCTCAGCAAGATGAACGCCTTTTTTACGAAAGAGATAAATAATCATTAGTTTAGAAGACACACACCTTCATATCCCCTGATCCCACTCACTCGATAAATGTGAGTGTTCATATCACTATACACATCAATATTTCCCTGTTACTTCAAGCTATCACGCCATTGGATGGACGAAAATATCCGTCCTCTTTACGCCCTCTATGCACAATGCTTTTCAATATTTTTGCTCTTCTTGCTTTCGGGAATGGGTGGATAATGGTGGTTTACTTATTAGCTTGCCGCTCACATTTTGCATCTGCTAAAATAGAAAGTATATTAAAGACACAGGGCAGACATTCATGGGGTTTGTTTTCAAAATGGATGCATATTAACTAATTCTCGTTATGTCAGCGTGTACTTTCAACAGTGCAATGCATACATGTAGTGCCTTGAAGATGAAAAATCATCATTCCAATTCAAACATTTTAAAAGTACTTTGACCTATAAGCATGATAAGGGTACTCGTAGTTGTGAAGAGGTGTCGTTCTACTTTACAGTGACATTTAAGAAGTAGACTCCTTTCATACATGCTCTTGAAATATCTCAACAAATGCTAAAGATGATACAATTATGAACATAAGGTGAAATATTTGCATTACCGTCTGTAAATTTTTGGCAGAAATACTAATGAAGGTAATTTTAAAACAGGTTGATATTTCTGGTATAATTCGTGTTCGTAGAGACGCCATAGTCAATAAAGCAATTCTATACTATATCTGGAAGTCGTGATTCCCGTGGTTGATTTATTTTCCATCGGCACTTAATCCAAACTTAACATTGACATTGTTCATCATGAAATGGATTATTAATGAATGAATAATAATGCTTTTAAATTTATCAGTATGATAATTTGTATCTAAATGATTCAACCAGCAGCTCTTAGAAAATGTATTTTCATGTTGGTGTAGACAATATCAAAACGGGATAGTCAATATGCCCTAAACACCTTCTTATATTTGATTTTAAATGTGATTTTATCACTTTGATGTACACGTATTTGTTATGATTCAATTGCGAAAGGTAAACCTCTCCAAGGTGGATTTGGTATTTAGTAACATGACAAACATTAATTTTTTGCCTCCAGTAACCAACCTCAATACCCGATAAGGGAATGAGAGAGATCAGAAATTATTACAGTAAAACAATACACAGCACATGGGAGAATTCTCTGCGTTTTTGCTTGGAGCACTTTTTTTTTACCCGAACTCGAAGATTTTTTTTCACCAAGATAAAGTTCGACCTTTCCTTCGGGACATGTTATGATAGTAGGATGACAGACGGGTCTACGAAAAGAGATTTCAATATGGAACATTGTCTTGTTTTGATATCATTCCTCTTTACCTTTCTAAGGTATATGTAATATTTATGCCTTTCTCCAGCCACTCCGGAAATTGAAGGGCATGTTCTTAAAACAATGCTCGCATGGGACGCCTTCCGTCAAATCAATTGAAATAACTCGGGCCCTAATCGCATTCGGAAAATAAGAATGTTTTTATTCTTTCTACGAGTGTTTTTTTTCTCCATCAGATATAAGTTTTTGGAAATTAACAGTTGTTTCCCTGGTATCTTATTGTTATTTGTTGTTGTCGTATAAGTTGAGTTATTATTTTTAAACATTTTCACATATCGTATTTTTGGCAAAACCTTACAGAGAGAAAGTGGAAATAGACGGTGTGTTTATTAGTCGAGTGTTCGAAAGTACCAAAGACTTATTTCTTACACTCTAACTATGCATTAGAATACCATGCCCCTAAATCCATCAAAGCATCGATTAAAACATTTTTTTGCTGATCTCTATTTTTTACCTGAATAAACTTATTCTAATGAAATATATAAATACTTTCTAAATTCCGCAGATTGGAAATCAATCTTTTGAATTGTAGTAAAGGTCCAATCCAAAATTAAATTGAGAAATAGATTGCGTCATCAGTCTATTAGATTGAAATTTTCAACCTAAATTTGGATTGGTCCCTCAGAACAATCTAAAGAATTCAGAGAGTAAATATCAACCAAAAGAATTACGCGTTCAAATACTTGTGAGCATTGACATTTATTAAAGCATGGATTTGTGAAACATCCCCTGTTAATGTCTCTCCACCCTAGAGCATTAAAATGATTAAGAGAACCTCGAATGCTCATGAATAAAGCTCAAAGTATTCAATTGATTTGTGAGCAATTGGCCATATGCCTATACTTCCTGCGGCGTTCAATATTGAATATAATGGCCAATGTATTTTAAGTGATGGTCATTGATTTATAAATAGGGGCCAAGTATCTGATAAACTTGTAAAACAACGAGTCCGTCCGCTTATTGGTATGATAAAATGTTGTTTCATCATTAAGGTATCCATGTCTCACGAGATAATATATCGTTTTAAACAATGCATATTTTATTTCATTCAATCGATAAATACGTGTACGTATTCCAGTTCTATGAATAGTAATTTGTCAAGTAAAGTCGGGTGAAGTCAACATATTATCGTATTGGCTTAACTACATATATGGTTGACCAATGGAATCAGAGGAAGAAATCAAACTTAGAATGGCCATTCAATTTTCATTTTGTAAAAACAAACTAGTGCCATAGAATATGAATGTAGTATTAAGTATTTTCTGGTAAACAGTTACATTAGGTGCTGAGAGGCATCTTATACAAAGTTCGAGATCCACACCTACGAAAGCAACGCAATTTCATTGCGAATAACATGATCGCATTGATCGGTCTGGAGTACTCTCTAAATGCTAAGGAGCTAATATGGTCCCTAATCACACTCCTCTTAGAGTGAGATTTCGGTCTTTCAAGAGTGGATGTGTGCCTTTTTTGGAGTAAAAGTGTGCATCTTTTTTACACTTTCACTCCAAAAGAGGTAAAATTCACTCCTTAAAGGCTGAAATCTCGATCCATCAGGACTGGTTCCTCATCTCGCTCTAAGAGGAATGTGATTAGGGACCAGATTAGCTCCTTTGCATTTAGAGAGTAGGTACCTTTGATGTGACTGTATTTACCCTGGCGTGTATTCTTTATTTCTTTTAACCATTTTGAGGCCAACTATACTAGACTTTCGTCTCATTGTTAACGCTGTACTGTTTAGCAATGTAGTAGGGGTAAGTAAATCAAATATGACGTGGGGTAATCTTGTACCCCTTACTAATCAAAGGAAAAATACCATGGCCCCTAACTTCAACCGAGTTAGTACACATGAATGTGAATCCTTACGGAAGAATTAGTATGGACCGTAAGAGCTTCCTTGTTATACTGTATACATTCGTGCAACATGTGGTTCCAGGACGGGGGACTGGCATGACAGAAAGTTATTTGAAAATAACAAAACAAAAAATAAGAAGGGTGTAGTAAAAGATGGCTGCAAATACAAGAACGCTGGAGAAAGGGGAATAAGGAAAAAAAACGACTCAAAGTCACTTGAAATGAGATGAGAATTATTAGGATAAGATGGAGGAAGAGGAAAAAATAGGAAAGCAAAGAATTAGGATGAAGAAACTATAGTGAGAAGAATAATAATACAGAAAAAACATCGCAGATATTGACATCTATATTAATGTCTATGATCTATACAATGGCAAATAACAATTATTTTTAAATTTCACCGAGAAAGGAGGAATTCCTACTAATATTATAAGTGGGTGTGCCACCATTTTCCAACCAGTACTTCTTCTTTACCATGTTTACTGAACATTGTGGTGTCGGCGCGGTTAGATATTAAAGTAATCACTGCTTAGCCATAAACTTGGAGTTGCTTTATGTTTATTAACAATTTTTTTTCTATTTCTGTATATTCTGTATAGTTGCCAGTGGAATCCTAATGTCTATGTAAATGTTTACAAAAATCAAATAAGCCATCTTGTATGAAGCAAAAAAAATGATGATTTTGAAGGCTCAAACGAACGCTATATAGAGATACGGTCCCACAGGCTTAGAATAGCGGAACCTTTTCTCTATTATTCGCATACACGGTCTAATACAGTTTGATGTCTTTTGCGCACCTCATAAAGGGTGGCATTAATTCATTATGTTAAATCAAAGTTGAAAGAGACCGACAATGTTTACGCCTCGAGCACAGGGAATTTCCTGATGAGAATGATGTTTCCCTTCCATAAATCTGTTTTCTTGTAATACTCGATTCTTGGTCAATGATGGAAGGCTGTTTGATTGTTTTTTAGCACTATTTTAGGGCTACATATCAACCATGACTTTATGTAGTATGGTATATAGCAGGGTACATAATTAGAATGATCGAAAGTAAAAATAACGATTTTAATAGTGTGTAAAATACGAGGGTAACACCCAAAATACGACATTAGGAATATTATGTCCCACGAGATAAACAGCCATTATTAACATTATTAGAGTGTCGGGAAGTATAAAATAGTATCTTGAATAGTGAATTAAATAAGATAATTATAAGCGAAATGCGACCCCATAGGAGTACTTTTATATTCATATGATGCACTATGACGTATTTATATGAATAATTTAGGGTCATCTATGATTTTTCTTTCTCTAAAACGAAAACGTGATGAATATAAAGCGAATAAGAGAACATCACTTCGTCCCTTATTTTGATGTTGTTCATTTTAAATATTAGTTTTTCCATTGTTTCCATAAGACCTATACTGAACAAAATAATGATATACAACACAAAATATATATAGCGATTCATACGAATGTTTACGATCCAAAGCACTATATATTATTACTAAAACAACATCACTAAATCTGAAATCCCCCATTCGACCCCCACAGGTGAAAATAAGTTTTTCTTCTTCGGTTGCTACTCTCCCTTTTATACAAGTATATAGTACAATTCACTGTAGATTTAATTCTACCAACCCCCCCCCCCCCCCCCCCCCGCTGCGCCAACAGGAATTTTCGCTACACGACACACGACGGGTTGAAGAACATAGAAAACCCAGACTTCGGTGACCACCTTCAAGGGCAACATGAAAGCATACCTGTTTAAGAGTGCTTTTTGATAGACATTGAGTTATTGTTCAAACATGTATTATGTGTAAATAGCTTCTGTTGTTGTTCTGCTCTGAAGCGCCTTGAGCATCTAATCAAGATGGAAAGTGCGCTATACAAATCTCATGTATTATTATTATTATTATTATCAAATAAATGCCCTTCATGGACAACCAATAAGCCTTTAAATTAAAAAAAATAAAGGTGAATCAAAACAGCTGTTTCGTCCTGGGCTCTTGACAAACGACATATTATCAATTTTTCCGTCAGCTCCGAAACTTAGGATGAAAACTGCTGTTCCGGTTCACCAATTTTCGACAAAGTACTCCAAGTTGCAGTCTTTGTTTTGTCATTTTGACGGGCACTTTCAATACAATTGCTGTGGTTTTTTTAAATCTTTTGTGCGTCGCGTCTCTTTCTCTCTCCCTCCCTATCTCTCCCTTAATGTAAAAAGGGTGTTGATTTCTCATGAATATTTCAATGTCAATGACTTTTAAATTGTGTGATAAACAGATAAAAATATACCTTTACTTGAACGCATCGAATGAATGAGGTAGCAGCTTTCGTTTCTTTCATTGATTGAGGCAACCTATTATCTCCATATTTAAAAGTTGATAATTCAAAAGAACATAAGTAGCATTATCTTTCTGAAAAGTGAAAGTAAAATTATTTGCTTACGGCTCTTCCGGGATAACACGGTTTTAATTACATTGACAGCTATTGATCAACGTCAAATAATTATGTAAAGATACGTTTTTCAGATTTGCGTGTATGATCATAACGCATTCATCTTCACTGATAGGCACTGAGGTTATCAACCTGTTCGCGGCTATTCAACTTTCCATTTAGCTTAAATTTCTCTATGCAGGAAATTACAAATGGATAATTTCGTTAAAATAAAAGCAAAGCCTGCACGAGCAACGCCAGAGCGATCATACATCACGCACTTTCCATTACACATAATGGATCATGCTACAAGGGGTTTTGCCCACCTATTATATTTTATCCATTTCATTTTCTTTCCTGATGGTAGCTCCAATAAACGTCATAATACATACACTGAATGAGTGAAAAGACAACAGGGTCCACACCTTATGCTCTTTGTACTGCATCTTTTTTTTAATGAAGAGGAGAGTGAATGGAGTTGGACACCGTCGGCAATTATCCTTCAGCTTGGGGTGTTGGTCCAACGAAACTCTTAGAATAATTAATTCTTCGATCATTTTCCTCGCGTCGTGTCATAAAGGAACACTACAGTGGGCGGGATATTGGGTATCTTAAAGTTTGCCAGAGTACGGAACAAAGTATATTCCTGATCCCCTCTTTATATATTTTGTTCACGGTGATATGTCATAAATAGGTAAGGGATCGCTGATTAAAATTGTGTTTTTGACTGGCATATCCTGACAAATCTGGCTCATGACCTTTAATAATGTCACCGAAAAAACAATTGAACTGATGAGAAACGCTACAAGTAAGCTCTATACAAGACATGATATGAATATCGAAAGTTCTTTGGATACGCTATAATCTTAATATCTTGATGTAAGGGCTCTTCATCAATTATTCAAGACAGAACAAGCTCTGAATATCATAATAATAATAATGATGATAATTCTATATACCGTAAATTGCAATTTGCATCTAAGCGGTTAAGAGAAAGGAAATATGAAGTGAAAAAGAAAAAGAAATACTTTGCACTACAAAATGTACAAAAAACTAATATTACAAATTATTACTAGTCCTCACCAGATCATGAATAAGAAATACCATTTAAAATTGGCCAACAAATATATGACATGATCAATTTAAGAGTTAAAAAGATGAATTTTAAACATAACTTTAAATGTATTAACATAGTTAGCATTGCGACTTTGTAGGGGGAGATTGTTCCAAATAAATGAAACTGCATAAAAGAAAGAACGTTGACCGTATTGTGTGTAAGAAGTAATGAGAGAACGCGAAATGAGAGATTGAGAAGCAGAACGTAAAAAGGCTTATATCGAGGAAGGAATTCAGAAAGGTATGAAGGAGCTTCACCATGATATGACTTGAAAGCAAGAAGAAGAATTTTGTAGGTGATACGAGAAGTAATAGGAAGCCAATGGAGTTTACGAAGCACATGAGTAACGTGGGAAGAACGAGGGACACAGGAAACAAGACGAGCCGCTGTGTTTTGGATGCGCTGGAGCTTTGAGGTCATTTTTTGTGGAAAGACCAAAATGAAGCAAATTTACAATTATCTCAGTGAGATGTGACAAATGCATGAATAAGACGATACCATGAATTCGACACATTGTACAAACAACCGTGTTTATGTCTGATGAATTATTTTGATATTGAATCAACCAATGCAGAATTTTATAAAGTGTCACAATTTTCTCAACATTCCACATTGTTGTCAAATCTTACGTATTATTACGTTCTCGACCAATTCTATTTTCTAATCTTTGTTTAGATATTATTCGTAATGACTGTAATGTTTTGAATAAATTCCCATTGTTTACACTTTCCTCTGTCTGATATACCATGCCAATTGGCAATTGCATAACGTTTTGCTATAGCACATTGTTTAATGGACATTTGTTTATTGCAAACTTCTTTTTAGTGTTCACATATTTTACTTGAATACAGAAGACACACATCTTGGTAAAATTGGAAATCGTAAATGTACACAAAATAGGCACAAGCCTAACACAATAAAAAAAGCTAAAAGAAAAGCAGCGGGAATATGAAGAAAAAAAACAAGAGTGATTTAAATATATTTTTTAATAGATCAATTCAGTAATCTGCATGATGATTGGGAAACGTATCGTGATATGATCTTGCTAGGAACATATTGAGGATGGTAGTAGAAGTGACAATGAATGATACTTCAGAAGTAGCACATAAACAAATATTTTTGTTGGTTTTGCCAAAGTCTAGAAAGGTGTGTTTACAATACGTAGATGCCTCACACTACCATCCATAATATCATTGCTGTCTCCATTGTGCACCGTATCCATCTCTCTTTCAATGTTACCTGTCTAATAGGAGCAATACCCTATTAGAGAGATCCACTCACTAAGAATGGATAACTGACTGATGGCGGGAGGGTAACGAGATGTGACTTATACCCCCAATGATGCATCCATCCTCCTCTACTCCCGACAAACACCAGGAAGAATCTCTCTGGTGGAAGGAAAACCAAAGCCAGCTCCTTGGATGGAGGAGGTGTGAAATGGAGGTCTGATGTTGAATCACAAACGATCTATTTCACAAGCACCATCATTTACCCCGCGGCGTCTTGTCAAGCAGTGATAGGCATCATCTCAAGCTCATACAGATTTACATTTACACAACCAGTTCGAGGCTCTTCAAGCTTCACTCTTACTTTCAATCAATGTTTTGTGATTTTAAGAAAAATGGCTTTGATACATAACCTTAAATTGGGTGAAGCTTCTGTTCTATGTTCTATTCTGAATAATTATGAATACTATTTTGGTAAATTATTTCGTTTTAAGATGGGGAGAGGGTAAAGATGGGCTTCTGTACATTAAGAAACATTTAATGAATAAGTTTTTAGGAAAATGTTTGAGGTACGTACAATAAATATTTCATTCACGAAACAATAATTTACCCCTCCTCCCGTAATGATAGTCACTGGTCATGCTTTATTTAACCTCAGCCACTATGACTGATCAACCTAGACGTAAAATGTTTCCTAGGTATTTGGTTATATCATGGTGCTACTAGCTCCATGGTTACATACCAGCTTGGCGTTAACCAGCAAAAAGTTGTCCTGCCGAGTTCCTACGGGAGTTACCAAACAGAAATAGAAACCGTTTTATCTAACCATCTTTGATAGGTCTTATAAGCGCTTTACGAAAATGCAGCACAATATCCCTGGTTTCAGCAGAGCAGCTGTTACAAACTGTATTCCATATAATAAATCCCTGCCAGGACCCTATTCACATCACATGGGTTGAGTGCAGCACAACATGGATGGATATCTTGCTAAAGGGTATAAGCGAAGTTGGACTGGTTTATTTCCAATTCGTCTTATGCCAATTCATTTCATTTGCCAACTCGTCTACTATCATTATTTTGGTCTACCATCAGTTCGTCCACTCACCACATGGTCTACTTTCATTTAGTCTTAGGCCATTCCGTCTAATAACCAGTTGGTCCAATCGGCATTTAGTCCATATACCATTTGGTCTAATTGGACTAAGCGTTGTGCAAAATGAATGAAAATGAAATGGATATTAGACCAACTGGTTATGAGACGAAATGGTCATAGACGAAATGGTGATTAGACGAAGTGATGATTGGACCAAATGGTTGTTAGACGAAATGTTAATGGACGGAATGGCATTAGACTAAATAAAAGTAGACCATGTGGTGAGTGAAAGAGTTGGCAGTAGACGAATCGGCAATTTACCTTTGGACAGCGATAGTCCAAAGGAAAAAGGACCCTACGCCTTTTTGGAATGAAATGATTCTTTCGCTTATTCCGCAACAATAATTCATTCTCCTCCAATATAATTTGGCACACATTTTTGGGTATTGATCAATACAAACAATCGGGCAGTAATTCTATTGGAATAAGTTTGAACTTATTTTAAGATTACCACAACTGATATATATTATTAAAACACGTACATATTTTATACTATCGAAGGCTATCTTATAATACATAAACTAGCAACCAAATCCCTTTGGGATTTAGACCAAACGTTTTGAAAGCTTTTAAGTAAAATATGGGTAATTGATTAAGGTGATGACAACACGATTCGTTAATCTCGGCATACCCTGGGGGTTTTATCATATCATGCAAAACAAACACGATAAGTTTACAGAAAAGAAAACTATTGGTTTGGAAAAATAAGGGAAAATCCCCACCTCCCTTTGGGTTCCATGTATATTTATTATCCTTGATGTCATCTATATGCACTTTGTAATCTCAATTATAGACATTGTGCTGCACTCAACCCAGGTGACGTAACTGGGTACCCGGGTGGCGAAATTATTTTTCCCACACGAGTTCCGCATGCATGCATGCCGCGAATGAATCAGCACCCTCAAACTGCCGTTACTATAATAGGCCTTATAGGCTTCTATAGATTCAATTCTTAAACACTTATCAATTTCTAATTAATGACAAGACAAAATGCTAGGCAAGAGCATAAACTTTATCCCCATGGAAGAACAGCGGTATTTTATTAATACCGCTGAAATGGGCCATCCTCCATATGATCTGTATGTTATGTTAAATTGAGCATGTATATATTTTATCTTTTTATGGAAATAAATACAAACATACAAACAAACAAACATCTCAAATCTGTCTAATCCCTGCAGCCGAATAACGCCATGGTTTACAAGATAAAAGAAAGTAGATATAGTTGCAGCAAACAATTAGACTTTCTGTTTCATGAGAGTCTTTAAATCAAGGGTAATTTTCAAAATATTATCATAAATCTAGATCTGGTACATTAATGTAAGCTTATCTTTGTAAAATAATGAAATCTTCGCTCAAAATCGACAATTATGATGATCACTAACACAGAAAAGCATATGTGGGACAGTGTAATAATATTGCATCGAAAAAAATCCGACATTTGATGGAATTCTGTGCTTATTTTGCTAATTTCTCACCACTTTTACGCATTTTCTTTCAGAGTTATTTGGCAAATATTACATACAAACACTTTGGAAGTAATTTCATTGCATTCGGTTCGAACTTAATTTGAGATCGTTACCAAAACTGATAGGCCCTATTCATCGTTAATTCCAAACTTTACGTTTTCATTTCATTTTCATTTCATTTATTTCATTTTCAACAAAATGTAAATCAAATAAATACAATCATAACAAGTCGACATCATAAAAAATATACCAAGGTCATAAAATCAATTTGAAAAAGACATGTTATGAGACAGTTACATTCAAAATTATCTTATGTAAAGGATTTGTGATTTACAATTTGTGAAAATGGAGGATCCAACTAAAAAGCAAAGCTTGTATATTGTGGGCTCCTCAAAATATGACAAGCGAGAAATAAAGTTTATATATACAATTAACGTTTACTTATACGTTAAACCAATGAGATAGAGTTAATGCCCTAGCCTACGCTACCCATAGCCTAGCCTAGCCTTTGTCTTGTTATTAATGGAAAGTTGATAAGTGCTTAAGAATTGGATCTAGATATAGATAGAAGCCTAAGGCCTAGAATGGTACCGACAATTTGATTGAGGGTGCTGATTCATTTATGTCCGCGCGCATGCGTACTCTTATTCGGAAGACGCAAGTCATGAATATTGATATTGGGGTCTAGAATCTCCTGTAGGGAAAAAATAATTTCGCATCCGGGAGGATTAATTCCTTGAATGCACCAAGCGCCGTTAGCAGATGAAGCTGGGATATAGTCCGCCATTGAATAGGCAACTCATAAATACTACATATATTATTACTACAAAGACAAATGTATATGATAGTTGTTACAACATTATCCAGTACCGTCCGCAGGGGGTGTTCATTTTCCAAATCAGGTACTTCTTTTATTACCATAAGAACTGCAGTTATTTAATTGAGTTTTTTAAGCCTACAGGATTAATTCTTATATTTCAATAAATAAAAGTAATAAGTAGGAAATTTTCATTTTGTTGATCTTTATTTTCTTAATGCTGCTCGGCAATAATGAGAAAAATATCAAATTACAGATTTTTCCGGTCACTATAACGAACCTCAATACAAGCAGCTTATAGTGGATTCCATAATGTTGCTTTCAAGGAAGAAAATGATCTCTTTATCGTGTAGTTCAATAACTTCTACATTTTTTTACCAAAAATATGAGATAAAGCATTAAAACATAATGAAATTCCAAGATATATTTTCATCCGGGGAGTAGGCGGTGATTGAAGCAGTAAGTCATTGTGGAATTATTCATTATCATTTAGGCCCTGACGTTGTCATGAATTAGGATAATGTTGAAAACAAAATATTGAAGTGAAGTCCCTTTGTTCCTAAAATAATCTATGAGATAATATTTGATGTCAGAAGTGTATTCAAACAAAGTGATGAAAAATATTGAGCAGATACAATTTTGGTAACACCTGTCTTAAAGAGATGGTCCAGGCTGGAGATATTTATATCTAAATTAATAAAGTAAAGTCTACAAAGCAAAATGCTGAGAATTTGATTAAAATCGGATAACAAATAACGAAATTATTGAATTTTAAAGATTTGCATTATTCTGTTGAAACAGTTCTAGACATGTCTTCATGAATATTCATTAGGTGGGCTGCTGATGTCATATTCCTACCTGTTCTTTTGTATTTTTATTATATGAAATTAGGTTTGTTCAAACATTTTTTACCAAGAACTAAAACAATTGGATTGACAACTGATTGAGTGCATTAGTTATTAATTGCCTCAACTTATTTCATCATAATGGAGACACATCATTTACACATGTATGAAAAAATGAAAAAATATTATGATTTCATGTAATAACATAAGAAAAATGAAAGAGGGGATGAGATATCATCAGCCCACCTAATGAATATTCATGACGATGTGCATATAACTGTTTTAAAAATATATTGATAAGCTTTAAAATTCAATAACTTCGTTATTTGTTATCCACTTGTGAATTTTTCTATATTTATTTAGATATGATTATTTTCAGCCCGGACCACCCCTTTAATGACCATGATGATAATGGCAAAAGAGAGCTACATCCAATTAATAGCTAAATTTGCCATTAATGTAATGGTGACAGGGTGCAACAGCCAATCAAAAGCTAAAATTACCATTATGTTAACCATTATGGTTATGGTAATGGTTACAGGGTGTAACAGCCAATCAAAAGCTAAAATAACCATTATGTTAACCATTATGGTTATGGTAATGGTTACAGGGTGCAACAGCCAATCAAAAGTTAAAATTACCATTATGTTAACCATTATGGTTATGGTAATGACTACAGGGTGCAACAGCCAATCAAAAGTTAAAATTACCATTATGTTAACCATTATGGTTATGGTTACAGGGTGCAACAGCCAATCAAAAACTAAATTTACTATTATAATAATGGTAACAGGGCGCGATGTAAACGTAAAAGTATAATAAACGATAGCAGTGTTACTACGATCGTAAGCCAGACCAAGAAACATGTGCTTTACAATGATTCATTACACTAAAAGAAAACAAATGGTTGATCAGAATTGCGCTGCAGATTGAATAAAGCCAATGGCATTTATTAGGTTGCATTTTATCCAGAATAATGCTAAGGTCACACCAATTAAACCGATTCAAGTGGCCCCGTTAAATAAAAGTTACTATTATGGTAAAGTTGTAATCCTATAACACCCAACTCTTGACTCTAATTGGCTGTTGGGTCGTGCAGTGAGCAAAATAATAAAGAGAAGATACAACACGTTTATAGCGGTTAATACGAATTTATCCAAGTGCTCCATTGCTTAAACGGAAAAACTGGAAGGTATGTGAAAAAATTACCATATCGACTCCACCTGATGATTTTTTCTTTTAAATGAGTCGTGTGTTTTTTGCGAATTAAAAAAAAAAAAACATTACAAGCGTTGATCCACCCTGCATATATAAACAACCATCAACGTATCCGACAAATTATAAACCAGAAGTTGCTTTAAAAATCGTTTCCTGTTATTCTCTTTCATTCTCACGGAGTTTCGTTTTTCATTAATCTCATCTTTCCTCCCAACCAACTTTCTCTTCATTTCATTCAATTTATCTCCCGCGTCAGTTGCGTGCCCGTCCGATATGCAAGCAAAGCATATGATGACGTCCGAAAACTCGTTACGGTATCTTCAAACAGCATATGGTACATGACATACGTGAAGAGCTCCACACGCCGCTTTGGCTAACACGAGTCTCCGCCAATCTTATCCCTCCCTTGCTTTAGTACAGAACAAGAAACCTTGTCATATCATCTCCTGAAATTACTCAAAAAGGAGGCCATGCGATAGTGAATGAAGATTTCGGGCAAGATTTCGACAGGGAATTGAATCCGAGACGCTTGCTTGAAATGGTGTTTTTAGCCCAGTAGGATTCAGGCAAGATAAATTTACACCATCGCGGATTACATACGGGCCAGGCTGCCTCCCATGAAGCACTCTCTAACGGGTAGTAATCGATAATACTGAGAAGGAAAGAAAATTGCCCTGTCACAAGAATGTGGGAACGAAAATACCAACAGTAATCCACCGATTTTCATTTCAAATTATATGTTTATATCTAAATTTCAAAAATGTAAACTTAAGCTTCGTGCTCGCAATTAATGTTTACGATGATAAATGTTCATACTTTAAAAAATAACTCAATCTCTAGTTTTTCAGGTCGGAATCTTTTTGTAAGGAAAAAAAGGTAAGATGTACTTAAAATTTCAGTCTATAGTTTGGATTTCCCTCCAAACAACGAATAACACAAAACCTGAAAATGACGTTTTTATTTTCTTTTGGAGTCTCATTTGATGACGATGGTCATCTCGAACAGGGTGACGTAGCCATTCCATGCCATAGAGTTGATCACAAAGAATCACCAGTCTGTACTAATGAACCCAAAGAATAACGAACGTTAATTCTCAATAGGATTTATAAAAGAAACCCTTCGGATTCTCCCATTATAAACATGGAGCCATTGCAGGTTTCCATTAATAATAGTTATTAACATTCACAGAAATCAGGGTAGTTCGGTACAGTTGGGACCGTTCGCAATCATCACGGACGCTAATATTAGGGTCCCCTAACACAAAAGTTAACGCTTAATCATACACTTGATTTTTAAGATTGATTGTACATTATAGTCAATAGAATCAAACGTAGAAAACTGCTATACAATCAATGCTAAGATTTGTGTTACAGGGGGGTTACATGCCCTACAGATCTTCTTTTCGTGTGCAAAATTCTTTCCCGCGACACCCGCACCATACATGCATGTACATTACGACTGATGGCTGGAGATATTCGAAATGCAGGACCTACAATAGATTATGACATGGATAAGAAATTGGTTTTTCAAACAATCGAGTACATATTGAGTGAGAAAAAAGTTACTGAATTTAAGGCTTAGATATAGATCATTACAGTCCATCGAATCGGTATTACATTTAATGTGGATTATTGGTGGATCACTGGCAATTGATTCCATGGGTCAGATCACCTCTCCAGCCGAAACCATTTCGCATTCGTTCAAAATATACGTAGCATATACAATAGGCCTATACATTGCGTGCTAGAGGCATATCGTTTGTGTAGGAGTAAACAAAAGAAAAAACCCTCAAAATCGACTGAAATTCAGACGTATTTGCGGGTTTTTTCTTTTGTATACTCCTACACAAACGGTATGCCTCTAGCACACAATGTAATGAGCATGATGTTTTACTTTCCCCAGAAATGGGGGATTAGATTCAAATTCCCGGGGGGACCACTTCCATTGATGAGTGGATACCAGGCACGACCATGGGGTTTCGAAAAGCACCCTAAACAAGGGAAGCAAGTCTTTTCCAGATTATGAAAATGCATCTCTTAACAAGTATTTAGCTTGTGAAACCCTACAAGTATAGAAAACATATCCTCCTTTTCAGTATTTTAAACATCGTTTTTGACACCCTTATAACGTTACATAGGCCTATACGTAACGTACTTGCCCACTCTTTCCCTTTTTACACGTGGTCGCGCCTGGTATCCACTTTTCAATGGAAGTGGGCCCCCCGGGCGGCCTCTCGAGCTCTGGGAGGAACCAAATGTGGCTTTGGAAAGTCGTCCTAAATCGGATATATCGGTGTTACCATAGTGGCAACCAGAGTTTTGCACACGAAACGCAGATTGAATGTTTCCGTTCCAGATGCGAAACGAAAAAAAATCTCATGTCACATAATTTGCATTGCAGGACAGAGTTTTACGACCATGACGACGGGCCCAAAAGTCTCTTCCAAAATCAACTACCGTCGCAAATAAGCGTTCGCGTTCTCCAACGAAAGGTCGGGAGTGTCTCAATCTGGACGTAAAAGAGACACAATAATGGATAGTAAATCAGCTATTAGTGAAAAAAAACTCAACACATTCAGACAAAAGGAAAACGATAATGAATGACGTCTTCTTGTAAATAGTACTCTCTGACGCATCAAATTATTGATGAATAAAAAAGGGGATCGCCTTGATAAAAATAACTGTTGAGCGATAATTAATATTTAAAGCAGATATATATGTATTATCATCAAATAATAAATAATGAAATATAAAAGATCGACGAAAATACCCGGCTTGCCATAGATTAGACGTAAGTAAAATTATGCGTAAGTTATGCGGAAATCATGCGTAATTCAAACGAGGATGTGTAATTTAACGAGCAGCCCCGTCAAGACGCCTTAATGACTTTATTTCATGTGTGTTATTACCCAATTTGATTTCCGCTCATATTTTAATAATATCCAATATGTATTCACAATACCTCAGGGCTAAAATCAATATTTCATAATCCATGTTTTAAGGAAAATATTCCGTCATCTTAGCCTTTGAAGTCCAACCAAGCTTTTAGTTCTTCATTCCTCTTCTTTTATGTGATGGCATATCGCATTTTTCATGATACGGCATATTCGGAGGCGGCTTAGTAGAAGGGGGCTTATCAGATGTTTTTCACCCTAAATAATGAGCTATATTCACGTATTCAGAGTTCAAAGAAAGCCACGGTTTCAATGCTTTAGAGCTTCATTGTCTTGAGCAGATAGTGTTGCATATATTTCTTAGCAATTATTGCTCCGTGTATATTATATAACAATGGAGCACGACTTTGTATGATATTTTGTCAAGAATTGTTTTCAGATTATCTTTTTAAACTCATTATGGAGAGAATTATTCTCTCAACCTTTTTAAATATAACAATTTGACGTTATTGCTGATTATAAATCATTTTCATTTTCATTTTTCAATGTCATATATTTTCAATGAAACAAACAAACTACAAGTAACACTTTATAAATATTATTGTCGTATTTGAAATTTTGAAAGATTAATTGATTTTTAATTAAGCTCTTTATGCGTTTTGTCATTGACTCCCAATCGCATATCAAAATCTTTATTTACGGACAACAAGAATCATTCATGTTTAGGTATAACACCACGATCGACTGGATGGAAAAGCACGACCCCTGTACATAGCACTGATAATGATTTATAGACGAGTATACGCCAGATTGAATGATATGCAGAGTAATACTGCATTACTTGTTTTGAGTTTTCTGGGATCAGGTGTGTGCAAACCATTATCTCTATTAATTAAAGGCACCATTCTCGTTATCAACAACACAAAAACAATCTTACTTCCATTCCCCATGCAGAACAAATTGGGGGAAAAAACAAGATGGAAGGAGGGAAAAGAATCACAAGAGAGAATGTGTGGGTTGGATGTTGTACGATTTAAATCGGTTTAAAATGAATGGGGGATTTAATGGGTTACATGGCATTTTAATCCACGTATTAATTATTTGTAAATAATCGGTTTCATAATATACACACAAAGCATGTAAAGAAAATCATGTACATATATACACGTCCTTAATCCCCTCTAGAATGACAGTGGTTGAAAAATCTTATATAAGAAAAATCAAGGTTATATCCAAGGTAAATGAATGTAGTCACGGTAGTTGCAGCAAACAATTTCATGAGAAAGTCTTTAAAATGAAGGTTAATTGTCACCATAATATCAAACATCTAGATCTGGTACATCAACATAAACTCATCTTTGTGAAATCATGAAATCGTAGCTGAAAACTAAACTGACTTATGATCACTAACACAGAAAAGCATATGTGGGACATTGTATTAATATATATTGCTTTGAAAAATCCGACGGAATTCCGTGTTTATTTGGCTCATTTCTCAGCAATTCACTTTTTTCCAGAGCCATTTGTCACATATGTTTTTTGTTTAAACAAACATTTTGGGTGGTCAATTTATTTGATTCTGTTCGAACTCATTTTGAGATCGTTACCACAACTGGCATTTCTGTTTTCGTCATATTCTGATGACAAACGTGGTGTTTGGTCGTCATTATTTGTATACACTGCTATATAATACACACATAGAGCATGTTCTCGTCCTTAATAGCCATCAAGTATGTAAGGTGATGGAAATTCTCATAGAAGAAAAATCAAGGTTATATTTAATAAAAGTGTGTGAAAGGGGTTTCTTCGAAATCTGACGATACATTATAGTTCATCTGAAGCTTTGGTAAATGGTCTGGTTTTCCTTAGTAACATCAAAATATTACAAAAGTGTTGTTGAATCCGTTTCAAGCCGTTTGGTGAAAATCATTAATTCCTGTATTCTATTCAGAGCCGTCTCTTAGTCATGTTTATAATTTATATATATATATATATGTATCACGTATATTTTTTCCAATTCAAAACGGCCCCCTAACCATTTAGGTCTACATTTAATATCTATAGATCATTTGAAATTAGAATCTACAGACAAAGATTACACCGGACATTTTTAAGCCCATTTTAAGGCTGGTAAATGGATTAGTATCAAAAGGACAAAATTCTAAAATATTGTAATTATTTTATAGGTAACCAAACCAAAAAAGATTTACACGTAAAACCACAAGATTTATTAAATAATTATAATTTACAACATAATTTTTCGGGCAAACACTTTCAAATAATCCAGTAATGAATTGAAAAATCGACGAGCAATTTTGAGGGGGATTTACCAACACTTAAAATGGCTTTAGAATAATGAGTTGCGTATATTTGATGAGAAAATGTACAATGAAATTGACCCATTTGTGTGTTCAAACATCCCCATCCCACATACGCAGTAATACCAGCACACAACATGTGTTTAAACATAGCATTTCGAAGAGGAGGTTAATCAAATGGGTGTGCAATAGATATGAGAGAGAATTCAAAATATACCCCGTGTCTAGCAGCTGGTGATTTACCATCGGCATTGTTTAAATCAAATTAATGTCATATTAACATGAAATGAAATGAAATTTGTTTCTTACCTGAACCATTGCGGCTATAAATGCGAGCCTAATTAAACCCCGCCATTTCCATGTGACTTGTGAATAAATATGAGAGCCAATTCGAACTACACACAGCTACTATATACACGAATCGTATGTACCTAGATAACATCATTATCAATATCTATGTTTGATCATTTAAATTGTTTTAAAATCTTTCGTTATGTTCATTTGGTTTATCAAATATTTCGGTGTAAATGTAAGTTATACATGTAACTCAGATTTAGATTAATCAACAAATTTTCTCTCTCTTTAAAAAGACGTAAGATGAAAAGATTGGAAACTTTTCGATCCTGAAATTACAGAAGAATAAGGAGATAAAGTATGTGATTAAACTTGATGAACTGAACATCGGCTACGTCTCATCGCTTATTCTCGATCTATTCATAGCACCCTCTAATATATATATATATATACATCCAAGTATATCTGAATCATTGTTTTCCAAGATAATCATTCACACTGTTTTTACCGCACTGGTATTAAGTTAAGTGAAGCTTTTTACCCATCTCCGCCCTCAAACTCTAAAAACGTCATGTAAAAGTCGAAGCAATGTACTATACGTACTCGTGTTGGTTAGTGTTATCCTTCTTACGAAAATGTAATGTCACCCATTAAAAAAACAAACATCCCTCAGTCCTATACAAAGGACCTGGTATGTGTGATCACCTTGGTCATAGGCACATCTCCACTAAAAAGCCAGCGTATATCCTTTTCTTTCACCAAATCTATTTCTACCCCCATCTCCATCTCTTCCTTTCTATTTTTATCTCCCTTTATTTCTCCATCTTTCTCTCTCTTCCTCCAGCCCCATATCTCTTCCTGTCAATTCCTCTCTCCCTCAAACTTATCAATCTCGTCCCCACTTCCACCCATCTATCCCCCCCCCCCCTCTCTCCCCCCTCTCCCTTCCTGAACTATTTTAGAATTAAATGAATTTCACATATCAATGTCTAAGAATCGAAAAATGAATCTGAGTATCACCGTCATGACAGGGTTCTATTTTAAAAAATTGATGTACAAAATGTGAAAAAAGTCATACTCCTAAGACAGTCACCCGACATAGATTATTGATGCCGTGATCTACCATGTTGACTGTTCTATGGTCATAATGATTGATCGTGGCACAGGAAGAGAAACAAATCCTTGGTTTTTGTTTAGTTTTGTTAGTGTAACGACTTTCCCCTCGCTAAAGGATAGAAAATAAACTATTATGTTACATATCACGGAATATCAATAAGATATTTCGAAACTGTGTCGTGGGCTTGACGGATTTGAACGGATACAACAAGGTCTCGTTCAGATTCTTCATGCTCTTTGTTGGGCATTGACAATTCTTCAAATAGTGATGAACTTGGATATCAAAGGGATTTTTCACCTCTCCCTGAATTCTGGTTTTTAAGACATAAACATAAAAAAATGATCTCCCACCCACCTACTCACAAGTTTTTATTTCTATTCTGAAGAAACAAACATCCTACGCAGAAACAAGTGAATACTATATTAACTCCATTACTTTAACATTATTATTTACAGCAAATCCTTGACATTCCTTAATACAATTTACAGCCTGGATAAATACTAAGTCAAATAATGTAGGACATTAAATTGATGTAAGTATAGATAAAATCCTCAAGCCTTATATCACTATAATGTCTCGCTCTTTACTTTCAAAATTCATTCCATTCATTGGAGACGAGAAAATGTGTTTATTACAAATATGTATTTGATGCAAGTGCTTACCCTTAGGGAAAACCCGTTCGAGTTTAATTCAAAATAAAACGATTCGCGTCTGCATTTCTCTATATACAATACTCATTGTTGGCCATTTTAGTGCTTATGTAGGCTCCCGATACAAGGTGTAAGTGTATTTTCTCTTTTAAGCCCCTTTCACAATTGACGTACGACCTGTTTACGACCGCCTGCAACAGATTTTTCTTGTTGTTGCACGATCGATCTCTTGGTGTCTTGCGAGCACTCGCAGTGGTTGTAGACGAACGCACGAATTTGAGGTGGTCGGAGGTGGTCGTGACTGGTCGCATCTGAATCTGAACATGTTCAAAATCCAAACGCGATCAAATACGATTGGTTTACTCGCATCAGGTCGTACCATCGGTCGGGCGATCATCGTGTGAGTGTTGTTCAACGTTGTACGACTTGGTGCGAGAGGTGACACAACTACGTATAGTCGCATTTAGTCGACTGGAGGTCGTACAACACTTGCACATGCGCTAGATACCTACAGAGACCAGTCTTGCGACTGGTTGCGATAATATAAGACTGTTGCAAGACCGATCGAAATTACGGCTTACAACATTCCACTACCGTTGCATTCGCATGTATGCGACCGTACAGCCCCTTTCACAATTGACATCCGACCAGTTTACGACCGCCTGCAACAGTTTTTTTCTGCTGTTGCACGATCGATCTCTTGGTGACTTGCGAGCACTCGCAGTCGTTGTAGACGGTCGCACGAACTCGAGGTGGTCGTGACTGGTCACATCTGAACTTTGAACATGTTCAAAATCCGAACGCGATCAAATACGACCGATTCACTCGCATCAGCTCGTATCCGGGGTCGTACCATCGGTCGGGCGATCATCGTGGGAGTGTTGTTCAACGTTGCACGACTTGGTGCGAGAGGTGGCACAACTAAGTAGTCGCATTTACTCGACTGGAGGTCGTACAACACTTGCACATGTGCTAGCGACCTACATGTACAGAGACCTGTCTTGCGACTGGGTGCGATAATATGATGTGCCATAAGACTGTTGCAAGACCGATCGCAACGGCTTACAACATTGCACTACCGTTGTGTGCGACCGTTCCCCTCGCAATCCCTCGTGCAACACTCGCATGTGATCGCACGAGCACAATAGGATCATAATCGACTTACTCGTGCAACGGGTTTTACTGGTTGTTTTTGTTGTACGACAGCTGTTGCAACTGTGAAAGCCTATGTGCGATATTATGAGATGACTGGCGATTGATGCCTGTTGCAGCCTGTCGCATGACCAAAAGGTCGCAAGTGGTCGTACGTCAATTGTGAAAGGGGCTTTACTCTATCCATCAAACTTGAAGCTATTACGTATTCACCATAATACAACTGCCACCTATAAAGGGATGAAAAGAAGCTCTATCGGTCGCATAACGGCTTCTCTCTTTAACATGATAATTGAAAGACGGCCTAATTTTTAGTCTCAACTAAAACGTCATCAAAGCTGATACATCTGAAAGTATCATATTTTCTTCTTTTGATGTAACTACTTGCTCAGTGAAAGGCAGACGATCGCCTTGAAACGTATTTTACTTAAAGCATAATGGGAACATTTTAACGCATACATGAAAATTGTGAAAAAAAAATAATATCAAAGAGACACCGTCAAACTAATAGGATCTGTCTAAGATTAAGTACATGCAGTCTTCTAAGAATTTGGGAAAGTCGGGGAAATTTTCATTATCAGCACGTGTTATGAAAAAGACCCTTAAGTATGTTTAAGACCAAGTTAATGACGTTCTCCCATATAGCTTGGACTAGAAGCGTGGGTAGGTATGTTGTATGAAATAATTGAAAGTCCACTGAAACTTTCTCCAAGGCCACGAAGGCCTTGTCAAAGTGTTTGAAGACATGCTGGCAATCGAGAATGGGTCATGTAAAGCAAGTGTGGATATTAACACGTACTATGCTTGAAGTTGATTTTAACCAAGCGTAGAGGGATATACTGTATACGATATTTATTATATGCCTCAGTCACACGAACGAACCTGAAACCAGATCGACCATATCAAATGCATTATTTCCAATGACATACAAAGGGTCGATTTTGAGTATGTTCGTTGGTGTGACTGCAGCAGAAGACATGTATGATGCTCACATTATAGCACACGTTCCCACGGCAAAGTTCTTTATAACTCACATTTCTAAAAGCTCACTAACATGCTAAGATGCATCAATAATTGTGTGGCCATGGGAACGATACCAAGCGATACCATGATATTGCACGGCGAGTCACTAACTAAAGCGCATCTCAAAATCCGATTTTCGCATATAATATATCACCTTTTTATCACTTAAAACAACATCACTGCAGGGCATAAGAAGAGAGGCTATCGTGTATCAATACTCACTCACTGGACTAGTACTGTAGTTGCACTGACATACAATATAATATTTCAATACCTTCATTCAATTCATGCCTTTTAACGTATCGAGTACGATCTCTGTTAATAACTAAAAATCAGGAGCGATGTGGCAAAAAGGTAAAGCGGATGAAACAGAAACCAGCAAGCCTGAAGCTCAGCCGCGGCGGCAGCCCTCACTCCATTCCTAATCTACTTAAGATGTCTGTAATCACTAAGATCTCATGATTACCCAGTAAAGGACATAGGCGACGCTACCGGTAAAAGTTGCCTTAAATCACTGCAAGAAGTCGTCATGGATCATTCCATGGTGTCTTCAAAATAAATCTTAAATGACCTATTTTCCACTTTTACCTCACGATGATAAATAATCCTCTTGAAAAGCAATGGCTTAATTGCAATAAGTTGTCACTTAACACATCGAAGTCCAATTTCATTTATTTTAGTTACAAGCAAAATTTTATTACAGATGATTTATCAAATAATGTAATCATCAAAATGAATAATGTTGTCATAAAACGTGTGCAATCTACAAATTTCCTAGGGGTTGTTATTGACCAACATTTAACATGGAACGAACATATACGAGTTATATCAAATAAAATATCAAGGAATATTGGTGTCATCAGCAAACTGCGCCATTTCTTGCCACAGTATATTTTAATTTTACTTTACAACTCAATGATTTTGCCCTTGAATCAATATTGTGTAGCATTAATGGTTTTTAAACATAAACAAAATAAAGTGCCATATAATCTTGCCTCTATGATCAAAAGTAAAATATTGATGCACAGTTATAACACTAGAAATCCTGAAAATTATTATGTCGAAGAATGTAAAAATGCAGCATCTTCCTTTTCTTTTAAATTGAAAGGACCTTGTATTTGGAATTCTCTTCACCGTAACATCAAACAGATCTCATATTTAAATTCCTTTAAATCCAAGTTGAAAAACTTTATTTTCAACCATTCAACATCTTAATTTAATTCATCCCATCATATTTCCTAATTATTATATGTTTATTTTATCAGTACAAGTCTTGAATTTTATATTTTACTGTCCATAGGGACTGCCTAGACAGAACATTTGCTTTGTTCTTTTGCAGCTACCCATTTCATGTTCATTTTTTATGCATGTACTGTAATTATCCTTATACAATCTTAGCCATTTAAAAAATCTTACTTGTATCTTACTATGTTTCTTTGTTTCCTTGTTTCTGTGTATTTTTGATATTTTTTATATGCTCAATGTATTTTAATGGACATGAATAAATAAATAAATGAAAAAAAATTATTCCTGGTAGCTCTTGAAGCCTTCGAAGAGTAATGTCCTTCACAGTAACAATATTGACAAGACTAATATGAGAATACCGATAAAGAACGTTTGAGGTAATTCCATATCATTTAAATCATGAAAATCATGAACATTCATAGCTTTCAATAATGGCATTGATTATTTATGAGTGATTGGTTTATTTATTTTCAAAGTTATTTGCAGCTGTATCGAGTGTACACTTAAAAGAATTACCTGTTTTCAAATGACTACATTCAGGTTTTTAAATTGTTTGATTGATAATTGCATGGACACAATCGATCAAATTTCGAAAGAGAAGAATTAGAATAGTTGTTTTCTATTTTGAAAATATCTTATTTCTTTATCATTCTTTCAAAATATAATTGTTGGGTTTTTGTAAAGAACCATTGAAAACTCTCGCACCATCAAACATAAACATAGTGATTTTATTCCGGTCACTTAACTCTATTTTGATAACGCTATTTATATTTTTCATTCATGCTCCTTTTCTTTTATATTATAATTTATGCTTGTCGTTATGTATACAATTAACCTATGCTATACCATTCGCGTGAAATAAAAATACATTAAGCAATGAATATTATGCTCAAGATCGATTTTAAGTGATTGAAACCTTACTTCCATAATCTAGGGGCGCCATCAGGTGGAGGCAGGGATCGACGGCCCCTGCTATTTTTCTGGTAAAGCTAAAAAAAAGGAGAAAAGAGAAAAAGAGGAGAAAAAAAGAAAAGACGGGAAAACGGAATAAAGAGGGATAGATAGGGAAAAGGGAAGAAGGGTAAAAATAATACCCCTATAATTCAATTGAGAAATGTCATATTTAGGTTCATCTTTCCATCCTCATTAAAACCAATGAGGCAAACCTGCGATCTTATAAAGTTATACATAACATTCTTCGTAACATTTATGTCATTACCTATACCTTGTACAAA
The DNA here is from genome assembly GCF_037042905.1 of Lytechinus pictus. Taxonomy (NCBI): domain Eukaryota; kingdom Metazoa; phylum Echinodermata; class Echinoidea; order Temnopleuroida; family Toxopneustidae; genus Lytechinus; species Lytechinus pictus. The sequence goes on from NC_087260.1 coordinate 23,892,366, forward strand.
TGGAGAGAACGTGAAGGAAACTCATGAACGAACCTAAAGTTACACGGTGCCCCGTCACTTACATCACTTATATAAAGTGAAATATTATTGATTGAAAGTAGATCGAAACGAAAATTCAAAATGAAATACACATCGAATTTTCCATTATCTTATCACGTGACAATCATATCTATTTTATACTCAAAGAGATGAATGTGGATCTTATCAGCAAATAAATGAATTCTCCATTAGGTTAAGACTAAGCTTGTGTGTAAGAGATTTTCGGCATTTTCAAACAACTTCCCCATTTGATTTTGTAGTAAGAGTGTGTTTTCTTTGTTGTGCATATTTCATTTTCCGGAAATCCTGTTACAATTTCAACTAAACGCAATTAAGAATGCTTGGCTTAACCTTCAAAAACATTTTATTTTCACGCGTGAAATGTGAGACAATTTGAAAAAAATTATCGTGGACATTTTTTTCTTTTTTTAAGCAGTATTCAAGCTTAAATATAAAACTATACACGCTCGTAAAGAGTTGACAAATTTGTTTATTGGTCGACAGAGGGAAAGAAAAACAATCTGCAACATAAACACCTTGCAAATTTGTCGGAAAAATTAAATATTAACATCCATTATCCCCGCTCTGTAGAAGGTAATTACACTTCAACGGTTGCAGACAACAGCTGGCCAGGAGATTCCCCTCGTATTTAAATGTGTATGCCAAGGAATAAATGCGAACACTTAATTAAGGTGCATTTAGTTTGCAGAGATCTTGAAACGGCTCTCGAATCCCTCGGAGACATCAAATAAATTGACTCTTGAGTCGCAGGACCAATGTCTTATGGTGGAGGTCTCCGGGAGCGGGATCAACCTTTCTTTGATATCTTCTTCGGTTAGTTGTCAGAATTCATTCACTCCTCTCCGCCCTTTGAATTAGCCTCGGTATTGGGAATGAAATGTCGGAACCGCCAGAGAAAATTTGCTGTTTACCCGCGCTTCCTGAAACACTTGAAGGTTTTCCGTAATCACTAGTAACCGTTAATTACTGAAAAAGCATATGGATTCACAGTAATTAGTCCTATTTTTAACTTTGAATTAAAAAGCGCTCAAAACGGTTTGAGTTTATTCTGATAATTTAGTCAAGCATTCTGAATGTCAAAGTGATATACACGTGTAATCATTTAAGAAATTTAGCAGTTTAACTCTATACACGAAGGATTTTTAAAATTGTGATTTTATCAGTTTTAAAAGATGAAAAAGTTTCAAATATTTTTTTATGAAATAACAATGGCACACTTTGTGCAGTCCAAGATGATATTTTTTTTCGGTATCAAGTCATCATCGTAATTCAAATATAAATTGAACAGAAAAAAATACGTACATGCTTGCAATTTATTAGAGATAAAAGGGCACCTTTTACAATGACCACGTTTGAACCCGGTTCACCCTTACCCCGGAAGCGGAAAGATATCACTGTGGAATGGGATTCGAACCTACGGCCTTCTGATTGAAAGGTAAAATATATCATAACGGGAGGTGATCGCTTGTATTCATTAGCACTTTATTCCTTTTGCGACTGATTAACTAAACTTGAATAATTTAGAGGAATATTGCATGCAGATCATTGCGATATACGTTTGTACATTTCTACACATTTTTCGAAAGCAGTCACGCGATGGTTTTCATTTTACACGTGTTCAACATTGACTATTTTAGTCATGAAAAGAGGAAAACAGGAAGATCGATCATTCAAATGTCATTAACGAAAGATTATAATATATGTATTAAGCATGATTATAACTCCCAATGTCTTGGAATTAAGAATTATTAGTTGCACACACTCTGTTGCCTCTAAAAAGAAACGTGCGAGTTACATTTTGACTCAATTCTATTACTAAATAAAATTAAATTCTTCACGTTATGCTACAGTCATGACATTATTACCAGAGTTCAGTTAGTGCAGAAATGATAATACTAATTACATAACGAATCAACGATAATCGAGTGGTAACCGAGTTATAGCAAACCATGTGGTAAAGAAGCGAATGGTAAGAAATCGAGTGATAAGAAACCAGTTGGTAGGCACCACAGTGGTAGGCAACCGAGCTTTATGGTAACGAGTGTTAGTAAACCCTATAAAGAAGTCGGCTGAGTCATATTTTACCCTGAAAAAACCAAGACTTATCACCAGAATGAGGCAAAACAAATAAAATTATGTTATATCTTGTTTTCAATATAATATGAAGAATTGACCATAAAGAGTGCCGATATTACTTTGTCCGAAGGAAAAAACATTGCCTTTTTGTCGTACTAGTACACAGTGGGTGATAGAGGTACGCCTTTTTATCCGATATTTATCCGATATCTGAAGTGTACAGCTCGTACAGTTTCCCGAATTTGACTCACTAAAGACTCGAACTACAGGGCCCTTTAAATGAAGACTTCTGGGTACGATTAATTACGCCTTTCTTCATCTTGTTAAGGTCTGAACCCTTAATGATCCGATGCCTACTTGACCATGCACTCATATTTCCTAGTTAAAGGTACAGTCAACATGACGGCAAATACAATTAAATATGCCTTTTATCTAATTCTTTGTTTGTTTTAACACAATAAAGATTACATTACATTTACGCATTTTACGACTTAAGGCTCATGCTTTCTTATTAATGTTAGTAGGATGTAGCTGATATAGATATTTTAATAGTCGCATTTTATATTCTCGATGGCCATTTCCACATGTTGCACTTTCAAAAATTAATATATCATATTTGCTTTAAAAAAAAAATACAAAACTTGTAAAATACTTATATAAATAGAATATCATTTAATAAAAGACAGGGTAATATTACTTCACACAAAAAATCCCCTTCCTTCATGTCCTCATGATTTTGCCGGTGGACTCCTCTGATCTTTAAGTTACTTAGCTAGCATGGCATAAAGAGGTCTAAATTACCCCTAGCTTATTAATGGAGGGGTCGTGTTAGTGCTTATAAACACCTGACCGCTGTCATACCTAGGCATCATAACATCACAGGTAAGCTTCAACCAATAGTCACGTGATCGAGAAATGAAGAGAACAATGAAGCCGTGTTACAATGTACATCGATGATTTCTCTCATTCAGCTTTCTTATGTTGTAACCGTGAATTTCCAATGCTGTACGGCTCACCTCAATTCTGGATTACTCATATTCTTTCTTTGTCTCACCATCTTCCTCTCATCATCTTCCCTTCCTTCTCGCTGCATCCTCCCACATTCATTTCATCAATTTCTCCCTTCCTCTCTTTCTCTATGTCCTCTTTTCTTCACTTTCGGCTATTTAATTTGTTTTATTCTTCTTCTTTATACCTTTCAGTTACCTCAACAAAGTTGCTTAGATGGCTTCGCTACAAGCGGGTGAAAGCTCACTGTGGTTTCCCCGCTCCCAGATGGTTTCCTATGACAAAATCGTAAGAATCAAATTGAAAAGCAGACTTCTCGCTAAAATCCACAGCTAAAAGTGGCTTGGACTTTTACTGAGGTATCCTATGCATTTTCAATATCACGTTTTGCAGGAACAATGGTTTATAGACGCTGAATTTACTGAATACGAAGCAAACGTGTGGAAAGACAGACAGATCATATTATTTACTTATAACCGGTCGTACATGCAATTAAACAAGACAGTTTGACCAGCGCATATCCAGGATTTTTCGAAAGGGGGCGCAGTTTGTCCCAAATATGTGATAAGCCAAAGTATAAAGGGAAAACAAGAATGTCATCACTCCCAAATGTACGACCCCCCCCCCCCCCCCGTTGATACGCCGTTGCACTGCTTGCGCGAACCTGACCAGTAGGGAATGGTGGTGTTGGAGTTGGACACCCCCCTTCTTTAGGGATATGAAAGGGCCAAGGGGAGTGATTTGAACCCCTATAATTGCCTAGATCCACCACTTCAAGATCAGGGCCCTGCAACTAAAAGGCACTCTAGCATGAAAAAAAAATATTCCTACCGGTACCTTTTACTACACCGGGGTGGAGAGTGGCAATGTAGATAAACGCCTTGCCAAAGGACGCGAGTGACGTGATGGGATTCGAACCCCTGTCCGTGTGGTTCAAAGTCAGGAGACTTGTCCACTTAGCCACACCTCTATTATGATGTACCATTACGTCCATTGATCTTACGTAGATGTTGACACACTGTAAGATCTAATGAATATACTTTGAGATAAGGGAAACTGACAAGGATTACTAGTAATACAACAAGATATTCAACACTTTCTTACTTTACAAGTATGATACAAAATGGACTTTAAACCTTCTAAAGCCTCCGATTTCGCCTTATGGTGCATGACTGTTAGAGTGGTATACCATATGCATGATGTGGGAATTATATCGCTCACAAAGGTGTGTGTGTATTAATTATTCTTATCTATTAAAGTTTATCTAATTTTTTTTTTCAAAGAAAGGGCTGTGATTTCATGTGTGATTTGGTACAAAAAATATTTAAGGTGGTACTAGTCTATAACTTTGGGTATGCGCGATCACCCCCAATGTTCTAGAAAGTACATTACTTGCATAGGAAATATTAGCTTCTGTATATGGAATTATCCAGATGATATTTCTTTTAGGATGTGGATATCAAAATAAAATATGGTCACAACAACCAATACAAATTACAGGGGTAGATGTGGACTGACATATGTAAAGGGATTCTGATTCTCTGCTTGTTGACGGAACGGCGGGCGCTAATCAGCATATGGTTTTTAACATCGTAATTGTAAACTGATACCATTCGAAACTTAATGCCCCGGGGCTTTGGCTACCCATCTCTAAAAGGAAGGCAACGAATTTCTGTTTCAAAATCTGAGGCTGTTTACAAAACCAGACTTCATCCTTGAGAATAGCCATTGGTACCAGATAGCAACACAAGTTATAATCTGATTGTATCTCATCAAAGTCATAAAGTGTGTGGATGCATGTTGTCTATGAAATGAAAACTTACAAAATATGTCATGAGAAAGTTGGTAAACAAGTAAAGATGAATGACAGGATGATGTATAATACCACATTACAATATGGTTCATCATCACGCGTAAAAGGGATCACGTGGATTGTATTTAACGCCGGTCAAAATAAATCAAACTTGAAACCTTGCAATTGAATCACTATACGTGTATATTCTTATCCTCACGTTTCTTAACCTCACATCGATACAGACAAGGAACCTTTCAAACCGACCGATGGTATGCAATTCGAAATAACGTTAATAGTTTTGATCGGTGTCGGTTTCATAGGTTTGGCTGAAGTATCATATGGTTGTTCAAAATCTTCCTATCGAAAATTTTAGAATGTCGCACGATATTTTGTCCAACCATTAGATTTATCATTGCGCATAAGACTCAAACGCGTGTTAATCCATTCATTTTCAGAGGTGCTGTATAGACCAGTTCGTAGTTCCTTATGGACAACTTTGGTCAAATGACCTTTCATTTCTTTCATTATGATAGACAAATTTCAAAGCAAGATATTACGTAAGCTTGCCTTACATAGCAGGATGAAGAAATTAAATAGACCAGGTGACTAGAATAGCACACCAATGAACACTTTATGTAGGTATTTGTTGCATTCCTACTTTGAATGCATATCATAGCATGTTGCACAATGTACTTGGCAAACTGTGAAATACCAGTCGTTTGTGGACGCTTTGTTGTTTTTTGTGAATGTAAATGAAAACCACAATTCAAAAGAATATATGAATAATCAAGACATCAAAGTTGGTGCTTATCTCATTAGATTTTAAACCACCATATCACTTTAGTACAAATGACCTTCCTCTGACCATGCGTAGAATATTTTGGTCATGCGCAGAAAGGAACAACGAACTGGCTTATTATCTTGACTTTTTTCCCTCCCACTTTTGAACGATTTTACTGTTCGTAAACCTTCCCTTTATTCTTTCGCTATTCAATTCATATCTTGATCTTTTGTCATCAGCAATTCGAACGTCTCGCTATGTATTCTTTGATGGCATATTCGTGGGTGATACTTGTATTCAAGAATTATCATAACATTTTGAGGTAAAGTATGAATCATCGTTCCCATTGCTGATCAATGCTACTTCCTTCATATTTTCAACATGTAAGAAATTCGCTTCTATTCTATTGGTGAAGCAGATAAACGTCACCGTAATACATTACACATCGTCAACTGAAGGCATTCAACTGCATTATACACTACTTAAGTTAAATGCACCGTTCAAGGATAGGAACTTTGTTATTGAAATTTCATATCATTTAATTTTAAAAAAAGAGATGTTTTGCGTCAGAGAGTGGTAATCCGTTTTCAGTGTGCTTTCATTCAACAAATCGCTTTTTGTAATACACAGCACGAGTTAAGTAAAACTTATTACGTGTATGTGCGCAAATTTGGGATTATTCTTCAGGTTAATGACGATGATGCTTTAATAAGATCTGTCTGGGAATCTGATGTCTTACGTTACTGAATATCAACGGCAGTAAAATTCCAATGAAGAAAAGAAGGCTCAAGGTAACGCAGTTCTTTATTATTTTCATGGGTCTGTGTCTTAAAGCGCAATACCTAACATACAATACTTTATTTACGCAGCATAACGTCCGCTTAGTTTCCGAATGTCAATCGGCCCTCATGTAGTATCAAATAAAAAAAGGGGGTGATGACCTATCCTTGAGGAACACCCCAGGGTATCAGTAATGTATTTGTAAAAACAATACCTACTTTTAATAGCGCAGACCTTTGATGCCGTATTCACCCACACCTCCATCTACCCACCCAAAGGCTTTGGTGTTGAACGAAAACGTGTCATCAAGTAATCAAGAAAGACTAGAAGTTCCCTGTGATATACCGTCGCTCCTGGAAGGAAATTTTTCCTCCAATGTTTGGCTGAGCTTTTCGTTTTGAGTAAATACAACCGTATTTTTACCCGCTGATACGCAATCAAATGATTATTCTTAAAGGAGAATGAAACCCTTGAAACCAGCTGAATCCATATCAAAGAGAAAAATCAAAGAAACATATTGTTGAAAGTTTGAGGAAGATTGAATGAATAATAAGAAAGTTATGAGCATTTGAATATTGAGATCACTAATGCCATGTAGATCCTCCCATTGGCAATGCGACCAAGATCTGTGATGTCACACACGTACAACTCTCCCCTTTTGGACACTGAAAATATACCCCAAAACGTCTCTTTTTGCTCATTCTAATCATATGACAAACGATTCATCAATGATATAATGTTGTGAAACCTCTGTACTTGTCCTCTTATAAAGAGAACACCTCACCTTGTGATAGACTATATAAAAGTGAGGATATAAGTGAAATAAGTACTAAAGTAATGAGGGAGTTGTACGTGTGTGACATCACAGATCTTGGTCGCATTGCCAATGGGAGGATCTACATGGCATTTGTGATCTCAATATTCAAATGCTCATAACTTTCTTATTATTCATTCAATCTTCCTCAAACTTTCAACAATATGTTTCTTTGATTTTTCTCTTTGATATGGATTCAGCTGGTTTCAAGGGTTTCATTCTCCTTTAAGCTCTATCCGCTAACTTTTCCAAAGGCATCACGGGGGATATTGCCAATGCGCCTACGGTTACCCTTGTCAATACTTCGTTGCTTGCACTTTCATCTAATTGTTGAAGGGAGGTACGACGTTAACTGCATATCAGCTACATTGGTTAGCGACATTAAAACCATTCTTCATTCATCTTCTTTTGTAATGTAACAGTAGCAATCGAAACAGCTAAGAGAGAATGACATCACTTTGAGTTTATTGAACCACAAAATAGTGAATTTAATAGTCTAGCGGCGAATGACTGAATAGATAGCAAAATGCAACGGCAGGCATAAAAAGGCTATTGGGAAACTATCTCTAAAAGGCAAAGACTAATATTGATTAGACTAAAAAATCTGAATAGCAAATACCCACTTGTCACCTGTGCATGTGATATGCTTTAAAAAATTAAAACAGAAAAAAAAATTGCACTCGAAAATCATTTTTTACTGCATAATAAAAGTGAAACATAAAGTGACCGGGAACATCATGTTAATTTCATCCCTTACATTAATATTTGTTATATTATCTATAAATCTCCTCAGGATATTTTCTGAATGATATTTTTTTCCTCCCCCGAGGTTTTTTCATCCAATATACGACATGAATAAAAGTTTTGTAGACCTTTGTAACTTTGTAATGCCAGTCTATTCCTTTAAAGCTTGATTATGACATTTTTACAATAGTCCTTCATTTTCCTTCCTAAAAAAAACATGATTAGTTTTTACTAGTTATGGGGTAATACTTGATTTTGTTTGCGGTTAAGTGTTGATGCTTCATTTGTAAGCGAATGTTGCATAACGTAAAACTGCAGTATACTGTTTCGTTTTGTTCCACAAAGTGTTGAGTTGTGGATTGCTATATTCTATTCTACTAACAATTATTTTGCATCAAAGGAAGGAATTAAACAATTTAATATCATCAATAAAAAATGTCAATCGATTAGATGACCTTTCATTTTATAAAGTTGTGTTTGAAAACATGCATGTACGAGCAAACATGGGATAAAATACATTATCTGGTGCGTCTACGCAACACAGTCTACATCTGACCGTCTGAGCAGTGTCAGGACTGTCTTTTTCTGAATTAATTACTCTTGCAATTAGCTAGATTGTTACTTTAGAGTTGATGAAGGCATTCCATGCAATAACAAATAATCAAATATCTCAAGCCGGGATTTTTTTAGCAGCGATTGATTGTATCGGGTTAATGTCAATGAATGCACGTTATCATATTTGAGAAAAGATCGACTTTGCATAAATTGTGTTATTGTAGATTGATTTTCAACGGGAACTTCCGGTCCAAATAAAGACAAAAGATCAACTAGTTTCTTTATACAACCATTAAATTTCTGATTCATTATCGATCCGCAAAGTGGTATAGCTAACTGAAGAGTCAAATACATTAGCATCGGAGATGAGAGACACTTCGCAATAGGCACTTCTATGAATTCGGGTTACTCTGTACACACAGTTAGTAAACTAATTAGTTTAGAATGATTTCGCGCCAGAGCATTGTGATACGTTCCCTAATCTAATACCGGCCTACAATGGCTCTAAGCATCATGAAATCGCCATTAATGTCCTGTCTCTCTTTTCAGACATTAAACATGTTAAAATAATTTAAACTACATTAACAAGTTTTTGGGAATCGACGAACGGTCTCCTATCAAGTTACTGATGAAGATAAATGGTCTGCAAAACGTCTTTATCTTCCTCTTAAATAAAAACAGATCATTCTACCTAGTGGTTTTTGCCCAAGGGCGAAAATCAAGCTTCGATACTATACCAACACATTTGCATTAATAGGGGTTACCACAAACCTTTTCGGCCAGAATGTTATCAAAGCACGCCACTCTGTAGTTAAAGTATTTGGGAAATCGAGGTATACTCACCTATATCAGGAAGGGTAAAAGCCCTAAGGAATTCCATCATCTGCCAATATTCCCACTACCCCACCATCAAGCCGTGACAGACTGTGTACAGTACTGTCATATTTATGGGGGTTTTACAGCTTATGTTTACTATAACAAGTATGTCACATATGTCACCTCATCGGGGAATGCAGTATACATAGGACCAATATTCCTGTCGTATGGTTTCAATCGAACATATCAAGCGATTATTATAATATCATAATTATCATACTGTACTGTGTAGGACATGAGTTACAGGGTAAGGTTCAAAGTTCAATTAAGTTCAATAAAAAGTTCAATAAAAGTTCCCAAAAATTAAAAAGGCGTTTATTCTACATGTATAATACCCCACTTTCTGACGACACAGATTAATGGTCTTGTCATGATACTAATTGTACGATGGTATACGAAGACGCAACGTATGGTATCCACTTGCTCTACATAATACGTACGTCCTATATCCATAGACCCTAAGTAGTGTCGTCCTACATGTATATCCATCGTCTTTCATCACTACGTCCTATATACATACGTTCTATATCCGTACGTCATATGCCCCTACCTTCCATATCCATACGCCCTATATCAATACGTCCTATATCACTACATCCTATATCCATCCATCCTATATCCGTACATCCTATATCCATAGTCCTATACCCATACATGCCATACGTCCTATACCCCTACATTCTATATCCATCCGTCCTATATCAATACGTCATATATCCATACGCCATATTATGTCCATACTGCCCTGTATCCATATGTCCATTGTCATATCCATACGTTCTATACACGTCATACATCTGTATAAGACATATATGTCTTATATTCATGCGTCGTATAAAGACAACTCTCAGGCAAGCCGGAAAGCAGAGCAAAGTAACGAAAGACCTAGTGTAATACAAAGCGCCTTTTTGAGCCATCAATGACCCATTGGGAATTGGCCACTTATGGTCAGTAATTAGAAACTAAAGGATGATGGACGTACCCATGGGTCCATGAGGCACCTAAGTTCTCGGACCATATCAAATGGAACAACTATAGGAATGATGGCCCTCAATGAAACATTAATTATCCTATATATTCTTCACAACAATATGCGCGCAAATCAAATCCATTATAACTAAGTCATAAGATCTGATGAAAGAACAACTGCATTTATTGCTCTTTAACTTTCAGACACAAAGAATCTCGACTTGATGGACGTTGCAAAATGGCCTCCTTTTCATTATTGTTCCGTTGATATGTTTACCTCAGGCAGTTGTTTTGTTACCTTATTCAGACTAATTTTTCGTTATGGAAAAATAATTTCACCTTTAGCGGAGAAAATACAAATCAATAACTTTAATCAGAAATTGCTCTGCACCCGAGGGAATGAGCTTATAATTTTCGAATAACAATCCCGCATCGCGTTCTGAGAAACGCCTCAAGGTTTTATGGTATAATATATTACTCCTTAAGGAACAGCAATCGGGCAATGGAATGATGTATATCACAGATGGGGAGACATTGACATTCAACGTTCAAGGAAAAGGTGTTTAGAGATGTTAAATCAAAGTCAACAGTATCCACAGCTTAGTAATAATATAAGGTTTTATAATTTGTATACGAATTGCGATGCATCAATTTTGGTGTTTCAACCATTGGTCAGCGATGGATATTGCAAGGCTCAAGTCGGTTTACATTCAATTAGCACTTCAAGGAAATTAATGGCAAATACATTTCTGAGGAAAAATATATACCCAAACTTTACAAGATAAACTATGTAATTTCTTTTAAACCTGTTTTGTGATACAGTCAGTCTTAGGATAAGGGAATACATTATAACGTGGTTTACAAATTAAAACTTGCAATAGGCTGGGTAAAGTATAGAAAAATAAAAATTGATGTATTTGGTGAAACAGCTATGCTGGTATCAAATACGCAAATTAGAAGACATAATCGAAACTATGGCATAATATATCTGATTTAATCAATCAATTCTATCAACAACTGATTACTGATTATTGACAAATTGCTTATAACCTTAGCTGAATAACACGTCATAAAATGATAACCTTTTACATAAGATGTTGAAATTAGAAACTGCGTAGTATGATCGGGAGTCCAAATCATTGGCCGTACTATAATGTTGTGGCGATAAGTTGTATCTGATGAAGATATAATAAACCCAACTTACTCTTATAAATATTCTGACCTTTTTTGTGTTTTATTTCATGTGTTAGTACATTTTTATTTTGCTCATCTCTATTCTCACACTTTTCTGTTTACATCCAACTAAGTATTTTTTAAATCTTATTTCATGTTTATGTCTTATCATTTCAAGCACATTCTACTCTCGTTTCAACATCTACAGGACATCTCAATTATTTTGTCTACTTGGTTGCAAGGGACTCACATAACCATTATAACCGTACACATTGTGAACAAACGTCAACCAACATCGGGATAGGTTACTCAAATACCTTAGGGTATACTAAAAAGCTAAGTCCATTTAACATAAAGTTGATTTCAATGAATAGAAAAAACAAGAATCAACACTTAAAAGGGCATCAATTTAACCTGTTAAACAAAAAGTTACAAGAGTGAATAGTACATTGCAATATAGATTATTTTAGGTACACAACAGAGTGTTGTATGTGTTTAAGCGCTCCCTGCAATAAAACAAGCAAAAAAAGAAAACATTTAAAATTGCTAAAATGATGAATAGGGTCATTATCAGTATCTTCTATCTTTAACAAAAATGACGAATGATTGGTTTTACTATAGTTTTTAAAGAATACGCTTAATACTAAATAAACGTTAAACCTTTGGCCGCTGGGCTAAAATCTATCCGGGAAATGAGCTAAAGTATGTTTCTTACCATTTTAATAGACATGATAGAAGTCTTAGTGTAGTATCACTTCGAAGTCTAGTGCCAATTTTCAATTTCTCCAAATTATAAATGCAAATCACAGATATCTCGCTTTGGGCAAAACCCATATACCTTAAATCAAATATGACAAGGATATTGGAGAAATCAATTATAGCTTCCATCAAGATAGCACTCACGTGTGATGTAGTAGTAACCTCACCATTCTCACATCTTGAGGTAAAGCATTTCATTAGGTAGCCTAGGGATATATATCGAGGTTTTATGAGATACCTTTAATGCTTTCTGCCCTAGTCATTTGTTATCTCACGCGATGGAACCGAGATCACATCATGGAAGAACTCAAAGAGAGTTCACGAATGACGATGAATAGTAACAGTGATGATGGAAACAAATACAAGGACAATGAAAATATAAAAGATAACCAAGAGGATAACAATAACGATGATGATAACAATAGTAGCAGTAATAGCAGGAAATTCTTCGAAATTTTTCTTTATGTTGAGACCAAAAGTTTCAAGTTAATGTCAATTAAGGCTGCAGCATATTTAGCAGAACCACCGTTACGCACTCAGCAATTCAATTAATATATTCTTTGTTACTGCCAGGTATCCGTTTGCCTAACCTGTGTTGAGTGCAGTACACAGTGGATCAACTTCTTGCTGAAGGGAATTACGCATTGGCTGAGATTCGAACCCACAAACCTATGTTTGAAAGTTCGGAGAATAATCCACTGGGGACAAGACGCTCCACGTATAAGTATGACAGGACGTCTAAATCCAAAATTACTGCACAATAATGACTAGATACGAGCAGAAGCTTGACATGCTCACTTGAAAATGTTTCTTTTCAAAAGATTTATACTTTTCCTCTCAGACCCTCGTCAGACGAATCACCTCCCAAGGCAAACATTTGAGGTCGTAGTTTCAAACATTTGAGGTCGTAGTTTCAAACATTTTGGGGAAGTGGTTTGGACTGTTAAACACTGTACTGCCCAAAACATTCATTAATATTCAATTCGCACCTACTAACATGTGACTATGTCTGGCTTGGATATAACGTTTAAGTCCATGATAAGGCACAATATACACTTATTTATTAAAAAGCTTTTTAGACAGTTGTATAGCCTGATACAATGTCAAATTAGAAACACTTTGACTTCCAGACGGCTTTCAAGTGGACATGCTAATGTAAACAAAGAAAAGTTTATCATTGTCTGGTTGAAATATTCCAACTTTCTTCTAACCCTAACCCTGTACAATAAAATTGTAACTTACTTCATCTTCCAATGTACTACACTAATACAGAGAACATACACTCTTAAAAATGTTGAGCAACATACTATCCTCACAACAATTGGTTAAAACGTTATCCTATCCTGGGTAGTTTTAAACCAACAATGTGTGCTTTGGGTGAAAAATACACAGTATTAGTTGAAAACTACCCAGAGTTGGATTAATTTTTTTAACCGATTTTTGCGTGGACAGTACATTTTAAGAGTGTATATTTCAAAATCGTTGATTGCATTTTAAACTTGGGTGTAAATGATTAAAATTATGCTTGTATCCAGATCCTACAAGCGCCAGAACACTGATCGCAATAATAAGTCAGATTCTAGAGATGAAAAATATCCAAAATTAAAATCAATAGATGAGAAATGGATGAAAAAAATTTAGATAGATAATCAATTAACAAGATAGCTCTCAGTTTGTATTGAATGACATGTTTGTAAATCTATATTCATATTTGTTGTTTCAAAAATGATATTGGCTAATATCATAATAGATAACATTCAATTTTTTGCAAAGCATCAATGAATGAAAAGCACGTATGAAACAGAAAAGTATCATGTTTTTTTTTTTTAAAGATCTGGAGGTTGAATATTACTCAAATATATATTCGTTTACTGAAAATTTTCCATATCCTGAGATATCCTTCAAGCATATCTTAAGAGAAAAAAAGATTAATTTGCAACATTTATTATCAAATATTTACTGACTTTGAAAGAGTAGTTCTCGACAATAATAAAAATCAATAGTTACTTTATAGGTTGCATGGAGGGGTTCACTGCCGCATGCCTCTTCGATTAACTCCAGATGTTTACAGATCAAGTGTGATTGAGAATCTGAGTCAAATGAAGTTTAAAATCATGAGTACTGTTTTTTAATAGTCTTAAATTTGTTATTCCGTCTCTACGCGTCATCGGGAACAAATAAACTTCACCCTTTCAGCGAATCGCATACTACGGGAACATTCAAGTCTAAAATGGGCAACATTTGCTGGTTATAGTATGAAAATGAAAAGCAAAGAAACACATCAAAGAGCGGTAATGCTCCGAAAATGGCCAAAGTCGTAAAAGATTCAATTGATTCTTTCTTCATCGCATGAAGAGGTTTATGACGAGACAGGCGTCGCAAGAACGGTATAAAACAATTTAGAATAATAGATTTATTTTGCGGTAAGCATGCCTTGTCGGAGAGGAAAAGTAAATGGGCCTCGCAAATGCGACAGATCATCATTACCATCGCCTTCATATCATAAAAATCCATGTTTTCACTCCCTTCAACTACACCAGTCCCCTCCCCTTACAGAATGCTTTACGTCATATTACAATCCATCTAATTTAAAGGAGAAGTTCACCCTGATGGAATGTTCATTGTAAAAATAGCCAAAAACAGAAACATTGGTAACGATTTTTGAAAAATCCATCAAACATTAAAAATAGTTGTAACAATTTTTTTTTCGTGAGGGGGGGGGGGGGGGTCATGAGTCTTATGCGAGCAATTTCCCCATACATCGTGTATAAAGAAAAGGCATTTTATAAACAGAGTGAAAATGGTATCATTGTACCATTAGTCTATCCAAAAAAACATAATTTTTAACTCCTGAAAGAAAACAAAAATAGTCATCATGAACAATTGAAAAAATACGATTTATGCATGTTACCTGCTGACATACGTCATAAATAAAACAATTTAAAATTCTAATAACCAGTTCAATCTTTGATGGATTCCCCGCAAACCTTCACCGATATATTTTTTTCTATTATATTTTTATTTATTAAAAAAAAATTGTCGTCAGGGTGAACGGCTATTTAAATGCACTGAGCGAGGATGTCATAATTTGCCGTGTAGTGCCTATATTAGTATTCAGAATATTTGAAACATCCTATGTAATGGTGCCACAGTGTTAATATGCTGTGCACGAAACTCCTCTGCTTACCATATTTTTTTCTAATTATCTGTTCTTGTTCACAGACACAGTAAATCTCTCTTATAAGGCTCACTGAATCTGAACTAGCGTTACATCAACGAGACCGACTCCAGACCGATCAAAGCTATTAAACGTTATTACCAATGACATACCATCGATCGGTTTGGAGTCGGTTTCGTTGGTGTGACTGTAATATTTAAGTAGCAAGGTTCATGAATATTCTTGATATCTCTCAGTCACATCAAAGAAACACTCCACGAACCGAACGATGGTATGTCATTATAAATATTGTAATACATTTGGTCGGTTTGGAGTTAGTATTGTTGGTGGGAATGTAGCGTAATTCCGCTTCCTAAGGACAAAGGTTAATGCATCTTCATGCATACTATACGAAATCTCTCCTGGATCCCGTAACACAAAGGCTGGCGATTAGTCGTGCGCTTGGTTTTTCGCGATTAATTGGACATTGCAGCAAATGCAATTAATTGTTAAAGGACAGGTCCACCCAAGAAAAATTTTGATTTGAATAAATAGAGAAAAATTAAACTAGCATAATGCTGAAAATTTCGTCAAAATCTGGTTTGAAATAAGAAAGTTATGACATTTTAAAGTTTCGCTTATTATTCACAAAACAGTTATGCACAACTCAGTGACATGCAAATGAGACAGTCGATGATGTACATCACTCACTATTTGTTTTTTTTCTTTTTTTTTTATTATACAATATTTCCTTTTTTACAGATTTGACAATAAGGGCCAGCTTGACTGAACCATATATTATTAGAATAATGCTAATTCCACATGTTCAGGAAGGAATTAATCTTACTTTCATTTGACAATGAGAAGAAACTTAAAATATTTCATATCATAAAATATAAAAGAGATAGTGAGTGGATGATGTCACCAGTCTCCTCATTTGCATACCGACCAGGATTTTTTTTTTGTTAAATTAAGCGAAACTTAAAAATGTCGTAATTCTCTTATTTTATGTCCGATTTTGATAAGATTTTCAGTGTTATGCTCGTTGGATATTCTCTTTTTATCCAAATCAACTTTTTGTTAGGTGGACTTGTCCCTAAAATGCTCTGCGATGATAAATTGCTAAAGTTTTGTGTTACGGACCCCAGGGACCAGTTGAAGAAAGTGTGGAGATTAAACGCAACTCAACAAAGTAATGCAAAATTCCCTAATACGCGCGTTTCATTGAAAGTAACGTTTGAATGCAACTCAACAAAATTGTACACAATTCAGTAATACACACGTTTATTTGGTTCAAAGTTGCGTTTAATCGCATCTATTTCTGCAACGATTGCACACGGGATGATTCATTCAATGAAATTCTTACATATCAAGTCAAAATCAACGGCTTTCACATTCAAGACACCATACATACTTTGCTTGCCATCATTGAATAATTATAGAGGGACATTTATCTAACTTTACATCACAACATCAATCATGGTACCCCCGGCTTTGTTAAGTCTACATTTGCTCTTTCAAAGTGCACTGGAAATTACCCAGGATTTGAGCCTAGACAGTGGTGGTTATTAAAGCGTACTGCGGTCTTTCGTGGAATAAATCCTTCCAGGTACCTCTACGCATTATACGGGGATATGATGGATGTATATGAAGTACAGGGCAGACAAGGCTCTAACTAGCACTAAAATTATGAAAGTTTATACCAAACTGCGTCAGTATCACACATTATATAAATATAATGGATCAAAACCTTTTGGTAAACATTTTGATAATAATCACTTCATAGAAATAAGTCTGTATGTCTGTGAAAAAGGTGAATTTTGAATTAAAATCATATATGGTTAATGATCATTTAGCAGCTTAAACAAAGGTTCTAACAAATATTTTTAATCTACCAAAATGTAATTGTTTTGATCCGAAAAGGTATTTTGAAATACAAGCACCAGGGTTACGGAGACCTTGACTCGACAGTCCCCCCCCCCCTTCTACACATATGACATGATAATAAACTAATTAAATAAGATTCGCATCCAATAAATTTCCGCAAAATATAAGATGATCATATTATAGTAATCATCGATATTTACATCAAAAAGCAATCCCTTGGTACATATCTCTCGTCAGAAGAGGAAATTATAAGTGTCTGTTGATTAACAGCCAGCTAGAAACAGCTATATTTACCCTTGTAAACAAAATTATAACTAGGAATGGTGATGGTTTCCAATAAATTGGACTAGACATTCCACTGATTGTAGTAATTTTATTTGCTTAACAAACATACAAGGAGAGAACGATGGCTCTGTCTTATTAACTTGACCTATTTAGGTGGAAAAAATAGAAACAGGGGAAAATTACTTTTAAGATTGTTTTTTGGTTGTCATGTCACCCTTGTGTTATGAAGTTTGACATGAATGGTTAACTGAGAAAATAAGTGACTTTTTCATTCTATTAGGAATGTTGCCTCATAATGATGGTATGCCCTCACTAGCCTGACTTATTCCTAGTGTTTGCTGTGTCTCCTTTTTATGATGAATCATTTCAAGTATACATGTACATGTTAGCTGAGTTGACTAAATCATATGTATAATATTTTTTTATGGAGTGATAGAACATGGATTTTTCAAACCCAACCCGGTAGCTTACAAAATTTTCCATTTGACTAAAACACTTTCTATATCGTATCGATTTGATTAGCGATTTTTTATCAATAAAAATGTAATATATGTTGAATAATACTTATTAAAATATATCTGATTTTTAAAGGTCAACAGCATTACAACATAATGCATGTTGATTGCATAGATATATCAAACATATACAGTGTACTGTTTGATACTGAAAGGGCAGTAGTAAAATAAGAAACTATTAAATCTTGCACACACATTTGTAATGCTTATGTATGTGGTTACAGAGGGTAAAGCCGAAATTGTGTGCCTCACTTTCATTTTTATCATATTTCAAAATTCAAATTCCAGTATTAAAATTTTAAAGTCTTTAAGAGCATACGAATTCCTTAATATTGCCGTCGGACAATGTGATACATTTGAGAATTATGATTTTTGTTTTCTTGTTTGATAAGGTACAGTATATCAACGTACAGTTTGCGAAGTTGAGATGAAGTGAAAATTATGCAATGCCTTCATTGTTTCTCGCAGTAACCATTAATATCACAGTAATAAAAGGGGACACTTTGCCATGACTGATATTGTTGTTGTTGTTACTTGTATATAATTTTATATGAAACAACATTGTGACCTTCAAATCTGAACTAAGACCAATCTTTTCCAGCAACTTTGTGAATAATGTGTGACATGTTGGGGAACCGGCGCCTTTGAATGTTTTTTTAACAGACAAATGGCGCCATACAAATGCTGTTCATCTTCATCATCATCAATAAAGTCACCCACTCCTACAAAAAATAATGATAATAATAATCACCATCATCGTCATCATCATCATTATCATTGTCATAGCAATCCTAACAATCTTAATCATCATTATCTATAACATAAAATAAAATATAATCATATCCATATACATAGTACCAAAACTCCCATTCGATACTGGTGACTTACTATAAAAAGTATTGCTGGCACTATAAGGATTAGGTCGATTTCTCAGCTTTCGTTTCTAGCACAGGAAATCCATGTTTATCTGTTATGAATGTTAATATCAGACTTTTCTGATATCTTAATGAAGCTGTATTTGATGTGAGGAATTAGTTTTCTAACGAGGCGAATGCAAAATTCAGGACTGTAAAATTCAGGAAGATCTGCAAAATGTTGTTCCTTGCAAGGTTTTTCATGAACAGTTGAGCGAAGTTGATCTTCAAGTCATGCAACGCGCGCGTAATTTTGATTAAATAATCCGATTGGTAGATAACCGGTATATATATGTATATATATATATAAACTTCACATTTTTTTCTGACGTATTTCCATTGAAAATTACAAAAAGGATATTCTGTCATCTTTTCTAAGGACGGCGACTTTTCGATATTCCAAAAGGAGCTAAATCCAAAAATATTCATAAAAATGGTAAAATTCTGTTATTTTCAGCAAAATTTGCACTGATGGTGTAACTTATATCCACAACATGGACCTAAAAATATGAATGCATAACTTTATGTAAAATAGGAAAATATAACCAATTTTAAATAACCGCATAGTTGATTCAGGTCCTTTTGAAACAAAACTGTTATTGATTTAGCTCCTTTTGGAACAGAACTCAAATTTGCAATCAATTTTTACAGACCTTTCCCCAAAAAATTCAAATGCGATATGTTGCATTTGATTCCCACCTCAAAGATATATAAGTATGTATGTGTGTATATGTAGTTTTTATCAACAATGCTTTATTCATTGAGTGTAAATTATTAAAAATTAGATTGTGTTGTTTAAGATTTTATACAGATAAGTTGGATAATTACACACAATAAACCCATGTCACAGTTCAACCTAATAGTCGTCTGTATTACAAATAAAACAAATAAGTGCACGAAGTAGATGCAGGTTGAGTCGTCCTACCTCCTGGCAAATAAAAGAGGACTAAAGTAAAATGTGCATCGTAATCGAAAAATCGAATGTTATTCATCCGACAATCAGAGTCAGGGACAATCGTAAAACCCCTGATTTTGAAGAGAATAGCTAATCGGGAAGATAATACTGCATCTTAAGGATGACAGATGGTATCGTAAGTACATCTTCTTCTGATCAATAAGTGTTGAAGTCCCTATTTCCCATGCTCTATTAGAAAAAAAAACCCTCACAACGGAAAATAAGCTGAAAACCGACACCAAGCTCTTCATACTCCCCAAGAGAAGGGTTCTGTTTAGACGTTTAATCGAATTTCGTCGGAGCAATCTTACAAATTTTACCCCTCATAATTAGATCGACGGCATCAATCGCCCGTCTGTATTGTAGATTCGAGTATGGACGCCAATGGTTAAATGCCTCGTAATGAATACACTTCTCATATTTTTATATGGAATGATTTGAGGAATACCCTGTCAACAAATCTGATTCTGAACAAATTATGGATATTGAGTTTATCGAGTAATTTTTCTATAGGGAGCCACAACATTTCCATCTCAATGCTTTCACCTTTACTTGTTCATCAGTCCCCCTTTTTCTTATTTCTTTTTTGTATATAAATAATTTTTTCCCCTAAGAAATCGAATATCGAATAAAAACACAGAAAAGGTACTTTTTTCTTGCAATCGATAATTGCAATTTTTTCTTTCGAATCCGATATATAAAAACCGCTAAACATTGAGCTTATACAGCAAGATTAAGATTTTACACGAAAACTAACATAAACTTTCTTTCTACACGATGGATAATAATCAAACCGAGAAAAAGCAAAAATAAAACCTGCAGGTCTTACAATGAGTCCATCCACCGAATATCCATTTTTGTTTAATAATTATTTGAAATAATTTGTAACCAGACTAAACAGTTTAAAACACGTTCTACATGAAAAAAAATCAGACAACTGATGTTATACATGTAGGCTATTAAATATTTTCCTTTTTGCATTGTATGATGCCGAATTGCGCAAAGTCAAGTGATCTGTTCTCAGAAGGTGAAAAATTTTATCCTTATGCGTTTCATTTTTGTTTCAGTCATTCAACCCGACCCACTTTTAAATGTATTTCTTTAAAATTATTGTTATACTCCTTATTCATCTATAAACCTTAAAAATATTCAACTGCTATTAAAAAGGAACATTCAAATAATTTGTTTCAAATGTGAACCTGACGAAACAACGATCGGAAAAGGGGACAAAATATTACCTTAATGTATGCGATATTTTAAAGATTTTTTGAAAGGTATTACCACGGTCATGTGACCATCAATATTCATATTTTCTGTAGAATATACATTATGATGTTGATCGTACTAGTTCGATTTGCACTCTCGTAATTCATATCACCCATTAGGGAGTGTTCGCATCGCGACGCAGAACGCTTTTAGAACAAAGAAAATATATTATCAAATACCGTTCATTGCAATGACCAACCATGCAATCTTTGTCGGTAATTAGTGAATCAAAACAGCAGTTTTCTCTAGGAATCTGAAAAAACGACATATTAATTGAAATCATTCGTCAGTTCCGAAACTTGGGACAAAATCGCGGTTCCGGTTCACCAATTTTCAACAAAGACCTCCCACCTGCTAACTGTCATTTGACGGGTATTTTCAATATATTTACTGTGTTCTTAGACTTCTGCGATGTGGTATAAGAACTCCCTATTGTCACTGATGTGCGATATTGTAAACTTCAGCCAAGTGCATTTATCTCTCCCAAAAAACGTGCACAATACTAATAGACCAGCGGCACAACCCTTTTGGGCCGCAAAATACATTGATCGGTGATTGACAGTTTTATTTACTTTTTATTTTCCGGAGCAGCAGCAACAACCCATTCGATCTTTATTGACCTCCTCGGTTGACAATGCATACACAATGGACACATTGTTTGTAGGGCTGTTGTTTTCCAATGCAATATATGCATTGAAACTGTTTAATACAAGAGAAATTCATACTTTACCAAAACATACATAACCATTGTAAGTGAATGTAAAGCCAGGTGTACAAATGACTACTGTCAAACAGATCTCCTGAAGGTCTCAACATGACGAATGAAACGAACCGGTAATAAGACATAAAATGAGAAAAGATACACATAGTACAATGATGTCACAAAAAGAGTGCAGCAACATACTCTTTTTTATTTTGATGTTGCAGAAAAATAATTAAAGACAAATATTGAAATCCCAAGACACCGTGAGGCATGGATAGTGGTGTAATTGATGCAAAACGGATGTGATTCGCCACATCAAAACAACACGTCATATACAGTCCCTAAGGTACCACTGGTAAAGGTAATGAATGAGAAAAATTGCTATATATTTCGCCGATTCGTATACCTTATAAAGCGACTGCGTGTATTTATGCAGAGTTCTTTAATTATAGCACTGTACTATTGTGTTTCAAAACTTTCAAAATATATTTTACAAGTGAAATGCAATCTGGACATTGACTGATGCACAACCATATTTATTTTTACAATTCTCGCATAATTCTCCATTCCACTTGGGTTTGGGTAGTGGCTAAGATAAAGCTATAACCTTGGTTCTCGCTGGGATAATAGTTAAAAGGGAATGATAATTCGGAAAAGTGGACATAAACGTCCTAATGAACCCTTAAAGCATTAAAACTGCGCATCCGTATTTCATATACATACACAAAGGAATAATGAGTGCTAGGATGTACTTAATTGGCTTGGAGAACAGTTCATATCATTGTCGTCAAATTTGCGACCAGTGGTCGTAAGCTTGTGATATCTTATTTTCTTTCGGAGTAGGGTCAATGATTTCAGATACAAATTTTGCGATTTTGGATGAAATTTGCATCCTTCAAAATTCAGGGTCGGATGGATCTTGTACTCGGCCAGTAGAGGTTACCCAGTTAAAGGGGAAGTTCTCCCTGAAGAAAAGTTTGTTGTAAGAATAGCAGAAAAATAATAAATAATATTGGTGAAGGTTTAAGAAAAATCCATTAAAGAATTAAAAAGTTATTAGAATTTTAAATATCTTATTTGTGACGTCATATGCGAATGGTAAAAAATCAATAAAATGTCATTTTCTCAGAAAATTGAAAATGTTTTTAACTGTACCTTTTTTATATCAATAGGCAAATCATTTCACACCCGATCATGAAAAGAACACAAGAATCAGTCATCAGGAATCACTAGAAAATGAAATTCGTGCATTTTATTTATATTACATGACAAATGGGGCAGCTCCTTGTTTATGACGTCACAAGTCCAAAACTTAGAATTCTGATAATTTTCTTAGTCTTTAAATGATTTTCCTCAAACCTTCATCAATATTTTTTTCATTTTTCTATTTTTACAACAAATTTCTCTTCAGGGTGAACTTCTCCTTAAAGCATGTAACACAATCTTAGTCATTATCTATAACATAACTCAAGGTCTTTTTGATCCGTAACGTATTGCAACGCCAACTGACTGATTTCCGGCTCAAATGTAACACAGAATTATTTGAGAGCATTTGCCTCAATTCAATGACCACATTTGATGTTTGTCGTTTACGTTAAATTTTCCAGGAGCAATTTCCTTCATTCCCCGATGACTTCATATCTCCCTTAGATGGGATTATAAGCAAATTCAACGGTCTTAGACAGAGATAGACTGACCCTAAAGGTCAAAGATTTCAGTTTCGATTTGGTGTGACTGTGTTTCATTCATGGCCGTGGCGATGGGGGCGAGACGCATGAACAGTTTTTTTTTTTTAATCAAAAGCAAAAAGCGAAGCGACTTAGCTTGTCTTGGTGGCACTTTGCATTTTCTGCAGTGAAATTGGAGAATTTTGTTCACACTTTTGGTGAATTGTGTGAATATTCTCGGGAAAAGGGGTAAGTTTTCAAAATTTATGGGGGTCAAATGCCCCATACCCCCCAAAGCTGCACATGGCTTTTGTTTAATTTTAAAATGAAGCTGGAAAGTGCGAACTGTCTTTTATTCAGCGATCATGGCTTGGACAAGACAATGATTTCAGCAAAAATTCCCATTAAGAATCAACGATACACTAACCAATTATTATGAAAACCTATTTTTGATCTATGAGGCAATCCTCTCACCCTCGTCCTAAGCAAGACCAGAGTAACACTATATATTAGTTTGGAAGTTCTTATTTCTCCTTTGGGATATTTGACAAGCATTCTTCCTATTTTAAGAGACTTCTCTGTATAGTTCACATAAACATTTTCTATCATTTGATTATTTCTGTTTTGGTTTAATTTGTCAACATTTCTTCCTTCATCTTTCGTTCCATAGCATGTGTTTCAGTTCTTCTTCTCTTCTGCTTCCTAATACTGTGTATACTCTAGAGTCTAGATCTACAATTCTTTTTTATCACCTTTATTAGGATTATTCTTGCGCCATTCGTTGTTGTTACATCGTCTACGCTATAGTTATTAACTTCATGCTCTTTATTATGCGTTGTTTGTGTTTTGTGATGCAGCATGTGTTCGTTCAGGAGCACATGAATTACAACCATGCTCTAACACCACTAAAACTGGTCTCAAAGAATAAATCCCTTGTCTCAGAAATAAGAGGGTTAAATAAAATCCTTAATGGTAGCCGTGACTTAACACTCACCAACTGAACGTGGTCGGAATCCAAGTAGCATAAATGGTGGGCTTTCTTGAATATATATTGAATTCCTTGTCTTGTCCTCCCTTCAGGCAATGTTTCTTTCTCATCCAAATACTTTATTTAGAACGATATAATGCACAAGCTTCAAAATCCACAAACCCGTAACCTTTTTGTGCTAATGTTATGATAGTATGATATTTGATACCGAAATTAATATAACTCAAACCTTGTTCAGAGCTCTTCTCCTTAGGCCTTAATCAAAGGAGCAAAAATAATAAAGGAGAAGGGCATTATATTATTTCAAACATAGCTCGAAGGGGAAGAGAGATTAATAACTTCAAAGATGGTCCATTGCAATGATTCTAAGAAGCTGAATCATATATCTAACATTGCCATGTCGCATATTGACGACCAATATCATATAAACAAGTCAACGCATCATAGGCTTATTTCATACCTCTCTTAAAATTGTTGAATGCTGGATAATTAATTCACCAAATAGGTCAAAAGTGAACTAGTCATTACCAGGGGCAATATCCGTAGTTAGAATAAAATATGCCCGCTGCCCACTTGTATATTTGGTAACGGCCAAATTACATTGTGTTGCGATATATCAATCGAGATCAGTTCACCATGATTAGAACAGTAAATTTATAATGAAACTAACACAAACATGACAAATGTATTGTAAAAGGCCACCGCACACCTTACGACTGTTCTGTGACCGGATTTCGGAATGAACGGTCGGTGTCACTTTAAGCATGTTTAAGCTTCCATTCATACACCTTCAAACCAGGCAAAAATCTTGACCTGATGACATGAACTGTCAATTTTGGAAGAAAAAAATCGACACCAATCGACATTACCATGGTAACCATTGTAACAGGGCTCATTAGCCAATCGAAATGAATGATTTCATGGGAGTAACCGTCTTCCGATCCTCCTCACAACCGTCAACTACAGTACCCTTGTTGCTGACGTCACAACCCACTGCCTCGAACACATTCTCATAATCCATCATATTCACCTAGAGGAACTTCTACAACTCAACACTCAACCCTTTGGTCGATCCATGAACGACGAGGAAAGAACAAAATAGAAGTAAAACAAAAACGGCAAAGTAACCATTATTCATAAAATCAGTTTCACGCAATAAACTCCCGATCTCCTTTACTATACATATCTACTGATTGTTCGGGATTCAATCTTACCCCTCTCACTCCACACGCATACAATACCACACCCACACCCTCTCACACCACATGCATACCATACCACACACACACCCCCTCTCACTCCACACGCATACAATACCACACCCACACCCTCTCACATCAATATCAAAACGCACACACACGAATTTTCTCAGTCACCGCTTCCTTCTAATCCCGAGAAACCACATTCATAAAAATTGCCAATCAGAGAAATCAAAATAGAGAGCGAGCGGCACATCAGAATGAAAGCCATTCGGTTTTTTTTTATTTCTCACCACTCCTAATTCATTTTCCCAGGCGGGTGAAAAAGGAAACAAAAATAATGCCGCAAAAAGGGTGAGAGTGTAGATGAATCGCCAGCACAGATTATGAGGTGGAACGACTGGCCATGATGGCATCCAATCAGTGGGGACAAGTCTGTTTGCACTGTTCCAATTCTCATTGTAATCTCTAGAACAGCTCAGTGGTGTCAGTATAGAATATATACACCGACAAAAATTTAAAAAGAAATGTGGTATCGTTTAATCGGTAAATTAGAAGTCGATTGTAGTATGGTTAAGCATTGCTGACCAAAGTACGCGAAATTGACACCAGCCTGTTATCATGAACATTACAAGCTATCACTTTACCCGTGTCTCTCTTCTGAGATGTGTTTTTATTGTGTTGAGCATTACGAACATAAAAATAGTCTTACAAGCCAAATCACAACGCAATGTAGATCAGGACTAAGTTAGTTGGGCATGCCAATGATCATGATGCTACTCATAATTTTCAACTGGGACGTGCGGGATTAAACTATGTCGGTTTCGAAAAATTGATCCCTAAAAACCTAAGTCACGAGAAAAAAACATTGGCCCAGTTTTTACTAAATCGCAGATTGATAATGACCAATCAGGGTCATTGTTGCATATGCATAATGTCCAACATACCAATACTAAACCAATAGTATAGTTGTCTGAAATGTGAAAAGTCATCGCACATTTACGGGGGTGGAGGCTGATTGTGAAATCAGATAATTTAATACCACCATGTGTTTGTAGCCCATCAGCATACGTCATTTTGGAGACATGTTGTCCAGTGTGACCAGGATCAAAAAACAAACCGACTTTGTTACATATCACTATCAAGTCTCATGAATACGTAATGAATGACGGGGTGCTATACATTTCAAGCAATTTACACATCTTCTATTCCGTGAATGCTAAATAACCTTGCGCGCTACACCCTTCTGAGAACTTATTCCTTTCGAACGTTGAATTGCCTTTAAGTGAAATGGAGAAAAAACATATTGGCAAGACTAAAAAGCTTACTAAATATTTTATTTGATGTACAGTGTTGGTGACGATATGCATCAATGAATAAGTGCGAAGGTTTAAGAAGCATATTATGCTTTCTACTACAAAAGTACTTTCTGAGAAAGCTATCTAGGAAAGTTTGTTTCTTTCGTCTAACCATTTGCTCACACAACAGAGGTATTGGAATGTCACTCCGTCAGAAGGCGTTTACAATGTAAAGGAAGTTGATTATTTCTGGTAGAAAATCAGGCAATATTCCAAAGCATAATATGATAATATTAGAGAGTTGTTGCCCAGCGATGGAGTATATACAGTGCGTATCAATAACAAGTTTACACTTTGAAAAAGTCCTGGTAATTGAAAAATATACAATATTTTTTCACACATTTTCTTGGGTTTGGGTCTCATCTATCAAATGAAAGTGAAAATTTTGACAGGATCTAACACTTGAGTGAGCACTGTCCATTTTTTGTAAATTTCGCAGAAACACTCATTTTCACGCTGTGTCAAGGTAAAAAGGCGAAAACAAACTAACGATGCTGTATAGTTCTCATATATTTTCTCTTCCATTTTTAGCGAATTAAATAAAACAGATACATTTGAATACTTTTGTAACAACTTTGCCACCAAAATCAACATTTTAACCCCAGGTAAGCAGAACCTTTACATTTTTTGTGCCAGCTGGATCTGAGGACACAACTGTATATAAACAAAAGTTTATTTAAGATATCTTCAGTTTTCTTTCACTAAGTTTTTAATGTTTAGAGTGGGACCATATTTCATGTTTCATTTAATACTTGTTTCTCCACACTTTTCTCAAGCTTGGCAATGTTTACAAAACCTAAAATTAAGCTTAAGCCATTTCATATGAATCACAGCTACGTGTAAAGCAAATATCATTACGATTGCCTCGGTGTGTGGGGAGGGTGGCGCAATGGCGCTCTATGAAGTGTTTAAGGAAAGGAAACAAACTTAAAATGCAAAAGATATCTTCAAATCGATCTTCCTACCTAAAGTCCAATTGTTCTTCATGATTTATTCACATAACTATCATTTTCCACGAATTATTCAAAAGTAAGTGGTGCTCACTCAAGCGGAAAGATTTTTGACAGTTAAAACGTCATTTGCTTAAAGAGATCTGTGCCAATGTTTAAATGTGGAAAGAGCGTCAGGATATTACAAATATATAATTTTACAGGATTATTTCTAAGTGTAAACTTTATTTTTGATACGCACTGTATATTGAAAATGCCCGTCGAAATCGGAAGAGCAGTTTCGTCTTAAGTTTCGGAGCTGACGAAAACTTGCCACTACGTCGTTTGTTTAGGGTCAAGGAGGAAACTGTTGTTTTGATTCAATAATTTTCGACAAGGACCTATTGGTTGTGCTTTGTCCTCAGAGGCGTTGACAATACATTTTCTTGAGTCCTCCGTACGAGTCAAAAACTCTCCAATGTCATGAGTCCAACAGTCGGCAAAGACTTAGTTTCGTTAGTATGACAATGACTCATTGTCATACTAACGAAACTAAGTCTTTGCCGACTGTTGGACTCAAGTGTCCCATAGTGTGTGTCACAGTGTGTTTAGAGTATGGATTATAATGTGAATCACTCTGTTAAATTTGAGCATTTCAACAGTGTTAAGAGATATTCACACATGGACACCTGGACTGTGTGACTAGCTGTTCGCGGTGTGCTCACATGGTCGACTATGTGAATATGTGATCCACACTGATGAAATGCTCAAACTTAACAGTGTGAAGATGATATATAATTGTGTTCCACACTGTGAATGCCTTGAGGCACACACTGTGGGACACTGTGTTATTTTAAGTCGGTTTCATTGCTGCGACTGTGACATTATCGCGGTCAAGGTCAGTAAAAATGCGCACACCACAAACACTGAAAGAGCAATAAAAAAACATTCGAATGGCCTCTCCTGCGCATGCGGGAACACTACCGCACTCCCACACAGTGCCAATTGCGTGAATACAACGTAAGGCTCCCGACATGATTCGTTAAAATAAATCCATTACGGTTCATTGACGGGCTGTCAGAGTGCACATTTCGTGACAGAGCATTCGATTGGCAGGCGAATAAACAATTTTCGAGTAGGGGCCAATCAATTATCCATATTTTCAAAACTTCAAGCTGTATTAATTTACAATGACTTCTATCGTTTCTATCAAAGGCTTCCATTATGGGTGCATGAGATAGGAATTTGTGACTTTCCTCGAATCGTTTATTGCTTGAAATGAAATCAGAGTTAATGACGTGATCATCGGTAAACTCACCCACGAGTATTAAGCGCAATGATCCAGCAAGAAAACACATTTTGGTCGTACCCCTTATGCTCCGCCTCACCAACGAAACCGACTACAAACCGACCGATGGTGCGTCATTGGTGACAATGTAATAGCTTTGATCGGTTTTGAGTCTGTTTCGGCGGTATGACTGTATCATTATACCCGACACTTGATCGCATTTAACACAACATAACATTTCTAACCTCAATTCCCGACTGATTCCATGAGTTGAGTCGTCGTACATCTTCGCGCTCCATTTAGTATATGTTGCTTAATTTTCACTTGTGGTATATTTCAAAATAAAAATCGGAAATGGCAGCAGTGAATAATATATGACGACTTAATAATTAAATTCACACTTATTTATCACTGTTCTCCAAGGAAATATAAAAGAAATGAGGGTTCCCGGTTTCTTCCGCAACGAGTGATTTTTATTTACATAATTCAGCAAGGTTTGTTATAATAATTTCTAGCAAACTTTAATTCTCAGAACTTATAGTTGCCATTTCATTAATCAAACATTCTATTAAACTCATAGTTAATGATCTACCCTTATCCGATTAAGTTTTTAAAAAAATTAACAATGAAAGCTTTCCGATGCGAATAGCATATGTGAAATTAATCTTCACTGTTTTTTTTTTAATTGTATCGTATTTCGGTTTTCTTGTGTTTCATGTAGCAAAAACACTGATTTATAAAATATAATAAGAAATGACCGTGTATGCGAACATAAAAATTTATGAATAAGACCTATGCGCTCACAAATTCTATTTTTCAATTACCGATATTTTTGAAAAAAAATCCTGTTGACGCTTTCCAATAAATATTATATCAAATATATCGAAAAAACGTTAGGGGTGTGGCTCATTTTGTTGCGATCAGAACATCTACAACGCAGTCAAAAAGATTTATAGCAAATGTTTGCACCATTATTTTTACTTTATCATCATGCAAACCACACCAGAAGAAACGTGTAAGTTATAACAGAAACGTGTAAGTTATAACGTCACATTACGGATTTCCCTTGTCACGAATTCTAAAAATAATGAACGCTATTCGTATTTATAAATGCTCGATGCGATATTTGAGTAATTTATTTTGTTTTAAAAAGAAATAAATTTGGTGGTGATCAGATACTCAGCTAGTCATTATATTGTTATATTAATGGTAATGGATGCGCCGTTAATGGATTTATGATAGTACGTGTTTGTATGCAAATTGGATGGTTGTGGTCTATCATTTAATTAAATAAAGATAGACCACAAAGAAATAAAAACGAAAAAATAACTTTTGTCGTTTTTATTTTTAAATTTTCATTCGCTCTCATGTTGTTTTCTAGTTATAAAGATGTTCAGATGGAATGTTATGGTATGTTTATTGTCCTTAGTTTGCAATCTAGATTGTTTAAATGGATTATCCCTATTTCTTATTCTTTTTCCTCATTACTTCTAGTAGATTTTTTCCCTTAATATCTATTTCTTTTTACGAAAACATAGATTTGAGTTAGGATCCTGCATTTCTTTTTTAATGTTGCTTGGAAATCAGGAGTAAGACTACGAACTTTTACGGAATATGAGGTTAACTGTAAATGGCAGACAAGCTGGTGAAAGAAAGTGGTAGAACAAGGAATGTTTCCTTGGCAGTGGATATGTAAACCCGTTGGTTGACTATAAATCCATGACATTCACAGCACGACTAGTGACCACTTTTGTGAATTAGAAACTCCAGTTTCTTGTTTTTCTTGTTCATTAACATAAAGGAGTGAATTTCCTGTAACCCTCACCAATTTCGAATCAATATTTTTCAATTTTGATGCTTTTTAATCAGGTATGTAGTCAAAGCCGGCCTCGAGGCCACATTTTGCCGGCCTTGGCTTTGGCCTTGGGCCGAGTCACGTCTACAAAGTCTACTGAAAAAAACATTCTCAAGCGGCCAGGTGATCTGATGACACGGAAGTGCCGGCCACGACTACATCCCTGTCCATAAAGATTGAATTTCTACTCTTCTCTCTCAATCCTGTAGATTGAAAGTCAATCAAATGAATTGTGGTCAGGGATCAATCCAAAAGTCGATCGAAAAAGATTGAATTCTAAATCTATTTGATTGAAAACTTTATTCAAAGTTTGGATTGACCGCAATCTATTTCAATCTAAGGAATTTAGACTATAGAGTAGCTAATGGCCATGATGGTAATCAAAATTCAGGGATTTACATCCTGGAAAGGTTCACCAGTCGTGCCTTAAAATCACACGTAATTTACAAATAGTTTTAAAAATGCCAGGAAGCGATGAAAATATATATAGCCAATTCACAATAAGCTCATGATCAAATTTTCTCAAATGACCTTTCCCGTTTTTCATTATAATGAACGCTAACACTTCTCATTGAAGTTTCCGTAAACTTATCAGCGTTCAAATTCGAAGAAAGGAAAGTGTGGAACAGACCAGGTGACTGGGATAGTACGTCATGATCAAGTTTGGAAACTCTTTGTTTAAGTTTTGCACATTGATTATTATTTGGGCTACTGTCAAATACAATTGATAAATTTGCTCTTCAGCTTGGATGTGATGAAAAGTCCAAAGAGAATACATGAATAATCATCAAATAACATCTTGATGGTTTAACTCATATGAACTTTTACTGCTTACGCGTATTTACAACTATGAAAAGGCTTGAGTAGATTCAGAGAGTGAAATACAGTCTTTACCTAATGTTCTCTATAACATTACATAGAATGGAATATTCAGGGGGACTTTGCTTTTACAAATGTACACGTGCATATTTTTCCAAGGAATCGCCCCCGTTTTCATCAAGTTTAATCTAATTCGGATTTATTTCACGGTTAAACAGATTTCTGTATTAACGAAATATTATACCTATGACTTTGCCCATAAAATGGGGCTCTTCACGGTGGAATTAACTAGTCATTCGCTAAATTAAAAAAAAAATCCGTTGCAATAATTATCTTCCAAACAGATGAATCGTATGTGATATTTTATATCGCAATGATTTTTTTTCTGTGGAGAAGAGATGTTTAGATGTGACAATGCCATTGAGATTTGTTTTTCAGAAAAGAAAAATAATATGAATAGTACCCGATCCTAGCGTTTAACTTTAACAAATTTAGTTTTAATTTTCATTTTTTATAACTTTTAAAGTTAAACTATTATGGTCGCACAGATGTAAAACTTCAAAATAACATTAAGACTATTCATTCCTGGTGAACTTCGTTTAGAAGGCAAAACCATAATGGTTCACTACATCTAATGTTAATGAATTTGTACTGCACGAAAATACAGTACATTATACGTATGTAGAGAGGTCATACACCGTGTGGGATATGTCTTCTTCTATTTTCCCTCTCTTACCTATTTCCTTTCTTAACCCACTCTCTCTTACTCTCTCCTATATATACGACTGATGTATATATATGTAAATCATGCTAATTTACTCTGCACAGTATAGAACTACATGTATAGTCATGATTCTAAACGCAATGTTTTGGAATATATTTTAAAGGGGAATCTAACCCAAATAAAATCTTGTTTTTATAAGGAAAAGAAAAATCAGACAAGTTGATAGGTGAAAGTTTGAACAATATTGGACAAACAACAAGAAAGTTATGAATTTTTAAAAGTTGTAAATATTGGTAATCACTATACCCATGGAGACTTCAAATTGGCCGCATATGGGATGTCATTGTGATGTAAGGCAAGGACTACTCTTCCATGTACTCCAATACATATTATGGCTAAAATGTCATTTTTCCCAAAAGTTTTATTTCTAATTAAATTTTTCTTTCATGAGGACTTAAAACAATATACTACCAGGGTTATATTTAGATTACTGCCCCAGGGGAATGGGTACTTAGGAGAAAACCACAAATCCCTGATAATAAAGTACATGGCCTATGAGAAAGTTGTCCTTGCCCCTTGTCATGATTTACTTACCCAGTTGCCAATTTGAAATCTACATAGTATTAGTGATCTCAATTTCAAAGCAGCTATAACTTTCTTATTGATTGTCCGATTACTTTTAAACTTTCACCATTCCGTTTTATTTATTTTTCTCCTTCCCAACACAACATTTAATGGCCAAGGCTGGATTCCCCTTTAATAGAAAGGCATGTTATCTTATATATTTCGACAACACAAACAAATCCCTGTTAAATCCCCTACCCCTCAACCCTTTTTCACAATACCTTCATTCACTTGTAATTATTCGCGTCTCTCTCTCTCTTTCTTATTTCCCTCTGTCTCTCTCCTCCCCCAATCATACCTCTTATTTTTGTTATCAATATCCCATCCCTCTATCTTCGCATTTTTATTAGCTGAATTTAATCCTCTCACTGTCATAATGTATAGTATATATTCTTCTTTTCATCGTTCTCCCTTAAATAATGTTTCTTCATTGCTATTTACTTTATTCTTATTAGAATTTTCCCCATCTACTCCGTTTAAACCCTTGAATTATTTTCCGAGCTCGGTAACTCTTAGATACGAACGTTAGCAAACTTGGTGATTGTGTTATTGGGATGCATGTCTTATATCGATGAATAAAAGTCAAACGCACAACACGCATTTATTCCTACCTTTAAAAAATCAAATCACCGCTAGCTTCACGCTCACGTAATTATCCTAATGACTGACTATTGATTTCATCGTTTGGGGAAAAGGGTTTTCGAGCGTTTCTATCCCCAGTGAATGAAAAAGATGTTATTTCAAAGTAAAATTACTTGCATTTTTTCCATTATCAAACAACTCACTGTAAAAAAGACAAAAATATATTTAAACGAGTGATAATTCTCATCTTAGCAAGATCTAACTTATTTTTGCATTTTCTTGCAATTCGTATTATAATACGGATAATATTATGATAATACTGGCACACAATGAGCGCGGGTAAACGTGTGTATTTTTTCTTTGAACCTCAGTCGTCACAAGCACAACAAGTCAAATTCAAAAAGTAATTGAATTCGTATTTTCTTAAATGCAGGATTTCCGAAGTAAATGCGTCTGTTCCCATCTGGGAAATATTTTAATGGAAAATATTCGACGGCCTTCTCCTAATTAAACTGTTCAAGCAAGAGTTTCCTTGCACTTAAAAGTCCCTTTCCTGAGTAACGTCAAAATTTGAGCTAGATTTCTCGGTATTAGGATTGTTTGTTTTTGCACATCACAGGGGATTCCAAAACCATGACTGGGGAATATAGTGGCATGGCCATGCACTTTGTGGGAGAATATGAAGCGAATAAGATGAGGTCTTGCAAAAGAACTGTGATGAGGTATATACATTGATTTAACATGGAAAAAAAATAGAGGACAGATTGA
Source organism: Lytechinus pictus (assembly GCF_037042905.1). NCBI lineage: Eukaryota > Metazoa > Echinodermata > Echinoidea > Temnopleuroida > Toxopneustidae > Lytechinus > Lytechinus pictus. Next base: position 23,927,239 of record NC_087260.1, read on the forward strand.
CTCGGTTGATTTTGAGAGAGATGAGCGGTATTCCTTAGAGATAATCAGCCAGATAATTACACACACACACACGCTTCACTAGACTCTGGCAGAACTTGTAAAAGTGCGCAATGTACAAATATAAACTTATCATTTGAATCAATGAGAATAATGTCGTTTATGGAAATCGAGTTCCCATGTAGAAAAAAAACTAACTAGCAGATATAATAGTTCTCATCTAACATATTTCATAATAACTTAACACTAGATATTTAAAAGCGCCTACTGATACAAAATTTTTGCCTTTTATTCATCTTTTTTTAGAATGCTTTCCGGAATAAACACAAATCATGTCAGCTCAGAGACTACCTGGTAAATCCCGTCGGGAAGGGTTAGAAAAAAAAATGTTGACAACTAAAAAATTGCCATCATGATTCTGTGTGTGGGGGGGGGGGCCTCCCCTGCCCCCTCCATCCATCCTGCTCTGCAGGTAAGCTAGTGTGTTTGCTTTTCTGTGATGTATACAGTTCTTGTAAACAAGTACACAAATACATTTGGTTAAAACTAACGGGAATTGGTAAAATAATTTAACGGATTGGATTAATCCATTCATCATTAAATAAAATAAAGGGATCCGCCGAATTTTTGATGATGAAACTGCCATACATGCTCAAATTCCTTTTTTGTTCGAGGAACACTGATAAATATTGTTTGCAATTCCCCCCCCCCCCCCATCCTCTGATCAAACGTCAGTATCGATGAATTACGATTATATAACGTATAACCAATCAACTCATGAACAGGTGGAAATATAACATCTAATCCATATAGCTCAACAATTAATAAAAAAAAACGGCACCATATATACATGTAGTTATTGGTGTGTTCCGTCTATAAACCATAAAAGGTTCAAAAAAAGATTAAAGATGTAGTTCCATTGTTATCAGTATTGCCATCTCCACCATGAACATGTATTCTGCTGTATTTGGATTTAAATAGCCACACTCTTAAAACAAATTAGTCAAATTGACTAGACAAGTAGTCAGCTGGGTGCAACTGATATGCTAGTCACATTTCTGGCATACATTCTAGTTAGAAATAACTCTGTTCTAGTAAAATACGACTAGAAAATTGTCAAATATGACTAGAATAACAGTTGCACCCAGCAGAATCTATTGACTCGTCATTTTTGACTGATTTGTGTTCAGAGTGCAGCCTTTTGTGCAGTTGTACCATTTTCATATTACAATAAACCCATGAGATTAAAAAGTGAATCCCAGAGATGAAGCCATGGGTATAACACTCGTTTCTGGAATGAAGAAATGAAATATGTTACCCCAATAATCACCTACTATGGATTTCAGGAAATGAAATAATCTCCCTTTCACCAACTGTAACTATCTGCTACCTGTATTCTTCTTAATTCAAAGCACAGCTTCACCATCATGCCTCGATGACACCGAAGATGCTATAATAAATATCACTCAACTTCGTCTAGATCATCCGGCAGTTTCGAGATCACTCCGGGCAATAGTTTCAACCTATCCCCTACCAGCCAGTCAATATTTATATTATATAGTCGGTTTTCATATCAACGGCACGGAAAGTTATCAATACTATGCAATATCATAGGTGTCATACGCACCATAAACTCTGAAATAATGTCAAAATCCGCTAGAATAAATATCATTCCCGATAATTAAGCATTAAAGTTGGAAGTCCATAGGGGTCTGATTGTTAACATCATTGTAATGAGAAAATCTAAAAGGAGAAAATACATTCCCAGTGCCATGTATTACTATGCAGTGCATATATAAAAGTAACGAAGTATTACAGACCCAATCATATTAGGTATTGCTAGGTAAGGCAACACGCTACTTAGGTAGATTTTCGTAGATTAATTCTGCATATTCTCGTGAAATTCATCATTAGGGTACAATGCAGTATGGTGAAAGTGTGTCTGACATTTCATCTTAAAATCATTTAGTCAAACTGACGAAATCATAAGATATCATGTAATGAAACTATGTATTATAGCGAACTTTGTACTATTCATATATAGCCCGTTAAACATACACCCACACCGTGTCTGACACACTTAAATGACCAATATATCATTCTCAGTAATCGGCCTCCCGTATTTGATTTCACATATTCCCTTTTAGATGAAGATGAGACGATAGTAGGTGATAATATTCTAAATAACATGGCCTGCCAGTCTCATCAAAAAGGATTTCAGTCAGCATTCACAACCAATCTAGCAGGTCAAATATGCGCATAATCACCGCTTTGTTCTGTTTTCTTTCATCCTAAACCCTTTTTTTTTTCATCACGTGATATTTCCGTTGTTCTTCACATCACTCTTGAATGGTATTTAGGAAAAGAATCACGAACGATGTAAATGGAATAGACAAGATAGGTTTGTTGGCGTCTGCCTGATACTCATGCATGTAAAAAGAAACATTCTTCCTACTCATTTTATGTGAATTTAGTTGCGATTTTGTTGACAACCATACATAATCCAATCAATTCTCCCTTCTGTTTGCGGCCAGAATCAAATACAGAATATTTGCTACACTATTGTCTTGTTCAGCTTCAAAGAGAATCATGTAAAATTTAGTCCGAGATTCACGATGAAAAATATCAATCAAACTAAAGTTTGACCTCTCAGATATTGGGTTTTAAATTTCATTTTCATAATGCAGACATGAGATGAAATTGCCTACCTTATTTAGACATGTTAGCAATGCCAATGAATGAAAAGCCTTTGTATGGATATTGACTCTCTACTTGTAATCCAATTTTATAATTTACTAGCAACATATTTTGGAGAAAATGAAAAATAAACTTCTCATGTTCGAGTCTGGAAAAGGGTATCTAATACTGCAAATGTCACTTTTGCTTAATAAGCGCAAGCGAGTCCCTTGCTGACATTTTTAAAGAACTTTTCACGACATAATTCATGTAAGACCAGCGCACCTGCGACACTTGTTATCCAAAAACGATTCTGAAGATTCTGAACATATCTAGTTGACACATATGTTCATGAAGGGCGCGATGTTTACCTTAGTATCACGATTAAACCAACGATATTCCCAGAACGAATGTAGACTCAAAATAATGTATAAACCAATGAATTAATATGTGGTTATACTTGTATAGTTTGGGTGCTACATTCAGCTTTGTAAGAGCCTCTAGATATTTCTAGATTTTAATATAGATATTATTGAAATTTGCATTGTTTCCCATTGTAGCGGTTTTTCAACAAGTAATGATCCACATTTGTAAATGAACGATACAGAGGTATGTAAGCAAGGAATGTTATTTTTTTCTTTTATTCTGTAGCACTTCCTGCGATTAAAGACATTTTCTGAAGAATGAACTCCCGTGCAGTGAATAAAGGATCAATACTAGACGGGTAATTGCTTTCGCTACCTTAACGATCCTTAGGGTTTTATATCTTCATGAAAGGTATACCTTTGGCCACTCTGCAGTCAGCACTAAACCTCAATGGAGTTCACAATCGGGACGGGAGTAGCACGCGAAGGTTATATTTCCAATCAAACTAACCTACCAATTTGGGTAGATTGGTGAGGAGGGACCGCGAGAACAAGACGGCAAGTCACTCGGATGCAGAGAGAACGATCGTCATGCAGGGTTCAAGAATTCTACCTTCATGTGATTTTGAAAGGGGGTGAGTGTGAAGATAGACAATCATTCAAAGAAAAGGGAAAGTTGACGATCAATGATTCCCAGTACAAGGCATTGTCCTACCCCCCCCCCACCACCATCTTCCGATCTTGCTTCTCGCCTAAGGTTGTGTCTCTATCGATGTCTATGGTTCCATTCCGTTATCTCCCAAATGCAAAATTTCATTCAGAAAGGATATCAGTGTTAGATGATGGCTATTCACCAGGATGGCTGAACTTTGAACTATTAAAAGGCCCAAACTTGGCTTACAAAGTTACAACCATACTCAATTGTATGCTATAGCATGTTTAGAATCATTATGCATTGAGTTACCCTACTCGTTTCAAAAGAGTTGAACGTATCTTGCTTCTATCACGGCCAAAAGAGCATTTAACAGAGTCCGAGTGAACAATTGTTTTGCTGATATTTTTAGGTAATGCAATTTCTTGGAATGGAATGAGGAGGTATGATATAGCCTAATGTACGTAGTACATTAGAAATTCACCTTAAAGTTGCTCAAATCTTGCATTTTCCCCTTACCACACCTTTTTTTTAAGTAAAGATTTTAGTCCGTTAAGAGTTTGTTATTTGCCGTTTTATGTTAAGCATCTTATACTGACCCTGGTGATTCATATACAGATTAAACTTGGGAGAGATATCACTTTGTCGGAAATTGAAGTGTGTTTAATCACTAAAGGCACCAAGGAATAATTATAGACACGGAGAGCTGACCAAAGACAAAGAGTAGACAACTACATTGACCAACCAACGAGACTGTCGAATGAATGTCAAGAATCAAAGACACTTGTACGCATATTGACCTTGATGTTTCATCTTTAGATTAAAAGTGGGAGAGGAAATGATTTCGTCGGAAGTTGTTGGTTTTCTAAATACCTATACCACCAATGTTGCTACAAAAGGAAGTCGGGAGACATCGGATGCTACCCCAAGATAAAGAATGGATACCCACATTGGCCAACCAAGAGATGAACTTAATCAATGTCAAGACACAAATACACTTGCATACATATTGACCTGGATAATTAAACGTGGGAGAGGAATTAGGAAATTATACTGCTTCTTATTACTTATGCTTATAGCGCCGATGAGACAGCAAAGGTAATCTGGAGACATTGGAAACTGACCAAAGATCAAGAATACATACCCACACTTACCAAGCATTGAAGAGAACACGATGAATGCCAAATATATTTGAAGACACCAAAAAGCGTGATCGTTCTCACTCACTCTACAACTACACAAGGATTTTTTTAAAGGAAAATTAAAATTATAAACGATATCTATTTTGAATAATTGATTTTCATTCCGGTGGAGTGGCTTAGAACAAAACGGAAGTACTAGAAATGCTCACAATAGCAGATTGGCCACAGACCACTGATCATTTTTCCACAGCCTCGTGTGTTAAACATTTTTTCTTTGAAGAAAAATATCAAAATAATTATTTGTCTAACGACAGTTTTCTGTAGGAGGTTTTACGAGCTTTACGTTCCATCTGTGGTGTTATATTCTTCCCCGCCTTTTTTATAGAATGCAAAGGCACAGTTTTGGTGAAGCCGTTTTGGATTGTGTATCTTCATACCTCGCGAAAGATTTCCTTCTCCTTTTTAATTCTTACAATTCAGTCTCACCAAAGCGCTCGAATTGATACACACTTAGTAGAAGTAGTATTAGTAGTAGACTAGTAGTAGTAGCATTAGTAATAGTGATGTTGTATCTGCAATTCATAGAAGTAAAAGTAGCAGTAGTAATAGCAGCAGCAGTAGCATCAATTGACATGTATAAATAGCAGCGGCCGTAGTAAAAGAAGTAGCACTAGTAGTAGTGTAGTAGTATTAGTAGTAATGACAGTAGTTGTAGTAGTGGTAGCAGTATATAGTAATAGTAGTAGTAGTAGTAGTAGCAGTAGTAATTGTGGTAGTATCTTGGTAGTATTGATATCATAAGTTGTCGTTGTAGTAGTAGTAGTAACAGTAGTGGTAGTAGTAGTAGTAGTAGTAACAGTAGTGGTATTAGTAGTAGTAGTAGTAGTAGCAGTAGTAGCAGTAGTAGTAACAGTAGTAGTTGTAGTGGTAGTAGTAGTAGCCATAGCAGTAGTAGTAACAGTAGTGGTAGTAGTAGCAGTAGTAGTAGTAGTAGTAGTAGCAGTAGTAGTAGCAGTAGTAGCAGTAGTAGTAACAGTAGTAGTGGTAACAGTATAGTGGTAGCAGTGGTGGTAGATGAAGTAGTAGTCCTGGGGAGCGTTTCATAAAAGGACTTGTCGGGCGATTTATCCGATAAGCCCCGTTTTATCCAGCAGTTGCCATAGTAAAAGTGCTATAAGCCAATCAAAATCAAGGAAAGTTGTCAGACGAAGCCTTTACCTTCGACACAGTTTAAACAACTCTGATTTCTGTTAGGTGTGCGACGTTGAGACAGCAACCATTATCCTCATAATCTTAGATGCATTGGGGGTGTATATCTGCATAATATGAAGTTCATTTATGTAAACGCAAATCCATTAAGCTTCCATTCATGAAGCGGCTTGGTGCCTATAATGGACATACTGTGAATTTACAACATATTGATTTTCTCCTTCCTTTGCATTTCAAAGACTCCTTTAAACAAAGAATGTAAATATTAGGATCAGGAATCCATCCATATTTGCATATTTAAGATGGGGGAGATTTTAAAAAGCATTGGAAGTCGTGAGGTGTATCTCTCGCCATGTACAACGAGTAAATTACTTAATGGTCATTCCGTACAGTGATATAGTCATCGCAAGGTATACAAGAAGTTTATTTGTAGAAAATGTCAATGATTTTGATTCGTGCATTGCAATGTAAAACGAAATGAACCTCCTTTTACAAGAATTGAATGTGTAATAAGCAACAGCTTTATTATTTTACAGTGTATAAGTTGAATAACACTTTTAACTAGGAGTGAAATGATAAAGGAAAAACATAATTCCAATTTATTTGTATGGGAAATAGATGTATATGTATACCATTTCCGGAAACTTGGTAAGTTTGATTTAAAAAAAATTTACCTCACTTATTATTTAATTTCATATATGTGAGGAAAGGGTGTAATTTGTTTATTATATTTTCAAACAAGAATATTTGATTTTTTTTTATTAATTATGATTAATAACAAGCCTGTGGGGGGCTACCCAAAAAAATAACGAATGATTTTGATGTCCTAATCACATATCATATATTTCATCACTCATACAATGAAATTCATAATACGTGCTACAAATATCATATTTATTAAAACATATCGTTTTTAGTTTAAATTGAACGCGTATCACTGCCAGATTTAAGGCTGTTCGCTTAACCATCTTCTATTGAAGTAAATTTCCAGGCATCCTAGGTATTCTTTAAAATTCACGCAAAGGAAGCTATGTGCTTCCGAAAGTAAAAGGGAACCCATTGAAAGTAACGGAACTGCGATACCGCCTCCTTACCGCCCCCTACCCCTCCATGACGTCGTTTAGGGTTACGCGGTTCATTATCATTCAATGAACCTGTTCATTATCACAGCAAAAATTAGACGTATATCCCGCAATGTACCTTATGAACATTAAAACATGGCGAAGGCATTACTTTAAATGTTTTAAATTTAAATGTTTTGTGCTTTATGTAGTGTTTTCAATATATCACCTTCAGTTTATTGTACTGTACTGTATTGGTTTGTTCATATCTTCCTTAGATTCAGGTCCTGTTTCATAAATACTTGTTATAATGAGTAGTTTACTATTAACCAATCACATTGGATAATTTCAGTAGCTTTAAACTGTTTTGCAAATGAGTCCTTATAACAAGTTTTATGAAACGGGCCCTGCTACGCTACAAAACTCCCAATACACACATAATTTACATATAAGTATGGTGTTAATGTTAGGGCTGGGGGTCTCTGCGTACAGGGATGGAGCATGGGTGTGCGTGCGCATGCGCGCCTACCTTGGCCTGTCTTTATGTAAGAAATTTAAACAAATATCAAATCATCGTCAGAGAAAATAATGAACAATATATCATTCATATCATAAGCAATTTTTTTGTGTATTTTCCTTTTAAGCCACTATCATTACATAGTTCCTATTTTCTACAGATTCGCAATTTGGCCGTGATGTCACACTGGAATCTATGATATCAAGTCGGTGATCTATTACTTTAAGAAAAACCACTAATCGAGGTATTAACACACTGAACAACCTCTGTGGCAATTTGAATTTCATTTAATTTCCAAAATTGAATTTAATCGGGATGACTGTGGAATTTATGAAAATTCACTATGCCATGATTACTTTCTACAGATTGGCACAATACTATTATTTTTATACACTGTTTGAATATAGTCGTAGAGCATATTAACCATTGGTGTCCTCAAAGCATTGCAGCATTTGATAAACACTACTTTGTCGCAATCGCAAGCCGAGTTTGGGCTCTCTCAATGCCCAAGTACACAGAAAAAACATATAAAAGTAATACTAAATGAATCTGTATAAAATCCCGCTTCACTTTTTTTTTGGGGGGGAATAGATGGAAAAAAGTATAATTAGTCACCACTGTTTAGCATCATTATTTTGTTTTGGATTTCAGGAGTAAACTTCTTTTTAACTCACTCTGAGTCTGTATACATACGTCAGGATGCATGTATATCGTTCAGCTTTTTACCCACATATATAGGTTGTTATCATATACCATTAAGAAAAATCGTTGAAAATTGAAAATTACAAAGGATTAGGTTTAACAAAGATACTTATAATACGTGGTATAGTGTATAAGCCGGGTGTTCATTTTGTTTCTTCTTTTTCTTCTTTTCTTTTTAGTATCGCACAATTAATATTAAGCGTAAACACGTTCCATGCTGGTTCGGTGTTATAGTATGGAATTGAAATATATTATTATCTTCTATTATTAAAGGTGGAAAGATTAGTTTCTATGGCAACGGTAGACCAGGATCAGTGAGGATATTGAACCCAGTGAATTCAACCATTTGAAGGTATTCCTAATCCCTTGGGTTAAGAACTGTTTTGCTGTTTCTCCAAATCAAAGAAGATTGTAGCGCGGAGCTGTCATCTTAATATACAGTTGTCAATTGGCCATATACGTAATGCCTCTCCATAAAAAGTGGATTATGCATAATATAGGATTTGCCGATTGCAGACACGCGAGAGATTTTGCGGGTTTTCATTTGATTTTTGCGACCTTTTGATTAATTACAAGCCGGAGAATTTTGACTGAAAATATCAATCGATCGAGCCTTGGCATGCCCTATTTTGGGACACAAATAGCACATTCATTTTCTCAATGAAGTAAACACGCAATCCGTCATGAAAAACGAAAAGGATTTTTCCTTCATAAATGTCATATAAAGCCGGGGGTAAATTTTCCGTTTTGAGGGAAAAGCGTCATTTCTCATTGGCGAAGTGATAACTTCAGGACACACTGAGAGCTACGGGTGTCCGCTTTCCGTGGTATGTGACAGTGATGAATACCCCCTTAGAAATTGAACCACGTATTGACTCGCAAAATTGATCCAATTTGTTCAGCATCTACAAATGGAATGATAAGCATTAGGAGATTCAGAATCACTGATGAAACGGATCGGTTACCCTCTGGTATTTTAAGCCATTGTTGTGCAAATAAGACACAAGGGTGGTGGAGTAAATTAGACATTAAATAATTAATGCTCTTCTTTCGTCGACATGTAGCTCACGCGATCATGTCGATGCTCATTTAACAGAGCCAGACGTCATCCATCTTGTGCAGTAATGTCAATTGTACCAGATTCTATTAGAACGTCAAGTGAATCATGATTCAAACTATTTTCTTTATTTTCTTATAAAAAAATGTTATAAGTGAATCCAACATCATTCTTACATTTATATAAGTAATACGTTTATGATCAAAATTGCAGCCGGTGTATTTCAGCATGAAATGAAGCATAATAATAAGCCTGCTTGACAGGCCAAAATTTACCACATTAGAAGGTTACTGTTTTTGTTTTCCAAAATTATATCGAAGTGACCTCTATACACATATATAATTATATTATCATTACATTACATTCTAATGGAGCAAATTACATTATTACAATCATACATTTTGTTATGTACATGATGTATGGATGTAAGGGATATATAATAATCTAAACGAAGAGTTACATAATATCTTTGACATTTCTTACATAACTTTGACAATCATAATGATGACGCGTTAAATTCGTACAACTTTTGTTATATCGTGGAAGAATTGAAATTGCCCTAAAGATATTAAATAAGTCATGAGGTAGGCCAATCTAGGGTGATATGAATTCCCTATTATCATTATTAGAATATACCTAAAATGTAAAAGACAAGCAGTTTCAATTACATAACGAGCTTTTGTTAGAGTCCTTCATCTTAATAATTCAGTGCACCGTCAAAATAAATATCCTTCAAACTGGCCTATTAATGCAAATTATCTGATAATTTCTAAACTAGCATTGTTCGCTATTCTTATTTACCCAGAATAGCCACGTCAGTTCTTATGAACTATTCTCGCAGTGGGTCCTGCATGATACAACGTTGTTATTATTACCCTTCTCCATTCTAAATCATTTTCTGTCGGAGTTCGAACCCATGACCCCCCGTTCATGAGGCGGTCGCTCTCCCACTGAGCCAATCTTTCCGGTATATAACATGCATAGATGAATGCCCGTTCCTTATACATGAAATGGAAAAATCTTGTAGATTCGCTTTTGTTAACCCCCCCCCCCCCCCAGGGTTTCTCTCTCTCTCTCTCTCTCTCTGCCTTTCTCTTTGTGCTTTTTTTTACTCTGTCACTCACTCTTTTCTTCTCTGTCCTTCCGTTCCCCTTTACTTCCAAATCATCCCGTTCTCCCGGACACACATCCACAGCCACGAAAACACACGCACACACACAATGCAACCCTTGTCCTTATCACCATCGGCATCGTTGTCTTTCATCATCGCCGCTATCATCATCAAACTCTCTTCATCACCATTGTCATAGTCATTATCATTTCTTCAACTGCCATAATCACCGGCGGCATCATCACTTCCATCATTCACATTATAGCTGGATATTGCAATATATGTAGGATTTCTTGCGCCCCTTTAAGTCTAATTCCTTCCTTGATTAGTAGCTTAATCTATATTGTTGCCCCAATCATGCGTTCATTAGGGAACTCGTCGTAGACAGGGTCATGATTTTTATGCCAATACCACATGGCATACGTAAACCATCTCGTTGCAAGACGAGTATATAGAAAATTCTCATCATACCGATATGTAATTGGACATTAATCTTTTAAATGGCGAGCAGGTATAAATGGTCCCACCAGACACATAGTTTTTACCAAATATGAGAACTCAACACGTGCCATTACATCCGAAATGAGCATTAATCGGCTGTAAATTCTGATAATATTCAGCCGATTCATTAACTATTTATTAAGCCTATCACTAATACTTGTTTCGTGACTGCCGCAGCTTTATTTTACCCTAAAAATGTTATATTATGCACATGTTGGCACAATTTGATACAATGTCTTTCTTTTATTTTGAGGAATTGATTACAGATGTGCCGAGGCACGAGTAGAGAAAGCAGGGCGGTTCCACAGGGGGCCTGAAGGGGGTCTGACTTAACATTCTATAGAAAATATTATCCATCAAACTACTTGTTTCGAATCATGGTCATTTATGTGGAACATATTGATGGTCTGTAAATCAAGTGAGTACAGATGCATTTTCAAATGTATCCATTAACACCGTATTCTTTCGAATTTAAATAATTATATTTTCTACAGTGTTGTTGTTTGTTTGGTTTAAAGCACTATCATTTAAAAAAGAGAGAATATATAATAATTATAATACCAACATGCTTATATAGTGCATATCACCGCCAAATGCGTCCCTATGCGCTCAATTGGATATTATTACCCTGGCTGTAGCTCCGCATCCTTTTACAGCAAGGTGGCATTTCAAGGAATAAATTCCTGCCAGGTACCCATTTACCTCACCTGGGTCGAGTGCAGCACAACGTGGATAAATTTCTTGCCGAAGGAAATTACGCCATGGCGCAGGGATTTGAACCCACGAACCTCTGTTTCAAAGTCAGGAGACGAATCCACTGGGCCACAACGCTCCAACACTCCATATTGCGCCAAAATATGCACTTTCTTGTTTATTTTATTTTTCATAATTATTGTGTCTAGTTTATCATCTTCACTCACACTGTACCCTGCATGTTAACAACTGACATTGATAATTTTGTTATGCATTACTTTATCATGTTTATAGTTGAATAATTTAAAAGGGTGATTTATATTTTTTAGGAGTGTCTAATTTGTTGAAATCATACATTCGAGTGTGAATTATGAATTTCATAGCTTAACTTGGCATTCTAGGTAATATCAGACTGATATGGCATATAATGGCAGTGCTCAGATTTGATACTTATGGAGGAATTATCTAAATTGATATAATACCAAGCCGATCAGATCAGTGTTATCTTTTTGGCATATGCCAATGTTTCAAGAGATTTGCGTTTCATATATTACCTTCACTTCTCATTTTCCTTTATTTCATAGATGCATGATGATGATTGACAATTAATTGCGGACCTTCCCATCCTTTCCTTTCGCTATCCCAGTGCATATGGCATTGCGCTTTGATCTTGATTTACATGTATTTTGTATATTGTGTTGTTTTGTAGATTTTTCGTTTTCTTCGTTGCTTACTGATTTTTTAAATATGGTATTCGTCTGTATAACATGGAACCCGATTTTATCCCAATGCAATAATGAATAAATATGTGAAATATATATATACAAGTTTGGAGATACTGACACTGACTCGATTTTTTTTCACTTGATCCCCCCCGCCCCCCCAAAAAAAACCGAACAAACCACCCACTCAAATAAAACACATTTTTTTACTAAAACAATGCAAAATGATTTGAGAATTTTACACAGCGTTGTGTATGAATTGAGCCAATTTTATCATATTTTTCATTTAATTGGTCTCAAACATGTCAAAGTTGAAATTTCTTCTTTTCTGATCCAAGTGGATATTAATCATGATTTTTTTTTTCGAAGCTTATCACTTTCAAGGAGACTTGAAATGACATGAAGAAAGCGATAAACATGATTGATCTCTTTAATCGAATTTTCTCAGAACATTAACTTGCACGTCATAAATCATGACCACACTTCTAAGGAAAGTGATCACTCTGCTTTGTGTGGTAGCGCGCATGTAACATAGTTTCCAAATCAAACGAAAGAAAAAAAAACGGTGGTTATTTGAGAGGAACACGATCATCCTAACCAACTGAATTAGATTGAAAAAAAAAACCAATATAGATGTTGACAATCAAGATCATGGTAAATCTTACCAAATCATATTCTTGTTAGAAAAGTAATTCCTACGTAAGATTTGATTATCATTTCCTATAACCAAAAGAAAGAACAGAATCTTGTTGCGAATTACTCTAGTCTATTTTATAAGAAATTCCCAAATGAATGAAATAAGATAGTATGTGAAAAAGCATCCTTACGTTGATGTCAATTAAAAACGAAAAATGTTTGTAATTGAAAAAATATGTTTAGAATGTTTAGAACACTTCATTTTATGTATGGAATGATATACAAAATCATTCAAAATGTGTATTTTTTATAATGTATTTTGTAGATTGAATTGTGAGTTTGGTCAATATCCGCGCTGTTTTTTAAATCAAGTTCTTAAAAAAATTATTAGTTTACGTACTAGAAGACAAGGTTATGTCAAGGTAAAGCGGACGGAAAGTATGAAACAATGAACTCGACAAATTATCTTTTAACCTTTCCATGTTTACACCAAATCATCCAAAGAAATCCACGGGGATAAACTAATTCATCATTTTGAAATTAAAAGTTTAAGATAGAGTGTACCATTTCATTTATTTCAGTTTCATATAATCAAATAATAAAAAGGACTTAAAGGAGTAATAATATCTGTTTTTATTTTTTGTCAGTTTATAACACATTAACATTAAAGAAAGATATCACCAAGTTTTCTGAAATATAGAAAATATATTGAAAAAGACCCGTCAAATCACAATGAACACCTGAGAGGTCTTTGTCGAAAATTGGTGAACAGGAAAAGCCGATCTTCGGGGCTGATGAAAAATTGTAAATATGTCGTTTGTCCCTAGTCCAAGAAGACACTGCTGTTTTGATTCATCGATTTTCGAAAAAAGTTTCTTTATCATGAAGGGTTTTTTTACAATAGTTTATCTATGTTTCAGAAAGCGTATACGTAGTGATTACAATATTAAAAAAATAGATGGCCTTAAATTGGACGAAGGAAACAGAAGCTGGTGCCGTTCGAACCTACTCATGTGTGATAAATAGTCGGAATTCGGAACCACAACGGATTTGTTTTAATAAACACAAAACAAAGAAAAAAACATGATGAAAAACAAGCCATGTGAGTGGTTAATAGACCTTTTGGATAAAACCGTCATGACTGATACCAAAATAGCATCAACTTTTCAAACGTACATAAATATTCACAAAGGCGTATACTTACAAAGAGTTTGAAAATAAGAACAGACGGGTATGAGTGATAGTAATAGACAGATTAATAATATTATATTTCTACAATAAATGTCTGCTGAACCACCAAAGTAGACCAGTGCCAACAGTCATAGTCACAGTCTTATCGGCGAATCCGACTCGAGACCGATCAAATATTACCAATGGCATACCATTGGTCGGTTTGAGTCGGTTTCGTTGGTGTGACTGTACGGTTACAAAACCGAGTCCGACTTGATATGGGGCCTACAATAATCCACTACAATACATCATCATCCAAGTATTCTTTAAAAGACTATTTAAACATTTAAACCGGATCCCTTCATCATTTTATCATCTCTAAATTGGCTTTATTTGTATTCCATTATGGGATTGTCTGCTCAGTTATCAAGCCATTAAAATGATTAAATTCATCGGGTGATGACACGAATTTGGAAAGCACTTAATCTTTATTTGGGGCGTGAGTGAGATTTCTTTATTGAATAACACACGTGATAAATATGTAAATATCAACGATACAAATGACTTAGTATAAGTTGAATATGAGAGAGAACTGTATATCCATCAAATTGCTTCATAAAGATGTAAGTTAATACATACGACTTTCAAGTCCCTCTTATATATACACATCATTTGTATTACGTATTTCTTTGAAATTAAATAAAATTAAATTTCTTATCATAAAAACAAAATTGAAAGGAAAACATGCTTTATGTCAATATTAAATTAGAATTGATAATTGTGGAAAGAATCTGAATCGATAACGATAACTAGAAAGGGTTGCCAGTCGTGCTTTAAGTCGGAAGGTAACTCAGGTAAAGCTTTATGAAACAGCATCAAGCTCTACTGAATATTAGTCAAGGTTTATACTTCTTGACCTCAATCATTGTAAATGGATAAAAACAACTCCTCTCAAACGTACTTGACATGTCACTTTAATATGCCACGAATTTATATTAACACAGTAAAATTTGTTTATATATTTATATATATATATATATACATATATATATATATATATATATATATATATATATACGCCTACCATTTTTCTCTTCATTCATTTCTTTACAATATTCAAAATAAAAGACTTGCCAAAGCTGTTGTTCAGGTATAACTTCACACATTCATTTAATATATATATATATATATATATATATATAAAAGGTGTTAATTTGATCTTCATGAAACAAGTACTACAAATTTCATATAAGAAACAGGATTGTATGATATATTAAACAGCGTTTTTGTGTGCTTATGTGCGTGAATATCCCTGCATATGTGGGTGTGGGTGGGTTGTCTGTGAGTATATGTATACACACACGCACATACAGATGAAGATGTACAGAAGCTTGTACTAATCTAAGAAAAATACTTTATTATTCCTCATTTGAAGACTTTGTCAATTTTAGTTTGGGGCGATTACATGTCTATTTTGTTTATTTTCTCATTTCTTCTATATATTATTTATTATCATTTTCGCTTTTCATTAACATCTGAAAGAATTAAGGGGGTGGGTGAACTGTCTAGAAGATTTGCAGACAAGAAAAATATGATATACAGATTTCACATAATAACCTCCTACACGCTGGATTACCCTCATATTGACACAGGTAGAATAACTAGGCCTATTATAAAACTAGGACATGAACACAGAGGAAACACAAACAGAAGCAGTTCTGCATTTTTCTTTTAAACTCAAGTATGTTCAATTCTGCAGGAGCTCGCGGCCAGACGGTTGGCTACACAATGAAAGTATTTCATATACTGGAAAATATTTGCAGTAAATGGTAATATTTGGAAGTGACTTGTTGCCATAGCGATGCCATTTATAAACAAGATTTTTTCATGCAATTTTATTCCTTTCATCTAAATCCATACGACCACTGTTCATCAAACTGGTAAAGAGGTATCGTGACAATGGATAAAGAATAGGATCACTTCAAATGTCATCACCGTCTTCTTCTAAAAAAAAATTCTTCCAATAATGCAATATGAATAATAACTGCATGTTTCGGAATTAATTTACATGTGTCTTTAATTTTGATGCCTTTGATGATTAAACTTTTGTTGTTGTTTTTATGTGCTTCCGAACTTCTTTAATTATCTGAATTGCAATTAAGTCCGAGACCCGATAACTTAGTTGAAATGAGAAAAATGTTGATAAACTTTGTCCAGTTGAGTGTGATCACAGATGAGCCAACTTCCTCTGACTTCGTTCTTATTCTGGTCGCAATCGACTACCAACATGATAAGGACGAACATAATAAAATATAAGACGCTGACAATCTTGATTAGTGAAATCCACAAGATCCTGGTCCCATAGTCATATTAAAGGACAAGTCAACTCCAACTAAAAGTCGATTTGAATAAAAAGAGAAAAATCCAGCAAGCATAGCACTGAAAATTTCATCAAAATCGGATGTAAAATAAGAAATTTATGACATTTTGAAGCTTCGCTTAATTTCACAAAACAGTTATATGCACATCACGCTCGATATGCAAATGAGGGAACTGATGACATCACTCACTCACTATTTCTTTTGTATTTCCTTATATGAAATATGGAATATTCTAATTTTCTCCTCATTGACCTGTGAAACAAAGTTTTATTTCTCCCTGAACATGTGGAATTGCCATTGTTTAACATTTTATGGTTTAGTCAAGTTGGTTCTCATTTTCAAATCCTTAAAAATTGAAATATTGTCTAATTCAACCAATAAAAAACAAAAGAAATAGTGAGTGAAGGACATCATCCATTCTCTCATTTGCATGTGACTAATTTGTGCATATAACTATTTTGTGAAAAATAAGCGAAACTTCAAAATGTCATAACTTTCTTATTTTACATCCGATTTTGATGAAATTTTCAGCATTATGCTTGTCTGATTTTTCTATATTGATTCAAATCAACATTTTTTTGAGGTGGACTTGACCTAATGTGCTTATCAAAAAAAGTAAGTTCGCTGGAGACACAATTTGTTGAGATATATCACATCACCCGTTGGGATATATTTCAAAGTTTGTGTTGATTAACAGAAAGTATGAATACTAGATTTGGTCATCTTTTCTTGGAGAGCTTTGGAGAAAGGGTACAAATATCTTCTTTACCTTGATAGCTAATCACAGTTAATCGCATTGCGTCCATTGTCTCTTCCGGTTTTATTTGATATTGCTTCGTTCTAGCTTTCTGTTCATGCGATTTTACTCCGAGGAGTGCATGTCGAAAATCTTAAGTGTGTCCGTTTTTAAGGATATTTTACGAAATATCTCTTTATACACACCCAAAAAAAAACAATATACAGAATCGATCTGGATGAAATTACATGTATATGAGAAGAACAAAGAGTTTTTTTCTAGATCAGGAAACCTGGAGAGAGCATCGAAGTATGTAGTTCAAAATGGGGCGTACAGCAAGGCTCTACAATACCATCCAGTTTATTCATGTTGCGCATCTGTAGGGCAATGCGTGGATAATTTCATTTAAAAGAGCACATGACCACATCAAAGATAACCTGGAATGCCGAAAAGTTTATCCTATTTAGTAACAGGAAGCAATAGATATATGTTGATTAAACCCCAAAACTACACAGGTCCTATTACTGACATAATCTGACGCATTTTAATCAGATTTGAGTAAAATAAATCAAGCAATAAAGGTTGACGTTGCTAGAAAAGCAATAACATCACCTTTCTGATAATAACTCAGTATGAACTATAAATCAATCTTCATTTGCTTAAACTTGAAAAAAATGCACGTTTACTAGCCATGCATTATTTTCATACATATCAGTAATTTAATTGACTGTATTTATTTTTCTAGTCAAAATAGAAAATATCGTTCACATCTGCATATGTCCAAGGATAACAGCTCTTGGTTCAAAACTGTTCCACCACAATATATACATATATATATATATATTGTGCCCATTCCTACATTTAACGGCGAAGTAAACGCTTAAATTGCACCAGCTTTCAGTTCCATTTGTTCGCCAGTGGCACATTGAGTTATACATCGGATAACACTTTTTCACTCTTTCTTTTCCATCTTCCCCTTTTATTAAATTATTTCTTCGGAGTTTGATGCGCTATAATGGTGATTGGGGAAAGTACCCCTCTTCAAAAATATTGATACCTCGATGATCTTTGCAAATCTGATGATTAAGAGATAAGTTGAGTATATCAATAGTCTATTCCATATTTTACTTATGCAATTGTTTATCAAAAGCACTCTCTTCCCATTAAGGTTTTTTTTTACCCGTATCGACAAAAAATTCTACTTTTCAAAACAGTGACATAATGACAAAAATAGGTGACTAGGTCTGAAAAAATATGTTGCTTTGTTAATTTCTTTCTAATTTCAAATCATGGGCGGATTTCAGTTTATCTACAGAAGATCTTGCATTAGGAGTGGGCATCTCCAAAAGAAGATAAAATATCTCTCTAAAAACATTATCGTAATTTGAAGGACATAACTTTCAGTCCACTTTTCCATTTTTCGTTCAGTTATTGTATATTTGATTGAAAAAAATCTAGAAGTGCGTTTCCTTTATTTGTACATGTTGAGTACAAAATTTTCTCAATGGTAATAGTCGACTAAGGAAAGCTATCAATGGATATGTTATCGTTGCAGGTATAAATAGAACTAAGCTTGGATGGGATAATCAAATTATGGAAATCAATAATGAAATAAATAGAGCAACAATCACATCAGAAGGAAACGTTATATTTGTATTTAACTTACGTTTCAGATAATTTCGTTGTCTCGGGGCAACGTCCTCAAATCCAACCACACAATCAAGAGGGCTACTATCTATCCTCTAGCTCTCTCTCTTCCTATTCTTCGTTGTGTGGAGCCCTGGTTTCTTTCTCTTCACTGACTTTCCCGTATTATTAAAGAGCAAGATCTCTCTCTATGGCCACATCACATAACCAAAGAAAATAACGAGATAAAGAACGTCTGTTAACTAGTGCCACTACCACACCATCTGCAAGGTTGTGCTTTACTTGTCCCACCCATACACATGAGTTCATACAGCAAACAAAACTTTGGCTCAACTACCTGCTTCAAACTCGACAAGTATACGACGCCGTCCTGCGCACGTCTCCTCAAGTGGATCTATCCCCCGTTTTTGTTTTATTTGCCGCGAAGGAGTTGCGAATTGCGACATATAAATGACAGAAAGAACTCTGTCCTTGGTCATCGCCAAACGTGGGCGGGCGCTGTCCAAAATGAAACAACCAAAATACAGGAAGAAATACATATAAACAGGAGCCGACGCAAGCCCACGGTAAAAAGAATACGCCCTGGCAGGCCATACCATATCAGTTTGTAACAAGCATAGTCAGTGAGTGTCTAAATAAAAAAGTTAATAAATATGAGTGGGTGTTGGGAGGGATTTTTAATGACATTAGGTGGTATTATGGTTTTAGCCGAGATTCATACCCTCCGTTTGCCAAACGTGATTATTATAAGTATTCATCGAGAAATAGTGCATTTATGCTGGGGATATTAATGTGTATGATTATTATCAGAACCTCTTGGTATCAAATGCCACGAAACCTTTCATTTTGAAAAGGTGATAAAAATTATAAAAGAATCATTTTGATGTCTTCTACTGTGATGACAGCATTGTGACTTACTAGTACTTTAATGACCAATATTGAAAAGAGAAAACTTCCACAATACACTACATGACATTATAGCTATGATAAATTCAATTTCAAAATGACCATCATTGCTGGTACAACCTCCACCAACTGCAAAATTCAAGTTGTCAGTCATTTGCGACAGTACAAAAGTTTGTTGTGCGGATATGAAATGCTGCGACTCTATAGTGGACTCTGTAGAGTGGAATGTGAAAAAGTTCGTGAAATGTGATTTTCGAAAAACTTGGAAATAGTTTCATAGATAAGAAAAACTAGATGTTAATCATAATGAGCGAATGCACTTCCGTCAAGTTGTTCGATTTGAAGATATGATTTTCCTTCATAATATTTATATTTATTTTATCTGATGAGACTAATGGCCAAGAATATATACAAAAAAATGCATTTCTTTTCACTTTTTCAAGACTTTTTCGTATCGATACACACTGATAGTAATTTGCATTCTCTTCCCATGTATAAATGGAATAACTAAGATGTACCGTGTTATAAAACGCCATGATTTTTTCCCCTGTAACACCATTCCTCTTTAACTACGAAGACCTATATAGAAGGGGTTGGAGAATGAAATTAAAGGTATATTCCCCTGAAATTAGGGTCATGGTATTCTACCAGGATTTGGTCAGAAGGTAATCCATACATGTTCTGTTTACATGATTCTGACTTGAACATGATAGGTAGACCACGGGGGGAGTAGGGGTGTCACCTTTGGTGAGTTGAGAGTGGTATTCATTCTAAGACGTGCACTTTTCATCTTAGAGTGGTAGTAAATAAAGGAGGTTATGTTAGCGCGTGATTATCATCCAAAATCAGCATATGACAGAACCCCGTATACGTTACAGACCTCGTTCACACTCTTCAATTTTACTATTACATCAGAAAACCATCCGTGAATCATGTCCAGTATTTCCAGTGAGGACGATATATTTCTAAATTTAGTTAAATGGTTAAGAAAACGTCGGAAAGGGTTGTATTAATGTTAATGTGATCTGTTTTTCAATTTGGTTAGACCGTGTTATACTTGTGTCAAATATTGAGCCGTATGAAAATGTATGAGATTGATTAAAATTGTAAGTAGGTCACATAATTATGAGTCTATGATAAAGGACGAATGTATTCCCAAATCTGCACATAAATATAGGAATACACATTATCAAACACATCGGGGAATCAAGACTCGACAGCTCACTCCATCATTGAGTAGTTTTTCTATTTTTCTCCATCTCCTCCTCCTCCTTCGTTTTCTTCTTCATCTACTTTTTATCTTCTTCTTCTTTATCATCTTCTTGATTATCTTCTTTCTCCTCCTCCTCTTCATCTCCTCCTCCTGTTTTTTCTTCTTTTTATTTCTTCTTCTTCTTCTTTTTCTTCTATCTGTACCTTCTTATTCTTCTGCCGTTACAATAATGATAACGGCAATCGCTTTCAGATTCAAAACAGACATGATTTGAATTTAAAAATGAATCTGGCTAAAAAAAAAAAAAAAAAAACAAGCAATATTCCCCCCCCCCCTATCTACGCACTTATACTGAATTGTCATATTGATTCCATGGTTAAAGCACAAGCTTTTTTATTACCAAAAAGAACGACACATACTAACTTGAGCTTAATAAGTTTTGTCTACGTACTTTTTATATCAAACTTCATTTACATTTGTTGTGTTGCTTAATACATGTAGTATAGTTAAAGAATCATTATTTTATTCTTACGCACATCAAAATAAATAAATAGGTTTGAATAGGAATCTGTGCATGGTGCTTAAACCAAAGCATTACATTTCGCAAAGAGTTTCGCTTTCATTTTTCTTCACCATTTTCACCTTTCTGCAAAAATTGCCAAAGGTAATTTTTACGTTTCCGAATTTTCTAGAAACCTACCATTTATCATGTTTATCGCCGTAAGCTTCATTCTAAATCCGTTGATTGCCGTAATTTTTTTAACTCATATATGCCCTAGTATTTCTAGATCTTAAAAAAGTGATGGGAGATTTACCTTC
Organism: Lytechinus pictus; assembly: GCF_037042905.1. Lineage (NCBI taxonomy): Eukaryota > Metazoa > Echinodermata > Echinoidea > Temnopleuroida > Toxopneustidae > Lytechinus > Lytechinus pictus. The sequence goes on from NC_087260.1 coordinate 23,949,152, forward strand.
TTGATCTATCTGAATTTCTCATCCAGAATGATTTTTTTTTTAAATCGCTACGCTCTTTTTTTTTTTAAACTAAATTTTTGTTGGTCCATTTTCAGATAGTTGATGTGCCAAGAGCTTTATGAAATATCCCCGACGCAGTTATCATGATAATGACTATAATACACTTTATACAAAAGAAGGCGTTTTTACATCACGTTGGAATGATCCAGAGATGTTTAATGATGGCATTATACAGATTCCACAGTATGCTATTAAAGAATCTCATCACATTTACAAAGGATTGTTTTTATTTTTCCGACAATACCCATTTCAACAATCCCTGCGATTACGGAAGAGACGAACCAGTTCAATGAATGTCTGCGCTTTGTAAAAATAAATATATCATGAATATTTACATGCTTTGTGCACCGACGATGTGAGGACTGATAAAATGATTGTTTTTTTTTAACGTTTTAATCACGTTGGTATCAATGATCCAGAGATGTTATGTTCCTTTATTCACTAGAAAAAGACTCTGGAGTATTAATGATGTCGGTTAGGATTTTGTAACAGTTATAACGAGAACTTAAAGAGTTTTTTTAACAAAATAAGAAGACAATACAAAATAATGCAAAACCATCAAATGGCGCCAAATCAGCAGAAGGATGGAGTTAAAGTATCCTTCATCGAATTACTTTTAAAAAGATTGCAAAGGTTATAACAATCCCAGACACTGCATCTCTTCGTAATTTTGTTAATCTTATTATTCATCCTTGTTCATCCTCGCTGACCGCACTGTCCTTATGGAAGATATTTGTAAAAGGTAACATATTAGAAGGATTATCCGAATAGATTCATTAAACTTGAGCGTCATATGGTGATTCGGGGGGGGGGGGTATGTTCGTATCGCATTACACTAACAACCGGAAGTCATAAGGGTTTCGCAGTTGTTTTAATCACATCAGCAAAAGTTTGAATTGTTATGCAGTGTTTTATCATACCCACATTACACCAACGCTACGTCCATGCAGTTTTCGCTGCGTCAAAGAAAAAAATGGCCATGACGCATTGGGAACTGCGAAAGCGTACTGAGATCGCAGCGAGAACTGTTATTGAAGTGGTATAGACTGCATGATCTCCGAAGGCCCAGTCTCGGCTACGTGGACTTTGAACATGTCCAAAGTTCAACATGTCCAAAGTAGCGGGAACCGTTTTGACGCAGCAAGGACCACTGCTGCGCGCAAAATAAACGTAGTAGGAACACCGCACACGCAACATGAACGTCACAAGGACGTGGTGCGGACGTAGCATGCATGTGACAATTTCACATTTTTCGAGAAGATCAAACGAAGTTGTTTCCACGTCTTGGGTTTCTTCTGAAATTCAACAGAGTAGCGGGAACTTCATCTGGTGTAAAGCCCCCTTTACCCGTTACCTTATGGATACATAAATTTCGGTGTAAAGTACAATATTAGCATTACTATTCAACAATTTCTTTTTTCGAAAAAATTAGGAATTTGCGGTATTGGTAGTTATCAAACAATACTGATGTCAGTTTTTTATTGATGCTCGAAGAGCTAATGAATCTAAAATAATACTAATGTATTTGGTTTTCAAAGACAGATATTCAAGAAGAGTTCTTGAAATCAAAACACACAACTTAACATGGTCACATGAATCATGTGAATAGTAGTGTGCTTCATTAATTCGAATCATTTCACTTCTGGGTCTTGAAGAAAGTCAACGTCCGGCGAAAATCAATTTGTAGAATTAATTGGGTAAAAGTGAGAACATCTCTTTTCAATATACGTAAACGGCATCAACGCATAATGTAAAAGATGTCTGAATGTATGTATGGAAAGAAAACAATAATGTGGATAATACCGATGCGAGAAGAAAAGAAAATTTAAAGCAAAATCAGTTCGGTAACAGTAATCATTAAAAAAGTTCTTATACAGTGCGTATCAAAAAACGGGACAGTTTTGAAAAGTCTATAAAAAAAAATTTCAAATCATGATATCTATATTTTGATGTTAATAGATGCTCTGAAATCTTATATTTGAAATGCAATTTAAAAAATTTAATTTTGTTCATGCTTGAGCGAACACGGGACGTTTTTGTCGGGGGTCCAAAAAGAGGCTAGCGCCAGAATGGCAGAATATGAGTAATATGATGATCAGACTTTTTGCTAAACAGCAGACTTCCTCTTAACCTTTTCATTATCTGTGCCATAATTTTCGAATTATGCTGTCTAATTTTATTTAAAAATTTATTTATTTACTTTAATTATTTTTTTTTGTCACTTAAACTTCTTTTACCTTTGAATTTTCCTTCATAAGTAAGAAAAGAAGACGTTTGTCAACCCAAGCAAGAAGATTTGCGTTATTAATTGGGAAAACTTGTAATTATTCAAATCCTTTTTATTAGTGCGAAACAAATTCTGTTGTGGTACCTTTAAAAGACATGAATCCATTTTTCAAGGGTTTATCGATTCCTTCACTAAGTTTATTTATATGCTTGACAGGACAAACAGGAAGGGATTCGTGTCTTTCAATGGCAATGGTGCATTGAGTCAATTTTGAAGGAGCTAGATATGGCAGATCGGGTAATATGTATTAAAAATTTGTTAGCGAGCAAAGCGAGCACGCAAATATTCCCACTTTTTTATTACAATATCAAATTTTGTGATAGATTTTGACATAATATTCAGAAAATATTATCATATTTTACTTTCTATATTTCCTTTCCAATTTTTTTCTTGGTCATGATTTTTTTTATTGAGGGGGGGAGCATCCCCGAGCCCCCGCCTATCTGTATGGCACTGTTCAAAAGGCACCATAACCTTTGTAGCACACAATGAAAGGATTTGAAAAAAAACTACACGCTCTCCCCTACTTCGGTTGAAAACAATTTGTTTTTGCTTGAAGAAGGAATATTCAAAGCTAAAACAGAACATATTAAAAAGAAACAACCGAACAATTCAAGCAAATAAATAGACTTGAAAACGAATTTCAAAATTATGGCAAAGATAATGAAAAGGTTAAGAGGAAGTCTGCTGATTAGCAAGAAGTCCGATCATCATATTTATAATTTTATGCCATTTTGGCGCAAGCCTCCTTTTTAAACCCAGACAAAAACATTCCGTGTTCGCTCAAGCATGAACGAAACTATTTTTTTTTAAATGGCATTTGAAGGATAAGAGTTCAGAGCACCTATTTACAAAAAAATATAGACATCATAATTTGCAACAAAAATTTTATAGACTTTTCAAATCTGTACCGTTTTTTTTAATACGCACTGTATAGTGCATATCATATAATTATTATAACCTCTCTATGCGCTTCTTAAAGACATGAAAGACTTGGACATCATTACCCCGGCTTTAGCTTGGCGGCCGTAATTATTTATAGCGCAAACGCATTTCAAGGAATTTCAATTCAATTCAATTCAATTCAATTAAAAAATGGTCTTTATCGATTATCAAACATGTTAACAATCACACATGAAAAAAACAGCAGGAGCTGGAAAAAATTATGTTTACAAGTTGGTGTTGGCACATAGTAAAATGCATTAAAAAGGCCCAATTAAAAGTTAATACAATTTAGATAAAGCATAAAAGGCAATGAATGAATGAATTAATTAATTAATTAATTAATGTAACATGATAATGACAGACTTGAAGGAGAGGAGACTGGCACTTATTTGAATGACAAAAATAATTGTATGGTGGGATGGGGATGATCATTGTGCATTGCCTTTCCTAGTCGACACACTCATCTTTTGTTGAGTATGTCAACGAAACTAGGCAATGGACTGTTTATAAATCTTGTTGTTCTTATTAGACATTGTTGTTTGTACGACGAAGAGATATGTTTGTATGGGGGTTTTCTCGAGGTAGCCATGTCTTACACAGAGGATGAGTTTGTACACAGTGAATACATTCCTGCCAGGTACCCATTTACCTCACCTGTGTTGAGAACAGCACAATGTGGATCAACTTCTTGCTGAAAAAAAATACACCATGGCTGGGATTTGAACAGACGACCTTCTGTTTTAAAGTACAGAGACAAATTTGTTGGGCTACAACGCTTCACATTGTACTGAGCCAATCGAAAGCAAAAGAGGAATGGCATGAATGTACATTCTAAAACTGGTCAATCGTCATTTTAAATTATATATATTTATCTCATTATGTGTTTCATTTTATTTTAAGATATTCAAACATATTATATTTAGACCATTTCCTACGATGATATATATATTTTTTTACCTTGGTCCAAATAGTTCATATCTTCATATCTTTAGCGTATTTTCTTCATTTCTTCGGAAAAAATCTTTCTTTGTTACATTCCTTGTGCTGTCAACATTTTTCGATCGAGAATTTGCCTTGCTTATTGGAAATCGAACTGACACTATTTAGTAGTGTGTTCAAATTCTAGCCTCTTTGTCGGTTAAAATCTCGAATTTACCTCTGTACATGAATGGGGATTTAGGGAGTTTGGAAGTGAACGTTTCTCAGTTGGTCTTACCCCTTTTCAATACAGCCCGGTGTTTGCCCGAGTTTGAATGACAAGGAATCGTGACTGGTTGGGAGTACTCAGCACGGCGTCATTTCGATTTTTATCAGTCGACCATCATGACCATACAGACCATTATGAATTACGCATTGTCGCTGACAGAATTTGTGCTACTCTTTTCCCGCTCTTTTCAAAGATGGATGTTAGAGGAACGAAACAGACATTATGACGCGTCTTCCAGGGGTAATCGGCTTTCCCTTCTCATCTATACATCTCCACCAAGACTCCCCTCTGTTTGCCAAAGTGATATTTAAATTAGATATCTTATCGATCGGCTTCTTGAAGACATGAAAGCTGATTTTTATCGGAGTGAGATACTGTCTTGTCAGACTCTTGCAGTAAAATTACAAAGTGAGCAAAAAATCGACTGTAATAAGAAAGAAAAACCGAAAAACGTTGCTTGGTTCCAATGGTTTTGTAGTACTGGTGTCCACGCCGTATATATTTTCTTTACTTTAATCATAACGAGAGCATTGGGGTCATGATTTACTCTTATTTAATTCGATTTGCTTCCTGTCGAAACATTTTGTAATCAGGAATTGCGTCTCTTTTAACTGTCCATCTGCAAAATAAACCTTATATAGTCTCGTGGTTGATATGGTCATAAATGACAACCATTTCTTTTTACAGATATTTTATAAGAGAAAGAACAGTGGTCTTGTCCCACTCCTTGACACAGGGGACAGACAAAACATTTTGAAAATTAAATAAAATAATAATAAAATTACTTAAAAGATAGTAAAGGAAGTACTTGATGGATAATTTCAGGTATTTGCTCACAAATCACACCACAAAAGAATGTATATAAACTGATAAGTTTTAGCGTATCAACAATGCAATGGAATTCTGTATGAACTTTGGAAAGGACGCTGGGTAATATTTCGTTTTGCAATATTTCGGTTTTCATGTCTTTTTCTCATTTTAACGAGGAGCTAGTTGATAAAAACATGTTGGGATGTATTAAAACAAAACGTCTTTATTTTTGTAGGGTGAGTCTCAACAAATACATGACATATTTGAACGAAAATTAAAAGAAAAATCACTCATATTAAAAAAAACGCGGGAAATTCCCCCCCAAATACCCTTAAAATTAAAAATCATACATAATTATGATCACACTCTATTCTGATTGATAAAATACGACACGTTCCATTGAGCAAGGAATTAAAAACCATTTGGAATGAAACGACATAAGATTTAGTACCGTTTTGAGAGGGAAACTTGTCAACTTTTTTTATTTTGGTCTTCAAGTAAATTTAAACTCAAAATTGCAAGATACAGACAAAAACAATTTATTGTTTAAGGTTTTCGCTTCATCATAATCATCGTGATTATCATTACGGTTCATTCGTCAGTTTGTTGCAATAAAGGAAAAATAAAGCCTTCACCAGCCCCCCCCCCCCCCCCCCTCTGATGTTTCTTTTAAGAGGCGTGCATTACTAAATAAAGTAAATGCATATTATTTCAGAAGCATTATAAGGGTATATAGGCTCCTAATGTGTAGTTTTCGAAATAGCGACGTGGGCGGATTCTACAACATAAAAAATCTCTTGTCAAAAGCCATTCATGACAAAGCAGTCTTTGTCGAAAATCAGTGAATCAAAACATCAGTTTCGTCCTGTAATCTAAACAAACGACACACTTGCCTTTTTTTTCGTCAGCTTCGAATCTTACGACGATCAGCTTTCCCTGTTCACCAATTTTCGACAAACACCTCTCAGCTTGTTATTGTGATATGGCGGACATTTTCAATAGATTTTCTATGACGTAGAATCTATGACGTTGCTTTCGCGAAAACCCGCTAATATCTCGGCGCAATATTTGCGTCGAGATATAATTTTCACCTTTTTATTTCAGTATTGTCTGGAATAAACTAATTTAATTATTCAATTTTACGGTATGAATCAGGTAGCAAATTTAGTTCCTTCCACAAGCTAAATTTATGCTTTTTATTTAGTCATTTTTCTATTTTTCGAATTTTTCTCTCAACAAGTTCGACTTTACTCTTCTCTGGTGTTTATGCATGCAATCTGATTCACCCCTTCCATATGTTTGTTTCATCGGTGTTTTTTCTATAAACAAAGAGATGATTTTGATCGCTATGATCTCCAAGCGATGAAACCGGCGTTTAGATGCTATCTAATGTCTGTAACTGCAGCATGGAAAGCGCCTTTTAGGGAGGATATACGATACCCTTTTTGCCGCCAGACCACAAGTCATACACACAAATACACCGTCACGTCATTATACCCATTGATGACGTGCGAAAAATGGAGGAAAACATTCAGCATATATCCAGGGATGATAAAAGATGGGCCTTTAGGAGCCATGCATTCGTATTGATAATGTTGAAAGACCATTTTAATACTACCAGGGGTGTCCGAAACTTCTTATGGAAGCCAAACCCTGATCAGGGAGATAAAAGTTCCTGTATAGAAATTTAACGCCGTGTTTTCAATTTTGCGACATTGAGTTCAAATGGATATGGTCCAACAAGAATAAAACAAACATATCGTGCCTACTTGTCTAGTTAATAGCGCGTTTTGCTCAGTGAGTAATACGGGGCTTCCAGCGACGCAAGCGTATGGCAAGGCGTTGTTAAAATATTCTTATTTCGTGATATTAAGAATTCATTTCTTAATTCTTAATATCAAGAACTTTATTTCTTGATATCAGTAACAAAAAATCTTGATATCAAAAATTCTATTTTGGATATCAAGAAATAGAAGAAAAAATGTTTAAAGGTCAAGTTCCCCCCATGAAAATGTTGCTTTTAATGAATAGAGAAAAATCAAACAAGCATAATGCTTAAAATTTGATCAAATCGGATGTAAAATAAGAAAGTTCTGACATTTGAAAGTTTCGCTTATTTTTCACAAAACAGTTATATGCACAACTAAGTAACATGCAAATGAAAGAGTCGATGATGTCCATCACTCACTATTTCTTTTGATTTTTATTGTTTGAATTATACAATATTTCAATTTTTACAATTTTGACATTTAGGACCAACTTTACTGAACCACATAATGTTAAACAATGTTCATTCCACATGTTCAGGAAAAAACAAAACTGACAAGGGGGACAAAATCAGAATCTTTCATATTTCATATAATAAAATACAAAAGAAATAGTGAGTGGGTGACGTCATCAGTCCCGTCATTTGCATATCAACCAGGATGTGCATATAACTGTTTGGGGAAATTAAGCAAAACTTAAGAATTTCATAACTTTCCTATTTTACATCCAATTTTGATGAAATTTTCAGTGTTTTGCTTTTTGGATTTTTCTCTTTTTATTCAAATCAATTTTTTGTTGGGGTGGACTTATCCTTTAAAGGGTTTGCCATACGCCTGTGTTGCTGAAACCCTCATACGCCACTGAGCAAAACTCTCTTATCCTACAGTCACACGGACTGTAGTGTGGGTGTGCGTAGCCGGGCGTGTGTGCGCATAGAGTGTAGTGTGGGTGTGCTTAGCCGGGCGTGTGTACGCGTAGAGTGTAGTGTGGGTGTGCGTAGCCGGGCGTGTGTGCGCGTAGAGTGTAGTGTGGGTGTGCGTAGCCGGGCGTGTGTGCACGTAGAGTGTAGTGTGGGTGTGCTTAACCGGGCGTGTGTGCGCGTAGAGTGTAGTGTGGGTGTGCTTAGTCGGGCGGATGTGCGCGTAGAGTGTAGTGTGGGTGTGCGTAGCCGGGCGTGTGTGCGCGTAGAGTGTAGTGTGGGTGTGCTTAACCAGGCGTGTGTGCGCGTAGAGTGTAGTGTGGGAGTGCGTAGTCAGGCGTGTGTGCGCGTAGAGTGTAGTGTGGGTGTGCTTAGCCGGGCGTGTGTGCGCGTAGAGTGTAGTGTGGGTGTGCGTAGCCGGGCGTGTGTGCGCGTAGAGTGTAGTGTGGGTGTGCGTAGCCGGGCGTGTGTGCGCGTGGAGTGTAGTGTGGGTGTGCGTAGAGTGTAGTCTGGATGTGCGTTCACGAGTGTGGCGATAATAATGTGGGAATGCGTGGACGGAGAGAGGGATATGTAAGCTGAAAGCATGCACACGTTTCTTGTTACTACAAAAACCTTGTAGATAGAAACACAAAAGTGCGATAAAATAACCCTGATCGTTACAGATGGCAGAGTATAAAAGCAAGGCAATCACATAAACGAGTTTGGGATGATCGAGCTTAAGAAATTTAATGAAAAGCCCTTCATATGAATCTTTATTAACTCGTGGTTGGGAGGTTTTCAGTCCACTTTGTTGGCATTCACCTCTGCATACATTATAATTATGTGCATATGCGACATGGCTTTCTTTATAATATTCTAGAATTATTTTTCTAAAAGTAAGTTATATGTTCTTTATGGAAACAGTTCCTAACTTTGATTATATTATATCCTATTTTATTCATACAATTCATAACTGTATAACGATTCTTTGCTTTCCTCGTATCAATTCAAAACAAATTTCTATTATTCAATATAAATAGTTGTTTAGCTTTGTCCTTACCTACCCTTCTATTTACTAACCATATAGGTATCAAAATGAAGAACCACCACAGTGATACATAAAAAAAGTTTCTTTATACATTATTGAAAATGTCAAGTGTTACATAATAAAATGTGTTTTTATGCATTACTGAAAATGTCAAGGCACAGAATGAAAATGTAATTGTGATGTATTTACTCTTTAATATTTTATTAAAAAGTAACATCGCCTCAAAAAACCTTACAATAGAGCGATAAAAATAGGTCTGTTTTTACTTTCAATGGACTGTGAAAGGGAAATAAAATCACCTAAATATGAATTGTTTTTGCTGTAAGTACACGCCATAAAAGGGAATGTATACCCTGGAAGTATTTTTATCAATGTGCAGCTAATTCCAATGCACCCCTCCCCTCCTAACCACCATCACCACCATCTCTCTAATATCAATAAAAGATACAAATTGACGGAGAGAATAAAAGTTGTAATATTAACGACTTATCTTTATACATAAAGTAGAAAAATGCATTTTTTTTTATTTGTTGTAAGGTTTATATTCAGGCAATTATAAAAATGAAAGTGTTAAAAAAAGAAGATTCACTTCCGACCTTCCGTCCCTCTTCCGCGCCCTCTTCAAATTGATGTTTACATCATTGGGTAATAGCTATCAACTACGTGAGTCAAATCAATTAAAAAACCTCTCCTTCAATGATGAGAAAGTTGTGTTGTACAGTGATAGATGGATGCTGACAAAACGTTTGCGAAACCTAAATGCCACGTGAAGTGTTTTCTACATTCCAGCAGAATATCGAAAGCCGATCATTTGAGCAAAGCGGTGATATCCTACGCCCAGACCAACAATAGTTTCTTTCTTTGCCCATTTGAGGCGCCGATAAGTGATACATGTCGTGTTCGATCAATGCCAAGTCATTCGTCCAATATCTTCGGTCTGATAGACGGATATTAGGCGACAATTATAAACACCTCCCAGGCATACATCAATCAGATTACGTATTATGCCAAAGGAATTCTAACCGTAAATTCATGAAATATACCCTGATTTATTCAACCTTTTCCCCAACAAACCTACAATTTCAAATCCCAAAGTACATTCAGTTGACAAGAATGAATAACAAAGTATCATGAATCCTCATGACGAGTGTATCAGTATTCAACCGAGGGCGCAACCGGATCGCTATTAGATATTAATGGTGCAAATTATTAAAAGTACTATAACAATTCGTCTTATCTGATAGACTGTACTTATTAGTATTCAGAGTTGAAAGCTGATGTATCTTGTCGAATAACATTTCCGGCGTTTCTGTGATCACTAAATGGGTTTTATCAATAAATGATCAATCAGGAATGTTTAGTTTTGAGTGAATCTCATACATCCAGCTGATGGTACTTCGGTCGCTCATTAATCACATGGGCTTTTACAAGATTATTTATGATTAATGTATAAATGCTATACGAGGCGACTGAGTGGGTGAGAATACCGATTTAAGAATAGCCACTAATTTGAAAATCAAGTGTGATTTAGTCATCGATGTACAAACAGAAAATTATCATGAAAAAAATATATATGTCCTCTTCTTAAAGTTGCATTTCACCTTCATATTTTGACTGATATATTGTCAGGTCTTCCTGCTAGATATTATTACGTAATGAGAGGAAGAAAGGCCAGACATTGGCGTACGTGAATGAACTTCTTTACAGATTGGCGAGGGATTTCCATAGGCTCTATATATGTCTCCTGTCTTCTTTGTTACCTATCATAAAACACTGATCCATTATGGATGAGCTGGATTTTCATGTATGACAGAAAGAACCGAGTGCCTATCTATTCGTACCCTCATGTTTATGCAGTGAGTTAAACAGAGACGATTAAGGGAGAGCAACCAGCCAGCCGAGATTCGTTCTAAAGCCCACGACTTGGTTGGAAAGTAATACTACCGGCTCTCCGCCGAAATCCTTCGCGGTCCAGCTCGGGTGATTACACCCTGCTCAAACCGTTTCCAGCGGAATCCTTAAAAAGGCATTTTAGCATTAGGGCAACTGGGTCACTCTACCTTAAAGCTTTATGGCCTGTTTGGCCATTTACTTTTAAAGCTTTAGTGAGAAATATTCACGCTGCTTCTTCGTCGAGTATAAGGCACCGAAGGAACTAAAAAGTGTGATATTTAAACATCAGATCGCTCTATAGAGATGTTTATCCCCGTTTGCATACCAAACGCATCTGTGTATCAGGTTTATACAATGTTGGGAATATTCACGGAAGTCCATTAGTGCATCTGAATAGTTTTCTTCTCAAAGTGACGTGTTTTTATAAATGATTTCGTATCAAACATACATTGGACTACAAGAAAAACTGCAAAATCATAAAATTTAACAGTTTTAACATGTTGAAATGTCAAAATCAAAACTAAAAAGGCTAACCGTAACAAAAGAGGAATAAATATAGTTTTGTGGTAGTTTGTTTATCCATGGACCTATGAAAGCTGGACATTCATCGGTTAGTTAATGAATTCACTAACATCTGACTGTCATTGTCATGTGAATAACATTCTCTTCATATTTATCTCCTGTGATACCATCATGGTCGCCGGCAATTAAACCATGAGTTACAGAAGCTTTCGGTGATTAGACATTTAACATTAGACAAATTGTATGCGCAGAAGGTAATAAATTACCTGAATTCTCGGAAATTAATGTGCAGTTCTGGTTTACAAATGGTTATCTTAGTTCCATGGTTTTTATTTGGAAAAATGTATGAATATTTCAAGATAGAGGCTGAAATGAAATTGATTGATTGTAATTTATAATCACATTTTAAAGATTTCCTCATAATATTCCAGAGAAACATGGTGGGTTTCTTGTAGGGGTCGTCCCCCTCTCGTTGTTAGAAAAGTCATTATGAGTGTGCAGAAGCGTGCAAATCGATAATAATAAATTTGATATCACAAAAATCGTCTGCTTCTCAATTTGCTGTTCCAAATCTGAAACATCTTAATTGAAAGGTATAATCTGCTACAAGACATCAGCCAACAAACGGCAAAAAGAGCAAAACATTCCCTTGTGAAGATCAGATTCGCCTTGGTAGTCGCTATTGTCAAAGCACCTGTATGTTATCATTAATATGCACATAATCAGGAGACGGCGACTATGATTGCATCAAAAGAATGCTCGCGTTAATCGACTACTTCTTCCAAGGATATCATAATATCCAGTAGGCCGCCACACAGTGGGCCGGGGCGAAACAAAAGTGCGCCAAAAGTAATTTTGGGCAATTTCAGAATTTTAATTGTCATGCCCAACTCAAAGACAACACTTTGAAGAATACTTCAGAAAAATATTTCATTCCGGAATTTGCATAAAGGTTGTTAATTTCCTACCTCAAATCGTAAAATGTGACATTTTGCGAAGTGCCGCGTATATGACAACCTAGTTGAAAAACAGGCCATTTCACAGGAAATATTTCAGGTAGAAATTTGAAATGGCTCCCACATAATCCTGATATATTTTTTTTTCGTGCGAAAGGGTTCAAAGTAGATAAGAGACACCTTTTTCCTCGAAATAGGCCGAAAATCCATGTTTTTTGCATTTACATTAGAAACGTTTGGATTTCCGTGAATTTCCGTCTAAATTCTATCAGCATCATTTCTCGGATGTCTAAGCTTTAAGTCGATACCAAATTTAGCTGCCCGTTTTTAATGTTAGAGTCGATTTTACTTGACACATCACCCCCAAAACGGTCATTTTTATACCGCGCAGTCATCGCAGCGCACCGTATTGGGTGTACATTGCCGTTCACTTTTGCACGGCGAGGACAATTCCCCTTCCATTCCATGAAAATGACATGAATTCCGGGCAAAATGTAAACAAAATAAAGGTTGCTAACGTAAATAAGGGCTACCCACAACTCTTCCAGAGATAAAACCTGCTAAAAATTATTGTAGAATAATTTCAGCCACAAACCCTCCTCATAGTGATACATTCGTGGTGTTATATACTCTGCGTAAGTCAACACAGCTTGATAAAGCAAGGTTAATATTTTTCAGATTTTAAAGTGCTTACAAAAAAAATCTAATTAATAATCATTTTGATGCCATAAAATTATTTTCGGCATCTCATACACACTTTTTAGGCATTTGAGAATCATAAACCAACATTCACTCTGGTCAATCTTAAAGTATCACATAACACAATGTTTATGTACTACACATTGTTTAGCGTAATTTGTCTTTTCACAGATAGGTTTTAAGTAGCCAATCAAAATTTGGTATCAAGGTCACGTCATATCGGCTTTAAATTATGTAGTCGATTGTACGCCCAAAATTACCCTTAATCAACATGTTAAATTAAAAATCTAACACGGAATATAATTTTGGCGCACTTTCAACTCATTCTGGCCCACTGTGCGCCAGTGCGATGGTGGTAAAACGTGTCATATCATAACTACTCATTGGTATTTTGATTAGAAAATAAAACAATATCCCCTTTAATTATGTAGACCCATTGGCGGCGGAAGCCAAACAATTTAGGTGGGGTCCACAGGTAAAATTGGACAAGCAAAAAAAAAAATTGGAGGGTCCACCAGAATTTAGGGGGGACGCAGGAAACAAAATTGACGAGCAAAACAAGAATTTTAGGGGGTCTCTCCCCCACCTCAAATTTAGGGGAGACAGGACCCCCCCCCCCCCCCTCCCCCGTCTCCCCGCTTCCGCCGCCTATGGGTAGACCTACATGGATCTTGCATAAGTTTACTTTTTCGAGAGCACGAAGGCAGATTATTTGAATTATCCGTTGTTTCGCCAGTGGCACATGTAGGGGCGAGCACTAAAATGGTGCCCCATCAACATCAAATGCTTGACCAAAGTGCTGAACCGAAGCCCTTCATATTTGTGACGTCTTTAACTTCTTTGATTGCTTCAAATTTCGGTATTTTCTTCTCACACCCCCCCCCCCCCCCCTTGTGCCTGAGAGACGCAGATTGGGCTCATGCAACCTCCCTTTAGTTACGCTACGGGTATAACGTCGACTGATCTTAAAAGACAAAGGAAAATGAAAGTGATTATAAATCTTCAATTCCAAGACTACTGACTGCATTGTAAGATCCCTGTGACGCCTTCGCTATTCTCAACTTCAGATAACTGAAACTCATTTAGAGACAATTTATTATGATAAATCCATGAAGGCCCTTAACCTTTTCGAAATAAAAAACTAATAATAAACTTTTATACCTGAAGGTGTTTTATCACTGACCTGGTCGTTGTTCTTGTTCCACCAGAAACCCTACAACAAATTTTGAATCATTCGGCCAACATTTCAAGTTGTGAACATTTATAATGTCTACTAAATAGGTTCATTATTGCGGACTGAAATAATCGCTAGAGGGTATTCATTTGTCTCGCAATCTACTATGGTCAACAAGGAAATTCGTGATCACTCTCGCATAAAGTGTTCACTAGCTTTCTAGGAAATTCGTGATCACTCTCGCAAAAAGTGTTCACTAGCTTACAAGTTCACGAGCTTTCGAGTGCCGCTGCAACTCTTTATCAAGTGACGAAAATTATCTGATAACGTAGTCTATTTATACCAGTCCCCAGGACCGTACGCACGAACGCGGGAACAATAGGTGGGCACTGATCCGTTGTGTGATTGGTCGGGCGTGTGAACACTTTTTGCGAGAGTGATCACGAATTTCCTTGTTGACCATAGTAGATTGCGAGACAAATGAATACCCTCTAGCGATTATTTATAATGTCTCTTTACTTGTATTCTTACCAACTTGCATCGTTGTTCTAAAACACACGCCATTATCTAAGGATTGGTAGTACTTATTCTTTCTCCAGAACTGTTTTTTCATAACAACGCGTTCTTCGAAGCAGATTTTCCATTGGTTACACTCATAATTGTTTCAAATTGCTACACAATTTATAAATGTCCCCACTGAAAGGTGTTGCATTTTGTACCCTTAAAAATTTAAAGATGCTCCTTTTTAGTGTATGGATGATCAGCACTCTTAAGAATTTCGATTGCTCCTGACCAAATAAGTTTATATGTACAATCGCAAAATGCATCGAGTGAACATTTTATTCGATCAGCATTATTAAAGTTTCAGGACATACATTTTGGTATGATATGGTAATTTACTAGATCAGTGACAGAACTTCGGGGGAAATATTTAAAAAAAAATACACAGTGCACAGTGGAAGAATAGATTGGACAACATTTTTAAACTTGCATTTGAAATATACGCTCCAAAAAAGTAAAAGGCAAAATATGCGAAAAATTTCACAAACAACGGAGTTTTGAGATTTGCACTGATGATATAACGAACAATGCTGAAATACATAACGATAATTTCTTAATCTGAATGTCTCAGAATTTTTCGTTTTCAAGTCTTAAAACATGAATTGTAAAGAAAATTCTGCTCGCGCTTCGGGCTCGGGTTAATTGTTCAGTAAGATAGATATTCTGTTCACAATTGAAATAAGTGCTTAGAATGTCTCGGGGTTTTTTCTGTCTAAAGCTAAAAAGAAAAAAAAACGCATTGATTGCTTATATTCTCTAACACGTATCATGCTATAAAAGTGTCCTATTCTTAGGTCTAACTATTTTCAGTTTGCGCTTCGCGCTTGCATTGTTGGATTAGTAAGGTATGTATCCTGAGTGAATATCTTGGTCAAATAATCCTTATTTTGATTTTGGAAAATAAAGGTAAAAATTAATTAAACTCCCGTTTTCAGAGATTATTCCCCCAAACCTCACCGCTTGATGGTGACTCCCCCCCCCTTTTTTTTTTGTCAAGAGCAAGACCCGCCTCTGTCAATGTTTGTAATACTAGTAAATTACAGATTTTATTCATATTCATAATAGGAAAGGTATTGCTACCTTAATCAGATTTCTGAATTTAAATTTGATGCAAATTATTGCGTGAAGGATGGATGATGTTTCGTTAGGACTGACATTAACAAACAAGTGGAGCGCCTCTGGCAGTCTCACCTGCATTACGCGATTCAATATAGCAGCAGTGCTGGCTTTGAAAACTAGTATAAAATGATTATTCACAAAAAACACTATTCATATGATACAATACTTAGTTCATTGACCCTAAATGACATTTGACCTTGATCATGTGACCTAAGACTTGTAAGTGATACTTGATTACCCCTACATGTATGTCCACATTTTATAAACTATATCTATATACTTTGAAAGTTATGACAGCAATTTAATAATTACCTCCAATATGGCCGAAGTTCATTGACCTTAATCATGTGACCTGAAACTTGCACAGGATGTTCAGTAATTAATTAAGTTAATTACTCTTATGTCGAAGTTATATGAGTCAGATCTATAAACTTTCAAAGTAATGATGTTAATTCAACAAATATCCCCAATTTAGCCAAAGATCGTTTACCCTAAATGACCTTTGACCTTGGTCATGTGACTTGAAAATCAGGCAGGATGTTCAGTAATATTTGATTACCCTTATGGCCAAGTTTCATCAAAACTTAACCTTCGGTTAAAATTTGATGTTGACGCCGCCGGAAAAGCGGCGCCTATAGTCTCACTCTGCTATGAAGGTAAAACAAAAATGGAAGACCTAGCTTCTTCAATCATGGTAAACACGTGGTATAAATGCAGTAAATGATTACCTCGGCATGTACTTGTTTCGACCTTTCTAAAAAAAAATATTGTGATAGCATTGGTCGCCCACTTTTCAATTGAACATGGGGCTTATTGTAAATCAATTAAAATGCTCCCTGGTGTGCATTCCAACAAGAGTTCCAAGACTCAATTGCTAGACATACTACATAGGCTTTCGTAACCTACCGGGCAGGGTAATCATTTCTGAAATTTCCCAAAACAACTCATTAAAAAAAATCGCCTTTTTCATGTTGTTCTAATTCAGCCGTTAAGTCAAAGAAATCGCTAATTTTCGAAAAACCGCTTCCTAACAACCCTAGCTATATCCCATGCTTGATTTAAATTTTGATTATTTGTTAGATTGGAAGTTTTGATGGGGTACTTAAAGAAGAACTTACTTACTTTTGACGTTTCGTTGATATCCTACGTATTTTGATTCCTAATAGAGAAAAAGATCATAATTATTGGAAGTTATTCCGATAAGGTGGAGGATTCTTTATACATCTGTAATGATATTTCAAAACCTTATTTTCACATCCTACTTTTGTTATACAGACAGCTCAATTCTTCGAGTTCTACTTAAAATCTTGTAATCCGTTAGTGCGGTAGCTCTAATCTACCACCTGAATATTCCACAGACATGATCCCTCAGTCTGATCCCCTATTCAACTGCTACCATCCTGGGGCTCCATTGCATGAATAGATGCAATCAAACGCTATTCCAAAAAATCAATTGCAACTTGTCGTTCAACTTACATGTATCAGAGGCGCATATTTAGGAGAAGTTTTTGACTCTGTTACTTTTAAACAAAAATCTTTCTTTAATGAGCTTCAGATCCCCTTGGCAGTGTGAAAATGGATTTTGCTGTACTAAACATCTGCAATCTTAGAACTGTTCCTTAGATTTTATCACATATTTTGCAAATCGTTAAACCGAAAATAACCCTAAAACATGTAAAATGAGCGCTTCGAGAAATTTGCTCTATGTACGTGCATGCCTAAAAAATATTTTTCGGCCATTAGGTCACTGGTTTGTAGCAGGCTGATGGACTGATGGATCCAAAAAGTAGGGGTAGCATTAATTTATTTTTAATTAGGGCCCCAAAGCAGAAAAACACGCTTTACTTATTTTATTTTGAATTAAAATCAAAACCAACAATTAATGACACTTCTCCAATTCAGAATATGAGAAGGCCTGTAAAAAAATAAATTTTAACAAGCACGAGGGTAATTATGTGTCCAACCAATTTTGGGCAGTAGTTAACCCAATGCGGGAAGCATATTGTCCAGTAAGGTAAACGAGTGGAATGCCTCTGGCAGTCTCGCCTGCATTATTCGATATAGCAGCAGTTCTGCCTTTGAAAACAGCTATTGAATAATTATTCACAAAAGAAAACATTCATATAATAAAATACTATGTCCATTGACCAAAAATTACCTTTGACCATGATGTGTGCAAAGCAATCATTTATACTTGATTACCCTAATGTCTGTTTCATGAACTAGATCCATAAACTTTCTAAGTTATAATGACAATTCCAAAAATATCTGCAAAATTACCAAATTTCATTGACCCTTACTGACCTTCGTCATTGATCATGTGACTTGTAACGGGCAAAGGATATTCAGGGATACATGGTTATGTCCGAGTTTCATGAACTAGATCCATAAAATGTCAGTTATGATGACAATACCACAAATAACCCTAACATGGCCAAAGTTTGTTGACCGTGAGTGACCTTTGACCTTAATCATGTGACCTGAAACTCAGGCAGGATATTCAGTGATACACTATTACCCTTATGTCTAAGTTTTATGAATTTGATTCATATACTTTCTAAGTTATTATGACATTTCAAAAACTCAACCTTGGTTAAGATTTCGATATTGAGTCCCCCAACATGGTGTAAGTTAATTCACCCTAAATGACCTTTGACCTTGGTCATGTGACCTGAAACTCAAGTAAAATGATCAGTAAAACTTGATTACCCTTATGTCCAAGTATCATGAACTAGGTCTATATACTTTCTAAGTTATGATGACATTTCAAAAACTTAATCTTGGTTAAGATTTCAATGTTAACGGCGCCTATAGTCTCGCTCTGCTATACAGGCGAGACAAAACAATTAACATGATTAAGCAGCAATTACTTTAGAATTGGCAAATTTTTTATCACACTGGATAAATAAAAATGTCCAAAGAAATCCCCAATCTTGGTTGGACACAATTATTTTCATGAAGCACTTTTACCCAATATCTTTCAGAATGCATTAGGTGACATTCACTGAAACCCCAGATCAAAACACCTTCTTAAAATATTAGTTCTTAAGTCACGTTGATCTCGATCCGATTTTTCTAGATATACGATCTACTTTGCGACAGGTGTAGGGAGATTAAAAAGGTCAACTATTCAGCGAGACCTCCTTTATTCCTTACCTTCGAATCAGAAGATCCTGAGATTAATTTACTTTGAGGTAGATTTCCCTTTAAAGCAATTTCCTTGGCATTGATTTTCCTTGATGAGTAACATTTTCAAATAATTATTTTACATGGATTTATTCATACATTAATGCCAAGAAATCCGGTGTTTACAAAGATCGATACGAAAAAAAAATGGTTTCGCGTTGGCGTATATGAGGGCTTAAAGTAGTTTTACTAAATCCTGATTTAAAATCCTTGAAACAATCGTTCGCATATGCCGGTGTCCTGTCTAGAATAAACTTTCCAAGGTTTTTCAAAATTTTTATTCTGCAAACAGCATCAATTATAGTTAAAACATTTCCCAAATCTTCGATTATTTCCTTATATTGATATTTGAATACTTAAAGGACAGATCCAACCCAACAAAAAGTTGACTCGAATAATGAGAAAAATTTAACAGGCATATATATATATAAAATGAAAAGGTCATCAAAATCCGATGTAAAATAGGAAAGTTATGACATTTGAAAAGTTTTGCTTAATTTCACAAAACAGTCATACATCTTGGTCAGTATGCAAATGTGGAAACTGATGACATTACTCACCCGATATTTCTTTTGCATTTCATTACATGAAATATTTCTATTTTCTCCACATTGTCATGTGAAACAAAGTTTTATTCCTCCATGAGCATGTTGAATTACCATTGTATTACCATTTTATGGTTCAGTTAATTTGGTCCTTATTTTAAATTCTGCACAAATTGAAATAAACCTGTAATGCACAATTCAAACAATAAAAAACTAAAGAAATAATGAATGAGGGACATCACTGACTCTTTCATTTGCATATCACTGAGTTCAGCATAACATAACTGGGTTTTTTTTTAATAAGCAAAACTTTGAAATATCGTAAGTTTCTAATTTTACATCCGATTTTGATGACATTTTAAGCATAATACGTGATTTTTTTTTTCTCTCTCTACTGATGCTAAATGACATTTTTTCTGGGGTGGACTTGACCTTTAATTATTCCATTAATTAGAGTATCGCTTCAATGATATATCTCTCGACCATATTTTGAATATCGATTGCTGACGAAATATAACTCATATTGTGTTTTGTTTCTTTGTTGATACTTATCATTGTTCATTTCTTTGATAAACAACAGTATCGTATTGTTTACATTTGTTTAGGTTATTTACTTGTTTTATACTGTTGTATACTTGTAAGTAATTCATCATAATATAGGCGCATGTATCTATATGTGTTTTGTTTTTACAATACACTGTGTCTTCTAAATACAGGCTTGACATAAATAATTAAAAAAACAGATCCTCTGTTCTTGTAGTCATTTTGAAATAAGTTTGAATGAAATAAATGAATATCCAAAACGGTTCTTGAAAAAAATGAATATCCAAAACGGTTCTTAAAATTATTTAAAGATGAAATATATGGAAAAGCCTTTATCATTCTCGCCAAACATATTATTTCATCTGATCAGAAAAACAATACACTAAAAGTTTCATCAAAATCGGAAAAGTAATGTAAACAATGTTATGACACTTTAAAGTTCTGCATTAATTCTGTA
The DNA here is from genome assembly GCF_037042905.1 of Lytechinus pictus. Classification (NCBI taxonomy): domain Eukaryota; kingdom Metazoa; phylum Echinodermata; class Echinoidea; order Temnopleuroida; family Toxopneustidae; genus Lytechinus; species Lytechinus pictus. The sequence goes on from NC_087260.1 coordinate 23,969,832, forward strand.
AAACCATTCTATGGATGACTTCTTGAATATGCGAGAGCAAGCTGGTGATAATATATCCCCACATATGAGTTAAATATTCAAGTAATAACTTAAAAATCCAAATCAAGCGTTTTGCTTGGTGAATTAAAATCAATTTATTCAGAAATAGGTTTTTTCTGCATATACAGTGCGTATAAAAAAAACGGGACAGATTTGAAAAGTCTATAAAATTTTTGTTTCAAATTATGATGTCTATATTTTGGTGTTAATAGGTGCTCTGAAGTCTTATCTTTCAAATGCAATTAAAAAAATTAGTTTTGTTCATGCTTGAGCGAACACGGAATGGTTTTGTCTGGGGTTAAAAAGGAGGCTTGCGCCAAAATGGCATAAAATGATAAATATGATCGGACTTCTTGCTAATCAGCAGACTTCCTCTTAACCTTTTCATTGTCTTTGCCATAATTTTTGAATTATGCGGTCAAAATTCATGTTCAAATCTGTTTATTTGCTTGAATTGTTCTGTTGTTGTTTCTTTTTAATATGTTCTCTTTTAGCTTTGAATATTCCTTCTTCAGCAAAAACATTTTTTTTTCAACCGAAGTAAAGGAGAGCGTGCATTTTTTCAAATCCTTTTATTGTCTGCTACAAAGGCTGTGCCTTTAAACAGTGGCATATAGATGAGCGGGGCTCAGGGGTGCTCCCTCCAATGGAAAAAATAATGACAAAGAAAAAAAGTGGAAAGGAAATAAAAGGAAAGATAGAAAGTGAAATGTGATTTATTTTCTGAATATTATGTCAAAATCTATCACCAAATTGGATATTTTCATAAAAAAGTGGAAATTTCTGCTTGCTCGCTTGGCTCGCTCACAACTTTTTAATACATTTTATCTGATCTGCCATATCTAGCTCCTTCAAAATTGACTAAATACACAATTGCCATTGAAAGACATGAACCCTTTCCTGTTTGTCCTGTCAAGCACATAACTTGGTCAAGGAATCAGTAAACCCTTGAAAATAGGAATCATGTCTTTTTTTTTAAATACCATAACAGAATTTGTGTTTCGCATAATAAAAGGATTTGAACAATTACAAGTTCTCCCAATTAATAATGCAAATCTTCTTGCTCGGGTTGACAAAAAGTCTTCTTTTCTTACTTATAAAGGAAAATTCAAAGGTAAAAGAAGTTTAATTAAAAAATAATAATTCAAGTAAATAAATAAATTTGTAAATGAAATTTGACAGCATAATTAAAAATCATTGCAAAGATAATGAAAAGGTTAAGAGGTCTGCTGATTAGCAAAAAGTCTGATCATCAAATTTCTCATTTCTGCCATTTTGGCGCAAGCCTCTTTTTGAACCCCCGACAAAAACGTCCCGTGTTCGCTCAAGCATAGAACAACATTTTTTTTTTTTTCATTTCAAAGATACGATTTCAGAGCATCTATCAACATCAAAATATAGATATCATAATTTGAAACAATTTTTTTTTATAGACTTTTCAAAATTTTCCGGTTTTTTTTTATACACACAAATAGTATGCCTTGATCCGTGATGATAGACATTCGTTCTTACCTTGATGATATTATAGCTTCTCCGAACATTGAAATGGAGAAATCAAACTTGCCCCAAATTTATTTTTAAGATCGAAACCTATACAGCCCCTTTACACATCTCATAATAGACAGATGGACAGTGTTTAGGGACATTATTATGGTGACTGTTATTTTCTCTTTTTATAATATTTCAAGCGGGGTGTAAGAGTGCATAAAGTGCATTTTCAAAATAGAGAATTGTATCTTAATATGCTGACCTCAATCTCCATAGACTTTGACTACAACCCACACCTTGGTATTTTTCACAGGATACTAGAGATTACAAGACTACGAAGCCAAGATTTGTCACCTAACGATCCAACACCTCGAGTAGTAATCGAGGCATGGTGCTTAGGGTGGCAAAGGAATCAAGAAATTCAATGAGCTGGGTCGTAACACTTCATAAGCCATATCTCTGTCCTCAATCTGTTCTTTCCACGTTAACCTTCTTTCTTCAATCAGGAGCTATGACTGAAATTAAAGGCCTTGGGAGTGATTTCATTTTAGTATGCGCTCCGCGTAGCGCGTTCCGGAGTCTGTTACGCATGGCTCTTTTCATTTCGAGTGTATTCGTTTGTCACCGCGCTGGGTAGAGCTACGATCATGGATAGTATATCGCCTTCTGAAGTGCTTCTAGCTCGCTGCCATCAATCACACACATCTTACATATCCAATATAACTCACTTTAACTCTCTCTCAAACTTCGGTGTGCCTGGCGGGAAAGAAACTGTAATTCACCATACAAGTGTAAGAATTTTACTCCAGTCATCTTGATTGAAAGTCCGTGAAAAGAAAGATACATGAGCTGCTACTAACATTAATCATGTTTGAACGTGATGATAATGATAATCATGCTTCATAGTTCATCTCCCCCCCTATAAAAAAGCTAAAACAGAATAAACAAAGTGATTTTGACGTGGTAGCTTTATTTTATTTTCTTTTGTGTGTGTGTGTGTATAACTAGAATGTGTGGTCCGTATTCTGAACTCGGGTTTAAATTAAACACTGGTTTAAAGTTGTGGTTTAAGTATGGAGAGCCAATTTGATAACCGAAGTAAAAGTAAAAGCAGTTGAAATATTTTCTCAATTTAAGAGTGCATTAAAGAAGCCCCTAAAACTGGAAGCTGCTCGAGAGCAGTATTACCAGTAAAAATCACACATTTTGTACAGTTGGTTTCTAGTATTGTAGATAATGTAGGGTAAGTTAAAATATAATCTTGTTTCATATATTAGGAAGATTAATGTTTGCTTCAGATGTTTGCATATTATTTGACTGATGGATATGTATGTATTTTATTATTTTTTTTCTCCATATTCCAGTACTTGTCGTAGTTTATACTTTTTGTTACAATATGTTAATGTTTTATACTAACTATATATAGGACCCCATTGGAAATAAGCCTTTCGGCTTTCATGGGCTATCCTGTCAAGGTATTCTTCAATTTCATTGTAATCTCCTGTGATATTCTTGACGAATAAAATCAATCAATCAATCAAGTATTTTTCTTCATTTTGAAAGAAAAATAGTAAACATAAGAAATATACAATATAAACAGAATTTTTGAATTTTTGGCTCCCCTTAATTTTAGGCCAGAGTTAGACCGTGGTCTAAGTTAAACCTGACTTCAGAATACGGGACAAAGATTCTAACTAGAATACCAAAAGATTCAATATATCATTAGTAGACAATTTTGGTAGCAACAGACGAGCATAATGGCTTCAATACGGCTACTCTATCTGACTAATAAGAAATCATTAATGCTCCTCCATAATTGGACAACTGGAAATATACGGTATATATAATAATTTGTAAAATAGAGCATGATAAAAACCTTTTTTTTTCTTTTCGGTTTGGTACTTGTGGAAAAGGGTAGATTATCTGCTGCTACAGGATTCACAAGAAAGAAAGTCAATCTGCAGAAATTTTCTGTAATATTTTCTAGGGTTTTCATTTTAAGTGAATAATTTCCAAAATACTGAGAGCAATGATTAATGGATTTGGTTAACATAGAAGTATCCAATTATCTTGCAATGTTCGCGAGATATAGGCCTAAAGGTCACATGTAAGTCTTAAAATTCTGAGATGTTTTTGTAATCAAATACATTTTATACATCAAAATGTTCAATCTAGACGATTCTAATGCATGGATAATGAAGCTTTTAATCCTTGTCTGATAAATCAAAACAAGATTTTCAAAAAAGAGAAAATCCCGTATTACTTTGGGGCTTATGTTCCGGGAATCTTTTTGAAACGATCTATTTCAACCAATCGAGATGAAAACAGGTGAACATATCTAGATAAGGGTAAGGCCGATATAGACATTTCTAATAGAAGGTGGGTTTGGTGGAGAGGGAGTTAAACGTCATATTGAAACGAAACAAAAACTACAATAAAATAAAGAAGCATAAGGGTATTAACTATGATTGATAAATATTACCATTTTTATCACCAAAATAAAATGGGTGATCGGAAAAATACATGTGTGATGAAAAAAAAAATATTCAAAATTGTTATCAATTTGAATATAAATTAAGCCAAGAAAACGTTCTTAACAAATCTATTGAATAAACATTCATGCCTAATCATAATTGTGTGTAAGCTAAAAAATATATATATTTTACCTCCACATTGATGAAAAGGGTAACACAAACTTTCGTTTGCCCCAAAAGAGGGGAGCATCACTAGCGTACCTAAGGGGGGGCAGGGGGCAGACTGCCCACCCCTGACGAGTCACAAATCATGCAGGGGACGTATCCCTGCCCCCCCCCTGATGAGTCACAACTGATACAGGGGACGTGCCCCCCCCCCCTCTTTTGAGAAGCCAAATTAATAATTTGTAATGTAAAAACGCAATAAAAGCAGACGTGTACCCCCTCTTTTGAACCTGAAGACCTTTTTTTTCTTTCTTTCTTTTGCTTGTCAAATTTTTTCGCGGACGAAATGTTAAATTTGCAAATGAGCATGTTACATTAGGAAAAATATATTTGGTAAAAACCAATATTCACGGGGTGATATTTACACATTCAACATTATACGTACAATATAAAAAGCATTTTGGTGTTATTGTACCCACTATTTACGTTCCATCTTAAGATAATGATGGATAAACCTCTCTTCGAATGTTCTAATCCGCAATCACCAGTCTAAATCTTATTTTCTACCATAGTTTCTGACCTCTAAGCATTATGGTCACTTATAATAATTGATATACCAGTCATTGAATATCAGAATCTCCATTTCACGTTAATTGGTCCTTAATATGATAAAAGCTTTAGCGATGAATTATGATTTCTTATTTCGAGGAGCAACTAGACAAGTTTCTAAGAAAATCTGCGGGTAAACATAGCCGCGATGCCAGCTAAGTAGCACGAACTTGTTGACTCCTAAAGCAGTCATTCATTTAAATCTGCATGGAAGTAAGATGATATACATCAGGAAAATACATAGGAAACAATAAAACTTAATATAAAAAAATACGAAAACGGTTAAATTACCATCCACCTTCAACTGCAATGACTAAACTAAGTAATAAAAAAACGTATGGAGCAATCCAAAGTGACCAATACACTAACCATACAGTTCCTACTACTGTAACAGCAGTTCCGGACATCATATATTTAGTATGAAGCTTTACACGTAAAGCAAACTATTGTATGATTTTAGCTTTTACCGTGTTTCAGTGATATCATTTCATATCTTGCTGAGGTTAGGCATTTGCATTTTGTTATGATATGTTTAATAATGTATACTTTCCTTAAACGTTTACGCGCATTGCATTTCAAGGAATTGCACTAGGTCCCCATTTATACCTTACCTGGGTTTAGTCCTGCATAAATTTATATTTTCCCCTTCATTTGAAAGAAAATAACGCCCGGAGTAGGATTTGAACCCACAACCCTCAAAGTAAGAGACGGGAGTCAGAACCACTACACCAGGCATGATACCTCCTATATACTTTAATACCACACGATTTCATCCTATATTTCATGTCTTTTTCCATATTTTCTTTTTCAGAAACAGTTACACTTGCTTGCTGGCATAAATTAACCCACCTAACTCAGTCAATATCTAGTTTCAACTGCCTCTGTCGTGCCTATTTCTTGCAGCGAAATCCTATCGACAAAATAATACCTGCCTAATTATTCTTAGATTTTCCAATATGTGACCGCCTTTCCAAGTGCTGGTATATCAACCCACAAAAGAAGAAGTGGAACCTTATATTTAGGTTAAGCTACTAGATTTGAAAATTAATCACTTAACCTCGATACAACTTTCCGAGACTTGTTTACTCTTTCATGTATTTCGCAGACAAATTCTGCATGATTGAGAACTTTCTTTTTAATGAATTCAGTGCTTTACGGAGGCACTTGTTCCTGTCCAAATGCATGTATGGGCCCATCAGCATGACCGGGGCATTGTTAGTGAGATCACTGGATCTAACACACCTACACGAACGTATCTCTGCAGGTGTAAATGCCCCATACACATTTAATGACTGTTAAATAATTCCAACGCAGCTTGGGAGTAGTAAATATTGTTTTTTGAACAAACAAACAAAATTTGACGAAATTGGCTGATTGGTGAAAAATCTTCACTTAGCATTGTTCTTATAATTATACCGCTGGGTCGCGTTTGCTCCCTTGCTTGTGTTGACCACGGTGATTTCACAACATATTTATTCCGCCTTTTTTTTTTCAAGTGATGAAGTCGGACGCAATGCGTGGAAATTCAGGGGAGCGTCTCATGAAATGACTTGTCGGAAGTTTTATCCGACAGTTACCATAGTTACAATGTCTAACTGCCTAACAGCCAATCAAAATCAAGGAAAGTTGTCAGATATGACAACCTATCGGACAAAAATGTTCATGAAACGCGCCCCCGATTGATTTTTTAAAAAGTGGGGCGCCTGTTTCACAAACGGCATAAAGCTGTTGATAAAGTTATTATACCACGACTGTCACGGATACTCTCGAATGTTTCAACGAGAATTATGCCTAAAACCAACCTCCACAAAAGCTTGCTCTTTTTCGTTGTCAGTTGTGTCAAACATACCCAATAGTACTTTCTCGTCGAAAAGCTCAAGACATACTACATTATATTCATTTTAACAAGGGAATTCCCCTTTAATCTTCCCCGCATCCTTTCCATTTATTCTTTTGTATATTAGTAAAGGTAGCATTCATTTATTAACCAATTTTTGCCTGAATAAATCCTAAAGCCGTATTTTTCCTCTTCATCCAAGGTATTCCATCTGAAGATTATGGGATATGGTGATGTACCTTAAGAGCATTATAGATTAACATTACTCGGAAAAGAGCAAATATTTTGATAGAAATTAACAGCAAAATTATGAATTGTAAACAGACATGGCGGATAATCCAGGATTTTGAGACCCCAAGTTTCCAAGAAAAAAATTATCAAAAAAGAGGTTAATTTCTTTTTTTTCCAATTTGCTCAATCTTTCGTTTAACAATCTGCCTTTTCTCTACGGAGACTTTAATCCATGCGTATACTTTAATCTAAAGATGGGTGTACAGAGCCCAACAGGAATATCATGACAGGGCAAGTCCCTCGGATACGATTCCCACGTGAAAAGTTCCCTGGAGAACAAGAGGGAGTCTTCGCAACGCAGAACGCTTTCAAGAACATAGAGAATGTATTGTCAAATAACATTCATTACAAAGTGTAACCAAGAAGTCTTTGTCGAAAATTAGTGAATCAAAACAGCAGTTTCGTCCTGGCTTCTGGACAAACCACATATTTGAAATTATTCGTCAGCTCCGGAGCTGCTGTCACCGTTCACCAATTTTCGACAAAGAACTCCCGGCTATTTTATTGACGGAGTTTTCCAGTATACTTGATACTTTGAAACACTTTCTTCATTTGATTTGCGGAAGAAGGACATTTGAGTCTAGGAGACTCTTTAACAATCTTGAAATGCTTGTGAAATATTGAAGTTCTTGTGAAAAAAAAAATGTTTTTCTTTTTAGTTGAAACGAGTTGTGCATAACAAACGTCATCTCATGACGTAAAAGATGTCGAACAACATATGCCAAACTCGTAAAAGAATACACTTAAAAATATATATATTACTTTACCGCATCAAAATTAAAAACTTTACATAAAATTCGAGCTTCAAGCCCTCGTTTGAAAAAAAAAATTCGACAATTCCCTCAGGATTGACGGAAAATAGGGACTCTTTTTTGTGAGAAATGTGTTTATCTTCCTATTTCATTAGTCTATAACCAGCTGCTTCAGGGAAAAGACAAGAAAAGACGTCTGTGTATTCCCTTTCAATCAAGTCAGAGAAAGATGGCGTACCTAGACCCAAAAATGAATTAAACGAAAGAGCATCAATCAAACACGAGTTATTCTTCCTGACATTGAAGAGTAAATCAATTTCCTCCATTAAAACCTCCCACAATGCACCGTGCGATTTGCTTTCATAAAGAAAAGATTCACTTAACAGACAATCGCGACATGTTTATTCAACGTACATGTACATGTAGTTGCTTTCTCTCAAAGTCATTGATTTTATTGTCTTTATTTGAACAAAGAAGGGTAATCTACAGGGTTACAAACATAAAGCGGCGATGTTTCTCGAATTAGACAGACGCGAGCAATCAAAATCAAAGATGAATTTTAGTCAAAAAGTGACAACTCGATGTTTCAAATGTATACATTCATCCTTTCTTTACTTAGATAACTTTTGTATCAATTTTTTGTCTATTTTTCTGTCATGTATGTCGATAACAAGCTTTCAAAGGTTTTTTAATGTTATAATACGACTAACACTGACGCCAGTGGGTGTATTTGCGCATTTACGTATCGGTGCTACGTCAGATAAAATATCGATTTTTTTTTCGTATTGCATCTTGGGTCAGAGAATTGATTAAAAAATATGTTGTTTTCATGTTCATATTGATTATCAGCCGAACGGTCTCTTGGTGACTAAGGACTTATGAATGTCATGTTCGGATATTCTTGAATCAAAAGAGGAGAGTATGCGCAAGGTTCACGTTAAAATCAACATTGAGCACTTGAAAGTATAATATTCTGTAATCATTTCACCGATGTCGAAACACAAAGGTCTATTTCTGGAAATAGTATAAACGAAAACAAATAAACCGGTAATTATATATATATATATACAGTGCGTCCCACAAAAAACGAAACCGAGATTCATTGATGATTTATCATAACTTAATCACAAATACAATAGACAAATCACCTACCATCGTAAAGCTTAGAATCTCTTCTTTCATCTAAAACTACTAAGATTATTTCTCATTCACGCATGAGTGAGCAAAAACAATTTGAAGAGGGGATACCAAAAAGTCATTTGGCGGGCTGTATCTGGGTTTCAAAAAGAAAACCACATTTTTAGAGAGTTCAATATCTGCTCTTTAATTTGATACCTCAATTACAGAAAATGGTCAAGAAATAAGAAAGTTCTGGTTATTAGAAATAAGGCTTGAATTTCAATAATTTCATACAATTAAGAGGTTCTACAGGCTAGCGTTCAAACTCACTTGACACTCCGTTTTGTTGACGATCAGCATGCATTAAGTCTTTTGTTAACCATGCGATAGCTTCTGTGGGAAACCGGTGAAAACACGTTTATTTAATGAAATTATGGAAATACAAGCATTGTTTCGAGGGTACATAGCTTTTTTTACTTCTTGACCATTTTTTGTGATTAAGGTATCAAATAAAAGAGCAGATATTGAACTTTTTAGGCATGTGATTTTCTTTTTGAAATTCAGATACCCCCGCCAAATGAGTTTTTGGTACCCTTTCTTCAAATTGTTTTTGCTCAGTCATGCGTGAATGGGGCATAATCTAAGTAATATCAGATGAAAGAGGAGATTCTAAGCTTTACATTGGTAGGTCATTTGTCTATTGTATTTGTGATTAAGTTATGATAAATCATCACTTAATCTCGGTTTCGTTTTTTCTGGGACGCACTGTATATAGATATAGAGTGAGTATGATCATTATGTATCACGTCATGTTTTTTTTTAGTTTGTCCCTTTGTGTTTTAGGGGTAAATGAATTTTATTTTTTCAATGAGTTCACTCTGTTGCATATACATTTTGAACGGGTGTATCACCGGGGAGTTCCACAGTGACGTCATATTGAATATAATGAAAGCAGGGAAAAAATGAGACACATTTTAATGAAAGGTTGGCAGAAAAAATGTCCAAAACAAGGAGGCCTATATTACGTTTTAAAACTCTTGATTTTGTGACGACACGTGCAAGCAACTTCCCAGTATAAAGTGCCTCAGAAAAGCGAAATAATATTACCGGTGTCACATATTTTCATGAAATGCTTCTATAAGAAAGAAGACAGAAATGATCATCTTCTCCCATTAAAAGGGCATATTATGGAATTTCAACTACATGACATTTGGACATGATGGAAGAGCTGCTCGCATGTAACCTTACGGGACTGTTTGATGGATTTTCTCAAAACCTTCAATTTTAATGTTTCTCTCATTTTCTAATTTCAGCTTACCACACTCTTTACAGTGATGATAATGGACCACCCCCCCCCCTTTTTTTTTCCCCTTTATCTGTCCCTTCCCTCTCTCTCTCTATCGCTATCTTCCTCCCCTCTCGTTGAAAAATACACACCTTTGAATATACATGCATATATATATAGATATATATATATATATAGTATAGTAATAGGGTGGAGCGAGTTGCTTAGATTTTAGTTGTACAGACTGTTTCCCCCTGAGGGTTCATCAGCAACTAAATCAAATTTAATGTTGAACTAAAGTACAGCTAAAGAGAACAATAACTCTAGTGCAGTCAAGCAAACAAACAAAAGACACAATGTAAGGGGGATAAATGACTACAGTGAACAGATAATAGCTATTCTTTAAACTGAGTGAATTGGGGGTAATGTTGGGGTGGTGTGGGTTTGACACATAAGGGGGGTGTTCTATGGTTAACCATAACCTGAAAGGAAAAATTTATTCTAGTGTTCACAAGTTGAAATGAGTTCTGTTCTTGAGTTTATCATTGCTGCTTTCTTGGCCGTGATTATGTGGTACTTCTCCCACAGACACAGGTTGCACCTCTGTTTTTGGTGAGTAAGGCTGCGCATGTCTTACGATTCTCCATTTGACTGAGTAGGGCGTTGCTTCATCCTTCAGGCTCCGTAATTATGTACTTGCTGAGCTCAGTTTGGTGCCGTTTCCCCCGATTGGTGATGCTTGCTTTGTGGTTTGCGTTCCTTGTCTTGAATGGAGTTGATGTGAGCCCGATGTACACTTTCCTGTCCCTAGATGTCACTACCTCGGCTTCATAGATGACATTGGTGGCCATGCATTTTCCAGGGATCGGACAGTCTTCATTCTTTCTGCAGTTACAGGAGTCCTTGGCTTTGTCTTTGCTAGTGTCTGTAATCTTGTTGTTGTGAGCTTTTATTGCTGTGGCCATATTTATATATATATATATATATTTGTGTGTGTGTATTGGGTACCGATGGAGACAAAAAAGACAAAGAGTACATCTTTGGGAGAAAATGCATTGAATTCCAACACTGAGTTTATTTAAATTAAGAATTTTCGATATAAAATTATATATATATGATGTGCGTGAAAGTATATCCAATTTAAAGTCAATGATTATGTTTCCTTCGTTCGTGACCGCTCGTATACCAAACACGTTTATCTACGTTCCACGATATCATTAACCATGTTAACACTGCCCTGTAAAATCGACTTCTAACAAAGATGAAAATTACAACTAACCGAGCGGGGTGATAGGAATTATATCTATAAATATCTTTCTATTTCACTCTGGGCACTACTAAAATCAGATTTCTATGTTAACGATATTCTATATGATACTTAATTCTTGATAATCTCTTTTCAAAACCCCACCTTCCGGTAATAATGTCTGCGATCATGTTTTGAAGTAGATTCCGATTATGGGTATGCATAGACCCAACGTCACCTTTCATGATTACCAAAGCAGCCTGTTTTTTTCCGCAGGTATACCCTACATAATTTCTATTACCACTTTAGCCAATTCATGCGACTGAGTTTACAGCGAGAAATGAAATAACGATATATTCAGTTTTTAATGAAACCTTGCCATTTCCTTTCATGTGCTTTTTTACCCTACATGGAACAAAGAAAAGTAATGCTCACGGAGAAAATATAATCCGTATATATTGGGTTAAATTGAATAAAATAGCATCATTTTAGAAAAAAATATCACATTCATGCACCTGAAAACGTCATTGAATGTCAAAAAAAAATTCACATTGAATTGCAATTTACATGATTTGTGTGATAGTTTAAGTGGCACATCAAAGTAAAAAAAAATAAAAATAATAAAAGGACAACGCAGACACTGAAAAATATAAAGTCAGTGATATGACAGGCTTGAAAATTGATACATGGTGACACAAGGCTATCCGCCCCATTTTTTTTTCCAAATAGTCCTTTTGGTTGCAATAGAAGTCTCTAAAATAGACATAACATATTAAATGTACTGAGGATGTGGGGGTTTAAATTAAGTTAAACATCATAACGGAAAGGGCAAAAACGGAAGAGAAACTTTGAAAAGATGATGCTTAACCGTAATAAGACTGGGGGCTGATTCAGCCCCCACCCCCTCGACATTTTTTGCAATAAATCCGCCGCGCAATTTGTTTTGACCGCGTCGCTCGCTTACTTTTTACTTACAAGTCTCGTGCAACTTTTAAGACCAAAATTGTGAACCCTGGGTACGCGGTTCCAAAATTACGCAAAATTTCGTAAGTGCATGCAGACCCAAAATTGCTCAAAAATGGGATTGTACGTACAAATCATATGCAAATAGTGTTTTTTAGCCAAAATTCATAATTTTATCATTATTTTTCCTTTAACTGATTGAAATCAATTAATTTCATCTTTTCTACGGTCAAAATAAAGTCGCCGACAATTTCGGTTGAATAAACAATTAAAAAAAAGTAAAAAAGCAGAGAAATACATAAGAAATTAAGCAAAGGCAATAAAATACGTAAGAAAATATATGTGATGTTGATTTTTTTTAAGTTAATTTGATCAGATTCCTATAAAGTATCTTTGAACAAAAAATTTGCATTCTAGGGGCGTTATTTAGTTAATTAGAGCAAACTTTTGATTTTACGCATAATTAGCACAATTAGCAATGATCTTTTTCGCATAATTTGATCTCATATAGTTTTTTAGATTATGCCATGAGTAACGCGCGTGCTTATTTTCGTCGCGATCGCATGATCGACGGCCAAGGCCATAAAGGGGGTGGCTCAGCCCCCTCCCCCCTCCCCGCCCATCTTTTTAGGCATCGAAATAGCCTCGTATATTTCGCGTCTTCGGGTTTCTGTCAAATTACAAGATTGTAACGTTAACTTCCTTGAAATTCGGAGATAATACCCCCTGTAAATTGTGTTACCAATTCAAGTATCAGATTGTCTTGTAGGGAAAATGATGTAATTCGTTATCATATATTATACCATGAAATAAAGAAGTGTACTTAAAGGCATTTAAATGTAAATGATCTGCGAAAATGCTTATGAAATCACTTTTTCAAGTGTGTTATGAAAAAGTGACAGAGTAATATGTTTAGTAGAATCTACCTTTATTAGTTCTTATTTATTTCCTTTGAAAGCAAATATTTAGTTAGGATAGCGAAAAGTCTATGAAATATTCATTTTCAAAAGTTGAAATAACTGTTACACAAAATAAAAGAAGATAACAAATCGCATGTTGTGTGAAAACATTTGTAACTATATGTGAATTCGGATCATTTGGACAAAATAAACAAAAGGGGCCCGACGATTGTTAATTTTTTTTCTCATTTAGACAAAAAAATTATAAAAACCAATTCTCAGGCAATTAATCTGGAGTAAATCTTCCACGAACGTCACAAGATAGGCGTCATACTGAATAACAGAATATAAATGCGCTTAATCTTTTATTTATTCAAATTTAGAATGGGGACAAAGAAACGGTCAATTACAGTCATATTTGAAGGTTGACATGGTAATAAAAAACATTTGACATGATAGTATCATTTACAAAATTTAAAACAAGCGATACTTAAGACAGGCAATACAATACTTCTATGATACAAGTACAGACTGCGCAAGGGAATTAAGAGGAGGCGGGGTGGGGCAAGCCAAGCTTAATATCAATATGGGTAGAAAATACAGTACACAAGAGGTTCCACGACCTAACTCACCGGTCAAACATAAATGTCTTTTCCCCCTTTTCTATTTCTCTTTTTTCCCCTCTGTTTTTTTTTTAAAGATTATTGAAAGGAAAACAAATGTCCGGCAGTCGTGATCAGCCCCCCTCCCCGTGCCGCCCCTAGATACAATAAGTTAATGTTCTGTGTGACTCTCTCTCTCTCTCTCTCTGCCAAGAAAATGTTCACAAATTACCCCAAGACAAAAAAGGGTACAACGTATATACTACATTAAACAATAAGAAGTTGCTTATCAATAAATATGGCAATGTGGACGTTTAGGATTGCAAAACATCATTTTTCACTTATCCAAGATAAAACTGTCAGGGCGCATGGAGAATTAGGTTAGTGTCAAGTGATCGTTATAGAATCTTATAAATTCTATAAGATAGAGTTTATTTTGTTATTGCATCATATCATGACACTTCCGAGTGAAATCGAATACCATTGATGATTAATTCCTGTACGGATGACGTCAATCTGCGGATAAACAGAGTTCTTGAGATGTTATCTAAGTGATGAAGGATTGAAAACTAGATAGCTTTGCTACAAAAACTCACGTAAACATGGTAATGCGAGGTGAGAAATCAAAGCCTCATCATTTACTTAAAAGAGCGTCCTGAAAAGCTTCTTTTTAGTGTAATGTCAGGCAACTCAATCATGCTTTATACAGAATAACATCCATTGATCAAAAACATACTAAATCAGAGTGACTCTGAACGTCATTGTTCAACAATTGGTTCATGTTTCTGGCTGCTAGGAGTAACAATCACCGATTTCCAAGTAAGTTCTCTATGTCGGACAACGTCATAGCAGTATCACGTAACGCCTTTTCAATGTCCTCTTGGTTGGGATCTCTGTGATGTGTTCGGTCGGAGTGAGAAAATGTCCGATCAGTGAGATAATTTTCTGGGAACCGTTCTACAGGTGTGGTATCACCTTTTCTCAGATTCTCTGTCAGATTTTCTGACCGATATTGTCCTTCCGGTTTATGGGCATCTATGATATCTGTTTTAGGAAATAGTTACGGAATATTTTTATACAAACTAGGACAGAACCATGAATGAATAGGTTGAAAGAAAAAAATAAATTAACCATGAGCAAATGGTTAGCATTTAAGAATAGGTATCATTAAATATATCAATGAAGGTGATTGATTCCTCCGCCTTGAATCTCACAACCAAATAACTAATTCGTGATCGTCTACACTCCAAGACCAATGTGTGTGCCAAATGCCATAAACATTGGGTGAACACTGAGGAAAGAAGTTCGCTCAGAAAGATTTATAACCGACCGAATGCCCGCCCGACCGTACTAGATTCAAATCTAAGTTTGGAAGGGTTTAATGAAGATAATAAATAATCTCACGTTCCTCGAAAATCCTACTTGCAATATAGTGTAAAGCCCCTTTTACACCTTCACGGAAGCAACACGGATCATCCCGGAATGTCAATCCGGTGTCATCCGTGTACAGTCCGGGATTACCGGCTACTCATCCGGCGCCATCCTTGGTGTACCGGCATATCGGGAGAAAAATCCGTGTAGCCACCTTGTACATCCGTGTTGCTACCGAACGCATCCGGGAGGCTCCCTGTAGGAACCGGGAGGTCCTTGTTGATACCGGCATTGTCCGGGGTCTAAATTTTTCCATTGCTTACATACATGAACAATAGTCCGTGTTCATGGACATATGTACGCAACAGACGTCACAAAAAGGAAAAAAAACTTAAATCTTGCCCAATGCTCTAGAGATATCCCTGTAGAGACCGTAAGCCTCCGTGAAAGTCCGTGTATGGGCCCAGTAACATCCGTGTATTCCGTGTTGACTCCCGGTAGCTTATCAAGCATCAAGCAGATCCCTAGTGCTACGTTGTCTATCCTTGAAGAAACCGTACTTTCCCGTACATTTCCGTTTAAATACCCAGTTAAAGGAGAATGAAACCCTTGAAACCAGCTGAATCCATATCAAAGAGAAAAATCAAAGGAACACATCGTTGAAAGTTTGAGGAAGATTGAATGAATAATAAGAAAGTTATGAGCATTTGAATATTGAGATCACTAGTGCCATGTAGATCCTCCCATCGGCAATGCGACCAAGATCTGTGATATCACACACGTACAACTCCCTCATTACTTTAGTACTTATTTCACTTATATTCTCACTTTTATAGAGTCTATCACAAGGTGAGGTGTTCTCTTTATGAGATGACAAGTACAGAGGTTTCACAACATTATATCATTGATGAATCGTTTGTCATATGATTAGAATGAGCAAAAAGAAATGTTTTGGGGTATATTTTCAGTGTCCAAATGGGAGAGTTGTACGTGTGTGACATCACAGATCTTGGTCGCATTGCCAATGGGAGGATCTACATGGCACTAGTGATCTCAATATTCAAATGCTCATAACTTTCTTATTATTCATTCAATCTTCCTCAAACTTTCAACAATGTGTTCCTTTGATTTTTCTCTTTGATATGGATTCAGCTGGTTTCAAGGGTTTCATTCTCCTTTAAATTCGTATTCACTCCGGCAATGCTAGAAAAATACAAATTTGGCACCCCGGACTGAAATCCGTGATGATCCGTGTTGCATCCTTGAAGGTGTAAAAGGGGCTTTGGCCCAAATGTCCGTTGTCAAAAAGGGGTAAGCTCACCCCGGGAGATTTTTTTTTTTTTGGGGGGGGGGCTGTTGACAAGCGGCGGAGTCACACGGAAACCAGGGAACTCCGCCTGCCCCTCAGTTTTGTAGGCCTAGTTGTACGCACACTTGTACATTAGTTTTTGTAAAGGGTCTGTATACTGTACTCTCGTAGACCGAAGGGGTTCGAAAGAGTGAATAATACCAATCTTACAATCAATTTCACACGTGTTTTCATTCCTTGAAAGAATTAAAATGTATGTGTGTGACTAGAAGTATTTGTATGTATTAAAAGGATACAAGTCAAGTTCCGAATCCGCAAAAGTTCGGCCTGGACTTCATTACTGAATACAAAAAAGAGGAAAGAGGTAACTAATTCATCTTGAATTAAAAAAAACGGAATATGAGGTTTACACAATACATAAAGTTGTATTTTGATTTTCACATAGTGTAAAAAAAAAAAGTTCGATAGTCGCCCTCCACTCACTCACTTTTGCTCTCATAAATAAAACTCCAGGGAGACATTTGAGCATAGAACAGATGTGATGTGGTGTAGCTGAGGTAGTCAAAAGCAGCCCAATGTACACTGCAAAAACTCCGGTGTTGATTTAACACCAGCCCGGTATCTATATAGTGATTGCGATCATTTATTTTGGAGTAAACAAAGCCTAATTGGTTTCAAATTGTAGCCAATTGTACGATTGCTATTACGTAATTACGAATAGATACTCAATTCTTATTTTTATTCTAACAAAATAACATAATCACAGATTTAAACATAAGTATTTTTACGATAATATAAGAAAACTTTAGACAGTAAGATGTTCCATGTCTCAATATTAGGTCAAATTTTATTACGTTTTATTCCAAAATCGGGTCGCAGACCAATCGTAAGGTGTGCGGTGGCCTTTGGAATAAGAAAGCGTCACCTGTTATGCGTAAAGTCATTGAGCATTTATGAACAGTTTATGAAACGGCCCTCAAAACTCACTGATAACTTAGATGCGATAAATATAAGTGATAGCTAAGGTATTTAAAATTCAAAACAGAAGTGCAATATTATTCGGTGATTTAAGATTATGTAATAGAATAACATCATGTCGTCTTCGACAGCAATGATATATGATGTGAATTTCTGTTGGTGTATTTTCCAGAAATCAGATTTGCCACGAAGGTCCATTTTCTCCATTTGCTTGTCAAAAATATTTACCACTACGGATCTTAAGTTGTGAACTTGCATTTAATTTTGTTGACATTTTTCAAACATTATCGCCGTTCATGGGAGAGCTCATTATGTTCACTCGAAAAATATATCTACGTGGTGGTTATGGCAATTTAGAAACACACGACGAGAGAACCAGTGGCAAAGAGAGGGTAATTTGCCACTAAAGACTGCCGAATCAGATGAGGGGTCGTGAGGAAAGTCCCAGGGAACCGCTGCGAATAAATAACATGTTCGATTTTCATGGTGGTCTTAGAACTTTGAAATGGACCATGTTAAAAGAACAACCGCTTCCGCTTTCCAGCGCAAATCTTGTATTTTTTAGTTCAGTCAGTTACAATCTGCCAATCAGATTTCTTTCAGATGTAAACGCAGGTACATGGGTTGTCGGTGTTGACATGAAGGCAACATGGTTTTCTCAATGGGGTTACACAGTGGTTAGGCGAATGATGCGGAATAAAGGTTGGAAGAGAGTGATAACTAACCGCGGAGAACAGACTATCCGGGAGATCCGCGTTACAATCCGGTCAAATCGCGCTTGTAATGCACGGTTCTTGGCGGTTGGAGAACCGCCAAAAACCGCGATTTGATTCGGTGATGCCTGATTGCCCCATGAATCTGTAATTACCTGGATATCTCTTGATTGGTTTTCTTGTCTTTGATCAGTGCTAATCTATCTTCAGAATTCAAACATACCCATCTCTTCCACTCCAGTAAAGCATTGATGTGTCTGTGGTGGATTGATAAGAAAAACAGGCATTTCAAAATAACCGAACTTATTTCAATTTTATCAAACATTACCTTTATTCATTATGCATTAAAGCCGTTAACTATAATTAATCATTACGAAATTGCATAGATAATGCATAATGTGAACAATAACAGGTGATTTAGGGAGAATGAACACACAATTTATCGAACATTTCAAAAAAGTTTTTTTTTCTTTCTCTCTTTATGAAAGAGCTTTTAAACATCACACACAGTACGAAATACTTGTTTAATAACTAAAAGCCAATTGACTTAAAAATCAGCACTGTGTGCACTGATGTGAGATAGAAATAGAGAGCTAGAGCGAACTTTACTAGGCATTTTAGCGTGAGTATACATTTATCAATGATCATGGCACAAACACTCGCATTCCCCTGTCGTAAAGCTGTCATTTAATTTACAACATATTAACGTTATAAACCATGTTAACAGCTGCGAGTGGCATTTTATTGTAATGATGCCATTAGGTAACGATGATCATCCCTTTCTACTTAAACTTGGCTCACATTAGCAAGTCTTGAAGAACATGACGGAGGCCGAGAAAATTAATTACTCTGGTCGGTCGTGTTGCATTTTCACTTCTAATTTTTTTTTTAGTTATCCCATCCCTAAATAACCAGGCAACAAAAAGTCGCACAGAAAATATAGCAAAGTGAACACAGGCTTCGCTTGCTAAAATGAAAAAGGGGGAAAATACAAATCCAGGTTGAAAAGGAGAAATTGTTCTGTAATAAAAATAAGTCGAAGTTATGTTGGGCAAGTCTCAAGCGTTTTGAAGATTAAGAGAACCGGGCCCCGTTTCATAAAGAGTTACAATTGTTGTAACTTTGCCATTATGGAAACTACCATGGTTAGCTTGATTTTGATTGGCTGTTGAGGCCTGTTACCATGGTAGTTGCCATAATGGCAAAGTTTAACAGTTGTAAATCCTTTATGAAACGGGCCCCATGCAGGTCTTTTTTAAACTTGCATTCAGAATATCATACCTATATTGGCATGAATAAACAGATATGCCGAATTCATGTATGCTACTTAAGACACAATCAACAACGGATTTTTTTTTTTGTATACATTATATATGTCATAAAATTGGCTGGTATTCAAGATCCACTTTTTAAAAAAATCCATCGTGGAGCGAAGCGAAGAAATTATAAATCAATGGACACCTTGTTTTGTATCTTTACACTGAAGATTCGATATACAGATAATAATTCAATGGAACGCAGACAGGAAAAGAAAATGGACTTTATAAAGGGACCTGAATTCCATTTCTGCCTAGAAACCTTAAAATATACTTTTTAACGTGAAATTGTTTGCACAAGTGCATCTTTTCCCATACTCCGCCCTACATCACATCGAAGTTTAAGTAAACAAATGCATTTATTCTTTAAGTTATTTGGGGAACAATTAGTATCAATAAAGAAAAGGAGAGTGAGACTCGTTGTGCTTTGCAATAAATTTGACTGAAAAGACGAGTAGACGATTTGCTCAACAGACTTGACAAGGCAAGATGGGAAAGAGCCGAAATGACATTTGACTGCGTGAAACATCACCATACTGTAGAAAGATCATGACTCGTAGAAGATGGATGGTTTTAATTCCGAGATGGTTAAAGTGATTCTCAAAGCAAAGCTCATCTTGAACGAGATGGGTGGATATTGCATCTAATTCCGTTATCAGGGGAATTAAGCGAGAGAAACGATGTTTACCAAAATTGAAATGCTTCGTGACATGCGTATATGTGCACATTTTCCTTTTGTGCGTTTCCTGTGCGTGTGGGGTAGGTGTGTGTGCGTGAAAGAGGGAATGTATCCACAAGCAGATGGCCTAATTTACAGATTGCCCAATATCATGGTTTAACACACTTTAGGCTCCTATCAGTAAGGTTTAATTACCGTTTGGTCCAATTCACTGGCGGATCCGGGGGGCACAGCCGGCCCGTGCTCCCCCTTTTGGGAAGCAAAATTAAAATTTGTAATGTAAACATGCCGTTAAAACAGAGGTGTGCCCCCACCACCCCCCTTTTGAAAGTGAAGACCTTTTTTTTTGCTTGTTAATTTTTTAGGGGGGGCGAAATATCCTAATATTTTTTGTTAAAACCTCTTTCTTTCTTTTTTGCTTGTCCAATTTTCCTCGGAAAAATGTGCCGCCCCTGGTCCAATTATCACATGGCCTTATGCTTACTTAGTCTGTCGAAGGCCCAGATTATGTACAATTAATTTCAATATGCTCAAATCCAATACTATTTTCTACACTTTGTTAAAAAAAAACATTTCATCTAATCATAATACACGAAGTCGTATTAGACCAAGTGGTTGAAATGGGCATGGCCTAACTGGTATTTATATAAATTGGTATATTGGTTTGAAAGAAATTGAGTTGGATCAAACTTTTCGTAGACAAACTGGTTGTAGGCGAACTAGAATATACGTTACCATAAAAGGGCGCTAACGAATGACTGTTTCATTTGTTCACATTTTTCTTGGACTGAATTTTTAAACTCACATATGTCGCGATACATGTCGAAGTCAAAGAACGAGTGCAGCCAAATAAAGACAACAACAGTAATAAAACATAATCATGAAAAAGGATAACTACATTATGTTTTTGACGATTTTTCCCCTCATTTTTCTTAAGTTTTATGAACAAAATCCGTGAACGCATTAGTAAAAAACAACGAACTGTACTTCCGGGGAAATGCTTATTTTCAGACAAGTCTTTGATTGTTGATTATTCTTTTTATACCCATGGCATGCTTTCCCAGGAGAGCGTTGCATGAAAGTTCGTGATGTCAGTGATTTGCTCTCAGCGAATCAGATGCAAGATTTTTTCAGTAGCCTAAAACAATTGTCAAGGAAATTTCGCTGACTTTTTGTCTCATAAAATGCTCTCACGATTGTGAAAACTGTTAGCTTTAACTTCTGCGACAACAAAATATCTAAAATTATTTTGAAAGATTTAAATATTTACTCTCATTATTTAGTTGAAAATGTGATATAAGGAACTTATCAGAATACAAGCTTACAAGGCGTACGAATAGTTAAATGTGATTAATTTGTAACTGGTCTCATGGTATAGCAATGACATGGACAGTTTTCTGCATGTACATGCTCTAGGTGACTTAGGAAAATATCTATTTGGCATGCATTTGAAATGCAGCATTAAAAAGACATTTCAAAATCGGATTTATTTAAACCATAATACAGTGCGTCCCAGAAAAAAATGAAAACGGCATTCCCACATCTTTTTTTCTTCAAAGGCAAATTAATTGTGATATTTCATTTACATCATCATACAATTCAATTATTCCTCTACATCTTGATACCTAATATGGGACGAACACTTCACGCATTAATGAGCAAGGCGAATTTGAAATTTGAATGTCAAAATCAGGTTGCGCAGAAAAATTGGACAAGATTTGTTCGTGATACGACAACCGTGCTTATTCGACGATTGGGTTATTAGCATTTCTTTTGTATTCTTTGTTAAGATTCTCTCACTGATCCCTGAAATGAGAGTGGATTCAGATTAATACATGAGTTTCTGCACAAATCGTTTCTGATAGGCCTCAATATTTATTGTTTGTAATCTGCCATTTGCTAAGCTGTTGGTTTCATATTAACAATAAGATTCCACTCCTACCATAAATATCAAATTCATAGACATCAATCTCTGAAAACGGGCTTCCTTTTTTTGGTACGCACTGTATACCCTTAATCTGTTGAAGATGATCTTGGATTCATCAGACCATTTCGTTTGAGTATGGACAATCTTAGAGTCATTATGTATTACCTGACTATATCGCGCTGTAATTTTGACGTATATGTAAATGATATCTTAAACATAAATACGTTTAAAATCTAACCTATCTTTCATCTTGCTGGTGTTCTTGCAATGCTTAGCTGTTTTATTGTCTTTCACTTTATTTTTTTCTGTACAAGATTTGCTTTTGATTGGTGTTCTTTGTTTAGATGGAGGTTCTTGTTAACACTGCAAAAACTCCGGTGTTGATTAAACACCAGTCCGGAATCTATATACATGTATGTCCACACCAGAGAAGTATTGGAACAACGCCAAGTTTTGCAGTGTAAGCACCTGTTCATAAAGTTAACTTCTTTGACTACGGTTCAAACGTTTATATGAATGTTTCCCAACTTTTGAAAGGCAGTCTATACAACATGTCTTTCTCGCAACTTGAAGCTATTTTTTGCGATTCAGAAGACAATGAGGAGCTTCATATCCAGGTTCCATGTCGTGGAATGATTTGCAGAAATCAGCCTAACTGCGTACGAATAAGGATAACACAGCACTTAGGATGTAAAAGGATAAAGGACTATGTCATTGGATAGATTGTGTAAAACTTCCTGTGGCGAGACTCAATGCAGAAACGAGCAAGGTTCTTAAAAGCTATATTATGTAGAAAATCTTCAAAATAGCTACATATGGCAAGCTTCATGCCTCTACATGTTCAGGGTGACGACACCCCGAAAGTAATATAACTGTTCTAAATGCGTTTCATCCACGAGAACCACACTTGATCGTGCTTTTGATATACGATAAAGTACGGGTCAGCCACAGACAAAAATGTCACTTGAATGCAAGAGTAATTATGTTCAAGGTCTAGGATTATCAATAATTTCAGCAGAATTATATAAGAGGGCACTTTCAGTCTTCAAAATATCTCATTTCTAGGATTCGGTGAGAGAACCATTCCATTATTCCATAGGAATTCAACTTTAAATTAAGACATAGATTTTATCCCTTCCTCTTTCCTTTCTTTCGTTCTCTCCGCCTCTTCCTCCCCCTCCCTCCCTTCGTCTCCCTCTCTCGCTATTTATATATTTCTCACTATATTTACCCTTCCTCCCACCCCCCCTCTCTCTTTCTTCCTTATTCTTTCTTCATTTGAGCTTCCTCTCCTTTACCCATTCCACCCTCCTTCCTCTACCTCTCAAAAATTTATTCTGAATTCCACCCTGCTCTTCCTCTTATTGTCTCCGACCAAGTCCAACATCATTCTACTCGTTCAACCGGCATCGAACGACATTTAATCGGAGATTTTATCAATAATAGTCCGCCATCTTGAATTACAATAACGACGCACGTACAAGAGACTAGAATTGCACCAAGTCAGAGGTGTTAATGTACCCGAAGATTACTTATAAAATAAAAGTGAAGAATAAATTCAGTTGAATTCTCGGTGCATTGATCTATCCAACTTGAATACGTTTAAAATCTGACCTATCTTTTATCTTGTTCATGCTGTTAGTTTTGCTGAAATGCTGAAAAAATGTTATTCTCTTTTGATTTTTACTTTGGATTCGTGTGCCTCTTTTAGAAGGAGCAGGGTCTTATTTAAAGTACCTCTTCATTAAGTTAGCTTCTCAAACTAAAATGTGCAGGTTTATATAAATACGATAGGCGTTCCCAAAATTCTGAAAGGCAGTGTACATACAAAATGTCTTTCTCATAACTTATAGAGCTATTCCGTGGCTCACAAGACAAAATCTTGAACTACTGATCACAAAATGAACAACGGAGAATCTCAACGTTAAAATGACGAAATTCTATTCAAATGGCCCTTCACATAGCATGACGCACTTTTTTAAAACACATCTCTCGCCTTTGCAATATAATTTCAAGCAAATGTGGTATATCAAATGTCAGAGTTTGCAGAAAATTGACAATTATCATGCGATTATTGCATTACAAAACGTCAGTTGGATAGAGGAACGCTCGAAGCGATAAAATTATTGGTTTTACGGCGCACCAATGCCTGCTACATTACGTCTGCAATGCAATTTAGATTCCATCTATGAAATATATGATTAATATAATGCTTAAAGCGTTTGAGAATATTCCTAAGTGCCTCGCCCATGTCAAGAAATGGAACAATCCAACTTAACTTACTGATAAGAGGCGCAATACATGAAAACTTCTGAATACAACATAAACACGATGAAACGAAATAGAATGATAAGTTGTTCATTGGAATTCAGATGGATTAAAATTATCATGAATATAGGCAAAGCACAGAATAATGTCTGACCATGGACCAAGACTAAGGAGAAGAGGAGGAATATAATGAAGACCCCTCCCCCCCCCCCGGAAGAAAGAAAAAAAGGAGGAAGAAGATGATTAAAAAGAAGAAGAAGAAGAAGATGGAGACATTCTAAATTCGAACACGGAATATATCAACCAAAGTTTCCGTTTCTTAAACTTATGTGAATTTATTGAAACTCAATCCCTGACAACCTCGATGCCCTTTCTACTCATTGAATGTCATTACTCAAACCAATAAAGAAAAACGTCACAAAGGAGATATGAACAATATCCCCTGGTATTTCTAGTAAGTCTAATATGTCTCAACTATGACATCAAATACATATATCAAAGTTTACGTTTGGTTGACTTACGGCTATCCCACTAATCAATCAGATATTTTCCAACGTCACTTTTGCGCCAGAAAAAAATGGCAGTGCTAATAATGGTAACAAGGTTTATAAGGATGAATTAAACGCGGGGGATATAAACGAGTGGGATTGATACATATTCTTAACGAAACTAAAATTACACGGTCATCCAAGAAATATGTTAGCATAAGGAACGTTGCAATCCATAAATGAGGAGCTTTAGATCCATCACCTGCAATGATTTTCAGAAATCAGCGTTACTGTGCATGACTATTTATTCACGAATATTTAAACACGTTCACAAGATCAAATTCAACTGTTTTGCATCTTGGTCCTGGTGTATAAAAACATAGTAAAATAGTAATTACAATAATAAGGTATAATTTATATCAAAAACAGGGTTTGACATATCGCAAAGTCAAATTAAATGTCGTCTCAGATTTATACCTTAAACTTTAAAGGGTAAGGCCACGTCTAAAAAAAGTTTATTGGAACAAATAAGGAAGAATAAAATAAGCAAAACGCTGAAAATTTCGTAGAAATTGGATGTAGATTATGAAAGTTATTACATTTAAAATTTTGCCCATTTTTTCACAAAACAATTATATGCACAACAGAATGATATGCAACGAAGGAGTCGATGATAAGTCTCCCTATTTCTTTTGTATTTTGTTTTCATCAAAGGATTGAATACATAATTTCATACAACATCAAATAAATAAGCTGACACGAATCGTCGCGTGCGCACACTAACACCAAGTAGTCCGCTATTGGATGCGAGCTATGACTGTAGAGATGACGTCACAATGCTCATCACCATCCTCGATGTCCTACGTTGGCGGATGTTTGCTAGATGTTGAGTGCACAAGAATCGTACACAGTACGTCCATCGTAGGGCAGTAACACTGACGGTCTTTGCCAAGAGCAACGAATGCAGACCATGACCATCACTAATACCAACATCATTTTATAATGCATCTTACGAAACACGGGTTATATCGGATCATATTCCACACTTACCCAGCTCAGCGGAAGCTGCGCCACGCTCATTGTGAAAGTTACTATCCGAGATCCCTTAAAACAAAAAAAATACCTTTCGTCAGACCTGGAGGATGTATTTCATATCAGGATCAAACATTCTTGATACGAATTTTTTTTTAAACAAATATGTGTTTTTAACTTTATAAAATTTAATGTGTTTTAAAAATTGGTTCGGAATCCTGTGAAACACGGCTTTAGGGGATGTTCGTTCCCTGGGTGGTAAATTAATAAATACAAATCAAAAGGATTGGTGGAATAATCCTTCCGATAAAAAAATCCAAATGGAAAAAAATGACATGACAAAGAATTCGTATCATTCATTTGGATTTTCAGTCTGATCCCTTGAATCCCCTTTCAAGAAGCTTAGTTTCAGAAATCTATGTTAATACAGCTTACGGTAGACTTCGACTTCTTTGAGTCCAATCAAAAATCTTATCACGACCTTAAATTGAAAAATATTCCTACACACGTGTATTCCTAAAACCATTTCGCATATCAAAAATACAATCAAACGAGATAATATTACGAGTTCGGAATCAAGAAATCTTGAAACATTTTCTCTTGATAATCAAATTTTAACTTTACTGTGAGGAAACTGTTTATCATTCCTCTTTAATTGGAATATTATATAACCGTAGCCAGATTTTTTTTTACATTTGTATAAGTTTTAATTTGTAGTCGTAAGTTGTTTTGTATAGGATTGATTTATGTTTTCTTTTATATATGTATTTGTTTGTATATTGTATGTTTGTATTTTTTAAACGTGTAAACTGGACCCCTCAGTAGAACAGCCTGTGGCTGAAGAGGGTCATCCAGCCCACGAGTGGAAAATAAATAAATAAAAAATAAATAAATAAATAAAAATGTTCACCGATCTAATATTCAATATCTCAATTTCATTTTATGCCTGTTTCCAAATCTTGTTTTCTCTACGATTTCAACTTATAAAGTCGAGCTCATATACTTAAGAAATCATGTATTTATTATGGGACATTCAATATCTTTTTAGTGTGACATCATTATCAGCATTGTTAGGTCATACTCTTAACATACACACCCACCCGCCCACACACACCCACACACATAACCGCATAAACTGTGAAATTGCGTACTGGCAATACACAGTAAAAACACTGTTATTTGTTTTCATACAACGCTGTTTACCTAACAAAAGTTCTTTAAGCACTTTAAAATCTTACACAAAAAGTTTGATTTTCGATAATTAATTCTCACTAAATTAAATGGTTTTTTTTTATATTAAACAATTACTGTAAGGTTCATATAGTAAACGTCGTTGTATAAAATTTATATCATCGTTTTTACTGTGTAAATAAATTAAATGAATAAAAGCCTAACATTAAAATGAATGAGTAAATCGATAGATGGAAATGTGAATTATGCAATAAAACGGATGAGAATTATTAACAGTAAAAATATTTGAATTCATATTCTTATATTTTTATGTCAGTGGGTTTGTTTGAAGCATGAGAGCGTTGACTGCATGAGCATGGCGTCGAATCACGGTATGGCATGTACAGGGACACGATAGGGGGGAAGGTTTCAGCAAAGGCCTGCATTCTGAAGCAGGTGCAACAGAACAGGACACCGAGCCGAAGGGCTTGCTTTTCATATAGAAA
The DNA here is from genome assembly GCF_037042905.1 of Lytechinus pictus. Lineage (NCBI taxonomy): Eukaryota > Metazoa > Echinodermata > Echinoidea > Temnopleuroida > Toxopneustidae > Lytechinus > Lytechinus pictus. The sequence continues at coordinate 23,997,358 of NC_087260.1, forward strand.
TGCTTCCAATTGGCTTCCTCCAAATAAGCGAAAATTAATAGGAAAATCAATTTGCGATTACCAAAACATGTGGTCAGTAATGTGATGCGAGGAGGGGTTTCGCTTTCCCTAAACAGCCTCCCGGGAATTGCACCGAGAGAGGAGGTTCAGAGAATAGTTTCCTCGGAGCTTGGGGGATCTTTCTAAACGAACTGCCGTGGCTAGTATTACAGGATTCATTTTTTTGTATGGTAATAACATGAAAAGTGAAAGATATTATTGAATGAGATATTACATGGACTGGTTTTCTAATGGGCATATACGGCGTGAAGCACACTGTCTGGAGAATAATAGACATTAAAGCCATTATGGTTCACTCTTACAAAATAAATATTGCTAATCAGCAAGAGTTTCTACCACCTAAACATATAATTATACATTAAAGTAACGGCAATTTGATTTGTATTCCATGACGTAGGCATATACGTATGTTTTAACATGTTTAAGCTAGAATGGCACGTGGCTCGCAGATTAACGAAGTTTCACGGATTTTTTTCGTACGAAATTAATAGTCCAGAACAATGTCGATCCTTACGAATCGCACTTGACGGAACTTCGTGAAAGAGCGAGTGCATTTTTCAAATGCGTATAATTCTGAGAAGTAATTCAATACAGAAAGAACGTAAGGAAATGATGTATTTGAAGTGCACATAACCAACACCCTTGAAGAATTAAGATTCATGAAAAAAAACCAAATGAGGCAATTGAAAATTTTTAACCTACTCTGCCATTAATCACATGATGTGCACGTAGGCGATATAAAAACGGCTCCAATGATTTTATTATTTTTTTTTTTTTACTTGCGGAAATCGATTCGGGTCAAGATGAAATCATTCCATCGTATAGAGTATTTCATAATGAAGAGTCCAGGTTGAAGTGCATAGAGAATGTTAGAATATGAATCTCGAAATATTTCAACAATTAGAAAAATTAAAATGTCTAGCTATTTGGTAATCTACTTGACAATGAAGAACATATGAAACACCTGGGCCCCGTGACACAAAACCTAGCGATAAATAGCAAATATGAAAGAACACTTCTGATTGGTTCGTGGGCAGTATTTTGAACTAAATGCGCGTGTAACGATGATCTAAATTGGTCAGACCATTTAGCGATTGATCGCTGTAGTATACGGAGCCCTGGGAGCGGTTTTAACAGATTTATGTGACTAAAGAACATTACACATGTAGCTGAAGTTAAAGCCCTTTGACGTTTAACAAAACATGTTTTCACTTACTTTGGTATTTACCCAAATTGTCTGTTCAAGACGACAATTTCGAAAACTTTGCAATCAATATTCCAAAATTGTTTGAAAGTAATGTCAGACAATATTGAAATTTAAGGACATACCCTCACAATTACTTGTACTATTGTATGTGAAGAAAACCAAGAACAAAAGATTATGTATCTGGTTTAAGTTCCATTACATCGCCCCGATCAGCTCCCAATCTACATAGTATGAATACAAAATATGAACGTATTTCTTTATCCTGTTTATATAATGATGTACAACATAATTTAGGTTCATCCTGTTCATGTGTTATTTTTCATTTTTATTTTTTTCTTTGTCAATGGGATTTTGAATTTTCGAAATGGCTATTAATTTTAAAAAATGGTACTTCGGAGATCAATGCAAATCGACACTAACATTCCTTTTGCGTTTGACATGCACTCCCTTCTCCCTTTTGTGATATTTTTGGTCAATGACATTTTGAAGTTTCCAAGTGTATTTTATATCTATTCAAATGATGATGATGGTGATGATGACCAACAGCACTTGTTTCGTGCTATTTATCAGTAAAAAAAAACATTCAAAAGCGCTACTAATATCCAACAGCTATCAATAATAAAATTGGCACTTCAGAGACCTATGCAATCGACTCCAATATGTATTTTGCGAATGAAACGGAAAAACGCACTCCCTACTCTTGGGGCCCCGTTCATAAAGACTTGCTATAGTGACAAATTTACTATAAGCTAAACAAACTGACGGATATCATTAGGTTTTAATTTATAAACGAATGTTATGAAACGGGCCCCCGGTTTTCATGACATTCAGAGCGCGGGTTGGTCTTTGCGCACCGGAGTGCATGGTACACGTAAAGCCACCGCAAACCTAACGACTGGTCCATGATCGGATTTTGCTCATTTCGGACAATGTGAATATGAGAAATATCTTTTATTTGAGGCCCATATACATTGAAAGAAACCTATTGAAACAATTTTGGATTACTGCAAGCCTTTATTTTGGAGGAAATCGCATACAAATAATGCATGCAGCCGAGTGCGTTAGAGGAAATGCAGAGCACGCGAGGTTTCTTTAGATAGGTGCCGCACTGTGCACGAGCCGCTGGCGGCGAGTGCCCAGTGTGCACTATCTGAAGAAACTGAGCTTTCTCTGCATTTACTTTTACGCACGACAGAGCAAGTGCATTATTTGTTTTATAAAATAGCAACACAGAAACAAATTTTTAAAAAGTTACAGTACAGTTTTGTCCCAGAGTTTTGTTGGGCTTCTCCCGGGACTTCTACCGCACCTGTCTACTTGAGCGTGCAATGTCAAATTTCGTTGCGCAACTTTTGCACTGCCGTGCAGCGCACAAACAAAGTTAGATGTCATGTGACGCGTATTGGCCAATCGCGATGCTTGAAATAATACACCTATTTTATAATAGCCAATCATGCGATTGCTATGACGTCATTACGACGAGATATTGAATTCGCTTTTATTCTAGTAAGGATTATAATATAGTCACAGATTTGAACACATGTAATCGTATACGATAATTTAGACCATTACACAGTACACTGCGAAAACTCCGGTGTTGATTTAACACCAGCCGGAAATCTACATATGTCCACACCAGAGAAGTGTTAGACAACACCAGTTTCGTTTATATAACACCAATTAGTATTAAAACAGCATCGGTTTGATTCCAAACTGGTGTTGTTTCAATATTTTTCTGGTGTGGACATATATAGATTCCGGGCTGGTGTCAAATCAACATCGGAGTTTTTGCAGTGTAAGATATTCCATGATTAAATATTAGCATCAAATTCTACTACGTTCTATTTCATATCGGGTCGCAGACCAATCGTAAAGTGTGCAGTGGCCTTAACACAGTACATTGTGGGTTTTCGTTGGGGCGTGTTAAGGCCATCGCACACCTTACGACCCGACTGGTCTACGACTGGTCTACGACTGGTCTCTGAGTGAGGGGAGATAGTCATAGTGAGTGAGGTAGTCATAAGCCTCGACACCGCACACCTTGCGATCCGACCATCCGACTATCATGCGCTTTTTGGTTTTTTTGTCGTAGCAACTGAGAAAATTACGCTTACTACTGCGTATGCGCGTATGTACGCGTCGCGATTCTGCTGTCTGATTGGCTGGAAGTTGAATTGAGCTTGCGATCCAGTTGTAAGGATTCGACATGTCAAACCCTTGCGATTTTCCTTATGAATTGTCTCTGACCGGTCTGCGACTCTCAAGCCGACAAGTGCAGTGACGTCACATTTCCCATCACTCAGTCGCGGACCAGTCGTAGACTAGTCGGGTCATTAGGTGTGCGGTGGCCTTTAGGGTGTACTCGTTCTCCAACAAAGATCACGGATGTCATTGTATAATGGTATAAAACTGACCATGTAAAATATTCTTCCTTGATATCATGACATTCAGGAACCTTTTTTCACGAAAAATTAATGAGTATAGGGTTTGTGGGTGTGTGTGCGGGGTGCGTGGGTGTTTGTGTGTGGGGATGCGCGTGTGTTGGTGATCGTATCATTAAGGATAGAAAGGAAATATTGAAGAAGATTGGAACGTGTTATGAAAACTTATACTCATTGAGTGAAGCTATTGTTAATGAAAATTCTTTGTTCCTTAAGGATATTCCTCAATTAAGTAAAGAAAGTTGTAATATATTTGAAGGTAGAATAAGTATTCATGAATGTTTAAGTGTTTTAAAAGAAATGAAATATAATAAATCCCCGGTAACGATGGTTTTACGGTAGAGTTTTATTATACTTTTTGGAATTTATTAGGGGGACTTTTTGTAGATGTTTTAAATGAAACATATAAAAGGTGAACACTTGACAACCTCACAAAAGCAAGGTGTGATAACGTTATTGGAAAAAAAAAATTAGACCAATAACACTTAAAAATGTGGATTTCAAAATATTTTCAAAGGTTTTAGCAAAAAGATTAAAAGGTATACTAAATGAGATAATTCATAATGATCAAGTTGGTTATGTAAAAGATAGGAACATTGGAGATGGTGTAAGATTAATAGATGATATGTTATATCAATCTAATTTTAAAAATATTGGATATTTAATCACTGTTGATTTTGAAAAGGCCTTTGATTCTGTTTCACATGAATTTCTTTTTGAGATCCTTAAACTATTTGGATTTGGGCACTCATTCTGCTCGTGGGTCCGTGTTTTATACTCGGATATAGTACTAGTAGTGTTATGAATGGGGGGTTTTCCTCCGGTTATTTTAATATAAAGCGAGGGGTAAGACAGGGGGATCCCCTCTCCCCATATTTGTTTCTGCTCTGTATTGAAATACTTGCTCTGGCAATAAGGAAAGACAGAAAGGTTGAAGGAATTAAATTTCAGAACCATGAAATAAAGCAAATTTTGTATGCTGATGATATATCATTGTTTGTAAAAAATACACACTCTTTAGAACGTCTTCAATACCTTTTTGAAGAATTCGAGAAAATTAGTGGTTTAAAATAAACAAAGGAAAAACTAATATTTTTGGGATGGGTCGGGATAATGACAGACCTCAGACACAGTTGTTTGGGAATTTTGTTCAGCATATTAAAATTTTAGGTGTTTACTTTTCTCTTAATGTTGTAATAAAAGAGGCCATAAATTACAAAGAAATACTTAGTCAAATACTGTTGGGATGGTGGAAACAAAGGGATCTCACACTTATGGGGAAAATTCACTTGTTAAAAACATATGCATTGTCAAGGCTAAACTTTGTTTCGTCACTAATAGTGGTTCCTCAGTGGTTGTATGCTGAGGTTGAAAAGATCACATTTGAATTTTAATGGTCAGGAAAAGATCGGATAAAGAGAATTATAATTTACCAGGATTACTCACAAGGAGGTTTAAAAATGATGTATTTTAAGTTGTTTGTGAAGTCTCAACGTTTAATGTGGCTTAAACGATTACTTTACGGAGAACGGGATGCAGGATGGAAGTTGTATTTTGATTTTTGTTTTCGATCAGTTGGCGGGAGATTTCTGTTTCTATGTGACTTTGACACTTCAAAATTAAATATAAAAATACCCCAATTTTATTCAGAAATGATGAAGGCTTGGCAAGACTTATAGGGAAATACCGTTATTCTGAAGAGGAGGTAAACCCTATTATATTCAATAATCAACATATTTGTATAAAAGGTAAAACAATTTTTGACAATGATCTTTTCAATAAAGGAATATTTAGCGTTGATCAAATCTTTGATAATGGCCACTTGAAGCCTGTGACTTTTTTTCAAAATCTCGGTATTACCGCAAATCAACGTCTCCAAATAATAGATATTGTGCACATTATACCAGCAAGTTGGAAAAAGTGTAATAGTTCAATAAAGTTTAAAAAAATTGATTTCGTAGACTTTGGGATAAGTATGAATATTGGAAAACAGGAAACAGCTTTTGAAGTAATTAAATCAAAAACAATTTATAACTTGTTTATTACCAATCTACAAGAGCTATACAAATTAACACTCAAGGATGGTCACAGTGATTTTAATTTTACTGATGTAGAAATTTGTAAATTATTTGGATATATCAGGAGTACAACTCTTAAAAGAAAACAAAGGGAATTTCAGTTTATGTTTTTATATGGAGCAATATATACAAAAGAACATTTGATGAGATTTGGTTTCGTGGGAGATAATTATGGCTCTTTTTTTGTACAAAAACTGAATCGTACTTTCATTTACTCGTGAATTGCATAAAAGTTAAACCTCTGTGGCAATTTTGTATTGTTAATTTTTGTTTAGCTGAATTAAGAACTTGAATTGGAGGGAAATATTCTTAGGATTACCTGGAAATTCTTGTAGAAATAAATGTGTCAATTCTGTTATTCTTTTTATTAAATATGCAATTTTTAATTCCAGAGCTGAAGGCTGGGTACCTTCATTCATCAAAATACACAAATATATTACGGGTTGTATAGATGAAGAAAGTCGCCTGGCAACGAAGTCAGGCAAGTTAAGTTTACATTTACAGAAATGGGATGAACTGAAAGTGAAAAGAGATTTGAATGTGAACAGGTGGGATGCGTCTAGTGTGAATCCTGGTGTGGATGTTGATGATTTTCTTTTTTCTTTTTCTTTCTTTTTACTAGTTCTTTTCAATTTCAATTACTGATGTAGAAATTTGTAAATTATTTGGATATATCAGGAGTACAACTCTTATAAGAAAACAAAGGGAATTTCAGTTTATGTTTTTATATGGAGCAATATATACAAAAGAACATTTGATGAGATGCGTCAAGTGTGGTGCGAGTGTGAATCCTGGTGTGAATGTTGATGATTTTCTTTTTTCTTTTTTTTTTCTTTTTACTAGTTCTTTTCAATTTCCCCTTCTCTTGTATCAATATGATTTGCAGGTTCTTTTCTTTCTGTATCCTATTTCACCAAAATGTTAAACGTTCATAGGCAGATTTGTATATATTATGTTTGTTTACGTATGCATGGTATGTGCATGTGTGTATGGGTGTTAAGGTGGGTGTGTGTATGTGTGTATAATTATGTAAAGTTATGTTGCAGTTTGATGTAAAATGGGATGCAATGATAATACATGTAGGTTGATTTCTGTTTTCCTGCAAATCATTTGGTCATTTATTATTAATTATTATTAAAATACATAGAGGGTTGGGGGCTCAGTTAAGTAGGTTTTTTTTAGATAAAAAAGTATAATTTCAAGGAATTTCATTCCGTCCTTATTTGCTTCAGTTTTTGGTAAATATATATTTTTTTTGCATATCCTTGTTGATATAAAATGAAGATTTGTAATTTTTTTGTATTTATCTGGAGTTTATTTAATTAATTTGAATGAAATCCTTAATAAAAACATGTTGGAAAAAAGGTGTTGGGGTGTGTGTGGGTACGCGTATGTCGGTGTGCGAGAGTTGGTGTGCGAAGATGCGCGTGAGGGCGTGTAAGATAGGCAAAATTAATTTGAATGCCCAATTGAAAGTATCTCTTTTTTTTAGGTTTAGCAATTTTCTAAGTTTACAAGTTCCAAATTTTGCAATCTCACTTGATGGTTGAATCTACTTCAAACTTCTGACTTGTCTGTCGCTCTTCGTAATTCTCAATAATAATAATATAGAGTATTTCTAAAGCGCCAAATCCACATTGATTATGTGCTCACGGCGCAGGGGGGTTTTAATGGAACTTTTGATGAATTTCTGAAGTGAGCTCTCAAATTATTACCTTTATCATGATTATATCGCTAGTTATATCGCTGGATTGGAGTGATACTTCACTTCAGTTTTAATGGAAGAAAAAATCTTGAATTTCAAGTACAAAATCTATTTATAAGACTTAGGCAGCAGCTCGCTCCCATAAGATCATGTGTAGAACCGTACTATAAGACTTTATGATATCTTCAACTGTTGATCATGTCATAGCGTTCACAAAAGAAAACCTGGTGTGATAATTAAGATAGCATTTCATGAAACAAAATAATCAGTGCTTTTCACTAACATTTTTTTTCTCTGAGTAAATCACATGGAAGGATAACAAATAGTCAGTTTGTTTTCAGGAAATTCTCACTGTAGGGGCTCCTTTCATGAAATGACCTACCAGACGTTTTATCCCATTTTATCCGACAGTTGTCATAGTAACAGTGCTTCTTAACCAATCAACATCATGGAAGGTTTTCAGATCTGACAACTTGTCGGACACAAAATGTTGATGAAACCCTCCTCATGTCCGAAATATTGCTGGCAACCTAAAGACATATAACGGTGCTTTTTTGATAGATAACCATTTATGAAAACTCTTTTTAAAGGTCAAGTCCACCTCAAAAAAATGTTGATTTTAATTGATAGAGAAAAATCAGACAAGCATAATGCTGAAAATTTCATCAAAATCGGATGTAAAATAAGAAAGTTATGACATTTTAAAGTTTCGCTTATTTTTCACAAAATAGTTACATGCACAATTTAGTCACATGCAAATGAGAGAATCGATGATGTCACTCATTCACTATTTCTTTTGTTTTTTATTGTTTGAATGATACAATATTTGAATTTTTACAGATTTGACAATAAGGACCAACTTGACTGAACCATAAAATGTTAAACAATGGTAATTTCACATGTCCTGGGAGAAATAAAACTTTGTTCCACAGGACAATGCGGAGAAAATTAGAATATTTCGTATTTCATATAATGAAATACAAAAGAAATAGTGAGTGAGTGATGTCATCAGTTCCCTCATTTGCATACCAACCAGTATGTGCATATAACTGTTTTGTGAAATTAAGCGAAACTTCAAAATATCACAACTTTCTTATTTTACATCCGATCTTGATGAAATTTTCAGCATTATGCTAGTTGGATTTTTCTCTTTTTAATCAAATCAACTTTTTGTTGGGGTGGACTTGTCCTTTAAGTTTAAACATGTAATTCATATCTTTTTATTCTTGTCTAATTTGCTCTCAAGCACCTTACGCATCTAATTAATGTGCGCGGTATAAATTGTATGTATGTATTATTAATATTATAATTATTATCATTATCATTATCTTCAACACAATTATCATCACCATCATTATTATTATATAAATTGATATATCATCCACTTGCTTTAATGGACAAGTCCACCCCAACAAAAAAAATTGATTTGAAAAAAGAGGAAAATCCAACAAACACAACAATGAAAATTTCATCAAAAGCGGATGTAAAATAAGAAAGTTATGACATTTTAAAGTTTCGCTTAATTTCACAAAACAGTTATATGCACATCCTGGTCAGTATGCAAATTGGCAGACTGATGACGTCACCCACTCACTATTTCTTTTGTATTTTATTATATGAAATATAAAATAGTCTAATTTTCTCCTCCTCGTCAAATGAAACTAAGTTTTATTTCTCCCCGAACATGTAGAATTACCATTATTTAAATAGTTTATGGTTAAGTTAAGTTGGTCCTTATTGTCAAATCTGTAAAAATTGAAATATTGTATTATTCAAACAATAAAAAACAAAAGAAATAGTGAGTGATTGACATCATCGACTCTCTCATTTGCATATCGCTGAGTTGTGCATTGAACTGTTTTGTGAAAAATAAGCGAAACTTAAAAATGGCATAACTTTCTTATTTTACATCCGATTGCGCCATGAGCATCTTTTTATGATGGATACCGGCGCATTACAAATGTTCATATTATTATTATTATTTTACATCCGATTTCGATGAAATTTGCAGCGTTGTTTGTTTGATTTTTCTATATCGATTCAAATCAACAATTTTCTAACGTGGACTTGACCTTTAATCAGACTGGGAAGAACGGACATTGATGACGAAGTAGACTATAATTACCATAATCAATACGAAAAGTAATTCAATTTCAATTCAATATATTTTCCTGTACTGGTAAACAAACTTACAAGTGCAAGTACAAAGGCAAGGATACAACGCGCTGCTATTATTGCCATGAATTTAGCTGGGCTGCCATATAGGCGCTGAAGCATTCAAGGAATTGCTTCCTACCGGGTACCTATTCACTTTACCTGGGTTGAGTACAGCACAATGTGGGTAAACTTCTTGCTGAAGGAAAACACACCATGGCTGGGAATCGAACCCACGTCCCTCAGACTAAAAGACGAGAGTCTTTACCACTATACCACGACGCCCCCGTGTATCTTCAATCAAAGCTTCACATACCATATGACAACTGAAGACGGTTATCAAGAAGTAAAGTCTGATGAAAAAGAGGAAGATCTAGGAGTCCTTTTTTAGAAGTATCTATCCGTCAGCACCCATGCTGCTGATGTTGCAAGGGCTAATGCAAAACTTTGAATGATTAAGAGGTCTTTCACAGCATTAAATGAGAAAGGATGACTCAAGCTTTATAAAGCCATTGTAAATGAAGACCTACTCTGGAATATTGCAACTCAGCATGGGCTCCTGTATATACACGAGATGAAGATCTACTTGAAAAGGTACAACAGAGAGCAAACAGACTTTTGCCTCATCTCCGTCATCTAGACTATCCTGAAAGCTTTAAAACTACCTACTCTATCATATAGAAGACAAATAGCTGAACTGATCCAAATATACAAAATTTCAAAAGGACTTGATCAAATTGACCTAAACAACTTCTTTGAGAATGATGTTCATGGTAGAACCAGAGGTCACAGCATGAAATTAAGAAAAAACAGATGCAAATAAGGCAAATGCCTTTTCAATTAGGAGTAAAAATAACTGGAATGCTTTACCGAGGAAGCAGTTTCTGCATCTAGTGTCAATATGTTCAAATCAACTATTGAGAGGCACTGGAAAAACCATCCACTAAAGTTTTTACCCTACCGGAGACTATCCAACGTGACGACGGGCAAATAAGCTACAAGCTTTACGTCTCTACATCCAAGTAAATTAATTCAATGTATCTTCAATACCAAAAACTTAGTAGAATATACATGTACATTTAATTGCAGTGTACGTAAATGAGTCTAATGAGCAGGCTTTGGTGCCTAAGCCAGATGAGCCACTAATTTAAGATCCAGACGAAGGATGAGAACAGAAAAAACTGGAGTATACATGTACTTTTTGTTCTTTTCTGTATTTTTATAATTTGGGCTAGATAATGAGCTTGTTAGGTGAAACTACCAGAGGTGGTTTTCACAGATTCCACACTTATGAGCTATTGAAAATCCTTACATCTGATTGGCTAAGAGCAAATTAATCAGTAAAATTATAATATATATATATATATATATGTTTAGCTCGCTCGAGACATTTCTATGAATTCCCTCAAGATATTCGCTCACTAAGGTTGATTTCTATCGCCACTAATGCACCTAGCCTTATAATAAAGTCAAGATGAAAAATAGTATAGTAATGTATAGTATATTATTTATTTTCCGTATAAAAAAAAAAAAAAATGCAAAATGCAAAATGCAAAACGGATGGATAGCCCATTTTCAGTTTAGTCGACATGACTATACTGTTCTTCCATGGGGTCCATATACAATACAAAGTAAAAAGTAAACACATATGAAAGAAGCATAACATATACGGTAAATCAAACAAAATAACAAAAATGACATGATATATGTTGTTACTAATAAGAAAAGATCATAAAATTAAATAGTTTGGCAAGAATTTACATTAAATTTTTTTTTATGAATGAATTGAATGAATTAGGCTGCTATCACGTTATTGAAAAAGGTTTTCATAAGGAGCAAGGAATAGAAAATAAATAATATAAATATACAATGAATATAAATGAATATGTAATCATTGTAAACTGTCATAATAACACAGGATTCTGGTTCACGCATACAATTTTAAGAGGACAACAATAAGAGCGTAAAAATATTGAAAGGAATTCAGGATAAAAGTACCGATTGCATTGAGACAACATCGGAATAAATATATAAAAACATGTATATACACTGATTGGATTCATATGAGAAGTAAGAAATAAAAACCAAAAAGGAGAATGCACTTTGTGGAACTATTTAGTGGAATAAGCTTAAAGTCAGTTAGTAATTTAAAGTTTGTTAAAAGAAAAATTGGGAAATGGGGAAGAAAAGAAAAGAAAAAAAAATGGGGAGACGGGGAAGAAAAAAAAATACAATATTGACTTTATGACAAGGTAAGCAGGTCACCGAAGTGAGATGATAATTTAGTTTTGAAATTGTTAACAGAAGGAGACAACTTTAAGTCCAAATGTAGGACATTATATACCTTGGCACCTCTATATTTAAAGGATTTCTTAAGGAATTCTGTCCGTGGTTTAGGTAAAAGTAGTTTTTCGCCATAACGAAAAGAGTAATATTGAGGTGCGACCTTGAATTCATTACGTAAATCATTAACTTTCGGAAGGAAACGCTCCTAAGAACCCTCTTTCAATATAATTTACAGGAATAATGGGAAATAAAAGGCATTAGAGTAGGCCTACTAGTAAACCAAACATATATATTGAATATGAAAACATATATGCGAGAGATAAAATTTTGGCACTCGTAACACTGTTATCGATTTACAAATACAACGAGATACAATGTAAAACGACATATTGCAACAAATCGAAGGCAAAGAGGAGAAGTATTGTTTAGCATAGCTAAGAACTATCAAGAATTTATTCACTGATGGCAACAGATCAGTGGCGCAACATGTTAAGATCTCGATACCGGCACACAGCGGCACAGCGAAAAAAAGGGGAAATGTCGGAGATGGATATAGGCCTCCGCACACCTTACAACTGGTCCACAATCGGAATATTGAACAAATCGCAAGTTGCTTTTATTCCGAAAAGATGGAGAAAAAAAGTATGCTATTATTTCAGGTTAGATTAACTGTACGACTGCTAATATAACAAATTGAATGACTGCAAACCTTTTTTTTTTTAGTATTAAAAGGTCAGATGGGTTTCAAATCGTATATACGACTGCTATCATTACAACTAAATATTAAATTCGTTTTTGGCATTTGATTGTCACAGATATAAGCATGAACATTCGTACGATTATTCCGAACCTTACACAATAATATGTTCCATGTCCCAATGTTCGCAACATATTTTTTAAGTTTCATTCCAAAATCGGGTCGAAGATCAATCTTAAATTGCGCGGTGGCATTAAGTAAGGAATCAAAAAACGTGAAAAACGGGGAAATATTTGGTAAGATTGGAATGGTTTACGAACAGCAAAAAATGGGAAGATCCTGTCATTTTATTAACAAGGCAGCATGGCAGAATCCAACAAGGGCAAGTTAGCAGCGAAAGAATGGGCTTGTTTTCTTATCATTTTAGCGGCAGCGATTCAATTATAAATTTAATTTGACTCGAACACTTCAATCACTCTCCACTAGTTTTTCAAAGATGGAATGGAAAATATGTTAGGGAGGGCCCACTTGGAGAATACGTCGCAAGAGCTGAAGTGGATACCCTGGAAAAATATAATTTCATTGAATTTTCGTAGACGCCGACACTTTCATGAATTCAGTGTATTCGAAAAGTGTACCTTCGCTATTGAAAATGTAATTATTACACTTTAAAGACAAATGTTAAGATGTAGACTCATGTCTATTGATAATTTTTATGCAAAATAATTATTATAAAAATCAGCATCAACAAACTATTGCATAATAATCACAATACAACGTTGTCACATAATTAACCAATTCATCATCATCAACACAATTGAACCATTGCCATATCGTCACTACGTTCGTCATCAACATTATCCTCATCGCCGTCATCGTCAAAACCAGGGTAATAGTATAGTAAAGTCACTATTATCATAATCACCGTCGCTAACTTCAACGCTTCCACAATCATTAACATCATTTTCATAAACATCCTATTCACCACCATCATTATCATCAAAACCATCACTTTCATCATAATCACTGCATCATAACCATCATCACCACCACCATCATCATCATCCCCATCATCATCATACTATTTTTGTTTCCTATACGGTTCTTACTCTTATTCTAATAATTTCAATTATTGATTCATAAATGTAATACTCCGCGGCATATTCCCTAAAGCAATCACATTTTCAAAAGTGCGTGACATATAATCAAAGGAATGTCTGGATCTTATACTGAAATTTATCAAGTATCTTCAGTATGGACTTAACTTTTCATGATAGGACCACTCTAAAACCACCCTTGAGGTTCATACGTGTCTGATATTTAATGAGATTCGCAAAAGAAAACAAAAAGGTTCGGTGAAGTGGTACTCATTTCTGTAATATCTTATTATCTTCTTTGTTCATTTGTTATACATGTACTCTTGTAATGTCTTGCTTTCTTTTATCCATCTTCTTTCTTCTCTTCTTTTTCCATCATGGTTATTAAGAGAGGAAGAGTGGGTGGAGAGTTTGAAATGTCCTTTGAAACTTTTCATGAAACAATGATGGCATGATAGAAAATATCAACAACTGAACATCGAGCTATGAAGAGTGAAATAGAATTTTTTTAAAGGCTGCTGAAGTTTCAACAATGTTTTAATGTTTCGAAACCAACTGATGAAAATTGTAACAAAAACTCATATGCACCAATAAGCATTTTACATAATAAGAGAAAATGCTATGTTAATCGATGTTTTCATACACTATGCATCAGAATAAAACTTATTCCATTTACGACATTTGGCATTTGATGAGGCTTAGACTTGCATACTTCCCTATGTTACACATATCTTCAAACAATCATAACAATGACGCATGATTGTCTAAGTCAATGTAAATAGGAAAAAATATAAGCCTTCATCTACACCTAGAAATGTGCCATAAGAGTCTAATTAAGTGCTAAGAGATTCATTTTTTTCTATTTAGTTTCAATTATTTTGTGTCAAAAAGTATAATGTGCTTTTACTGCCTTATGCTTGATGACAACATGAATATAAAAGGAATATCAAATGTTAGCTAAAGAGTTGGAGTTCTGATTAAATTTGATAGAAAAGGGATGGAAGCAATCCTTGAGGGTTTATCATGCGCCAAAATGCTTATTCAGAACAATACAGTTTAATTAAAATAATTCAGGCTTGTTTGAAATTACATTCATATCAGTACCACATGCTCTTCCTTGTGTACAGTAGTTAACACAGGACACAACTTGTAGGACCACCCTACAAACTGGTAATTTTTCTAATCTTCGTTTTCTCATTATTCTGTAAATATACATTTTCCTGAAAAATCGTTTGGCAGATATCATTTTTTTAATATAATTCTGAATTTTTCATTCTGTGAACATTGAATTTTCTGTTGTTACCAGTTGTTGCAGGTTCATTGTATTTCATTGAACCCCTTACACACTTGTGAATTCTTCAATTTTCCATGAGCTTTAATAAGGAAATAACCAATCTCAAGAGACAATGGGTTAATAAAACCAGTATTGTTGGAGTAGCTTTCAGGAACTAGGAAACATGGGTTGTTACTTGGAGGAGGCCAAGGAACTCCAGAAGAATGACCACTTCATTTCATGTATTTCTGGAAAACGTCTTCAAAGTTTGAAGAGTCGTACAAATATATTTTTGAATTCTTTTGTACCCATCTCAATAAGATTGTACAATTCAAATCCTGAAGTTCAACACCAGTAACCTTTGATCTGTTTCAACAATTTATTTGATAAATAATGGACTAATGAGATATAATAGTAATAGTAGTAGTAGTAATAATAATAGTAATAATAATTATAACAATTATAGTTATAAGATTAATATATGTGTGGCGTCGCGCAAAAACCAGACTATTGGTGAGAGACAATGAATGCGCTAGGACGTCATTTAAATACGCGTGTCATCAAACTTTTGTCTGGCGCGCGTCGCGAGGAAAAACAAAAGAAACAACCCGCGGGAAATAAAAAAAAATGTCAGGCGCATTTTTATTTTTCAGAACTGTGGATATATCGGCTCGATATATTTGGTGGCGGGTTCGGATACATGTTGATTGAATTTAATTCCCTTGGCTGAAATCCATGAAGGTAAGTTAAATTATGTTGCAGATTGAGTTGTTTTGTTAAATTAATTGATAATTGCGATGCGAGGAACATGGGCATGGCAACTAAACACGTGAATGTGAATTTTGTGTTGCGTGTTTATGTGGATCGATCGAGAGAGAGCTTTTTTAGGAACGTCTTTAAACGTCAAATTACATGCGACTGCTGCAGCGATTTGCGGTATTTGTCCGGGACTTTGACGGCCTTTTTAAGATCTAACTTATGTATGCCCAGGCTATCAACTAGATCTAGATCTGCACCTACTTAGATAGGCCTTCGTTACATACTTGTAACCATTTAAGTTAAATCTATCACATGCAACAAGTTTGTAAAAAATGTATATAAAAAAAATCAAAATTGGACAAGGAGTAAAAGAGCTATGATAATTTAAAAATATGGATTTCGGTGAAACAGTTCTATGCATGTTTTTATGAATTTACTTGACAAACTGATGCAAAGATGTCTCACCTTGTTACATGAAATTATGTTTGTTCTATCCCCCCCCCCCCCCTCCAAGACTAGATATTAATTAATGCAAAAAGGTGACATATCATTCACACACGTATGACCAAATAAAATAAGTATGATTTCATGTTTTGTTATATTATAACAAAACATGAAATCATACTTCTTAAAGAAAAGTTAAAGTGGGGTGTCATCATCAGCCCATCTAACGAATATCTATTAAGACGTGCATATAACTGTTTTTATAATGCATGAAAAACCCTTTTAGATCTAGTTGTTTTCAGATTTTGATGAAATTTGCAGCTTTTGTTTACATTTGATGAAATTATTTTCAGCTCGGAGTACCCTTTTAAATCGGTTAATTATGGACATTTTTCAAATCCCCTCTCCTAACAAATTCTTATTTGTCGGACTTCTGATTTCAAAATATTTTTTTTCGGAGGGGGTGGGGTCTATTTGGTATGAGCTTCACCAAAGCTGTGCAAATGATATCGAAATTATAACTCGAAAACAGATTGTCACAATTTATAAGAAATTTATTCAAAAATAACAATATATTTTTGGGGCGGGTGTGGGGGGTATTTCTTATTTTTTCTACAATCTGGTCGAGCTACATTACATGAGGTTCGCCAACTTTCTACACAAAATCATTCAATATCTAAAAAAAAATGAAAAGACATATTTTTGAAAATAAAAAAAATTATAGTTTTAATTGTTTTTTTTTTTTTAGTTTTTTTTCTTAAGTAGTGTTTTTTTTTAAATAAACTTTAACTCTGAAAATTTGTTAACTAATTGGCCTTGTTTTCTTTCGTTGTGTTAAACATGTTAAGGGCACGGGATCTACAGAGCAACTGTATTAGTGCAGTGAGGACAAGACATCACCAACATACAGCTGACAGCAGCCCTTCAAGAAGTACTTTAAGACTCTGATATGGGATTCACCATTACCACAGCTTCAGGTAGCTTTCCATGCTTTATCCATATTCTATATGGAAATAGTGTGCCAGTTTTGACCCTTATCATGTCAGTTGTAACCATAGAGATATATACTAATAATACATCTCTATGGTTGTAACCGATTTTTCCACGAATTAATTGCCGTTTTATAAGATATTGTTTAAAAATTAATTTTACCACTATTAGTACATGAAATCTAGAATTATGGAAAATATAAAAAATATAAAATGATAAAAAAAATAAAAAATGAAAAAATAGAATTTGGATAAAGGCTCATGCAGAGAAAGCTTTTTGCAAGTGATATATCAAAATTAAACATTTAAATATGAACATCTCATGAATTTTTGAGGGATTTTTTTACCTAACAATAGTTAAATCTTATTATTTTTGGTAGAAAAATATGACATCAGGGAGTACTTCCACCTTTATTAGAAATACAAGTAACATTGACACAAAGCCAAAGAGTGAAAAGTTAATGTATTTTAAATATCATGTTGTTGATAAATGTCCATGAATCATGAAGAAATGAGAGTGTAATGTGACTGTTTTTATAACACATTAATATCGGTGAACTTTTCAATTGCATTCATCAAAAATGTAGATTTGAGTCATCGGAACGTGGCATTTTTAAGACTGGAACATGAAGAAAGCAAACAATGCAGAGGAAGAAAATTATCCCCTTTGGTGAACCCTGCTGACATAGTCTCTCAGATACTGGATTTTCCAAATAGAGGGAATATGATATATGGAAAGATCTTAGATGAGGACAAGGCACCTCGCGGCCTCCCCGGTAGGAGAGGAAATTGAACAATGAACTTTGAATGAACAAACTCTGAAGTTTTTCGATAAAAAAATTAAACTTAATTTGTAACGTTTGCTAACCCATTAGAAGGATGTCATTGTAGAAAATTGAAATATGGTAAGTTTGCTGCTGTAATAAGAAGTTTGTGATAATGTTAAACACACACACTAAGGAGAGATTATCGTGTTTTACATCCTTTTTAGTGCAAATTTGGACAGTGGAGAGCGATGCACATTCCTGAGTTTTGCTAATACTGCTGCATAGAAGAGAGTAAATGTATGTAGTCTCTTCCATATCAAGAATTAAACTCTGATATTATTTTTTTATTCAAGCATAAGATGTTTACAACGCATACCATTACACGTGTACAGAGTGTAGCAGAGAAAAGATGACTATGTATTTGTGAGTATTTGTTAGTTATAATACCTGTCGTATTAATATGTGGAGCCAAGTTTTTATGCACAGTTTTATTCTTCTTTTCAAACGAAGTGACCTAAAAAAAATCCTTCAGTGATCCAGATAATTTGGCAGCAATTTGTGAAATATATTTTCATGACTACCCCATCCCTAAAAAGAAACCAAATGTGGTCCATTTCATTAAATGTTGATATGATCCCTTGCTCGAATGAAAACTACCATGAAAACAGTGAACCTTCTGCTTCCTGATTCGCTAGTTCAATGAAAGTTGATATTTCATCAAGAGTTGCTGTCATATTAAATCTTTATGAAATGTAGCTCGCATCACCTTTTCACCATTGTGTATTGCCACCGAAAAAACTTGGTTTTGCAAAATTGAATTTAGTTTGTGGTTATTTTCCAGAGCTTAAGCATGATTTTTTTCAGATTTTACTTTGCGAGAAAGTGAAGTATGGACAAACAGCAAGGTGGTGTCTTTTTTTGGGGGGGGGGTGGTTAAGGGCAGGGACAAATCTAGGATGGAGGTGGGCAGGGGCTTTGGTCCCACTTTTTTTCCCCAGAACGCATATATAAACATGTAAAAAATTACCATTTGATTGTGATTTTTTTTTTGCATGGACAGCCCCTCCTATTTTCAAAAAATGTTCTGCGGCGCCTGTGGGGGTGGGCACCCCACAAAAAAATGATAAGCTGCGCCCCCCCCCCCAACAACAAAAAAATCAGATATATAACCCAACCTCATCTTCCCCTGGTCATTGGATCTGGGAACCTCCTCCCATTTTAAAACTACGCGCTATGACGAACTATATATAGTATGACAAATAGTCTCCATAAGGTTTTTTTTGCATGTAATGTGAGTGTGTGGGTGTGGGTTCTAGTGTGGGTGTGGTTGAATATGTAGAATAATTTGTTTTATTGTATTCGCCTAGCTGTGTATATATACAAATTATGTCTGCACTACAAAAGATCACCTCGCCTATGCCAGGTATGTTGGGCGTTACAAAAGAACCAACATTTCCATATCATGAAAAGATGAATAATAAGCCCGACTACCATGACGACCCATACAGCCAGACAGGGGGGGGGGTACCCCTGATTCAATTGGCCATATCTCTAATTTAAATATGAATTAGACTCTAATATTTTGTATACACATTGTACATGTGTCCATGTACCAGAAAACATAAAAAAAACAAAATCCTAAATTTCACCTATAATACCCATTTTCCCAGGATGGCCCACATATGATAATGATAATAATTTCATCATAGTCACAATACATTTTAGATATTTTAGTCATTTTACATGGACCATATACAGCATATATACATACATATTTTGTAAACGCTGGATCGAGGTGATGGGTGAATTTGACAGTGGAAGATATTGGCAATATAGCAGTTTCTGATGTGCAATATCAAAATAACTTTGAGGCAGGAACAGTGTTACTTATGAACTGACATTATGATTTTAATACTTTTTAGAACATTTAATCACGGTCTTTGATTTGCATGTAAATGTTGTGTTTTTTATGTAATACACCATGCAGTACACTATTTTCTTTCTGCAGATTTCTTACGCTGTTCTCTTTCTTTCTTATGATATTCTGTTCCATCTTACCTGTCACCCCTCTACCTATCTTTCCTCCCTTATCTCTTTGATCTTCTTTAGCTACATCTTTGCACATGCTTTTGCCTCCACTGTTTATGTATTTCTTTTTAACTTCAACTGGCATTTTTTGTCTGTTTTAAACTTTGTATTGATAAATGTATGTTTTGATGATGTTTTATGTCCAATTTGTCAAATCGATTTCTCGCTGTTTTAGGAAGAGATAATAAATAGTTATATTTTCTTATCTTATTAATCACTGTTATTCTTATTCAGGGATTGCAAATCTCATTTAATCACTACAATTTTAGTCTAATTTAGTCTAACTTAGTCTAATTCTCATTAAGTCTTATTTGCACTTTATCTACTTATCAGTTTTTACTTTATCAAATGAAAATTGGCATATTAACGGTTCATCCAAATTATTTACACAAGACAATGTTTAACTAAGTGGATATTAGGTGAAATGGGTCCAGCCTATTTTAGCAATAAGACCCAGAAGTTGGTAGGAAATACTGGGTATAGAAGTAGGATTAGACAATATGGGATGAGACCAAATGAAAAGTAGATGTGGGTGTAAACCAAAGCCCCGTCTTACAAAGAGCTACAATTGATCAAATCAATCGTAACTCTATGGAAATCCATCCATGCCATAATTTTTTCTACAGGAAATTTGCAAAATGTCCTTTGTAAACAAAGGAGAGCACACCAAATTGTCAAATAAATCAATGAATTTATGGATATACATTCATATCTAGAAAATCTTTTGAACAAACATGCATTTCTTATGTTGACTTTGCTGGCTTTCCATAGTTGCGATTGTTCGGATCAATCGCAACTTGTTGTAAGACGGGCCCCAAGTTATTAACCCTCTGTTTCCCCACAAGTCTCCTTATCGCATTAGCCAATACTCAGCCACATCAACATCCTTCCAGTAGCAGTCATCGCAGCAGCTCTGCTCAGCGGTCTGCCATATACAGCTAGCTAGCATGACCATAAAAATGTAGAAATCTACATTTTTACTTTAATTTTCAAAAACATCACCAAAGATGTGCACAAGATCCTTCAATTTCACATTACACTACTGTACATTACATTACATTTTAGAAAATGAAAAAAGCGCCCCCATGACAAGCTCGGTCCCTTTGAGCAGTGGTCACCAATACTGGTAAACGACAAGAACTTGCAACAGAAGTACACCCTTCACAACACATCCAGGTACTTGGAAGGAAATTCCTGCTATCAATAGTTGATATCGTTGAGTATGTGCTATATGCAACATAAAGGAAAATTCTAACTATCGATACAGACTCCCGATCCAGCAATATTACATAAAATGGACATTTTATCTAACATTAAATAGGAGGCAGAAAATAGATCTCTGAACCAGTGAAGTGTTTATTATACCCTCTTTACCTTGGTCAGGAAAGGAATTTGTAATCAATCGCAAAGTGGCAGTGTATCATGGAGATTGTTGTATAATTTTTTTATATTATTAATGTTAGCTTCCTGAGAAGCTCTCATGTCTATCAAGTACAACACTCATAGGCCTATCACATACATTATACAAACATAAATGGTGAAAAAGGGTCAACTAAAACAATGATATTGTAAAATTTGCTAATAAAAAATATAAAAGAAATAACTTCATATAAGTTGCTAATTACTGAAAGAAAACTACGGACTCTACGGTACAATAACTGAGAAAAAAGGACATGATAGAATTACAGAGTGAAGATATGATTTGAGTATAGTGCCTGAAATAATAATGGGGGGACCTTGATCGAGTGAGATATGGATTTTATTTAAAGAAATTGGCCATTTTGTCTCACGTCCAATTGGACTTTACACATTTGGCTTAATATTCTCTTGGTCTTACACCATTAGTCTACATGTATATGATTAGATGAACTGCCCATGACCCAATTTTCATTTGACAAAATAAAAAAAGGTAGACAAAGGAGAATTTGACCATATGATGGGCATCAGTCTAAATACCAATTTGTCTGAGTATTAGACCAAATGGCAATTGGGCCAAATGATAGAAGACCAAGTGGGTTTAGCCATGAAGGTGTTACACTTACATCTGCATAGGATTTTCATTTAATTTATGTTCTACAAATGGCAAAACTCTTTACCTAGAGAAAGCTCTAAATCCATATCACACAGCTTTAACTAATACTGTCAACTTGGAGCCAGCATCTGCTTTTTCTATTTATCTAATTAGGCTCTGAAGTCAAACTACCCCCAAAAGCAATAATAGCCCCAATGCCCAACTCCTCAAATATCCCATCCTCACCCTGATTTGGCATGCTCTGTTCACCTGTAGAGTCTAAATGAAGAAAATACTGCTTGAAAGCGCCAAACAGATTCTGTATAGTTTTTCATTATTTTATTTTTCTTGGTGATTTGTTGAAAGAGTTTGACATTTGGAGACTTTAACATGTTCTTACTACCCTTAACAACTAGAAATGAATGTTTAATAATTTTCACAAGAGGGAGCTGTTCCTCTCAAAAATACTGATGTATGTGACATGCTTACATTGGACACTGTCTAGTAATTTCATATCCTGAAATTTGTTAGAAATGATCATAGCTAGAATATAATAATAATAATAATCTGGTTTTTATTCTTTTAATAATGAGCTTAAGACATACATTGTACATATCAAAGCACTTGCAGATTTATTATTACTCTGGTCATCATATTCAATTAGTCATACCCTCACACAACGAATACACATCTTCCACTCCATTGGAGTATTCCATATTAAACATAATGAGATATGTCATATAAAAGGGATTGTGAGAGGACATACCTGACATATGTTCCCGGGTTTAGTGAAGTAACTTTCTTATGAAGACCATCAGCCATCATAATAGTGAAAACAGATTCTTCATCCTTGCCGCACTGAAAGTAAAAAGAATGGATTGTTATCAAATTTGATTAACTCATCCATATTCTAATTCTGTGGTTTCACTGTGATTTTGAAAGCTAAATCTCTTTAAACCTGAGTATGGTGGTGAGTTCAATTCCACTCCAATCGATATTTTGTACAGAAAGTAAGCAGGTTAAATGTGACATTTTAGGAATATTTTCTTTAGAATCTCACTCATTTTTTAAAATTACTTGTAGTTTGGCTTCCAATGAAAAGTGGTAATTTTAGCTACATAACAACACAATTTCTTTGTGCCATTGGTATATCAAGCAGTTTCCCTTTTTTTTTAATTCATATTCAACAGTATTTTCCATTGTTATCTATAGAGAGTGTTTTAGCAATGCATTGAAAATGCTTATTTGGTCTGAATCAATTGCCTGTTCAACACTAGAGCGTATTCCTAAAAGGACCAAAATCTGACAAATACCCGATAGGCTCCTGTACAAAATTTGCTTTTCAATATGAGACAGTATTCAAAAGCACAATGATACTTAATGACATCATTATGAACTACATTTAAGTCACATTTCTACCATGACCTTATGAAGTGAGGCCATATTGGTATCATGACTTGCTCAATCAAAATTTTTTTTTTTTGGAGGGAAGGGGTGGGATAGATAATAATAAATATATTGGATGGGTATACTTCAAGGAATACCAGAAATATTCCACTTGTTAGGGCCAATATTCCACTCATCTGTGATTCTTAGAATATTTGCTCTAGCTCTTTGAATATTTCTGGTATTCCATTCTGAGCCATCCAATATCATAAATATAAATTCCAGGCTTAACTTCATTATATTGCATCGGAATACGAAAACGGATGTGAATCTCATTTCATCACCTATTATAGGGAACCATATCAGGTGTGAACAAGTAGCAAAGAATAGGCCTAATTGGAATCTAAACATAGACCCAGTCATTACCTCCATGTCCACTCCTGCTGCAATGAACTGAACTGGACTAATGTGCTTTGTTTCTATGGTAACCCCATCATTGAAGAAGCCTCGGATTAGACCGCCTTCATACGCTTCCAGCTGACCCAAAGAAGGGATGACGCTCCTTTCAAGAAGGACACATGGCGTTCTGTTTAAAGCATCATCTCGCTCAAGTTTCTAATTTAAGAAATGAGCAAAATTATCAGTTATACAATTTTCATAGTTTTCAAAAATCAAAGGAAGTCATAATATAAATTTAGCATCATTCTCATAACAACATATAAAAATGAAATGATATTTCAGGGTGTTCCATAAAACTTTTGATAAGGTTAGAAATGACTTTATTAGAGACTGGACTATGGCAAGCCAAATGTGTGTTTGGGGGTATTTTTCAAATTGCTTTTAATACTTTAATAGAGTGAAACTATATCAAAATCTGCAAATATTTAGATTACACTATAATTATTTGAAATACAGTGATACTTGTGAAACGGGATAAGCAGAAACTTTGTGAAACAAAAAAAGGAAATTAATGCACACAATTTAAGCCTACATAAGTCTCCCCCCCTTTTAATAGAGGCCATAATCTTAAACATTTTCAAAATATTCCAAATCAGAAAACACCCATTTTGAATAGTGTGGAGAGTGGGAAGAGCGTAAAGGAAACAGTGCGTAGTCGTGGGATAAGCGCAATCTTATCTTTCCAGACAAACTAACAGAGGCACATGGATGTAATAAAGACTAAAGTTTTGTTTTTGCAAAGTATTTTTCACTAACTCCGGGTAAAGTGTTCATCCCCCTCCCCCCTATCCTGCCCGATCTTTAGCCTTGCAAAGTCATGGCAAGATTGGCAAAGTCTAATGGACCCCATAAAGAATCCTACTGCTTAAATATTGATCTATGAACTAATGTAGAAGCCAGACTGACTGACCTTCCAGCAGCAGATATCTCCTGATCCTGTATCCCCAGCCGTTCTCAGGTGGACTGACATACAGTGTATAAGCCTTCAAGATATCAAAAAGAAAAGAACTTAATTCTTCTAGACAGGCACGGATCAAGTCGGATTAGACAGATTAGACACAATATCTATGACAAGCCTACTATTGTGCTTTCAGATCAGATTTAATGGTAATGAGTAATAAAAAAATAGACTGAAAGTCTGCCCACCTTAAAGACAAAAAAAAGTCATTGGAGAGTTTGGGATAATTTTGCAAGCTATCCCATTATTTTCATATTTAGGAAAGATGTAGAGGAAAAATTATCCTCTGCAAAGGGTAGATCCTTAAATGCCATCACATTAAAAATGTTTATAACAGCTGCAATCAGGGTGTGGTCAATATGTCTTGTTTTTTGTGCAATTTGTTATGATAATATTTTTGTTTTACAGCAAACACTATGTTTCTTTTAGCTACAATATAAATAGCCTTTCACAGTCAATTTGAGACCATTTTCTCAATCATCCAAATTTACAACCATAACTAACTAACTTTAACAGAAAAATTTATCTTTAACAGGTTCTTCAAAATAGGAATCACTTTGTGCAGATATGTTGTCTATGCTTTAAAAGTGTTAAGGCCTCTTACAAGAGATCCATAATTGACATGGGCTGCGTAATTGAAGCTTGGTGATTGATTTAAGGTTGATTATTACAAGGGATTACACACATTAATCAATGCAACCATTTGCAGAAATCAGCTCCAAAATCAATCACTATTAAGCTTTATGTTACGGGGGCTGGTCATGGTGTCTTCAAATTACCTTGAAGCCCTTTGCACAAGATCTGCAATACTATAGGATGACTGTGGAGGATCAGGAATAGGATTGGATACGGAAATCATCAGCTCCTTGAGGGCGCCATCACCGGGACAAACTTTGAGGAGACGGAAGTAACATCCCCTCTCATCAGAAGATAGAATCACATCTCCGTTACCGGGATAAATCTCCATCCATGGGACAGGGTTCCAGAATAACCTGTTCGAAGAATAGAATGGTTGAAAAAACACAAGCAAAACTGCCTATTTGACCCTGTTTGAACCACATTATGTTCCTAAGGCAAATTTTATTTATTGAGGACTTCTTTTCACCACCCACTGCCTAAATCTCCTACAGTACATGTAGATGAGCTCTACCACTGGAGTGAATGGTGATTTTTTTTTTGTGGGGGGGCTCTTGTTTAAATTTCCAGGGCCCTTTTGAGCATTAGGAGGGTATAAAAGACCAGAGCCCCCATCTAATTTTTTCCCTGCTTGGATTATGTATATAATGCACACTTCAGGTATGAAAAAATTGCTCTCACTGATTATTTGACTATTAAAAGGTTAGCTTAACCCTAAAAGGGCTGGGGGCCATGATGGCCGCCCCCCTCTTCTCGACGCTTCGCGCGATATTTCCAAGACGCAAAAAGATAGCGCCGCAATTTTTTTTGTTTTATGACTTTTTTCTGTAAAGTCTCGCGCAACTTTTGAGACCAAATTTGTGACATACGGGTATAGCATTGCGATGTCACATGACTTTTTACGAGACGATGTCATGCCGAAAATTGCAAATTTTTATACTTTGTGTACAAAGTATATGGGAGATGAAATTCATAAAAGGGTGATTATTTTTCGTTCTAAATGGTCTGCTTAATTAATTTATGGTATAATTTAGTTGTTAAATGGTCTGTAATAATTTCCATTAAAAAAAACAATGAAAAACAAAAGATAAAAAACAAAGAAATACATAAATTCTAAAAACAAAGAAATACACAAGGAAAAAATTGGCTTTTGAAATTTTTCTTTGTGGAAACCTTTAAATCAGATTACAAAGAGGACATCTGCACGAAATGAAGAAAATTTGAAATGAAATTGGGTGTTCAATATGCAAATAATGTTTTTCATGAATAAATTTGCATATTTTTTTCATAATAAATAAAAAATAATTATTCTCAGACAAATGTAACAATATGATTTACCTCAATATTTGATGTATTTAATGTTAAGTAATCATTGATCTTGGGGATGTCCAAGGCAAATGTATTTTGTGTTGGTAACACATCAACACATCTGTTGCAAATGACCTTACTAGTAATATGACTCCAACATTTTAAAACTTCAAAAAATAAATGGAAATTCTTTGTTCAAAATTATTACTAACACACTATATAAAACGAAAAGTATCAAAATAGACCATTGAATAATTAACATAATAATTAATATATTGAGGAAAAATGCAAGGTCATCTCTCTTCAACAAAAAGACATAAAATACACTTACTACAAGAAAGACAAATGCTAAAGAGCACATAACCCAACATATGGTCAATAATAAGTGGAGAAATATCAATTCATCCCTTAATGTGTATCTGCAATTTACTAGTATATTACAGAACCTGACTATAAAGATACCCCCAAAAGGTGGAGCTATTTCACCAAAGAAATAAAGTCAATTACATCACTTTCTTCCAAGAATCTAAACATCTATATTTTATTAATTATCTTAATTTCATACTGGATAATTTTCAATTGATTCGTTTGTTAATGATATAATTTCAATTTAGTTAAATTTGTTTGATAGAATGTCAGTAATAAACATGATTTATGTGTGCCTTAAAAAAGACTTTGGTACAAAAAATAAATACAAGTTTAATTTTATTCATCCCAACAACAAAAGCATTGGTTTCTAGGAATTTGTTATCAAGTAGTGTACTGTCAGTTTTAGTCTTCTGTAAAGTACCTATAAAAATACAGTGATACAATTGATACAACTGTTTACAACATCTGACAATGGTTGCCATAGACTTGTTTTGTTTTTAAACTACATGTATGATTAATTGGACTGTTTTCTTATAGGGCCCTACAACCAAACAAGATGGATTTTCGACAGCATGTGGTCAAAAGCTACATGTACATGTATGTCTCACCATAGTTAGACCAATAATATATTCCAAACTAACCCAAAGTTCAAAATAATTACCTCTGTGACATTTGACATACTGAAAAGGGAAAAATAACGAGTTCCTCCCTCACATATGCATAAAGGAGCCAAGACTGAGATTTTTCCCTCAAACGGTTCTTCAGTTATTTCTTATGATAAATCACAAGAAATAGATATTTTGATGTATACAATGACCAAGAAGACCATCAACCTTTGACCACATGACCAAGGACTGGGAAGCATGGACAGTATAATTCCGTTGTCATGCTAGGAAGCTGAACCATTTCCACAACACCTGTCTCAGAAAGCTTCTTGGCATCAAGTGGCAAGACAGGATCTGAGGTTCTCACATAAGTATGCGAACCTTCCCAGCATCTACACCATCTACACCATCCTGATGCAGTATCAGCTCCTCTGGGCAGGCCATGTACCTCTCATGATGAGTGGCTTCCAAAGAAACTTCGGTTTTGCAAGCTTCAGGAAGGAAGACGTTTTCATGGAGGCCAGGAGAAGTGTTTTAAAGATACACAAAAAAGCCTAACTGAAGTTTTTCAACATCAGCCATGACATATGGGAGCAGACCATCAATATAAAACAAGTGGAATGCCTCTGGCCGTCTCACCTGCATCACGCGATTCAATATAGCAGCAGTGCTGATTTTGAAAACTACTATAACTCGCACAAGATGTTCAGTGATACTTGGTTACTCTTATTTCCACGTTTTATGAACTAGACCCATACACTTATAGAGATATGATGGTAATTCAACAAATACCCCCAACGTGGCCAAAGTTCATTGACCTTACATGACCTTTGACCTTGATCATGTGACCTGAAACTCGCACAGGATGTTCAGTGATACTTGATTACTCTTATGTCCAAGTTTCAAGAGAAAGATCCATCAACTTTCCAAGTTATGATGGTAATTCAACAGATACCCCCATTATGGCCAAAGTTCATTGACCTTTGACCTTGGTCATGTGACCTAAAATGCACAAAGGATGTTCAGTGATACTTCATTACTCTTATGTCCAAGTTTTATGAACTAGACCAACACACTTTCAAAGTTATGGCGGTAATTCAATAAATACCCCAATTTGACCAAAGTTCATTGACCCTAAATGACCTTTGACCTTGATCATGTGACCTGAAACTTGCACAGGATGTTTAGTAATACTTGATTACTATTATGTCCAAGTTTCATGAATCAGATCCATAAACTTTTAAAGTTATGATGGTAAATCTACAGATACCCCCAATTCGGCCAAAGTTCATTGACCCTAAATGACCATTGACCTTGGTCATGTGACGTGTAACTCATGCAGGATGTTCAGTGATACTTGATTAACCTTATGTATAGGTTTCATGAACTAGGTCCATATATTTTCTAAGTTATGATGACATTTCAAAGACTTAACCTTAGGTTAAGATTTTGATGTTGATTCCCCCAACATGGTCTAAGTTCATTGACCCTAAATGACCATTGACCATGGTCATGTGACATGAAACTCAGGCAGGATGTTCAGTAATACTTGATTAACCTTATGGCCAAGTTTCATGAACTAGGTCCATATACTTTCTAAGTTATGCTGTCATTTCAAAAACTTAACCTCAGGTTAAGATTTGGTGTTGACGCCGCCGCCGCCGTCGGAAAAGCGGCGCCTATAGTCTCACTCTGCTATGCAGGTGAGACAAAAACCTCAATAGAGCAACTACACACTCGTTTGTAACACTGAAACACTTAAAAGTATTCAAAAAGGTCGAGCGTGCACAAAATTCTAGTTTTTCCTCTTGCGTATGAGTGTTGTATCTAACACGTTGGTATGACCCCATACACTTTGTGTCATAGAGTTTGTGTCAATTAACTATTGGATAAACGAAAGATATATACATCATACTGGGTGTGGCCGTTCTCCTACAGTATAAAGGGCAATGCCCAGTAAGAACATATTTCATAGGCCACCATCTAACAGCCAGGTATTAGGTAATGTAAACTACAAGTA
The DNA here is from genome assembly GCF_037042905.1 of Lytechinus pictus. Lineage (NCBI taxonomy): Eukaryota > Metazoa > Echinodermata > Echinoidea > Temnopleuroida > Toxopneustidae > Lytechinus > Lytechinus pictus. The sequence goes on from NC_087260.1 coordinate 24,027,155, forward strand.
TCACCATATCTGAATGGGCGTGGCCATTCTCCTACAGTTTTAGGGACAAACCCCTGTAGGTACATAATTCACAAGCCACCTCCCAGCCAGATATTAACTTATCTAAACTATAAATCATAATCTGGCTGGGTGCAGCCGTTCACCTACAGTTTAAGGGGCAATGCCCAGTAGGTACATAATCCGCAGGCCACCATCTCCCAGGCGGGTATGAACTAATCTAAACTAAAAGTACTGCATATCCTAACGTGACTGGGTGCAGCTGTTCACCTACAGTTTGAGGTGCAAGGCCCAGAGTAGGCATATAATTCACAGGCCACCATCTCCAAGGAAGATATAAACTAAACTGAATTAGAAGTATTTCCTAACCTGACTAGGCGTGCTTGTTCTCCTACAGTATAAAGGGCAATGCCCAGTAGGCACAATATTCACAGGCCAACATCTAACAGCCAGGTACTAACTGATCTAATCTACAAGTATATTCTTACCTGAGTGGGCGTGGCCGTTCTACAGTTTAAGGGAGAAAGCCCAGTAGGCACATTATTCACAGGCCACCATCTCCCAGCCTGGTATTAACTATCCTAATCTACAAGTATATTCTTAACTGAGTGGGCGTGGCCGTTCTCCTACAGTTTAAGGGGCAAAGCCCAGTAGGCACATTATTCACAGGCCACCATCTCCCAGCCGGGTACTAACTAATCTAACCTACAAGTACATTCTTACCTGAGTGGGCGTGGCCGTTCTCCTACAGTTTAAGGGTCAAAGCCCAGTAGGCACATTATTCACAGGCCACCATCTCCCAGCCTGGTATTAACTATCCTAATCTACAAGTATATTCTTACCTGAGTGGGCATGGCCGTACTCCTACAGTTTAAGGGTCAAAGCCCAGTAGGCACATTATTCACAGGCCACCATCTCCCAGCCTGGTATTAACTATCCTAATCTACAAGTATATTCTTACCTGAGTGGGCGTGGCCGTACTCCTACAGTTTAAGGGTCAAAGCCCAGTAGGCACATTATTCACAGGCCACCATCTCCCAGCCGGGTACTAACTAATCTAACCTACAAGTACATTCTTACCTGAGTGGGCGTGGCCGTTCTTCTACAGTTTAAGGGGCAAAGCCCAGTAGGCACATTATTCACAGGCCACCATCTCCCATCCAGGTACTAACTAATCTAACCTACAAGTACATTCTTACCTGAGTGGGCGTGGCCATTCTCCTACAGTTTAAGGGTCAAAGCCCAGTAGGCACATTATTCACAGGCCACCATCTCCCAGCCAGGTACTAACTAACCTAATCTATAAGTAAATTCTTACCTGAGTGGGCGTGGCCGTTCTCCTACAGTTTAAGGGGCAAAGCCCAGTAGGCACATTATTCACAGGCCACCATCTCCCAGCCTGGTATTAACTATCCTAATCTACAAGTACATTCTTACCTGAGTGGGCGTGGCCGTTCTCCTACAGTTTAAGGGTCAAAGCCCAGTAGGCACATTATTCACAGGCCACCATCTCCCAGCCGGGTACTAACTAATCTAACCTACAAGTACATTCTTACCTGAGTGGGCGTGGCCGTTCTCCTACAGTTTAAGGGGCAAAGCCCAGTAGGCACATTATTCACAGGCCACCATCTCCCAGCCGGGTACTAAATAATCTAATCTACAAGTATATTCTTACCTGAGTGGGCGTGGCCGTTCTCCTACAGTTTAAGGGTCAAAGCCCAGTAGGCACATTATTCACAGGCCACCATCTCCCAGCCGGGTACTAACTAAACTAACCTACAAGTACATTCTTACCTGAGTGGGCGTGGCCGTTCTCCTACAGTTTAAGGGGCAAAGCCCAGTAGGCACATTATTCACAGGCCACCATCTCCCAGCCTGGTATTAACTATCCTAATCTACAAGTACATTCTTACCTGAGTGGGCGTGGCCGTTCTCCTACAGTTTAAGGGTCAAAGCCCAGTAGGCACATTATTCACAGGCCACCATCTCCCAGCCGGGTACTAACTAATCTAACCTACAAGTACATTCTTACCTGAGTGGGCGTGGCCGTTCTCCTACAGTTTAAGGGGCAAAGCCCAGTAGGCACATTATTCACAGGCCACCATCTCCCAGCCTGGTATTAACTATCCTAATCTACAAGTACATTCTTACCTGAGTGGGCGTGGCCGTTCTCCGAAAGCTTAAAGGGCAAAGCCCAATAGGCACATTATTCATAGGCCACCATCTCCCAGCCAGGTACTAACTAATCTAATCTACAAGTATATTCTTACCTGAGTGGGCGTGGCCGTTCTCCTACAGTTTAAGGGGCATAGCCCAGTAGGCACATTATTCACAGGCCACCATCTCCCAGCCTGGTACTAACTAACCTAATCTACAAGTATATTCTTACCTTAGTGGGCATGGCCGTTCTCCTACAGTTTAAGGGTCAATGCCCAGTAGGCACATTATTCACAGGCCACCATCTCCCAGCCAGGTACTAACTAATCTAATCTACAAGTATATTCTTACCTGAGTGGGCGTGGCCGTTCTCCTACAGTTTAAGGGGCAAAGCCCAGTAGGCACATTATTCACAGGCCACCATCTCCCAGCCAGGTACTAACTGATCTAATCTACAAGTATATTCTTACCTGAGTGGGCGTGGCCGTTCTACAGTTTAAGGGGCAAAGCCCAGTAGGCACATTATTCACAGGCCACCATCTCCCAGCCTGGTATTAACTATCCTAATCTACAAGTATATTCTTACCTGAGTGGGCGTGGCCGTTCTCCTACAGTTTAAGGGGCAAAGCCCAGTAGACACATTATTCACAGGCCACCATCTCCCATCCAGGTACTAACTAATCTAACCTACAAGTACATTCTTACCTGAGTGGGCGTGGCCGTTCTCCTACAGTTTAAGGGTCAAAGCCCAGTAGGCACATTATTCACAGGCCACCATCTCCCAGCCGGGTACTAACTAATCTAACCTACAAGTACATTCTTACCCGAGTGGGCGTGGCCGTTCTCCTACAGTTTAAGGGTCAAAGCCCAGTAGGCACATTATTCACAGGCCACCATCTCCCAGCCGGGTACTAACTAATCTAACCTACAAGTACATTCTTACCCGAGTGGGCGTGGCCGTTCTCCTACAGTTTAAGGGGCAAAGCCCAGTAGGCACATTATTCACAGGCCACCATCTCCCATCCAGGTACTAACTAATCTAACCTACAAGTACATTCTTACCTGAGTGGGCGTGGCCGTTCTCCTACAGTTTAAGGGTCAAAGCCCAGTAGGCACATTATTCACAGGCCACCATCTCCCAGCCGGGTACTAACTAATCTAACCTACAAGTACATTCTTACCTGAGTGGGCGTGGCCGTTCTCCTACAGTTTAAGGGGCAAAGCCCAGTAGGCACATTATTCACAGGCCACCATCTCCCATCCAGGTACTAACTAATCTAACCTACAAGTACATTCTTACCTGAGTGGGCGTGGCCATTCTCCTACAGTTTAAGGGTCAAAGCCCAGTAGGCACATTATTCACAGGCCACCATCTCCCAGCCAGGTACTAACTAACCTAATCTACAAGTAAATTCTTATCTGAGTGGACGTGGCCGTTCTCCTACAGTTTAAGGGGAAAGCCCAGTAGGCACATTATTCACAGGCCACCATCTCCCAGCCGGGTACTAAATAATCTAATCTACAAGTATATTCTTACCTGAGTGGGCGTGGCCGTTCTACAGTTTAAGGGGCAAAGCCCAGTAGGCACATTATTCACAGGCCACCATCTCCCAGCCTGGTATTAACTATCCTAATCTACAAGTATATTCTTACCTGAGTGGGCGTGGCCGTTCTCCTACAGTTTAAGGGGCAAAGCCCAGTAGACACATTATTCACAGGCCACCATCTCCCATCCAGGTACTAACTAATCTAACCTACAAGTACATTCTTACCTGAGTGGGCGTGGCCGTTCTCCTACAGTTTAAGGGTCAAAGCCCAGTAGGCACATTATTCACAGGCCACCATCTCCCAGCCGGGTACTAACTAATCTAACCTACAAGTACATTCTTACCCGAGTGGGCGTGGCCGTTCTCCTACAGTTTAAGGGTCAAAGCCCAGTAGGCACATTATTCACAGGCCACCATCTCCCAGCCGGGTACTAACTAATCTAACCTACAAGTACATTCTTACCCGAGTGGGCGTGGCCGTTCTCCTACAGTTTAAGGGGCAAAGCCCAGTAGGCACATTATTCACAGGCCACCATCTCCCATCCAGGTACTAACTAATCTAACCTACAAGTACATTCTTACCTGAGTGGGCGTGGCCGTTCTCCTACAGTTTAAGGGTCAAAGCCCAGTAGGCACATTATTCACAGGCCACCATCTCCCAGCCGGGTACTAACTAATCTAACCTACAAGTACATTCTTACCTGAGTGGGCGTGGCCGTTCTCCTACAGTTTAAGGGGCAAAGCCCAGTAGGCACATTATTCACAGGCCACCATCTCCCATCCAGGTACTAACTAATCTAACCTACAAGTACATTCTTACCTGAGTGGGCGTGGCCATTCTCCTACAGTTTAAGGGTCAAAGCCCAGTAGGCACATTATTCACAGGCCACCATCTCCCAGCCAGGTACTAACTAACCTAATCTACAAGTAAATTCTTATCTGAGTGGACGTGGCCGTTCTCCTACAGTTTAAGGGGAAAGCCCAGTAGGCACATTATTCACAGGCCACCATCTCCCAGCCGGGTACTAAATAATCTAATCTACAAGTATATTCTTACCTGAGTGGGCGTGGCCGTTCTCCTACAGTTTAAGGGTCAAAGCCCAGTAGGCACATTATTCACAGGCCACCATCTCCCAGCCGGGTACTAAATAATCTAATCTACAAGTATATTCTTACCTGAGTGGGCGTGGCCGTTCTCCTACAGTTTAAGGGGCAAAGCCCAGTAGGCACATTATTCACAGACCACCATCTCCCAGCCAGGTATTAACTAATCTAAACTACATATATTTCCTAATCTGACTGGACATGGTCATTCTCAGGTAACTCCCAGTAGGCACATTATTCACATCTCCCAGCCAGCTATTACCTAATCTAAGCTACAAGTATATCCTAACGTGATTGCGTCCACTCTAAGGGGCAAGGCCCTAAAGGTACATAATTCACAGGAAATATTATTTGCAATATATTCTTAATGTAAATGGTCGATGCAATTTTTTTTCATGACTGTTTTATATTTTAAGTTCCATTTGTTCTTCCGTCAATGTGACAAGAGCCATCTCATCATTCTCGGGTTGGAGTAATTTGGCTTGGTGGGTCTGGTACGTCAGGCCAAGTCATGCCCTAAATTATTTGTTTGAAGTCAACTGTGCCTGGGAGGTGAAAAGTGAACTGAATCTCTATGACCCACAGGTCTCTCCTCCTGATATAAACTGATTGTGGTGCAGGTAGACCACTACACCAGGGTTTCCCCTACTCTTATATGAATAGTGCAGTAGGTTCTTACGTGCAAAGGTTGTGACTCTCCTATACATTGGTCCTCTATTTAACATCCTATCCAAGGGGCAGAGTGTTTTCTACCATAACACAGCCTGCATCCATGGAACATGGGAAAACATCTTTACATACAACACAGGCTTCAGTAATCTGCCAAGGGTGGACTTGAACCAACGACCTTTGGGTCGACAAGCAGAAAGTTTACCGACTGAGCTTACTTGTTAACATCATAAGGATGAACCAGAACACTTTCAAAGTGAGAGCTGTTGCATAAGCTTTTCCTGACATAGAATTCTATGGTATTCAAATTCTAAGAAATACAGGGCATAGTCCAGGGGCCTGTTTTATAAAGGACTTGCAACTGTCGTACCTTTGCCATTATGGCAACTACCATGGCAAGAGAGCTCAGCAGCCAATCAAAATCAAGGTTGCCATGGTAGTTGCCATAATGGCAAAGTTACAACAGTTGTAACTCTTTATGAAACGGGACCCAGGTGACTAGAATTAAGGACGTTCCACAGTTATGTTTGTGCGCATTATGATCTGCGCATAGTTTACACTCTGCGCGCTGACGTCACAATGGATGAACAGGTGATTAATTAGCTGCGGGTATGAGCTGATTTTTCTCATCTTCTGCACTTTAACTGCAGATCCGATGTGTTATTTCATGAAGCTATAAAGTGGAATTATTCCATGGACCATTCAAAAAAACATTCTCTACAATTTCAAAATACTTTACTCTGCAGTGCTGCCAAGAATCACGAATATTACCCTGAGTTTGAATAAATGGTAGAGTGGTTTTGATTTTTTCTTCACATAGATACAAAGCATTCGGCGCATTTTTGGTGTTTTAAAAAGTACATTTGCTCTAATAAAAATGCTGATAGTTTAAAAACAAGCACATGAACCCCTATTTTTTAATGTTTGTACCGCTTAGGTATACCTTCTTCTACAACTCTGCAAATTTTGGTGAAAATGACATGGATTTTGAATAAAGTGCAGCATTTATTGTACGTTTGTAGTTTGTAACTGAAATTTCACATTTTTTAGATTGGGATTTTGTTATCTTTTATGCAATTTTTAAGAAATGGCAGTGCTGTTAAACTTAAAATTGCAAACAAATAGCACTATAAATAGATTCTCCATTCTAACGATACAATTATTAACTCTCTTGCGAAATTTGATGACTTTTTCATGTATTTTGACTGAGTAATAGAGGTTTAAACTCATTGTAGTAATCTTGGGTGGTCTAAAAATGCCAAATTCTTTTGAATGCGCAATTTTTAAGAACATCAATTTGGGTGAACTTTGAAGCTCTATAGCAAAAAATCAAGCACATGGACCTATGTTAATTTTTGCATATTTCGAATATTAAGGTTCTAAAGTATCTATGTGCAAAGTTTGGTGAAAATGACATGGATTTCACTTTAACTGTGGAACGTCCTTAAATAGTATGTCAAAGATTAAATTTGGTAATTGTTGAATTGTCCACTTTTAGCACATTGGCTATTATTTGGGCTACTGTCAAATACATGTACACTATGTTTCTCTTCTGTGGATGCGATGAATTTGAAAAGAAAATTTTAAAAGGAAATATATGAATAATCATCTTATCACAATGACTTATGTCAGTTACTTTGAACTCTACTTTAATGGTTTTTCTTGAAAGACCTCTTACTGCTTATTGCGCAGAATACTATTGCGAACTTTATTTCTCAATGTGAACCTTCCACTTTGCGATTTAATTTTATATCCCAATCTCAACCTTCTTCACAACTTATAGATTTGTTTATTGAATTTAGAGCATGTATTTCAGTTATCATTTCCATATTATAGCTTTTATTTATAAATATCTTTGGAATATATTTTGTAACGTGCTCTCATCTATAATTTCCTTGTAAGTGCAATATACCAACATCAATTAATTAATTGTTACTTTACATTATTTGACTATTTCATTTCACTTATGTAACTATGAAATTTATGTTTACATTGTAATCTTTGATTGTATCAGTCTCCCGACTGTTTTTACCAAGGAAGTTTTTGTACAATAAACCGAAATGAATGAATGAAAAAAACTGGTCCATGTTACTCTCTCTAACCTTTGACCTTGTCACACCAAAAACCAATCAGATCATTGTCCTACTTGGACCAGGAATGGTTTCCTTCCGTTAAATTGTCCTTTGGTTATTGTAGGAACATAAATGGGACAGACGGACAAGCCACCCTCAGGTAACTACCCAAGGGTTGAGATGGAATATAAAAAAATGTATGCAAGATCAGACTCATAGAGTTCTCCACATCAAATTAGTTTTGAAAACTGGATTGCCAAATAATGAGACCAACCCCCTACCAACTGTCATAAAAATATAGCCATACTGTTTGTCATACATGTTGAACAAGGAAGATAAAATCAAATGTTCCAAATAAGCGTGGATTAAAATCATTTTTAACCTGACGGAGATGATTAAGCTGTAAATATAACACAATTTTCCATTCTGCACGTAGTATGAGGCCTAAGTTACGGGTTAAGACTGGACCTAAACGTATAATCTAACGAGAATACCACCAATCAAGTGTATCACTTTTACCAAGCATCTGGTTAAAGTGGATTAAAATTCACTACAAGCTCAACTTATGGTTAAGCTAGTCATCTAACGTGGCAATAAAAACATAAAAAATCACTATCCACTATTAAACAACTTTTTATATAATTAGATATTTTCTAGGTGTGAAATTTTCTAACTCAGCTAGTAAATGTTAATATTATGGTATCAGAAAATCAATAAATTGGAATGTATTCACACATTCACTCACATGCCCAAATTCTGAAGTCAAGCTTAACTCATACCATGGTCTAAATCTGTGATAAAATTATGGGAAGCCAAAAATTTTGTCAACATTGTATGTTTCCGTGTTCTTTTTGGAAAAAAAAACTATTTTAAAATATTATTCCCAGGCAGATCAATATGAATTAATACCGTCTAATGAGGTGTAATAACTGAACCAGTACTGTTAGAAATTTGTGTTGCAATTGGCTATCCATAGTATACCACAACTCAATAGGGCAGAGTTTTAATTAAATTTGAGTTCAGAATATGGGCCTCTACCTGTAAACCACTCCTCCAACGACCAGAACGGAGACCTTTCTGCCATACATGGTAAGGGTATCAGCCTCACCCCTATCATCTACAGTACACTCCTGTCTGATCGGTCTCCAGTGATGCTTGTGAAGGTGACTTTCACCACACCTCAGGGGTAGGGAGGGTGGTACTGGACTAGACTGGTTCCGAAGCTTGTCTGTCATAGGACCAGGAACTGAAAAAAAATACAAAATTCAAAATCATGAAGTAAAATTTTGCAAAGAAAGGTTTTATTATAGGGTAAATATTTCATGACATGCAAATCGTCAGTGACTTTTAACATACATGTAGGCCCATATATTAAACACAGATCCCATCCCAGTGGAGAGGGGGGGGGCTGACCTTGCAAAAAGTCACAATCATATGGTCATTTTTATGTTTTTGTACACGGATTTTGAAAAAAAGGGGGGGTTGAAGCACCACCCCCCCCCCCCCCCGCTTCCGCGGCCCCTGCATCCTATCCATTACAAAAGATATTTGAAAAAATAAATTCTTGCCGAAATTACAAAGTGTTTCTGCCTCATGTACTTGTTCTAAATGTTTTCTCTCGATACATAAATGGAAACGCATGTTTATTTACACCTGCAGAGTATGCTTATCATATGCACTTTTAGTTTTACAATTTATATTGAGGTAATAGTGAAACTTGGATGCTCGAATGGATGACATGTGAGAGTGGATTGCAGGAAATTCGCTACCTCACATATCTTACCCGTGGTTTGAACTTCATTCACAGCTTTCGATTGATACCCCAATACCCTACTTGTGTTTCTCTTGTCTGTCTCTGGCAGAAGCAACCAATTGGATTTACTTGGATATTGAGACAATAAGCAATGTACCCCTCATTGATTGGGTAAGGTCTTTACTGAAGATGATGATGATTGTGCCATTCCGTCTATGTTCCATTCTCATAGAAACCTTTAAAGTATTCTAACTCTTACCATTTCCTTTGGACAAAGTGGTACTTTCATCTGGTGTCTTCTGAAGGCTTGCATGGTGATTCAACAACAGATTCAACGGCTGCCTCCAATACCGTGGACAATGGGCAACCGAGTGGTTCTGTATAACCCACATATACCAGAACTTGCACCTCATTCTGCCTGTCACTAAAAGATCTCTATCTTCTGGAGATATCCTGTGTGCCACCTTGGGGTCAGAACCATGAACCTGACAGTGTGGCATGAATTGTCCTTCTCCTTGGTAGATGAACCCTCCACTACTATGGTCTGGGCAGAGTTTCACATCACTTGTGGTCCTTTGGTGACACCTAAGGCTTTCCTTGTAATCCCCATTGAGTTCTGAGCTTTGTACCATTTGATGTTCAGGCTCTGCATGGACGTCCAGTGGTCTTTCACCATCTGGTTGGAGCTTACAGAGATACTTGACCGAGAAGTCTTGACCATTGGGTGAAAGGATCATTGTAGCAAGGCTATCCACCGAGGTCAGCTCAAGAGAATGGTCAGGGAGCTGTCTGAAGGTACCCGTTCTATCTGAGTTGGACCATTCCACTTGGGTGATGTTGGTATACAGTTCCTGGAAGAAAAAAAATATACTGCTGTTCAGGCAACAAGTCAAAGATGTATGAGAATGAGTGAGGGTAATTGCTCAAAATCCACTCTGCAGTGCTCAAGGCACAGATGTGAATCAATCCTACCTGATTATTTTTCTGCTAGCTAGTTATAGACTACTTGAATTATTTTCCTCATCTGGTCAAAGATCTAACATGCTGCTAAGTGATCACTTCATATAGACTCATCAGACAATCTTAAAAAATTGACTGCTTCACTCCATTCTGAGTCTTATATACATGAATATTTTAACCTTGTTCTTACCAATGTACTCTCTCCCTGTGTAGTAGCAGCAGAAAGGAAAGGACACAAAGCAAACCGATTTCTAAATTCAAGAGCTGCTTTGACCTTTGACCTGCAGATGCTAGTAACAAAGCATGTCCTCTGCTGTATCCTGTTGGATGCATAGAGAGGATGGCTTGGTCCTAAATCTTTCCTCTGATAGGAATGTGAGATTTCTTGGCTTGCAGGTGGGTCGTAAATGAAACATGACCCACAAGGAGAAAGCTGGACCCTTGATCCATCCACGAATGTCATCTCCACTGCGTCATCGCAGGTCATCACCATGGAAACAGGTCGTACATCTGAATCCATCATTCATTCAGCGTCTCAGCGATCTATGAAGTAATCGAGAAACAAATTACATGCAGTTTTGAACTTTTGAAATAAAACTGCAAATATTGGCCTTCATTCCACTAGGCTAGTATATATCTTATATATGACATCTATATAGGCAAACTTCAATTTCAATAGATCTAATGCAGAATAATTGGACATTGATTGTAACTTCTGGCTTTCAGCCAGAACAGAGACCACCCCGTTTGTTAAAGGACAGTAACTTTGCCATTATGGCAACTCTCAAACAGGGCTCAACAGCCAAGCACATTAAGGTTTCCATGGTATAATAGTTGTCATCTTATGAATAATGACAAAGTCTCTAATTCCATGGATACAATTAATACAATAAAACAATCCATGGCAGGTCAAAATGTGAACATACATGTATTGAGAAATGAGAAAGGGCAATTCCAAGCACAAGCGGACGTTTTACAAAATCTTACATTGGCTCAATTTTTTTTATTAAAGGTCATGATCATATGAAAGTTCATCAATACAAAAGGGGGTTAAAATCAGCCTTTAAAAAATCTGTCTTACGCGTCTCCTGTAAGAGAATCTGAACCATACAAAATTTTATGGGACTATTATTTACTTCCATATACTTTTTTGACTAAATTTCAATTTAGCAGAAAACTATTGATTGTTTTGTAAACTTAAAGATTATTTTTGGATATGAGGGTCATGTTCATCATTCTACATCATATTAAAAGAAAATATTGAAGTATTATTTATTGCAGGAATGGTTAATGTCAAATTTGTGGTCCTGGACAAAGTGTAATCGACTGACCAGTGTCTTTCTATCCAGAGGTAGTTGTGAAAAACCATATTTTGCACAATGCGATTTATCAATAAACCGCATCGCGTCTGTTTCAGTGTTTCAACAGGGAAGTTTTCCGGAATTCTGGATACTTACGCAGGTAAATACCGTTTAACGATTCTCTGTAGAAACACATTGACTAAAACCTCATTCTACATCAGGTTAAGACAGTGATGTCAGCCGCGCCGCAATGTAAGAATAGAGATTATACATGGAAGTATAGTACAAACAATACAAAACTGTATTTATTTATTTATTTATTTATTTAAAAACAGGGAAGCCCATTCAACAATGTGTTGGTCTCCCATGGGGCCCTGTGACAGTGTACATAGCATAACATAACAGTTATAACAATTCATTTACATAGCAACATCATAACATAAGAGAGGCATAAATAAATTAGTAAGTACATGTGAAGGAAATAATGAAACATACAATTGACAATAAAAGTACAATTATTTAAAAAGCAGATGACGTGAAAGTTATAAGACGTGTATTGTTACAATTACAATTAGCCAAAATCTGTAAAATTAAGAAAGTAAGCTGAAGTTGTGAGTCGAACAAAAGAATCAAAATAGAGGGCCGAATGTAAATTACGTAAGTTAATGAGGTGCAGCTTAAAAAGAAGGGTCATGATTAGCTAATGCTAAATGCTTCTTCAAATGAAATTTAAATGATGCAAGGCTAATTTGAGATCTTATTTCAGTTGGTAGGTTATTATATAGGGAAGGGCCGTCATAGCATAATGCGTTTTTACGGTATTCTGTGCGACATTTAGGGAGTACGAGATCGCCTCTTGCTGATTGTCGGGTGTTAATTTTGTGAAATTCACCAAGTTGGAGAAAAAACTTGCCAAAGTAGTCAGCAGATAAGTTGTGAATGCATTTATACATGAAGACACATCTGAAATATTTGACACGTTGATTAAATGGTAACCATTTTAACTCCGTAAACATATCTTTAGAAGGAGTGTACATGTTGCAATTTAGAATAAGTCTCGCAGCCCGTTTTTGAAGTTTAATGATTTTGTTGGTCTGCGTTTTTGAACGGTTTCCCCAAATTTCGCAGCAATAGTCCATTTGCGATTGGATTAAACAATTATATAATAATTTTATAGTGTCATTGTCTATAAATGGACGGATTCGTTTTATCATTGCCAGACCCGCAAATACCTTTTTGCAAACAGAGTTAACATGATCATTCCACATAAGGTTCTGGTCAATAACTACTCTGAGACATTTTATACTGGAGCAATGCTCTATATCTGTCCCATCATAGGTTAAAGAGATGCCTTCAACTGAAAAGAATTTATTTTTGGTTTACTTCCAATAAGGATGAATTTAGTTTTGTCTACATTTAAACCTAATTTGTTATTAACTATCCAATGATGGATATTATTTATGTCTTCCTGTAATTTTATTTGAATTTCATTAAGGGAAGAACCTGTACAATACAAAGTAGTATCATCGGCGTACATTATAAGACTCCCATTCTTTACCACTTTTACCATGTCATTGATGTATATAAAAAATAAGAGGGGTCCCAGTATCGACCCTTGAGGTACGCCCTGATTTAAAATAAGTTGATCAGAATTAGATTGTCTAATTACAACATGTTGCTTTCTATTTGATAGGTATGAATTAAACCACGACAATGCAGTAGGGGACAATCCTATAAGCTGTAGTTTATTTAACATTATAGATGTATCTACCGTGTCGAATGCATGCCTTAGATCTATAAAAAGAGCACCAACCACCAGTCCTTCATCGATGGCTTTTAGCCATGACTCATTAAGTGCGCCTAGTGCTGAGGTCGTCGAGTGACATGGTCTGAACCCGAACTGTACTTCTGTTAAAACATCATTTGCAATTAAAAAGTCATAAAGTTGTTTGTGTACTATTCGTTCGATAATTTTACTGACAGCGGGAAGTATCGATATCGGACGGTAATTGGTCATCGAATTTACATCTCCTTTCTTAAATAAGGGGAGCACTTTTGCCTGTTTCCATTCATCAGGAAAGGTGCCACTATTGAATGATAAATTTATCAATTCAGTGAGGAACGTAACAATTTCATTTCCGGCACTCTTAAGTAATTTTACACTTATTTCATCTACCCCGGTTGCTTTAGAAATATCTAAAGTTGAAATTAATTTTTTAACAGAATCACAATCAATTTGGTCAAATTCAAAAACACCCAAGGTAGAAGCACACATATTAAGGTGACTTTTGGATAATATTGAAGAACAGTTACCTGGATCAACGTTTGTAACATTTGGTAGCTGTTCTCTTGCATTAAGATTAATAAGGTAATCATTAAAGGCATTGGATATGCTAACGTCATCTTGATAAGTTTGACCATTAATATGTAAGGCACTTGGGAGTGCAACACGTAGTTAAGGGATCAGATGACGTATGCATTTCCACATAGGCCTACTTTTGTAATCATTCGAGTTAGACTTAATCTGTGACTTAAAATATTGACTCTTACTATTTCTCAAAGAAATGTTGACTTCATTCCTCAAAGATTTGTAGGAGGTCCAAAGAACATTATATTCATGTTCATTTGAGCTATTCAACTTCTGCTTCATTAGCAAACAAGTTTTATATACCCTTATCTCTTTTGTACAGGATCGGGATTATTTCTCACCCTAACCTTTTTAACAGGGGCAAGAGAGTGAGCTATTGATATGAAAATAGTCTTCCATTTAGCCCAGTAGTTAGTAGTAATCAACATTTTTAGTATCATTGAGAACATCCCATGTGGCTTGAGATCATGATGATGTTACTTGACTGTCTTGATTTCTATTTTTTCTGCATTTATCATTTTTTTTATGTCACAAAAAATCAAATTTGCCTAAGCCTAAGGCGAGCTCTGCCAGAAATGGATTAAGCCAAGGCAAGCGGTAGCGAGTGATCACTTTTGCTCGCCTTGGCCTTGCAAGTTGCATTTTGAGTCCCTGAGCCTGATCGAGGCTGAGCGGACAGCGGAGCATATCCCTCATTCCCTGTCCCGGCTGAATTGAATAGAAATAGACTGATTTTCGGTCTAGCCTGATTCTAGCTGATTAATGGAAATTATGGAAGGAAACGTGTGAAACATTCATTCACCGATTGGATAGATCTTAATGCCGTCAATCATTAATCTCTAACCGTACCGTTCTTACAGAAGTCGGCGCAAATGCACTTTCGCACCTGCTCTACAATGGTCTGCACCGTGCAGACCGAATCAGGATGCGAAAACGCACTAACCGTGAATAATGTCGTTAAAAAGTTATTAAAACCTGAATAATTTCTGGGAACCTCAGTCTCATTCTCAAATGTTTGAAAGTTAGCTTCCAATTACCTTTTAAACTGAGAAGAAGGAGATCACTGTCTACGACGTTAAGCCGTGAAATGTAATTATTGTGGGATCATGTCCATGTCAACAAACGAAGACGAAGTCAACAAACAAATCTCGCGCCAGCTGGTCCGGTTTGGATTGAAAATAGCGCTTCTTCCATTATGGTATCGGCAATCAGTCATAATTGCCGATGTCATTATAATTTACCCGGGATTATATTCACTCTTGAACAAATTCACATTTCTGTCTCTTTCTTTCTTTCTTTCTTTCAGTTCACCTCTGAGGCTAAATTTAGCAGTCAATATATTCGACGAGTTCAACATGATACATATAACAGTAAGATAGTTTTTTCACTGGTTTACACTGCACATATAGATACAATGTTTTGTTCTGTGTATATACAGTGTATATCATGTGTGTAAACCAGTAAAAAGGTCATTTCCTTTATGGACAACAAAGTTATTCAATTCAATTCACTTCAATAATAACACAATTTTACACTAGGCCTACCTTTCTGGTTGAATTATAGGCCTAATCACACATGAAAGTTCCACCTTTCTCTGTTCAGTGCAATCTAATAACATTAATTTATATTTCTTTCCGCCATCTTCTCATTATTTCAAAGCTAGCTATTCCATTTTCAAACTCTTCCTGTACTCTTAAACTTTTCCTTCCATGATTTTCGTTTACAAAGATTCCCGTCGTTTAATATGACAATAAAGTTTCCGTTTATTTATAGTCTACATTAATAATTCCTTTCGAGTAATATTCATAAGTTCATGACATCATCGAGATACAATGTCATGAATATTCGGTTAAGGCATGGTTAAAGTGTCAAAGAAACACTGCGGTGACATGTTTTTTCGCCAATTAATTTTAACAATATCAGAAAATGAGATATGTTTGAGGTAAATCATCCATCGAAAAATGGAAGGGTTATAATTATATGACTGTTTAATCATTATGGAACATAATGACGTAAGATAGTTTTTTCCCATGTCAAGGGGTTTAAACTGATGTGTCTGCAGTCTGATGATAATAATCACTTTCAATCATGGATGAAAAATGGCTCAACCAAATTCCTTTGTCTGACCAGAGAAAGCCTTCCAAGCTCCAAGTAAACAAAGTAATTTCAATTTTACAATATAGTAGATTACAAAAATGGTAGAAATTTTCAAACTCCAGAGTGTATATATTTTTAGATTTTCTCATAAAACCGTTTTCGTAGGCCTACCATGCATAACATATCATATAGGCAACGGGGCACAGAATATAGCTATACAGTGTAAATGCCGTAATGTGGGGTTGACTATAATCCATTGTTGATGATATTTACCTCTCTCTGCATGTAAATATTTTTTGTTGTTCTGCTCTGAAGCGCCTTGAGCATCTAATCAAGATATAGATGGAAAGTGCGCTATACAAATCTCATGTATTATTCAGGGGCGGATCCAGCTCCCGCCAATAGGGGGGGGGGCCGAATTTTTTTTCACCCGAATTTTCCCCGACCGGCCGCTCAAAGTTGATTTTTGTTTGTTTCAGGGGTTGTCTCAGTGGCGTAATGAGCCAACAATTTTGAGGGGGCATGATACGGCATTTTGCGTAAAATTAATAAGAAGTTACAAAAATCAAAGTTTGTGATAGATTTTGACATAACATTTGAAAAATTATAGGCCTATATTTTACACTTATCCCTTTCCATTTCTCCCCATTTTCTTGGTCGTGATTTTTTTTTTTTTTTTTTTTTTTTGGGGGGGGGGGCAAAACGCCGATGTACTAGCAGTCATTTCTTAGCTTTATTCTTATAAAACAACATTAAAAAATGTAATAATCTCATACAACCTGTAAGCCCTATTTGAATAGTGCGAGCAAGAGCTGAAAATTTTTGGAATTTCATGTATTTTGTCCTGAAAATTGAATATTCTGGGCAGTGTTTGTGAACATGAACAAGATGCGTATGTAACTAATTACTGCGAGCACGAAGCGCGAGCAGAAATTTTTAATATAGGTTCTGGCTTGATCGAAAGGGACCTGCTGAGGACGATTTGCAGTTAGCCATTAATTAAGACGATACACATTTCAACTTCTAGATAATGCCAGCGTGAAGCGCGAGCTGAAAATGTTCTGACATTCCGACCTAAAAAAATGACAGTCTAAGCACTTTTTGAAATAAACCCGAAGGAGACAAATGATTGGAGGGGCACTGTATTCTTTGTAAACAATGCTATGTGACCAGTGGCGTACCTAGGATTTTCCACAGGGGGGGCAAAACCGTCCGCCAAAAAATGTGACAAGCAAAAAAAAAAAAAAAAAAAAAGGTCTTCGATCAAAAAAAAAGGATCTTGTACCAGAAAAAAATTGACAAGCAAAAAAAAAAAAAAAAAAAGGTCTTCGATCACAAATAAAGGATTTCGTACCTAAAAAAAATTTGACAAGCAAAAAAAAAAAAAAAAAAAAAGGTCTTCGATCACAAATAAAAAATTTCGTACCAGAAAAAAATTGACAAGCAAAAAAAAAAAAAAAAAAAAGGTCTTCAAGCTCGTCAGGGGGGGCATTGAAGGTTTTAAAGCTCGTCAGGGGGGGCAAAAAAGGTTTTTCAAGCCCGTCAGGGGGGGCAAAGATACGTTTTTGCATGGGTTTTGACTCGTCAGGGGGGGCAGAGTGCCCCCCCTGCCCCCCCCCCGTAGGTACGCTAGTGTATGTGACCCTCCAATGCTTTGTCTCCTCCGGGTCACGGTCCGCCACTGGGTATAGGTATAAAACTAAATCATTGATGCGCGCGCGAAGCGCGAGCGGAAAAAATTGAGATTTCAGACCTAAAAATCGGACACTCTTCATGTTTTGTAAATCATGGAAAAGGAAGTTCCTACATTAATAATGCGAGCGCAAACTATTTCAACACATTTTGAACAAAGATCAAGCTGCGTATTTCAATAAAAATGTGTGCGCCTGTTTTAGAGTTAGACAGAATCTGGGCATGCATTCTGAATACATTTCATTTTTTATCATGCGAGTGCAAAGTGATATTCCGGTATGAAAAGGGTGAATTTAAGCAATATCTAAAGCACTGTGTAGGGAAATTGTGAAGTATATGTGGATAGCACTTAGTAAATACTGCGAGTGCGAAGCGCGAGTTGATACTTATTTTGACCTTGGACCAGGACATTCTCCTAAGGACATTTTGTCATCATATGAAAATGATGACTATCTTCCTATTCCTCTTCCTAAGCGCGATATGAAACTTGTCGATATTCCTTTCTGAAAAAGGGACAATTTAGTAGGAATTCATGAAAAAAAATTATATTTATTAATGTAATAAGCCTAATAAATGAGTGAAATTTGTTAACATTTGAGGCCTGAAAACTGGATATTCTAAGCACTTTTGTAATCATGAATAGGATTTATGAGTTGAAATATTTTAACTATTAATGCGAGCGCAAATCGCGAGACGAAATTTTTGATAAACTCTCACTGTTTAAAATGGGGATTTTAAGTAGTTTCTTATATCATTAATATGTAAAGAATCGTATGGAATAAACAAAGACAATATGTAGGCCTACTTGGCAAATCAAATAATGCGAGCGCACAGCGCAAAAAGCTGCAAATGATATTCACACCATAAAACGGACATTTTACAGAGCACAAAAAAAAATCAATTTGTAAATCAAACAAATAATAAAAGCTCGATGTCCGAGCTGAAATATGTTCTATATTGACTTCAAAACTTGATATTTTAAGCTACAGCGCGAAGCGCGAGCGAAATGAAATATATATTTTACATCATTTTCCAAGTCTTCCCCTGACCTTATTTTATTCACTCGTCTCCCTACTCTTATTTTCTTATTTTGCTCTCCCTTTTTCCTCTTTCTTTCCTCTTTTTTTCTTTATTTCCCCCTTTTTTCTTTTTTTTGCTCCGCCAATAGGGGGGGCGGGCCCCTTGGGCCCCCCCTGGATCCGCCTATGTTATTATTATTGTTATTATTATTATTATTATTATCATCATCATCATTGTTATTTATAACGTGTACGTTGGCAAATTTACACATTGAAAGGTCACTTATAGATACCATAAATCATTTTTATTCCAAAGTTTATCGACAACTTTAGTTTTTTACTCATCTCTAACGGCGGCTGCTATGGATTCCTGCAGTTTGCGTGCATGCATTAGACGCTCTGCATGCATAAGCACTCAACGTCCACTCATCAAACGGAACATCACCATGGCTCCCGCTCCACCTTCGCAAGATGATTTGGAAGGATATTGGGGCCCTCCAACATCTACACTTGATTGGTGTGAAGAGAATTATGTGACATCTTATTACATTGCAGAATGGTGTAAGTGACATTCAAACTCATTTCCCAATTTCTCCAGTCCAGTTGCCCTCCTGGCCCGGCCCAGCGCGCTGTGCTTGGCCAACGGAATGCCGCATCACATACCGCCTAACCGGCCCGCGTCCCGCTCAGCGACTTTCCAGTATATGGCACTTGGCAGGTTTCTGTGTTCGCGGCTTCGTCGCAAATGGCAATAGTAGGTTAGTAGTTCAATCAAAACAAAATATTTGACCATGCATTCCAATGTCACAAAATGTGACAGCTGTCCATTCTTGTCACCTATAAAATATTATTAAATGAAATAATTTTTTGTTCATGTTTGTAATTGTATGGTGGACACCAAGACAGTCTGCACACTGCACGGACTTACCTCGAGCGAAGTTTGTGCAGGCTCACCCAAGGGTTCATTACATGCCACCACGCACAGAAAATTCAAGCCATAGAAGTCGTGTGTTGTGGACCCAAGAAGTGAGATCCCAGCACGCGCGACCCACTAGTTAGAAATCCACTGCCAAACGCGGTTCGTGGTGCGAGGTTAGTATACTAATACTAACCTCGCACTACGTGTGAGTGGTGCAGGCTCCACTCCTCTTCACTACCGCGCATGCGATGTTTTGAAATCGGCAGCCAATTATTTATATTATGTGTGAGGAACTTCATGTTGGCTTTAAATCACCAATTTTGAGACTGATAGAAGCATGGAAAAGAAGTGAAATTTTGTGTAAAGTAAGAATATTAGTTTTAATGTTTTTAAAGATCGTGATGTTGCATGAATTTTATATTTTCCCCCCATAAAATCCCACCTTTGACTTTGTCACTCGGAATATCAGATCGAGTTCACGGTCTCGAAGTTCGGGTAGGTGGAGCGTAGTGTAGCGGTAGTAAAGTGGAGTGGAGCCTGCACAAACTTCGCTCGAGTTAGCGCTGACTGCGCACCTGTCGATTTGAGGACTTGGGATTTACCTTGAATGTCTTTTTATTTTACAAAATCTTTAAGTTGATAATGTTCCTTATTAGTTATGAGTGAGTGTGCCAAATATCTCATAAGAATTTGAAAGAAATATATGATTTTCTTTGAAAAAACCTCAGGCAGTCATTTCCAGATTGAACAAACAAATAGTACCCCATGTCTGCGCACCCATTCACTTTGCACGCGATCCAGGGATTTTGATGAGAAAGGCTGCAATTTAAGGCTGTCACATTAAATGCCCAAAATTCATTATTTTCCACCATTTTGAGTCAGATTTTTTAATGAATATATATTGCATGTGTATAGTTTGTGTTCCTTGCGTATCTTCTTTTACTAGAATTGCGCAGAAACGTGTATGCGCAGACAAGGGGGACTACGCAGAATTAGGGGAACTTGCCATACTAATTCATTGGGATTTGGGGTTATTTTTAAAATAAAAAAGTATGGTGGTGTGACCTTAATATGTGCGTAACGTAATTTTGTGCTAAGTCGGATATCTCATTTTGAAAAACTGATATCACCAACAGAAAAAGCGACACAAAATTATTCAGTATGATAATTTTCTTGAAGGTAGTCTAAGGTCAGGTCTCAAATTTGTTAAAATATTGGCAAACTTCAGCAAATTTTGTTATATTTTTCATCCGTTCCGAGGAAATCTAAACTTCTCGACGAGCATCAAGAAATAGCCAGTTTGCAAGCAGGTTTCCAAATATTAAAGTAGGCCTAAGTAAAATGTGATACCAACCAAATTTATGGCATTTTAAAGGGATGGTCCGGGCTGAAAGTATTTATAGCAGAGTAGAATTCACTGAGCAAAATGCCGAAAATTTCTTTCTAAATCGGATAACAAATAACAAAGTTATTGAATTCTAAAGTTAAGCAATATTTTGTGAAAACAGTCATCATGAATATTCATTAGGTGGGCTGATGATGTCACATCCCCACTTGTTCTTTTGTATTTTTTATTATATGAAATTAGGTTTATTCAACTTTTTTCTTCCAAGAACTAGCAAAATTGGATTGACAACTGATTTAGTGCATTAGATATTTATATTGCTGCAACTTATTTCATTATAAGGGAGATATATTATTCACGCAAGTATGAAATAATTATGATTTTATAAGAAAATGGAAAGTGGGGATGTGACATCATCAGCCCACCTAATGAATATTCATGACGACTGTTTTCACAAAATATTGCTAAACTTTAAACTTCAATAACTTTATTATTTGTTATCCGATTTTGATGAAATTTTCAGCATTTTGCTCAGTGAATTCTACTCTACATGTATGTATTAAGATATAAATATTTTCAGCCTGGACAATCCCTTTAACCTCCATCTGATACAATTATCTGACCTTTGTCTGCTTGATTTCTTTTTCTAAAGCTTTGCAAAACAATCGTTAAGGTCACACTTTTTTTATGACACATTTTCAGCCGAGCGCGCACAAGTCGATCGCCACAGAATTTTAAGATCACGATACCAGTGAAACCCTTGACCTGCTTTATAATTCCGCCAAGCAAATTTGACTTTGGGATCTTGCCCTCCGTTTGTGTGAACTGTGAGAAATTTTTGATTGAAAATCAACTTGATTATAAGTTTTTAAATATGAACAAAATTATGGTCACCCCATTATACATTCATGACAGACGCATAAATGTGAGATGAAGCCCAGTGGCAGTGGATTAACCCATAAAATGCAGAAATTGAATTTGATTAGTTCCTCCTGCGAACTGTGCCAACTCTTCAAATGTCACTAAATACCACCAGGTTGGGAGCTGAACAGAGAGGAAAAGAAGATCTTGCATTCAGAACTGAACCATATATGTAAAATTATATTTACAAAGAACATGAAGATAATTGATAAGTTAAATTAGATAATGGTGAATTTGTAAAATTATATCTTTCATCACTTTCACCTTCAGGAGAGTATTTACTCTCAGAGTCAGAGACATTGATTCATTGCATTCTCTAATTGATTTCACATTCCAATTTCCATTAATGTTCCATCATTTACACAAATAGTAATGACAATAATGTAGACCTAATTCTATAACATTATTTTTTAAACCTACACATAATAGCTCTAAAGGTCAAGTCTATACCATTTGTTTACCTCCACTGCCCTGCCTGTGGGGAATCTACATTAAATCTATGTCAATGCAGTACACAGCATACAATAATTGCATTAAAATATCACTTTTGTAACCAAAAAAATACAAATTTTCATACAGTTGCAATTTATTTTTCATAATTAGTAACTTAGGGATCATTTTTGTATTCACCAGAGTGCTAAAAAAAATGAATTTTGGGCATATTTTTTTGTACGCCCTCCATTGGTGGAAAGTAAAATTGCAAGAACATTGTCATTTTCAATCTCTATTTTTAATTTAGAAAAGATAGTGAAAAGAATTGAATTTATTTAGGAGCCAAGTTATGTGACGAATAGCTGTAAATGGAAACTACCAGTGTAAAAAAAATCAAGTATTTGTCCCCAAGAACAAGACAAAATAAGCCAAACATTGCCAATTGTATTTCCCCACTCGGAGTAAGTAGTAACAAAGAACAAGGTTTTATCATAACTTTGTTCATTGAATGAGTGGTCTATACAGTGTACTGTGTACCATTAGAAGTTTCATTGAAAGCGGATCTGTAAAATATGAAAGATCTTTAAAAATATCTTGGTTTCACTAATTTTTCACAAAACAGTAGTGTGCACACAAATGTTGTTGGTATGCAAATGAGGGAAATGATGAGGTCACACAATTTTTTATTTATTAAATCAAATATGTCATTTTATTTTTCATAAAACTTGGCTTTGTGCTTAGTGATAAATATTTGAAGAACTTTTTTTTTTAACTGAGTGAAACTTGAAAATATTGTCACTTTTAATATCATTTTACATCTGATTTATTGTTTTTTTTTTTTTTTAATCCTCAGTGGTGTGTATGTTCATGTTATAATGTTTCTCTTCATGATCATGTCAACTTGTGATGAAGATTTCCTAGATATGTTAAGATATGTAAATTTTATTTAAAGGAGAATGAAACTCTTGGAGCAAGTTAGCTTTTGTGAAAGCAGAAAAATCAAAGAATAAGATCAACAAAAGTTTGAGTAAAATAGGACTAGAAATAGAAGAGTTATGAGCATTTGAATGTCGAGATCACTAATGCTATGGAGATCCTCCAATTGGCAATGCGACCAAGATCTATGATGTCACAGATGAACAACTCTCCCCTTTTGGACACTGAAAATATACCCCAAAACATCTCTTTTTGCTCATTCTAATCATATCTTCCAAGTCCTTTGGAAGCGCATAGAGACGTTATTTATAATGTGTTATGCGCTATACAAGAACTGTCTATTATTATTATTATTATTATATGACAAACGATTCATAAATGATATAATGTTGTGAAACCTCTGTACTTGTCCTCTCATAAAGAGAACACCTCACCTTGTGATAGACTCTATATAAATGTGAGAATATTATAAGTGAAATAAGTACTAAAGTAATGAGGGAGTTGTACGTGTGTGACATTACAGATCTTGGTCACATTGCCAATGGGAGGATCTACATGGCATTAGTGATCTCAATATTCAAATGCTCATAACTTTCTTATTATTCATTCAATCTTCCTCAAACTTTCAACAATATGTTTCTTTGATTTTTCTCTTTGATATGGATTCAGCTGGTTTCAAGGGTTTCATTCTCCTTTAATTTTTTTTATTTTTAGAAAAATTTTGTGTACAGATGATATACATGTATTTTCACTTTTCATGTGCATTCTGGGTTTTTTTTCTTTCTGCAGGGAATACGTTATCCAACCTATTCATGATTGTGCTCCCTATAATCTCCAGTGTATACATGTGGAAAGAGAATGTGGAAATGAGATATATCTGGGCTAACCTTAGCTTATTAGGTAAGGGTTGATAAAATCTGCAATTAATAAAAGTTCATATTTTATGTTTTAGGCAGCCTATAAAGTGGAGAAGTAGTAGTAGAAGAAGTGGTAGAATGGCTGTATTTCTGTAGTAGCAGCAGCAGCAGCAGCAGTAGTAGTAGTAGTAGTAGTAGCAGTAGCAGTAGCAGTAGAAGAAGTAGTAGTAGAAGTAGTAGTAGTAGTAGTAGTAGTAGTAGTAGTAGTAGGTAGTAGGTAGTAGTAGTAGTAGTAGTAGTAGTAGTAGTAGTAGTAGTAGTAGTAGTAGTAGTAGTAGTAGTAGTAGTAGGCAGCCTATAAAGTGGAGAAGTAGTAGTAGAAGAAGTGGTAGAATGGCTGTATTTCTGTAGTAGCAGCAGCAGCAGCAGCAGTAGTAGTAGTAGTAGTAGTAGCAGTAGCAGTAGCAGTAGAAGAAGTAGTAGTAGAAGTAGTAGTAGTAGTAGTAGTAGTAGTAGTAGTAGGTAGTAGGTAGTAGTAGTAGTAGTAGTAGTAGTAGTAGTAGTAGTAGTAGTAGTAGTAGTAGTAGTAGTAGTAGTAGTAGTAGTAGTAGTAGTAGTAGTAGTAGTAGTAGTAGTAGTAGTAGTAGTAGTAGTAGTAGTAGTAGTAGTAGTAGTAGTAGTAGTAGTAGTAGTAGTAGTAGTAGTAGTAGTAGTAGTAGTAGTAGTAGTAGTAGTAGTAGTAGTAGTAGTAGTAGTAGTAGGAGGAGGAGGAGGAGGAGGAGGAGGAGGAGTAGGAGGAGGAGTAGTAGTAGTAGTAGTAGTAGTAGTAGTAGTAGTAGTAGTAGTAGTAGTAGTAGTAGTAGTAGTAGTAGTAGTAGTAGTAGTAGTAGTAGTAGTAGTAGTAGTAGTAGTAGTAGTAGTAGTAGTAGTAGTAGTAGTAGTAGTAGTAGTAGTAGTAGTAGGAGGAGGAGGAGTAGTAGGAGGAGTAGTAGTAGTAGTAGTAGTAGTAGTAGTAGTAGTAGTAGTAGTAGTTCTCATCAAAGTCATACCAACATTTCTTCTAAGGAGAAATGTTGGGCTTGTCATTTTATGATAAAAGAAGAAGCAATGTGCGATTACATGTATGTGCCCAATATCTGCACACTTGTGCATTACTCTAGAGATGTTGATGAGAAAGACAGCACTTTAACCCCCTGGATAGCATGAATGAAATAAACTATAATTTCCCCCGATTTTTAGTGTGATTTTTTTTAACAGCATCCTCTCTGATTCATGTGAAAAAAATATTTATGTTGTGTGTCTTAAAGTTGTAGTCAAGCCTGAGAAATTATTTCTTTCTTTTATTCATTTTCTCACTTTGCAGTTGTTGGGATTGGCTCATGGTGTTTTCATATGACATTGTTATATGGCATGCAGGTAAACAAAGCAAAGTGAAAGTTCATTCTGATGTCAAGTTGGTTTTGATACAAGATTTATTAGATGTGGTGAATATCCTGTAAAATTGAAAGAGAAAGGATTTTGTGATGTCATGCATGGTAAATACATGTAAATCTATATTCAATAGTGTGCTTTTATATCAGAAAATGGATCCCTTTAACTCATGTTTTGCTATGAAGAAATATACATTATAAATTATTGGGAAAAAATACATTTTAGTTTCAAATGAAATCAACTTCATGTCAGGGTGATCTTCCACTACAATTATTATTCTTGTACCGTATTATTAACTAAAATGTACAAGTTTATGCTGCATAGACTACTCTTCTTTATTGTTCTAGAAGCAAACATCCATTGCTATGTCTTTATAGCACAGAATTCATAGAGGCGTGCATGCTCAAAATTTCTTCTTTTTTACCTGCTCTTTCTGAATATTTTTCTTTAAGGGAACTTTTTTAGTGATTTCAGCCCTTTCTATACTTTTTTTTATATTTTTGATGTGTTATATAGTGCATGCAACCATACATGTACATCTTATACGTCTGTGCTTTTTTAAGCCCCCCCCCCCATCCCCTGTACTTGACAGAGTTACACTCCACATACTTGTCATGTACTTTTATAGTACAGTGTTGGTATGTTGTTGATAAGCCATTGTAACGCAACTTCATTGTCCCTTACAAGCTTCTGGCACTTGAATCTATTCTCTGATATAAAGCCGTTAGTAAAATACCTTTCTATTGATTTCCTAATGTTTTGTTCACCATAATGCAAACTCTGAAGAGAGTTCAACAAACTTTTGGAGCAATTTGTTTGCTCAACCAATGAATGAATCGATCCTCTTCATTCATGCAATCACTATGAGACTAGCCATATACTTATCTCATCTAGTGTTAGCTCCAACCTAACCAATGTAATTTCTATTGGAAAGAAGACCCTCGGGTTGAAGTAAAAACACTTTTTTTATCAATTTCTTTCTCCTTATTTGAAAACTGTATGTAGCATACTTGTTATCTTAGAAAATGACCATTTTAGTAATGTACCAACCTTTTGGAGGGTCTTTTCACTGTCCATCTTTTCATATAACAATCTTTTTTTTTTGCCAAGGACATTTTCCCAAACAACAACAAAATCACAAATTTTTAGTCATTTTTCTTCTTACAGCAATTAGGTAATTTCTTGCCAAGGATTTTTTTTCAATAATTCAATAATTTTCTGCCCCCCTCACCTTAGAGGAAACCCTGAATCCACCCATGATTTTATCCATTCATTAAGATCACATCAGGACCCCAAATCATAAAATTTATAATTGAATATTTTGTATAGCTAGTGTACACCCAGGACAAAGGTGTGCCAAAGATTTTTTTAGCTTGTTCCTATTTTATGAAGTTAATGATTTAATTTTGGCTGGCCCATTGCAGAAATGAAAGATAAATATGAGCAAATATGTATAATTATATGCCAATCCTTTATTAAGCTATCACAAAAAGTTAATGTTTGATGAGATGAGTGATTGTTACTAGTTACGCTGGTTTGTGAACTCTGTTTACCCTTGGCAGTTGGTATTTGGTGTAATTAGAAAAGACGCTGTTTAAACATTCTTAGTGGATGGCATTAGGTCTGTTTACACCTGCCAAATTAGGGGAAAAAATACATACACCTACTATGAACTATGTCAATGGATCGTGTTCACACTCTTGTAATATCAGGGCCCCGTCCTACAAAGAATTGCGATTGATCCGATCAATCACAACTATGGATGGCCAGCGATGTCAACATCTATTAAGCATGTTTGATCAAAATATTTTCTAACTATGATGTATTTTCATGCATTCATTGTTTTCTTGAAAATTCACTGTACTTCTCTTTGTTTACAAAGGACATTCTGCAAATTTCCTGTAGAAAAAAATTATGACACTGATGGATCAATCGTAACTCTTTGTAAGACGGGGCCCAGGTATGCTAACGAGAGTGAAATCAATAGTACTTAGAGAATTTGAAGTTGTGAATATATCCAAAGACCACATTGCAAGAACTTTTGCAGGATTTCTGCTAAGTTCTTGAAGATGTTTACACTCAACAATTTGATCTACTTTTGACTTGTTTGAAGGTCCATCATATGTTAATGTTAATTGATTGATTGTATAATTATGTCACTTTCATACCTTGTTATACGCCCGTCCTAGATGGGACATATTATTTATTTTAATTTCATATTATTGATCAGTTTTGGTGTGAAACAATTTCAATTTCAAGCAAGAAATATAACAAAATTAATTCATCATATCAAATGAAAGGTGAGGCATGTAAGAATGTGGGTCATTTTGCATGCTCCTAAACTACAAGAACTTCATCTGTTCAGGCAGATGTGAATGCATGAAATCATTATCAGATACTTGACAAATCTTTGTAAAATACAGGGATAGGACAAATGCATGTAGGTCTGCTGAGTGCAAACTTTGCTGTGGAAATTCAATAAGGCATTGTACATGCACATGTATGCAGCATAATCACATGACAAGCTAGGCCATTTAAATTTAAAAAAAAATCAATATTTGTAATGCTGTAGAAAACTTTTGTTAGAAATCTGAGCCTTTTCCTTTGAAAGATTCATTTTGAAGTCTGTCTATATTAAAAGCTTTGGTAAAACTTCAATAATGTGTAAACTTGAAAACTGGGGAATTATTTGTGTTGGTTCACCAAAACTTCAAGAGGGTTTATTAGAGTTCATTATAAAAACAATTTGTTATTATTATTATTATTATTATTATTATATTTACAAAATTACATTACTTTTTTTGCAGAGGTGCACTCATATACTTTGCTTCTAAAAAGTTGTGACTTTAAAACCCCCTTTCTTATCATAACCCATTTTGTGAATTTAAGCAATATGTTTTTTTTTTCACCAATTGAATATTTTAGTTTCTCTTTCTATGATTGCAGTTGCTTGATGAGCTTCCTATGGTTTGGGGATCAATAGTCATGATTTACATCAGGTAATTAATATTTCTTGATTTTATGATGATTGTTGTGGTGTAAGAGATAAAAAGTATTGTATATTTTGCAGGTTTGCGGCTAGAGGGGGATATGAATGGAACAACTGAAGGTAGTGAAAAAAAGAAGCCTGGAGAAGGAGATTAAACTATATCCTCATTCTGTTGTATATTTGCTTTTTCTTGGAAATTGGTTTTGGCAGCTCTTAGGGCAAAGATCTAGAAAAGTTGGTTGAACCAGAACATTTTTATTTGGTGAATTATTGGCTATTTGGAGGTGAGCGCGAAAATCAGCCGTCGTCGCTCTATTCTGTATTTCCTACAAAGATGACTTTTTTTTTCTAGGAATCATGAAAATAATTTTAGTAAGTAGGAAAAGGACAACAATGAATTCAGTAATGGGGGTAGTTATGGTGATGAGGCTGATGATGATGATGAGGATAATGATGATGATGATGAGGCTGATGGTGGTGGTGGTGGTGGTGGTGATGATGATTATGATGCTAAATATGATGGTGGTGATAATGATGATGAGGCTGATGATTAGTCTGTAGGCACAGACCCGGATTGAAATTTGATCAGCTAGTGTGTCTCCATGCAAAGACTAGCACATACAAAACTTGCTGTTTCAATTGACCTTCAGTACACAAGGCATGAGTAGGCTGCACATTCAGACCCATAACTCGAGTGAAGGGTTTGCACAGCAGACTAGCTGATGATGATGAATGATGATGATGATGGTGATGGTGATGGTGGTGGTGGTGTTGATGATGATTATGATGATGATGATGATGATAATGATGATGATGATGATAAGGCAAAATGATGATTGTTGTTTGTTTTTTTCCTCCAGTTTTGAGAGCTGTGAAAAACCAGGGAATTTGAACACAAAGCTCCTTACAGCTCTGTTCATCTACTGTTTATTAATAACCATCATTTACCTCACAGCCGTCAATCCTCTTATTCATCAGGTAAGATTGATTATACACTCTAATACTGTTGTTTAAAATGTATAAGCATGTTGTTTATTAAACCTGTCACTCTAACAACCAATTTGTTTTACTGCGTAATAATTTGTTTAAACAACTTGTTTAAAAGTTTGAACAACTTGTCCATTTCATCACCACCATACTTTCGATGTCTTCGAGTGGGTGTTTCATATTAAAAGCTGTTTGTAAGTTAAGAGCAACTTTCAAAACGACTGGTGAACCTTTCTTACGCGCTAAATAATCACCAATGAACATTTAATGGTGAATTTTATTTACCACAAGAACGGATCATCAGTCGTTTTTAAAGTCACTGTTATCTTACAAACAGCTTTATGAAACAGGCCCCATGTATGGTAAATGAACTTGAGATCTGCTACCAACAATAATACGTCCATTTCTAATACATTATGTTTGTATTATGAGTAATGATATTACCATACATTGTAATGATATTACCATACATTATAAGGATATATTTGGTCAAATAAAGTTTGCAAATATATTGATAAATTATTGTAGAGTAGTAATAATCTTAATTTAATTTCATTACTAAGCACTACTCAACTTATTTTGTTTTTAAATATAACAGACTGTACATCTTTTCAGCAAGCTTAATTTTTCTACCTTTAAAACTTGTTTTTGTTGATTTATTTCCCACTTTAGGTTGGATATGGGTTTTTAGTAGTGCTACTGGTTGGGCGTGGTATATATATGTTACGGTAAGAGAGAGATTAAGTTTTGATTGATGTCATATCATCTCTTCACCTCTCATATTTCATCACATGGTAGTCTGAGTAATAATTCTTTCTATTTGGGGACTAGCTTAAAGGGAACAGTTAACCCTTACAGCGCATGGGTTCGGATAAAAGCAGAACAAAGGTGTATAGATGAAGGAATCACTTTGAAGAAAAAAAAACAACTAAATAACCAGCATTTTTTTTTTGGTGAAGTTTGGATTTCCCGAAGTCATATTTATGATTAGCTCCCCTAATAATTTCATAAAGGCTTGTTTCCATGCAAACTAAAAATATCTTCAATACCTGTGCACTCATTTGATATTTCATTATGTTCATGCTTGTGCAGAAAAGATTCTAACATCTGGAACCATTTGGAATATAAATAGTTGTATTTCATAACACACAGTACCCTTATAGGGGACCCTGCTAAAATGAAATTGAATATTTACCACTAAATTAAATATTATTAGTATGACTGTGTATCACTTGGTCAGATAATTTTGCATAATTAACCCCAGCTAAGGAAGGAAATGATCTGATTTTATTTTCCCCAAGACCAAAGATAGGTTGCTTGTGAGATGTGTATCAATTGAGTCTGGAGTGTGGAGACTAACCTTTCATAATATTTCTGATATGCTGTGGGTGGAACTTGAATATTTTCTGTATACCTCTACTGTGATTGAAAGGACAATAACATAAAGAGTTTCACTTTACTTTCAAAGTAATTGACTCTGAGTGACTTTAGATTGATTTCAGTAATATGCATGTCTTGTATAGAGCATATCATGTGATGTAACATATCTATGCGCTTGCAAAAGGGAACTTAGTTATGTGCCCTGAACTTAGTTCAGCAAGCCTTTAACATTTCACAAACAAGTAGTTACCGTAATTTCTGCCAGGTTCCCATTTACCTCACCTGAGTCATTGCAATGTTACCCTCTTTGACTTCATAAGCTGTGTGCAAATTATCTTTGTTTTTCATGTTAGAAAAAAAGAACTAGGATAATAAAATGTCTTCTATTTTGATTGATTGATTCATTCATTCATCCATCCATCCATCCATCCATGGATCGATCGATCAATTGATTGATTGATTGATTGATGGATTGATTGATTGATTGATTGATCGATTGATCGATCGATTGATTCATTCATTCATTCATTTATAGTCATCTACATGTATCTAGTCATCTATTGGGCACATGAAAGATGACTATACATGTATAAAGTGATTATCATACCCTCTAACCATAGAGCTATTAATAGCTCTATGCTCTAACCCTCTATTAATCTACATATACACATAACCTAAATCTTTAAGGCATTCACTGTAACATGTTCTTATACAGTACATCTTATTAGTAATTAATATGAGTAAGGTCTCATCAGATATCAACAGTAAAATCTATTTCTTCACCTAATCTAATCTTTAAGTCATTTACTGTACCATGTTTATGATTTCATGTGAGTAAAGCCTCATCTAGTCATATCAAATTGTGTGATTATATTTTTTGACCGTGGAAATCATATAAAAAATATTCTTGGCCATTTTTATGATTTTTTCATAAGATTTTTTAAAATATATTTCATCCTTTTTAATAAGTAACCCATCCCATTAATCTCTTTCCCATTGTGGTTCTAAACTACTATCACCAATGCTTGTTAGGATATTTCACAAAGATTGAAGTATGAGTAGCACCTAAAATTCCTAGTTACGTGGGGTATAGTATAAAAGGCATCACTGCATTGGCCAGATCATACTATTAAAAGGACATGCGCTACTGCGTATAAATTTATCAATAAGATTGTTGAATATCACATGTGCATCTGTCCCTAAGCATGATTTTAAATCACACTTTAAAACCCCTAGTTCCACTGTGCCGATTTCGCTATATTTTGGTCAACCTTCAGATCGGGTAGGATCAAGGGAAAATCAACCCTTTGTCCAAGGGAACACTGTTAGTACGCCAGGAAAGACCTGATTAGGCTTACCCCATGATTGTGCACTGTGTCATTTACGCTTTTCCAGCTTCCCCCACGGTTCAAAATTGGGCGTTGCCAGATTGGGGAGATCGGCATGAAATTTGAACATGTTCAACATTTTTCGCCTATCATGCTGATCAGAACAAATGCCCGCTCTTACCCCATCCTCACAACATTGTTATGCTGTGCACTATTGAAACCGATTCCTTTCTCGCCCTCCACTTATCTTATGATTAGAATAGATCAGGGTTTCAAATCATGATAGTAGAATAGCCCATTAAATCTTTGTTAACCTCCCCCTGATATATATCATTTGGAAATTTATGATTCAGGGAGGCAGGTCACATGCTGCTTATTGTATTATATATATATATATATTCAATTAATTTGCATATTTTTCCAGCTTGTGTTTTATTTTGTATTCTTACTTTGGTACATTCACCCTTTTCCCATTACACAGTCTTAGTTATGTTCAAATTCATTTACTAGTAGAGTCTATATTATTTTAAAATTGAGTTCATATTAATCTCTTTATGTTTTAAAGTTATTTACAATGTATAGGCCAATGATTTGTTTCTTTCAACAAATATTTTGTCATAAATCAACTACCATACATGTATATAGAAACAACACATAAATGTATAATGAAAGATCTTTCTCTTTGCAAGCTGAGAAATGAATATCCATATCCCTATTATTACTTCTATATACAAGGATCTTTGTAATATCCTATCACTCAATTGTACTAACCAAGGTCATTCATTGATATGTAGCTGGGTGTTCATTATGGAGTTTGTACCTGTCGGTATTAATCATTGATAAGATAGTAAGATATTGAGATTTTCTGTTCTCGGTGAAAATATTAAGGAGTTGTTCTTCTAAGGCAGAAAATTTGTATGAATAATAAATGAAGGTTTAGCAAGAATCCTTGAATAATAAAATTTTCTTTTCAGCATAATCCATTAATACTTTTGTATGAATTTTATGATCACCCGGGGGGGGGGGGGCACTCAGTATATAATGCATAGTGGATATGTGCCGGGGAGGGTACCCCCATTTTTACACTCAAATTTCCGTTCCAAGGCATAGCATTTTTGTCTTATTGAGAAAAAGAACAAAGAAAGCCGCTCCAAAGCATAGCATTTTCTTCATATCGAGAAAAAAGAAAAAAGACATCCGCTCCAAAGCTTCGCATATTTTCCTTTACGCCGTTCCGATCGTATTGATCTGCTACAATGAGCCGCAATTTTGGTAAAAAGCGGCCGCAGAGTGCTGTCCGACCATCGCCTCTGCGCTAGTGCACCCGGCACCCGTGCCGCCGGGCTAGCTGCATGCACGTACGCCCGTTCCATAGGGATGAATACGCACTCACACACAGGCGACCCGTTCAAAGGACCCCCGTTTTCACAAACATTTGTAGTTCCGAAGCCCGTTCCGAGGACCCTCCTTTTGACAATAAGCCTGCTCCAAGGCCCCCGTTTTTTGTCTCGCCCGCGGCACATACCTACTACTTTTTTGGTCGAGTACCCCCCCCCCCCCCCCTGGGATGATCACAAATGAAAATATATTTTAAATTCATAACTTTATTCTTTGAAGGATTTTTGCTAAAACCTTTATTCATACATAGGTTTCTCCTTTTTGCTGGTCTGTTGACTGTTGGTAAAACCTATTTGATGTCAGGGAAGACTTCCCCTTTTATGATATTGACTGTCTTGTATCCCAAAGTCAGACTGTACATGTAGATCAGACGAAGAAATAATTATGCATTTTCAGGGGCTAATTTTCACAACCTACTATTCAAATTTGCAACATTGCATAAGCTTTAACATAGCAGTCAATGTCATTTTTCATTTCTTTTCATTAACCTGGATTCCAGGGCTCTTTTTCCTCCAGCTGTACATAGGTGTAGTTAAACAAATTTAGGTGTATTTTTATAAGTGTTGAAAGTAGAGTTCATGTTACTTTCAAAATATGATAAAGCAAGGCAAAGAATTCTTACCATGGGTTTTGAATTAATACATGTATCCTTGCAAAGCTTTATAGCTTGTTCATATTTATATCATTCACAGTTTCCTAATATAGAGTTTTCAGAATATTCTTATTAGTTTTTAGATATCACACTGTACATGAAGCGTTCATTCCATCTGAATGGCTTTTCATGTGTTGTATTCCCATTCATTTATCTATTCATTACCTATAGTGTACACAAGCTAACAAGGTCTTAACATTATAGAATGTCATTATTTAAAAAATCACAATCATTCATTTGGAACGTTTGTAGATGACAATGCTTCGAAAGCAATCATTTTGAATGTTTGTAGGTGATTATATACAATGTGTGCATAAAGGGATTCAAAAGTACAGTTTGAGAAAACATTTTCATGGGAGTTTTTTTTGTAATCATTATGCATGGTGGATTTCTGGTTTATCCAATGGGGTTTAATGTCTATTTTTTATTGCAATTCATGTCCTCTTTTTCTATTTACATTCATGAATCATACATTATGTTCATTACGGTACTTTATCTTTAAACTAATTCCTTATCTTGAGACAAAATTACTTTATCGAGTAATACTTTTAGATTAAAAAAAATGAAAATCATTTTTGGAATGATAATTGACAATATTCTATATGGATGTACAAGCAGTTGGACTGATTGGGAATGATAACAAAAGAATGAATGGGAAAATTCTGAAGATATATAGGCCTACATATAAATAAAGGTTTTTTTTTAACTGGATAAACTTAACAAACTTACTCTTATTTGTTTACTCACTGTCTCTGTGTACTCACATTATCTTTGGTGTATGTACAATAACATTGACAAATTATATATCTTGCTAATTGATGTATTCTTTTCTCCATCATTTGCAGATTCCAGACAATCACTTCGTTACTTTTTTTACTTTATTTCTATTTCTGATAGACCAGTTGTGTAAACCTGTGGATTTCATGTGTTGCTTCAAAGACTCAATAATTAATTTGATTGCAACATGAATAAGATCAAAGAAATCTCTCAATTAGCAGCAGTATTCTAAATGCTATATTACTTGGGTATACATGTATCTATTTATACATCTGTATCAGTATATTTATGTATATATACGCCATAATGACCTATTACAATACAATATTAAATAATTAACACTTGTGTGTCCCCTCCTTTGCCTGCATGCCACCCCCTCCCCCTGCTAATTAGGATTTTAATTCCTCTGTTATTCCCTTTCTTGCATTATGTTTGTTTGTTTTGTTTTGTTTTTTTCTCTCTCTCTCTCTTTGTAAACTGTGTAAGCCTTTTCCTGTTGTACGGTAATCAGGGGGATAGACCTCGATAGGCCAATGGCTTTCTGTCTTTCCCCCACATCCGCCGTACAGCGGAAATCATTGTTTTTATTTACTGTGTTTTACTATCTGTTTATGACTACTTATACTTTATACTTGTCAATATCTGTTCTGTTGTATAATAATTTTATTTGTATTTATATATTTATGTATTTTTGTGTATTTTAAAGAGGTGTGAAATAAATGATTCTGAATCTGAAAAGTATGGTAGTTGTGTTATACTGTATATAGTTCTCATTCCACAGACCAATTTTAACATCAGTCATTTTCACAATGTAGATGCATTATTATCATGTTTTTGTAGGTTAGAAAGAATTTATGCCAAAAATCCATAATGATATACAGTATATGAATCAAACCACAGAAATTAAGAGTATCAGAGGCCTTCCATCGTAGGGGAAATGAATGGGTGAAAATTACCGAAATAATTTTAATGAATTGACATGATTTGAAGTGTCATTTTAGGTATGCATGTGTATTTGTCCAAATGTTGGATTTTTTATTAAAGGGGAATCCAACCCAAATAAAAACTTGTTTTTATAAGGAAAAGAAAAATCAGACAAGTTGATAGGTGAAAGTTTGAACAATATTGGACAAACAACAAGAAAGTTATGAATTTTTAAAACTTGTAAATATTGGTAATCACTATACCCATGGAGACTTCAAATTGGCCGCATATGGGATGTCATAGTGATGTAAGGCAAGGACTACTCTTCCATGTCCTCCAATACATATTATGGCTAAAATGTCATTTTTCCCAAAAATTTTATTTCTAATTATATTTTTCTTTCATGAGGACATAATACAATATACTACGTGGGTTATATTTGGATTACTGCCCCAGGGGAATGGGTACTTAGGAGAAAACCACAAATCCCTGATAATAAAGTACATGGCCTATGGGAAAGTTGTCCTTGCCCCTTGTCATAATTTACTTACACAGTTGCCAATTTGAAATCTACATAGTATTAGTGAATTCAATTTTAAAGCAACTATAACTTTTGTATTGCTTGTCCGATTTCTTTCAAAGTTTCACCATTCTGTTTCATTTATTTTTCTCCTTCCCCACACAGCATTTTATGGCCAAGGCTGGATTCCCCTTTAAAGTTAACTTGTACATGGTTGAATTCAACTTCGTCCTCATACTCAAAGTATCAAATAAAATTATCATTGTTGCTTGCAAACAAGTCATATTTAATTTAATTTGTTTTCAGATACTATGGAAGGCACAAAAACAAGTTCCTCTACGCATATTGCTTAGGGCTGTATGCATTTGCATTCTTCCTTTGGAACATTGATAACAACTTATGCACAAGCGTTAGGTGAGTGTATGTTTGTATTGATATGGGAGTGTTTCATTGGCAATTTTGTTATATTTGTTCTCAGCCAATCAGATACATGGATTTCAAACACATCTGTCAGTGAAAATTCTTTAGGAAATAACTTCATGCTATGATATACGAAATAGAGAATAGGCTTTAGTGTGATGGTACCAGATATCACATGAGGTGATAGAAAGATGCTCTATATTATAGAGAATAGAGTGTCTCTTTCTTTTTTCCATATGCAAAATGGCATGCCATCACATAAATATTAATAGAACATTCACTATTTGTGTTGTACAATGCCTCAGAAGTTTGTAAAAACAGAAACAATGATTTCCTTATGTTTATCTAGGAAAATGATAAAAATTGAGAACAAAAAGCAAAATACCTCAAACTTACATCTGATCTGCAGCAGCAATGCACATTTTGCCACTAAGTCCTAGGTATATTGAAACTTGTATTTATTTACTAATTGCAACGAATCGAATCGTATTATGATGTCAAGTCCGTGCAATGCTACATTTTGGACGGTGCATTTGCAATGGCACAAATGTTTGACATTCAGCCTCCCATTTGCTTGCGTACAACAAGCTAGGCATTGTACAATCTGGTATCTTAAATGGTAGTTAACTTTTCTTATAAATTCAAAACAGTTAAAAATGTATGAAGTGGGAAAGTATGGTTGAAATTGGGGAAATAACAATTAAAACCTTCATTAAGAAGTTTGTTAAGCATCATTTATCAGAAATCATGTGAATAGGTATGGATCTCATGAAAAGCGCTATATAAGACTAAGAAAAGTTTTTATTATCATATTCATTACTATATTTTGTTATATTGCATTATTTTTAACAGTTAATTTTTGGAGGTTTTTCCATTCCATTTTAGAAGCCATTTTCAAAATGACTATCATCAACTGTTTAATATGACCCTTTGAGTCATCAATGTTTATATAAGACATACATTTTTATTCAATTCAGTGATTTTTTAATTAACAATCATCATGATGAAAAGGAACTAAGAGTTGTCTCAAGTTTCAAATTCTATGATATTTTGTTTTAATCTACTTTCAATTTGTCCTTTTTTTTGTGAACAGATCCCTCCGCAAGTCCCTGCCATTTCCTTTAAGTGCAGTAACACAGCTACATGGCTGGTGGCACATAATGGCGGGCACCAGTACTCATTGTTTTGTCATTTTAATGTAAGTATCTTTAATTATTGGCGTGGAATGGAAAGTATCATTATTGAGATATTTATATTCCTGAAATGCTAGGATAATTATGAAAAAATGGTACCTTCCTAAAAATCTGATATCTTTTAGCAGGGACACTGCTTAGTATTTTTTCCTTTTTTAAAATGTATGAAGAGTAGTGAAGTTAGATAATCTAATTTAGATTGTCTAATAAACTAATTTAGTTTTCTCATATTATCTAGATTAAATTAAATATCATGGGCATCCGAGCAGAGGATTGTCATTTGTATTGGGGGGCACTACAATAGATGTCCCCCCCCCCCCCCCCGAATAAAGGATAATCTTCTGCGCCAATGCCCATGCTTTATAGTCACAGTACAACAAATTGATGCCTGTTGTCTTGGTTAAGAAATTTATTTCATTCATGAGTCCACTGTTTGAAAAGTGGACTCATTAATTAAAAACAGTGGAGTCATGAATGAAATAGCGTACTTAACCATGGCAATTTGTCAGACTGTGACAAAAGCGTGCATTAGCATTGGACATTTGTTAATATACACGGTAAATTAGGCGTAATTATAGAGAAAATCTGCATAAACCATGGGTTTCACCCATGGCTTTCAAAACTACCTTTGCAAATTCGGGCCAATGTTTGTATTTTACATATTTCAGCTATTTTTAAACCAATTTTGCTCAAACAAATGTTACCTGAGTTCATTTAAATATTGAAAGTGTCACCTCTCCTACTATTATTCCTGCATTTTATTCTTTATAATCTTTCAATCTCAAAATCATTTTTTTTAATATTAACCTTACAGGTGCAACTTTAGATCAAATTACCTACGACGGGAAAATAAACTCGAGGTAAGTTGGCCTAACCTATGTACGAATGACATCTCACACTCTTTTATTTAGAAATTTTAAATCAGAGATTGTGATGCATATAGATATCCAAGACCAAGTGATGTAAAACTGAGTTCTTTATTACTATTTCCAATGCTTTCATTAATCTTCCCCTTCCCTGTTTTTTCTTGTATCTAATCTAAAATAAATTTATTCCTTTAAAAATCAACATGTATGTATGATTTGTTTTTCTTTGGCTTTACTAAAGGGTTATTAATGTGAAGTATACTCGAATATCATCGGACACTACGATCGGGGGCGGATCCAGGATGTTCCAAAAGGGAGGGCACATTTTCCAGAGGAAAAATTTGACAAGCAAAAATAATGACATTTCGTCCACAAAAAAATTTGACACTTTCGAAAGGGGGGCACACTTCTTTTTTAACGGCATTTTTATATTTTAATTGTGCTTTGCCCTCCCCTGGATCCGCCAGTGACTACGATATTACAAAACTAAACCTAGTCATTATTGGATGCATTTTTACCAATTAAGGCCCTGTCACATCGTTCCCTGCAAGCCGTACAGGTGAGTTGCTGGTGATTGCCCGCAACTCACCTTCAAAATGTTTTGAGTATGTTCAAAACTTTTCTGCGTGCAAATCAGACTTGCGTGCGCTTCTGCGTGTGAGTTGCGTGCGAGATCCTGTCAATGCGGCCGACTTACTAGCAAAAATAGTTATTCGCAAGTCACACGCAAGGCTTGCACGGAACAATGTGACTTCCATATAATTCAGATATGGCATTTTTCCGGCCATTAAGGATTTAAATTTGTGTCTAGCCCCCTCTCTTAATAAAGTTTTTTATTTTATTTTTAGTTAATTTTATGTAAAATAGTTGTTTGAGCACTTTAAATATTTTGTTAATTGGATATACAGTGCGTCCCTCAAAAAGAGGAAACCCGTTTTCAGAGGTAGATTTCACAATTATTAAATATGTTTTTACTATTAATTTTATACTCATGGCAAGAGTGGAATCTCATCTCAAATTTGAAACCAACAGCTTAGCAATTCGTTCACACATGGTAGATTACAAAGAATAAATATTGAGGCATAGCAGAAACGATTTGCGCAGAAACTCACGTGTGAATCTGAATCCACTCTCATTTGAGGGATCAGCGAGAGAATCTTAACAAAGAATACAGAAGAAATGCTAATGAGCCAATCATGAAATAAGCACAGTCTTATCTCAAACAATCTTGTCCCATTTTTCTGCGCAACCTGATTTTGACATGAGAATTTCAAACTCCTGTTGTGTTTGTCTCACAATGGTATCAAAATATAGAGAAATAATTGAATTGTATGATGGTGTACATGGACTATCATAATTCATATTCCTTTAAAGGAAAAAGACATGAGAATCTTGGTTTCCTTTTTCTGGGACGAATTGTATTACAAAGCTGCTGACAATGATAATATCTTCCATGCTTGAGAGAGTGTTTTATATAAACGACAAATATATGCAGATATTCTTTTTTTGATTGGGCACCTGTAAAATCAGCCTTCACACTACAACCGTTATGGCCACATGCATTGATGTAATCTAGTCTAGTAATGAAATTAAATAGTGACATTCACTTTTGGGGGATTTTACCAAAACTAAAGATAGGCTTTGATATATTTGTTTAAAAAAATGTTGGCACAAATATTTTGATAAAGAAAAGAATGCATATGCATTGTATACCTCAGTTTCACCAAAATATGATCATGAGAGTGAAGCACACCCATTAGTCTTAGAGTGAAAATATGCAAGACACATTGTGTTATCTGTTGGGTACTGAGTTGCCATGGTAATGGCATTTTGGTCATCATATAAGACCAATAGATAGAACAGGTGTATATATATCACCTTCTCTTTTTCTCTTTAATATAGAGAAAGAGTAGCTTGAATTGATAATTACATGACATCCTAATTTCTTCTTAATTTTTTTCTTTTCAGTATACTGCTGGTCTGATTCCATTCGTCCGTCATCCGGTGAAAGGTTACGAGATGAATCACAACATGTAAAGGTCAAAGGTCATCAGGGGAGCATTTCGTGAAAGGACTCGTGGGATATTTCATCAGACAAGGCCTGCTTTATTCAACAGTTACCATGGTAACAATCAGACATCTGTGCTTCTCAGCCAATCAAAGCCAAGGATAGTTTTCAGAACTGACATCTTTTCAGACGACAAATGTTGATGGAAAAATCCCCTTGCTTCACGTCCAGAGTTGATGATGCTTATTGATGGTTGTTTTTGTTTTGGTCTGTATACTTCTTGGGTTGAGCAAAGAAGATTTTTACAATCAGGACACCATATAAAACAAGTTTAATATCTATCGAACATGGGGCTAATTTCATCAATTGATTGCATTATTAATGTGATTGATCAATCTTAAAAATCAGCTCCATGATCGATCGCTTATAGCATTTCAGGATCCAAATGAAGGGAGCTTATAGCAACTCAAAGAAAAACTAAACACCTGAATTTCACGTAGTAATATTCAGTAAGAAATTTTAATGAAGTCATCAAAATAGAATAGAATAAAATTTTCTATTTTCAATTTATGACCTGAAGATAAGGTAACAGATAGATTACCTTAAAAGTTAAACTTTTTACTGATTTGAATTCCAGCCCTGACATTGAATTTGAGAAGCTTTTTTTTTAATTGTCAGTCTCATACTCATATAGGTGTAATACACAGCTTTTGATACATCAGCATTTGTCAGGATATTTGAAAATAGTATAACGATTATGATTTTTACAGGCTGCCATGTCTAAAATGACTGCATGCTACTTCTACTTAAATCTATATGCAAAAAAATCATGCTTTAGCCAACATTAAATGTTACCTACCACCCCAAAACCAACAATAAGTCATTAGGTAAGGTTCTCTGTAAATAGCCAAAATAGTAATTTAGTCTCCAAAAATTAAAAAATAGGTTATCTGAAAGAGCAATTCTTCTACTTCATACTGTAAAAATTTGAAGTCGTGAAGTTGAATAAAAGAAAAGATAAAGATACAAGAGTTTCTTGGACACTACTTTTTCGGACTGCTTGGAAGTTTCACTGAGATTACACAGTCAGCATGCACATCTCATGCTTGAGTGAACCCCAAACTTCAAACCTTGTTTTCTCCTTATTTTTTAAGCTCTTGCGGAATTTCCTCTGCATTCAATCAAGTACTTGTAATAGTTATTGTTGGTCAATTTTAACATATCATATATCATTTTAAAGCTTAGGAAATGAATTTTCAGGTTCAATAAAAATCTAAATATTCATTTGGCCCGAATTATTGTTGGTTATTGGGTGGCAGGTCACAAATCTCACAGGGTTATGTATGTTATTTGATATTTCTCCCTTTTCATGTTGAATATCAAATTAAATTTGATAAAAAATATTTCAGGGATAATTGTAACATGTGTAAACATTGACCATTCCATTGTTTTAAGAATGAAGGATTCCTTCACATTTTACCTCATGAGATACATATATGCAATAGATGTTCAAAAATAATAGTAATATTTCAATATTTCTTGAAAGATTTGAAGGCATGGTATTTATTTTTAATAACATGTTCATATTTTCCTTATTCTTAGTGTTCAAAATGTTCAGATGTCTATTTTGAAGAAGAATTACTTATTCTGTGAAAATACATCCTTATTTATTATGAGCTTATTTTTCGAGATTGTGGAAAATTTTTAAAATCATGACTGAAATCAAAGTAGGTTGATTGACCTTCTATAATCAAGTGAATTATAAATTGCAAAGTAAATACTTCATGAGTTGCTTTAGAAATATTTCTGCATATGATAATTAAAATACCATTCAAAATGTTTTCAAGAAATTGTTCATACCAAACAATGTTAAATGACACTGTTTAATCATTTTATTTCTGTTATGATGGTCAGAAATTTTTTTTAATGTACAATAGTATTTGTTTTAACGTTTTTTTTTTTCTTTAATAAGTTTGATTTTAAAGACAGCAAAATTGCTAGTGGTGGTATAACCATAGTCTAAATTTAAAAAAATATATATCTCATTGGAGTTTTCTTGTGGGTACCTAAAAATCTACAATATCCAAAAAAAGATTTATTTTATGAGTGTCATTGCAGCTAACATATGATGGACCTTACCTTGAAGTTAGGCCTGTGACATTCCAAAGACTTTAAATTTCAGGTTTATATCTTTTAAATTCTTCAATTTACACATATATTCCAGAATGGATATGGCAAGTTCTTCCAAAATCATATCACTGTGGCTTTTATTTTATTCATGCAATAGTACCCAAATAATACACATTATTTAGAGGATTAGTAAGAATCGTACCCACAAGGAACCTTTGGAATAGTTCTAACGTGCCTGAGGTGTAGCTGAGGGCATCTGGACTGTTTCAAAGGTAACAGCTTGGTGTAATTACTCTTATGCCTGAGCAAAATTATGTGTATTTGTATATGTTCTATTTGATAGTTTGGTTTTTTTTTTGATAAATAAATCATTCTCATCTCATATTCATGACCATTCAATAGAACTAGGCAGGAGTACCAGTCATTTCCTGTTAGCATAAATAATTGAATGTTTGTGTTAGAAATTTTAGTCAGTCATTTGGTTAGGATCCATATAGCAATGGTATGATAATTTTACTACTTATTGTAAAATTCTATGCAAATTTGTGCATTTCACAATCATTTTGCCTCATTTTGTTAAGTCACATTAGACACTTTTGCATACAAGAATGAAAATATGATTGCTTGGGAGTATTAATTATCAATACCCTTATGTAGGTTTTTCTTTGTATTCATGGTACATTATTACCATGAAGTTACATGTATGATGTAGTAAATCAGGTAAATATATAGCCTTTGTAGTTGAATGAGATGCAAGGATTTGAATTTTATGTCAAATGGGTTACATTTCTAGTTAATGCTCAGGAATTTTAATTTGTCTTTCACAAATATTCCATGATATGGTTATTCCATGCCAAAGGATTTAACCATGGAGATGCTATCTGATTTTAAATTTCTTGTTGTGAAATCATAGTATTCGTAGTAAATTAAAAACCCATTCTAGATCTAGTATGCTCCAGAGGGAGTGGAGAAAGTATATACATTGGGTGATTTCAAGTCCGGTGTTGGTGTTAGTGTTGAAATTTGGATTGCTTCCCCTAGCTCCAAAACCTATTCTGAGTTTGTAAAACTGATCCAGATCACATTATTGACATCTCAACAACCAATGAGTGACTTTTCTGGACTATCTTCATTTTATGTTTGGTGTTATACTCATGTAAAAATTGACCTAACACTGACACCAAAACGTCAACACTGAACTTGAAATCACCCATTCGGGCAATGCAGTGGAAGATGACATGGATCTCGTAACAGTAAGTTTAGCAATTAATTGCTAAATGCAATGGCCTATCAAGATCATCGTTGCATGTGCATTTTGCTCAGTAGACTAACTAGGAACTAATCAGAATTGTTCTTTTAAACTTAGCGATGAGATAAC
Source organism: Lytechinus pictus (assembly GCF_037042905.1). Lineage (NCBI taxonomy): Eukaryota > Metazoa > Echinodermata > Echinoidea > Temnopleuroida > Toxopneustidae > Lytechinus > Lytechinus pictus. Next base: position 24,071,682 of record NC_087260.1, read on the forward strand.
CTTTGTGTTACAGGCCCTGGATAATGTTTTGTTCCAATGTATTAATAGCTACTTAAAATGGAACATTGTTAATATTTGTATTACTTAGGATATATTTCATGTGTTGATAGTTATTAAATGATACACATGAATGAGGACATTATTATGAACTATCCATGCACAATACCAGTAAAATAGTTTTCATATGCATAAGGCGATATCAGATGGTCTGTAGACTGTAATTTACTATTAAAATGATGTGTTTTATAAGTGATGTTTTATAAGATTATTTAAATATTAAGTGCCAGAATGGAATGGCATATTTCAGAACCATGGCCGGTCATAAATTATTACTTATGATCTGGTTGTAAGTAAAGTTACAGATTTGGAAATATAAAAGCCTGGTCACATGACCACATTTGTCTCATCACTTGATTAGAATCTATTTCATCCATCCTAATATATACATATATTTTTTAATTCGCTCGTTTTTTTTTACAGTTTTTGGTTGAGTGTGTGTTTCTGTTTTTACTTAGTAGTAGTTTTTAGACTACTAGTTGATTGAAAGAAAAAAATCAAATTTATATGTTTGTTTGATTGTTGTAAAGAAAATTTATCAAATTGTCTAATTTATGTGTCTAATTAACTTAATAAATCTTGGATATTTGCAATGTGTGTAATTGTATACAAACTTATCAACTACATTTTTAGATCATGATAAATATTTCCTAAATGTGATACATGTATAATATTGTGCTATTAACCAAAGAAAAATATTTTTTACATTCCTACTGCAAATAGCCTTTCAGACGTCTTTCACATACTTGTTGTATTTTCATAACAATGGCAGATATTCATGAACCATGGTAGATACGTAAGGGTATGCATTGCAAGTCGAGAGCATTATTGTATTCTGACGCTCTTATTTGCTTTAGTTTGAACTCTCAGTGGCTCTTGCAAGAGACTTATCAGATTTATTGTAAATATGCAATTACGTGTAACTGCAAATCCTATTGATATTAACTGAAATGATTGCAACTGATACAAGTGTGTTTGTTAAGTTTCTTGCAGGGCCCTTTAATATTATCCCCAATATGGAGACATCTCACATATAATTTTTTCTCTTAGGATTTGGAAAGAGTTTTTGTTTTTCTTGCAATGCACAAAGCATCAGTCATTTAACTTCATATTTTAATAGCCTTATGATTACAATATGGATATTCCAATGTATGTACATTTTTGTGTAATGCTGCATTAAACAATTTGTGAAATAAACGAAAGTTCATGTGCTATATATAGAGCCGTTTATCAAAACTTGAACTAAATTACAAAATATGAGGAATTATTATAAGTTAATTTATTTGTAATTATGAGATATAATGATTATTATTTAGGGGCACAGTCCTGTTTTACATTCAGTGGACGTAGAATATTTGCTAAAACCATCAAATCATATAAAGAGAGTAATGAATTTTTAAACTTTTCATTTGTGACGTCATATTCAAGCAGCTCATTCATTTGTTATGAAATATAAGTTTTTTTTAGAATTTTACTTGTGAACTCAGTGTGTAATCAGATTATTTGTCACTTCCCTATGAAACCTTGATTTTTATTTTCTAATGAGTCCATACAGTTACCATAATTGAAAGGTTCTTATAAATGGCCTGTTAAATACTTTAGTGAATTTTATGATTTGTATGCACTATTCATTTGTAAACCTGGTTGGTGTTTTATGAAGCTGTTTGTAAAGTTACGCACAACTTTACGCATGACTGAAACCTGTTCTTAGGTGCTAAATTGATTTGTACTCACCTCACTTCACTCTTTAATCGCTCACTAGATTCTGGATTTATCCCCGATGAATGGAAACATGCTAAAGTTACTCCCATTCACAAGGGGGGTGAGAAACATGACCCTAATAACTATAGACCTATATCTGTCATCCCTGTGGTTATGAAAATATTCGAAAGACTAGTCCATACCCAGGTTCAAGACTACTTTTTGGAACATAGTTTATTTGCTAGTGAACAGTCTGGATTTCGGAAGAACCACTCAACAAGCACGGTTCTTACCTATTTGAGTGATCACCTGTACAAGCAAATGGATCAGGGTCGACTAACGGGAGTTGTGTTTTTAGACCTCAAGAAGGCATTTGACTCAGTCGACCATGATCTATTGCTTCACAAACTTACCATGTATGGAATTCTTGGAACGGAGTATAATTGGTTTGAAAACTACCTGAAACATCGTTCGCAGTGTACTTCTGTAAAAACATCTTCCTCTGAATTGAAAAAAGTACAAACAGGAGTGCCTCAAGGCTCAATCTTGGGGCCCCTCCTGTTCACTATAATGGTTAATGACATGCCCAATGTACTTAAGAAATGTAAGATCATGCTCTATGCTGATGATACTGCATTAATGTACAGTGCTAAATGCACTGAAGAAATTGAAACAGAAATCAATGCTGATCTTCAGAGAATAAGTCAATGGCTAATATTAAATCGACTTACACTAAACCCTGAAAAGTCGAAATTCATGTTATTTGGTACCTCAAACAAACTGAAAAATGCTAATCCCTTAAATGTGCAAGTCGATAATCATGCCCTTGAAAGAGTTCCAAATTTCAAATACCTGGGCACGTGGTTGGACGAGTCACTCACCTGGCAAAAACAAGTTGATGAGATGAGCAAAAAGATTGGCTCACGTATTGCCTTACTAAGTAGACTAAGAAAGTACTTAACTATCGATAGTGCCAAACTCCTAGCTAATGCATTGATAACACCTAATTTTGATTACTGCAGTCCTTCCTGGGCAAACTGTTCACAACACGTGAAGAATGTTCTCATTGCCCAGCATAAGAAAATGGCAAGACTTGTCCTTAGATGCAATTTTATGACACCTACTGTTGAGGTATTGTCACAACTGAAATGGGTAAACATTGAACAAAGATGGAAATTCAACAAATGTAAATTAATGTATAATGCCCTGAATGGAGAGGGTCCTAAATATATTTCTGATATGTTTACTAAGAGTAATAGTGTCCACACTCACAGTACGAGGGGTGCCACCTCACAAGGCTTGCTGGTACCTATGGTCAAAACGCAGATGGGGAAAAAAAGCTTTTCTCATGAAGGGTCACTCTTGTGGAACGGACTTCCTTCAGCACTTAAAAATGCAGCAACCAAAGAAACATTCACCACCTTATACTGGAGATTAGTAAAAACTCATGGGGGATTGTAATTACTTGTTTATGCAGTTGTTAGCTTGCCAGGGAGTGTAAATCATTTGAATAGCAATCTTATGTAATATTATATTATCATGTAACATGCAGTCACTATTGAATCTTCATTACTCATATCATACGCAATATTTCATACGCTGTGTAAAATAAATGTATATAATTGTTAATTAACTAAAATAATATGATGTAGTCGAATGTATATTGATAAGTAATAACCACTCTGTAGTATAAGTGTAATGTATCTTTTTTTAAAGTATAAGTAACTTGTATCCGATACGTATACACTCATAGTTCTTTCAGATTTCTAGATTTACCCTTGCATTGTCACTAAATTGATAAATTTTATAAGTATGAAAACGTAGAAACCTATAATAATGAAAATAAATACTTATTAATTTTTCCTTGTTTTCCTGTCAATTTCCAATACTGGTTCCTTTCTCAAGAACTCAAATCATTTTTCTCTCTTCGTATTACAGTGTAACAATGTTGACTTTTAATGTGTTGTATAATATGTGTTCTTTTGATTGTTTTATGTATATATGTATTGTGCAGGGCCCTGGTTGACAACAGTGTCTAAACCACTGATCAGGCTACCCTGGGTAAAGAAGACAAATAAAAAAAAAAAAAAAAAAAAATAAAAATAAAAATAAATAAGTTACATAGGCATATCATTTAGAACAAGAAATGGTCACCAGTCGTGCGTAAAGTCTTTCGTACCTTACAAACAGTTTTATGAAACTGGCATTGTGAGACCTATGGTGGTGTTTCACAAAGAGTTTAGTGCAAGTCTTAGTCTCACTTAAATCTTTGTGAAACACCCCCATGTGGTTGTTCACAATACATTTCATCTGCACAAGAATGATGATTTTCATCTCAGAATTACAGCTCTACTTGTACCCAGGAGTAGTAATTATAATTGTTGGTAACCCTTAGTATGAAATACACACAAAGTCACCCCCAATGTTCTGTACAAAGCATTATTAAAGATGGAGATATTTTGAAACCCATGAGGATGAACAAACTAGTGCTTAGTCATTGGCAGATCCAGGATTTTATAGATGAAGGGGCCATGTTTGGCCCAGAAAAAAAAAAGAAGAACTGATCGATGTTCTCCTCTACAAAGAGCTAAAATAGGCAAATAGATTTTTTTTAAGTTCAGCATGGCTCCAATGCGTTTGAATAAATACATTGCAGGGGCCAGCCCCCCCCCCTTCCTTCTTGGATCTCCCACTGGTGTTAATTATTTCTGTGTGATAATACAAAAGCGAATGCTCCACAGGATGAATAAATTATAAAAATAATATCAAATCCAGAAAACTTTAAAAAATTGTTTAACTCTTCTTTCATTTTGAGTGGTAAAGAACTTTGTTTGGCTCTTCTGTGCCCCTTGCTGTTTATATCCTGTACCTGCCTATCTATTGAGACAATGCATATTGTGCGTGTATAATGAATCCAATGATCGGGTGGATATCTGTCTCCGCATGTAATTAATTTCATATGAAGGGCTGTATGAAAATGTCCAGATTTGTATTTAAATGATTGTTTTAATTTTGCAGCTGCTTATCCAATAAATGTCTTTCAGCTTAGGATCATACGAAATGATTCTCGACAATTAATCTATGACTTGTCTGTTTTGGTGTATTTTGTTCCATTTAGTATTTTATGAAATTATTTGTCATATATTTACTTGCATAAATATATCCTTATCCTATGATATTATACCCAAGCACAACTGAAGCTGCAGCCACCAATTCTGTCCTTGACCTCTCTATGTTTTCGCAAACCTTGTCTTCAGCTCCCTTTTACTGTTCCTTGTAATATTGTTTTAGCTATGCCAGGTCCCCATAACACAAAGGTTAGCGATTAATTGCCAAATGAAATGGCCTATTAAGATCATCGTTGCATGCCCAGTTTGCTCTGTAGACTGATTACGAACCAATCAGAACTGTTCTTTCAAATTAGTGATTAATCGCTGACCTTTGTATTACAGGGCCCTGATTATTGGGATATATGATCAACCACCTTAATATTTAACAACTGAGGAGACCATCATTGGGATAAAACTTTCTACACAATTCGAGGGGCTGATCATAAAGCCTTCAATGCTAAATCACCAGATGTTATGTTCACATCAGTGATCAAAATGAGTGCAGGATATCTCATTTAATCATATTATTGAAAAAGGAGCAACATGTTTTTATATTAATATTAACTTTTTATATTAGAAAATGACAGATCAAAATGTATGAGAAGTCCCACGGTCGGTCAATTCGTCACACTATCAAAAAAAAAATTCAAGGGGGTGGGTGGCCTGTACATACATTCCACAAAAAAGTGCAAACTTATGTAATCAAATCATTTGCATTTATATCATTGTTCAAGTCGTGTAAACCCATCTTGAAATGCCATAGAAATTTTTGAATTCGCCAAACAAACTTTTGGCTCGATAGCTTAAAGTTAAAATAATTTGAACATATTTTCTCCCGAAAGTCCCGAGGCCTAGACCATCGTATATTTGGCCATCCCTTTTGTGTTATATCATCTGCATCTAATGATAGCAAGTGTTCTTATTATTTGAATCAAAATGATCGTAATTTTCAAAATATTTACTCTATCCATACAAAAGTATTTGTTTTTGTGAAAGACATCTGGTGATTTCAAAATGGCATTATAGGGGAAGTTCTCCCTAACGATATGTTGGTTTTATGAAAGCAGACAACTGGAGAAATATCTTGATGAGTGTTTGATGAAAATCAGTCAATGATAGAGATATATGTTTTCTTCATTTTGGATTTTTTTTATGTCACAGAAAAGCAGCTCCTCCAAGTTATGTCATCTGATGTTAATTCCCGAAATTGTCATTTTCTCAAAAATTTTAAAGTGAATATTTGGGTGGATTATCAGACACAGTACGTACATAACCTCTAAAAATATATTTATATTCATCTTGTTCTATTAAGATATATGAATTAATGAATTATATTTAAAATAAAAACATAAACTTTCGAATTGATTATCGGTAAGTTAATTGCATAATTGTGATGTCATTAATTGTCCATTGTAAAATTAAATTCTAATTTGTGATAGAATTTGACGTATATTTTCAGAAAATAATATTTCACCCTTTTTCCATTCCTTTTCTTTCTTGTTGTATTTTCCCTTTCCCCTGCCTTTTTTTCTGTTTATTTTTGGAGGGCTGGGTCGTGTAAATTATAAGAGGGGTTCCTATTGGCGTACAGATTGGGGCTATATTAGGGGCCATGGACCCCGCCCTAAAAAAAATAAAGACTAAATACTATGGCAATCCTTGCTCGCTTGCAGCATATTGGAGATTTTGCCCTATACGCCATGTAAGGCCCCCTCAAATTTTTTGGCATTTTACCCTACTGGCGTTCCCAATTCTATAGCCCCCCCCCCCCCCTCAGTCCACCATGCAGTGGTTAAGCATGTAGGAAATGTGACCTCTGCTTGTAAAAATTGGGAGGGGTGCTTAGAACGAACCCCCCCCCAGAAATAAATTAATTAATATATAAATAAATAAACAAACAAACAAACAAACAAATAAATGAATAAATAAATAAGTAAATAAAAATCGATGGAAAAAGTGAGAAATGAAAAAAAATCAACTCAACATCTTTATATAACCAGCGGTATTTCAGAAATACAAATTTGTAAGGTTTAAAATATGCCACGATATTCTGGAGCTTCGTCACTTTTATACCTCATCACACAAATATGTTTTGTTCAGGATATCATTTGTTACCATTGCTAATTAAAAAAAATATACCACTGAGTCCTTGTCAATTATTCATTGATTTTGATCTAATTCTCTACAAATTTGTATGATGTTTAATTCTTATCTACCGTTTAGTGTCAAATGTTTTGTTAACTTTTTTTTTTAAGTTACTTTGGCAAAAGCAGCAGGAAATTGCATTCGGATCATTAAAACTTGAATTAAATGTTATACGCTTGGTCGTTTCGTATACGCTTCTTTAGTCCAATCAAAGGAGGGGAAGGCATTAAAGGGTACAAAGTCCGCCCACTTAAAAAAAAAAAAAAGTCTCGGCAGCAGCCGGAGAATGGACGGTTGGATAAGCAGCGGGTATAGTTTTTTTTCCTTTATTGTTTGTGTCTTCGCTGTACCCTATTTTGTCGACGTGTGGTTTCGAAACTTTCGGGGTTTGTCTTGTCTAGGAGCGATTTCTTGTAGTAGAACATACCAATTTTTCCAAAATATGGCTTTTCCAGCAGGTGAGCACAATATAAAAAAATTAAGCAGTGTTTTGTTTTCAAAGAAAGTGAAGGAATTATTTATTAAGAGCAGGAAACTGAGCGGTGCAAGGTGCTCGGTCCCGTGTATGTCATTTCGTGTAGACCTGGCTATGGCTATGCCTAGGCCCTAGTATGAGACGAGTATGACGGTTCTAGTGTTTTGTCGATTGAGTGAGCTGTGTGCAGTGATGATGTCATCGTTTCAAGGATTTGATTTATGTGAGGTGAAAGGACACACGGTTTCAAAACGATTAATAATCAAAGCCACATTCGTTAATATGCTCAGCTCACTCCTAGTAGTAGTACCAATTAGACAGCTGGCAGCCGTCTGTTTCGAGGAGTTTTTTAACATTTTTTGTTTTTAAATTCTCCTCGTACACAGACGGCTCGCTAGCGTGCAGCCACCATTAGGGGACTTGCAATGCAAAATCCCCCCGTCGGGGCTCTTCAATTTTTGTCTTTAATGAATAAAAATTTTGAAAATTAACGTGACCAAAATGCAAATTAATATTCCCTCTTGGCATTAATTGCCCCAAAACGGAGAAAAATCAAGTTAAAAGGAACAAAAACAGTGACTTACCTCGGCTGTCGCGCAAATTCACTTCCCCGTTTTATCCGATCTTAAGTACATAAACATATGGCCATTGAGTCCCCTGTACAGATCGCGCTAGAACTTCGGTCTCTGTATTTGGTGAGTGAAGCCAACGGAGTTCAGCTGAACAACCAACATAACAGAGACCGAAGCTTTTGGTCTAAGTACCAATGAGGTCCAACATTACATGTATGGACCTCATAGGCGACATCAGTAGTATTTTTGGTTAGAAATCTCTGAGAACAGGATATTTATATATTATATCACAAGTACAAGCTATATTCCTTTCTCTTATTTAAATTATAATTTTATAGTGTAAATGCATCGTTAGCAACAACAAAAAATGAAAGAAATGAAGGGGAACTTACATTTTCACGGCTTTTTCCTGATTTTCTGGGCAGCTGCTCTTCTCTTCTGACTCGCGATCGAAGCTGATATGAAGATCACGTGATTCGCGTTCTCGTCAGCTGATCGGTTGGTTATTCTTTTCGTCAGACGTTAATAATATATATTTTATAATGCTAGCATTCATCGCTAATTTAGGTGAAAGAGATTGAAGTTAAACAGCGCCAGGTCGGAATCATAATTATTTTGGAATAGTGTATTTATACACTCGATCTCATACCTGACGTAGACGGCGCTATTCAACAAATGCACAATCTTCAATATAAAAAATAAAACAGAAAGAACGCCTTGAACACAGGCCAAAATGCCTAACGATTTCTCCGCGGCATTAACAACTATCGTAAAGGGCGCTCCATTTATCAATAAAGATGGATGCTAAGCTGTCTATGGCGACAAAATTTGCCGCAAATATTTACGAAGAATTGTGAGAAATGGTCTGAAAATGCAACAAAAGAACCGGTGAGTACCGATTAAACATCAATTTATTTAATAGAACATATTTAATGACTACAATGTAACAATTTCTAGATAATATTGCTTAGTTCTAAGCTAGGGCGGCCCAAATGCGCGTGAGTGGAGTCCCAGTTTATTAGCACGGGTAAGTATTGGGGTGTCGCCTAGAGTGGCTCAGCTGCCAAACGGCATGGAGGACTGCTTCAATTAAATTTAATAAAAATAACTTGAATTAAAAAAAAAAAAAAAAAATAGGTCTAGTCTCTAGAGATTTTAGTCTAGATTTCCTAAAACGTCGTTTATTTGATATTGAAAATTCACTTAGATCTATGTAGTGTCGTGATCATCATCATCATCATGTTACGAGGTGAGGTAATCCTGTTGACCTAGATCTCTTCATCTGAAATTACAGTCCTCCATGTCCATGCGATCACTCTAGGCGACACCCCAATACTTACCCGTGCTAATAAACTGGGACTCCACTCACGCGCATTTGGGCCGCCCTAGCTTAGAACTAAGCAATATTATCTAGAAATTGTTACATTGTAGTCATTAAATATGTTCTATTAAATAAATTGATAATGTTTAATCGGTACTCACCGGTTCTTTTGTTGCATTTTCAGACCATTTCTCACAATTCTTCGTAAATATTTGCGGCAAATTTTGTCGCCATAGACAGCTTAGCATCCATCTTTATTGATAAATGGAGCGCCCTTTACGATAGTTGTTAATGCCGCGGAGAAATCGTTAGGCATTTTGGCCTGTGTTCAAGGCGTTCTTTCTGTTTTATTTTTTATATTGAAGATTGTGCATTTGTTGAATAGCGCCGTCTACGTCAGGTATGAGATCGAGTGTATAAATACACTCTTCCAAAATAATTATGATTCCGACCTGGCGCTGTTTAACTTCAATCTCTTTCACCTAAATTAGCGATGAATGCTAGCATTATAAAATATATATTATTAACGTCTGACAAAAAGAATAACCAACCGATCAGCTGACGAGAACGCGAATCACGTGATCTTCATATCAGCTTCGATCGCGAGTCAGAAGAGAAGAGCAGCTGCCCAGAAAATCAGGAAAAAGCAGTGAAAATGTAAGTTCCCCTTCATTTCTTTCATTTTTTTTTGTTGCTAACGATGCATTTACACTATAAAATTATAATTTAAATAAGAGAAAGGAATATAGCTTGTACTTGTGATATAATATATAAATATCCTGTTCTCAGAGATTTCTAACCAAAAATACTACTGATGTCGCCTATGAGGTCCATACATGTAATGTTGGACCTCATTGGTACTAGGAGTGCATGCGATGTGTTATTATTACACAAGAACAAAAACTTGCACACGTGGAGGGTAGAGACGGTTTTGATCATTGAAGATTGAAACGCTCGGATCACCAAAACTTATCAAGTCTTAATTTGAATACATCGATGGAGACTGAGTCAATAACTTCTTGGGGGAGGTCATTCCAGTCATTCACTACCCTGTTACTAATAACGCATTTGCGTATGTCGAGTCTAGATTGTTCTTTGAATATCTTTAACGTATGACCTCGAAGATGTGAACTTGTCGATAGCAAGAAAAAGTGACTTGAGTCCATTTTGACTATTCCTTTCAGTATTATAAATACCATAAGTCCAATACTTTTAATCTATCTGTGTAGGAGAGTTCTTTTATCTCCTACACCATCTTAGTTGCACTTCTCTCGACTTTCTCAATTTTATCTGCATCTTCTTTCCATCGAGTGTTCCACAAGATGTTGCCATATACTCTAGGTATGGTCTTACCAATGTCTTAAACAAAATCGGTAGGGTCTTCATGACTCTTTGTGTCCAGTTGAGTGAAAGTCCGTCTGATAATACCAAGGAGCTGATCAGCTTTGCATACTTCCATTGGTACATGCTCATGAAATTTGAGTTCTGAGTCAACCAATACTCCCAGGTCCTTTTCTCTAGTGGATGAGGCAACTTCATCTCCATTCATGTGATATTTATCTTTCTTGTTATTTCTCTTTTAGGCTTTTAGCTTTCTCCAGAATCTCCCTCTTTCTTGTTGACTCCAGCTCTACTAAAAGAACCCTTGGCTTGGTCCTTTTGTTTTGGTTTCTTCCACCGAGTCTGATAGATTTGACTGGCTTCACATTTTTGATATTCAGCTCTTTCAGAATGTCTTGGAAAGTACGGATATCTGCTTCTTGCCTCTCTTGATACTGGTCAGAGGACGATTCCTGAACGTTGTGGATAATCAAGTTGTTCTTTCTCTTTTCCCTTTCAACCACTTCTTCCATCGTCACCATATTCACCACATCAGAGGGTTTGCCAATATTCAGATCATCCTTATGACCTTGTTCAGAGAAGGCCTGTGTGGTGCCTGATTTTGTATTCAGGCAAACAGTATGGCTAGCTAAGTTAGAACTTGCAACTTCCGCATGATTTTGTATTCAGGCAAACAGTATGGCTAGCTAAGTTAGAACTTGCCACTTCCGCATGATTTTGTATTCAGGCAAACAGTATGGCTAGCTAAGTTAGAACTTGCCACTTCCGCATGATTTTGTATTCAGGCAAACAGTATGGCTAGCTAAGTTAGAACTTGCCACTTCCGCATGATTTTGTATTCAGGCAAACAGTATGGCTAGCTAAGTTAGAACTTGCCACTTCCGCATGATTTTGTATTCAGGCAAACAGTATGGCTAGCTAAGTTAGAACTTGCCACTTCCGCATGATTTTGTATTCAGGCAAACAGTATGGCTAGCTAAGTTAGAACTTGCCACTTCCGCATGATTTTCTCAATCTCTCCTTCGCCTATCATGACCTTGATCGACTGTTGGGCTTGGGATATGATTTTGGCAACACTTTCATCAACTTTTTCTCCTACTTTGTTTGCCAACTTATCAACATCATCAGAGTTAATTTGAATTTGACTTCCTTCCTGGTCTATGTTCTTTGATGTCAGAGCATTCTTGGCTACTTTCAGTGCTCTTTTGTCACAGCCAATACAGAACCAGTGTACTTGCTTGTTATTGCATGAACTAATAAATGAATACACTTCATCATTCATCTCTTGACATGGTAAGCAAGACCACTTATCACAAAGTTCACATTCAATCATACGGTTTGTCATCGTATCACACTTGGAACATTTGAATCCATTCTTGGTATTGTCATTTCTGAGTTTAGATTTTGGTTTTACAGACTTACTGGTTTCTGCTTTCTTTTTACCCTTGCTTGTCTTGTGATCCTTCTTCCTGTCAATATCTGGGACTGATGAAAAATCAACAACTCTTCTTGCTTTCTTTATTGTGTCCTGTTCATTTACTGTGTAATCGCTGATGTTGATTTCAGACGAATCTGCAGCAGTTAAATCGGCAGTAACTTCCACTTCGGCCAGTATTGGATTCGGCGGGCCAACATTGTCTCCCGATCTTCGCCAATTCTCAATGCCCGAGCTGCCGGCGTCCACCACCGGTACAGCTTCCGGCGTTTTCTTGCCGAAGGGTGACAACTTTTTCAATTTCCTCTGAACTTTCTCCATGATCAGAATCTAGCTTGAATCCTCTGAAAATATGCCAATCTCATTCCAAAATGAAGCACATCGCTGTCTTGAAACCAATCTTATGAAGATATGCACATATGATACTCCAATCCGATAAGAAAATCACAAATTTTAAGTCAAATCTGAGAGGTATGATCAAAACACGTCAACCACCCGCACGTGCTCATCGTTATCGTCAAGTAAATATTTTGTCATTTTCAAAAAAAAATTGTTGTCGAAATTCAGTATTGTCTGGTCTGATTTAAATGGAATAAATACTCTTTGAAAAATATGTTACCAATTTTTTTTTTAATTTGTCGAAATTCAGTATTGTCTGGTCTGATTTCAATGGAAAAGGTGTGGAAAAGGTTCCTGAACATGTACAATCCAGATGAAAATTTTCTATGTCCATGCTCTACCCATGCCACTTAACGCCAAATAAGTTTTAGGTACCAACGTTTGGATACAGAGGGGCAAATAAGTTGTGTACCGGGTAGGCCTATAACTTTATGCCTACTTCTAAGGTGAATTCCAAGGTAAATGCAATGTTTGCTTTCTTGGTTGTCAAAAAGCATGCCATTGCCAATTTTTGCCACTGTCCACTGAAAAAAATGGCACCTAACAATGTTTTTTTTATTTTTATTAGGCAGTTAGGTTTTTTGTTGTGAGTGACAAGACTGCAGAATGCGTGCACATAAAGCCGACTAATGAAGGAAAGTAACACAAATGAAACCCATGATTAATTTGAAACCAATTACCAGGCCTAGGCCTAAATCTAAGCTAAAATCCAAAATAAAACCTAAAAGTGCCACTGACATTGACTTAATTAAACCATGGACCCTAACAAAATAAATAACCTGTATTTACCTTAACCAAAAGACCAACTTCCAAACTTTTCATTAAGAGTAAACATTTTTCAAACTATTTCAACAATTAAATTATTCATACAGTAGGCCTACAATTATATATACTGTATCCTTAAACTATTGCGGGCATAGAAACTATTGGATGAAATGACATTAATCTGTGGTGTTATGACTTTAGAAAAATAGAGCTACTTGTTACAATTTTTCCTATTTCATTGCTTGCTCCACATGTTTTTCAGTTGTTTCACTTCGCTGTGCTGTACAGCAGTATGCCTGGGGACGGATTGGTCTTGATAGTGCAGTAGCCAGCCTCAGTCAGAGTTCTAATAAAGACTTCACACTACAACCAGATCAGCCCTATGCTGAGGTAAGAACAAAATATTCATGAATTCTTTTTTTGTTATAATTTGTAATAACTTCAATAATACTCTGAAGGAAGCAAAGTTTAACGGCACTATCCTAATAATAGTTCTCATTTTTCTTCGAAATGAACTCTACGTGGAGGCATGCGAAATGGCTTTTATCACTTTTTATTCTTGTTTACATTAACTTTTAAATATCTTTTTTTCCTTTAATTGAATGACCAGCTGTGGATGGGCACCCATCCCAAGGGTCCCTCTGTCGTTGGTTCATCCGAGCATGCTGGGATACCCCTCAGTGACTTCATCGCTAAGCAACCAGAGTGTCTTGGGTCTAAGGTCAGAGCTAAGTTTGGTGATCAACTTCCTTTCCTCTTCAAGGTGCTCTCTGTCAACAAGTCACTCTCTATCCAGGCTCATCCAAACAAGGTAATTTATTTGGTCTACTTCTCAGAAAGTCTAAAGGCCACCGCACACCTTACGACTGTTCGCGATCCGATTAGGAACAAATCGCATTTTGCTCATTTTCTGAAAATGTGAATGGAACATATTATTTAATTGGAGGTTAAAATTAATTGAAAGAATACTAATATAACCATTTTGTAAGATTGTAAGCCTCTATTTTGGAGTAATGGCCAAAATAGTTTCAAATCGTAGCCAATCGTACGACTGCTATGACGTCATTACGACTAGATATTTAATTTACTTTTATTCTAATAAGGATGATAGCATAGTCACAGATTTGAATATAGGTATTCATACGATGATTTCGAACATTACACAGTAAGATATTCCAAGTCTCAATATTAGCATCAAATTCTACTACGTTTTATTCCAAAATTGAGTCGCAGACCAATCGCAAGGTGTGCGGTCGCCTTAATACCACATGGCCTTATCCCATTTCATCTACTATCAATTTGGTCTAATTGCCATTTAGTCAGACCGGCCTGAAGGCCAGATTTTGCTGGTCTTTGCCTTGGGCCGAGTCACATGTACAAAGTCTGTGGGAGAAGGTTTTCTCCAGTGGCCTTCCGACTCGGAAGTACTGGCTTTGACTACATCCCTGCTACACTACACATGGTGTAATGCACACTAAATATATTTCTCAGTTAGTCTCACGCCATCTTGGTCATAATCATTTCATATTTTTGTACATGTATGCATGATATGTCTTCCATGTAACAAATAAGTTGCAGTGGTATCAGTGGTCAGTTCAGTTTCCTTTGTTCTTTGGAGGACAAAATTTGAATGAATATAATGTCACATAATAAAATGCAAAACAATGTGTGGGGATATGACATCATCAGTTCCTCCATTGCATCATGAAGACATGCATAGAACTCTTTCACCAAAATAATGCACAACAATGTCGTTTAACTTTGTTATTCCTTGTCCAATTTTGATGGAATTTTCAGTGATTGTCTGATTTTACTTAATCTGTTCTGATTATTTTATTTTAAGCCTGGAGTAGCCCTTAAATATTGTTCACTGTTTGTATCACCATCCGTAAAGTTTATGTTAGACAAATGTTAGTAGTCACAAATGCACCTCCTTGGAATATATTGATATAAAAATCAGTTCATTTTTATAAAACACAAGGTAAATTATGAAGTATCTTCATTCATAGCCATATTTTTGTGTGTCTTTCTTCATAGGCCCATGCTGAACAGTTACATTCAGAGAGACCAGATAAATATCCTGATCCCAATCATAAACCAGAAATGGCCCTTGCTCTGACTCCATTCGAAGGCATGAATGGCTTCAGACCAGTATCACAAATAGTCAACTTCTTAGAAAGTAAGTTAGTGAGTGTGTGTGGAGGGGGGGGGGGGGGCTTTTCATTGCACCCTCTATGTGATTCCCTAACCCCCCCCCCTTCCTACCTCTCTTTTGTTTTCTCTCTCTCTGTCTTTGTCTCTCTCTGTCTTTGAATTTATTACATTAAATTTGCCCTCTTCCCTGTTTGACCAGTGTTGGGATGAATATTGTTATATTCTGCTTTGTGTAAACAGCAATGTGTTTATAATAATAATAATAATATTAATAGGCATTTATATAGCGCCATCTATCTAGAAATATTCTATTCTGAGGCGCGATGTTATTTTTATTATTAACCTGGCTTTGTTCAATTTTCTAATTGATGTTATTACTTCAAATTATTTGTATTTTGTTAGTTAAAAATAGTACACCTGTAGTTTAAAAGCTAATGGTTATCATTCATATGTTTTAATCTACTTTCACATCTGTTTCCCCTAATCTCCTTGGTAACCACTGAAAATCTTTTAGTTTAAAATGCACTTTTATTTATATTTGTCCCCTACTTTGAAAGGTGAAAAAGTCATTAGTTTAAAAGCAAACAATTTTTGAATACCCTTTATATTTAGTCTGATATCAAAACTGTAGTATCACTTCTCTTCGCTATCAGATGTACCTGAGCTCAGAGCAGTGGTTGGGGAGGAGAATGCTGCATCTCTGTCTGCTGCCCTCAACGCCAGTAATGGGAATGGATCATCAGA
This sequence comes from Lytechinus pictus, assembly GCF_037042905.1. Taxonomy (NCBI): domain Eukaryota; kingdom Metazoa; phylum Echinodermata; class Echinoidea; order Temnopleuroida; family Toxopneustidae; genus Lytechinus; species Lytechinus pictus. The sequence continues at coordinate 24,087,901 of NC_087260.1, forward strand.
GGAATGCCGGGCTGGGCTGAAACGATGTATATCAGCAATCATGAATAAAGATATCAATGAGATGACATCTAAACTGGAAGCATTGATCGCAAGACTCAAAGCAGAAGGTATAAAAATCTTTGAAATCAAGGTTTATTGTCACCACATCATCGTAGATCTAGATCTGGTAAATTTGCATAAACTTAACTTTGTGAAATCATGAATTCCTAAGCTGAAAAATGATCACATTGAAGATTGCAGACACAGATAAGCATGTGTCGGGAAATGCTTTATGATTGCTTGGAAAAAGACCCACACCAGACTGGAATGCCATGCTTATTTTGCTCATTTCTCAGCAATCACACATTTTGTACCAGAATCATTTAACACATTTTTGTTTAATAAACATAGAATCATTTTATCGGATACTGTTCAAATTCATGTTGCGATCATTACAACAAATTGTAATGTTTAATTTCAATGATTTAATCCTTTTTCTTGTTCTTTACAGAGGCCGGGGGTCAGGATCTAAGCCAAAGCAATGGATTGTTAGTTCTTAGGTTATACAGTCAGTTCCCCGGTGATGTAGGTTGCTTTGTTTCCTATCTCTTCAATCACATCACACTTCAACCAGGAGAAGCCATGTTTCTAGGACCCAACGAACCTCATGCATACCTATCTGGAAGTAAGTAGAGGAATGTCAAATCATCCTCAGAGACATTTCATAACTGACAATTGTGTGTTTCATACATGCATTTAAGTTACGTCTTTACTGTGACATTTTTAATGTAATCAATGCATGATGTATCAGGTTAACTCGATAGAGCCACCCAAGACTGCAGTTTACAGTTGTTAATGTCCATCAAGATTAGACATATTAAACTCTATCTAGTTTAAGTAATTATATTCCACATACTAAGAATCTTGCTATAGGATTGCTCAAAAGTCAGTCATGTGATAAAGGGTAGTTTCCTCCACAATCATCAATCGCAGTGATGGAACCCATAGGATCATAACGCGTTATGAATTAGTCTGAGTACATGCAAAATGAAGAGGTCTTTGCCCCTCGATTGTTTTGTTCCATCATTCTCTATCACATGCTGTGACGATTGCGCAAGATCTAGATGCTTGCGCACAGTTTACATGCGCGCTAGTGTTAAAACAAGCATATCGACTCAAAAGATTTTGTTTTCAAAGGAAACCTTGACTTTTTAAAATCAAACTTCCTTCTTGTGGAGACATATAAACATCAATTTCTTCGTATATAGTGGTTTTCAATGTCAGGTGATGAGCAAACTATCACTTCCTCGCCAAGCTGAATGTACTTGCTATCTTTCCTCAGCTTTGCTTCAGAAAGATACAATGTAGCTGCATCCAGGTTGCCTCGAAAGTGATATGCCCATCACCTTCACCAACGAACGTTGATTATTTGCTTACTATTAAGGGCAAATACCTGAAACGTTAACAATTATTCCATGTTATGTTTGTCTGTTGTAATTTTCTGCCTTGATTTGAACTGATTGAAGTTAAATAATGATATGTACTGAGTGTCAACAATACCAACCTACGTTTTAAGAACCCAGATGATTTATTGAGCAATCTTTCTTTGACAGACTGCATAGAATGCATGGCATGCTCAGACAACGTAGTGCGTGCAGGACTCACCCCAAAGTTTAAGGACATCCCAACACTATGTGAGATGTTGACGTACCTCCCATCAACGGCTGAGGAGAGAATATTCCCAAGTAAGACAGACCCTGACGATCCCTACGTCACCATCTACAACCCTCCTGTACCTGATTTTGCAGTTGCTCGAGTCAAGGTACAGAATATCAATGTCTTTTATGCAGGGATGCCAGTCTGTTTTCTTTTTTTAAAGAATTATTCCTGGTTTGCTTGAGTGCCGTATTAGAAGCTGTGCTTTTCCAAGGCTAATACTTGTCAAACATTTGCAATGTCATTTGAAGGGCAGGAGCAACGTGCATTATTGTGCATTTATTTTATCGTCATTATCCAGGGTTTCCATGGTCTTGGAAAATCCTGTAAAAATTTGTGGTCATGGAAAGTCAGGGAAAAGTCATGGAATTTGGAAAATTTGTGAAAAGTCATGGAATTGCATTTACCTCTTGGCTATGGCAGCTTTCTAGTTTGTCGTGTCTCGCAACCCTCATACTCTGCTATTATGATTGGCGTTCATGATTTCCATTTTTCCCAGTTTTGTGACATCCCAAATTCTACTCAACTCCCGGTACGTCACGGGAAGTCATGGAAAGCAGCAATTTAGTCATGGAAAAGTCATGCAATTCTGTTTTCAAATTTCTGTGGGAACCTTGATTATCACTGTCGTTATCACAATCATCATCACCATCATCAAAATCATTGTCACCACCATCGTCATCAACATCACTATCCAGGGTTCCCAGCCCATCAGGGAAATTGATTAAAAAATACCGCAAATCAGAGAAAGATGAGGGAAAAATCAGAGAATTTTGATTGGCCCAGAAGTCGAAAGCACGGTAGTCGGTCAGACCATGAACCTATTACGAATGGACATTCAACGAGAGCATTTTATTACCACCACCTGTTTCCAGCTGTCAAAATCGCTGTCTAACCCTTAACTTTCTCTTTACACGGTTTTTACGACGACCGCCCTGGGCGATTGTTTACACAAGCTCCTTTCGGCCATTGATCGTCACCGATCGATCACTGGCCCTCTTTCGACCGAAGACGGTCATGTTTTAGCCCCGATTGCCAATAGGGAAAGTCCCTACATTACCTAGAATGCAATGCGCAATTCATATCCGGTTTTTCAGTACATTATTTTAGGCTGTCTATAATGTGCGATTGTCGTCTGACCATCAAAAAAAATCCTGTTAAATTTCATCAATCCTGTGAAATTTTATGCCCAAATGAAAATCAACTTCTGACCAAAGGTAAACGCTACTATCAACATCAATACTGTCCGAAAAAGCTGCATTTTAAACGTTTTTTTGCACATTTCTCCGTCGAATATCAATTGCTTTTTTGCCATAGATATACGGATCTGCAAGGTGATGTCAATGCATTTCATGTGCGGTTGTTTGCGATGTACGTAAAAAATACGTTTATGCACGCCTGTTTTCTTGTTTCTGCTATCATTTTCATAGCGCTAACGTTCGCTGCTGTGCGTTGCTTTTGATAAAGTGAACGAACAACATCGCAATGGGTAGGAGCAGCGTACAATTGATTTCCGCTGTCCATCAGTAAGAGCGTGTTTTATGACCGGCTTGATGGGCGTCAGCTGCTAGCGCTCTGTTTATAAAAGGATTAGCGGTGACGGTCTTTGGCCCAAAGGAGGGGATAATGTCCATTCGTAATAGGTCCATGGTCAGACTCTGTTATATTATGTTGCATAACAAAACAACATCCATTGAATGGTTATGGTGGTACTAATTAGTTTTACGTTATTGTTTTTATACTGAAAATACATGTAACTCACTGCAACAACTTAGAAAACATGCTAAACTTGGACTGGGTTTAAATAATTATCAGGCAATTTTTAAACTTCATCAGGAAAAAATTGGGGAATTTTGTTTTCTTGAAAAGCTGGGAACCCTGAATATCATCGTCATCACCATTGTTATTATCATTGTTACTACTTATTATTATTTGTTTTTATCATTTCTACAACTGTTATATTCCTATCATTGTCATTACTGGTATTTGAATATTAATTGTATTTTGAATGAATTTTTATTCCCATTCAACTTTCTCCAGGTCCCAGCTGACCAAACAAGCTACAGCCTCCGCGCTGAAGACAGTCCTAGCATTATTATCATCATTGAGGGACAAGGTGAGGTTGCACACCCTTCATTACTGAATGGACAAGCCCTGTCATTCTGTAAGGGGTCAGTATTGTTTCTCTCAGCTAATCAGAGCCTAGCTCTCAATTTAACCAATGGCCTGCTGGCTTTCAGAGCCTTCTGCCCCCTTGATTAATGGTGCTACCCTTGGGAAATCATGAATATTCATATTTCTACCCACACTTCTTTTCTATTGGCTGTTTATTTTATGATACATATATTTTTGTTTTATTTTGTATATTTAAAAAAGTCTGGAATCATCTGACTGTAGGCTGTCTGATTCTGTTGCATAATAAACCTAATCAATATGCGTATATGACTGAAATTACTAGTACTGAAAATAAATTAAGTATTTTTATAATCAATATTTAAATTTCAATGCTATGGGTTCTAGTATATGTTAATATATATGTTAAACTGCAGGTATATTCTACTACGCGTATTAGAATCCAAGAACACTGCCCATTTCTACCACTACAAATAAAGACAAACTAGTGTGATTGAAACATATAAATGTGTGTCATGGAAAATGAATGTTTTCATCTTTGAGGTAAATCTTGTTAGATTGCATAAAAAGAAAATAAATTAAGAATGACCCTCCTTCGTTAGTGGTCATTAAATTTTCATTTTTTTCATTAAGATTTTTCTGAAAGTGTTATAGTTACCAATGTTATACATTGAAATGAAAATATGATATTTGTATTTTTTTAGATTTATTACTTCTAGAATTATTTTTATATTTTTGCTGAATTTATGTATAAATTGTGATTTATTAAGAAGTTATTAGTTGCAATAGATTGAATGGAATTAGGTATCATTTGAAAGTTGTGATTTTGATTGAGTAAAAGTGGTGGTGATGATGGTGATAATGATGATGGTGATGATTTTGATAAAGATATGATAATGGAGATATATGTTTATACTAATGATGTATTTTAACCCCTATAAAAACTCCCCCCCCCCCTTTCTTTAGATGTCAAAATAACCCTGATTTTTAGGGTTTTATTATTCTTTACCAACAAAATAATCTGTACTTTTAGAGGGTTTATGCAACAGGGCCCTGGTTTAACATTGGAGCACCTAAGGCACTATGATTGATGGGATCGGGCACTATACAAATATCAACTTGTTCTTGTTATTTAAATATGCATTTGTTAGTTTTCATTGTATCATGTACAATCAAATTGTCTCAATCAATCTTTCTTATTGTACTTGATATTCTTGCAATATTGAGATAATTTTTTCATTACATTGTGAAGATATTTCACCCAATAAAAAAGCATTATATTTCTTTAAAAAGAATCATTATGGCTTTATTATGATTGTATTTAGTATCAAGCTTATCAACTTACATCTGATTTGAATATTTCCAGTTGTAATTTCAACAGGGTAGCCTCTTCCGTTGACAAAGACTCTGTTTTCTTCTCTGAAAATTTCAGTATGTGACTTGTAAGGGTAATATCTTGCCGACATGAAAAATTAGATAATGAATGTATGAAAATTAACCAATCAGAAAGTTGTACTCCTCTATCTCCCCTTCCTCTTTCCCCCCCTCCCCTTCCTCTTTCTCCCCTCCCCTTCCTCTCTCTCCCCCTCCCCTTCCTCTCTCTCCCCCTCCCCTTCCTCTCTCTCCCCCCTCCCCTTCCTCTCTCTCCCCCTCCCCTTCCTCTCTGTGGGCATTTGAATCCCTTACTTTGAACAGTTGTAAACTGTTACATGTTGAGTTTTGTTTATCTTATCAATACCCAATTGTTAAACTCAAACTTATTCCGACTTTCCAAGTATGATTATATACCAATAACTGATATTCCCATATCACTTATTAGACCACACATTCATGTGCTGCCTTTTCAAAATCATTCGCAAAGAACTGGATTCCGTAACACAAAGGTTTGCGATGAATTGCAAATATGAAAGAACCGCACTGATTGATTCCCGGTCAGTATTTCAAACAGAGTGCGTAAGCTACGATGATCTTGATTAGTCATTGGTATTCAGCAATTGATTGAAAGCCTTTGTCTTACAGAGCGCAGATTATCTTAATCATCTTGGTGAAAAAAGTTTCCCCCCAAATGATTTTTCATTTGAATAAGTTAGTGAGACTGTAGAAAAGATTCCAATTGATTAGCTTGGTCCATCGTCATGAATATTGCATAAGGCAGATTTTTCACTCCGGGCATTATATTTTTTAGCACAGAAGAATCAGAAAGTGATTAAAAAAAAAAATCAGAAAGTGATATTAAGAGATTGAGAAACGGAAAGAAAAAGACACACACATGACACTAAATAATGATCTAGACAAGAGCACAAAATCCATGAAATTTGATATTCCGTGGCAAGATGGAAATTAGTTTATTTCAAAACATTGCTGCAAATCGGACAATTACTTTAAATGTATATTTTCAATAAAGACAGGTAATACGTAATACATGACAAGTGAAATAAACCGTCCCCCACACCAATAATGTGTATAGTCGCATGCAGGGTTTATTACATACAAACTTCTACGCAATTAAATATTTTCTGTATGTTTTATCTCCTACCAGAAGTCGTCAAATCGGTAAATTCTTACGCGAAAAAAACATTTCGCAGTCAAATTCTTCATCATTGTCTATAGTAATTGTTATAAATCGGTAGACTCCCCTACAAAACATTGACTAGTAAGGGCTTGGGATACACATACAAGATGATGATGATGTCGATGATGATGATGATGAAGACGATGGTGATGACATAAGACGATTTTAATGACAGAAAGTAGAACGGTAATGACAAAGGCATATAAGGAAATATATATATATAGTCATATATATATATCTCTCTCTAAAACTACTAAGTGCATAAATGGTACACAAGTGGTCCTAGTTGTCAACATAAACATCAGGGTGCATGTAGAAAAGATTTTTTTTTTTCATTTCTTTTTTTTCTTTTCAACGGGATGGGGGCCCGGCTGTCCAATTCACCCTTGGAAGAAGACATAAGAAAAACAAAGAAATGATCATCACTTATACACACTGCCAATTCAAGTCAGAATAACATTTACGTTTTTTTTTATACAAGTTGAAGAATCTTTAATAATTCATTATTCATAACAATAATGGTGATAATAATAATGATAAACATACCTGGAAACTATATCTAAAAATAATAACAAGTTGGAATATGGAAGAATTATATTACACAATTTTTCTTTTTCTTGAAAAAGTCGTTACATATGAATGGCTCGACACGTATGTAATGTATTCTATAGATAATATGTACTCCACATTGCTCTTGTGAAGCCTACAGCATTTAATAACATGCTATAGCCTTCTTATACAAATGATATATATTCACATATATTGATCCATATATAAATATAGATGCAGGGAAAGGGTAAGTACATTTAAACTATATTTTCTGCATCAAAAATTACAATATTTCAAAGAAATACACTGGACATAATAAAACACAACCAGATTGTAAAGGGTTTTCTGAAGATGATGTTAAGAATTCTACAGAAGGGTTTAAAAATCTGATATGAATTTCAGTTCACAATGTCATCTTGCAAATGTATTAAGAATGAAATGATGTGTAGGCATATGGAGAAAATGTTGGTCTGATATAAATAGGGCATTTGTGAGATCCGCTTTTTATTGCAATAACAAATGATTGAATCTTGTATGGATGTTAATTCATTGATGTATCTTTATACAAATAAAGTTAAAACTGAAGGAAATTTGATTCTATATGGGTTTAGAAATTTTAATAATGAAATTCAATTACTGACAAGCAGAACTATATGGGTATTTCTCGTATACATCCATTTACTAAATTCTATGTTCTGGAATGGAACATTGGCATTAATACTTATTTGTCTTCAGTTAAAATGTCAGCAAAATAGATTCTTTTTTGTATTGGAATTCATAGATTTTCTCCACTTCAAGATAAGATTACATCTATTCTATTTCTATTTAATGTTTTCTGGCAATCTTGAGTGTTTTCACTGTCTTTTGGTATTATGCACGATGTCTGTTAAGAAGAAAAACTAATTTTTTTTATACAGAAATATTATTTAAATATTCAGCTTGGGTTCATTCTTGTTGATAAACATGTTAGATTTTCAGATTATTCAAACAGAAACTGCAAGCTTTGTTAAAATAACACTTTCTTCTTTTAATAACCTACTAATGTTTGGGATCTCTAAATTTCATTTCAAGGTTTTTTTTTTAAATAAAAAAACGACAGCTTTAGAAAATAGCTAGCTTAAATCAAACCATATTTATGATGAGGTAAATGTCGTGGTCTTTCGGTGAAATGTGTAGCATTCCAAAAGCAGCATTTCAAATTTGCAAATGATAAAAATAATGAGTGCAAACAATTTGTCTGAACTATTTTTTCAAACAAAAATAGCAATGTTTGGAAGCAATGAAATCTCAAAGAATTAATCCTTTTTGTATGAATAGAGCTAAATAAAGCAAGAACAACTTACATTTGAATTACGAAATAAAACAATTTTTGCAATTTCTGTACACATATGTGCATAAAGATAAATAGTTCATATATAAAATTGATATACAGGTATATGTGTTTAATTAGGTCAATTGTACTGGGGTAAAAAAACAGTCTTTCAATATAAACCTGCTCACGTTCATATTGTATTTTTATTTGAATCTTTAATGGTTAAAAGGTACTGACAGTATTAACTATTACAATTCCCAATGCTTTAAGATTATGTTAGAACTATGTTAGAAATAATCAAGAAGCAAGAATCAGCCAGATTGAATATTCATTTTTTAATGCTCTTTTGGTGGGCATTCCAAATTATAGGAGAGCTTTGATGTTGAAAGAGCGCTGCTTTAGGTACCATAAGATGAATTTCAGCAGCAACAGACATTTCAACATGCTTCTCATTTTTTGATCCCCCTGAATGAGATAAGCACCTTAGAATTGAATATTCTAGATAAATAGCGCTATAATAATGTTTATTATCATTATAAGAATGTTCGTAGTTCATGTAAAATCCCTGCTGCACCATAGTAAGAGTGCAATTAACTTTCAAATGCACATCAACATTTTTGGGCAAAAGCAAAATTGCTGGGAAGATCTTTTAAAACAGCTAAAACTTTTATAATGCTTCTAGAATACAGTTTGGCTTTAGAATGAATTTTGAATCAATAATATTACACAAGGAATTTCTATTTTAACCATGTTATGGCTTATTCTGTATCAAATGTAAATTGGGTCCAAAGATTATATTTCAGTGCCTATTTTTTTATATTATACAAGTAAAACTCATTGCTTTTGCTTTGTACGTATACAAAAAAGTTTTATTAAAAGTAATAAAGGTTTCTTTTGCTGTATTTCAATACATGTGATCTTGCATTCTATGTGGCGAGCGGATATTATAAGTATTCAAAGAAACGTGGCATGCATGATATGTATGATTCATCTAACCAGAGATGATGTCTAGTTAAAATGCTCCCCAAGGAGTGGAGAAAGTGCCTGATCTATATAAGCTACACATCAGAATCCGACGCTTAGGGTTATATCAAAGAGCTTTGGAACTCAGATTGCTGATGTAACAAGGACTTTATTTGTAGAAATATTTCATTATTATTATTTGTATTGTTATCATTATCATTATCATCATTACTATTACTATTCAGCCATCATTATCCTCATCACTTTCAACATTATTTTGTAGTTGTTGTTGATGATGTTGATTCAGATTGTGACAGATGATGTAATCAAAGCCGTAGATGATTTTATAGCAAAAGGTCATCTGTGACATGCTATACAAATAATGTTATAATTTTTGTTGATTAAAAAAGGCTCAGAGCCTGTGTTATCTTCAAATGGTTGTGTTTTGAGGGGAAATTCATGTTTTCTGATAGCCAGTGATCAAATCAGGTTTTGAAAATATTTTCTTCGGCTGGCAGAAATATTTCTTTTGCTTTGGAAATATTTCCCTCAATGTTTATATTAAAGTAACGTGTGAATATTATCCTAGTACACTATATTCAGAGATATGTGGTCATTATGTGAATAGTTTGAATATCTATACTAGGAAGTGGTGTTGCTTGAGTGTTAACAAGCAAAAGGTTGTATGTGATTTAATTGGTCCTCAATACAGTCATATTCATTTTGAAACAATAACATTTCTTCAAGATGTAAACGATGTATAATATTTACAGTTAAAGTTTATCTGCACTGTACATGAAGACAACTTGAATTTAACTTTGTCTTCACCGATTTGACCCTAGCAATAGTCATCTGACAATCATAGTCAAAACAATGTTAGTCGTTTCTAAAATAGAACTCTATATCTGCTGATTTCAAAACGGTAAAGTTGTTTCTGTCACAAATGTTGAGGTATTCAAGATAACGGGTTGACACAAAAATTTAAACAAGCTATGAGGGATCAAGAACTACATATTGCAGATACAAACTAGTTGACCTTTAAACTTTGACCTCAACTCTATGACCTGTATCCACATATATATCAAATTGAAGTCTTTGGTCTGCTGACTGAGAACAAAGTATCATACCTGTATGATAGATGATTTTTTTGTAAATTATCGTTATGATCATTAGTGGTATGCTGTGAGGAAATATTGTACAATATGCAAATAATCAATTACTTCCACAAAAAAGTAAATTTTACGCAACTAAGTTAAACTTTTAACCAAATAAATTACGACCACAAGTATATTTCACATCATTGATTTTATTTCGGTCAAATTATCATTTTATCTCAATTTAACTTTACAGTTTCCCAATGTTTTCTTTCTCTGCCCTGGATGGCAAAATATTCAGTAACTTTTCTCCTGGGCCCTTTTTCATAAAGCATGTCCTGAATATCATAAGCTAGAATTCTATGACAAATTTGCCTTCAACCAATCACATTGCATGCTCCAGTAGCTTATATAACACTACCTTGTTACTTCTCCTTGATAACATGTTCTATGCAACCAGGAATTGGTGCAATCTGTAAAAACTTGCAATTGGTTTAAACTCTAATGATCATTTACATGTATTTGTGGATACAGGCCTTTGTTTCAGTCAATTTCGTTGCTTAAATTGCGTCGATCACTTTGTTTGAAGTGCGACGTAAAGAACGCCACCGGTTGTAGTCAAAACAGTCCGTACCTGCAGACTAAGAGGTCAACACACTTTTCTGACAAATATGAATCATTTTATATAACTGCAATTTTATTCATTAGTGTTTTTCTCACAGCTTATTGTTGTAGCTTGTTCAAGAATCCTTGTTGATATAACGGTTCTAGTTCAATCAAATTGTTACACAAATTAGCTAAACATCTATACACATTACAAAGACCACAGAATACTGGAAATTTGATATCTTTTTTCCGTCCATCTAAAAACAAAGATTTTTTCATCCGATCAACAAGTAATCATGGAAAAACGTGCAATATTTTTTTGTACATACATGATAGTCTCAATTCAAGCCATTCATGGTAATAGTTTTATAATGTCACATAGAAGTCGTACATTGATTAGGATGGAGGAAAAAGTCCTGTTTTTCACATCTTTCTTTTACACTATACTCTTAGTCAAGATAAAAAGAACTTTAAACATATAGTTTGAAATATAACAAAAACAAGAAAAATCAGGATAATATGTTGGATGACTTCGTAATATTTGGCTCATACAAAAAGTTTTCTCATCGTAAAATTTCTCTCTATATACTCCTTTAAACTTCACATTCTAATTTTTCACCATTCTAAAGTATAATTTGGCAAAAAACATAAGGGTATAATAGTTTCCTCTATACATATACAATTGTGCCTTAGGCACATATCAAGTACATAAAATGTCTTTTTCATTCATATATATAATTATGTAAATATGATTAAAACAAGACTTTAAACACTGACTTCTAACTAGCTTCATATGAATCAATAGATACATATAGCAACAATATCTTTAGTCCCACATATAAACAAAAGAAATAAAATGAGCTGACTGGAACAAGTACTTTTAATTTTCTACAGTGTTAGTTTGCCTCTGGTGAACAAACAGCTACAAATGCGAGGTGAGGAGTAAGCAAACATAAAGCCTATCTATGAATTGCAATTTTTCTTTTCCTATTTCCCCCGTAGACTCCACCATACAGTGCGTGTTAGGATACATACTTGTGTTACATCAATATTGTCAGTGCATTGGTTTATCAATACTCGATCATCTCAATCTTTGCTTGTATGCCAGTATTTTGTATACACACATATTTACTACCCGGATTTTTGTAACCTATTAAAAGCTATCTGGCAAAAAGGTCCTTACATATCAATAATAGCACCTGGTATTTAGAACCTTCTTGCAGAAAGCTGAAGTATATCACAGTCAAATGTATTACCACTGATGCCTTTAGAGCACAAAGGCATTAAGTCTAATATGAGGATCATAGCCAATCCGATTCCAATCCAATATTCAAATTTATAATGCCAATATCTAAGATGAATGCATCTCATAGAGATTGATATATGGAGCTCTATAAAAGGATTTAATACTGACTATATTGATGTTAGAAAACCAACTGCTACTTTAAAGAACTTATAACTACCATTACAATGAAAGTGAATTTAATTAACCCTCTAAGTTCTGATAGATATTCCCCCAGTAAACACTAAATCTGTTCTGGTATGGGTAATCTGAAAGGAAAAAGTGGTTGTACCATTTTACATAAAAATACATTTTGGTTGGGATCATTACCATATAACTATGGTATTAGTCAGGTGAAGGATAAAAGAAAAAAAGATTGAACACTTTCTTCTTTTTAGGCTCAATTCTAACTCAGTGTACAGGGAATAATGCTTTGGAGCTCTAAAATTATGTACATGCATGATTCTTTACCAACTTTGAATGTAAGTCATCAAAGTTTGACATTTTTTTAAAACAAGTTACATCCAAGCAGTAAATATGTGTCGTAAGAAAATACTGGCATAGAGGCAGGCAAATATTTCAAAATTTCAGTCAAACTCTTTTCAAATTTCAAAATTTCACGTATTCTACTTGCTCCTCAACATTCCCACATTCTTACATTCCAGTAAACCAAAATCCATAGTACTTAATGGGTCTGTTCACACTGGTTAAATTCCTTGTATCGAAGGGGGTCTGTTCACACAGTGCCTTGAAATCTTGGTTTGAATAATAGGTTAAACAGATAGATATCTCCAATTTTAATAGACCATTTTGTGTAAGTTGGTGAGCTTATATTTGTTGACTACAATGTCTATACTATGACACATTGAGTGAAAGAATCATCTCCTCTTCAGCTTTCTTTGGGTTTCTATAAATTGTGATCTTGAATTCAAGCCAATGTGAACAGACTCCGCAAGATTTGAATTGTTATACTAGTGAGATACAGTGGCTAAGCACAACTTGCATTCTGAAGTGATGGAATACCAGGCTCAATGTGAACATGATATTTCAGTTAAGGTGTACAAATGCTTGAATCATTCTATTCTTCATATCAGAAGACCTTGGACCCATTCCATGAAGAGTTGCAATTATGGTAAATTTGCCATTATTGTAACTACCATGGTAACCATGATTGTGATTGGCTGCTGAGCCCTGTTACCATGGTAATTGCTACAACAGTAGTCCTTTATGAACAGACCTATATCTTTAATGTGTCTCTCTTATAGTACAGTTTTCTTTCAAGAAATTGATTGACTTCAAATGGGGATTCAAATCGTAAACTTGTGTCTTGCAACATTTTCTAAACACAATTAAAGTGTCAATATATTAACACTACCAGACATATGTACCAGAGTCATTTCAGACACCAACTGTTTACACCATCAAAAGCACTTAACACCATGAATTTTAACACCCTGCCTACTCTTGTCACATCTGCATCAGAATGCATAAAGCATATGACACCAGACTCTTACACCTTCCTTATCCCCGATATTGTATGCATTAGCGTACATAACATTTGACACCAGATTCTATAACCTTGCTTGACCCCAATATCATCTGAATTGGAACACCAATTCATTGGGTATTTCATATTTCTGATAATCTTAGAAATCCCTTTCTGGTTGTCCCTGTGTCTTACTGCTTCACTGTCTGTAAATCAATTCCTGTGCACCAATCCACTCTAAAACTGTAAACCTTGGTTTAAGTGACCAGCACCTAACCAGTCAAACTCTTTCTAATAATCATAACTCTGTATACCAATCATGCATTATAATATGCTCTTCATAGAACAGACCAATACTCTGCAGAATCTAACATTGATTCATTCCCTCGGCATACGCACTGCGCATGCCAGTTCATTCTCATTGACAAAACACCATCAAAGATACACCAAACCTACCACGTAACTTTCAAAAAATACCCATCCATTTCTTGGAATGATTTCATATTCATTCTCCAATCCACTTTTTAGAAGAATATATCATAATCTCTAATCGTCATTTGATAGTTTTCATTTTCTCTTTATCTGAGAGGTAATCACGGCCAGTGAAGTCATTAGATTTTCTTTTGATTCAACACCCAATGAGATGAGAAGGGTACTCAAATCATTGATACATTCATAGGTCAATACATTGAAACCCTAGTTTGGGTAAGTACACCCAAAATATCCCTCCTTTGTCTTCCAGCGCCCCAGCCATAATAACAATCTCACAGCACCGATTCGATTCAAGGTGTGCACGTTACCAGAACTAGCACACTTTCTTGCTCAATCAAACAATTCTTATCGCATCGTGGAGTCTTTCTTGGTTTACCTAAGACCCCCCATAGAATAGTAGCATCTGAACGTAATTTGATTTCATTCCTTGTGCCCTATAACAGTTTCAAGCCACTCAAGCACGGTGGATCTGATATCAACAGCTTAAAGAAACCTATTTCTTTTTATGATTCTGTATTTTCTTGAGGTTAATATCTCTCTGCTACAAAAATCAAAATTTAGATTTCCCATGCAAAAATTTCAGGTGCATAGCAGTAGCATTGGGTAGTAATTTCTACTGATTTTCAAGTTAAACATGAAATTGCATTTTTGCCTAAGTTTGCAAGATTTGAGGCCCATGAAAAGAATCAACACCATTTGCGCCACTGTGCAGTGAACTTGTGATATCTTCATGTTTACTATTAAATTGGTTTCAATTAGGAGTTTTTATTTTGGGGGTGAAAAGTGCCTCATTTGATGCTTATACCAGTGTTGTACAGGACTAAACACACACACACACACCCTAGATATACATCCCTATCTTGCCCCACACATGTATACAAACCAAGTACATATTCCATTCTTTGATAACTAATAAAAAAAAGGTTGTAAAGTCACTTTAAAATGGGGGTCGCTGTTGTACTGTACGCGGATCTTCACTACAAACCGGGAGAGAGCAATTCATGATGAACATCGAACAAGCAGAAGTAAGATGCTCCACTGTAGTAGTAAGTAGTAGTAGTAGTAATCGGTAGCGATTGATGACATAAACAAGCACGTATAATCACCGCACGTAATAATATCTTTTCCATCTTTTTTTTTTCAAACACCAAAGCACAATACACATGAATATTAGCCTCTGGTTAGTTTGTGTGTTAAAGGTTTGTTTTCCTGGAGTTTCAATCTCTAACACAGTTCATCTCTGTGTTTTATGCATCTCCAGCAATATCCACATGTCTCTCTAGACGGAGAGCGTATCCTCCTCTCCCAAGTTTTACTTCTTTTTTCCTTTTTTTTTTTTGGTTGTTTCTGATCTCATGAGATGACCTGCCCACATAAAGTCCTGGCTAGTGTCATTGCTACGAAACAGCCCATTAGGTAGACTGTTACGACTGGAATACTGTGGATTGTGCCGCGGGCCGATGACGAGCTGGGTCGAATCCGCGTCCCGTTTGCGCATTTGTCGTCCTTGAGCAAGCAGTCCATACAGGTTTTCTTGGAGGGACCGTACGTGGCGTTTCCACCCAGATCGCGCTCCTCTGCAGAGGGAAGAAAAGATGGAATAGGATGTGGTTTAGAATAGTAGCTGGCAGCATAATGAAATCATAAAAGACAAAACATCATTACCAATGCTTTCAAAAAAAATCCTCTTTGACTAGTTTTAAGTACAACAACAAATAGCTGCTTTATAGCACTGACAAATTTGTTTGTAAAGATGAGGGGGAAATGAAAGGGAAGTTCACTCTGATGTACAGTTGCTTTTATCAAAGAAAAAATATGAGTGGAACATACAAATATAGGTTTGGTGTATATTCATCACATATTTTTTTTTTTTCAAATATCTTATTCTACATGCAACAGCAGTATGTTGTGTCATACTAAATGCACTTTTTAATAAATTGAAAATGATTTTTACATGTACACTCAATATAATCAGACCTTATTGTTGTTATCTTTTTTAAATTTCATTATAATTATTACTACTAATTATTATCATTCTCATTGATGAGAAGTGATAGAATCAGTATAATGTTTCCCGAGACTGGTCCAAGACCAAATTCATTATTAATCAGAAAAGACAAATATATTTATTAATCAGCACAATTAAATGCAAGTACTTTTGTGATAAAGTAAGTCAATTTATATTGCTTTCTTTAAAAAAAACACTTGAAGAAGGAGGAAGAGAAAGAGATGGACAAGAAGGAGGAGAATAAGTAGAAGAAGAACAATAGGAAGAAGGAGGAGGAGAAGGGGGAGGAGGAGGAGAAGAAGGAGATGAAGGAGGAGAAAAGAAATTTACCTGGACATAGAAATGACCTCTGGCCACAGTATTGCTTGTGTGGTAAGAGATAGGGGCATTTCTTGAGTACACGCAGGCAGTGATCTCGACAAGGTTTAATACGCTTATACTCATGGTAGTATGCAAGCTGGGTTGCACAGAGCCAGTCTTTGTAAGCATCCTGCAATCAAAAGAAATAAATATAAAGGGTTATTGCATGCTGAAAGGTGTGATAGAAAGAATTATTACCCGTATCAGACATCTCAACAAAATATATTACCCTCGTCTAGACTCGGGTCAATATGATAATAATTCAATATTATATAATTATCAACTGAAAACAATATATATTGTGATTTATTCAACAATGAAATTACAAGGTAAGGTGAAATATTATGCAACATAGTGAAATAAAATGAAATGTGAACTGTCTGGAAAGCATAACTTGTTAATTGAATATATGAATAGGTTACATATTTAATGCAAAAATATAAAAACATCTATAATATACAAATCAATCAAATTCTGGTTCATGCACAATTAATCATTATGTCTCTTAAATGTATTGACATTTCTTTTTATTTTGATATCCAAAATAAAAGACAAGATATGACAAGACAAAAGAATGGGACACCACAAAAGAAATCTTGAGTGTGTAATGTATATGATACAAGATTTGAAAGCAAGAAGTATGAACTATAGATGGGAAATTTTAGCATACAGGTTAATTTGTACCATATCAACTGAATTACAAAGCAAGTAACAAAACAAATGTCAGTATAACAGTTATGAGATACAGAATCAGGATTGAAGAATTTACGATATATTTAAGAGCTTCCAAGCTGCAGAGTTTAGATTGAAATCATCATTTGAAAGTATTACAGACTTTTGAATATTTACTATTGGACATAACACATTGAAAAAATTCATCAACAAATACATGTGTATACATGTGAAAAATATGGTACCTGTAGCGCAATAAAACTTTTGAATAAATTTAGCATGCTATGCAGGGGCCGCAGAATGATTTTCAAAGTGGGGGGGGCTGAGCGAAAAGTGGGGGACTGACCATGCAAAAAATCACAATCATATGGTCATTTTTACGTTTTTGTACACGGTTTTGGAAAAAGCCCCCCCCCCGCTTCCGCGGCCCCTGATATGCATTTCTAATACAGGTATACAACATTTCTTACAGCAATACAAAATCTTAATCATCATAAAAAATACTATGTATAGAAGATGATTGAAGGAATTTTTCTGAGTTTCATCCCTTACACAGTCAAATATGAAGAAAATTTATGGCTTCCGATCATTAACAGTGTAAAATTATAAGAACTTAACAAACGGTAATATTATACATCAAAATATGTCAATATAGCTATCCTATTGAACACATTCTTCTACTAAATAATACAATCTAAATCCAATTCATGAAATAATTACTTTTAAAGGGGTTGAAAAAGAAGTTTAATGACAAGAACTAGGTGTATGGATGATCTAAGGGATTGAATATGAACGAAATTGTCAATCACTGAATCAACTTGAATAAAATAATAACACTAGCCCCCTCTGTTGTTGGATAACTGCCAGTCAAGTAGATCTGCATTGAGTCTTTGAGGTTACCATCCCAAATATACATGACGTACATGTAGCTTACAAATACAATCTACATGTTCAGTACAATCAAATCTCAATACGATGCCCATGTACATATTTTGATAAAAATATACATTTCTAAATTAATATGAATGTAGTGCTTTTATTCATTTATTACATTTTCAAGCTCATCATGTCAATTAGATTATATTGTCGGTGTTGAAGCTAAATGTGTACAGGTATATGTACATACATGAATACGTATCTTTGTGGTTTTATGCACCCAAACCCTCTATTGCACAATCAGGTTTCGGAATTCTCTTGTTGATAATGTACTCAATTTGTAATTTATTCATTCAGTTAAGTGCCTAAAACACTCTAAAACCTTATTGCCCGGGGGGGGGGGCAGTCATATATATTGCAGTACACATGCATGACAAAAAAGACGCTTTTAAAGGGGTGTTTTTTCAATTTTGGACATGGGCCACGCGTGCACTAATTAAGGGTATCAAAAACACAGATTTTCAAAAATAAGGGTGGTTTTGAAAGACTGCATAATGGTCAATCGCGGGGTCAAACGTATTTAGGAGGGGTTTTTTCCGAAGCTTTTTTTTTTAGACTAGCCAAACGTGTTAAGGATATGGTTTTTCCCCAAGCTTTTTCCTCGGGGCTTTTTCCTCCTCGTTTCTGAAAAGTGTTCAGGTTCTTCCCCATTGTGGTATTTTAACCCTAACTGCACTGGAGGTATGTAATACCCATGAATATAGTTTGGTCTATATTTTAATATATTGTGAGCAAGATGACAAAACTTGTTTAGGGGTCATATTCTGGCAACAACTTGTGTAAATGAAGCTCGCGAAAAACTTTAGGGGGTTATTTTGCACACAGAGAAAAACTTGTTTAGGGGGTGTTTGGAAATAATTTGGCCATGCATGTGTAATACATTTGACTGCCCCCCCCCCCCACCTCGTGCCTTATCGGAGAATACTGAACCCTGGAAATCATCAAAAACGTTACTCCATTTTGATGCCCTTATAATAAGCATATTTCTTTTTCCTAAAATTGAATATCGATGAGTAATATCTGAAATCAATACTCTCATTTGGGTTGTTCTTCTTAATATCATGTACAAGTCATAAGTTATATTACCACTCATATAAGACATCAGAGTTGGCAACATATTCACCTTACAGCCAGTCAACACTATTTTAATAACGGTTTATTTATTTATTAATTTCCACATAAAACAAATATGTCATAAAACATTATAATACAAGTCACAAAACAAATTATAATACATGTCATAACCATTGATATTATACATATTCCATGATGTAGGGGAGTCACTAGAGGCTCTCTTGTCAAGAGAGAGACAAGAGACTATTAAATTACAATATGTGTTTTAGTTGTCTCGAATTGTGACACATATCAAATGATTAAAAATCATTATTCTGAGAACCATTTTTAAATGTTGTATTATACTATGGTCACAGATACCTTAACAAACACCGTACAAACGATATCTCTCCATCCATTGCTATGTATTAAAGTTGTTCGTAAAGTGATCTTAAAAGTATTTGTGGCCACAACATTAAGTCATCAAATCACCATCCATTTGAAAATAACATTAATAAAAAAAATCTGAAGTCTTTGACCAATGAGAGTATTCTATAGATGAGTGGAAATTAAAGGTGTACTCTAGGCAGAAAATAACATGATTAAAACAGATATAAGTAAAATCAGACAAACAAAAACACTGAAAGTTTCATTAAAAAATCAGACAAGGAATTCAAAAATCATAACATATTAAATTTCGGCTTGTGCCATCACACTGGGTTATCGCGTCGGGTTGGGAATTCACGTAACCTGTCCATTCAAGAAAAGGACCCCTTTAAATTCCTGAAAAGTCAGGTCCAGTTTACAAGACCATTTGAGAAAAGGGCACCCTAAACTTCCAAAAGGTAGTGTCCAGTTAACCCGATGTTTTGTGAAAATTGGAGCAAAATTATTGAATGGTCGGGTAAACTGGACCCGATGTTTTGGGAATTTAGGCGGTCCTTTTTCTCAAATGGTCAAGTATAGGTGATTGCCAGACCCGACGCAATAACCTGATACGATGTCACAAGCCCTCAATTTTGCATTATTTTGGTGAAACAGTTACTAAGTATATGTCTTCATAAATGTACAATAATATTCTACCAACTTATTCTTTTGTTGGCATTACGCATGTGCTTGAATTTTTATTCTGATATTATTTTCCACCTGGACAAGCCATTTGAACACTGTTTTAATAAGATCTGTTTATGAGTAGGACTGACAAGTAGGCCTTTTCATAGTGACTGGGATATATGCTGATCATAACAGACCAGAGAATTGATGTTAGCTATGCAAGGTTTCAGAATTATCAAAATGATCGGAAATTAATTCAGAAGTGAATGCATAGGACTTCATAGATATTTCACTCAAAAATTTAATCAATTCATGTATTCAAATTTATTTTACTCGTTTGGTTTGAAAACACAACTAAAAAAAATGATTTGAAGGTCCAAGGGCAAAAACATGTTTACAAATTATGATCGTAAACGATTGAATAAACAAGCTTATTGTTATAGTGAAGGAGAAACATACAAGGTCACAGTGCAATCAAGCAGATTTCAGATGTTATTTGTTAGTTAATATCTGAAAGCATTCATTTGCAGTGGATCTTGTTTTGATTTTCATATTTCCTTGATACCATGAAAGAAGCCTGAATGAAGCTCATCATTATTTTCATCATGAAAACATAGAAATCTGTGTTATTTTCTTTTTCAAATTCAAGGAAAATTACATACCCTATATATATACATGTAAACAGATATAGTTTATCTAGTCAGAGTAATCATTTACAGTAATTGAATGGAACTTTGTAGACCATTCATATTTATTAATCACATATAAAATGTTCATTGATATCATTCATACAAATGTTAGATGCATGAATTTGCATTACAATCCATTTATACATGTATATAGGCCTATATGCACACTGACTGTAATGCTCCCACTTGTTCAAAGATTAAATAAATGCAATCAAGCTTTAAACTAAACACGGTATCAATCATTAAGCTTTGTGAGTTAGGACAAGCATTTTTTAGCCAGTTTTTTGCTGGCATTGCATGCTTCATATATTAATGAAGATGTAAATACAATATTTCTTTCAAATTCAATCATTCATAAAATCAATAATAACCACCAATCTATAATCAATCACTAATCTTTATGATATAGGGCTGGTATTGGAGTCTGCATCTAATGAAGATATGAACATATTTCTGTCAATTTAATCATTCATACAATCAATACTAACCACCAATCTATAATCAATCACTAATCTTTATGATATAGGGCTGGTATTGGAGTCTGCATCTAATGAAGATATGAACATATTTCTGTCAATTTAATCATTCATACAATCAATACTAACCACCAATCTATAATCAATCACTAATCTTTATGATATAGGGCTGGTATTGGAGTCTGCATCTAATGAAGATATGAACATATTTCTGTCAATTTAATCATTCATACAATCAATACTAACCACCAATCTATAATCAATCACTAATCTTTATGATATAGGGCTGGTATTGGAGTCTGCATCTAATGAAGATATGAACATATTTCTGTCAATTTAATCATTCATACAATCAATACTAACCACCAATCTATAATCAATCACTAATCTTTATGATATAGGGCTGGTATTGGAGTCTGCATCTAATGAAGATATGAACATATTTCTGTCAATTTAATCATTCATACAATCAATACTAACCACCAATCTATAATCAATCACTAATCTTTATGATATAGGGCTGGTATTGGAGTCTGCATCTAATGAAGATATGAACATATTTCTGTCAATTTAATCATTCATACAATCAATACTAACCACCAATCTATAATCAATCACTAATCTTTATGATATAGGGCTGGTATTGGAGTCTGCATCTAATGAAGATATGAACATATTTCTGTCAATTTAATCATTCATACAATCAATACTAACCACCAATCTATAATCAATCACTAATCTTTATGATATAGGGCTGGTATTGGAGTCTGCATCTAATGAAGATATGAACATATTTCTGTCAATTTAATCATTCATACAATCAATACTAACCACCAATCTATAATCAATCACTAATCTTTATGATAAAGGGCTGGTATTGGAGTCTGCATCTATCTAGTGAAGATATGAACATATTTCTGTCAATTTAATCATTCGTGCAATCAATCTTAACCAATCATACGATCAAAATAATAATAGAGTTACATTCATATAGTGCTTATTACATTCTGTTTCTAAGTGCTTTACATTGCAATTATCATTACCCCGGTCATCTGATCCTGGCATACCTGCACATAATGTATAGCTTTCTCCACTCCCTGGGGAGCATTCCAACAAGAGTTCCAAGACCCAATTTCTAGGCATACTACATAGGCTTTCGTATCCTACCAGGTACCCATTTAACACCTGGATGGAGAGTGGCAAAGTGTGGATTGACGCCTTGCCAAATGATGCTAGGCCATGGTGGGATTCGAACACACAACCCTCTGATAACAATGCAAGGGTCTGAGCCACTACACCACGATGCTTCCACTATTAAGCTTTATGATACAAGGCCAGTATCGGAAGTTGTATTAATGAAAATGAATGCTCTATTTCTTTCCATTTTTTTTATCATTGCAATCAGTCCTAAAAAAATATATCTGGTGATGCAATTTGGTGATACAACGCTAGCTAGCTTCAGAGGGTGCACATATCTAATAAAGATGTGAATACATTATATACAGTATTTCAATCAAAATGAAAGGATGGACGTGAAGAACATTTGTAAGGGAAAGAGAAAGTAATTTAATTAAGAGCCACTATAGGTGGAAGAAAATGAGAGAAAGGGAAATTTATCATATTTGTTCATCTATTCTGTTTTATTCACCAATGGTTGTCTCTTCGGCAAACAAACTACTCACAGAAGTAACAAATAAATAAGGAAAATTAAAGTCTATACATTACTGAAACAAAATAATAAGGGAATGGAGGAAATAGAATGTGAGAAAGGGATAAAGGGATATATAGAAAGAGAAGGGAAAAGTTAAAGGACATATAAACTAGGGGGGTAATAGAAAGACGGTGTGATGAAGAATAATCCAAGAATTAGTAACATTATATGTAATTTTATAACAATTTAATAAAATACAAACAAATACAATGAGCTATAGAAGCAGAAAGAAATGGAAACGTAAGAAAGAAATATGTGTGTCAAGATTAATCTAGCTTCAGGAGTCAAATGGGGAAATTTGGAAAACAGGGAATATGCATAAGGGGGAGAAGAAATGGAAAGGACTGGTAGAAAATTAAGAAAATGAGACTGTTGAGATATTAAGTAAGGATAGGAGGAAGGAATGGCGTGCTGGTGATAAAGGAAGTGAAATCAAGATATGGCAAACGGTATTAGAATTGTAGACCTAGAGGCTCATAAATAACAAACAATTGGTGGTACATCCTATTCACGTGTGAACAGCCCACAATGATATATACCGACCACCGTCACCATCATCCAACAATACACACCACACACACACTAACGCTCCCCTAACCCTCCATCGTCATTGCGTTCTGTACCGGCATACAATCATGTATGTATATGTATGTACGTATATAGAGACTGATGAACAGCACTTGTTACTGTGTGGGATTGAGTGGATGTAATATGCAATGTAATGTAACACTGTATTTACATGCATGCATGCATGAACATATTATTGTGATATTAGGGTGGAATGATGTAAATATGACATATAGGGGGTTATATTCACATTTTTTAAAGCATAATAGAAAGAAGTTAGAATGTTGTCATCATCAAAAATCTTGGAAATGCAAAGACATGTGTATCAAGAAAACCAGGGAAAACAATTGCTGGACATTTTACTTCTTGGAAGGAATAAAATATTCTTTGTTAAGAATTGTTTCGAGTCTTCTTTTTTTTCATTTGTGATGATTTTTAAGAAGCTGTAGCCTATTTTGATATTATGGAATGTAAACATGTAATATTATGCTAGAAAATTATTGCCCTTTGTATAATAGGCTTCAAAGATTAAAAGACAATTTAATGCTCATGACTATTATTATCAAATAAAAATGAAATGAATCACCCAACTACTACATGCATGTTCATTGTTATTGTATATTGCAATGTTCATTCTTACATTCAAGTCAATTATATAGTGTAACTCTTTTTCTATATCGATTAAGAATATACTGTCGTGGAGGATAGCTATTGCATTTTACTTCATTTTGTATTGGCCATTTTGAACATGAAACTTACTTGTTAACATTTATTTTAGTATTATTTTTTTCAATGATTTTGCTATTCAACAACATCCATTGTGGTATTCTTAACAACTCAATTGCTTGGTATATTTTCTGTAGTAACTAGCAACCAATTACTTAAATTGTTTTGTTGCTAATTTTGTAACCATCACTGATCTACTTTGAAAATTGTAGATATGTGTCTTTGGAAATAAATGAACTATGAGTACTTGTGATATCAGGCATATGTAAGTTATTTTTAAACAAATATTTACTTGGTGTGGTTTTATTTCAAATAAATGCACATTAATGTTTCTGTGTTTATACGAAGCAGTTTTGATATACAACTTACACTGACAGAGGCGGATCCAGGATTTTTAAATAGAAGGGGGGTGGAAAGACCAAATTTGATAATAGAGGGGGGAGGTCAGATGGCAATTGCATCATATCTAATTACTTTTTGCTGAATGAGTGATTCTCAAAATATAGAGAAGCAAGAGACCCCCCCCCCCCCCCCATGCAATTTTTTTTCCTACAAAATGTTCTTCCTGGCATCAGAATAGGGTTTATTTCATCAAAGGCTACACATCAAAACACAAAATCTTTAAGCTAAGGTACTTGGCAAAGTTGCATGACCGGAAAAAACTGGTCAGCATGGTGCCATGGGACGCTCCTTGCGCTTAAATGGCAAGGTTGCAGGTTCAAATCCCAATATAGGCAAGGACTCAATATAAAAATTTGTTCCCTTTTTGTTAAAGTTTGAAGCCGGACTTTGACAACAAAAATTCAAGTCAAAGTCTTGTGGCCTAATTCTTAGACTCCAAAATGGCTTATCTGCGGTACTGAAAGATAAAAAGGCTGAAAGTTTGTAGGAAACAAAATTTTCCCCCCTGAATCTGCTACTGATCAAATTGTATAAATAAGAGGAAATGGTATGGGGCAAGTGGACTGAATAGATAAGACTACACTATGCCTGGTATTTATTCAGAACGCTTAGGCATGTCTAAACATTGCATCACATAGACACAGACCAGATGGGGAATCTTGTTGACAAGTGTACATGGGTGTATACCATGTTATACCCATTACAATGGATGTGTTCATACATCAGTAGATGACGTGTGTAAAAACGATAAATGAATACAATGGAATTGCATTAAGTACGTACGGTAGATTGTAATTAAATATTATAGGATTACCATAAATGCAAGAATGCATTTCTCAAAAGACATTAGTGAAGTGATTAATGCAGTAAAGAGTGATGTTTTACAAATTGTTTTCCTGTTATACCAACAAAATAGAGATGTGTTCATGCATTTCTGAAATCAAGTTTTTAAAACGTTAAAGAACCAATAAGATACGATTGAAGAGCTTTTCCATGCTCCGTCTACCAAACATTTCTGTTCCTACTTTCTATTTGCAGAAGTTATTTGATAAAACATCTAATGATATTATACTGAATTGATTTCAGAATGTGCAATGTCAGGTAAGATTTAATGAAACATAATCAAATAAGGGAATGGTACAAGTAGATATTCCATTCAAAGTTAATGTGAGATAATATTGGTTGATTAGCAAGAAATTGATCCATGGTCAGTGGTGGATCTAGTTTTTTGCTAAGAGGGGGGGGGTTGACAAGTTGGTTTGACCCAATAATAATGAGCTGCGATGGAATGAATACCTGAACTCCATCCCTGCCTATTATTTATTATCATTTTTTTTTTTCTGATCTGTTGCACATATCCAATGAAAATGTCTCATAAAAGATCAAAAGTAGTAGTAGTAGTAGTAGGAGAAGTAGTAGTAGTAGTAGTAGTAGTAGTAGTAGTAGTAGTAGTAGTAGTAGTAGTAGTAGTAGTAGTAGTAGTAATAGTAGTAGTAGTAGTAGTAGTTGTTGTAGTAGTAGTAGTACAGTAGTAGTAGTAGTAGTAGTAGTAGTAGTAGTAGTAGTAGTAGTAGTAGTAGTAGTAGTAGTAGTAGTAGTAGTAGTAGTAATAGTAGTATTTCTCATTAAGTCAACGCCAGAATCAATACAAATAGTTAATTGCAACAATTTATGTGTAATATGATACAGACTAAAGCTCCAATAGAATACATCTTTTTAGTAGAATGACACAGAACCTCTTGAGGAACTTGAGGATACATACAATATCAAAGAAGAAATATTTTCTTCTAGATATTTTCTATGCGAGTCATTGCATAAAGTTTGATTTCTTCAGTATCCTTTCCGGATTCATAACCTGATTTTATTAAAAAAGAAGCTGTCATTCTCCGTATAGGGGTTACGGATCGGGGGTGGTATCTCATGAAACATAAAATTAATACAAAGGGGCCACAAAATATACACCTCCTTTCCTGTATTCATTTTTTAAAGTGGACCTTTTTAGTTCAGCGAATCAGCCCACACCGCCTTAATCCTTACATCCTATTTCTCTGGAACGGAGTGTCATGAGACGAGAAGTTGCCTAATTACATTTCTTGGAACAAACTCACTTGGGACATCAAAGGTGGCGTACATTCTTAACTCCTTCCTTACCATACAGTTGCTTCTCTGTTGAATTGGTGTGTATAATATCACGGAAGAGAGCTTCTGTGGTGTATTACGACTTAAACAAGGATGAGCGTGAATTATGAATGGGAACGAGATGATCGTATTAGTAGACTGAGATTAGGAGGGTGTTAATGAATGAAGAAATGGGCTAAATAGGGTATTCCCCACCAATTTCCCAGAATTCCTCACACAGATTGGAAATCAAAAGGTTAAGTATAAAGAAACGGAAGGTAATGACAGATCATTTTTAATAAAACATAAAGAGATAAATCTTTGATGGGCATAAATTTCCACTTTTTTACTGCACAGCAAGTACATGTCGTGATGGATGCTAGCATATTGTTCATATCATTATTTTCATTTTTAAAGCAACGGGAACAATTAACTCTTCTTATTATTATTTTTAAAGCAAGGGGAACTATTCACTCTTCTTTATCGGATATCATACTTTAATCATAGAAGTAATAAATAACCCTCATAGACCAAAATAGTACAATTTATAAATACTGGATTCAATGTATGTTAATAGGAATTATGAGAAGTGTCAAAATGGCTCCAGTTAATCTACATCACATTTTTCCTGGAAAAAAGATAATGCACCCGCACAACAATACTGCCATAATATCTACATGTACGCCACATGTAGAGAGATTACATCGGATGTGAACGGCTTTAACCCTTATGCGAACGACTCTCGTTTCCTAATGAGAAAGTTGTGTGACATTGCAGATAGCAGGAATATAAATTATTATACTCAGCTGTATACGATCAACTTTGACCTCATTATGCTTCAACTGTCCAAATCGCTGTAATCATTACCACAGTATGCATGGATGGTGTGAGAGATCTATTACACACATGTGTCTATAGGACCATCTGGATGGGGCTACAGGAAGATGGTGGAAGCATCGTGGTCTGGTGGTTCCGACTCCCACCTTTCAAGAAAGGGATCGTGGATTCAAATAAGCAAGGATGTTGATTTTTTCAGCAAGGAATTCATCCACCAGCCCCCTCCGAACAAACAATTAAAAAATTTCAAGCACAGGTTTTGATTGGTTGATGGTGAGGATGTTGAATGATGCAACAATGATTTTTATTGGACATGGTTGCTTGGTACTTGATTGATACAAGTGTGTAAAAAGTCAATATCACACACAGGATTAGTGCTTATAACAGGAAACTATGCAAATAAAAAAAAATCTGCAGTAAATCTACCTTAGATGTGAACATATTATCTGATCATTTGTAAGTTCAATAAAGGGCCAACCTGATGAAGTCTGAAGAGTATTTTCAAACGACTAATAAGAAGTTTGCCAATTCTCAAACTCAAAATAAATTACTATTCATATGTGTCCTTCTATGCTTATGCTTTCAAATGGTTAACCTTTAAAGTATTACATCCTGGAAGATATAGCAAAGTCAATTTGAACAACATCACCTCAAGAAATGGGAAACATTTCAAGAAGAGCTTTCGTCAGAGAATTTCATTGACTTATTTGCTTGAAGCAAGTCAAATGCATGTATTTTGATAGCTTATTACAATAGTCTGTGAAAATAACTATTTGTTTCATGAAAGATTTCCTTGCTTGCTCATCCATGAACAAGCATGAGCCAAAACTAACACCAATGTTGCTCAGCAGCGCAGAGATCACTTCTATTATCGTGACATTGAAAACGCATAAAGTGCTAACCCATCTTTATGTTCATACATTTAATACCAGCGAAGGTCTAGTTATCGGTGTGTTCTCCCCCCTCTTCTCTAATGCTTCCATAATTGAAGGTCGTGAGGAGGGAACAAGGATACATCCAGCTCTGATACAGGGTATCTAGGAGGGCTTGTCCCCACTGCTGACCTTTTAACGATGAGACACATTTGTATAACCACCCTTTATGAAAACATACAAACTTATTCTTTCTAGACAGTCCATCCTGAAGACTAATATAAACAATGACATCAGTCTAAGGGGAGATGTGAAGTCAGTTACAAGTCTTGCAATTTATTATAAATGTGTAAATATTGCTCATCTGTTACTTGCAACTTGTAAAAAGCTGACAGGCAAAAGCTGGGGTAACAGTAGGCAAGTCTCTTTGGAGAGCATAGAGACGTCATACCAATATGCAGCTTACAAGTAAATGTGTATTATAAACATCATTTAGCAGAAGGGTTTCGTTTATTACATTTTTTTTTTACAGAAAGCTTTTGGTCTATGCCTTTAGGGGTTCTGAAAACACAGAAGTAGTTCCATGTGAATTGTCGTATTGATCTGTTTTTCATAGATGATGGGTCTCTGTTGATAATCAATGTAGTAATTTCTTTGTGCAAATGAGTGGTACAAGGATTCTTAATTCAATAGCCCCACTTGACATCGTTATGATAGAGAACCTTAACCCATTGAAGACGGAGCTTAATAATAATATATACAATATATTCAACGGGGAGGCGGAATAGCTTAGTTGGTAGAGTGGGGGTTTTGAATTCCAGTGACCCGGGTTCAATTCCCCCTTAGTGCACTAGTGCCCATTGGAAAGGCATTTATACTCATTACCCGGTCCCTCAGAGAGGACCTTAAGCTGTCAGTCCTATGGTTGCTTCCTTACAAGCATTGCTTTCTTAGCAATCGAGTAAAAAATCACAATTCTTGTATACAGTGCATATCACACTATGAAATAATGTCAGGCCAGTGGCAGATCTAGAAAGGTTGATCACAATACCACTTTAAGGGCCATAATGTTATTGCGCAATAGTAGGGCCCTCATGGTGTCTAATCCTGATGACTTCACGCCTGGTCCAAGCTATGCGCCTCCATAGGACTTGGACTCTGTTAGGCCTACCCCAGGTTTAGCTCCGCATCCTTTTAAAGCACACAAGCATTTCAAGGAATTAATCCTGCCAGGTACCCATCAACCTCACCTAGATGGGTGCAGCAATGTGGATGGATTCCCTATTGAACAGTGCTACAGTTGGGTTTTGAACCCATGACCTTCTCATTAAAAGGCAAGCTTACTATGAGCCAATCAGAGTGAATGATTTCAGTTACTTTAAAGTGTTATTGCATATTTTTTTATCATAATTACTCAAATGAAACAATGCCCAGAACCACATTAAGGGTAACAACTAATAATCTTTTTTTTTTTTCATTCATATAAACATTTATTTCCTTTCATTTTCACAAAATTTCTGTTTTTACAAGATCAATTTTTCCATTAAAAAATAAATTCCAAGGTTTGTTTAGGGAAGGAGTTACTCCTTTAAGGCAAAGCTTGAGATGGGATGCACCTGCAACCCTAAAAAAATATATATATATGTACAATACAAGGAAAGGAAGAAGGGATTTCTAAAATTAATCTAATGGGCTGATTTTACAAATATGGACCAAGTAAAGCTTTGTAAGAATTAGATATAGACATAATCTATCAACAATAAAATATACGTTTTCAACATTTCATGATATACTTTATAATTGACATGTACATGAACTTAAAATTATAATACATTTATTTTTTGTAGTTTTATCTCTGAGAAGCAATCTTGTGCAAGTTCCTTTAATCTCTGTTGACCTTTGATAAACAATTTTCTTTACTTTTCTGAATAAAGTCAAAGAACAAGGGCATGAAGGATAATTATCCTGCATTATTCATAATCAGAATAACATACCATGTATTACTGTGATAAGTTTTAAAAAAAGTGTACTACAAACATACTCTTTCAACTGCAACGATTGTTCAGCTAACCTATTAACAATAATAGGATTCACAAAGAAATGATATCATAAGTCACAAGATGCAAACGTAATAATGACTTATACAAGTATAGTAGAAAGCATGAATCATGAAAATAATATGAAAACAGCCTTGGTGTTTAATGGGATCAAGGAGTAGTTATGAATCATAATACAGAGGGAGAATATTAATACACTGCTTTTGAAATATGAATGATTTCTGTTCTTTCATACATTATCATGAAAGAAGAATCTTTCCTTAGGAAATATCTATTATATTATTCTGAATGAAGGAATGAATCATTCACGAAGGAAAGATCATTTACTTAGTCATTCATATCCCATTAATTATTCAGGTTTATGATTTATGACAAATATCTATTTTGATTTGGGGGGAAATGCGAACTGATATGATTGGATGAGTTGGTACCAGGAAAACAAACTCATTAGAATAGTTATTATAATCTAAAGAGCTTTGAGCACGTTTATGGAATGGCGCTGTATATGTATGTAATCTTGACTGAAAGGGGCTCCAAACTCAAAAGACAGTATTGCTGTTCCGAGGTTAAAGCAATCATTACACACTCTAAATTGGCAGCACAATGATTAAAACAAAATCTATTTCAAAATACAAATTGGCAACACTTTGTTTTGAATTCTGCTATCATCACATAATATAACTAATGTGACATCCATTTCCTATTTTTCAGAGTATTGCCAATTTCAGGAGAAAAATAAAATTAATCTTGGCTTTATACAAGTTGTGTACACAGTAAAAACGCTGTTTAAATGCTTCATACAATGCTTTTTGCTATATGAACTTTACAGTTGTTAAAACAGTTAAAACAAATTTTTAGAATTTTAAACAAACGTGCTGAATATACTGATGATCAAATAATATAAATTAATTTTTTTTGTTTAAGATTTTACTAAACTGTTATTAAGTTCAATTAGGAAACAGCATTGCAGAATAATTTGAACAGCATTTTTACTATGTAGAACCTCAATGGATTAATCTAGACACTGATGTATAAAGATGCAAGCAAACTAGAGATTGGAGAGCAAAGAAGATCCAATCAATATCCCCTCACATATGGCAGAGTGTATATTGACTACATTGGGTAATCATAGTACACATAGAACTCAGGCTGTGTGTATTGGTTTGTGGAACTAAGTCAATTATGATTAAACGACAGATTTGACATCAAATCAAGAAAGATTGCCTCTTTCGTAGCCTGGCATCAAAACCCCCATAATGAACGCGTAAACAACGCTTAATGAATCACGGATTTCCATTTTTCTCTTTACGCTTCATGATAATTAATCAGTGGATTCAATTACAGCTCCGTGTTTCGCAGCCAAGTCGGCCTGGATGGCTTGACGTTCTCACGGATAAAGCAGGTTTCACACATATTTTGGCAGCTACATCAATTAGCGTTCCCTCACACATGACTTGCCATACAGAGTCACGTACACCCACAAACTGAAAATATTTCACCCACCTGCACGGTACTACACATAAGCCATACCTGCTTTTATTGTAGGCAGACTCCCGGGGGAAGTGAAAAAGGGTAGGGTGCTGGGGATTCAATATCGGAGGAGAATATATCATTATCCCCTTTTGGTTGGTTAGACACCATTGGCCAAGCAAGGCGTCATAATCGCTGGGTTTTTTCATGAGAATTCTTGCATGTCAAGTGGTGTAGTTACCAGTCATTATGAAGATGATGATTATGATGATGATGATCGCTGTGATAACCAAGGTGTTTGTAAAAGTTTACACAGTCAAAACGCTGTTTGAAGTTTATATACAAAGCTGTCTCCTATTTAATTTAACAGTACTTGTTAAACAGTTTCAACAAGGCAAGTGTTTAAAATCTTTTTAAAAAGTGTGATGTTTAATATTTAATATTCAGTAAATAAAGCATGGTTGTTTAAAATATTAATAACTACCGAGTTCATATATTAAACAACGCTGTACAAAATTTCAAGCAGTGTATACTTATTACTGTTTATAGCATAAATAGAAGTGTTAGAGGAAATTAATCAAGTTCATATCCATCCCTTCACAAGCTACCCTTGAGTTCCATTCATACACAATCATATTTATTGTTACATGTGAAATTAAGGTGCTATAACAGTTTTTAAAAAGTAACATTATTTTCATATTTTAAAACAATTGAGAAAGATACCTGAGGTCAATCCAGGTTACAAAACAAATGAATAAACAAAAGAAATAGCTATAGCATTCTTTTTTTTAAAAATCCAGTAATTTGATGCGTTAAAAGAAATTTCAGATCAGATCATCAGAAATTTAAATAACTGCATTTAAGAAGCCTGTGATTAAACCCAATGGTGCATCTTGAAATGTTCAATAAACCATTTTGGGAGCTATATTGTTTGTGGTAGGCCTGTACAAAGTATTGTGTCTTATCAGACTAGAAGGTTACTTATTCATGGCTTAATCAGTGGTCTTAATACATTGTTTTACAGCAAGGCCACTTATCTGAGACCCCCCCTTCCATTCTTATTTGCTTTAAAAGAATTTAAATAAATTCTAATGGTTTCATATCATCCTCATATATGTCAAATACTTCAGAAAACACAGGTGGATCTATTGCCCTATAGCTAGCCTAAAAGAAATAATTATCACTAATTTCCATGATTGTATACATACAGCACAAGCACATGGAGATTACCACATATTAAGAGGATTTGGATGTAAAGAAAGGCAAAAGAACAAATTTAAAGAAATCTGAAAATTACTAGATTAATCAATATGGTTCAATGTTATTCTGTTGTTGTCATTCTTGCCATATTTCAAAGACACTTTTTATTTTACACAAATATTGCCTGAGCATCAATAAATGTTTGAATTCAAATCAGGGACACTTCTTACAAAGAGTTATACAATTGATCCAATCAATCATAACTCTATGGAAATCTATCAGTGTCATTTAATTTTTTCTACAGGAAATTTGCAAAATGTCATTTGTAAACAAAGGCGAACACACCGAATTGTCAAGATAAACAATGAATTTATGATCATATCTAGAAAACATTTTGAACTAACATGCATTTCAGATGTGGGCGTTGCTGGCTTTCCATAGTTGAGGTTGATCAGATCAATTGCAAATTCTTTGTAAGACGGGGCCCATAATAAGGATTTAGATAATAATATGAACGAGGTATCAATCAAGTGCCATGAATTCAGTTATATGCAATTATAATCCATAACCAGGTTCGACATCTCCTGATCCTAAAGCTTGCTACCTTGCAATAATAATTGTTTAAGCATCGGTTATTCACCCCTCCTCTAGAAGGGAGGCAATAAATTAGCATCAGGAAATTATGGAACCTGGCATGTTAATAAGAAGAAAAGTCTATGCCATGTTGTTTGTTTTCATGTCATGTAACATACAACACGCTCCACTGCTGAATGAATACGTACTGGTTAGATTCAAATACACCCTTATCATTTAGTTAATCAGAAAATTGATGTAGGGTAAAAAAGAGTAATCATCGATGACCTAATATGATGATATGAGCTAAATATGGATATAAACAGCCACTTATCTAATACTCAATCAGTAAATTGCCCATTCATAAAGCATTCATTGAAGTGTAATTATTGTGCAATTTTACCGATTTACTTAAAAGCAACTTTACATGTGGTTTTGCAGCAGTGTATGAGCTTGTTATAAATTAATTGAAGCATATGATGACTCAAGTGCTATATGATATTCAAGAAAGTGTAATTCTTTTTTAATTACAATGCTTCAATTCTTTTTTAAGGTAATCGAAATTCCAATGGCAAATTTTTAAAATGAGACATAACCTATATATTTCAATGAATGATGTGGACTTTTATGTTCCTTGAAAAAATAAATAATTTTGTATTACCTAAATAAAACAAAATAAGTAGATACATGAATAAATAATTAAACTTACCAATGCAAAAAGATTTAAAATTTATATCACTCAGTCTATTTTTTATTAGTTTCTTCAAGTGATCACTTCATTCAAATACACTTAAAAAACAATTGCTATTAAACCTGCAGCAGTTGGTGTGGAGAGATAACAGCATCAATCCTTTAATTGGTGTTAAATTCATGGCAATAGGTAAACACCAATTGGTGAATTAATTGTTATATTGACACAAAATTTTGTGTTGTATAAACTTTGGCCATGGTGTATTTTAACACCTGAGAGTACAGTCTGCTAGATAAAACACCAAATGGTGTTTAATTTCAACACTGTAGTTATACAGTGTAACTCAAATCTTATTTCAGAATGTCTTCATTTTTTAATCTATTTCTGGATACCTTAAACACAAATCTAAGGGATTAATAATTGGTTTGTTTATTACATTTAATCAATCATACAACTCTATTAAAGAAACAACTGATCTCTATGTTTCATGTTACAGTGTAGGCCTACTGGCATTGAAATAAATTATGTAACTATTTTAGACAGTATTAGTTTGAGCTAAATATCATATTTACAATGTACAGACCTTGTTACTAAACAAAGGGTTATAGAAATTACATCTTTGAAAAAAAATATTTGACTAAACAGACATACAAAGCTTACATGTATACAGTATACACAGTAACTACAAATATAAAAGTTAATTTTGTGTCTTGACAAAAAATTGCAGCATAACATAACACCAAAATATATAATATTATAAATTTATATAAACAAGTGTTTGGTACTGCAAAATCGTAAAATAGCCTTAAAAACTGACATACTGAAGCTTTTCGGCATGCACTCATCGGAGTAAAATCGCATGAATGACTAAAACGCTAGAGCAAAACAATATATAATAGAACCGTAACCAGACAATGGACGCTAAATGGCGTAGTATTATATCCAAAATATCTAAAATATATTTTTTTATAGTCCTACAGAGTTTCAGGTAATATCATTACACAAAAATATTTACTATTCAGCAAAATAATGACAGAAACGTTTTGGTATAATATCACTTTACATAATAATATGCAGATTATTATTACATGGTTGTCAAATTCCATGAGTCATGCTGAAATTTGCACCAAGTCATTAATACACATTATTTAAATGAGGTACATAAATCTCTGAACATATTATAAGGGAGTTTTTATACAAAGTACAAGAACACTATATCTACTATTCCTATCAACTTAAATAGTAATATTCATTGAATTCAGGATTACAGATTCTTTGAACTTAAGTATAATCATGTTTAGGTCATAAAATTTTCATTAGACTAAATATGTTACAAACTTCCAGGACTCACTAACTTTTCTTTGACCAAAGAATTAAAGAAATGTTGCGATAACTGCATAACTTGTCTTTGTAAAATTATGCTAAAGATGTTTGCAAACATTTTCAAAAACTATACGAAAAATACATGATTGTTGTTAAACTATTGAATTATTGATACATATTGAAAACTTGGAAAAGTGCATTTCCTGAAACTAAAGACCTGGGGGTGTTTCACAAAATCACTCAAAAAATTACAATCAACTTTGCAAATAATGGTGGGATAATAATGAAGAAGAAGAAGAGGAGGAGGAGGAAATGAAGAAGAAGAAGAAGAAGAAGGAGGAGGAGGAGGAGGAGAAGGAGAAGGAGAAGGAGGAGAAGAAGAAGAAGTAGAAGAAGAAGATGAAAAGGAAGAAGGAGAAGAAGAAGAATAAGAAGAAGTAGAAAGGGTGTTTGCATGGTGCACATGTACACCTTGTTTTGGCAGGTGCTTAAGACACTCCTACGTATACCCAGGCTATGTTAGTCTACCGATTCCGGTGCGCACAGCTTTTTGAGGAATTTCTTCCTCCCAGTACTCATTTACCTGACCTGGGTTAAGTGCAGCCCTACACTGATAAAACATGTTTAAAGCAAAGTTTATCTGATAGACATGAGTGATGTCTAGGAGAGCCCCCTCCCCCATCTATCATCATCATTATCCCCTTTTCCACAGTTCATATGACATTATTTGATGTACAATCATACTAGCTTGGAACCATTTATTTTTAATATGCTTTTATTTTGGCACTAGTCAGTCATAGAGCCATGCATAGCTTTACAAACAGCTTTCTAAAGCTGACAAAAGACCAGGGTCCTATTTTACAACGAGTTATGATTGATCCAATCAATCTCAACTGTATGGAAATCCATCCATACCATAATTTTTTCTACAGGAAATTTGCAAAATCTCCTAAGTATAATTCGTCGGCGGTCATCCGAACCATCGTATCCACATACGACGGTTGAAAACCCATTTCAGAGAAAATTGACTTCAAAGTTTACTATAATTTTCACACTTAGTTCTCAGACCTTACAACATATTTATAGCTAGAAAAATACATGGTTGGAAAGACCAAGACAATTGCTTGACAAATGGTATTCTTATTTTTACACAAAA
This sequence comes from Lytechinus pictus, assembly GCF_037042905.1. Lineage (NCBI taxonomy): Eukaryota > Metazoa > Echinodermata > Echinoidea > Temnopleuroida > Toxopneustidae > Lytechinus > Lytechinus pictus. Next base: position 24,125,035 of record NC_087260.1, read on the forward strand.
CCAAGGATTATAGAAAATAATTGTAATTTTGGTTTGATTGGTTTAGATTTTCCCCGTACAAAAACGCCATAGGGAATACAACAACCCTGACCGCGATTTCAATGCGTGTGGTCAGTCAAAACGTCGTATCGCTTTTCACGTGCAAAGCCAATGCAGTGCAGATGGCTGATAAGACAGTTTGGTTGACCGCGCGCCCTGAAATCGCAGTCAGTCAAAACGTGGTATCGCTCTGTTACAGTACACGTTTCCAATGGGATTTGCGCCTTTTATTTAAAAATTGTATGGCATCGCCGTGAAAATCCCCTCATATCTCAGAAACTAAAATGAATTGCTGCCTAGAAATTCATTTATGAATAAATAAGACTTGTACATTCATTTTCTGCAAACATCTCAAAATCGATTTTTTTTTTTTTTTTTTTTTTACCAAAATTGACTGATACGATGGTTCGGATGAACGCCGACGAATTATACAAAGAGAATCACACTGAATCTTCAAGAAAACAATGAAAGTATGAACATACATCATATCTATAAATTATTTTCAACAAATTTGTATTTTAGATTTTGATGTTGCTGGCAGTTGTGGTTGATCGGATCAATTGCAACTCTTTGCACGATGGGGCACTGGTTGGCATATTACCCAGCCAGAGTAATATCCCCCCCATCGAAAGGGAGGATATATAAATCTCTCTCATTGACTTTCTACAATAATAATCAAAATTTCTAAATAGTGTCTGGACAATATTGTGGGAAATATACAAATCCTGGCCAAGATAAAACAAAAAAACTATAATATCGGACGATGGACAGACAATCGACAAAGTGGGAAATATGCCAACCCTGGCCATTACAAAACAGCAACAACAACAATCATATTGGATGATCAGCAGACAATATGATCAAGTAGGAAATATGCAAACACTAGCAACAATTCATTAAACAACAACAACAACAATTATATCGGATGACAGATGGACATGAAGACAAAGTTGGAAATATGCCAACCCTAGCCACAATTCATAAAACAAAGATTGATAGACAATATATGACAAAAAGAAGGAATATGCCAACCCTCTATGGTCGCAGGTCATAAAAACAACTGTAGAAAGAGGCTAACCCATGTTCCCAAAACATACCAAGAAGGCAAATACTGTCACATTCCTTGCATACCAATCACAGGGAGACGAGAATTCAAAGGCAACTAATCGCACAACACCGTGCCACGTAATTGCTATGACGTGAAAAGACCTAATGCTTCCGACTAACTTTAGAACTAAGTCATGATTTTCTTTTGTTTATATTTCGTGCTATTGATAGAATAGTGTTTCTTCTTTGTTCAGAGTTTATAGTCTCCCCCTTGATAAAATGAGTCTTCACATATGTGTATTCCTAGTATATTGATGAAATTTTAACTCACCATGTATTTCAATGATTTCCTTTTTTTTATTCCTATATAATACTAATATAAGTAAAGATGCATATAATGATGATGATCAGGATCATAATATAATTAAGAAGCTAACAAGACAAGAAGATGAAGGCACTACACTGACATCCAAGCCAGCTTAAACATACCACAGGTACGACCATCATAGTTATTGTTATTTGCATTATTATTATAATTGTTATAATAATTAGTAGTAGTAGCATTATTGTCATTATTATCATCATAATTACTGTCATCATGAAAATATTAGTATAGCAGTAGTAGTAGGAGAAGGAGGAGGAGTAGAAGTAGTGGTAGTAGAAGTAGTAGTGGTAGTAATAGTAGTAGCAGTAGTAGTAGTAGTAGTAGTAGTAGTAGTAGTAGTAGTGGTGGTGGTGGTGGTAGTAGTAGTGGTGGTTGTGGTAGTAGTGGTGGTAGTAGTGGTAGTAGTAGTAGTAGTAGTAGAGGTAGAGGTAGAACTATTTTACTAGTAGTCATAGTAGTAGTGGTAGGAGTAGGAGTGGTAGTGGTAGTAGTAGAAGTTGTTACTAGTATTATCATCATCATTGTTATTGTTATCATGTTGCATACTTCAACGATGAAACAATTTACGAATTAGAAAGTTAGCACATGCTCCTAATGTGAATATTTTTTTGGAAATTGAAGTAGGATTACAATAACAAAAGAAGAGGCTACAAAATTACAAATGTTTGCATACCGTTATGATTATTAAGATCCAGGGGTGTTTTCCATCTAAGATATTACGATGACTTGAAAGAGATCAACCAAAATCGATGTGAATAATTCTTACGATCCTTCTTTTGATCCAGTTCATGAATCATAAGAAATAAACAAAAGTCACGTTTTACTCCAGTCACCATTGTTTACATTCCCAGGGGAAAGATTATGCATAGGCTTTACAATCTTCTTGAAAATTAAACCTGGAAAGAATTCAATATATTGTTCAAGAATAATGCAAAATGCTATAAAAAAAAAACATCTCACTATTGCCAGTCAACAAAGCAGCATTTCCCTCAAAAATATATTCATATATACATTTTAATAATGTATATCTGGTATGATTTTTGGTGATGAATAATAAAAAAATGTTATCAGGAAAATTTGTGAAATTCCCAGCAAGATTACAATCAAATCCAAGACGATTTATGCACCAGTCATACAAATGCATCGCAGATCTATGATTGATTACCGACAGGTATAGCATTTTATTTTCCCTCGTTTAAAGGGATCAAAGCGGAGCATTGTCAGGAAAACTCAACGGTAGATTTTTTTTCAAAATGATGGTATGGCATTATACTACATGCACTTTCCACACAAAATCTTGATAAAAGGGGGAATTTGCAATAAGTGATGGTATAATGGTTTCCAGGAACAATTACATATCCCTTATTCTAAGAAAAGTGGTTAAATCTTAAAAGAGAAAGAGAGAGGGGGGGGGTAATTACTCCACCGTTCTTATCAGTTCTCTCTGAAAACCCATGGATGAAGATAATGGAATGGAATTCAAGAAACTTGATACCAATCTACAGGTTGTGAGATTTGAGGAAAATTGAACCGACTGTATCACAACTTCATCCCTTGATAATGACATGGGAAAGGTATACTCAAGAGATGTTTATGATATAAAATGCTGGAATTGACATAAATATTAGATAAATAAATAATCAAATTGTGGATCATCCTTCATTTTCACTTGGACAAAAAGAAAGTATGTATTGGCAATCATAAGGAAAAGTAATTTGTACTGTAATGTGTCAGACAATGACTTAAAAATATAAAATCCAAATTGAGATTTCATTTATTTAAGTGACGGTGCGTAGGTGTGTTACATATTTTAGAAAAGCACTTGACTTATTAAAGTGTGTGCCTTTTTTCAATAAGTTTTGATTGATTAAAAATTGTGTGCTATTCTTGTGAATCAAAACTGCCTTGAGTGAAGAGCACAATGAAATTTATACACAAATAATGACACTCCATATGATGATCAGTAATGAAAAGAAATCACAACTTTGCCTTAATTTCATGAAAAATATCTAAAGATAAATGATAACAATGATATATTATACATGATAATACATGAAACCCATTAATTAATACATAATAGTACATATTTTCTTTTTTATTTTTTCAAGTTTGTTTAAATGTTATCAAACAAAACATAAACATCTCCACTAGGCCAGCATGTGTGTTTAGATGGGAGAGGGGGGGGGGTTCGGGTTCTAGACCTGAAAACCTGCCAAATACTATGACATCACACAAAAACATCCTGGCTAAATAATCTGATGGGTGGGTTATATTTGGCAACCGCTCGCTACTCATAACACCATCCCTGGGGAGAAATGCTCCTTCCTATACACAGCCAATTTGGGAAACAAATCTAGGGACCGATGAGAAAGAATCCCTCATCCAACCATCTCTCTTATTTTCTCTCCCTCTTTCCCTTCTACACCCTATGTCTTTTCCTCTCTAATTCCTCTCCCTTCCCTCCTTCTTTCCATCTGTCTTTCTCAATCTCTCTACCTTTTTCCTCTTTTGCCTCTTTTTTCCTCCCTCTATCCCTTTTCTCCCACATGTCTTTTTCTTTCTAAATTCCCCTCCCTTCCCTCCCTTTTTCCATCTTTCTTTCTCAATCTTTGTAACCTTTCCCTCTTTCGCCTCTTTTTATATCCCTCTTTCCCTTCTACACCCTATGTCTTTTCCTCTCTAATTCCTCTTCCTTCCCTCCCTCTTTCCATCTTTCTTTCTCAATCTCTCTATATACCCTTTCCCTCTTTCACTCACTTTATATCATTTTCCATCTTTGTTTACATCTCAATATTCATCTTACCCCTCCCTCCTGTACTTCACCCCTCTCTCTCTAATTTCTTCAGATTATTCTTATTCCTCGTTTACATCTCAGTATCTATATTTTCCTATCCTTTTTAAACTGTTGCTTGTTTTTTTTTTATCATTTAGCCACTCTCATGGTCTAATGTCCTATAGAAAATCTGATTGCCAAGGAAATACCACTGGAATATTCCCCTTGGTGTGGAGAATGTACAAACACTTTCAATGGGGAAAATATCTTAACCTGATGACTATACATGTACATTAAAATAAGTGCTTAGAGAACAAATGATCATTGTTACATAAATACAGACTATTTGCATTTCCCTTCATGCAAAGCTAAAGACTGCTTCCACCAGCCCATTTTTACCTTCTCCTTTTGCATTCATTCCTCAGAACATATAATCTGATTTCTATCTTTAGGAATATTTGTCTCACTGTCTTTGACTTTATTGGTCTTTTGAAGGATAACTTGTAATGACTGAGAGATTTGCTCCACCACAGAATGGGGCCAGGAATAAAGAATCTTGGATAGTTTCCAATCATCTATACCTCACACAGCAATCATAGGGGTACAAGCAGTATACCCCCCCCCCCCCCACTTCCTATCCTTCCACCTTCACTCACTTTGTATTATATTCCTACCTGCCTTCCTTTTCCATGTCTTGTTTCAACTCCTTTGTCCAATATTCTTCTCTTATACAAACCCTTTTGAAACCTCTCTACTTTCTTCTCCCTCCTCTCCCATCCCCTCTATCACTCCCTCCCCCTTTCTCCTCCTCTTTATCCTCTATTCCAAACCCTCCACCTGTTAACCCTATATGCCCCCTCCCCCTCTTAACCCTACCCTTTTCCCCCTTTTACCCCAACCATTTCCCCCTTCCCCTCTTACCCCTACCCTTCCCCCTTCCCCTTTCTCCTCCCCCTCTCACCCCTACCCTTCCTCTTTCTCCTCCCCCTCTCACCCCTACCCTTCCCACTTCCTCTCTCCTCGAAACCCTACCCTTCCCCTTTCCCTTTCTCCTCCCCCTCTTACCTTTACCCTTCCCCTTTCTCCTCCCCCTCTTACCCCTACCCTTCCCCTTTCTCCTCCCCCTCTTACCCCTACCCTTCCCCTTTCTCCTCCCCCTCTTACACCTACCCTTCCTCTTTCTTCTCCCCCTCTCACCCCTACCCTTCCCCTTCCTCTTTCTCCTTCCCCTCGAAACCCTACCCTTCCCCTTCCCCTTTCTCCTCCCCCTCTTACCCCTACCCTTCCCCTTCCCCTTTCACCCCTACCCTTCCCCCTTCCCCTTTCTCCTCCCCCTCTTACCCCTACCCTTCCCCTTTCACCCCTACCCTTCCCCCTTCCCCTTTCTCCTCCCCCTCTTACCCCTACCCTTCCCTTTTCTCCTCACCCTCTTACCCCTACCCTTCCTCCTCCCCCTCTTACCCCTACCCTTCCCCTTTCTCCTCCCCCTCTTACCCCTACCCTTCCTCTTTCTCCTCCCCCTCTCACCCCTACCCTTCCCCCTTCCTCTCGAAACCCTACCCTTCCCCTCCCCCCTACCCTTCCCCTTTCTCCTCCCCCTCTTACCCCTACCCTTCCCCCTTCCCCTTTCTCCTCCCCCTCTTACCCCTACCCTTCCCTTTTCTCCTCCCCCTCTTACCCCTACCCTTCCTCCTCCCCCTCTTACCCCTACCCTTCCCCTTTCTCCTCCCCCTCTTACCCCTACCCTTCCCCTTTCTCCTCCCCCTCTTACCCCTACCCTTCCTCTTTCTCCTCCCCCTCTCACCCCTACCCTTCCCCCTTCCTCTTACACCTTCCCCTCGAAACCCTACCCTTCCCCTTCCCCTTTCTCCTCCCCCTCTTACCCCTACCCTTCCCCTTTCTCCTCCCCCTCTTACCCCTACCCTTCCTCTTTCTCCTCCTCCTCTCATCCCTACCCTTCCCCCTTCCTCTTTCTCCTTCACCTCTAAACCCTACCCTTCCCCCTTCCTCTTTCTCCTTCCCCTCTAACCCCTACCCTTCCCCTTTCTCCTCCCCCTCTCACCCCTACCCATCCCCTTCCCCTTTCTCCTCCTGCCCCTCATACCTCTACCCTTCCCCTTTCTCCTACCCCTCCTACCTCTACCCTTCCCCCTTTCTCCTCCCCCTCCTACCCCTCCTACCTCTACCCTTCCCCCTTCCCCTTTCTCCTCCCCCTCCTACCCCTCCTACCTCTACCCTTCCCCCTTCCTCTTTCTCCTCCCCCTCTCACCCCTACCCTTCCCCCTTCCCCTTTCTCCTCCCCCTCTTACCCCTACCCTTTTCCCCTACCCTTCCCCTTTCCCCCCCCCCCCCTTAACCCTACCCTTTCTCCTCTCCCCTCCCTCAACTTCCTACATCTCTCAGTCCACCTTCCCTAATAAATATCTACAAATGGACTCAAGGAAAAGATAATTTTTCATATCAAAAGCAAATTCATTTGATGCAAAACATCAATTTTGATAACATAAGACAATAGTCAGTTTTTATATATCATGATGTAACACTGTCTACATACGCTTCAGAACTTTTTTAAAAGAAAAAGACATGTTACTGAGTTCTCTTTGAAGTACATTTTGAAATTTTCCCTGCAGAAAAGGTTTAGGTACCTTAAAGGGGGATCAAAAGGGCAATGTAGGCCCATTAAAGCCTGTTTAATGACAAAAAAAATTATTACAGATAATAATTCAAAGGTATAAGTAATGTGTTCATATCTTGAGTAGATAATATAAATCGGAAAAAACATCCTTTAGTAATAAAAAAATATCAAAATGTCACAAAAAGTGATGACAGAAATAACTTTGTTGGTCTTCATTAAAAAGTCCACATTGTAATAGTAAGATACACAAAAATATTTTTATTTTTATTTATTTATTAAAATACATTCATACAAGATAAAAGATTCAGCACAGAAACTGATCTACATTGAAGTCCTGTGGCACAGTACAATGCAAATAATCTTTTCTGGTTGATTCACATAAATGTATTTTATATCCTTGAAATCAACAATTCAAAAAATGATATAGTATTAAATGAAACCTTGACATAGATTTTACCTGCTTTTAAACACTTTTTTTTAATGTATCTTCAAGTGTATTAACTAGTGCTGGACTAAAACCACACACTTAACACTGGTGTAAGGTGTATTTATGCTTTCCTCTTTGTACATCAGTAGCGCGATGTTAACACTTTATATATTTTCCAGTGTATTAACCAGTGCTGACTAACACAATAAACTTAACACTGGTTTAAGGTACATGAGGCTGTCCTCTATGTACACCAGTGGCGTAATTTTAACACCACTGCTCCACAGGATGTAAAGGATGTTTGCATCATATCTCATGCAAAACACTCTGGCAGAGTAGTAAACCCCCATAGGATCTCTGTTGAATAAACTATGGTATAGATGATGTTGGTGAATCGCTAGGAGAGATGGACATGGGTAATTGTTTAGGACATGACAGAGAGATACTTTGTATAGGAATATAGTGTTTTCAAATGAATAGGATCGTAATTTGGCTGGAACATTAACTAGATGTGGCAAATGTGTATACGGGGAAGATCTGAAGTTAATAATGACTGTTGTAAAAGTAATTAATTAATGGTCTGGTGGTTCCAACTCTCATCCTTCAAATTGAGGGACATGGGTTCAAATCCAAGCCCTGACATGTATTCCTTTAGCAAGAAATAAATCCATATTGCACTCAATCCAGGTGAGGTAAATGTTTATGCATCAGGATTTATTCCCTGAAAGAAATTAAAACCAGAAGCGGCTCAATAATACATTCATTTTTTTTAAGATGCGGCTACCTAAATGCTTTGTCATCATTAATTCTAGAAAGCTTAAATTGGCAACATTGTTGACTAAATACAGTAATAAGACATATGCATTATTCTATTCCTCTACCAGTCACCTATCAGCATAATTAATTATGTCCTCTTGTTTCTAAATATTCTTCTCTACCCCCTCCACCCTCACAGATAAACAATTCCATGGGGTCCATTTCATGAAAACAAGTTCAAATTCATAATCTATTCCACATCTCTTAAAAACAGGGTACAATACATAGTTAAGTAATCTAATAGAGTAAAAACAACAATGACAGTTGTACAATTTAAACAACAAATAACAAATTTACAATGATAGTAAAACGCTACTGAAATCCTTCAATATGATTTGCTGATATTAAATTTAAAATAGATATTGTCAATTTGTTGCTATAACAAGTCTCTTTGGAATGGGGCCCTGCTGTTCCTTTTTCCATACCCCCATACACAAATGGCACACCCCTGGTGATGTCAACTCAATTCACAGTCATACACTTTCTTGTATACATCAAGCTATTTCCTTATGTCTCTGTGCCTTAATCTATAACCAAGAAGGACATCACTTCCCCCTTTCATTTCTCATGAGTTCATTTGTTACACACTTTAACTACACCCTTCATCATGAAGAATTTGCACTTCTCTTTGTTTCTGAGTATACATCGCAAGCCACTTTCTTTGCCTCCATGCCTCAACTCATTGCAAAGGAGGGCACCCCCCCCCCCTTCTCATGGGTCCATTCACTAAACCCTTCAACTACACCCATTCCTCTTGAAGACTTTGCACTTCTCTGTTTCTTAGCACATCAAAAAGCGTTTTTCTTTGCCTCAACTCACTGTCAAGGATGGCACCCACCCCCCCCCCCCCCACCCAACCCTCCCCCTCCCTTTCTCATAGGTTCATTCGTTACATCCTTCAACTACACCCATTCCTCTTGAAGACTTTGCACTTCTCTTCGTTTTTGAGTCCACATCGTTCCCAACGCCAACGTGACTTCAATAATGATGTTGTCTGGAGCTGTCAGTACCTTGAGGCAGGTTTGAATAAAGTATGATGATGAATGAAACCACCAAACTCACAATGACAACACACTTTAATTATTTTAGGAAATACAGCAATCTCTATAGAAACACTGAAGGAATGTGTTGTGAAAATGGGGCAAATTTGGTAATAGCGATGATAATGATGAAGGTGATGATAGTAATGATGAAAATGATGATGAGGATGATGAAGATAATGGGGATGCTGGTAGTGGTGGTAAAGGTGATGGTGGTGGTGATGATGAAAATGATGAAGAGGAAGACGAAGGTGATGATTGTAATAATGACGAGATTGATGATGATGATGATGATGATGGTGGTGGTGATGATGATGATGATGATGATGATAACGATGATAATGATGATAACGATGATGAATATGATAGTGATAATAATGGTGCTGATGAAGATGATAGCGATGGTGGTGATGGTGATGATGAAGAAGATGAGGAGGAAGGAGATGATGATGATGATGATAATGATGACAACAATGACGATGATGATGACGACGATGATGATGATGATAAAGATGATAATGATGATTAAAATGATGATAGTGATGGTGATGATAATGATGATGGTGATGATAATGATGATGGTGATGATAATGATGGTGATGATGGTGATGATAATGATGATGGTGATGATGGTGATGATGGTAATGATGATTATGATGGTGATGATAATGATGATGGTGATGATGATAATGATGGTGATGATAATGATGATGGTGATGAGGATGAGCATGAGGAGGACGATGATGATGATGATGATGAGGATGATTACAATGATGGTGATGAAGATGATGGTGGTGGTATTAGTGGTGATGTTACGATATAATTATTATATTCAATAAGATTTTTTTGTTTTTGATGTCAAGAATCATGAGTAATTTTTCATCATATTTTATAAAGTTTGATTTTGAAATCACTGATAGAAAAGAGAAAACATTCCTTGGAAACAAAATTTCATCATGTCTGCAAATAAGTTTGCAAAAGGGTCAGTCAAAAATTCATAAAAAGCTTACTGTAGACATGAATATATAGAGGAAGAAATGAGGTTTAAAGGAAAAGATTGGCTGTGTTAAAGACAAACTCATTGATGATTTTTCAAATTCAATATTAAAAAAAAAACACTATCATCATAAAATGTTCTTGAATTGTGAAGTTTAACTTTAAGATACACATCTAAATGTTAATTATTCCCCATCAAATTATCCCACATTACACAGTGATAAACACGTGATCATGATTACCCCACCTATGTTTACATGATTTAAATAGTTGCTAAGCAACCAACGTGATATCTTCAGTTCATTAGACAGTAAGGGAAGATAAATTAATGTCTTTGAATAAAATTTCACAAGTGCCTCCCACGATACAAAATGTGAGAATTCGCACAATCTTCGAACCGACCCCTTTTAAGTGGGGAAGGAGAAGGTGGTGTAACAAGAAGTCAGTTTTTCATTCCTTTCTTCTGGTCAAAATTGCTTGAAATTTGCATTATAACATTCATGTCTGATTTACTAGCGTAGGATAACGGGAGAGGAGCTGAGCAGTTTCAAAGAAATGTAGTTGTCTGAATCAATATTTAAGATCATCAACCTTTTTTTAGATAAATGTACGAGACTCAATTGACAGAATTGAAGGTAGTATGCTTAAGCGAAACAGAAAAGATTTCTCTGGGTGGATTTATAAGACAGCTTTGCAAAACAAATTTTCAAGAAAATTTGGTGGGGTGATTTTTAAAGCTCCCTGTCAATCATCCCCCACTGCTGCTGACATGAATGCCTGTATTATGCTAAGCGCTTGGAACAACTTACACATAGGCCTACTGTACATGTAATAAAGCAGGGAAGATGTTCATGTAACCAGTCTGTTTATACAGACAGACAACAGTGAATAGATTTAAAAGGTCATATATCACAAATACATCACACGACCTCATCCACCATTCCTTCCACCCATCTTGAAATCCATAAGGTCATATATTGAGGAAGGCATCATACGACCTTCTACCGCATACCTATGGGATGAATTCTCTCTCTGGATGGTGACAATGAAGCATTCCAATTATCTTTATGAAGACGCCCCAGTGATGAGTGGGTTCTTAATTACATGTTGGGGGAGACATATATAACATTACATCATAATACCTCTTAATTGTATAGTCTACATGTAAGCATACCAAGACGTACATAAATGTATGCAGGAATAATCACATGTGATACATGTATATCTAAGCTACAAACCAGATGGGTTGATGAGTGGTAGATGATTAAAGGTGTTGTAACCAATTCTATAATTAATCACTAAGTTTTGTGTCACACATGTGTAACATAGTCATAAACATGATAAGTTAATGATTAAAGGTGTTATAATCAATTCGATGATTGATTACTAAGTTTTGTGTAACAGGGGTATAACACGGTGATAAACAAGATAGGAATGATGAGTGGTGGATAATCTAAGGTGCTATGAAAAATTTCTTATGACTGATCAAAAAGTTTTGTGTTACAGGGTTATGACACAGTAATTAATAAAATGAGATTGATGAGAAGGATGATTAAATGTGTTATAACCAATTCTATGATTAATGACTAAGTTTTGTATAACAGGGGTATAACACAGTACTAAACAAGATGGGATTGGTGAGTAGGGATGATTAAAGGTGCTATAATCAATTCTATATTTGATCACTAAGTTTTGGTTTAGAGAGTTATTCAATTTTCTCAGAGTCATTTATTTTTCTCAAGCATATGATTGTAAATAGAAATTATCATTGAGACAGAACTAAATAACTTTTTTGATAGGGCTATTTCAGGGATAAACATAACGTGAAATAAAAATGTCCTGTGAGGTAGTATAGGAGGAGTGGAATCCTCTCGTGGGCACTTTCATCAAAGGTGCCTCTATGATTGTTCTTGATTTTGAGTTTAAAAAATGGAAGGGTAACCTGTTTGAAAACCAATAAGTATCTAATTTTGAAAAAAAAATGCTTGTTTGCCTAAGTTGAAATAATGATGTTTACTAGTTTGTACCGGTACTCAAAATCTACTCTCAGTTAGTCTAAACATGCCAATTTCAAATCACAGAGTCAAATTGCTTAAAGAAACAAGTGAAATTGTAGTGTCCTCTTATATGAGAGAGAATGGATTACTTTCACTACAAAGGTTAAATGACAGTCATCTGTAATATGTAATGAGGAGTACGCCTAAAGTAAAAAAAAAGTGAATAAAAAGGGAGATTGGATGTAATTGGAGATCATTTACCCAAAGGTCAACAAAATGATATATTTCAAACAACATTATGTTATTTTATTGACTTCTCTCTATTTTCTTTCTTTGGGGGGGGGGGTAGGGAGAGGTAAAGGATCTTTTTATTCTATTTGACTTTCATTCTTTATATGTACATGGGCAAGTGTAACCATTTGCTGTTGTTTAGTCTTGAAATTGATTTTAGGATACCATTTATTTATGTAACTATAATTTACTTGCAATATGAACGGTATGTGGAAAAATATAGAAAGTCTGTGTGAATTTCATTAGTATATTGATAAACCTTGATTGAAATAAATGAACATGGCTTGGAAGAAATTAATTTGATTTGACATTGGATGAAGCCCCCCTTTAAGGTTGATAAAGCATCTGTATCTGAAATTCTCCAGATAACGACATGCACGATGGAGGTATAGTAAGCTCATGACAGTCAGCTGTACGGAAAATTCATCACATCTTATGCAACATCATTTTACCGCTCTGCATTATACATGCCAACTTCTCTAACTCCTCTCCCAAGTCACCTCAACATGCCAACGTACTACCCCCCATCACACACACACACACACACACACACACCCTCACATTATCTCATACACGCAATAGTTTCAACATGCAGTTCATAAAACCATCAGCAAGCGCTTTCATCCATCTTACTCCCTCTCTCTCTCAATCTCCCGGTCTCTCGGCCTCTCTCCACTTCTACCCTCCACTCCTATTAGCTCCCGTTAGCAAACACACACACACACACTCTGGGTTCCCCTCTCCCGCCGTCCTTCACCCATACACGCATCGCTATGGATGGGACTGCACGAAGCGACGCTGTGCAGGAAATATACCCCGCATGCGAGGTCTTCACCGTGGAGCCTGTGCATAATATATGTGGGATCCCGTATCCACCATACACTATACTCGTATGACCCAGATTGTCATATCTCTACACACGCAGAGGCTCCTATAGATGCTAGCTGTCTACCGGTAACATACCCAACACGCCAAATCACTTACATGTACAAGTGCAAGTTGCCGGGTAGTCTTTAAGAGATAATTCTTTACTTTCAACAGTTTCTCTTCGTGCATTTATACAACAATTCAAATAAATAAACATGTCTGTCCTTCATGTCTTAAGAAATTAAGGGGTAAAAATGAGGTATAAAATCAATATTTGTTTCTTATTTATGCTAAATTGAGTAAAAGAGTTCAATGTAAAAGTGTATCATGCAGGTAGTTTTTTGTTATATTCTTTCTTCAGTTTGATACATAAATTTACTCCAGAGTTGGGGGGAAATTATTCAGTAAGATCAAAACCCATTTTGAAACATGGTTCAAAGAACAAACTAGCAACAGTCCTTTCTTGTTCATGTGCAAGATAAAAAATGACTAACTTGTTGAGTTAAAAGCAGATAACACATTCACAGATATGACATTATTACCTTGGTATAGTGTGTCTTTTAAATGCTCAGATAAACTTCATTATTATTCTTTTGTCTTGTTCTATCATCAAATGACCTACATGTACCAGTGCAAGTGTGCAGATTAATTACTTCTACAATTGATCACGTTTGTCTATAAGAGTTTAATCCACAGTAATAAATTAAAACTAAATCAATGAGAGAAATCATTCAAATCTATTATTAATCTATGGTTTTCTATCATATGATTTTAAAATGCTTGTTACAATCATATTTCATCCACTAAAACAAAATTAATTTGCGTATAAAAATGGATATTTGAGATTTTTTTTTTTCTACGTAAGTTAAAATTAAGTTTAAAGGAACTTTTATTTTTTTAAATCACATACATTTCTATTTTTAATCAAATAATTTATTTCAAACTATACACTACCCACAGGATTGCATATTACAACATAGCAAGGAGATAAGTATCATATTTCTAAATTCTCTTTAGAACAAAAACAAAAGAGTTTTCAAGAGAGGAAAATTTGTACTCTCAATAATGGCATACTGAATTTGGTTATTCACACTCACTCATGATGAATTAAAAAAGTAAATATATAGCATGATCCCCCAAAAATACACCAAGAATTATTCACAATCACAAATATGATTGACAAATGGCATACAATTGTAAAGCTCTGTTTCACCTCTTTCATCTAGTGTTAACCAAACTTAACACATGAACGAGTGAAAACAATTTGAGGAAAGGATACCAAAAAGTCATTTTCAAAAAGAAAATCACACTAAGTTACATATCTGCTCTTTAATATCATAACTCAATCAAAGAATATGGCTAAGGAATGGGAAAAAAAATCTGCTTCTTTAAAATGCCTGAACTTCCATAATTTATTCACAAGAACTGTTGGACATGCTCTAGATGCCATTTTGTTGATGATCATTCATGCATAAAGCCTTTTAACCATGCCATTGATATGGAAGACAATCTGGTAAATGGCATAAGTTTAAAGCAAATGTCTATTTTGTATCTTTTCTTTAAATTATTGTCTTTACTTACTCAAATTAAAAAAAAAATTATGTAAGATATATCTGGTGTAATAAGAGATCCAAAGCTTTATAACTATGGCATTTATCAAGTAATTTGTATTTATAACAACAACAACATAAACTAAAATTAGGAGGGAACTTAAAAAACTTCTAATGAAAGGCAATAATGTCTTGTTAAAAATACAATTATATTGTTATTTTTAACAAATCGAGACTATTCATTAAGACAAGAGTCTTTTACTTTGAAATTTTTTTTTTAAAATATAATTCAATGAAAAGCCCCCTCATTAAGTATCAACATTTGAATGTGAATAGATTGCTTTACAGAGTACGATCCATCTATCTATATCCATAGCACTTGTTTACTTCCAATATCCACTATAACTCTCTTTTACCTGTTTCTCTTAAACTTCTCTTTTTATTCCTTAAAAAACATCAGTTCTCTATTTGAACTGCGTAAATAGCACACTCTGACTTCTATTTTCCATTTTTACGCCACATTCTAAATATAGAGTTGGTGAACTTTGATATATATTTAGTTGGTTTATCATCCCACACATTACCTCAGTCCCACTCATTACAGAGAGCGTTGCTTCTCATTCAAACCCACACGTTTATTCATGAGATGTGGAGGAATAGACAAGAGAGAAAGAGAAAAGGAAAGAGATGTAAAAAGTAAAAGAGAGAAAGATACAGAGATAGAGATGAGAAGAGAAGAGAAAGAGGGGAAGATAGAGAGATAGAGCAGAAAAAAGAAAGAGCGAGAGAAAGAGACAGAATATTAAGATAAAGAGAAAATAAAAAAATATAGAAAGAGAAAAAAAGATACAGAAAAGAAAGAGAACTAAAAAGAGAAAAGGACAACAGAATTAGAAAGATGACGAGAAATATAGAGAGAAAGAAAGTTATTATATACAATAATAAGCACTTGGAAGAAAGTAATAAAGGAGAGTTATGACATATAAAGTGCATCCCAGAAAAAGGGGTACCTGTTTTCAGAGAGAGATATCACAATCATCAAATATGTGTTAAATATACAAATCTGAAATGGAGAGTAATAGAGATATATAGTAAAAAAGAGAGAGAAGGAAAAAGAAAGAGAGACCACATCACATGGCCATTGTCCGACAAATGAATAATTACACTACACAAGTTAGGCAGAAATTCAATCAAATTAAAAAAATTACAAATGCAAAACGTTTTCCTTTTCTCTGTAAGATCAGCACCTGATCATCCTTTATATGGGGGGTGTTTAGAAATTCTTTGAAAATCTTAAAGGAATATAAATCAGGAGCCACCCCCCCCCCTCCCCCTCTTATCTTATATCAGTTCAAATTACCAGTAATGGGTTAAAAAGAGAAACTATTTCATCTCTAAAACTATTGACCAATAATCATTTCATTTGTTTCTTCTATTCTCTTTAACGATCATTACTATATTACGGTAGCAATACCTTATCAGACCTATCAGATATCCATAGATCATTTTGCAATTATTATTCTATTGTTAAAATGAGGTAAGCATTATTTTGTGCCTTAATTTCCACATCTAAAACCCACTGAAAAAAAGTAAACATTAAATTAACATACAATGATGGCTGAGGATGTTTCAAATATGAATGACTTTATGAATGACTATGAAAGGCCAATACATGTAATTGCAGTATACTTACTTGCATTTTTCCATACAATTCAAATATCCCCCCACCTATTATAAGGACATAATTTGTATGGCCACAGTAAGAGAAAAATTCTATTCATTGAAAATCATTGCAACAGTTCTATTCAGTGGAGCGTTGTGGCCCAGTGGATTAGTCTTCGGACTTTGAAACAGAGGGTCGTGGGTTCAAATCCCAGCCATGGCGTAATTTCCTTCGGCAAGAAACTGATCCACAATGTGCTACACTCAACCCAGGTGAGATAAATGGGTACCGGTAGGAAGTAATTCCTTAAAAAGCTGTGTGCGCTATGAACGCCTAGCTTAGCCGGGTAATATAGGAGCGCCTTGAGCACCTTACAAGGTGGATATGTGCGCAATATAAATACCCTATATTATTATTATTATTATTATTATTATTTAGATTCCAGGAATTATAGTCGGAAAAAAAATGGATGTGTATTTATTTTAAATCCTTATAAGGATTTAAAGTAAATACTTAAATAAATACTTAAATCATTGCTACCTCCATGCTTGAATAAAACTTAGAGTGTAGTACTACTTTCTAAGTTCTATAGAATCTATATCAATTATAGAACTGAGAGTCTAGTGCTTTAATAAGGCTAAAAGCCACAGTCAAGACCATGGCCAGGGCCTGACTCTCTGAAGCCATGGATTTCAGAAATCTGAAACCTCTTAGCCAAAGCAAGGGATTACACTAAAAAATGTTGTTTAAAATTTCAAGCATGTTGTTTAAGCATGCCACTCTAACAAGACATTGTTGTGACCTTGATAATTTTAATTTTTTGTTCAATAATTTATTTTGTTTGTATATTTCAAATTTTCTACATTGTATAGCACTTTGATATGGATCTCACGAAAAGCGCTATATGAGACTAGGTTGTTTAAAATTGTTTAACAACTTTTTAACAGTTTAAATAACTAAAGTGACACCCTGAACTCTTTGTGCGCTGGACCATGAACCTCTCTGTGCTGAATTATTTTCTGGGAGGGAAACAATGCATTGTTTGTTTGAGCATGAAATGCGAAGTTCACGCGGCACCAAGTGTGCATTGGTGTGAAATATGCGTGGAAAGGAATAAACAACGTTCTTAAAACAGCGTTTTTACAGTGTAGACATTCAAGGACAATGCCAAGGACAAAAGTACATAATAATCATTGCGGCAAACCTCTAGGGGAGCAACAATGGTTTTAACAATAAAATTTCCTGTTTTTATACTATCACATAGAAGCTTATACACTTAATCAATTGAATCATTCATTTTTAATTGCTTTAGGCTCAACTGTTGGTATCACTAAAACAGACAAAATGATGTTAATCTTTAAATAACTTATATCCGTCATTATTTCATCATGATTTTTCATTGTAGGTGAAAGACTCTGAATTTTAGGCTATAAAGAAATGAGGAAACAGGAAATGAAAGTTTTAAAGTGTTTAAATGTTTAATACATGTTTTCCTATAGAAACAAATGAGAAAACAGGAAATTAAAGTTTTTAAAATGTAAAAAATGTTTAATACATTTTTTCCTAGAATTCTTTAAACATTCAACAATCATTCAACAAATGCCCCAAGGCAGTTTCCGTGGACGGAAACAAATTTTGAGATTAAGGAGTTTAAAATTCAGTTTTGCTTTGTGGCTGAGTAGTATGTGTTTGAATCTAATTTTAATAGATTATAATATACATTATAAATTAAATGACACATTTAAACCTGACTTTAGTTAGTCTTACTTATCCCAACGCACTCACACTGTAGTGATTGGAAACGAGCGGTCATCCAGACACATTTCTCAAGGGGTGCCTCAAGGGTCCGTACTCGGCCCAGTTTTATTCACTCTCTATACTTCTCCTCTAGAGGATATAATTGATACACATGGGGTTCAAAAAATGTTCTATGCAGACGATACACAACTGCATATTACGTTTAAGAGAAATAATGCTGAAGACATTACTACAAAAATATCAAATTGTGTACGAACAGTCAAAGAATGGTCTCAACTAAATGGTTTGAAACTCAACAATATCAAGACTGAATTTCTTCATGCTATAGAGTAAGTAACCCAATACTGACACTAGATCTCGATGGCACTCTTGTTCATGCAACCAAAACATGTAAAAACTTAGGGGTTACTTTTGACGATAAATTCACCTTTGAACATTTTGTTTCACAAAAATGTCGGTCAGCATCTTATGGACTGCATAAAATAGGCAAAATTTGCACCTTTTTGAATAAGACAACTACTGAGCGCCTAATTCATGTTTTTGTTGTGCCATTTTGATTTTTGTAATAGCTTGCTTTTTGGTCTTCCGTCTCATCAAATTCAAAGATTACAGCTCGTTCAAAATTCAGCAGCACGACTCGTAACACGAACAAAGAAACATGAACCAATTTCCCCAGTCTTAAAAAACTTACATTGGCTACCTATCCAATCCCGCATACACTACAAAGTACTTCTATTCGCCTACCAATGTTTCCATCAGTTTGCTCCATTGTATCTTATTGAATTGTTAACACCATATAAACCTGACAGAATGCTACGTTCAAGTAAAAAGTCATTAGTACAGGTCCCGCATACTGTGACAAAGTCATACGGGGAAAGATCATTTTCACATGCAGCTGCTATTTTATGGAATAATCTGCCAGAATATCTTAGAAATATACAACCATACAAAAAGTTTAGAATAGCTTGAAAACACATTTATTCACCATTTTGTAAACAATTAATGTAAGAACCCAGTGCTCTCCCCTCCATCTCCACTCCTTTTGTAAAAAGCGCTTAGAGACATGCAACTTTGCTTATGTATTTTGCGCTATACAAAAACGTTTCATTATTATCATTAAAAAATTGGAAAATAACATTATTCAAGTTTGACCCCTTCGAACACTTTCAAACAGTGACAGTTTGAAAGAAAATCATTCTTGTACAACTGCATAACCATGATACATAAGTATCAGTGTGAACTTTCAAAACAGTAATTTTTCAAAATTTTGTCTCAAATACTAGCATTATGTGTTCTGTAATTCATGAAAGATGTAATGAATAATAAAATCAAGCATAACTGTAAGTCCATGACAAAAAAAAATGTACAAAAAGTTTGATAATAATAATAATAATAATATGTCCATTTATATAGGGCAGTTACTATGTGCATATAATCAACTGCGCTTTGATACTTGGTATCATACTATTACCCCGGCTGTAGCTAAGCCGCCATATTAAAAGGCGCTAAAGCGTTCAAGGAATAAATTCTGCCGGGTACCCATTCACCTCACCTGGGTCGAGTGCAGTACAATGTGGATGAATTTCTTGCTGAAGGAAATTACGCCATGGCTGGGATTCGAACCCACGACCCTCTGTTTCAGAGTCCAAAGACTTATCCACTGGGCCACAACTATAACTGTTCAACTATATCTGATCAACTATAAAGGCAGATCAAATTTCTTAAATCCTAGGGAGACGGGTCCACTATTAAAGAATATCTATTTTGAATGATTAGATTTTTAGATTAGATCCACTCACAAGGATACTGGGTATGGTTTTTTTTAATGTTTCAGATCCTTTTTTTTAACTATCATAAATACATCCCCTTATCTCATTTAATACAAGGAAAATCAATTGGGATGCATTTATGTGTTATTTGCAAAAGGAATATGAGGTACATATATAATACATGTCTTTCTTCTTGACCATGCTACAGTGTAAACGAAGGATAGGAGGGTGAAAGGACCTTCTAAAGGAAGCGAGGACTGTTTCACGAAAAGTTAAGAGAAATTGATAGATACAATTAAATGGTAAAGCACATGCTATTTAACAAGCAATCTCATTGAATGACTATGCCGTTGCACACATCCCCTGGCCAAACTCTGACCAATGTGACAAAGTGCTATATACAGCAACTATGAATTAACATGCACCTTCAAGTCACTATTACATTCTTATGAAACCTACCCCTGGCCATATGTTAATATGAAACATGTAGGTCTAGCAGATAAGTGACATGTATATAGCCAAGATCAGACTAGCGGGGGTTAAAGGGACCGGAGTTAGGATGAGAAAGAAAGGATGCCTTCCCTGTTAATGGTCTGGTATAGCTTCATCGCCATGGCGATACTGATATTATTATTGATTGTTGTATGATCAGGATTGTAAACTGAGGTATGGACTAGGAAAGGAAAGCTGACAGGTTTTTATAGGTGGTTGTATCATAGGCTGTCCAAAGGGGGATGTTGTGTGGTGTTTTTTCATCTTTTAACAGCTGGTGTACATGGCAATTTTGCTTCAATCATTTTCGTTAAAAACTCTGAGTATACCCCTTTGAATCCTTAAGATTGATCTATGATTTTCTATCTTTCTTAGTAATTAAAAATAAATTTTAGTACAAGAAATATTGTTTTCATTATCCTTAAAATTACACCATACTCTTATGATTTAGCCATCACAGAAAAGGTAGGATTTAAATATAGGAGATGAGTTATAAAGTAAACTAAAATAAGAATTGAATATTACTTGGTTAAGTAAAAAGATTTTTAATTTTGACCAAATACAAAGAAATATAACCACATATAAAGAACCATGTCAAAAAGGGTAAAGACATACATTCTTCCTGATGCAGACGATTATTACTAGGATACAGAAAATCTTGTTTTTGCTATTACACTTCTCGAGTCATAGGGGAAAGTTATTCCATGACCATGAACCCAACGTGTCAATGCAAGAACGCCCTTAACACCACACTTTCATGCATCGTATACGTGCAAAAACGCCCTTAGCAGCAGGCATAAGTGCATTGGGTAAGTGCATTTCTGCACTGATGCGCTATGCGAAAATGTTTAGCTAGGGGCGTTCTTGCACTGACACGACGAACTGGTATTTGTCTCCCCTTCACTCAGAACTACTCCATCTCCCATTCATGTCTCGTCTTCCTATACCCATTCAATCAGTTAAAACTGATGTCAAACCCCTCCTTCCTCTATACCTTTACCATCCATTACTTTTCCTATTCCCGAGTCTTCATTTGCTTTCTCCTTGCCTTCGATTCACCTCTTCCTCTCCCTGTCATATCAACATCTTTTAAAATCAATGAAATCCCATCTGATAAAATTGATGTTAAATCCCTCCCTCTTCTCCCAAACCCTTTGTTATCGATCTCTTGCCTATCTCTGTTACATACTCTCTCTCTCCATTTTTTTAAATATCCATCTTCTTCTTGTCTTTATTTATCGCCCCAACCCCACCTTCTATTGAATCAGGGAATTCATTCTTCCCTCCTTTTCTTAACCCTGGCTTGTGATCTCTCTTCCTTCTATCCCCAATGACCCACTTGCCTCCAATTCACCCCCTCCTCTCCTTCATCCCCTATCCCTGCTCCAGTCCCCCTCCACCTCCAATTTGCCCCCTTCTCTCGTTCACCTTTCCCATCACCATCTCTCACCCCTCCGCCTACAATCCTCCAAATCATCCCTCCCCTCCTTTACCCCCATCCCTATCTCTGATCCCTTTTCCGTCCCCCTTCCCTCCTCCTATCTCTCACCCCAGCCCTCACCCCTCCACCCATCACACTCCTCTATTGTCCAGTCTATCACGTGTGATGGATGCCTGTATCTCGCTATGCTGTAATTAGTAGTGCCAATCCGTTTAGTGTAATTGACTCTCATGGGGGACTGTTGTCCTCATAGCAGTCCGCTTTGCCAATCCCATTCTGTGACAGTCGCATAGTTCATGTTCAATTATTAGCATCACCCATAGAATGACGGCCATGCACCTGACAAGGCGGTAATCCCTTTAAAATTATTTAAAGCCGTATCACACTAATGCTCTCCCATGCACGGTCTCTCTCGTTGCATTGATGGTTCAAAATATCTCTGTAATTTTGCCTTCTTGATGGATATGATTTTCATAAAAATTATTGTAATAATTGTTATCATTATCATTATCAGAAATATTATTTGTATTTTCCAATTTAATGTCAGCTGAGTCAGCAGCTCCACTCAACCTTGAAACAATGTATTAATCACCTTATAGATCTATGTGAGAATTTGTTATTATCATCATCACTGATATTTGCTATTTTTATAATTTTCATTATAACAATGAAATATGTATTCTAACAAGAGCAGCACTGTTGTGAGGAATTTAAGAGTGGAATTTTCAGGAAAGCGATTATTGCTCTAGAAATGTTTGGAGACCTCACATGGGTAACACACATGCATTTAAAAGGCCAATATGAGATGTGTTTATATTTTAGGGATATATTCCTTTATAATCATTATACAATATATTTTCAGTTTCCAGCATAGATACAGGCATGTTTAAGCTTATCATTATTGTGAATTTGATATGAAATGTACAGTGATATAACCATAAACAGCATCTCTGGATTACATTGACAAGAAAAAATCCTAGAGGGGTTTTTCAATAAGAATGCATTATCAGACACATGTATGTGTACCCAATGAAGACATAAAGTATAAACTATGCTACATTATACAAGAACTTACACCACTTTTCTTAAATCAATTAATTATTTCAGGTTCAGTGTTGACAACCATCATATTCAGGGATGTATCTAACAACAGCTGCAGTGACAAACTAAACACAAAGCCAATACTTTAACTGACCTGACTAGTATTTGGGTTATCAATAATGTAACTGGATTCATTCATATGAATCATCACTAGGTGTTGGTGCTATGCTAGGCAGCCCAATTCACAATCTCAACACCAAACACAGACAGTGAAATGACAAAAGACGGTGTTTGAAATAGTATGTTCTTTAAGCCTGTCACTCTCACAATTATTTATTAAATTTAAAAAAAATGTTCAAACTATCTAAACATCTTGTTTAAAAGTTTAAAAATTTAAACAAATTGTTTGAAAGTTTAACAAATTGGTTAAAAACAATTCTAAATAGTTGTTGGAGTGACAGGCTTAAACAACATGCTTAAAATTTTAAACAGCATTTTTACTTTGTACGATCATCAAGTGTTTTTATTGGTGCAATACGTCCATATCTTCTGTAGATCATGGCAAATTCAATAGGGGTCAATTTTGAAAATGTTCATAACAATTAATTGTCTATTGTTAAACATTTTAGTTCCCACCAGAATAATCCTAGATTTTTAGTTCATGCAATACTATGAACTATATACATGTACAGTAATACATACTAAAATGCAGCTTGCATGATTGTCAGGTTATGATTTTAATGCGACTTAGAATAGATATATACATGTAGTGCATCTCAAAGAGATGATACTGTACAAGTGCATATTAAAATCATTTTAATCTCAATAAAGAAAACTGAACTTCCATAGTGATGATAAACCTTGATATTCACAAAATAGACAATGCTCCTCTTATTACCCCTCCTAGACCCTTTGACATAAAGCTTAGCAATTAATCAATTATAAGATTGAGTCCCATAGTCAATTGCTAAGTGTTACAATCTAAAACAGATTGAGTAAAAATTTACCCATTGTTGTGTAAAAAGGGAGCATGCATGTTTGTTGGGTAAGATTTTGCTCCACAAATACTTGTTTTATGGGTAAATTTGAAGAAAACATTGGGTAAAATTTACATTGATCATATTTGGTTTCATTTTATGCAACAAACATGTATGTGCTTTTTTTTACCCAATATTGGGTAAACTTTTTTTTAAGAGTAACAGGGCCCAGTGTCGCCCCTTCCACCTCAAAGCCAGTTTCGAATAAAATATATTCCTCAATTGATTATCATAATGAAAATAATCATATCCTCATCACTTTCTCCAATCATTATCTTGAACATAGTGATGATCCAGAGGGTAACCTTCCGCACCCCTCTTTCACCCCTGATGGTCCCCTAGATCCACCCCTCTGCCCTTGCAATCACGTCATGATTGCCAATTGAAATCAAACCCGATGCTCCTGTTGATATCATTACCCCTCAACTTCATTTCGCCCAATTTTCCGCAGAATTTGCAAACCAGGTGGAGAAATCTAGGTCGTCATTTAATTTGCTCGCGTCGCACAATGGCAAAGTCCACTCAAGACCCTGCCGCCGTGTCAGGGTACATGGGTATGTTAATGACTTAAGCACACACGACTTGAAATAGAAACTAATGGATGTAAATACACCCAATTTGTAACTCTTGATTTATTAATAAAAACGGCTGCCCGTGCCGGGAGTCAGACACGGCAAACATAACTGGGTTTGATCAGTCCAAAGTCAGAGATCTATTACAGTATTACTCCACTAAGAAGCAAACATTGACGGGGAAAACAACATCAAAATTGATTTTACTCAGTCCATATACTTCCAATGACCATCTTATGACAGGATTGCCCAATAGTGAAGAAATCAGCATCAACGGCATCATATACAAACACAGAATTCTTTTTATATTCAGTGTAAATACGCAAACAATATCTAGCTTTTAAAACCTAATGCTCATCACTGTGAACGTTAAAAGGTTTCACCCCTTAACAAAGGTTCTTGTAAATTGCTTAATTTAATTCTAAAACGTCACAAAATTGTTGGTTGACAGAATATGCATGATTTTGAATTCCCAAATCATATCACATTCATTTGACACAAATGGGGAAAATGATACCACTGAAGACACCTGTCAATTTGATTTCTACAATGCTTCATTTTGCGAGGAAATAAAAATCCACTTATTTACAGATCAAATCATACCGGTCAATTCAACACCATGTCCACCCTCAACTCAAACAAGTGACCAAACCCCCTGAAAACACCGCACAGTATCCTAACCTGTTCTTTGCAAGTAAAATTTATGGGCAGGGAAGCATAACGAGCCTGGCATGCGTTGAATCGTGGACATGTTTACATGTTTGATAAATATTTAGATGCTACTGCACATCAGTAAGTATAGCACCTTACATACTCCTTCCTGTTGCCCTATCTATCCAGGGGGCTATTTCCACGAAACAAACATTTGGTGATTTCCACTGACTTTTGTTATAAGCTACCTGAAATCCTTGCATCTGATTGGCTACAAGCAAGTTAGTTAGTGGAAATCCTTGATCAAACTCCTTCATGAAAATGTTCCCAAGAAATTCCATTTCAAAGAATTTGTATTCAGTACACAAGTCTGCTTTCAACATTAGTGTGTTATTCTGATACAAAACAAACAACCCGGAAATGATTCATCTTCAGGGTCAAAGGTCGTGTGCTACAAAGGTCATAGTAGCATTAAGTGGTAAAGGGAAGTATTTTCCTCTTTATTTTAATGTTTAGAACTATACAGTTTGCTTCATGATTAGATGTATTATTTCTATTACAAAATAGAGAAGATGGAAGGCATCCAGATGTCAAAGTTATAAAGATGTCAAACCTTTGAAAAGAAAGGACTCTATATGTCAATGGTTTTGGTGTATAAGGTCATGGTGGAATTTGGGAAGGATGTCAAACATGTCAAAGGTCAAAAACATTGGAAAGAGCTCTAGATTTCAAAGTTCATGACCTTTTAAAATGAAATGGGATGTTAAGGTCATCCTGGTCTTTGAGAAGAGGATGTAGATGTCAATGGTCAGAGCCTTTGGACAGTCCCAGATGCCAAAGGTCATCACTGTATTTTTGGTGGCTTTTCATAAATCTGAATGTTGTTGGGATGTTTTTGTTTCTGTCACTCTATTTCGATATTGATGAGCTTTCTACTTCCGGAATGTAATGATATCTTTTACATTTGAATATCTTGGGCATATTTTTACAATATAGTAAAAATGGCGAATTTAAAAAGGGCACCAAAATATAGTAACCAGAGGGGCATTAGGTCTATCTCTAGGGCATCTAGTGCCCTTGGATTGATTTAAGACCTGCTTCTATAAATAAGTGCAGAAATAATATATTCAAGATTAATTCCAATTTTATTTGAACAATCAGCATGTCATGTTTTTACATACAAAATAATAAATATATATGTTTTTTTTTAATGTCCTAGGAATCAGCCAGGGTGCTTCACTCTCTCACTCATATTCAATGTTAAACATCATATGCATTCTTATACCCTTAAGGCTTATAAAGAAAATCAGAGTATAGCCAAGATCTTACACCCGTCAGTTGGAAATGAATATTATTTTTGCTACCGCCAAAACTGTGAATGGTCGCTAGATGAATTTAAAGATAACAGTGACAAAACTAAATTTATGATTGATCATAGCTTTTGTTTGATGAATAAGCAAATATACTAAAAAGTGATGATAAATTTGTTTTCATTATGTAACGTTCAATTACTCACTACTATCCAGGGAAAAAATGTTAGATTTTTAAACATAATTTATCAAACTTCTGAACTATTCTCTGATTCTTTTAAAACAATCATTTTTTATTTCCAAAACATTCTCTGAACTTCAAAAAAGTCGCTTTAACCTATTCATCACTGTAAACACTAATTATACAGCGGCAATGCATTTAATTGCTGTCACCTCATAATCAAATAAGTACCTTCAACACTTTCAAACATTTGCATAAATCTGGGAAAAACCCCCATCTTCCTGCTAGAATCCCCAAATCAAAGAATACATCACGCATTCGTAAGCAAATTTTTTTCGCATCATTCGTCCCATTGAGCCGTCTCCGGCAGCATCAACGCAGCCTGACTTACGCCAAATAAAAGAGACACGTGGATCGGTGGATGTAATTGTCCTGTGACAGTGTATTGTGACTTAATCAGGCAGGAAAAAAGAGGGTAGTTTATTTTCAATTAGCCAGGTTTCCCCCCAAGCTATAGTGGAATGCGATAGGAACGGATCATGACTATGTTTAAAAGTTAATAGTACATGCTATCGCGCTCTTCTTTTGTCATACATGTACAGGGAGCCAAGAATGAGGTAGGGTTGGCCAAAATTTGAGTTTGACAGCTACCTTTCCTTTATCAACATTATTAGATAACAAACATTGCCTCAATATGCTTCAAGCAGGCTTAAAACAAATACCAAATAATAGGGTATTAGATAAGGACAGGGGAATGGGATATGGTTAAATAGTTGACTGGAATTAACAAGAATGAGAATGGATAACATGAGAGGAATTGTGGAGAGAAGGGAAGAGAGAAAGAGAGAGAGGAAGAGAAAGAAGGTAAGTGAAAACACTGTACTGACGTCACTGTGTGTCCCGGAAATAACATCTATATCAATGCATTGAGAGAATAGTGTACACCATGATGAGAATGTAGCCTCGCCTGGCTATGTATATATACACACACATACACACACTAACTCACACTCACACTAATTCACCCTCACTCACCCACTCACTCACAAGTATACCCTCTTGCTACCTCAGACACTCAATGTTAAAGTATGATCACAGATGGGTGGAAAGGAAAGGAGCTTGACAGATTGAGCAAGAACTATGTGATATAATCCCAGATCAACAGAAAAATTCAAATAAAGAAATACTTGTGAACAGATAAGAGGGCAGATATAGATGTTAAGCTAGGTGTGGCTCCATAGTTTTTGCTGCAGAGGGTTCATTTTTCTCCCAAATTTGATAAGATAAAAAAAAAAAGGTTGTCACTCCAAAATGAAGGCCATTCAGTCAGAAAAAATTGACAAATGAAAAAAAATGGTCAGCAGTCAGTTTTAATGGGAGGGGGTGGGGCACCTTCCCCCCCCCCCCACCACCATTCTACTTTCAGTTGATTTGAAATTATATTGGAAATATGCATGAATAAGAGAATAGATTAATTGGTTTCATGAGGCGGAATGACAATGAACTAGAATCAAAAGAACGAGTGAAAAATTGGAAGAGGCCCATTTTGAAGACATTACCCTTCCCTTTAGACAAATTGGACATATTTCCTTTCTTACATGAATGAATGAAATCATTATTTATTTACCACCATTAACATTGATTGTTATAGTGAGTGATTGTATTACCGCCCGGCCTTGTATTACCGAACGCGCGCATGATACACATCAGAAAATAATTACATACGCTCAAAATTTTGCAACATCCTTCCAAAGAGAACTTGAATAGATAGATGATGAAAAATTGTAAAAAAACACATTTTCAAAGTCTTAATATTCTAAAAATAATAAAATATGGTCAAAATAGCTCATCAGTGATTTTGTTGTTTTCTCAACTTTTTCCATAAAAAACACACGTTCAGTAATACGATACCTTTTTCAAGTGACCAAAATATTTCATATGCGAAGAGGGGTCCGAATGGAAGCTAATATCATAAAAAGGAAAAACGATTTCGGCAAAATTTTTACATATTTATATTTTGTAGGTAATTGTGTATTTATGGTGAAAGTTTGATGAATTTTATGAGAATAATGTGTTTGATATGATTGAATTCATGAAAAAATACGATCCACTACCATACATTGAAGTAAGATATATTTATACAGCAAACACATTCATAATAATAATCCGTTTTTTATATAGCGCTTAATACATCGGAACGACGTGTCTAAGCGCTTTACAGATATATTATTACCCCGGTCATCGGATTCAATCAGTCATTCCCGCACACAATGTGTGCACATCCTCCACTCCCTGGGGAGTATTCCAGTCAGTCGCCGGTGAGGCGCACACAGTACTGGACAAGCTACAATGACTTTCACATCCTACCGGGTACCCATTTAGCACCTGGGTCGAGAGTGGCAAAGTGTGGATTAACGCCTTGCCAAAGGACGCCAGACCGCGGTGGGATTCGAACACACGACCCTCTGTTTTCAAGGCGAGAGTCAGAACCACTACACCACGGCTCCTCCATAGTTTATGAGCATGGTAATAGCCTAAAATGGGACCAAAAATGACAAAACTTCTAGCTGATCATTACCCTCCTCTTAAATTTTTATTATTTCCATTCTCAGCATAACAAAGTGAGAGTTTGAAAAGATGAGGATCAAAAACTGACATGCATGAGAACAGAGTATTTGAAATACTGCATTACAAATTATCAGATCATTTCATTTAAGTTGTTCTTTTATACTATAATTTAATTTAATTGATATTGTCTTATTGGAAGTAAATTATAAAAAAAAAGGGAGAATGAGTAATAGAAAGAACAAATTAAAGAGATTGAATAATAATGATAATAGTCAGTTCTTGTATAGCACATAACACATTATGAATAACGTCTCTATATGTGCTTCCAAAGGACTTTGATATTATTACCCTGGCTGTAGCTCAAGCAGCTAGCTTCCAACGCTCGGCATTTCAAGGAATAAATTCCTGCCAGGTACCCACTCACCTCACTTGGGTTGTTTGCAGCACAACGTGGATAAATTTCTTGCTGAAGGAAACTACGCCATGGCTGGGATTAGAAGCCACGACCCTCTGTTTCAAAGTCCAGAGACTAATCCACTGGGCCACAACGCTCCACAATCAATTAATGAATAAACAGTTATAGAGACTTGCAAGCTCTTCTATCAGAGATAAAAATTAAAAATTTCACTTTTTGATTTGAGATTCAAGGCCATTACACAGAATCACGGCACAAAAAGCTGACATTAAACATTAAAAATACTTTTTAAAAATTAATGACTCAAAACGTGACATTTACCAGCAGAAAATCTTGTTCAAAACCTATACCATTATAATAGATTTCACCACACATCTAAAGCCTGCATAACCCACTATACTGCAGTTATCAATATCTATAATTCGTCACAGATTGTAACCCTTTATTTTAATATTTTACGGGCACAGTAAAAAAAATTCTGAAGTTAAATATACAGACAGAATGATTTCATTGTACAGCACTAAAACTGATGACTTTTTACAGACTGCTGGCACCTGACAAGCAGTGAATACTTGAAAAATGGATTTCTGATAATAAGTAAATTTATCACCTTATCAAGAGCATTTTTAACAGCTCTTGAAAAGTAATTAATGCTCTCAACACAAGAGTACTTATCAAGAAATAAAATATATGGAGTACTGCACCGTAGTGTGCGCAGCAAATAACTATGAGTCTAGGTTGCTGATTTGAAGACAATTGGTACTTTGTCCTTCCGTGTTCATATTGTCATCACTATATAAAATATGCTACATGTATCAATATATGCATGTATATCTTTGTAGTAAAAAATATGTAGGCCTACATGTTTGAGAAAAAATAGAAGCAAAGAAGTTTTCAAAAAAACAGACACAAACATGTCCAAACCCACACATGCATACAAATTGCTGATAAAAGCTTAGGACATGTTCAAAGAAGATGTAGAGAGGAAATTTTGTACAATTGTACATGCATGTGATATACAATATGTAACGTTTTATTACAAGTGTGGCATTATCCTGGTTTAAGTCACCTCTCCATTCACTGCCGTTGTCAGCGGCGGTGACTTTTTTCCTCTCCCATTGACTTTGTACACAACGAAGCGCCGTGGTGTAGCGGTTCGGACTCTCGCCTTGTAATCAGAGGGTCGTGTGTTCGAATCCCACCATGGCCTAGCGTCCTTTGGCAAGGCGTCAATCCACAATTTGCCACTCTCCACCCAGGTGTTAAATGGGTACCCGGTAGGATGCGAAAGCCTATGTAGTATGCCTAGCAATTGAGTCTTGGAACTCTTGTTGGAATGCTCCCCAGGGAGTAGAGAAGGTGCATACATTTTATGCGGGCATGCAAGGATCCGATGACCGGGGTAATAATATATCTGTAAAGCGCTTAGAGACGTCGTTCCGATGTGTTAAGCGCTATATAAATGCGGAATATTATTATTATTATTAACGAGCGCACACACACCGACACACACGAGAAGAGGGTGACTTATTTCAGGATAAGGCCACAAAGGTTTATAATGTGAGCAAAACAAATTTCCATGTGGACAATGAAATTAAATTGAATTGAAAATTTTCTATACTTTGTTCACAATATCAAGGTAAGAAAGGGTAAGTAGATAATCAACTTGTACATGAATGAAGAGTATACTCACAGGGCTAAAAAGTAATCCAAAACAGGCCGTCATCAAGGATGACATCTTGATTACCCACAATGCATAGTCACATTCGCCTTGCAGGTTTGTTGTGCCCTTTTTCATTTATTACCACTTGTGCTATTGTAGGATTTTTTTTTTAATACAAACTATTGAATGTTTGTACTTTCTTTGATGTTTCATTTCCTCTGATCTCACCACTTACATGTTTGAGTGAAAGCAATGTTCATTCAAAGAAACTCATTTATATTCATTGCAAAGTCATTCATGCTTCCTTTATCTATCTCATGCTTCACATTCCCTCTCCATTACCGTTTGCAATCCCTTTTCTTCGTCTGCTGCTTCACATTCATTTAACCTGACTACTACAATGTTCTTTTCTTCATGTTCATTCCATGGTTCAAGTTGATTAACTCTGAGTGGTTTAGCTTCAAGATTATAGTGGTAATGTTTATCAAAAAGTCATTTATATTCATTGGAAAGTCATTTATATTCATGAACTTCTTTTGGTATACAAATCATCTTATTTGAATATTTATCATTCACAATTATTGTCAAAGAAATATGTATGCAAATAAGCCCCAAGGGTGAGTACACCACCTCAAGGAAGATTACCACAGGCAAGCAAAGAAGGAACATTTATATTGTTATGACTCTGCAGGGATATGCCCTAGCCACTCTACACTATAAATGTACTTTATAGAAGAGTTGCCTTGTCTTGAAAGCATTGTGGCCCAGTGGGTTTGAAACGGGGGATTGTGGGTTCAAATCCTAGCCATGGCACAATTTCTTTCAGCAAGAAATTGATCCACATTATGCTACTCTCAACCAGGTAAGGTAAACGGGTAACCGGTAGGAATTAATTCCTTGAAATGTATGTGCGCTAGTGGTTATAATATCCAAGTTCTTTGTAAGAGCATAGAGACAATATAACCATAACATGATGCACTATACAAGAACTGTTTATTATTATCATTATTATTATTACCATCATCATCATTATTATTAATAATTTAAAAAAACAAAATTTAAGAAACTTGTACTTACAGCACAAAAATATATTGCAAGATCATTGTTGATCTCTTGCTATTTTCTCCACATAAATGGTACAAAAAATAATAATGTATCACATAAGCTTATTTCACATAGTAGCATTTCAATACATTACTGAGTACAACTACTACAGATATCCTAAAAGCCTTGTAAAATTGTCTTTTGCATGATTTCTTAACACAAAATTTACTTCATGTATCAAACCTTCCCTTCAAATAATATTCTCTCTTGCCAAACTCGCTCCACTTTTTTCCATCTTTCTCTTTCTTCCTCTCCCTCTCTCTCTCTTTAACAATTTCAAAATGTAACATTGCAAACCATTTATGAGAACAATGCAAGAGCAATATTTAGATGTAAATGCGATCATCTCTCCTTTCTCTCTCTCTCTTTCCACCAGGTCTGTTATTTAATTTACAACCAGGGAGGGTCTCTCTCGCTTCAGTCCAATAATTCACTAGATCATACCCAGTCGAGCCTGACATTTTGGGACCCATCCAAGGCTATCAGATCGTAAGCCGTGTCCAACCGACGGCCAATAATTACGTGTGGTGTAAATCGCACACGGAGAGAGAGGGAGATACCGGGAGTATATTCTAAAGACATGTCAGTATTTACGAGGGTTTACCCTACTGGTCGCGGCTTTTTCTGGAGCTGTCAATCAAGGTGGGGCGCTAGGGGTGTAGAGAATAAGGACCCTCCCTAAGGGGTCTGCGGAGGGGGGGTAAATGAACAAGTGAAAGTTTTAATGCTTGTGGTGATGTGTTGGATGATGGTTGATGTGTTGGATGATGGTTCATGTGTGGTTGATGTTGTTAGTGGTGATCATGGTCGTGTTTGTGATAGAGGATGATAATTGTGGCAGTGGTGAGGTAGGGGCAGCTAATTTCATGTTGTTGGGTGGAAATGTTAGTCTAAGGTGGTGATTATATTTTTGTTAGCGATGGTAGTAAACTTGTTTTAGGTGGTGGTGGTGGTATTAATGGTGGTAATAATGATCATAGGTGCTGCATGGTAGTGTTGTTGGTCTTTCATGTTAATACTTGTCTTGATGGATGTGTTGGTGGTGGAGAGTTGATTTAAGTGGTGTTAATGTTGACAATATTGTAGTGGTATTTGGGTGGGATTATTTTTTTTTATTCCTGTTGGTGGTGGTGTTTATGGTGGTGGTAATGTTTTTATTGGTGGCGCTGGTGATGTTGTTAGTGGTGGGGTGATAGAGGTGGTGGTGGTGATGTTGGTGGTGGTGTTGTTAGTGGTGGTGATGGTGCTGTTAGTGGTGCTGATGGTGTTGTTAGTGGTGGGATGATAGTGGTGGTGGTGTTGATGTGAGTGGTGGTGGTAGTGTTGTTAGTGGTGGGGTGATAGTGGTGGTGGTGTTGATGTGAGTGGTGGTGGTGGTATTGTTAGAGGTGGAGATGGTGTTGTTAGTGGTGGGGTGACAGTGGTGGTGGTGTTAGTGGTGGTGATGGTGTTGTTTGTGGTGTGGTGGTGATGCATGGTGTTAGTGGTGGTGATGATGTGTCTGGAGGCATTTTTCTTATTTACTATGAGATTGTTAGCGATATTGATGTTGGCCTAGGTGGTGGAGTTGAACATTATTAGTGCCATGGTAAATGTGGTAGTGTAGGTGGAGGAATTAGTGATGATGTGTTGGTGTTGATGACATTGTTATCAGTAGTGATGATGATGATGTTGTTGCTAGTGGTGATGATTTTTTTTAGTTTTAGTGATGTTGCTTTAAGTGGTGGTGACTTGGTTACTGATGTTGTTACTGCTGTAATGATAATGATGGTAAAAATTTGATTTTTTTTTTTTTTAGACTTCTCGGTGGGTTTATAAACATGTTGTGTGGTAGCGGTGGTGGTGCTAGAATGAATGGCATGTTGTTGGGTCACACACTACAAATCCAATGATGATGACAATGATGGTGATGGTGATGATCATGGTGGTGGTGGTGATGATGATGACAATGATGATAATGATTATGATGATGATGATGGTGGTGGTGATGATGATGGTGATGATGATGATGATGATGATGACGGTGATGATAATGATGATGATGATGATGATGGTGGTGCTGATGATGATGGTGGTGGTGGTAATGACAATAATGATGATGATGGTGGTGATGATGATGATGGTGGTGATGATGATAATGATGACAATGATAATGACGATGATGATGGTGGTGATGATGGTGATGGTGGTGGTGGTGGTGATGATGACAATGATGATAATGATTATGATGATGATGGTGGTGGTGGGGGTGATATTAAAGATGATGGTGGTGCTGCTGCTGAAAATGGTGACTATGATGATGATGATGAGTTATATTGCAGAGAATCATACTGTAAAATAATGAAATTTGATGCCCTATAAGCATTCTGCAGAATATAAACAACCACTCAACAACAAATTACATTTTTTACAATAATAATGTGATCATGACAATAATACTAATAATAACAATAACAATAATAATTATATAATTGCATAATAACATCATTAATAATTTTTAATAAGTTAATGATCAACTAGTACTATCATTATTATTTTAACAACTCCCATGATAATGATAGCAAAACAAAATCAACATATATATATATATATATACATATAGATAGATCAATAGTTGTTTAGTCTTCACCATTAGATTACTGACTAGCTTATAGTATTCATCAGTAAAACATCCTCGAGTAAGAAACAATCATGTGGCATTTTCCATACTAATTGTTAGCAACTCGAGAAAAAAAGCTCATTTCAGTATTTGAATGTGGTTGGGGGAATTGATTTGTTTCACACCCATTTAAGTCAGCAAGAGAGTCAATCTAGACGAAGGAAGAAAACCCTTGGACGGTCGACCGACCACACCACGACACGGTGCCAAATCGTACTCCTACCAGTGTTAGAAATACATCAGAACTGCCGCAGTTACGCTTCACTAGAGAGACTCGTCATCTTCGACACATATCGCACACCGATCTTGTCTATGAGGAGTCGTCTCCCTTATGGTTTCATCGTCTCTCTTAGCTCATGATCGTGCTTTCTCTCTCTCTCTTTCTAATCTAATCCATAGAGTATTTGGTATATTGCCTTATTCCTTCCAGTGTCCTTGTTTACTTTTGCTTATTTTCTTTCAACGCTATTCCTATTTTTAGTTTGATTTCTTGGCCTCAACCTACCCCCCCCCCATTCTCCCTTTTGACCTCTCTCCTTTTCTTCCTCTCTCCCTCTTTATTCTCCCCCACCCTCTCTCTCTTTTTCTTTAGTTCATTAATTATTTCCTCTCTTTGTAACCCCACTCCCCTCTTCTTTTGAAACTAATTATCTTTCTCACTATAACATGTTTGCCCATTCCTTGAACTTTCATCTCTCTCTCTCTCTCTTTCTACCTCTCTTAGCTCCACATTCATTTTATCATCATTTATCATCCAATAATTCCCCTTTCCCCCAACCCCCCTCTCTCACTTTCTCACCCCTCTTCCCTCCACCCTATTTTTTTTCAACTGTTTCCCCTTCCTTCTTGCACTTCTCTCCTCTCAATCTTAAATATATCTTCATTCCGTTCCTTTTTGCTTGCGTTCTTCTCAAATTGAAAATTAATTTTCAACGCTTGATTTCAGTAGCACAGCGAGGAGTATTATGAGCGTGCCTCATCACTGGTCATGTGTATATATGCAAGTCATCTACAGTATGACAAATGAAAATATACAATCATTTCATATTATAAGCCAGAAACCTAGTTCTTTATTCATTGTACATGGGGGCCAAGGGCGAGGTGGGGTGGGATGTGGTTCTGGGCCAAATATCCAAATTTCCGTATTTTCATCAATTATTTTTACTTTCATTATCATCTCTTTTTTACATGTTTCCCATCATGACCTGGAGAGCGTTTCATGAAAGGACAAATCCCATTTTATCCGACAGTTGCCATAGTAACAGTACTTCTTAGCCAATCAACATCAAGGTTGTCAGATCTGACAACATGTCGGACAAAAATGTTGATGAACCACTCCCCTGTACACAGTACTTTTGCCAAAATGGCCCAAGGCACTGGTTTGCAGCAATAATCACAAACTGTTTATGAGTATGTAACAAAAATTTCTATTTTAAATTGAGTAACAGGCTTTAATTGTAATTAGAGGTTTTAGAACAAGTTTTTCACAATTTTGGTCAATTTCTCATCTATTGTTGAAGAAAATAGGAAAAAGGGACAGTAAAGGATGGTGATGAGGAGTTTTGGACCCTCTTTTGATAAAATTTACTCCCTTTTCCCTTTTTTACACTGCTACAAGGTTCCTATTCAAACCTATATTGAAGATCTCAATCTAATAGATTTGAAATTTATTCTAATCTTATTTAAGATTGGTTCCCACCATAAACTTAAAGAGTGATATCGAATCTAACAAATTGTAGAGAGTACAGGATTGGGATTGTCAAATAATAGCAAAAGGTCATTCACTCCAAAATTTATAAAATACCTCTCATAGATGACTTGCAAATTGGGCACAAATGAAAAGATACAGGTTTCAGCAAACTATTAGCCCTCATGCAAAAATGTTATATGTCTTCTTCCAAAAGGATTCCATGTAAGGTAAGATCAATAATTATACCTTTACCTCACTGGGGATTGGAGTGTGGTAAATGTAGATAAATGCCTTGCCAAAGGATGCAAGCGACATGGTGGGATTCGAATCCCAGACCTTGTGGTTCTAAGTCCAGGGACTTAGAGCCACAGCACCTCTACAATATAGTAATAAAGGGCTACTTGAATAAAACAGAGTACACAAAGGCAATTTAATTTTCTTAATAAAAAGTTCAAGTTAAAAAGTTCATTGACATTTTTATATGAAGTGCATGTTATCTCCATGAGATATGAACTCATTTATGATTATACAAAATTAATGTGCCTGCCATGATTTAAGGACCCCCCCCCCCCTCGTAAAACACGTTCCACAAGTAAGTCAAAATGCAAACACTAAAATTTGTACATTTATCATTTGGGGTGGGGTGGAGGGAAGGTTGGATGCTACGCAATGACATTCTCACAATTTTGTTCTTTTTCTCTCAAAAGATCTTTCAAAATTGTAAAGTTCAGGGGGATACCAACAGTCTACTTACATGTACCAAATTCATAATGCATTAATCATATTCTTCATATAAAAACTTAATTTCATATTTTGAGTTGTTCATCCTTCAGTATAAAGAAGTGAATAGAATTGAACATTAAAATATCAAAAAATGAAATATTTCTCAAATGATTTATATACATTCCATCATTTTACTGTGGCTTCATGTATAACACCTGCACTTTTGATCAGTGGAGTACAGCAAGTCTGGTAAAGAGACTAAGTAGATGTGAAATGTACATGCCAGGAATGCATAGGGACATGCCTGACACAGCAGGAAGCCAATATAGAGAGAGCAGTGGAGTTTGGTCTTTTTATCAACACTGATTGTTAGTCTACATGTACAGACCCTAACTTGAAACGTTTACAAAATTCTATAAAGTCTTGAGAATTCTTTTTTACTTGTCCATGTCAAGCCTACTAAACCTGGAATGTGTTCTATGCAGTCTATTAGCTTAAGCAAATAAGAAAATTGACAAAACATTGTAATTCATACATATATTTTTTAGGAAGAAGACAAGGTCTAGTTTGCAGACTAAGCAGGGACATCCATGGTGCACTTACAAGAAAACCTACCAGTATGGAGTCCCCTATCCAGTAATAC
The DNA here is from genome assembly GCF_037042905.1 of Lytechinus pictus. Lineage (NCBI taxonomy): Eukaryota > Metazoa > Echinodermata > Echinoidea > Temnopleuroida > Toxopneustidae > Lytechinus > Lytechinus pictus. The sequence goes on from NC_087260.1 coordinate 24,163,278, forward strand.
ATCCTAGCATTATATGTTCAGAGGATGCTTGATTTAAAGGGTGGCATCACCCAGAACATCATGATAACATACAATCTGCAGCTGCTATATTATCATACCTTACAGTATTGCTTGCTTGAACCTCATTTTGCTTTATAAATTATAGTTACAAACAATTAGGCTAATATATATATTTTTATTTCATCAGTGAGATTTGTGACTTGGTAATTCCTTGAAGAGCATCAGTTTCATCAAATTTAAGCAAAGTAACATCATGCCAATATATGCAAAATCCAGACTTCACTTTTGAGAAAAAGCGTCACGTGGTATCGTATAAAAATTTGTGTTTTCATGAAGTGATGATTATGTTTAAAGCCCAAGTTCATTATGTTTAAAAACCAAGCACATAAACAAATATGGATCTGAAGTTTTGAAATGATATATTCCAAGATCATCCTTCACATTACAAGGTCTTTCTATTATTGCAGGTTATCGTATAACATTGGATTTCTATTTTACATAATTGTACATTTTTGCAGATGCACATGTTATTGTTTAAACATAGTGGTGTTACTGAACAATCCCTGGTCTATTCAACTTTCTTTCTGTTAAAAAAAATATTTTCAAATTTATGAAGGAAATCTCCCCTCTGATCCAATGCTCATCCTCAAACCCTCTCCTTTAGTTTCTTCCTCTGTCATTATCATTAGTATCATATCCCATATTTTCTTCTCTCCTCTCAACTTTTCTGTTTATTCTTCATTCTATCCTCTAATCGTTATGCTCCTTTCTTCTATTGAATTTGTTTTTCATGAGCAGTTATCTCTCTCTCAATCTATTCATTCTTCATTATATCCTCTACTCTGTACACATCCTTTTCTTCTTTTAATCCATGCCTACAAACCTCTCTCAATCTATCCATTCTTCATTATATCCTCTGCTCCATACACATCCCTTCTTTTAATTCATGCCTACAAACCCAAGTGTATATATATATATATATATATATATATATATATGCATATATATCCTTGAATTCTTCTGTCTGTCCATTCTTCATTCTATCATCTTATATACATGTATGTTTATTTCTTTTTAATTTGTCTTTCATGTGTATCTTTCTTCCCAATGAAGTCTTTATACAAAATTTTCACTTTATCCTCTTATCTATGCTTCATTCTTCTATTTGAATTTATCTTTCATACACAATCATCTCTCTCTCTCTCTTTCTTTCTCCCTCTCTATTTCTCCTATTGTTTTACCCCAATTATTCAATCCTGTACTGTTGTTATTCTTCATCATTTTCTAAGAATGCCCCCTCCTCCAATCGTCTCTCCCATAAATCACAATACAATTTTATATACACATGAACATTATCTCAAATACATTACCTCAATTTTGAATATAAGATCATTCAAATGAAAGCAATGAGTTTCAAGCCCTGCTTTTAAATATTTTTCCACCTCATACTTTCATCTTGTATTTTTGCCCGCAATCTCCATCTTCATATGTTATTACAATTGTATCATTTTTATCTAAATTACTTTATTGTATTTTATCAGTAGTGTTTGTCCTATTTTATCAAACTTTTATTATACTTCATTTATATTTTGTGAGATATGAAGAGTGAACCTAACTGAAACTGAAAGTGATTGTAAAATGCATAATCTTGATTGCACTGATTCGACATTGCATTTTACCTTTCATTGCAAACTGATCATAATTCAGCTTAGGGCTACCATACTCGATGACTACATAAACCTACGACTGTGCACCCCCCCCCCCCCCCCACGAATCCATCTCTATTTGAACAAGTACTACCTTCATCAATCGAGGTGAAATCCCCATCCCACTCTCCATTCCAAGATCAATTCTCTTCCCGGCAGTCTTGCAAGATCATCTTTAATTAGAGTTTCCCCAAACAGTTTCTATTTTTTCCAACCCTCACGAAGAAGAGGCAGATATATAGACCCATCTATGTATACCATATACCAACACACAGTCGCACTCTCTCTCTTTCCAATACACACCCGTACATGCCCGACCCTACTCGCTTGTCACTAAGGCATGGTATATACATTATCACAGCGTTAAGCACAATCGCTTGCATGCCATTTGTACACTGTACAAATAATAGAGGCATAAGTGGGCTGGGTCTGTTGAAGAACATGTTTATTTTCCAGTGCAAACAATTGCCATGCATTATTTGGGTGGAGACTGGTCTATAGATAGGGATGATGCAAGATGATGGTTGATTTGGAATCAAAGAGTTAACCCATCGACTACTGAATTGGGTAATATTCTATAGGGTTCGCATAGAGAACATCTATTTCCAGTAGGTTATGGGTTAATGCTCATTTTTAATGTTCTTGTTTAGCTCATTAAATATTTTTACAGAAGACTTGAATACCTGGGCCCCATTGCATAAAAGTTATCACTATGGTTACTTTGCCATCCAATGATATCTTTCATGGAATCCTTGATTTTGATTGGCTGATGAGCAGTGTTACCATGGTACATGTAGATACCATTGGATGGTAAAGTTACCATAATAGTAACTTTTATGCAACAGGGCCCTTGACATGCATATGTATGTATGCTTCAGTACATGCTCTGTATTTTGCAGTGTCTTGATCATTATCAGAACTTATTTTCTCAAATTCTATCAATCTTAGGATGCAAAAAATCAATACGCATAATTTAAATGTATGCTACAAAAATAATTTGGTACTTTTAGTTTTAATTTAGGTTAATGGGGACAGAGATTTATGAGGCATGCAATAAATAGATCCTTCAATAGATCTTCAAATATTTTGAAGGGTCATCCATACAAGTACATGTACTTGTGCACGAAATATGATTATTACGAATTACAAAGAATAACTTCTTTATAAATGTAATAATAATCTCTTCAAATCTACATCGCATCTTCTCTTTATATTGTTCTTGAATTATATTCAGTGGGTAGCCCTTTCCTCCCCACCCCCCAAAAATAAAAACTTTTTACATTCCATCTAGTCCCACCCCCCCCCCCCCCATCCAATTAGTGTGAATTAAAAAAAATCTTAATAAATATAAGAATAATCTTCATATCACCATACCATCTGATCTCTATATTGCTCTTGAAGTATGAGGGGTTTTTTGTATAAAATCTAACTGACAGAGTAAAATTTTGACAGAGTAAAATCATCTGACCAGCCAATAATCTTGAAGTAAAAACATCAAATTGACATCAACATGGATATCAATAAATTATATCAAACTATGGATCTCACAATAAGAATTCTTTGTTAGCTTTACATTCTCAAATGCTTTTATCAAAAGTCCTGTTTTTTTCTCTTCTTGAAAAAGCAGAATCCATTTTCTTTAATGTTTCAATGAATTCTGTTTGGTTGGAATCAAATGTACATAACATCACAAAGCAAATCAATTAAAGAAAAATCAGTTGCATTGGATTTTTATTTTATTAATGTTATCGCTCCATTAATTGTGTGCCCCGAGATCTAAGGAAGATTTGTTTACATACATTATGTTCACTTTAAATACAGATTAAATTTTGAGAATTCTAATAATTTCAATCAAAATAATAAATTTTGTAATCAATATCATGCATCAATTTCTCTTAAGATCATAAATCAAAATCATGAATGAGATATTGCTAGTCATTTAGAATCTAAAATGTTTTTTTTTATTGTTAAATTCCTTCCTTCCATCAAAATAATTAATGTTGTGTTCAATCATGAATCAATTTCTCTTCAGATGACAAATAAAAATCATGGACTTGATTACTATTATTCATTGCTAGCCAATTAGAATCTTAATCAACCATTTTCAAAAATTGTTAAAATTCCTTTTTCCATCAGAACAATGGATGTCTGTAATCAGACTGGACACTCTCCGAGTAAGTTGGAGCACTGGAGCGATTAATTCCCATTGTATTCCGCTACTCCTCAACTAATAATGAATGCATCATATCCAATTAGATATGAAAAATCAATGACACACGGCCTTGTCCACACATAACCGAATCAAATTGATTAATTCCTGAGATCGCTCTTTCATCTCTCTCATGCTCAATTGATTAAATTGCGATAAATTAACTGGAATCATAACAACTGATCAACTAGTGGTAGCACACAATAGTGTTATTATCACCTTAAAGATTAGAGTGACGTGCACAAAAATGAAGCAAAATGACGAAATGTGAGGTCATTTAAAGGGCAAGAGAACAGAGTTACTTGAAAGATTTTTGTTACTACTATCAATTAGTATCTTCTATTTATTTGAATTATATATTAAAAGTCATGAATCGAATTTCTGATCGCTATTTTTGCTATTTAAAGAAATTACAAGAAGATTATCTTAATGTGCATTAAAGATAAAGTATACATGATTTTCAATTATATTAAGTGGTTGACTACTGATTTCTTATTTGCCATATACTTTATACAGGGACTTCCTGGTTCTAGTAAACAATTGATTAAATCTCAAACTTAGAAATAAGAGACCACAAACAGCTGGAATAAAACAATATCTGACTAGACATTTTAACAGATAGGATCATCAGAGAATGTTCCCTTGCTTAATCTTTAGAATTAATGCTATCAAACCTCTAATCCTACCACATGGAAAATATTGTTTCTGACATATTAATAGCACAAACATTCCTTGATCCTTTGAGAGAATATTTAGTATTTTCATCTTTAGGACATACATTTTGAAGTTAAATTATGTTCTTTATGATACAAATCCAAAGTCCAATCATTTCTTAGGTTTTCCTTTACATGTACATTGCTTTTATTACAGCATGTTTAGTTATCATGCGTGGATGGGTTTAAAGAGTTTAATCACACCACTTGCTTATTATGGAATTAACCAATATTACTGGGCCCGGTCTTACAAAGAGTAACGATTGATAAAATTGATTGCAATTGTATGGAAATCCATCTATACCATAATTTTTTCTACAGGAAATCTCCTCAGTAAACAAAGAAAATCACTCTGAATCTTCAAGAGAATGATGAATGTATGAATATACATCATATCTAGAAAATATTTTGTTCATATTTGCATTTTAGATGCTGGGGTTGCTGGCCAGCCACAGTTGCGACTGATTGGATCAATCACAACTCTTTGTAAGATGGGGCCCAGATGTAACAAATACAATAATACAATGTACAAGCTGACAACTTCTTAAATGAGATGAAGATATTGGTCTATTAAAATCAAGTTCTCTGATAGGATGAAAATCAGGTTGCATTGAATTTCTAAATAGCAATCTAATATTCACCACCCAGTCTTCTTTTGAATTTACATTATTCATATTGCTCCATTTTCCAATTATTCTTAAATTTGTAATAATCAAATTTAGAACAAATGATAATTTACACAGTTGTGAATCTTTTATGTTTAACCCTTCCTTTCCCATTTGTTATTTTATTGGTATCAATACTTAAATAGATAAAATTAATTTTGCATTTTCTTGAAACATCTGTGAATATTTCATGTGTAGCTTTCATGCTCCGCAATGAATGCTTCAAATTAAAGCTTAATTCCTCAACGCTATGTTTTCTCGGAAATAAAAATAAATACATACAGGAATAGGAGCAGGAAGCAATTCAAACGGAAGGGGACAAAATATCGTCAGAGGATGCAGAAGATGAGGCAAGGAAAGGGGATTAATCCTACATATTTGAAATAGCATATTTGAATGCGTTTGGTATGCCTATACCAGGAATCTTTGGGAGTGCATCTATAGATGTAATACATGTAAACCATCGCCATGCCATTCTCATACAAAACGCATCACTCTCCTCATCCTCCTCCTCCTCCTGGTAACCTATACTACTGTATGAGGATGCCCATGTAAGCTATGCATGTAGATTTATGATGCAGCAATCTCCCTCTCTCTCCCCATCTCCGTCTCTCTTCCTCCCTCTCTCCTCCACTTCCCCTCTCTCTCCCACGATCTAAGTGGGATCTTCGCTGTACGGCCGGTCAATATATATATCCCAGTCTATTTATCTACTGGCTTCCCTGTACCGAGGCATAGTGGACTGTACACTCTATGCTCTGTGGTATACATGTACAAGCTATAGTAGCCATCTTTTACTGCGAGGCAAGACCATATACATACATGATACAGGATTTAATCAATATTTAATATTTACAAGGTTTATTATGTTAGCAGTCAGCAGTTGTGCTTATTTGTCTTTTAGTGTTCAGCTTTGATTTTTTCAACAAATTTTCCATTTGCAACTTTCTATAATAAAAATCTTATCTGAGAAAATGCCAGATATGAAAATTTAAGCATCACAAGATTTACCCATTGTCAAAAATGCATGTATACCTTAAGCTATTATCATTTAAAAAATCTGAAATAAAGTACAAGGATTCTATTTATTCTGCATCATGCTACTTTTCATATAAAATACTATTAAAACAAACGATAAAGGTACAGAATATACTTCCCTCACAAAAATTACCCAGCGAATGTTACAGTGTAACTTACCATTGCATAGTTTCACTTTAAAAAAAATTCATTTAACCATTTAACTTGGATACTGATATATCTGACATGCAAATACATGTACCATTATATCAAACAATACTAATGCAAATTCAGTCATTTGAGGCATAAAAAAACTTAATCATACAAATATAAATTTCAATATTTGTATGAAGAGACATATACTGTACATACTGAAACCAAAGAATTAATTTCATAATGATGTACTTCTCTCTTTGTGTTTATATTATCTCTCTTTTTTTTTACTTCTTAGATACTTCTTTGGAGAATATACAGTTTTTTACAATGAATATTATAAACATCATTGCTGATAAAAAAAAATATGAAGGAAATGTGTTCCATTATTCTTTCTTCATTTTTGTTTTCCTGGATGAATCACATGCATTCATCTTTTATTCACTGCAAAAACTCCGGTGTTGATTTAACACCAGCCCGGAATCTATATATGTCCACACCAGAGAAGTATTGAAACAACACCAGTTTGGAATCAAACGGATGCTGTTTTAATACTAATTGGTGCTGTATAAACGCCTATCTGGTATTAGACCAAAACAAAACTGGTGTTGTTTAACACTTTTCTGGTGTGGACATATAGATTCCGGGCTGGTGTTAAATCAACACCAGAGTTTTGCAGTGTTGGCATGCAATTGTCCTTTTTACATGAAACATTGTTAACTTTGACTCTGTAAATCTAATTTGCATTATGGCTTACTTTGATATTATTTAATGTTTGTATTCCTATCTTGATTCTGTATATTTTAATCCCCAAAAAAATAACACAATGAATTCAATTCAATCAATCAAAAATATAAGATTTTATTTTGATAATTTAGAAAAGATGAGCAATCATTTACACCAATTGGCCTACATGTATAATCCTATTACTGCAATACGTTGTAGTTCTCAATCATATCAAATGCATTTGATGGAAAAATCCATGAATTTACATACAGGGCCTTGTACTATAAAGCTTTATAGCAATCGATTGTGGGGCTGCTTTTCAATCATACACAATAATAATACCAACATACATAGCGCATACACAGTAAAAACTGTGGTGTTAAAACTGACACCAGTTGGTGTTAATAGAGGACCACACCCTGAGGTGTTAAAATGACACCCTAGAGATTGAACATAACACCAAAGAGTGTAAATAAAACAGCCAAAGGTGTTGTAATAACACCTATAGGTGTAAGACTCACACTGTCAATTTAACAACGGTGTAAAATAACTGGTGTGGTCCTCTATGTACACTGGTTAACACCACAGTTTTTGCTGTGTATCATTGCCAAATGCGTCCCTATAGGTGCTCAATTGGATACCCTGGCTTTAGCCCCTCAGCCTTTTACAGTGCGGTGGCATTTCAAGGAACAAATTCCTGCCAGGTACCCATTTATCTCACCTGGGTTAAGTGCAGCAAAATGTGGATATATTTCTTGATGAAGGAAATTACGCCATGGCTGGGATCATACTCAAATATCAATGTAATCATTCATTGAAATCAGTCCCACAAGGAATCGCTGTTTCATGTAACGCGACCAAGATCAATGACTCTGCAGTTAATATTGCGAATGTTTCTCATCAATTTCCTCTTAACTGTTATATTCAGTGATCTATATGATTAGCCTACATTGATGGTCATGATATGGCATTCACTACGTTACATCTAATTACTTGCATACTGTATTCAAATACTGATCATACAACCATTGCCAGCTCTGTCAACACATTACTATTATTAGAGAAAGCAATAATTGATGGATTTTTAATCCTCTTAAGTTCTTCAGGAAAGTTTATATCAAATTTAGGTAAAATCATCCGCTTCATTAAATCAGCATGGATGTAGTCTGTACAAGTGAATATAGGTAACAAATTATTATTTTTATGTTAGGAGATTCAGTTTACGGTAAGGCAGTATAAACCAATTGTTGCTTTGTAGAGAATACAGTCAATATACACCATTTTTAAAAGAAAGCTTAACAATTTTATTCATCATTTCTAAATTAAAAGTCGAGGAAATTAAATAATTTTCTGTATCTCCGCGACTGCACTTTATTCAATCAAACGTTCCCGTTCTTCATTGCTGTATTTCTTCTTCCTTTCATTGTGCCTTATGCACTCTTTATAAGTACACCCAGATCATTATTAACATTTGAAGAAAAAAAATTTCATTGTAATACTAGATCTAGATTTTAAAATATACCACAGAAATTACAAAAATATGATGTCAGTGTATTTTGTATATGACCCATTCTACATGTATTCCACGTATTTAAAAAAATCTCATTATCCAAGCAAAGTTTCAAGCTACAGTTATTTACAATCCACTAAAATAGAGGGATTTGATTGGTCGGGAGCAATCTTGTCAATACAAATCCATCATTAGTTATTGTTAGGTATAATGAAACCAGGTCGTGAGCTGTATGGTATGAGAAGTATACTTTCTGCAGATGTGAATTCACATGCCATTTGTCATTTCAAAGCCACCCTCACAACATGGGGTCACTAGTTAGGTATGCAGACATTTACTCTGCAAAATAATGGCACCACCGGCCTTTCATCGCATGACCTTTTCTACCCTATTTAGCCCCATCCGTTCCCATCCCCATGCTACCAGGGAAAAAGTTAGGCAGGGGCTCAGGGTAAGTTTGGTCCCGAAAATGTCCCCTAGAGCCCTGAAAAACTAAAATAGAGCCGCTCAAATAAGCCAGTTCGTAGTTCCTTTCTGCGCATGATCAAAAGATTCTACGCATGATCAGAGGAAGGTCATTTGTAATAAAGTGACATGGTGGTTTAAAATCTAATGAGATAAGCACCAACTTTGATGTCTTGATTATTCATAAATTCTTTTGAATTGTGGTTTTCATTAACATCCACAAAAAACAACAATGCGTCCACGAACGACTGGTATTTCACAGTTTGCCAAGTACATTGTGCAACATGCTATGATATGCATTCAAAGTAGGAATGCAACAAATACCTTCATAAAGTGTTCATTGGTGTGCTATTCTAGTCACCTGGTCTATTCAATTTCTTCATCCTGCTATGTAAGGCAAGCTTACGTAATATCTTGCTTTGAAATCTGCCTATCATAATGAAAGAAATGAAAGGTCATTTGACCAAAATTGTCCATGAAGTAACTAGAAACTGGTCTATTCCCGTAGGGTCAGATGTAATTCGATGTAGCAAATTGGGGCTGGCAAGCTCAACTAGTGTGCAAGAAACCATACCTGTAAAAAGTGTTTCCTCAAAAGGTCTTATTAATACCAAATTAGCATTTGAGTGTATTATTTCTACAAGTACATTTATTGATTACTGATGTTTTCTACATTTACAAGAGATTGTTGGTTCTATGAAACATCGTGTGCCACAGATGGCAATGATATCATCATACTAAGTTTGTTTTAGGTTAAAGATGAAGGATGAAGATAGCTTGTAAGTCGTAATAAATGTTCCACACCTTGTTCTTGAATCAATATATTTCCAGTTACACAACATGTATGGATGAAAATTTAAGGTTCCAGGGAGCACTTCATCAACATTTCTTGTCTGAAAAGTTTTCAGATCTGACAACTTTCCTTGATATTGATTGGCTGAGAAGTACAGTTCCTATGGTAACTGTTGACTTGCCAAATTAAATGTATAACAAGCTCTTTTATGAAATGCACCCTAGCCCTCTGTTTCTATTTCGGAACGAACAATGATATCGGCGGCATGTCAGATTTCTAAATTTTTAGGGCAAGGCCACTTTTTGAAAGGGCAACATTTTATAAGTACATATAATACAACACAGATGGAGATAGTCAAGAAGGTTGCAAGAAACATTCAAGGCCAGTGAATACATGTAGGTGTATCAGACGCCATTCAATAGGGCGTCAAAGACCATTGTCTTGGACTAATGTTTTCAATCCTATAATAATAACCAAGTTATACAGGGGCCATTGTACCAAAGGGGTTTCAGCCCCTCCCCTCCCCCATCTTCAATAAACATTACAAAAACATAAAAAAATACCATCTAATTGTGATTTTAGCATGGTCAGTCCCGTCCCCCCTCCCACACTTCAAGACCATTCTGTAAACCAGGTTTAGGCCTACAATGAATATAAGTATTACATGTAGTACACAAGTCTATTCATTAAATATAATCTAAAATTTCAATGACAGGAATAGAGACTTTCCTTCATGTCGGGCGTTAGAACATTAAAATCCAGTCCCTTCTTGATGGATGATGTTAAGAACTGGAATAAACTTTTTAAATTGATTATAAAAAAAACATCTTTTGGAATAAACCTTCCAATATACATGTATCTGGTACATAAGAACATCTTGATGTACCAATTCTGGCTTTGTCATTGAAGTCAGTGTTAAGTTTTCAAATCCCACCCTGGCCTAGCATCCTTCGAAAAGGCCTCAATTCACTTTAAGCCTCTCTCCACCCAGGTGTTAAATGAATGCGGAGGTCAATGAAGTTTGCCTAGCAATTGAGTCTGCATTGTATGCACTAGCTGGTATCCTAGATATATATAAAAGATCATTGATTTATATAATTCTCTTTTTATACATGTAGAGTATTGTATACCAACCAACCTAAAAATTCTATTAAACCAATACCTTAACATCTATGGATCAAAGTGTCTTTTAGGCTATAATGGTATTTACCTTTGAATTTGCCCTCATTAAAATGTGAACCTACATGTAAACTGTGGCATCCAGGAGAGAGACATGAAGTTTTGGTTTCCTAAGCATCAACAAAATTATTAAATTTAACTGACAAATCAATTTCTCGATTGTAACTTGCTAATCTGTGTTTATGTATGCTTACCAAATTCCTGAACCTGATTACGTAAGCTTATAAATCAGCACTAACCTCAACCATAAATTGACAAGAATTGACAATGGAGACCCTTTTTATACAATACTTAATTAGATGTTCCCGTTTCTGTGTTTTTATGAAAACTTATTTAGATGGTCATGATTCTGTATTTTGGAAAGATTTTTCCCAACCAACACTCAAAACTTTACTAACATATTATCAAATGATTATTAAAAGACATTCTATATTCATTTAACTACATGTCCATGTAACAGTTGAGAGGTTCATAATGCCAATGTTTGCATGAAGTACGTATCCCCAGAATCTGTAATTCTATGAACAAATTAGAGTAATTTGTCAGTATTTGAGCTGTTTGTTAAATGCTAAAATCATCTAGGAATAGTTCGTCAAAACAGTGCCAATAGATTAATTAACCATATATTTTTTTAAAGTGCATTTGTATGCTTGTCATATTCTTCTACATGATGCAGATAAAATGAATTGTGTGGTTTGTCTGGGAAGAAACCTTTAAAAGTGTTTAACATGGTTTTCAGATCAGTAAGCTTCTAATCTACTGTATGTAAATGAGGGATCATATTTAATGAAAAATTCAGCAAGTTAAAACTGCAATGATACAGTGGAATATTAACAACATATAAAGTAGGAATAGTATTACTGTTACATGCATTAATAGTAGAAAGTCACCTATTCATCGGAAAGCACATGAGAGATATGTGTTTCCTTTGTTAATACCACAGTGTGACACTACAATATTTGTACCAGTGCATAGAGTAAAATATCAGTACCAGTGCATAGAAAGGGGGGAATAGTTTCTACTATTACATGGCTGGATAGCAGACTATATCTAATTCTTGTGAGAAGGTAAATCCACCTGTCCTCCAGAGGTCATTTCCATTTTATATACAACCTTCTGTTGATGGCAGAGGGTATATTGAGACAACGCACGCTCCACTCACGTAGAGCATTACATGGATATGGGTATGGGAAAACCATTATCAAGGAGTATACCATACATGTATAGGTTGCACGCATGTATATTCTGTGCATTGATAATTAGAAGTATATATATGTTTCTCTTGCTGTGATTTGTACAGCACAGGAGTTGAATCATACTGATATCACATGTGTGTTTTAATATGTCATTATTGCTGTAGAAGGATTTTATTTTATGTAATGGAGAATGATATATACTTTCCGCATACAATAAATGCTTTTTTGAAGAGGCTCCTATAGGTTCACTCTATGTGAATATCTCACAGAGAAGTATGGTAATGGTTGAAACCACAAGCTTGAAATGATTGGTTTCAATTTTCAGCTTAAACAATGATTTGCAAGTGAAAATACCATACATACAGCACATGGAATAGCACAAAAGTAATTGCTTGAAGAAAGACCCCATATTTTCATTGAGAAGATAAATACAACAAATTTGAATGGGTATGTTTTCAGTATATATGCAATGTGCAACCTTGGATTTGTGATTCAAAGCCATAAAGCAAGAAAAACATGAAAATTAAAATAAAATAGTAATAATGAAATTATCAATTTTGACCATAAAATATATTATTCCTACAAAAAGAATGTAGGTCCTATTTGGGGGAGGGTAGATTGCAACTGCAGGCTTGGTACAGTACATTATAATACATTTATTAGGACACTTAAAGGAGAATGAAGTTCTTGGAGCAAGTTATCTTTTGTGAAAGCAGAAAAATCAAAGAATAAGATCAACAAAAGTTTGAGTAAAATAGGACTAGCAATAGAAGAGTTATGAGCATTTGAATGTCGAGATCACTAATGCTATGGAGATCCTCCCATTGGCAATGCGACCAAGATCTATGATGTCACAGATGAACAACTCTCCCCTTTTGGACGCTGAAAATATACCCCAAAACATCTCTTTTTGCTCATTCTAATCATATGACAAACGATTCATCAATGATATAATGTTGTGAAACCTCTGTACTTGTCCTCTCATAAAGAGAACACCTCACCTTGTGATAGACTCTATAAAAGTGAGAATATAATCGAAATAAGTACTAAAGTAATGAGAGAGTTGTACGTGTGTGACATCACAGATCTTGGTCACATTGCCAATGGGAGGATCTACATGGCATTGGTGATCTCAATATTAAAATGCTCATAACTTTCTTATTATTCATTCAATCTTCCTCAAACTTTCAACAATATGTTTCTTTGATTTTTCTCTTTGATATGGATTCAGCTGGTTTCAAGGGTTTCATTCTCCTTTAATGACCAAATCCTGAAAACTATTTTCCACATATAACTTGGGGGCACTTTTGGGGAGGGTGGTGGGTGGGGTTAGGTACTCGGTCTTTACTGTAGGGTGGGGTGGGATTGCTGTTCTTTCTCCCTTTAATTGATGTTGTTTTTATGTTACACAAATTTGTTAATGAATTTATTTTTGTAATATGAATTTCATGTTGTTTATTTAATATAGCTGGACCCCTCGGCAGAACAGTTGTGCTGTAATGGCTCAGCTGAGTAGGGCGATCCATCCTATGTTATTTTATCATGTATTAGAATATTATGTTGTAATTTTATATGTATTGTTTTTTTATATTGGTAAATAAAATCAAATACATGCGTATGGATATCAAAGTCATTACACAAATGATTATATCCAGAATCTCATTGCATTTGACCAGTCGGACACCAGAAATTCAAAAAATTTAGAAAATTTGGAATTAACAACAAATCAAGGATTTTAATATTCTATTTAAAGTTATCTTTTATCATAAATTCATTGATTTCTAGATCATAAGCACCTCCTCAATTTCCTGTCTAATTGTTTATTTCGTCTATTAGGCAAAATTCCTTCCTTTTCTTTAACCTACATGTACTCAACAGTCAAGTTGAACCAACAGCTAATGTGAATGTCACTTTGATTGCATGTAGCATGTACATTGGTATCAAAGAGTTAAAGTAGATGGGTCTACTAGACTCATCCACCATATTAATGAGAGTCTACAATTACTGTGCGTGCCAAATGTTTGCTTGAAATTATGTAACGCTGCTGATTAGCCATTTTGGGTGGCTTGTGCTTAATTAAAGAATCTTTATTTAGCCTCATTATGCTCTTAATGCCTGGGGACTAGATGGATTGCAATTATGTGTATACCTTGTATGGGTTCAGGCTGGCTTGGTAGGAAAAGTGGAAGGATAGCTTGTAATGGGGAGGTTCAAGTTGGCTTGTTATGGGGGAGGGGTAGGATGACTTGGCATGGGGGGGTAGGCTGGCTTGGTATGGGAGAGGAGTAGGCTGGCTTGGCATGGGGAAGGGGTCTGGCTTGGTCTGGGGAGGGTAGGCTGGCTTGGTATGGGAGAGGGGTAGGCTGGCTTGGCATGGGGGAGGGGTCTGGCTTGGTCTGGGGAGGGGTAGGCTGGCTTGGTATGGGAGAGGGGTAGGATGGCTTGGCATGGGGAGGGGTCTGGCTTGGTATGGGGAGGGGTAGGCTGGCTTGGTATGGGGAGGGGTAGGCTGGCTTGTTATGGGGAGGGGTAGTCTGGCTTGTTATGGGGAGGGGTAGGCTGGCTTGGTAGGGGAGGGTTGGGCTAGATTGGTATATGGGGGAGGGGTTGGCTGGCTTGGTAGGGGAGGGGTAGTCTGGCTTGTTATGGGGAGGGGTAGGCTGGCTTGGTAGGGAGGGTTGGGCTAGCTTGGTATATGGGGGAGGGGTAGGCTGGCTTGGTAGGGGAGGGGTAGGCTGGCTTGTTATGGGGAGGGGTGGGCTGGCTTGGTAGGGGAGGGTTGGGCTAGTTTGGTATATGGGGGAGGGGTTGGCTGGCTTGGTAGAGGAGGGGTAGGCTGGCTTGGTCTGGGGAGGGGTAGGCTGGCTTGGTATGGGGAGGGGTAGGCTGGCTTGTTATGGGGAGGGGTAGTCTGGCTTGTTATGGGGAGGGGTAGGCTGGCTTGGTATGTGGGAAGGTAGGCTGGCTTGGAGTGGGGAGGTTCAGGCTGGCATGTTATGGGGGAGAGGTAGGCTGGCTTGGTATGGGAGAGGGTTGGGCTGGCTTGGTATGGGGAGGGGTAGCTGGCTTGTTATGGGAGGGGTAGGCTGGCTTGGTATGGGGGAGGGGTGTGCTACGTTTGGTAGGGGGAAGGTAGGCTGGCTTGGTATATGGGGGAGGGGTAGGCTGGCATGGTAGGGGAGGGGTAGGCTGGCTTGGTATGTGGAAAGGTAGGCTGGCTTGTTATGGGGGAGAGGTAGGCTGGCTTGGTATGGGAGAGGGTTGGGCTGGCTTGGTATGGAGAGGGGTAGCTGGCTTGTTATGGGAGGGGTAGGCTGGCTTGGTATGGGGGAGGGGTGGGCTACGTTTGGTAGGGGGAAGGTAGGCTGGCTTGGTATGGGGAGGGGTAGCTGGCTTGTTATGGGAGGGGTAGGCTGGCTTGGTATGGGGGAGGGGTGGGCTACGTTTGGTAGGGGGAAGGTAGGCTGGCTTGGTATGGGGTGGGGTAGGCTGGCTTGGTATGGGGGAGGGTCGGGCTGGTTTGGTATGGGGGGACGGGAAGGCCAGCTTGTTATGGGGAGGTTCAGGCTGGCTTGATATGGGAGAGGGGTTCGTTGGCATGAGAGAGGGGTAGCCTGTATTGGTATGGGGGAGGGGTACATGTAGGCTTGCTTGGTATGGGGAGGGTTGGGCTAGCTTGGTATATGAGGGAGGGGTAGGCTGGCTTGGTCGGGGGAGGGATAGGCTGGCTTGGTATGTGGGAAGGTAGGCTGGCTTGGATTGGGAGGTTCAGGCTGGCTTGTTATGGGGGAGAGGTAGGCTGGCTTGGTATAGGAAAGGGTTGGGCTGGCTTGGTATGGGGGAGGGGAAGGCCAGCTTGTTATGGGGATCGGTTTAGGCTGGCTTGATATGAGAAAGAGGTTGGTTGGCATGGGAGAGGGATAGCCTTTATTGGCATGTGGGAGGGGTACATATAGGCTGGCTAGGTATGGGGAGGGGTAGGCTTGCTTGCTTGCTATGGGGAGTGGCATGCTGACATGGGGGTAGGCTGGCTTAGAATGGGTGAGGGGCAGGCTGGTTTGGTATGGGGAGAGGCTGACTGACTTGTGAACCCAGATCAAGTCTGCATTAAATATGAACTGGAAAGAGTTTCTCTTTCTCATCATGGAAAATATTGCAGGGAAGCATTTTGCTTACCAAATTTAATTAGCATTTTTGGTCATAATAATAAGTAAAAAGATCTCAACTATTAAAGTTTTGTAGTCCTGTGTAAAAATCTGCTCCACACCAGGCTTTTTGTTAGCAGGCCTTAAGAACTATATATATACAGCAAATTGCAATTCGATACCCAAAAAATAATTACCTCTATTAATTGCTTTTGATAAAAAAATGTAATATCTTCATATCAAAAGTACATGATCATCAGAGTTTTCTCGTTGCGTACGAACACAATTCATATAATTTAAGTTTCTCTTTCTTTCAAATGCATTGTTATAGGGCTTCCCTATCCCCCATTTGTAAATCCACTCTCAACAGTGTTCTACATGTAGCTACACAGGAGCAGTCAATAACACATGCCAATGAGTGCTTCCTTGCTACATGTACATGCTCATTTCCCTGTATGCGGAGACACCACACTGATATTACAATACACGAAGGTGATATATTCAACAGCTTCAAATGGAGAATGGTACTTCACTGTACTTCACTGTAGAAAGTGCATAGGCCATACTATCAGTGAGCTAATGCATCTATTACTTCACTTTGCATAAATGAAGTCTTATGTGTATGTAAATGTATAAAAGATATCAATAATATAAACAGTAGCTTTACTTTAAATACAGATCGGAATGGATACATTACATGTACGTTACCACACATCCTCTATACTCATTGAGAGAACTTAAATTCAGAACTAGAAAATGGCGTTAGCAAGCAAGTTAAACCATTGCGTCTTTTGCAATAGGCATATTGCTCATTCATGAACACTTTACGTACATGTAACAGATACTGCTGATATTGATATTGGACATGACTTTGTACGGTTTTAAATTCATACTTGAAAGTTGATGATGATGATGATGATGATGCACAGCATTTGTATAGCGCCATATATCTGTCAAAGACATTCAAAGGCGCATTGGAGGAGCCAGCCAATCTGGGTCGCCTAGAAGGGCACGCACACAGAACTGTGACCTGCAGGTCTCTCCTCCCGAAAAGTTCAATTTTGAACTCACACTTTGTTTGTATGGCTTTTTTTAAAGTACAAATTTCTCTTCGGCCATGAAAATTAAGGCTTCAACTATTCTGTATCTGCTAAGAATATTCTGATAAAAGTATATGTGTGTTAGATGGAAAGTACATGTGTGCGTTAGATGGAAAATATTAGAAGTATATTGTGATTAATACACATATATTTAAGCACTGCATATTACTACCTCAATATCATCATGGCTATCATGATCAGAGCATCCGAGCATGCAAGGAATTTCTTCCTACCGGTTATCTACCCGGGTAGAAAGAGGCATATATGTGGCTTGTCACCTGGCATAGCACAATATTATTTCCATAAACTTTTATAATTACAGATGGTTTGAATCTGCTTACATATTACACCTTTTTGATGGGCTATGTCTTTTTTGTTCTTAGCAAGCTGTAATTTTGCAGTAAAAATACAGGCTGCATACAGGCTTTGTGCCAAAGTTGTTTAAGAAACACATGTGATACCCAATTCTACCAAACCACCGCGGAATACAGTATGTAACGATAACACCACATTTGCTCCTGCAACAAATAATTTTGTTGTAGGGTTAGGGTTATGGTTGCAACAGGGCTTTATGTTACAGGGTTGAAGTTGTTCATTCGATTAGTAAGTGAGATTAGAGTGAACCAAATGTCATGAAACCTATGAACAGGTGATTATCTATACATCACCATGCATTCCATGAAATAACAAAGTGAGATCAACTATCCTGTAAAAAGAAGGAACCAACTCAAATTTAGTAAAACTTATTGCCCATTGGAACCACATGTATAATCCCAGTGAATCACAGATTTAAGGGCCCCATCTTACAAAGAGTTGCAATTGATTTGATCAATCACAGGACGGCCAGCAACATCAACATCTATTATGCACGTTTTTTCAAAATATTTTCTAGCTATAATGTATATTCATGCATTCATTGTTTTCTTGAAAATTCACTGCACTTCTCTTTGTTTACAAAGCACATTGTGCAAATTTCCTGTAGAAAAATTATGACACTGATGGATTTCCATAGTTACGATTGATTGGATTAATCGAAACTCTTTATGAGATGGAGCCCAGTAGTCAGCACTTATTGTACCTTCATGCAGATGTCTTTGATCCTCTTTGAGTAAACTTAAAGGCATGGACACCTAGATCCAGCATTATTCAAGAAATCATGGTATTGCAAATGACAGATTAGGTAATTTATTCTTCAGAAACTTAAAACTAAATTATAACAGCTACATGCACCATGTACATGTAAAAGGCATGTAAAGTACATGTCTGACTGAATATATGTGAAGAAAATGTCTGACTGAGTATATGGGAACAAAAATATTTAAATATTATTTGTAAGTCATCAATCTTATAGGAATTAAAAATGAAACTCAAAAAATCATCTAAAAAGGTTATTTCCAAATTTGAACATACATGATCCTCATGAGGATTAACCTGGATAAAAATTTGTGTTATTTTATCATGGATAAATTTTGTATGATTTCATTTACAGTACTTATATATATATTAATATTTTTTTGTAAGTCATCAATCTTATAGAAAATAGAAATGAAGGTCCAACAATTATTTTAAGATGTTACATGGGCATACCTGCCCCAAATGAGGATTAACTTTGAGGTGTGCTAAGGGTCTATGATGGATTAATTTGGTAGGGTTTCATTTACTTATACAAAGGGAAAAAAGTGTTCCAGTTATAGGTTGATTCTGCACTGTCAAATACTTTGTTTTAACACCATTAAGGTACTGTGGGGTCAATGCTGGCTTAATTTAAAAGTTTTAAAAGTTTTCTCCTGCATAAAGAAACATACATTATTCAAGAAATCCTGGTAGTGCATGGTAAATGACAGATCAAGTAATTTTTTCTTCACAAACTTCATACTAAATTATCAGTGACATGCACCATATACATGATAGTGATGATACATGTATTTCCCCTGACATGTAAATCTGACTGAAAAAGTGAAGGATACTAAAAAGAATTTGTAAGTCATCAATCCTATTGAAAATAGAAATGAAGGTCCAACAATTATTTTAAGATGCTACGTGGGCATACCTGCCCCAAATAAGGATCACCTTGGAGGTGTCTTAATGGCCTATGAAGGAATAATTTTGTTGGATTTCACTTGCTTATACAAAGAAAAAACAATTTTCCTGTTTTAGGTTGATTCTGCACTGTCAAAGACTTTGTTTCATAACCAATATTGTACTGTAAGATCAATGCAAGCTTAACATTCAGTTTTAAAAGTTTTATCCAGCATGAAGAAACATACATTATTCAAGAAATCATGGTATTGCATGGTAGATGACAGATCAAGTATTTTTCTCTTTACAAACTTAAAACTAAATTATTACAGTGACATGCACCATGTACATGATACATGTATTTCCTGTGACATGTATGAAGAAAATGTTAAGAATATCTATGTAAGTCATCATTCTTATAGAAAAATAGAAATGAAGGTCCAACAATTATCTTAAGATCTTTTGGGACATACCTGACCCAAATGAGGATGAAGTTGGATGTGTACTATAGGCCTATGATGAATTAGTTTTGTTTGATTTTGTTACTTATATAAAGAAAAGTATGTTTTTTCAGTTTTAGGTTGCTTCTGCAATGTCAAAGACTTTGTTTCATAACCAATAATTTACTGTGAGATCAATGCAAACTTAACCTATTCGTCTCCATAGTGTTGTACATAAGTGAAAAGAATAATAATACCCAGGGTAGCCACTCTAAGCTGTAAGCTGTTCTTTCAGTGGGCCCCGCAAAGCACATGTTTTATTACTCTTTTCCATTATCATACGTCGAGCACCTGACAAGGCAGAAGTTCCCATTTTTAAAAGTCTTTGGTATGACTCGGCCGGGATCAAACCCACGACCTCCCATTCATGACGCGGACGCTCTACCACTGAGCCACCATGTTAGAAAGTTAACTTGAATGAATTTTTTTTTTTTAACTGTTTTCACATCTACCAAAGATAGTATGCTGGCAACAAAACATGATTTTATTCATTCCTTTGAAAATATATATGAGACGATAAAAAGTTCAGGATTAATACTTTGAATTTCAGCAGGTCACTGATCAAATCAGTCTTCAATTCAATGAAGTCAAGTAAAAGTCTTCAGTGTCTATCCTGAATATCTCTACTTCTAATGATGACAGCAAACAATCCATACCAAGTATTTAGAGTGAACAAAATCTGAAACATGTTAGAGCCTGTTCCTTCTTTAAAAATTGGTTGATTTTTCAGATTATGATCTTAAATTCAGTTTTGAACCCTCCGTCTAAATCATCTCTGCTATCCACTGTATCTACATCTAGTGCAGATAGTGCATAATGATTCATAATACATGTAAAATGAGTTAGGATTAGGGTGCCGTAAAAAAGCTGAAACTCACAGGGAACTGTTGAACTCTAGACCATTTAAATTGATTTATTTATCTTTATTCTCTTTCAGACTCATTGGCACCTTCACATCTAACCCTATATCTACATCTAATGAAGAAAGCACACAACAACATTCTTGAGCAATTGTTTATTTGATAAATGTAATATATTCCACAAATATGAATTTCTGGTTACATGTGATACCTCAAAGTGACATTGATACATACACTGTATGGATGAATTACTATAGGGCAATAGATTATATGTGAAGCACTATGTCCCTATCTTCTGAAGATGACTGAAGTCTTGGCCGGTCTATCACATCATCTCTTGTGTTAAGATTGCTGCCTCATGGCTCTTCATCAGCTATGTCATCTGAATAAACTCTTGGTTTCAAAGTCATGTGATGGCTGCCAAATCTGCCTTGCAAAACCGGGTGCTCTGTAAATGAATCTGTTTACGTGTACATCTACTATCTACATGTAAATGTAGTATTCATATAAACAAACATGATTAATACAAGAGGATGCATGCACTACAGATGGATTTTTATGACTTATAAACATGATTGAAAGATGAAATAATGAAGTTTCACTTACCTTACAATCCTGGCATGTCCACATTGAGTATGTAATCGAGCAATCAAATCGTAGAATTATACCCACATATTCCGTATACACGGCCTGTATGTCAGCTTCGAGCTGGAGGAGTTCTTTTAAACATTGGCTACACTCCTGATTACTCTTATGTAAAAAACAATTCTTGTGCGGCGCCTCCACTAAACTCTGATATGTCCTCCATTTACAAAATCCCATTGTGTACGTACCCCAAGATGAGTTTTCTGTCCTCCCTTCTTCGTTGCACATGGGTTCTATAGTGTTAATAGTAATTTTTGTACTACTATTACTAGTACCATTACAGACGTCTCTTATACACTGAGGAGGCGTCTCTGTGGCTGGTACCCATGTCGTCATCGTCATTGATGTCGACGTCAAGTTTGTTGATGCTAGCACCACGTAGCTGTCCATGACGACTGCAAAAGGCAGCAGGAGCAATGCACGAAATACGAGGCAGGCGAGTAAGAAAAACCAATGAACCAGGGCTTTCGCCGCCAATATTTTAAAAGAACCCCCATCGTAAAATCTCAAAGTCATATTTCAGACATGTAGACAAGAGAACGTGTTGATCGTCATGCGCGATAGAGGTGGTGGTTTTCAGCTTGGCTACGCTCAAGGAATAGCTTTGAAGCTTGGTCTTGCTGTTGAAAATCACCTGAAATCGACTTGTATCCTGTTGGACAGCGATATACTGCAGCGGAGACATGGACGATAAGGGGACGCATGATCACCACTAGTACGGGGAGCCACCAAACCATGCACAAACCACTGATTTTACTAGGCTGCATACTAGGACCGGCTCCAGAACACACAGCCTGTCTTCTCTCGGACGAAATCCAACCAATTCACCCATGCAAAACGCTTGAATTTCTTACCGTCGAACGAGGATTATCTCCAGTATATCTTCCGCGTGAAAAGTCTGGGTTTTCTGCTGTTTTTACGTGGTTAACATCGTGAAAAAGCGAGAGGTGTTTTTTCACATAAAAACCAACACAGTCGCCATCTTGATAGATTTCACGCATTCCTCTACACCGCGCATGCTCCTACGGAAAAAGGAAAATTAATTGACGGAGCTCGAACGACTCAGCATGAACATAGGGGGAATATAGTTGAAAGAAGACTCATCGAACACGCTAGGCCAATCATGTGTAGAAAATAAGACGTAATTAATCGTTAAAATTCACGAATGCATATCATTTCCGTCTTTCTTCAAAATCATAAACCTTAAACATTGTCTTCTTATTGCGTCAAGCCCCTCAACTTTAACCCAAATCTGACTTTGTTCAATGGAATGAATTTCCTCATCTCTTCTCAAATTCAACATCAATTTTAGTTTTAATAATGTCGGGTTTATGTTCAGGAGTTGGATTTACGAATCATAGTTGTACATGAATTTTATTTGCATCATTAGACGACGGCCTGAGATCGCCTCGCAATCAACTTCACTTTTGCTCTCCTCCATCCACCCTCATACAATCAACAATTTGTAACAAGCTTTCTCATCTCATTCTCATCGTACATTGAAGGAGTGGTCTTGCTTCGCTCAAGCATGATACACTACATACATCCTTTCTCATTCGGCTCCACGTATATGTATTCAATCTGCAATGCAGTACAAGCGAAAGGGGCTTTTAACCACAAAAGCACGCAGTGCATTTATCAGCGCATTTATGTCATTGCAAAGTACGTGCATATTGTTTACTCCGATTCGCTCACATTTTGGCTCGCAATTAAATAAGTCATGTCTTTTCCTCTTATTCAATACCACGCAACAAATCTCATAATCGAATATCTAAAAAAAATAACAGTTTTCTCATGCAAATCTATTTTCTCCTTAGATATGACCGAATTTGCATTTTACGAGTTTAATCGCATGTGTAATCAAAACAAAGAACAGCTGATCACAATGCGCGTATGTGCACTGTTGGGCGTGGCTTGGGGAGGAGTCGATCTTTGCCACGCCCAATCCAAGACTGGTAACAAGTAAATGCACAAGGCTGCGGTGTGAATGCGTGTCTAGCATGTGAATCTGTTCACCTGGATAGGATGCATTTGATTCGTCAGAATTTCAAGGTTTTTTTTAAATTTACGTAGGTGACAATTTAAAGTTCCTGTAATTCTGTTGGCCTATTAATAAATTGTCGCATCTTTACTCAATTCTTTATCAAAATAAAACATTGCATTGCAGAATTACAAGGCCTGCAGTTAATCGCAGTTAAAAGTAAATCGCTTTCATCGTCCATCAGATAATTTTTTTTTACGATCCCTCTATCTCTCCGTCCCTCTTTCATTCACCTACCCCATTCTCCCTTGTCCCGACCCTTCCTTTCTCATTACCCCCATACACCCCCTCTCTTTCTTTCTATCTCCTTTCTTTATTTTCTTGACTTTTTACAAGGCACTGTTCGCCTTTCCTCCTTCTTTTTCCTCACCCCTTTCCTCTTTCCCTCTACCATGGGCGGAAATCCCAAATAGTAGGGGGGGGGGACACAATATCAAATGTCCCCCCTACTATTTGTGGTCTTTTATAATGGTAAAAAATACAGCATTCAAAATCGAAATAAAACGTGTATTTTAGGACGAGATGACCTTACTTTTGGGATGATAACCTTTTTTTTTTTTGCTTGTCAAATTTTCCAGCCCCTTGTCCCCCCTACCTTTTGGGAGAGATTTCCGCCCCTGCCCTCTACCTAATAGTTTCTTCCCCTATTTACTATTGACTGATATTTTCACCACGTTTTGATGTAGGGCCTATATCAAAAACATTGAATTTATGTCATGAGCTTCCACGCCCCTTCATAGAGACTTTCCATGTCATCTGTAAAAACTGGGGCAGTGCCATACAGACAAGGGGTGATTACACCCCCCCATATTTTTTTTTTCAAGTGGTATTTATTTTAAGGACGGGGGAGAGGGGACAGAAATACAAGAGAGAGTGGGTATTGACAGAAATGGTTTATAGGTCTGAGAAGCTATAATACCCACATTTTCATTGAGAAAAATAACGTCGCCCCTCTTCCCGATAATGAAAAAATGCCATGGTACTGCTCCCGCTATTACAAACTATTTTAAGATTTAATTCTCGTAAACTGAATAGAAAATAACTAGCATATAGCTTTGACTAATGGCATAAAGATTTTGACAAACGCCTAACACGATAAGAAAACTGATTTCATCTTCTTTCCTCATCTCAGAATCGGACTCCTTCGATTTTCACTCGAATTGACGAACTACAAACCAGCATAAGCCTATCGTCGACGTCGATAAGACAATTTCTAAGATGAGAAGAATATGACGTCACAATTAATATTTAATGACCATCTTCACCCATAGCTTCCATTCGTGCGGGTTAAAATTAGCTCCTTTTGAAACTTGACAGCAATCCTTATGACGTCACGCCCTGATAATAATCGTCATATCTTACGATTTCAATTAACTGGCATATCTCTTACTTTGGGTGTGCATTTTCCCATTTAAGAAAGCACGAATAAACGGGCTGAAAATAAGGTTTGGTTAAATATAGGTCACAAGCTTGCTTCAAAGGATGTGCTTTTATTTTCATATGCAGTCCTACCTGTTCATCTTGGTGTGCGTTACGTTCGTTTTAACAATCACTTATTAGCAATACAGAATGTGATCATGGGCATCATAATAAGTTTTTGGTATTTTAAGAAAACAATGATATACAAAAGTATCATAATGGCTATATAGCAACAAAATCCTTAATGGCAATAATAGAAATCGAATGATATATTCTTATGTATAAATTAAAGATACTTGCTGCAAAAATCCAAGGGAATCATTGACAACAGATATGAAAGTAAGGTGGGGTTTGAGGGAAAAATGTAATAATAATAATCCG
The DNA here is from genome assembly GCF_037042905.1 of Lytechinus pictus. Taxonomy (NCBI): domain Eukaryota; kingdom Metazoa; phylum Echinodermata; class Echinoidea; order Temnopleuroida; family Toxopneustidae; genus Lytechinus; species Lytechinus pictus. The sequence continues at coordinate 24,188,720 of NC_087260.1, forward strand.
CTTTTATATAGCGCTTAATACATCGCAACGACGCGTCTAAGCGCTTTACAGATTATTATTACCCCGGTCATCGAATTCAATCAGTCATTCCCGCACACAATGTGTGCACATCCTCCACTCCCTGGGGAGTATTCCAGTCAGTCGCCGGTGAGGCGCACACAACACTGGACAAGCTACAATAATAACTTTCACATCCTACCGGGTACTCATTTAGCACCTGGGTCGAGAGTGGCAAAGTGTGGATTAACGCCTTGCCAAAGGACGCCAGACCGCGGTGGTATTCGAACACACGACCGTCTATTTACACCACGGCTCCTCCACATATATATAGGGAAGATCAAGAAGTTCAGAGGTATACTGTCTTGTTTAGTTTATAGTCACTTTAAGAAATATTTTCTTTTTAGTTTTATGAGTTGATCGATAGATGCATAATGCAACTTTGCCTCCTAGCAAAATTCTATACAGACCTTAGAATGCGTGCTCCAAATTTGACAGAAAATTGGAGGCATATTGGGATAAATATTCGTTACTGTCCATTCTTATATATGGCGCAAAAAATCTCCTGAAATGTGCACTATATATCCTTTTTTCAACCCTAAATTGCCAAGCAAAACATTTTTTGCGATAAGCTCCGTAATTCGACTCTGTCGTTTCCATGCGTTATGAAGATTTTACATCATCTTGCCCCCCCCCCCCCTCTTCCTCCCCCCCCCCCGGGTGTATATGAATGGCCTTAACCTATAAATGCTCGTCAAGGTTTTCTCTTGAGCAGATGATTCATTTGAGAAATATGGGCGTGTCTTTAAGCCTTATGGTTTACTATATTTCTTTATCAACGTTTAATTTCCTTGATTTCCTTTGTTTCTTTATCTTTTCTTCTTTCCTTCCTTCATTATTCATTTCGGATTTCTTTCTGTCCTTTTAGAATAATGTTAATTTTGAGAAAAAAATGTAACTATAACATTTCACACGTTGTAACAACCCACGTCATGCTTGTTTATTATTCTAGGGAACAACGTGTATTGTTATTCTTCCCCGTCCTCGTCCATCCCCGCCCCCCCCCCCTCCCTCTTCGCCCCTTTCTCCTTTATTTTTTCAATCATCGTCCAAAGTTACAAAAGGGCATCACGCTCTTCATAATTACCATCCATGTCCATCATGTATAGCATAGTCTACTAATTGGATCTCAGAATGTTTCATCTGAACTTCATAAATCATTTTATTTTCATTTTTCTTTTCAAACAGAGCTCTTTGACGCAGAATATAGATGCGATGTGAGTTTAAGTTCTTACAACAAACAGAAAATGCTTGTTTTAATGGGAGATAGTTCGAAATATAAACAGGTAGTGAAGGTAAATCAAATTGAAAAATCGAAATCCATAACTGGTCTGTTTTCGTAGACTAGAGGGTATCGTGTCGGGCGGGGTGTTGAGTTGTGAAAGCTTCGCTGGGGGTGCGAGAGAAGACAATTAATTATGCATGCTCGGCTGTGATAGTGGCAGCAACTCGCGCACGAAAATGAACAAGTGGTGGCAATTCATTATGCATGAATGCGAGTTGCGTATTCATACATCATTCTGTACTCTTCAATTATAAAATCGAAATGTTTAATCAAGAAAATGTTTGATATTAATAAGAAAAACATATTAAGTGATGGAGATATTAGTTTCTTCTCCCAGTCCCTTTTACCTGTGAGGAAGTTGAAGCTCTGAAGCATTTCGATTGTGATTTAAGACGGAACTATTATTGTTGGTCTTGGAGGGGTAGAAATAAATCCTTATATTAAATGAAATATTTATGGCATGTACAGCAAAAAAAATTTAAATGAGAATAACAAGGAGAAGGAGGAAAAAAATAAGAAGCAGGAGGAGAAGAAGGAGAAAAAGAAAAACAAAAAAAGGAGGGAGAAGAGGAGAAGAAGAAGAATAAGAAGATGAACAGAGTTGACACTGGCCTGTAAACCTTTGTAAAATGGTTGACTGGTCTCCTGGGCCCCGTCTTACAAAGAATTGAGATTAATCTGATCAATCGCAACTATGGACGGCCAGCAAGGTCAACGTATAAAATACATGTTTGTTAAAATAAAATTTTTAGATATTAATGTATATCCATAAACTCATTGATTTCTTGACAATTTGGTGTTCTCCTTTGTTTACAAGGACATCTTACAAATTTCCTGTAGAAGAAATTATGACACTGATGGATTTCCATAGAGTTACGATTGATTGGATCAATCATAACTCTTTGTAAGACGGGGCCCTGATCTAAAGTGTCTAATGATTTACATAAGCATTCAACATATCAACTCATATTGGATATGGTTAATTTTTTTACAAAATAACTTGATAATATTCAAGTTTCGCTTGGTATATATCCCACCGATACAAACACAACGCTCTCTCTTGGATGATGTAGATGACCCTAGAATGGTATGAGACAGTATATTCCTCATTAAATACATTATGAATCACAATGATGCCTCAAGCCAAGAGGCATTGGATTAAACTCTTAAATCTTGTTAGTTCTGTTAGCAATCAAGCTAAGCGATCACTACCCTCTAAATATTGTCATTTTGATAGAGGACTTTGAGAGGATGCTTTCAATGAATGGATTGTTAAAGGTAGAGCACTTGCCCCCCTCCCCTCCCTTTGTTTAAAAATAACTTTGGGGATCGAAAATTATTTCATCTCTCTCTCTCTCTCTTAATATGTGTATTTCTGTTTCCCCATCTCTATCTCTCACTCTCTCTTTCTCCCCTCCATTCCCCTCTACTTCTCTTTATCTCTCAAACACACTGTATTGATATTTCCCTTTCTGTTTCTCATCTTCATCATTTTCCATCTTTATAAATTCCTCTTTGTTGTCCTCCACCTCATTCTACCAATTTTACAAGTTCCAGCAAGACATCAATGAATGATGATAAAAGAATGATAAAGTTTGAATATTTTCAAACCATTTAAAGACCTTGGCACATCTAACACAAAGCTTATCACTTAATTGTATGGCTTATTTTTACGATTGATTACACTGATTATTATGTACACTTTAAGCACTAAAAAGCAATTTTACGCTCAACTGTTAGACTGTTTTTTAATGTCCCCGACAGTGTTGTAGCTATGCTGGGCGGTGCCGGGCAAGCCTCTGACTTTGCATTCGGCACTTGTGGTAAACAATTAAGCACTTTGCCACCCACCACAAAGTCATTTAATCATGTTGCAAGCTTACTCAAGTGGGGGGGGGGGGGGGGGAGTGCTTCACTTGTTATGCTTCGGCGTTTTTAATCTGCCCGGCATTAAAAATGGTGTAAACTGGTCCCCATGTACCACACAGTCTCCAAAGTTAAATGACAAGTCCACCCCAACAAAAAGTTGATTTGAATAAAAAGAGCAAAATCCAACAAGCATAACACTGAAAATTTTATCAAAATCGGATGTAAAATAAGAAAGTTATGACATTTTAAAGTTTCGCTTAATTTCACAAAACAGTTATATGCACATCCTGGCTGGTATGCAAATGAGGAGCCAATGACGTCATCCACTCACTATTTCTTTTGTATTGTATCATATGAAACGAAATATGAAACATTCTAATTTTCTCCTCATTGTCAAGTGATACAACGATTAATTCCTCCCTGAACATGTGGAATTAACAGTGTATAATACTATATGGTTCAGTCAAGTTGGTCCTTATTGTCAAATCTATAAAAAATGAAATATAGTATAATTCAAATGATAAAAGCAAAAGAAATAGTGAGTGATGGACATCATCGCCTGACTCACCTAGTTGTGCATATCACTGTTTTGTGAAAAATAAGCGAAACTTTAAAATGTCATAACTTTCTTATTTTACATCCGATTTTGATGAAATTTTCAGCACTATGCTAGTTTGATTTTTCTCTATTTATTCAAGTCAGCATTTCCTGGGGTGGACTTGACCTTTAATATTCAATTCAAAGCTAGTCAGAAAAGTTGTAACTTTTCTTTGCTCTTTTTATACTATGATAGAAGCAATATTTTGTATTATATTCATGAATACAACTAAGAAATGTCACTTGAAAATTAAGAGATCTCCTGACTAGATCTATTTTAGAATGCTGATTAGAGGACTTGGGTTCTTGTAGGCAGTCATACTAAACTTTGTTAAATAGAGCTTAATAATAATAATAGGCATTTATATAGCGCCATCTATCTAGAAATATTCTATTCCGAGGTGCACAAGAAAAGAAAGAATTAGAAAGTTTGGATGAGTGTCAAAGTGCCAATAACTAATACTGTTAGAAAAGATAAGACTTCAGTTTAGATTTGAAGGTCTTCAGTGATGGTATAATTCTCAAATTCAACGGCAAATTATTCCAGAGTGAAGGTGCTGAGGCAGAGAAAGCTTCTTGGTGTAACATGTTACATGCATTATTTTGCAAAGAACATGGGACACCACAGTGCTTCTCAATAAGACAGTGGCTTGATTCCATCTTTAGACAGTAATAAAAATATGTTTTCCATGATAAAAGAAAAAATTCACAGAATTTATGTGATTTCACAGAAAACACAATTTTGGCCCCAAAATTTGAATTACGAAAATTAGTGAAAATCATGAAAATCAAAGTGAAATTGAATAGAAAACTGTAAAAAAAAAAAAAAAATCTAACCATCAAACGTTTTTGCAATGTTTATCATTTATTTGCCGTGCACTGAGACTAACGTTTTCTAGGATTCTCAAGTTGAAAATTGCGTTATCCTTCGTTTTGTCACTGAAAAATACAGAACAGGTTTTTCCTTCCTATGATGTAAAATCTTATGCCCAGTGCACAATACGATCCGTTGCGATCCGAATTTCAAAGAAAGTGTAATAACATTTGATATGAATGTTCCAACCAATAAAATCTTAACGTTCAGAGTTCAGAATAGTGGTAAGATAAACTTAAATCAAAATTCAGTCTAGTTCAAGCCTCCTTGTAGGAATAAAAACAAATTCAATTCCAAATGGTAATGACGTCATCATCGGCTGCGACTTGAAGCCTATTTGGACATTACTCCGACCACAGGATTTTATTACTCCTAACAATAGGCCGAACTTGAAATGAAATAGTTTTTTTTCTTGGAACCTTTAGATTTAATACAAAACGTGATTTATTAAAAAATCATGTCATATTGGATTGCAAAGGTGTGCACTGGGCTTCAGATGAATTCATGCCTGAAAGAGTAGCACAGTTGGTAATGAATCACATATCTGCAATTATATGCTGTGACATTTTGCTAATCATGTTTAATTCATTGTTTAAAGCCATGTTTTATCCGGACAAACATTCATGAATTTATGCCTCAGTGAATGGAAAGGTTAAACAGGAGAAAATACTCTGAAAATTAAATTCAATTGAGTTTTATTCTTTTAAATCTTTAATCTATTGGCACAGAGAATCATCAAGTACAGGGGTGGTATTCTGAGATCCATTTTATCTTAGATAAAAAAAAAATTAAATTATCTCCATTAAAATCTGTGATATCAAATACCCTGTAAATACATTATCTCCAAATTGGTATTCTGAGAACTATTTTATCTTCATTTTTATCTCTGTTCAGCACACCTATTTAAGGACCAATGTCCAAATATGAAAATGCTGTTTTATAGCACTCTCATCTCACTAAAGCAATGAAAATTTTTACCGTCAGTAGGTGTGGCAAAGGAGTAAGAGTGCGTCAATTCCCAACATCCAAAAGCAAATTCAACTAGAAATATTGCTGAATTCGCTGATGCAGAGATAATATAACCCCCTCCCCCACCCTATTTTAAGTTTACTTTCCCGGTACTTTATTTTTCTTCAAAGTAAAATGGGCGAAGGAATATCATCTGCGTTGCAAAAGGTTAGATATGCAACAGATATTTCTATGCAAGCACTGCTCTCCTAGGTATCATCTTTACATACGCAAGATAAAAATTCATCTCGGGTAAAATTTCATATTTTATCTGAGTGGTAAAAAGTGGTCTTAAAATACCAAATTTTTACAGATCTATAAAAAAAAAGAAGATAAAATGGCCTCAGAATACTGCACCCATGCACATGTACGCAGTCATTTTCTGCATATAAACACAACATGTCAAGTACAAAATGTAGTGAATATAGCTGTAGTTTACATTTTATATTAAATACATTGGTTTGTACACTATTTCTTTTTCTGAACAATAAGGTAGGAAGGCAGTTCAAATCATGAAGACTTAGAATTCTCCTTTTACACTCCTCACATTTAACTCTCCTGTATAAAAATAGTCAATGAGAATAAAATGTAAATAAATTAAAAAAATATATATATATGATAGTACCACCTTTAGTGGAGCGTTGTGGCCCAGTGGATTAGTCTCCGGACTTTGAAAGAGAGGGTCGTGGGTTCGAATCCCAGCCATGGCGTAATTTCCTTCAGCAAGAAATTTATCCACATTTTGCTGCACTCGACCCAGGTGAGGTGAATGGGTACCCGGTAGGAAGAAATTCCTCGAATGCTCGAGCGCCCGATAAAGGTAGCCGTGCTAAAGCAGGGCCCGCTGGGAGAACAGTTTTCGGAACTGAAGTGGCTACCCTGGGTAAATATGCCGCTATTATTATTATTATTATAATTATCTGTTTGATCAATCATTGCAGTTGTCAATGCCAAGTAACACATAACACAGCAATTGATCATACTGTCTATTTTTTAAGATTGATTCCACATAAACATCAATGCAATTATTATAGAAATAAACACGATCAATCGCTAGGCTTGTATTAATGAATCTTGATCTCTTCTCCCAGATATGAAAAATTTGTTAATAAATTTATTGTTAAATAAATGAATAAATGAATGAATTTCACGAGTTGTCCAATTGAACTATGATGTAAAGTGCAGATAGTAAACCAGCAGTTTTTCTTTCATGCCAAATGGACATTATAATAATACATGTTGCTCTTGTGAAAGGGTCCATTTAATCAGCAGGGTTAGGCTCAATTACTTTCTTCAATTACAATTACGTAATTGAAGAAATGTTCAATTACAATTTCTTTTCAATTGAACAGGCATGCCACTCGGTGTCCTCCAAAAACCCTGAAATTTTTTTGCGGGCAGGGGCAGTGCCCAAGGACAGAGACAACTCCCTATAACAAGAGTTTCTCTAATTAAAGCAGCACCAGGTTGGTTTATCTTGCAAATATATTCTGACGTAAAATTTCCATTGTTATCTTAATCCTCCATCCATGACCAGTTCCATTTGTTCATAATGTTTAGTTCCAAGGTCTTGAAAATGTCCGTCCTCTCTATCACTTTCGTATTCATCTTGGCTGTTTATATCCAGTGCAGTGGCAGAGAATCATAATCCAAAGACTCTGGTGATGATGGTCACAAGTATTTTCCCACAAATATGTCAAATTCAATGGAAAAGTTTTATGATAGTTCACAAAAAATACCCAGTTAGAAAAATTAGGCCGAGCCCCTTCGTACACATTGCGCTTGCGACATACCAAATACGGTCGCAAATCACATGGCCAGCACAGCAAGTTAGCGCGATGCTGAGCACAGTCTATACCGCTGCCCATGGCGGGGATGGCAGACGGTGACCGGTCGACGCGTGATGGTTTGGAGAGGTAATTTATGGTAAGAGTGCGTACATCCGTTGATCAGCGTGCATGTGTAAACATCTCTCATTCGGTCAATCGACAATCGACAGAGCGATCGAGAGAGAGAGGATAGAAAGGAGGTTGTTGTTATTCTTCTTCGGAAGAATGTGAAGAAACAGGATGAACTGAAACATGTTATGATGGACTCCAACTCTGCTAAGGTTCAAAATGTATAATTTGTTGAATTGCCTGTTAATTCGTGACCATTCATCCCCAGGGTGAGGAGAAACAAACTGGATTTAATGCAAGACATCACGTGATGATAGTCTCCAACAACTCTGCTGAGGTGTAAAGATACATATCTTGTGAAAGGGTCCATTCAATCATTGTAATTCTTCCCCAGGGTGCAGAGAAGCAGCAAGGATCCAATGCAACACATGATGATGATGTCCGGCAACTCTGAGGTTCAAACATATATGTCTTGTCAAATGGCCTGTTCAATCACTGTGATTCTTTCCCAGGGTGTGGAGAAACTGCTAGGATCCAGGCAACTCATCACGTTGGTCTCCAACAACTCACAGTGATTCAACCCTTACGATGTGGAGAACCTGAGAGGAAGCAATCCTGTTCAAGTCTGGTTGGTGCTTCATGTTGCAATTATGTTCAGTCACTGCTGAACAGTAGTATTACTGGACATCATCTGAAACAGAAGATTTTAAGAACACTTAGATGAGATCTATTTCACAAAACATAGCTTCTTGCAACAAGAAATAAGAAATGATTTTCTAGAGTTAACATTGGTCTTATCAACTGTAATGCTGAAATAAAATTGCCATTGAGCCCGATGAAAACCACATTTAAGGATGGAATTTTACCTGACTGAAGACCTCTGACGAAGTGACCAAAGCTTGAGAGAATGGTCAGTGGGGCGTAGATAATCCATCTCCTCATCACTGTCATCATCATCACTAGTACTGGTCAAGCTCTTCCCTGGACACTTCAGCTGACGCTGACCAGATGTTGTTGCCATGACAGGCAAATGGGGATGAAGGCTAGAGAAAAAAAGAATGATGATACCTTGGTTGAGAAAGCCATTTATTGATTGCAAAGGCATTATCATCAGGGCATTGTAGTCTAGTGGTTATGACTCTCGTCTTTCAATCTGAGAGATGTGGCTTCGAATCCCAGCCATGGAGTGATTTCTTCAGCAAGAAACTTACTCACATTGTGCTGCACTCAACCCAGGTAAGGTAAATGGGTACCCGGTAGGAAGAAATTCATTGAATGGTTCAGTGCCTACATGCATATATGGCAGCACAGCTAAAGCTGGGGTAATAATAAGTCCACCTCTGAATAGATTATTCTAGATGGATGGCGCTATATAAATGATCATAAATATTATGATATCCCTCTTATGAATATTCATGAGTATTTTAGATAAATGATTGGTCAATTTGTGATAATGTGACAAAGTATAATTTCAATAGGAAAAATAAATCACTGCAAATAGCTCTGTATAATTTTCATATAGCTCATTATAGTTTTTGATATACTTTCATGGGGAGAAAAGCCCCGCACGATATGTTCTCTCATGGGAGAACTGTGCATGCTCAAGGACTGCAGAAGGGTAAGATGAAAACATGTCACTGTGACCTTGACCTTTGACCTTTTGACCTCAAAATCAAAAGACTTCCTGGGATTCATGTTAGTATCATACACACCAAATTATATGAGCCTAAATTAAGTTAAACTGAAGTTATCGCGTTTACTAGGACTTTAGAAGGGTAAGATGAAAGCATGTCACTGTGACCTTGACCTTTGACATTTGGACCTAAAAATCAATAGGCATCCTGGTATCAATGCTTTTATCATACACACCCAATTACATGAGCCTAGGGCAAGTTAAACTGAAGTTACACTGTTTACAAGGACTGCAAAAGGGTAAGATGAAAACATGTCACTGTGACCTTGACGTACAGACGGACAGAATAATACGTCCCGTCTAGGACCGGCGTATAAAAATAACTGAATACACAAAGTGGAAATCAGATCACCAGGGTATTAGACCAAACTCAAAACATCCATTTCGCCAAATCAGAATCACATGCAGTTTTAAGGACCACCTGCAGGGGGAGGGGTCTAACACAACAGTGAGAATACTTCATCCTACCTACCTGATACCATTGACACAGTCATCATGAGCCTTGTACTTGTAGCATGGTAGTAGTATAGGATCTGTGTCATTCATGGATGATGTAGGAGGCTGTGATGTGTCCCATATACTCACACTACCATTCTGATTTCCTGATACTAGGTATTGACCAGTACTGCAGTGGAAGAGTAACATGTAGAGATAAGCCTGATATTTATGATTCATGCATTTTATAATACCCGCATACAAGTTGCCCCGTTAATGTGACATCACTCCTTCGCTTTAGTCCTGAGTGATTGGTTGGCCACAGTGTACTCAACACTATGCATTAATCATGATGTTTCTCTTTGTTCAACCACTAAAGATTTACTGGGATTCATCTTTCAATTAAATATTGTTTTTTAATTCTCATTTGCAGCACACCCAGAATTTGATAAACAAATATGGTCGGGTATTAGAGGAGGTGAGTAGAACTATGGTTCCCAAAAGTGACGCCGGAATGCAACTATTTTCCTTAGGGGCGCAGCTCCCCAAAATATGGTTGCATTAATGAGGGGGCCATAGTTTCACCAAACCTCTAATCGAAGGCTGTATATATTTCTTTTGGTTTATATCCGTCATTGGTATTATCATTAAAATCAACAGCTGGAAATGCAATTGAATAAATAATAAGGTATTCAAGGTCTTCAAGTGTGAAATTATGAACAAAATTAGATAAATTTCTCACTACATGTACGCGCACTGGTAAAATCTCCATGCTATTGATTTAAGCCCCGCCCAACAAGCTCTAAATAGTGTTTTAACTATTTACAGTTCGGGGTACTACATGTATTCCCATCTTGTGACATCAGATGTCGGGATTCATGGCATTATTCCAAATTTTGTTACAGTGGTTGGAACTATGTTTGGTCACATGACAGGGTTTAGACCAATCACCTGTTCAGATTATTATTATGATGGATATAATAATGAATATTGGTGGTGCATATATAGTGATATGTACTATTCCAAAATTGATGCATAACTCGGATGAATGAGAAAGAGGGATGGAGACAGGAAAGATAGATTTATGATAGGCAGATGTAAGGAATGAATAAAGAGAAAGGAAGATGAATTTATACTTTTAAAAAGTATGGAAAGTGAAGCAAGTTGACTTTTATGGATGTAAATCATAGCACATATCTCATATCTCTAATTAAAAGGGTACATATAATCATATTATTTAAGTGCGCTATACAAATCTCAGGTGTTATCATTAAGTTGATTTTAAATGATACTGGAAACAACCATGAAAACCTTGAAATTAAATGACTGTCAAGCCAGGTTACCATGGTACATACTATTAATGGCAAAGATACCATAAATTGTGAGTTTTATAGACAACTACAAGCATATGCTGCTCAATCATAGTATTTTCCTCCCTGCACAATGTAGAAGTTGACATTTTTTGCTTTTTTTCCTTAAACACTTCAGGCAAACAAAAATTCTTACGAATATCTTGGTTTTTACACATCTAAGAAATATATTCTTTGATTGTTTAGTATAAAACAAGTCATAAAAATAGAGGTGTAATCCACCATTGTCAGCTCACCTGTCTATATCAAAATAAACCCTCTAATGCGTAGAGACCTCACTACTTCTACTTCTACTACTACTAGTAGTAGTTCTACTACTACTACTACTACTACTACTAGTTCTACTACTACTGCTGCTGCTGCTGCTGCTGCTGCTGCTGCTGCTGCTGCTACTACTACTACTACTACTACTACTACTACTACTACTACTACTACTACTACTACTACTACTACTAGGCCTACTAGTCCTACTACTACTACTAATGCGTAGAGACCTCACTACTTCTACTATTACTACTACTACTACTACTACTACTACTACTACTACTAGTTCTACTAGTTCTACTACTACTACTACTACTAGTTCTACTACTACTACTACTACTACTACTACTACTACTACCACTACCACTACCACTACCACTACCACTACCACTACCACTACCACTACCACTACCACTACCACTACCACTACCACTACTACTACTACTACTACTACTACTACTACTACTACTACTAATGCGTAGAGACCTCACTACTTCTACTACTACTACTACTAATGCGTAGAGACCTCACTACTTCTACAGCTACTACTACTAATGCGTAGAGACCTCACTACTTCTACTATGACTACATACCTGTCTACATCAAAGTACACTCTCTGATGTGTAGAGACCTCCCTCAGAGCTGTAAACAGAATCTGACCAGGTTTACGCACATCCCAACAAAGAATCTCCTGATCCTGGGAGAAAAATAAGAAAAGAAGAAAAAAATTGTGAATCATATTGCACAATATCTATATGCAGGGCATGTGTTAACCAAAGGAGATGAAGGCATTTGCCTTTGGTGCCCTTCCCCGCCATACAAACAGTGGTTCTAAGGCAATTATTTTTGTCATTTAGTTGCCTTGCTCTGAGGGCTTACAGTGAGGGCTGTGCATGAATATATTCAAAAATGCATTACAAAAAAAGAAATAGCAAGTAAAATCTGAAAATACAATTAATGAGATGAATAAATATAATCATGGTGAGTGATAGCACAGGGGCAGTAGGGAAGTTTACTACCCCTACAAAAGGCATTACAATAGAAGTATTGATTGAAACTCTCTTGAAGAAGTTGCGTTTTCAGTTTAGTTTTGAACAAATTAACAAATGGTGCAATTCTAATTTAGGATGGGAGGATAACCAAAATAGAGCATATTTAATACAAAATAGATTAAAAGGAGCTTTCAAACTCTAATCATGTAATATAGGAAAAAAAATCATATCAAACGGCTCAACTTCAAAGGATAAATTGATTTACATCATCTCTTTCAACCTCTCCATGACTTTCCTTTAGCATTATCAAACCCATTAAAAATATAGCCATTTTCAACAGAATCACAACATCCAGTATTTTGAAGACTGTTCTCACCATTCTGCCTCCACTGTACAGTCTATTCATATCTGATGAAAACATGAGATGGGTTACTCCACCACTCTGTCCTTCAAGGAGGCATACCAAATTATTGTTGTCATTCGTATACAGACCAACTAAAAAATGAAAAAAGAAACATCACTGACGTCATTCAGTACAAATATTAAAAACACCTAGGCCTGTATTCCGAAGTCAGGTTTAACTTAGACCATGGTCTAACTCTGTGCTAAAATTATGGGAGACCAAAAGTGTCAAAATTTTTATTAAGTGGTATGTTTTTTATGTTTACTGTGCTCTTTCCTGATTCATCAATGGTGAAGACAATCATCTATTTACACTTCCTAGACAATTATGAATGATTTGAGAGCCAAATGAGCTGAAATATGATATCTCTACTGTTAGTGATTTATGTAACAATTGGCTATCCATACTTAAACCACAGCTTTAAACCGAGTTTAAGTTAAACCAGACTTCAGAATACGGGCCTATATATCTTCTACCTAATATCCTCTTTAAACATATTAAGTAGTTCAATACCAGCAATATTCTTTATTTTTTCCTTATTTTTTAGAGCTTTGAAAATGTTAGTATGGAAAGGTGCTACATTAATAAACCAAAATGTATGCATATACTTGTATGTATGTATGTACATGTTTGTATGTATGTGTGGGTGTATGTATGTATGTGTGTATGTGTGTATGTGTGTATGTATGTATGTATGTATGTATGTATGTGTGTATGTATGTATATATGTAGAAATGTGAAAAGGTAGAGTATTATAATACTAGTCAAGGAATTCAATATCATATTAGAGGTGTACTCAAACTTTTGACTGGTACTGTACATGTAAACATTTGGATGGCAATTTTATTGGATTCTCTTTGAACTCAATTCAATACCACAACTGGTATTCATGTTTATGGGTTTAAGTATTTTAGGCATTTCATGGTATCAAGAATAAGAGATATTTACCAGATTTTGAGTACGATCCTGCAGCATACATCTTGATTTCAGGAGCCATAGCAAAACAAGAAATTATACCAGTCTGACCATTCATATTCTTCTCTGTAAAGCAAAAAAAAATCACACACATTTTTAAACTACAAGGTACAATTATGACAACTTGGGAATTGACAATCCTAATCCTACCAAACATATAAAAAAATAAGGAACAAGTGGAATGCCTGTGGCGGTCTCACTTGCATCACGCAATTCAATATAGCAGCAGTGCTGACTTTGAAAAACACCATTTAAATAATTATTCACAAAAAACACCATTCATATAATGATACAATACTACGTTCATTGACATTGGACCTTGATCATGTGACCTAAAACTTGTCAGTGATACTTGATTACCCCTAAATCCACATTTTATACACTATATCTATAAACTTTGAAAGTTATGACAGCAATCTAATAATTACCTCTGAAATGGCCAAAGTTCAATAACCTTAAATTACCTTTGACTTTGGTCATGTGACCTGAAACTCGCATGAGATGTTCAGTGATACTTGACGACTCTTATGTCCAAGTTTTATGAACTAGACCAATATACTTACAGAGTTATGATGGTAATTCAACAAATACCCCCAACATGGCCAATATCCATTGACCTTTGACCTTGGTCATGTGACCTGAAACTTGCACAGGATGTTCAGTGATACTTGATTACTCTTATGTCCAAGTTTCATGAGTCAGATCCATAAACTTTCAAAGTTATGATGGTAATTCAACAGATACCCCAATTATGGCCAACGTTTATTGACCTTTGACCTTGGTCATGTGACCTGAAATACACACATGATATTAAGTGATACTTGATTACTCTTATGTCCAAGTTTTATGAACTAGACCAATATACTTTCAAAGTTATGATGGTAATTCAACAAATACCCCCAATTTGGCCAAAGTTCATTGACCCTAAATGACCTTTGACCTTGGTCATGTGACATGAAAATCAAGCAGGATTTTCAGTAATACTTGATTAACCTTACGGCCAAGTTTCATGAACTAGGTCCATATACTTTCTAAGTTATGCTGTCATAACCTTCGGTTAAGATTTGGTGTTGACGCCGCCGCCGCCGTCGGAAAAGCGGCGCCTATAGTCTCGCTCTGCTATGCAGGTGAGACAAAAATTTGCCAAGTTTCACAGAATTCTGTGAGGCCCATAATAATTTCAATGATTTTACAACATATAATGTACGAAAATCCCACATTCAAAAAAGAAATTAATATAACAATATAATTTTGGGAGGTCCCAAAGTGTGTATCTCACTAGGCTGCAAATGCTTCGAATGAGAAAATTTTGAATTCGCCAACTTTTCTGATGGGTGCTGCAAATTCTTATGTTTACGATATCAGAATTTATTTGCGAACTTCTTCAAAACAGAAAAAAATGTTCGTAAACATTCAACAAAGATTTTTTAGCAGTAAATTAAGTTTTATAGGAGCCATGTGGTCATTTGGTCACTATTATTCACAAATGAAAGACAACTTCAGCAATATTGTCTTACAACCATCTGAAAGTGCAAATTTTGCAAGTGCTAGTAATGATTTGCAACAAGAAACACTGTTTGTGACAATGAAAAGTATTTTCTAACTTGTAACATTGAATGAAAATTTTACATACTTTTCACCAACCCTGACAAAAGACCAAGTTTAACACATTCACAAGCATTTTCCGCCATGAGAGATACCCCTAAAAGAGATATGTTACACCAGCAAACAGGCCCAAAAAAAAAAGATACTGTGAGAGGTTTTCATAAACAAGGAGATGATTATTATCATTATTTGTTTGGTGTCACATGTGTCTGGGAGGCAAAAAACGAAATGAATCACTATGACGGACAGGTCTCTCCTCTCAATAGAACTGATTGGGGAGTGCAGGTGGACCACTACACCAGGGTTTCCCCCTACTCTTATATGAATAGTGCAGTGGGTTTTTAACATGCAAAGGTGGTAACTCTCCTCTACACAGGGCCTCCATCCTATCCAAGGGAAATAGTGTTTTCCACTGTAACTAGCCTGCATCTATGGAATAAGAAGATATATTTACACACAATGCTGCATTCAGTCATCCACCAAGGGTGGACTCAAACCTACTACCTTTGGTTCGACATGCATACGCTTTACCGACTGAGCCAACTTTGCTCCCTGATACCTGGTTGCAAATTATTTTTTACATACAATTTCTCATTTTCATAAAGAATTAAGGTGAAAAAAAATTGAAGGCCACTATAACTTTTTAAGACTGGATTATTAGAAGTTTCTTCAGAAAAAATTCAAATAACTGACCATTTACCAAAGCTTAACCCTAACACTATGGTATTAAGATTGAGAGTAAAATTATATATCATTTACTTTTTGTTGGTACGACTTCACATTGTGATCCTGGTCTATCCGTATAGAAGATCCTGATTGTCTTGTTGAAACCACAAAACAAACGTCGTCCATTCTTAGAGAAACAGAGTGAATGTGGAGTGGTAAGCTCATCCTAATCAAAGAAATAAATTGTCAGAAGTTTTAGGTCAAATCAGTCAAAATCTGACGAGATTACAGTCATAAATGAAAATAAATTCAGCGAGGGATAAAAAAAATGGTATTTGTCAACAAGAACACTAAAACTAGACCTGCCAGCCTCTAGGAAGGAGAAACTGTATTCCTAAATCCCCCAAACTGGATTATAAAGTATTGAACCTCCCCCCCCCCCCACACACACACCAAAAAATGACCTTTGACCTTGGTCTAATTATCTGTAATTACATTGATCTAATTGCTAAAGAGACATATCAAGCATTTTTCGTTAATAAAATACATGGGGGGATCAATAGAAAATCAAAGTTATGAAGAAAGCAACATAATGCCATAATTTTGTTGCAAATAGGGTAATAATTACAGCAAAAGCGTAATAATTTGAAACTCTAAATACAAAGACCAAGGAATAAACTTTGAGAATTCACCTGATAACTTTCTACATTAATCTGATGATTTTTTTTTTTACTTACTTCGTCGCTTATATTAGTAAACTTTGAAATGAATAAACTTACTTTCAAATAATTCAACTTCACCAGAGAAATGATTTAAGGGGAAGTAACCTCTATGAGGGCAGACATAATGAATCTTTTGTTTTTCTTTGAGGTATTTGATGTCAATTCTTGATGTCAATTCTTTTTCATTTTCTGGCCACACAATTAATTTGTCTCAGACTCGCCGCAATCCTGGAGTAATTTTGGGATTCACATATGACAATGTCTTCCCAAATCTCAAATATCTGTAAATCAAGTTGGTACCATCTTCGTAATTTGGGGTTTATCTGGAAATATTTGTCTAAGTCTGCCATCGAAAAGATAGTCCATGACTTGATTTCCCCCTGTCTTAATTTTTGTCATGTCCTTTTGTTTAATTCACTGCAGGCTCAGTTATATAAGCTTCAGAAGCTTCAAAATGCAGCTGCTCGCATCGTCACTTTGTCAAATAAATGCTCTCATATCACTCCCATCTTAAATTTGCTGCATTGGCTCCCTATCAAAAATCAGATAATCTTTAAGATTTTATTGCTTCATTGTCATAGCATTCATGGATCAGCACCACAATACAGTCTTTCATTTATCAATTACTACAGACCAAGGTCTTTACACTCATCCACTTTGGCGACCTTGTTATTCCAAAAGTTTTAAAAAATTGGGGGAAAGATCCTTTGCTCATGCATGCCCCACTTTGTGGAATAGCCTTCCTGAAGACATCAAAAGATTAACTTCTGTCGAAACTTTTAAAAATCTTCTGAAAACTCTTATATTTAATTATTAGCTCTTTATGCCCTACTCTACAGAGTGGATTTGCACTTTATAAGTCACATTATCATTATAATCATTTTCATCAATCCTTCACCAATATCTTTCTCATTTTTTTCTGCCATATTATCAAATTAACTCATTGTCAATGTGAACTTTCCCTTTCATTACTCTACTCACCACTGAATTCATTGGCTTATAAGTCCCTCTGAGCTTTCCAGTGAATGCATCCCATAGATGTATGGGGTGGTCTCGACTTGTGCTTGCCAAACTAAATTTTAAAGAAAAAAAATGATTTTAATGTAATCGCTTTCAAAGCTATCACAATGTAATATAAACGAGCTGTGACTTATCCACATTCATTCTGACTAGAATAGAATTGGATCACATTTAAGAAGATATATTTTTCATCCATGTATTCAACATGATTCATAGTAATAACTCTTCATACTACGTGGAGCGTTGTGGCCCAGTGGATTAGTCTTCGGACTTTGAAACAGAGGGTCGTGGGTTCGAATCCCAGCCATGGCGTAAGGGTCATTCCATGCCAATTCACCCAATGAATGTGCAATTTTCCGAGCAGTTTTTGAGTTATTATATATTGTCCAATATCAAAATGCCTAAACAGGTACCTACATGTATTCATAAGCATAAATGTTTAATGTTTCATTTATCAACTGATAAGCTTAATTTAATTTTATCTGTTTGCATACTGTATTAAACTTAAGATTGGAAGAAAATCATACATCATTGGACTAGTAAACACTTTACTAACATGAATATCAGTATGTGGGACTAAAGTGAAATTTCAGATCAGATAATTGGTATCTTTGGAAGAGTTTTAAAAGGTGAAGAAATAAAATATCATCATTGGTTTTAACATATTTTGTCAATATCATACTAATAATTAACATACACGAAAATCAAGTTTAAAAATTATTTGTCCGGGAGTCAAACTCAAGGTCAAAATAAAGGTATTGACCTTATAAATCGCTCCAATACATTATTTGATGCATGTTTTGGATTCCTCTCTGAATTTCCTTTTCAATGGTACCAGTTTCGTGAAAATTGGTCAACATATTACGACGGAATGGCCATTTTTTTTTTTTTTTTTTCACACCCATTTTTGTCAAAACAAGGAGAAAATGGCGGGCCGTAGCACGAGAACTGACGTACTGATTTTTTTTTTTTTTATGCTTGGGCCATGAGGAACTTTATGTGTACCAATTTACAACAAAAACTGAGAGGGTAGGGTGCAACCACTGGGTGAATTCAGATGGAATGACCCGTAATTTCCTTCGGCAAGAACCCCAGGTGAGGTAAATGGGTACCTGGCAGGAATTTATTCCTTGAAATGCCATCGCGCTGTAAAAGGCTGCGGGGCTAAAGCCAGGGTAATAATATCCAATGAAGCGCATAGGGACGCATTTGGCAGTGATATGCACTATATAAGCATGTTGGTATTATTATTATTATATTACTGCACACCTATCAAGCAAAGAAGACCACAAATTGTAATCCTTTTCTTAACATTGCTAGGAACTTGGTTAGACAGCCAAATACAAGCTGTCTTCAGTAACACCAATACCAACACCAAACTTGAAATCACTTAGGTGCAGAAACTATATTAGGCAGCCTAAGGAAAGATGATATCACTAACTTCAACACCAAAAACTAACTTTAAATCACTCAGGTGTTGGAATTAGGTTTGACAGCCTAGTGCAAGCTATCATCACTAACACCGACACCTAACTTAAATCACTCATGAGTTGGAACTACATGTAGGTAAGGGAGCCATATGTAAGAAGTCATTGCTGACATAAACATCAACACCAACCCCAACACAAACACCAACACCTAAAACCTAAATTTGAGAACACTTCATACCAGCATGTTTCTGGTAGATAAGAGTCCATCTTAGGATACCAGCAGTAGTCATATATAAGCTCTCCTTCTTGGATCTGTAGTACTGAGTCTGGCTCCCTCTCTTGGCCAATGCTCTGATCGTCAGTGCTGATGTCTGTTCCATAAGCTTGCGGTGGAAGGTTGAAGAGTCTCAAGGTTTGGTCTTCACTGTTTGTTAGAATACACAGCCCATCTGGAGACCTAAAGTGAGTAATGAAAATATAAAAGTTCTGTAGGGACTACATGTATTTTGAAGCTGATCCCCCATGGATGAATAAACATGTTCTTCTTCTTCATGCAATGAATAGTCTTGCTTTCACTGTACATTTTTAAGCAACTTGTCAAAAAACTGTACCATGTATTTTAGCAGGAATCCTATAAGGATACTATGCGTCTTTTCATTGCAGCTTTCCTGCAGTCTCCATTGCTTAGTCTATGGTCACTGTGCTATATAGAGCTGCTTGCAGGATTCCTGCAGAAAAGACAACGCCCTCTCTGACTTTTTACAAGGTGCCTATTTGATAATCCATTCTTAATAATATGACAAACCATGCACTGCATCAAATTCATCAATAGCCTTCTACAAATATTCCTCTCACTCAAGAACAATCAAGAACCAGAACCACTAACCTGTTAGAAGTGGCGATATTTATTCCCCATTATTAGAATTTTAAAGCCAGCCTCCAATTACATCTCTCCCTCTTTAAAAAATTAATCCACATTTGCACTTGCGCAATGCCCTCTCTTTTCACTATGATATCTGTTCTAGAAATATTGCTTTCAAATTTAACTCTTTTAATTTTAGCTGCAATTATCAACTATTAACTTTCTCACATACCATCCATGTTATACTAAACACTTACCATTTACACCCTTTCAGGAAGTTGCCTTTGACCTTGCTGAATTCTGAAGACATCTTTGCAATTAGGAAAGGCTCCTGAGAAAAGCACAAGCTAAGATACAGAACAAAATACAAAAAATAACATGAAAATCTATACAATCATATGTATGCAAATATTTTTTCTATGGAGTTTTACACTGAAATAGATTATTGGAGATGCAGGCATACTTTTTCACAAAGTTGAAAAAGAAATTAGTATCCCATCTGTAAAAAATTTCTTTCCAGTTGTTAAATTATACAATTATAATAAAATGTCCTCTAAAAACACAGCCTAATCTTAGGAAAACACTGATTAAGATGATGCCAAAATTGCACCCCTCCAAAAATCCCATGCCAGGGGCAACACCAAATTTGTGACCATTTCCAAAACTATTAAAGCCTTGGTGCCAATGACTTCTCTTATTGAGGTAATCCAAATCTACTTTTATTTCTATCGCTTTCAATTTAATCATCTTTCTTCTTTTATTTTCTCACTGTTTTTCAGCCAACCCCCCCCCCCCCCCAGCCATCTTACTCCTCCCAACACCCAAGCAACAATACTCATTTGTCTGCCTTCCCCCCGACACCTACTTTGACCAGATTCTTGTTGACTCAGTGGCCTTAGATATTTTGTAAGTCTTTTCATTTTTCATTTTTTCTCATTTGAGCTGTAACAGAGTAGCATAATAAGGTTAAAATCATGATGAGCCAGACATGGCGTAAGAGGCAAAAGTTCACCAAAGCTGTGAGAGAGTGACCAAAACATTTAACCTTTTTAAAACAAACGTCAAATGTTATGATAGATTTTGACATATTATCAAGAAAATTATATAATTCACCCCTTTTTCTTCTTTCTTTTCACTTCCTTTTTTTTTCTATTTCTCTTTGTAGATTTCCCAAAGCCCCCCCCCCCTGTGCGCCAGTGCTGTAGCATAGAAATGTACCCTTTTAAAAGGTGACCGTACCCTAAAGATATCAACATCTTTTTTAGTAGTTTCCGCATTGGTTTCATCACACTTACCTTTGATTATTTTCTTCTTCTGTCTCCGTTTCCTCCCTGACCGCATCCATCTTGATGTCTGCTGGTTCCATTTCGGTTGCCATAGCAATCTCATCTGTCTTTTCATGATCATCAGGTTCTTCCATCCTATCAAGGCCTGGTGATCCCTCCATCTTCTGCTCTCCCTCCACTTGATCAACATCATTCCCTCCATCTGTCGGCCCAGGTGAGCTCGGCACTTTCAGCTTTCCTTCAACGTGGTCTACAACTTCTCCTACATAATCCATCACTGATGATTTTTCCTCTGCCTGCATTACTTTGAGGTGTTCCACATCCTTCTCTATGCCAGCTGTCCTTGGTGATTTCTCTACTTTCTGTCTTTCTGATTCCTCTGCCAAGAATTTGCTGATTGTTTCTGAAAGCGCATCTCGCTGACCAGTATCTCCAACATCAGGAAGAGACATTGTGCTTGTAGTCGGACAGAGAGTGTGTCAAGTCCTCGTTTGACTAGCCTAGGTATTGAAGCTTACAGCAATGTGGCATCTGATATTTGTACTCCACACTAGTGATTCACGACATCCTGATACATGTTCGATAATTACTGTGAAAGACAAGATAGCATAAAATGATAAAATGATAGATAAGAATATTTTCAGAGACAATGCTTTATATTTATGATATCAAGTATCTTTAAGAATATGCAGGACACTGAGATTGGGAAAGATAGATAAGTAGTCCCCATCTCAATACCACGCATCATTCATATATTACAAACCAAAAGTATTGTGTCTTGTGCATGCCATTAATGATCTCTAGCTTAATAGCAACAATCTTCAATATTTTCTTTTTACTTTTTGTGTCGGACAGGGGTCAGGAGGCATAATAGCTCAGTCGGTAGAGCAGGGGTTTCGGATTCTGATGACCCGGGTTCAATTCCCACTTGGTGCGCTAGTGCCCTTTGGTAAGGCATTAATCCTTATTACCAGGTCCCTCGGTGAGGACCTTGAGCCATCGGTCCTCTGGTTGCTTGCTTACAAGCATTCATGCCTTCTTAGCAATCAGGTAAAAATCTCCACCAAAAAATTTCAAGATTACAGAGATGAGTAAAGAATCAATCAATGCAAATGATTAAAATATAGACTACATAGAGTCTACCAATGGTTACCCCCTAAGGCTGAGTTCCCCGAGTACGTAAACTAGACAACATTCATTGGCTTTGCATTCTAAGCCATGTGGTCCAGTCTATCTATACACATTAGAGTCTGCAAGGTTATTTCTATAGCAATTTGGACAGGGAGTGACATGTTAGCTAGGTGAAAAAAACAAATTTGGTTAGAGACATACTATTCACTTATTTCAGATTACAGAATATTTTATAGGAGTAAGGACAATAACAATAATAATATGCAACATTTATATAGCACTTTAAATACAAATGTTTCTTAGCACTGCGTACTATTACACCGGTTACCCTGATTGGGCGCATCGAGCATTCAAGGAATTTCTTCCTACCATGTACCCATTTACTACACCTGGGTCGAGAGTGGTAAATGTAGATAACACCTTGCCAAAGGACGCTAGTGCTGCGGTGGGAGTGGGTGCGGTGGGACAATATACATGTTCAAAAACAAAGCCTCATTGGCAAAGACCCTGTTTCATAACAAGGCCTCATGCTAATGCAGTTTTGCACCAGCCAACTTCAAGCAAATTTCCCAGCAGTAAGTTTTTTGTGTGAATATCATAGTGTAGGAGTCTATCATTTGCAGGCGTTTATTTTTAACACAATGCATAGATTGTTTCTATTTCCTTTGATGTTACATTTCCTTTTATCTCACCACTTCTACATTGACTCCTATATTCATCTCATGATTTACATCCATTTTAACCTCCCCAACCACTCCATCACTGACATGATGCTACAGGGCATCGAATCTTTAGGTACCCGTCCTGACTCAGTCCGTACTAGCAGGGAGAAGCTCTGGATGAGACGACTTCGCACCACCCAACCTCATGGCCTGAACATCCAAGAGGGGAACGACTGATTTTTCTTTCCTATCCACTTTCAATTTATATATACATATAATTTTTCCCCTCAGCTCTTTTGAATAGTTACATTATAGTTTCTTACTCTACTTTCCTCCCATATCTCATACAAGCTCAGCTCCAATTTTTCCTTCCTTATTCAGGCGATATAATTATTATTATATATATATATATATATATATATATATATATTTGTTTTTTCTCCACTCACCTCTTTTAGATTTACCACATTTGCTTATTTACATGTATACTATGGTTTCTTCATAATACACCCCCTCTCCTCTATATTTGCTTTTACCTTTTTAGGCAATTTGCTTCCTCTTTTTCACATATACAGATTTTTTTTCTTTCCTACTATATAGTCTTATGTTTTTTCCCGTCACACCTAGCGGATTACCATATCAGTTACACCATATGTGTATATATTTATATATTTTTTCATATACATTTCTTTTTTGGATATATTTATATACATATCACTTATAGATACATATTTACACTTACCTTCTTCTCTTAGTTTGTTTAATGCTTTATCATATATACTTATATGTCTTTTGCACATTATCAGTTGTTCCCCATTCTTTTTCTTCTTTTTTCCCCCCACTCTTATGCACCAGTTTATTAAGCCTTTCTTTGTAACCTGTTTGACCCACCTCTCACCAATTCTCTAGTTATTCATCCCTCTATCACTGTTTTGTTCCAGATCCTGTTTGATGTTGCCTGCCTCATTATCTTAATCCCTCTTGGCCTTACTTACACTAACTTCCCTTTGTGTCTGCCTACTCCTTTTCTTTCATCCCCTTCACTAACCTGATTGGTCTTCTCTACTCACTAATGCCCCTTTTGTCTCCTTGTTTCTAGTGTTGCTGTAGCTTGTTTGTGGTCTATATTATGGTTGTTCCACTTTATATGTTTGTCATTTTGCCTCCGACGAAGATTCTGCTAGGATCGAAAGCTTAGGCCCCCTTTTGACTTTATAATTTACTCCATTGGCTCTCTTTTATTAGATAAGCAGTTTTCAGCAGCTTCTTTTTGCCATTGATTTACATTCTTATCTCATGCTTCACATTCCCTCTTCAGTGCCATCATTTCATCTCCTGCTTTGCATTCCTTATACAATACTATTTGCAATGTTCTTTTCTTCATGTTGATTCCATGGCTCAGTTGATTTACTCTGAATGTTTAAGCCTTTAGAAAAAGTAATGTTTATTCATGAATAGAAGCTCATTTTCAATTTAATTTGAAAGCCTTTTATATTCATGTATTTTTTGTATACAAATTATCTAAGTTGAACACTTACTGTTCAACAAATTATTCATGCAAATAAACACTGAATTTGAGGTTGGTACACCATCTCCAGGCAGCAAGCAAGGATTAAAGTACTCATACTAGTACGAGGTTAGTAAGTATGAGTATGCTATACTAACCTCGTACACCGAACCGCGTTTGACCCCAATCGGTAACACCCCTATACTTACCCGTGTTAGGAAACTGGGACTCGATTCACGCGCATTCGGGCCGCCCTAGCTTAGAACTAAGCATTAATATCACAAAATTGTTTTACTCTACTAATTAAATGTATTCTGTGGAAGGATCAGCTCATAGAGAGTTGCATGCATCGTGCCTTGATTTTACCTAGACAGCTGGCAGCCGTCTGTTTCGAGGAGTTTTTTTAACATTTTTTTTATTTTATTTCTCCTCATACACAGACGGCTCGCTATCGTGCAGCCACCATTAGGGGACTTACAATGCAAAATCCCCCCGTCGGGGCTCTTCAATTTTTGTCTTTAATGAATCAAACTTTTGAAAATTACCGCGACCGAAATGCAAATTAATATTCCCTCTTGGCATTAATTGCCAAAAAACGGGGAAAAGCAAGTTAAAAGGAACAAAAACAGTGACTTACCTCGGCTGTCGCGCAACTTCACTGCCCTGTATTATCCGAACTTAATACACATAAACATATGGCCATTGAGTCCCCTGTACAGATCGCGCTAGAACTTCGGTCTCTGTATTTGGTGAGTGAAGCCAACGGAGTTCAGCTGAACAACCAACATAACAGAGACCGAAGCTTTTGGTCTAGATTTTACCGTGCACGGCGGCAGTAATGCACCCATGGGTGGGATTCAAGTTGTGTCTTGTATAACTCTGTAGGGATATACCACGCCCATATGCTCACCCAAGGCCACCGCTTTTCTGAATATTATCACGATCGTGAACGCTTCGCATTGCCGTGGCTATGCCATAATTTTAATATGGACTGAAGTTAATAACCAAAACTGTGCAAACATTTGGCGAGCAAACGAGTGAGTTGCCGCAGTTCAATCTTTGTTGCTAACTTCAGTCTTTATCAAAATTACAACGAAGCCAAGAAAAGCGATGTCTGACTGAGATTGAGAAGTTTGATGACGTACTTACTAATCATGCTAATACTAATACAGTAATACTAATAGTAATATGCCGTAGTAATATAATATAGTCTAGACTCTAGAGATCGGAGCCAAAGCGAAGTACAGCCATTCCTGATCACGATATTTGAAAAACGGTGGAAATGTGTATTGTTTATTGGCCTCGAAATGTGACCAAGAGACTTGCCATGACATTTGCGAACAATTTCTGGTGGGGAAATTTGATCAAAGTCGGCCGGTGCGAAACTGCATTAGCACCCCAGCCCCAGGCCTCACTCGCCACGAACTTACACCAACGAAGACGAATGGGACTGAGGTGAGAAAGAGATCTGCAGGAAAATTGTCACATGGCTCGAAAAACAATATATGAGTAGCTTTAAATCCATTTGATTCACCACACAAATTCACTTAACGCAATCTCCTCGCATGAAACACTAAATTTTAGTACGTTTGCTATGTAAATATCATAAATTTATATCATTAAACTTACCAAGTCAGACAAGGTGTTCAATTACGGTGTCGTCAAAACGTCCAACGCTCTTGGAGGAATATTTGTTTGTAAGTTAGCAATAGCAAAAAGAAAAACGAAATCAGATTGTCACACGGGCAATAACTGCACAAAGCGGGGCATGGGAGTGTAAAATAAGACGTCATCCCCCCAAAAAAAAACAATAATAATAATCAAACAAACAAACAAAACAAAACAAAACAAAAAAACGCGAAAACGAAAAAAATATAATGAAAAATTGATAAATTTACATATAAATTTTACAGAAAAAAGGGTTTCGATCATGAAGGATGAGGAAAATGCCATGCTCTCCATTGTGTAATACACTTATTATCTCACTTCATAAAGAATAGATGTATGACTGAGTTTGCTTGAATGTGAAATCCTAAAAGGCAGATCAAAGATTTTTTTTTAAGTATGATAATAAATACACTAACTGATGTTCTGATAAGTGCATTCAATTTTTTGGGGGATGGTAAAAGAAATCATATATAAAATGAATGGTCTGGAAAGGAAATGAAATTATTGTCCAATCGGACATTAATGCTCAGCTGATTGCAGCAAACTTTAATCTCTTTGTCGCATCCTAATCATCAGCTTTCCACTGTATATGAGTAATGGACAGTGACATTGTAATATGCAAGGGGGGAATGAACAAGCCTGAAGGGTCCTTAATTGGATTTACCTTTGAGGATCTGACTGTTTTAACCCGGTTTAAACTCCAAGAAGTTCCTCATGCTGCTCACATACCCCTTCATCTCTCACTCCTCAAACGAGACAATTGTTTTTTTTCAAAAAAAAAATGCTTAGCAGATTGCGAGTGTCATGTGGGACAGAGGACGACGCCCCAAGAGCCTTGGAATGAGTCTAAGAAGGGGTGCTAGCATTTAAAAGAAATATTTGACAAGTAAAAAAAAACGACTGTCACTCCAAAATGTAAATGATTTTGATCAAGGAAAATTTGACAAGCAATTAAAAGAACAAACAAAAGGAAGAGGGGTTCATTCCAGAATGAAGCTTAATATTATACCAACCACATTATTTTCCAGGGGTGCTGCGAAATCTTGCGGGCCGGTGTTGAGCACCCCCGCTTCCCAGTGCCATGCACACCCCTCCCCCCATTTTTTTTTCAAATAGTAAAAATAGGAGGAAATGGGGGGGGGGGAGAAAAGAGAATAAAGAATGAAGAAGGGAGAGAAAGGTAATTTTGGGCAGTATAAGTTTGTTTTTTTCGTATCGTCCAAACCCCAGAGGTTGACATTTTACTTTTTTTTGCTAAAATTTTTCAAATCTGGAATACAAGAGAAGAGATAAATCAGCACACCGTTGTATAATCGCTTATTCAATCATCATCATCAGCATCATCACCACCACCACCATAATCATCATCACCGTCATCATCATCATTATCATTGTCATCATCACCACCACCATCACCACATCATCATCACCACCACCCCACCACCACCACCACCATCACCATCATCATCACCATCATCAACATCATCACCACCACCACCACCACCATCATCATCACCATCACCACCACCACCACCACCACCACCACCACCACCATCACCATCATCATCATCATCACCATCATCATCATCATCACCACCATCACCACATCATCATCATCATCACCCCACCACCACCACCATCACCACATCATCACTACCCCATCACCACCACCATCACCATCATCATCATCATCATCATCACCATCATCATCATCATCATCACCACCACCATCATCATCATCACCACCCCACCACCACCACCACCACCATCATCATCATCATCATCATCATCATCATCACCATCATCATCATCATCACCACCATCATCATCATCATCATCATCATCATCACCACCATCACCATCATCATCACCACCACCATCATCATCACCACCACCACCACCACCATCATCTTCATCATCATCACCACCACCACCATAATCATCATCTCCGTCATCATCATTGCCATGAAGATGTATCATACGCAGCGCCATCTCATTTGATTTGCGTCACTAATTCTAGCCGAAAAGCCCAACTGTGTTCCCATGCATCTAACTCTGAGTCAGTCTATTTTAAATAGCTTGTCTCGCCTAAGATTATTTGAGAAGCTATTCAAGCCATGTTTTAGTGTCAAATATTACTTGTTTTCTTCTTATTATATTTTTTATTCATTTATTTATTTTTTGTCTATTCATTTATTTTTTGATGTTGATTGGTTTTTATTGGCGCTCTCACTAAAAAGGGAATATATGAACCAATACAATTTATTTTATCATATCACTTTAATTTTTCATCATTATTTTCAGTAGATAAGGCCTTATATTTCAGGAGATTTGAGAAACATAAGGTCATTAATTTGATAGAAGAAATTTCGCAAGCGCGCACTGTAAAAGATAGCGCCTCTTCGCTTTAAGCCACATCATTGATGAGTCACTTTTATTTATTTATTTTTTTTTTTTGGGGGGGGGTGTCTGAAGGTTATGTACGCCATCGTTTTGTTGTCACGAATTCGATCATCTCTTCAAAGATATACAATATTCAATGGGGAACCATGGATCGTAATATGGGGGCACGGGGAAAAATGAGTTACTTATTTGGCGCGCAAAGCGCACTGCAAGGATTTGTTGAACTAGGCTAGGGCCAGATTCAAGAACAACAAAAAATAATAATATATAAATGCAAAGGTTCGGTTAAATTTATACAGGGATAAGGTTGGAATGTAGGAGTCTGTGTGTGACAGTTCAGCAATTTAAGTTTCAAAAAATGATAAATTTATGTGAGACGGATGTGCATTACAAGCCATGGTGTTTCCACTGGCCTATATACAGATAGGGGATGGACCCCAACAAATTTTCACGATCAAGAAAAAAAGGGGGCGAAAGAGAATGAAAGAAAATGTGTAAAATATGAAATTACTTTCTAATTATCGTGTCAAAGTCTATCACAAAATAAGATTTTTGTATTAAAAGGGTCAAAATCTTTGCTAGCTCGCTTCGCTCACAGCTCTAAAAACTTTACACCAAACCACGCCTAGCCTCCTTCAATTTTTTTTACTCATTACGATACTGGGTGTTTCTAGATATTTCATTTATCTTTTCAGGCAATATGTTCTTGGTTTGGGTAGATTTATTTTGGCTCTGATATACGATATGGATAGATATGGGCTATCAACTCAAATTCACTTCCCGATTATATATGATTTTGTAGATCATAGACGATTGAAACGGGAGTAGGTTTTGATGGGTGATTTTTGGTTTTCACCTACATGGGATTCGATTTTGAAAATATATATTCTCTGACTTTTCAAAAGTATATCGAGTGGAAACCAATATCCTGTATAATGAAGTCACAATAATTAATGACCTCGATCTGATTAAAGTGATAACCTGTTATCATGTTAAGTGCCGTGCTTCAATTTTCGTTAAAATAAACGGGTTCACCCAAATCCCTATACCCTCTCCCTTGCTTTCTCCATATCTGGTAATATAATTTTCCAAATTGAATGACTCAATACATTTTATTCCACATTCAACTGGGACAAGTACTGCTCCTTTAAGCACTGGCGTATACAGGGGGTGGGGCTGCGGGGAGGGAGCATAGGACCCTAGTCAAAATCTATCACAAAAAATAAAAAGTTCAAAACTTTTGCTCGCTCGCAGCTTTCTATGAAATTCCTCGGTGCGCCATGTCTGCCCCCTACCTATTTTTTTTTTACTTATTTATTTTTTGTTCGTTTGCATTATTTTTAGAGAGATGTATATCGTATTCAAGCTTACAATAAAAGTGATTGAATGTTTTATATCAATGTACACAGCAGCTCGACCTGGCGCTTCGCACTCGCATTTAGTTTGCTTTAAGAGAATTACTTTTGTGTATTCTTATTGATGGTCCTTAAAATATGCCATTTTCAGGTGAGTATTTCAAAGATTTCAGATCGAACTGTTTATCTGGTTATCAAATGCCCTCTTCATAGTAACGAAATTTAGATTGCGCTTTTTCGGCTTGCGTTATTCATGCTTAAAGCGAAACCTAATATTGTTCCTAAAATTAAAGTCCAATGTATTTAAAAGAAATTATTTAGAAAAACTTTGGCTATTCAACAGTATTCAAACAGCTGATCGGGCATTATATGTGGACCCCCCATTGAACAACGCTGGATATGGAAGGGGAACATCCACAATGAATATTGATACGCCAAAATTACAAATAGCTAACCAAGAAAATAAACAAACAAAGTAAATATTAGTAACCGAAAATTATCTTGTTTGTAAAGAGGATGGAATATCCTGGAAAATCTGCGTTATGATAGAAGAAAGAATCCGGAAAAGGTTACACAGGTGAATGGAAAATAATGTTAAACAAACCATCTCCATTAAAAATACTAGTAATTGAAGAACAGGGGATAAGCCCAAGAAATAATAAATCATTATGCCCCCTTCAAGGGAGGGATGGGGGTGCATGGGGGTAATCGAAAATGAGGATAGAATGGTAAAAAAATGAAAGAAAGAGAACCGGGTAAGAGGGCAGTGGCGTAAAGAACCAAGGGGCACAACATGGCGAGCGAGCGAATTGAGCGAACGAAAACAAAAATCGTGGAGAGTGGGGGGGGGGGGGGGCATTGTGAGAACTGCAGAAGGGGCTATCGAAGTTATTGTGGGGGTGGGTACTCTGCTTCCCCATACTACTCAGGTAAACCAATGTTCCACTTGAATTAGGCCTTATTGGTCAAGCCAAACTGAGAGTTTACCAAGATACCGAAAAACAAATGACCAGGTTGTCAACATATTTGTTCAAAATAATTGCCCAACTTTTGTCAATTTTGTTAGTAGTGAGTGTTACTCATTCAAAGTATAATATTATTTAAATAAATAGCTTGGTTAGGCCTTTATTCTTTATTCATTTCTTCCAGAGCTTACAGTTCATTTGACAAAAGAACGGGAATTGAACTAAGCAGACAATAAGAGGCCCACTTTTTTTCTTCTTCAAAGTTTTTCAATTTGAGAGCATCGGTGTATGTTTTACAATTATCTCCAAGTTTGTTTTGAATTCGAGGGGGCGTTGTCCACAAAAAATAAGACAACTTCCAAGCTTTTTTTTTCCATCAAATAGTGAACGAATTTGTATAAACCCCATTCAAAGTCAGACACGATTCAATCTTCTAATATTCTTTTGAGGGTCAAAGTTGACGAGTCCAGCTTATACACAGTTCGCAGACATTCCTGGCATACTTAGGGTCTGACCTCACAATAAAGAACCCGGCGTCTGATTGGCTGATATCGTTGTGTAAATAACCAGTAGGCGTATAAGGTGTCCAATGACAAGTGGGCTTATTGTATTGTTTGGAAATAATGTTTGTTCTTGGGCTTTTCCTCCTCGGAGGACCTTTGTGTCGTTCTGTAGAACCCCGTGATGATAGCGTTTTCCAAGTTATTCCGTGGCCAACAATTACATTGTGTGCATAAATGACCCATAGTGGACACAAACAAAGAAAGAACAATAACATCCTCAAAATGTTAATTATCTTTTCGATAATTCAATTACTCATCGCTCATCAGCAGCAGTGCATGGGATTACAAAGCGTTTCGTATAATAACTTCTTGATAATCGTGGCGATTGTGCTCACTCAGTGTTGGGCCCATATAAATGGCGTATAATAAGCCCCAAAATTTAAGGGGGCGAGATATGGTGTAATGGGCAAAATTTAAAATAAAAAAAAAATGCGTGCGAACAAAATAAATATTTCGAAATTTTCTTACAAAAATCAAATTTTGTGATAAAGTTAAAGATAATATTCGTATATTATTTCACCCTTCTCTCTGTCCTTTTTTTTTTTTGGGGGGGGGGGGGGGTGGGTGGTGGGGAAGCGCCCCATTTGTACGCCACTGGCCCATATTATTATGCGTTTTCCTTATTGTGATACGCACAGAGAAGCATGGTCATCATACACCCCCCACCCCCCCCCCCCGATTTTGTTTTTCCTGGGTGGGGAAGCCATATATAATTATGTTTGATATATATAGGGGGCATACTAAATGTCCCCTATATTCCCATTGATTTCAAGAGGAAAACGCGCACATGAAAGTCAACCCGTATGCTAATGGACATTAACTCATCATCTTCAGGGGTGGGGGCAGCCGGCAGGTATAGGGGCGGGGGCAAGACGGCCTAAATTTTATTTCTCAAATGGAAGGGTTACACGACATATATATCTCTTTTATCGTTTATCTCTTCTTCCACCCCTTTCCCCTCTCTCCCATCTACACTTGAACAAATCATGGATAGAGGTGTTCTCCCCTGTTGCGTTACCCCCGTTACCCATCCTCATCTTACCTGAACAATAAAAAGCTGAAGAAAGTATAAGGACACGTTTGCACATTATGATGTAAATAGGGACAATATATACACGCATGAAGGCTTACTGTAGAGAAATAATTATCATCAATTGGTCTTATTTTGTTGTCTTTATTGTTTTGGTTTGCCATTGTGTTGAGCACTTCTTTAGAATCAACAAAATAGTAGCTGTAATGAGCTTAACACACAACGTAACACCCATTTAGTGATAATAGAAGGCCTCCTTGTACAACCATACAACTATCTAGTAATGACCGTCATTCCTTAATGGTTGGGATTAGTTTAAATACAAGAGAAGAATCGATTTTGGGGTGGGTATATCGATTTTTGGTCAAGTCACGCCTACGGATTCTCGAGAAACAGCGAGAATGCTTGACCACCTTGGTACTGACCACCCGGACTTGAGGTGAATGACATAAAGGGGTGATCTCCTGTTCTCCCCATTACACTTATCTAACAACCCATTTAATAAATGCGCCCTTAATTACTCACTCACTGGGTTCCAACGGATTAGCCTACCAAAAGCTGTTGAGATGAATGAGTGCCCCTTTTCTACATTTCTTAAAAGTATAGGTTGGTTTCGGGGGTCGCTTTTTAAGTAAAAGGACAGGGGAAGCCACCGATGACGAGATTATGTATTTCATAAAAAACCAAAACATCTGTGTACTTTGTTGCTTTACATGAAATACGTTAGCTCCGTTATTTTATTTAATTCCTTACAAATTTATACACAGAAATCATTTAGACATTCATACCGTTTATCTATCATTTTCTTTATTTACATACTATTTTCACCACTTAACATATGTATTCAAAATTTTTAAATAAATACCATTAAAAATCAATCGATAACAACAATATCCATAGGTCCATCTCTTAGTCTTATTCAAAAATCGATTCGTTTCTTATTCTGTCCTTCTTATTTTCCCACAACATTACTGGTAAATAATGTATGCAATAAATAAACATATTCTATTGTATAATAATACACAAGGCTGAGAAAATAAAGAAAATGATGAGTTAAAAGATTAATGATAAAAAGAAGAAAGATAAGAAAAAGGAGAATTATGACACCCCGCCTTCTCCGGCTTGTTGGGTGGCCAATGTAATAAAAAAAACGAGAGAGAAGTTAATTACTATCATTCTAAATGAAGCAAACATTTTTGAATATTTACGTTTGGAGCAGTGTTTTGCTATAAAACGGTAGCCTATTAATTAGTCTCGGCCGAGTTGAACAAGCATGAATCACGTTGGTGTAAAGTAATGCATGTCCCTCAATATTTTGTGAAAACTTCACCCCTGTAAACAACATGTAGTCGTCCCGATGGATTAGCGATTAGTATTCGCATGCATTGTTAGCAATGCACGCTGTGCATGTTACCCCTCGCTTTCGGCTTTCTGCCCCCATATACCATATCGCAGGTACATTACCTTTGCATTGAGTGTATCCGTACGGTGTATGGCTTCGACCATTCAGACTAAATACCCAAGTCGTCTTCATTCTACCAAACGAATTTACAGAATTGGAATCAAATCAAAGATGGTGACGAAGACGAACCGATAATCTACATTTGGATATTCTTCAGGAGTAATTGTGGATTTATCTTTGGGAAATAAGGACCGAAATGAGACCGGTTAACCTGAGGTTTTCTTAGCAGCCGTTTCATCACCTCAGCGACCTAAAGGTACGGGCCACACAAGGCGGGTGTATACAGTGCCAGTGGACAGACGTACTGACGGCCGTGGAGAAAGGAATTCCAACCAAACACACGCACACTCGAAACACCAGCACATTGTTTCTCGCATTTTTAAAGCACCATCGTCCTTTTTACTCTCCATATTATTGGACCACATAATTAGGATTTTGTCAAAGACAATATGGCACCATACAGGGACATTCTCTGCACATTTTGTGCTTTAATAGCAGCATTTGGACTGACGGCAGGTCAAGAAAGAACTGGGGCTTGTACAGAGACTAGGGATGCCTATAGAGATAAAGGATTTAGTGCCAATGATGTACCCCCGGATGCAATCTCAAGTAGGTGCACTTTTAATTCTTAAAAAAAAAATTATTATAAAAAGCTTTTATAAAACACACATTTCTTAGAAAGCTTGTTATTGACAGTTTGTCTTGTTTTTGTGAAAGATAAACAAACAAGTTTGAAATGAAAGTAAAATGAAAGTGAAATTAAATAATGTACTATAATATATCTAATAATAGATACAATTAATTATATTTTCATAAAATCCAATTGTAATTGTAAATAGTTGGTTTATCAACTATTAATCATTGCATATTACAGCTACATGTATGTACACATACGTACATGTATTTATTGTTTGGAAGTGTGCTTGTGTTGTGTGTATGTGAAGTAACCTTCCTTCTTCATAAGATAGCGACTTAGTGCACCTGTATTGTAATACTGTATAGGCCTACTGTACGTATTCATATACAGTATATGTACGCACAGTACAGTGGTACATTAATTGATTTAAACTGTATGGGTCTACTTAAAAGTCGGTGTTCTTTATATTTAAGTTAACAATGGGAAACAAATCTATATTCTTTATGCACAAAATACATGCTGCATCACCAACATAACATTTATAATAATAGTTGTTGTTGTTGTTATAATAATAGTTGCCATGGTTACAGCTTCATAGTCTTTTTAATACTACAGCCTATTTTATTCTTTGGTTTGAAAAATACCTGGTCTATTCTTAATTGCTGTCAGACATTCAAATTCTATATTCTTGCAGAAGAGCCATTTTACTTGGCAGTCTTTGACTTTTTTTTTTTTGGGGGGGGGGAGGTAGTCTTGAGGACTCAATGATGATGACTTTTAAAATCCTGACATATACTTCTTCATCATTGATAAAGAAGTATATGTATATATCCAATGATGAACAAGTATATGTCAGGATTTTAAAAGTCATCATCATGGAGTCCTCAAGACTAGGGGGAGGTAGGCACAGACAGAGCAGGTGTCTAATAAGAAGCAAACATAATATTATATTAGCCCCTTCAGTAAAATTTCAAAAAATTCCTACTTTTTTATTGTTTTGGAAATAAATTGGCACCCATCTGTCTGACGTGTTCAAGCCAAAGTATGAAATGTCACTTGATTGTCAGATGTCACAATTTTATCCCAATACACCATTAAGATGAGGAAAACTACATTTGAATAGAATAGAATAGAAATGGTTTATTTGAATAAAAAAATAATTCGCGGCCCAAAGGCCGAATTACAGATTTTCAGACATAAAAGTAAATACACAAATATACATAAAAATCACAACATAATGAAAAACGCGAATTAGAAACACAATCCAAAATACGTGAGAAAGAACTTACAATATTAAAGGGGTATTTCTGACTGAAATTAAAATTATTATATCTAAATAAAAAGTGAAAAATTCTCAGAGTAAAGTTCTAAAAATTTAATCAAAATCTCATTAAACCCCCCCCCCCCCGCAAAGTTATTGAATTTTAGAATTTAGCAATATTTTGTGAAAATAGTTACATGTACATGTATATTAAAATCATCATGGATATTCATTAGGAGGGCTGATGTCATATCCCCACTTTCTTGTTGATCAAATTTTCACTGTTGAGTTTGTCCATTTTTTTAATCAGTTCAAGTCATAGTATTTTCAGCCTGGAGTACCCCTTTCACAAATTTCCAATAACAGTTAAAAAACTACTGAAATCCTTCAATCTAATTGGCTGGTTGTATACTTGTAAATTGTTATAACAAGTCTTTATGAAACTGTCACCTTGGTGTAGGTAATATAACATAACTTAAAGGACAAGTCCACCACCCCAACAAAAAGCTGATTTGAATAAAAAGAGAAAATTCAAACAACATAAAAAAAAAATAAGAGAGTTATAATATTTCAAAGTTTTGCTTAATTTCACTTAGCAGTTATATGCACTTCCTGTTTGGTGTGCAAATCAGGGGACCAATGACATCACCCACTATTTCTTTTGTATCTTATTAAATGAAATATTTTGATTTTTCTGATCATTGTCATGTGAAACGAAGTTTCATTCCTCCCTGAACATGTTGAATTCCATTATTTTAACATTTTTTGGTTCAGGCAAGGAGGTCCTAATTGTCAAATTCGTAAAAATTGAAATATTGTATAATTTAAACAATAAAGAATAAAAGAAATAGTGAGTGAGTGACATCATTGACTCTCATTTGCATATCACTGAGTTGAGCATAGATCTGTTTTGTGAAAAATACATGTGGAAGCGAAACTTGAAAATGTCATAATTTTCTTATTTTACATCCGATTTTGATGAAGTTTTCAGCATTATTCATGTTTGATTTTTCTCTAAAATCAACTGTTTTCTTGGATGGACTTAACCTTTAATAAAGTATCTGAAACTGGAAGCAAATGCAAAGAAAAGTACAGTAACCAAGCTTTATCTTTCTGTACTACTGTACATGCAAGTTGCAATGATTCATACAATTATTTTTCCTGGTTATGTTACATGACAGTTTTCATATTAAGAATTACTGTACGTATAAAACATTGTAAATCTGTGGTTTCAAAATGAAGATAGCTTGATGCAACCACAT
The DNA here is from genome assembly GCF_037042905.1 of Lytechinus pictus. Taxonomy (NCBI): domain Eukaryota; kingdom Metazoa; phylum Echinodermata; class Echinoidea; order Temnopleuroida; family Toxopneustidae; genus Lytechinus; species Lytechinus pictus. Next base: position 24,225,937 of record NC_087260.1, read on the forward strand.
GGATGACCAAATCACTAAAATATGAACCTGAACCAAATCTATTTTTAATTGGAATTATGGATCTAGATAGAGTGGGCCAAGCGAAATAGTTTCCTGTATCCAAGGTTGCGTAGGTCGAAAGACAATGGGGAAAAATCCGGCTGTGGTTTCGATTTATTGTCATGGTCTTTGTCCTAATGACCTGGGACCGGGAACACAAAGCTTAGCATTGATCATAGAACATTTTTCTACGATTGATTGCATTGACTACAATGTACAATCAATCGTGAAAATCAAGCATACGATTAATCACCAACCTTGGTGTTACAGTACCCTGTATTGTTTGGGGAAATGGTTCTAATAATGTTGATGGGGCATTGCTTATTTAATTGGTCAGGAGGGAACACCAAATGCAGGAAGAAGCTCCTCAAAGAGTTTAGTCTCAAATACTTCCAGGTGGCAATTATTGGTGTGAGCTTAGCCTAAACAGGAAAATAAGAATGTCTTGTTTTTGGAATTTATTAGAATGATGTTCAATGACAAGCCAGGGATCTGTTCTAGGAATGTATTGTTTGTTTTAAAGCAGTGTTGTTCGGAATGCATGGATTTCTTATCCCACTCCTGACACCTTGACACCTTAAGTCCTTTTTTACATTGAAAGCTCATTCATCATCATAATCTTACTGTGTCTAGAAAACGCTTGGCTGATAAGGCTGTTTTGAGATAGGAATGGCAATCGGTGTAATAATGAAGACAGAAGAATTTCAATATTTCATGCATAAAATTTTCAAAATGAGGAACATCAATTTCACTAAAGATCAAGCCTCAAATCAGATATTATCACATAATTCTATTTGGAGGCATTGGGTGCTATATGTACAGCAAGTCTATAAATAGATTGTGTGGATGTAACTTATTCATTGAGGAGGAGATGGGGGGGGGGGGGCTCCTAACCTTTAACTTCAGGTTTATACCCAGTCTGATTCCCCCATAGAACCAGAATGTCTATATCAATTTCCCTTTAACCCCCAAACAAAAGATATAAATGTATTGCACAGTGCACAAATGAGAATATGTAGATGCAAATTGATGAGAGCCCTTAACTACAATGACCATGGGAAACATCAAAATGTCATTATTCAATTTGAAGTAATTGAATCTCATACATGCCAGCCCGTACGTTCCCCCCACCTAGCTGCAACCTCAAGTTCACTGATGACATTTACTGCAGCCATTCTCACTCTAATGCTAATGTGAAGACTGCTGTTACTTCCTAAATCAGGTGAATTACAGAGATCCTCAACATCGTGTCCCTTCTGTATCTCCAGGCCTTGCAGTTGAGTAATCCATGGAGACGGGATAGTATGTCCAATTTGAGAATGAATCACCGGCGCTATGAATGAATAATAAAATCTGACCTCCTTCACTACCTCTCTCTGTACATATCTCTCATGGTGTCTTTCTTTTTTCTTCTCTCCCCTTGATGCGCGGGTCGGTAAGACAAAACCCGGGCCTATAAAGAGCCCCTCTCGTGGAATTTACGGCCCTTGATTGACATTCAATCCTGTAGTTTATTTCTGACGACTGCCGAGGCATTTTTGAGGAAGTTTATGCGCTTCACTCTCGGTGCGCCGTAAGAGGAGAATGCCCAATCTCATTGGTGTACACCTGCACACGATGATCAAATTGAAGAGTGAATAAGAGAGACGGGGGCTCGGTTTTCCTCCTGTGCCTCCCTTTTTATCCTTTGACGATTCCCATTTTCTCTCAATTTAGCGCAGGAATAAAAGTCGAGGGGAAGTACATGTAAATGCACCCAGTTAGAGTTGTAGCCTTATCGTACATTGTACTGACAGGTGTACATGTATTCAGTGTGCATGAATTATAAAATAGCAATGTCGTCAAATAGAATTAGAAAATGCAAAATATGTGTTTCTTTGTATTATGAAAAGTATTCTTATTGAATTCATAAAGCAAATAATCGACAAAATATTTACTGTTACAGAAAATCAATGAGTTAAAAGAAATAGGCCTATATGATATTATTTGATTGGGCTGTATGCATTTTAGACGTACGTGTACATGTATGTATACATGTAATAAATTAATTTTATTTCTTTTAAGTCATGGGGTAAATTGGAAGAATGATATTCCTGTAAAAAATGGGTATTGCTGTTTTGCATCACATGTTAACAAGTATGCCTTTATACTGCTTACCAAAATTCTTTTGTATTGGGTAGGCCTACCAGGGCCTGACCTTTACTTTTTTCTTAGGGAGCCAGCCGGGCTCCTCAAGCACTTTTTTAGGGAGCCCGCATGGGTTTTAAGGAGCCCAAGTTTATCCCTTTTTTTTGCATAATACTGGTCATTACCTATTAAAATATTAAAGCACACCATCACGATACGTTTTTTGTTTAATAATCATCAGCACCAGTTGTATTTATTCAGGGTAAATCAGATTTTGACACCCCAACACACTTAGACACCGGTCACAAACACATAAGTCAATGACTTTTTTTTTTTCATTTTTAATGCCCCCCCCCCTCAAAAACAAAAATTAAATTAAAAAAAGGAAATAAATTAAATACATAAACAAAATTGATTTTTTTTTCATGCTGAATCATGGATGTGGGTTGGTGTGTGTTTGTGTGGGTGTGACTGTGCAGTGGACTTGGATATATATACATGTATATGTTAAAGAAATTAATTCATCATCTAATTTCTACTCCAAATATTGTGTTTATATCAGTACAAAAACCACACAGGCTAAGTATGTCACATGTAGGCACATGTTACATGTACATGCATGTACCCTAACTTTTCCTGCAGTTCTTTGAAAACGCAGATCTCCACGAAAATTGCATTTTTCTATGGGGGAGTCTAAATTCGGTGAAAAAGTATTCATCAATAACTTAAATATATATCACAATGAAGAAACCATCCAACTTTATTGGTAGTTTAAAAAAAAACCTGAAATGTAAACTCTATCTGAAACAGAAAATCACCATAATTGAGGCCTTTACTGACCGAATTGTCCCCCAGAGCTCAGGCAGAGAGAGAGAGCTCCGACTTGCACAAGTGTCAGTGCGTGCGTGAGTAAAATCCGGCGACCTCCTAAAATCAGATGTTGCCATGTTTGATGATTTACTGTCTGATATTTACCCCCTCCCTTGAAAAAATGAAACAAATGATTTTTCAGGAATAATTCACTACCGAGGTCAGTTATTTTGGATGTTAATAGGCGCCCTTTTGACAAGCAGAGCCGAAGTCTACATGACACAGAATCGTGATATCCCTAAGGGAAATGTGTGCATTGGAAATTACACACGGCGTGAATGATAATGGACCCCTGTACATGCAACTGTTTCTCGCAACGGTGTAGCCCCGATTCTTTTTTCCATAGGTACCATGTGTGTGGAAAAACGTGGTACAGAAAAAAAGACGCAGCTAAGCAATTTGAAACTCGCTATTTTCAAGGTTTTTTATGATTTTGAAAACATAATTTAGACTTTGAAAGCGTGGATTAGTGTGCTGGTAAGAAATTGCTTTTTTGGTGGCTGGTACTAGAAAATCTTAGGGAGCCCACCGGGCTTTTTCAATTACTTTCTAAGGAGCCCGCAGAGGTTTTAGGGAGCCTTTTGCCACCGGGCTCCCGCTAAAATCGAGCCCTGCCTACACATTTTTTTTTATTGCTGAAGGGTTGAAATCATTCCTGGTAAATTGTCAACATGTAGGGCCAATCGTTGAAGTGGATCATATGGTTGTGAAATTTGTCATTCATATGCTTTGAATAACTTGTTCATGTTCTGTATTTCGCAAATATCTGAGATTAGATATTTAGTTGTTAAACAGTAAATGACCCTCAAAATGATTAATAATGTGGCCATTTTCCAAGAAACTGTGTATTACGAACATCCAGTTGTCAATTTGCCATGCTGAAGTAGCAGTGCAAACTATACATACATAATGTACATGTAGGCTACATGTACTATGTAGATGGTCAGGCTAAAGAGGCCCACATTCCAAATCTACAATTTCATCCAAGCCTCCATGTGGATGGATGCTGCTGCTTGTAGAAGGAAGAAATGATGAGAGGACCAATCGGTCTTCTATATTTCCAGGCCTGATTTTGCCTTGAAAGAGACTCAAGCCCGCACCAGGTGAGGAAATAAAGGAAATCTTGTGGATATCCAGGGTTATTTTCACAGTAGCACTCAATGACATCCAGCTTTGCCCTTTCCCTTTATACAGCTCTGTATTTGGGGCCAACTGGTGTGCTTTCTTCACTCAATACATCACAGAGGTTCCTTGCTGACAACATACTCCAAATAATAATGGTAGTTTATAAAAAAAATCCTGAAAGGAAAATAAAAACTGTATGTGACTGTTAATAAGAATTTGGATGACAATTATTGTGAATTTCGGGTGGGGCTGGGGGAGACTCTAGCCCATTAAAACCTGCAAACCAATACAATACTGGAGAACATCAATTTAAGGCATTCTTATATTCAACACAACAAAATTCAATCTATCATTCCCAATCAGCATACATGTAATTTGACCTATTATTTTGTTTCACTTCTCTCCTTTGAGAATCATGTAGTTTCATAATACTGTACATCGAGCCTCTGTGAAATGAACGATGAATGTTCTATGAAATAAAATCAAAGAAAATGAAGGAGGTCATGAATTATGAATTTAAAAGGATCATATAACTTGAAGGACTATGCCCGGGTATCAATCAGAGACTCCTCTAGGCCTCGACTCTACATAACCCCCCTGCCAGATTTCTTATGGTTATAATATCGAAAGTTTTATATATAAACTTAAAAAATATTTTTGTAAATGTAATCCTATGTTTTTAACTTTGTATTGTACCTGCCCTTTAATAGGCCTACATACTGTAGCTTACATTGATTGGTACATGCAAGTGGTAACAAATTTTGTATTCATTAGGGCCTACATTTTTATTTTTCTATATTCCTTCCAGATAAACTGTCACAATTGCCTAATACTCTGTTTCTGCTCAGAACCATACTCCATCTTGTGGAAATGACCTTTGACCTTTTCAATATTAGTCTCTGGAATGGAATGTGCATTGTGTACATTAGAGACAGGGGTCAAAGTTCACAAGCACTCACCAGGTGCTGAATAACAAATCGGGCTTCCAAGGGGCTCTACCAGGAAAGATTTTATCCCCCTCCTCTGTTTTAGAACAGTGTTTGCTAAATGTAGGAATTATTTTGCATGGTAGTATAATTATAGGAAGAAGTGGGTTCATTGTGATTTACTCCAGAATGAATGTGGTATTGTTGAATGACATGGCCTTTACATCTAAGGAAAGTATGGAATCTACGACGAGTGCGTGTAGTACTTGTTCATACAATTATACCCATGATCACGAGCAACCGGAAGACATACATGTAATGTAGGCCTACATGTATGTTTTGGGGAGCTTTCATGAAAAGTTTTGTCAGTAATTTTTCACTGACTAATTTGTTTGCAGCCAATCGGATACGAGGACTTGCAGTAGGACTTTTATACTCCCTTGTTGTTTGTTGTCCATCACCAGTCAAACCATGGACCCTACTGTGGCTCATTCCACCGGTCAAACAGGGGAGTGTTTCATGAAAGGACTTGTCAGGCATTTTATCCAACAAGTCCTGTTTTATCCAACAGTTACCATAGGAACTGCGCTTCTCAGCCAATCAAAATCAAGGAAAGTGTTCAGATCTGAAAATTTGTCAACTGAAAATGTTGATGAACTGCTCTCCAGTTCTCCATCACTCTCAGAGACACTGGACCAGGTGACTGCATACATCCTGTTGGTACCACCATTTCCATATCATGTTGTTAAACAATTGAATTGGTTTCACCCCTCTGCATATAGATGAAGGTATCTGTACTCCAGTGGGGTACGTTGCTTGTTTGACTGGAGCCCTATGAATCATGCAATGGTAAAATTTGCCTATAAAAAGCTCTCCTCTGTGTTGAGCCTAACCACCACCACTGTACAGTGTTTGCATGGTACTCTTGTGTTGAAAGCCCACAGGTAGGTGGGTCAGCTCTAGTCTGAATTATCAGACCCGGGTTTGTTATGCTCACAATGAATTTGATAAAAAAAAATAGAAATTTTATATTTCCTGTGATATATTTGTCATTGACTGGTCTAAACCGCAGAAAATGTAGTAGAATACAATTTAAAATGCAAATTTTTGTACATATTGTTAATAGGATTGTGTGCATATGAATAATGATGACAGTATTTTTGGAACTTATTGTAGATTTGTATATAACTTTCTTCTGGTACATGTATGGATAAGACTATGACTATCACTAATGATAATTGGTAAGAAATTTGCTTATAAAATAAAGTTGTAATACAGTGATCCGGGACAGTGATATAGCGATGGAAACATATAATATTGTGTCATACGATGTGAGGGTTGAACAAGAAACCTTCAGATCAGTCTGTATTTCTAGACTAGAGAGGTCAAGTATCTTTGAGCTATTGACCCTGTAGCTACCTGTGTCTTCTGGTTTTCTTCTATATTTTTTCCCTTTCTCAGTCACAATAAACAACCAAATCCTTCAACCACAAACATAGAAGCAAAGAAATAAACACTGAACTAGTTCATACATCATGTGATTTTTCTTTACAATTCACAGTGACTTTGCCTACTCTACAAATGGTTTAATCTGGGTCTAGATTGTCAAGTGAGTGATTGAGCTGTCAGATCTTCAGAGAAAGACTTTGATAATTTTTATTATTATTTAGAGCATGGTCTAGTAGGTCCATGTTTAGTGACAGACACAGTGTTAAAGCTAAAACAGTTTATAGTAAAATTAGAATTTAAATTGTGTTGAGTCTGTTTTAATACCTACATGTACATGTACATGGGATAGAGAAAAGTGACCCCCAACACCCCCTCCAAAAAAAAAAATCCTCTCAAAGTTCAGTTGCAGTAATTCACCTTGTTTCAAGTGGGCTTCATATTTCCTCTGAAATATTAAGTGCCAAATAAAACAGGGAATATAGTTATACTAGTAATACATTTTTGGACTACATTTTAAAATATTTTTGATGCTTTAAAAATATAATCAGCAAAATAGCTAATTATTTCTTGATCATTTTCACACAAATCTGTCCTGGACCTTCTATGTCCATGGCACCCTGTATGGTTCTGAACAAATATCCAAACATTATACATGTTACAGTGTAGCAAGAACAAACTATATTACATAACCAACAAAAAGGCCATCCATTAATTAATCCATGATTAATCATAGTTAAACTAGTATATGATTATGAATCAGGTTAAACTAATAAAAAGGGATACTGGTAGCCCATGTTTACCCAGTGTGAGAAAGCTCCCACGATCAATTCTAATTGATTTAAAGCTCCCATTATGGATACAGAGCCGGTAAGAATGTGCTAATGTATAGCACATGTTCCGTCTCGCATTGATTCATGATGCAAACACATTAATGAATGAATCGCATTCTGCTTGGCTCGCAATGTATGTTTTTCCAATATTGGAACACGGTGGAGGAATGTTTCTCAGTTTAATGAATTGCCACCATTAGACAAGAAGGCCTAAATTGGGGACGTTGTGGTCTGGTGGTTAAGACTCTCGTCTTTCAATCTGAAGGACGTGGGTTCGATTCCAAGCCATGGCATGTTTTCCTTCAGCAAGATATCTACCAAACATTGTGCTGCACTATACGCATGTTAGGTAAATGGGTACCAGCAGGAAGTAAATCCTCCAAAAGCTGTGCGCACCGGAATCTGTAGACTAGCTTAGCCGGGGTACATGTATATGAGCACCTTGAGCACCTAGCAAGGTGGATATGTGCGCTATACAAATCCTATATTCTATTTTATTTTGTAATATCACAGACATAGTACATTTAGAGCACAAACAAATGGCAATCGAAGGGATAGTTGAAATAAGGTGAAAAGGGAAAGGAAAGGAAAACAGATCAAACTTCGGAGATGGAGGGAAGAGTGGAGAAAATAAGACCAAGGTAGAGAATATAAAAATTCAGAATGGACAAAAGTATTCCTGTCTTACGATGAGTTGCAAATATTGCAATCAAAACCTAAAATTCCTATCTCCTAACAACACAAATTTTATCAGTGGTCATTTGACTTTGATTTGAAATCCATGATACCTCTTTGTGAATGTGATGTTAATTGGCTTTACAAGTTTGCATTTCCAGAAGACCATGAAATAAATCACCACCGCAATAATTATAGCACATGAATTTCATCATTTAATCAGGGCGGCAGCGTGCATCCATTCATTCATATAATAATGCGTCAGACCAATTTCATACTTCACGTCCTCTTCACCGGTTAATTTCCCAAAAGACTTCGGAAGAGTGTGTGTGTGTGTGTGTGAGGGAGAGAGAGAAAGAGAGCAGATGGGGGAGGGGGGCACAACCAGCTAACCAAGATGACTGGATATAAAGAGTTAAAGACTCACACGACACTCACACTAGTACTGATTCTTGGTAGTCATCTCAAATGCGTGAAGTAAATTTTACTTAATTCATCAATTCCATTCCTTAACTCTGCTTTAACTGTTAGTATGTAGGCTTTGTCTTCAGCCCCCTTGTCACTGTTTTGAGCTACAAACAGTTGAGGAATGCACTTTTAATCATCTGACAAGATAGCCTTCTGGTTCTGAAGTCGAATTGCTTGTGATTTGTACGAAAATGACCATTTCCTCCATTGATGATGTCTGAGAGCCCTATTTACAAAGATTTTGAATACGATCAGGGCTCCTTAACACGAAGGTTAGCGATAAATTGTACGCTTGATTTTCACGATGTACTGTACATTGTAGTCAATGCAATCAATCATAGAAGAATGTACTACAATCATGGCAAAGCTTTGTGTTACGGGCTTTTGACATAACTATAAATCTTAATGGACTGTTAACAGTGTTGTTAAAAGCTCCTTGGTTATATCCTTGGTTCCGTAATAAATTTCCATTTCAAACTTGATCTAAAAATGGAAATTCTAATTTTTCATAGTATTTCAGACAGTTATTGAATATTACAAATATGAGATTCTATACCATACACTTATTCAATGTTCATTATTCTTTCACTTTTGACTTTGCTCACATAGTAGGGACAATGATTTTCCGTTTAAAAAAATGGTCTTATCCATTTCAAACTTGATCTAATATGGAAATTCTAATTTTTCATAGTGTTTCAGGTATTGAATATTAAAAATATGAAATTACAGACCATACACTTATTCAGTGTTCATTCCTTCAATTTGGACTTTGCTCACAAATTCTTTGGCACTGTCCACAATTAATCGCTGACCGATAAAGCTTTTGTTTTGGTTTCGAGCATAGTCTATTCACATCAATACATCACACACTGTGTACGTATTGGTATGAGGCAGAAAGCAACACAATGAGAACGTAGATGGTATTTGCATGAAATACCCATGATGGAGATTTTGCGTTTCACTGCTAATAGGTGGTGAGATATATGACTCATCCATACTGCTTTCATTGCCCTGAAGGGGGTCGGATGGTTGGTCATCATTGGTAGAAACTGACAGTTAGAGATGGAGTCATCGCTCAAGACGATCTGTGCCGCTGCTGTTTGCAGGTGTACAATTCATTACCAATCCTCTACATGCCTAGGCCTACAAACCTTTTTTGTTATGTGTTCTATGGTGTATGAAACAAAAAATAATTTGTAGATTTTTTTTTCTGTATTCATTCCCATATTGGCAGACAAGCCAGTAATAAAATGACAATTTAAGATCTCTTCTCATAATGTACATCAACATGTATGCCTAAGTATCCACATTCATAGACAATTTGACTCACATTAACTAGGTCATAAATTCTCATGAATTTTTGTTGTCCTTGTTTCATACACACTGTTTGAATACATATGAATTATTAATCAAAAGTTACTTGCTCATGTACATGTACATGTAGATCATAATCATGAACACAAGCATCTTTTGTATTTTTTGAGGTCATTGAACAGTAACTGAAAAATTGTTACTAATTTTTGGATGAAATACAACCTATAGGCCTTTATTAAAGAAATGGATATGAAGTAATTATAGTAGAAGTGATGTGGAACAGCCAAAATTTGCCAAATAAAAGTGATGATGTCAAACAGTGATTGTCATGCCAACTGATTGATTCCAACTGTCAAATTTTGTTCAAGAAGAACTGAGAGAGACCGGAAATTAAATCAGACCATTTGTGCCATGCATGTTCAATTAAAGATGATCTACACTTACGATCAGTCTATCATAAATAATTCATATTTCACTGAATTCATTCCCTTTTTATATAATAGAAATCTTGAATTTTCTTCTCGCTGCAACTACACAGGGGTGGATTCTGGATATCAGTATTGGAGGCGGAGGGGGAGCACATAAAATTGTTCCATTATTTGTTTTGGCATATTGTTTTGCTTTATTTTTATTTTTTGACAGAAACCAACAGAGAAAAAAGATTAATGTGTTGGAAAAAAGAAAAAAATCTTTTATTGTCACACAAAAAAGAGTTTGACACCCCCCAAAGAAAAATACTTGTAGTTATAATTTCAGCAAAAATGACTTTAATCATTGCTTCTTTTTAATAAGGGTTAACTGCCCCCTAAATTCCATTTAACTCTATACATGTATACATGTAATATATAGAGTTTTTAATTTGTCCAAATGTTTGTTATTTCTGAAATGTCAACAGCTGCATACTGTAGCTGGATGGTTCTGAAATTGAACCATATACATGTAGGCCTATAGATTAAAGGAGAATGAAACCCTTGAAACCAGCTGAATCCATATCAAAGAGAAAAATCAAAGAAACATATTGTTGAAAGTTTGAGGAAGATTGGATGAATAATAAGAAAGTTATGAGCATTTGAATATTGAGATCACTAATGCCATGTAGATTCTCCCATTGGCAATGCGACCAAGATCTGTGATGTCACACACGTACAACTCCCTCATTACTTTAGTACTTATTTCACTTATATTCTCACTTTTATAGAGTCTATCACAAGGTGAGGTGTTCTCTTTATGAGAGGACAAGTACAGAGGTTTCACAACATTATGTCATTGATGAATCGTTTGTCATATGATTAGAATGAGCAAAAAGAGATGTTTTGGGGTATATTTTCAGTGTCCAAAAGGGGAGAGTTGTTCATCTGTGACATCATAGATCTTGGTCGCATTGCCAATAGGAGGATCTCCATAGCATTAGTGATCTCGACATTCAAATGCTCATAACTCTTCTATTGCTAGTCCTATTTTACTCAAACTTTTGTTGATCGTATTCTTTGATTTTTCTGCTTTCACAAAAGCTAACTTGCTCCAAGAGTTTCATTCTCCTTTAAGTGCTGGTATATGGTATCAAGGACATCTTGACTGTCAAGAACATTGAAACTAGAGAGTACCAGTACCAATACTTATGCTTTTCACACTGCATTTCCTTAACCCCATACTATCTTTTTTTCAATTCACACTGTCTTTCTTAACCCCGTACTATTTGCTTAGCCGGGGTTAACGCCTTAACCCCTGGCAATCACGCAGCTCATAAATATTGATGATTTTACCATACAGAGCGCGATTAACGTGCAATTTCGACTTCTGTGATTGGCTAATGCTTAGCTCTGTTTCGTTTCACACTGCATCTCTTAGCACCGCATTGTGGTGCTACAATGTAGCACCACAATAAGCCGGCTAACCCTGCTTTTTTGCAGGGCCGGATAGTACCGTACTATTTACTGTGCTAGCCCACTTTGCTAAAACGTAGTGTGAAAACGAAGTGGGCTAAGCTTAACCCCGGGAAATTGGTAGGGCTAAGACCCCCCTTAGCCCACAATAAGGGAAAAAAGTGCAGTGTGAAAAGCATAACTGAGTACCTGTAAACTGTCATATCATTTTACCCAAATCAGTCAATTTCATTATTGAAATCTGCCACTTCACCAGATTAACTTTCCATGTTTTACATGTACTCTGAGCACTTTCTCTGTGTGGGAGTCTGCCATGAGATTATGAGATATGATTTTCTCACTTCCTGGTATGTTTTACCTTGTTTTATGTCAGTGTTTGAAGTATGCGTGTTAGGGATTGTTTTCTGGTGTGAAAGCTTTAAGAGGTACCTGCTTTCTCAAGGGCATATTTCAAGTAGTTTAGCCTTTTCACTTATCTGATATTTAATACTTTTGTTTTGTAAGGTGTACAACAAATCCTGTAGCTCATTATACTCCTAAAAGGAGAAAATGAAAGTGAACAAACCATTAATAGGATCCGTATTTGATTAGTAACTTATTATATAATTTATATCTTTTAGACAAACCATCAACGGTGAGTGCATTTGCATAATCTGCAATGACAAATTGCACAAATTAGGTCTGGAGAATGGAAGACTAACACCATTGCCCTTTTGACTAATTAATATTGTACTTTAGGGGGCGGCTTTTATTGATCAGAGCCTACTCGATCATCACTCACATTAGCGTAAATAAAAGGTGGGATGGTATTAATTGATTTCAATGTTTGAATGTGCCTTTATCGGGCAGATGACTTAGGTGTTGCGTTTACAATACACAGTCCTGAAGACCACCCATTTTCTTCCTTGAATATGCATGAAGTCACCTTTGGTTGACCAACAGACCAGGTTATATCATTTACTGATCTAATATTTTTGTGACACTTAATAATTTTCAGTTTCAGTCTGGTGTTCTGTTATTAAGGTTGAATAACCTCTTCATTTACCACATACTATTATTCATACATGTATGAAAATATAATCACATGTTTTTCATCTACATACATACTACTACATGTAGTTACGTACTGAAAATATTGATGTGAACAGCTTCCAAAAGATAAGGAGGCCTACATGTACATCGGAATCCCTGGGAAATGATCGAGAAATGATACATGTAGTTTGGTATTTTTACCAACAGTAATTATTTCATTACTAAAGACATTGTACCCAAGTAATGCATACATGTATCTGTGGAATTCATTTCAGTAGTCATATTCACCGTGTTTACACTTAATCGGCATTTAGTTCAGAACCAAAAGCCGATGCAGAATCGGCTTTTGGTTTGCGTTTACACGTTGTTACAGCTCGCGGTTCAGAACCGCGAGCCGATGCAAAAACCTGAAATGATACGCACACCAACAATATACGTCATAATAAAGACAACGCTGGATCAGTGCGCTTACAATTACGTCACAATGGTAAAGTAAATGAAATGCGCACAAATTGCCGATGCAGAATCGGCTTTCTGTTTACACGTAGTAAAAATGCCGATTCTGCATCGGCTCGCGGTTCAGAACCTACTACTTTGGTGGTGCAAATTGCCGGTTCTGAACCGCGAGCCGATGCAAGTTACTCGCGTTTACACGCTATGAAAAAGCCGATGCTGCATCGGCTCGCGGTTCAGAACCGCGAGCCGATTCAAATGCCGATTAAGTGTAAACACGGTATAAGTTACAAATTTTGTAATACTCCTTACCAGTGGGTCTGTGTGAATCTATCAATTGGTCTCTATGTTGTTTTCTACGTAGATGGCTATAAATTGCCATCATTCTATGTTGATAGAGATTCTTCTAGGGAACAGATGTAGTCTGGACCTTGAGAGAAGTATATCATATGGTGTCCTCCACCATTGTGATGTTGAGAACCAGAAGGATTGTAACCCTCTTTATATACATTTACATAGTATCAAAATGATTATATTTTTAAAACAACACAATTTACTATCTAGAAACTTTACATTTATAACAGCTTAAAATAGTGTTTAAATCTTAAAACAAACTTTAATTTTGATATTGAATCTTATAGTTGTTTAAACTGTTAGCAACTACTGTGTCGTACATAGGTTCATATAACTAGTAAGCAGCATTGTATACAAATTTAAGCTATGTAGATAGTCTAAATTCCTGCTCATTCACCTTTACGTTGAATTTCTCAATGTCTGAATCAGATAAAAATAACAAGGTTGCTGGTGGTGATTACGCCCTCTAATTGCTCAAAAGAGCCCTGGATATTAAAAAATGGCCTCAGAAAATCACTATCCACTTCAATGTTAAAAGCATACAGGTGTATCGAATGTAGCAGATTTTAATAGACAGTAAGTTGTGAATAAGAAGCCTACAAAATAAAGAAAAAAAATATTGTACATTTATTAAAGAGTCCGGAAACCAGTGTCCTCAATGCATGTTGTAGACTATATGTAGGCCTACAACCTCCAGAGGATGCCAGTACAGCATTTAAGACCTTATGGTTCTCAACTGTATTGGATCTGAACCAATGAAGGTCAACACTCAACAGCAATCAAATGATAATTGAGTTAATCACGACTTCCCTTTTAGCCAAGCATCCTCCACCTACATAATAATAATGACATTACTTGGTAGAGTGGTGTATGCTGGATGACCTGTCTAGATCCATATTGTATTCATGATTGCAAATAGAGTAAATTTAGCAGCAATTTTGATCATGATACCATTCTACCAGGTCCTGCCAATAATTAATGAATGTTTCCATATGCACAATCAACACATCAGGGGGGGAATAGTAATATCTGAAGAGGTGGGGGGGGGGGGGGGGGGTCCTTTCTGTCAATTCAGATTTTGTATCAAACCAAGGAACAACTTCTCTTCAACTTAGGAGGGCTTTTTGTAGAAAATTTGTTTTGGGTTCATCTTTTTACCTGCACACATGGAATTAATTCCTCATGAAGGAGATCTATTGATGGCTCTTAATAAAAAAGTCTTAATAAATGCCGTAAAACACGATGAGATTACACAGCACTTTCAAAAGCTTGTTTTTGTCATCTGACTTATATGAACCTGTATTTGTAAATGGTGAATCAGTTTTGAGTACTACAGTAGGTCCATTATTTTAGGCGTTTGCATCATCTTCCGTCGTTTCAGGTCTTCTCAGGTTCATCCCAGATCAGTTTGGGAATAAATCCTCTGTAGAAAAATATACAGTAATCATCAAAAACATACAGTAATCATCAAACAAATATTTGAAATATTCTCATTTTCTAGATGCAAACTTGATAATTGGATGGTGGAAGGGAAAGGGAAATAGAAAAGAGATGAAGAAACATCAATTGGAAGTACTAGTACATGTATTACAGCGAGAAGTAGGTCATCTACCTTGACCTTGACCTCTACATCTGGATATTTGTGAAATGAGAGAGTTTGTTGGCCAAGAGAGATTCACAAAGCTGCCAAAAAGAGAACTTTTCATTTCCGAAAGGTTTCAACTTCTTCGATTTATCGCGCAGATGTTTTTAAGAAGTTTAAACTTTGCTATTTTGTTTGCTGTAATGTGAGAACATTCTTGCTACCCTTGACCCAAAGTTCAGAGTTGATGCTGTAAATAAAATCATAGGTATCAGAGGAATTCCATTAATAGATTTTACATGTTTTTTTCTTTGTATTCTGTCAGTTTTGGGTATGTTTTTATTTGCAACTGTCTCCAGTACACTTATGTTGTTGATATTTTGGCTCCTGTATACTGGCCAATCTACATTTTTTTCTTTCATGGAATGGAATTCCACAGAGGTTTGGTGCATATGTTTATTTCCATTCAATAGGATCTTTGGAATTTAAATAAGCTCTTGCAATCCACATACATGTACATACAGGCCTATGTGCACAATGAAAAGTGAAGTCTTATAAAAATGTCAAAAAATGTAGACATAAACGGTCACATAGTAGCCCCCTTGTTTGCCAGGTCTCCCCTCTCTCCCCCTCCCCTCCCCTTTTTCCCCTCATGCCCCTCCCTCTATCTCCCATTCCCCCCTCATGCCCCACCCCTCAATCCCCTCCACTTCCCCTTTCTCCCCTCATGCCCCTCCCCTCTATCCCCAACTCCCCCTTTCTCCCATTCTCCCCTCATGCCCCACCCTCCACCCCTTCCACTCCCCCTTTCTCCCCTCATGCCCCTCCCCTCTATCCCCAACTCCCCTTTCTCCCCTCATGCCCCACCCTTCCATCCCCTCCACTCCCCCTTGCTCCCCTCTTGCCCCTCCCCTCTATCCCCCACTCCCCCTTTCTCCCATTCTCCCCTCATGCCCCACCCCTCCATCCCCTCCACTCCCCCTTTCCACCCTCATGCCCCACCCCTCCACTCCCCCTTTCTCCCATTCTCCCCTCATGCCCCACCCCTCCATCCCCTCCACTCCCCCTTTCTCCTCTCTGCCCCCTCCAAAATCTCCCCATGCCCCTTCCCTCCAACCCCTCTCCCTCCCCTATCTCCCTCATGTCTGTTCATTGTTCAGCCCATAATTCATCAAATCTGATTTAGGCACAATTCCTTCAGTAGGCCTACTAGAACCCATTCATGTCACATTTTAAGTGGTTTAATCAGAGAACATGTTCTCTAGTTGTGAGAGGAGTCAGAGAGGTGAGAGAATCTCCATCTTTCAGATGTAATGGGATTGTCTTGAGCAGGTTAGGTCTCTTAACACCCTCTTTCTCCTGCTTCGACTCCGCCCATCATTTCCCTGGTGCTTCATCATCCCCTTTTCTCAGCTCTTTAATGTGATTTTGTGAAGAGAGCATCTGTACAAACAACCTCTAGGGATGTGGGATGAGAGAGTGAAATGCAGTAGAATATTCAGTATGTGGGACTGTAGTGAGGTGGATTTCTACCTGTTTCTATTCGATTAGGCCAGCTTTCTCCTTTCCTCTTGATAACATGTAGCAGCCATTGTGCACCTGTCCTCAATTTCAACCTAGCTAGAGGGTCTGCTTTGAAAAGTGGTTTAACACTTTAACTGTCAATGTTTCATCTTGAAACTGCCAGCAAAAGGCATTTCATCATACTGAGGGATTGAAAGAGTTAACATTCAAACTCGTATTCAAAATGAAGGTGAATCATTGAAATAATATGAGGGTTTTTTCCCCTTGATAGTTTTCACCAGGACTTTCTTTCTTATAGAAGTGTCACATGCAATAACTTTATTTATTTTCTAGAAGATACCTTTTGCACGTTCACAATTTTGCTCTTTCACATATTCTTAGGGATTATTTGTTTCAAAATCCATTTGATTAGGCCCAATACTGTATAAATATTGTATTATAATACATAGGTTATTTCTTTATAATAGTACCCTGTAGTTACGAATATTTTCTGTTATAATTATATAAATATTGAAAACTAGACTCGAGGTACGATTACTTTTATGAAAATGGGAAATTTCATTTGGGCCTCCACCATGTGGGCCAGTGTGGTGATGATATTGAAGGTCGGTTTATGTACCACATCTTTATTTACTTGTACTTTGTAGGACTATACTTACAATTTATTTGTGCAGTAGCAGAGTTTTAGTTCTTCACATATCCCAGATTTGATCCTCTTTAACAATCATTTTACAAGATTAACTAGGCTAGATCCCAGGCTCTAGTTATTATACAGTTTTCTTGCAATTAAGTAGAGCAGGACTTTTCTCATCTTTGTAAAGCTTCGTATTCATACTGTCCAGACTAAAATGTTATATTTTTCTCTCCTGCGATGGAATTGTTCAATCCTAAGTCTGATTCTCCCCAGCGTGTGAATCCCTTTATATCAGACTTTGGATTAGAAGAATTCTGGATTAGTCTGGAATGTGATGTTTTTTGCTAACTTGTTTACGCCATTTGAAATTTTAAATCCCACATTTTATTTATTTCCCCCTTATTTCTTCTTTGTAAGTAAAAGTTTTCATGTTTGATGGATCAGACTCTTCTTCATTTTTTTTCTGTAAGTGGATTTAAACGAAAATATAATTTAAGGATGTTGAATATGCTTGCAAATTCAGGGGACCTGCAAAATTAGAGGGGAGGGGGTCAACGCCCATCCTTTACCCTCAATCTAGTCTGTGAGCACAGACTAAATTACATATATATATGTCTAGGGTGGACAATAGACTACTATGTGTTTATCAGCAATCCAGGCTCTTGCATAGTAGTTTGTTAAAAATTATTGTATTCTCTATATATGCTTTTAGGTATTTTAAAAGAAATTGACAATTTCATATTCCCTAGATAGTTTAAGCATGCAAAGCCTTCAAATTCTATTAGATTTTGAATGAATGGGAATGAATAGCATCCCTAAGAAAGTTTTAACCAATTATTATGACTCATTTACCCCCTTACTTAGATCATGGACCTACATGCTTAGATACTGCAATTCTGATAAATGAAATCTAGTTTTCTCCGTCTAGAGCTAAATGGTAAAGAAAATAATGAAGAGAAATGCCCAAGAATTAGTTGCTTCCTCTCTTTGGTCTTAATGACCGTTTAGGAGAAAGATACACCCTCAAATGGACTATTTGATAAGATTTAACCCCTCATTTAATCATCATAAATTTTGGTCAGCTACCCCCATTTTTCATTGTTTTCTTCAGTTGATCCTCCTCCTCCACAGATCCTGAACTCTTGGTCTGATTATCAGCTTTAAGGTTGTGCGATCCCCCAAATTCCTTCTCATTGTCCGGCTTTGTCCGCTGTCATCAAGTGATTGCATCCCAAGCTGAAAATGAGACTTTGTCAAACCAAACTCACCTTCTCAGCTACCATTGTTGCCAATTTGTTGTGTCTCTCCTCCCCTGGCATACATAGTGATTTCCTTTGAAGCCCCGTAGCTCTATTGTCATTGAAGGCCCTTCTAAAGTTCCAAATAAACTTCCAACCACAATTCCAAATTTCTTCTCAAACCATTAAGGATTGATAAAAAGAGTGTCACAATTGGCAAATCCCTGTTTATTTCTTTGATGAAACTCTCTCCATATCCCCCTTCACACTGCTAAGATTCATCGTATAATAAAGTAAAGAAACTACTGAAATCATGCTACTTTTGTAGAGCTAATCTAATATGAATGCACTGTAGTTTTCTTTTCAGCATGAGTTTTAGGATAGAATACTTGACCTATTTCCTTTGCTTTACAAGGTCTAGTTTGAGGAATTTTAGGCTTTTTCGTTTCAACTGACCCATCACAGGAATTTTTGAAATTGTAATTTGGTCTGAGTGATCCATTGGATGTCAGCCTAAGCTTTGACCTTTTACATTTATATTTTTTAGCGATTTAGTACAATTTTTTTAATGGTGTGAATGGTCTATTTCATGATTCTTTCTCTGATGCTACTATGTAGTAAATCCCTACGAAATAGACTGATGAATGTATGAGACACAAAAAAAGCATCCAACAAAACTTATCTTCTGTTTTTGTACTGCTATTGTGTCCCCTCCTTTCTTTCAGATGTAGTCTAGTTGCCCAGTCTTGGATATTTTTAGGTTTTTATGTGTTTTTGTGGAAAAACTAGGCAGGCTTACATGGTGGCTGTTGATGAGTTATCCTGTATTGTCATATTGATGAAGGTTTTGTTGGTAGAAGTGACACATAATTTCATTTATTGTAGAAAGGTGAATGATGAAGGTTCATATTGAGAATGGCTTCAGCTGTCCATTATTAGAATACTTTTGTCTGAATTTTACTACAAAGTATAGTAAATCCATAATCACATTGAGAAATGAAATAAATGTGAGAATGAATGTTAAGGATTAAGAGAGTGATTGCACTTGTCAGCATTACAAGTGGCCAGGTTAACAAGAGATAAAGACCTGTTAGATTTTACTTCACACCTGGGACCTACATAGGGTAGTCAGCCTAAGTCAGATGTCATGTATGTGAACAAAGTAGAAGTTTCCGTGACAGTATGCTGTTGTTCTGACAAGTTACTCAGTCCTCACGATTTACTAAAAGAAACTTTTTCTTCTTGGCATGGAATAGTTATGCATGGTCTCGGGGTAGACCAGAAGTGGGAGAATTTCTTCTCGAAGAACAAGATTATAAATTCATGCATGGACATGCTACACAGGACATTGATACAGGGTACTATGTCTATGTATGGCACGCCCATAGGGAAACAATTATATATATATTTCACTTGAAAAAAATATGTTTCTCTTCTACTAAACCATTTCACTCAAAGAAATTTATATTTCACTTTTCAAAAAATATATTTCACTTTTATAAAAAAAATATATTTCACTTTTCAAAAAAATATATTTCACTTTTCAAAAAAAATATATTTCACTTTTCAAAAAAATATATTTCACTTTTCAAAAAAATATATTTCACTTTTCAAAAAAAAATATATTTCACTTTTCCAAAAAATATATTTCACTTTTCAAAAAAAAAATATTTCACTTTTCAAAAAAATATATTTCACTTTTCAAAAAAATATATTTCACTTTTCAAAAAAATATATTTCACTTTTCAAAAAAATATATTTCACTTTTCAAAAAAATATATATTTCACTTTTCAAAAAAATATATATTTCACTTTTCAAAAAAAATATATTTCACTTTTCAAAAAAATATATTTCACTTTTCAAAAAAATATATTTCACTTTTCAAAAAATAATATATTTCACTTTTCCAAAAAAAATATGTTTCACTTTTGAAAAGAATCATTTCACTTGTTACATTTTAATTTTGAAAGAAAACAAATCCTTTCACTTTTGTTGGATATCACATGCGGCTGCCGTATTAGACCGTACGTAAAATTCATCTATCTATCTATCTACCTACATGATATATCTATCTATCTCTCTGCCTAATATATATCTATCTGTTTAAATCTATCTATCTATCCATCTATCTGTCTGTCTATTTATCTATCTATCTCTCGAACTATTTATTTTTTTATCTATCTAACAATTATCTGTTTAAATATGTCTGTCTATCTATCTATCTGTCTGTCTCTTTATCTATCTATCTATCTATCTAATATCTATTTATTTATTTTAATATGTCTATATCTGTTTATTTATCATTCAATCTATCTATCTATCTAATGATTTATCCGGCTGTTTAAATGTCTGTATATCTGTCTTAATTTCTATCTATCTGCCTATTTATCTTTATCTATCTATCTATCTATCTATCTATCTATCTATCTATCTATATATCTATCTATCTATCTATCTTATAAGTCTATCTGTTCAAAATATGTATGTCTACCTTTTATCTTTCAATCTAATATCTATTGATCTGTGCAAATAATCATGTCTGTTTATTTATCTGTTTATCTATTTAATATCTATCTATTAAATCTGTTAAATATGTTATTCTATCTGTCTATCTATCAATAAATATATCAATCTATTTTCTCTCTATCTATATATCTATCCATCTGTTTATCTATCTGCGTATGTATCTATGTATCTATCTGTCTCTGAATCTATGTGTATATCAAATATAATATCATAATCACCGTTATCATCATCATCATATTTGCCATCAATCATCAGCATCATCCTCCTCATCGTATTTTTTATCATCAATCAATATCTATCTAATGTCTATCTGTCTATCTATCTAATACCTATTTATCTGTTTATATCTATCTATATATTAATCCCTTTTATTAATATATATCTATCTTCTATTGATCAATCCACCTATCATTTATCTCTCCATCCATCGATCTATCTATCTATTTATCTATCTTTCTTATACGTATCTGTTTAAATATGTATGTCTATCTGTCTGTCTATTTATCTTTCATACTTATATCCACTCATTTGTATAAATAATTATGTCTGTTTATCTACGACCAACCACCTAATTCGTCCGCACGACGAATTAAAATCTAGTTTCTTTTTCACTTGTTACATTTTAAATCTGAGAGAAAACAAATCCTTTCACTTTTGTTGGATAACACATACGACGGCGGCTGCCGTATTAGACTGTACGTAAAATTCATTCCTCACGTAAAAATCCATTCCTCTCGCTACGTAAAACATTTCACTCTTGTTGCAAAATTCATTTCACTCAATTGCAAAAAATACGTTCCTCTTTTTTCTCGGCCTGTAGGCGGCGCGCTTCATTGTTGGCGGGAAATAGAGATGGTTGCAAAATTTTCGCTGTGCTGAGGGGAGAAATCATGAAAGCGGTTGCAACTCACAAAATGACAAGGATATGGGGATATCAGCGAACGCAATTACGTCACTTTCCCACGTGCACGAGAATGCACCACGAGGTGGGCCCATGAACACAAAACGTAAAGTATGATTTTATCGCTGATTATGCACAATAGCCAGTGCAATCAGCCGTTGCATTCTGCCCTACGATCAATCACTAACCTTAGCACGGTCTGGCTATACGTTTTGTAGGCATGGGGCATGAATACTTTATACATACACTATCTACAGAGCTGAATGGTCAAGGTAAGTGTTGAAATTTCCCTTTTCTCCATTCCGTCTGTCTTTTACTTCATTGACATACGATGATCGTAATGATTGATTAAATGAAGCTTACAAAGAGCTACAATTCACTGGTCAACTCGCTTGTACCTGCACTGCAAAACCAAATTCTCTCCAGTTTGTCCGAGACATGAATGGGGGGTTTTCCAATGCTACTCTCAGAACGGGCAGTACTTCACCGTCTTTTGAACAGACATGAAAAGTGAGTATACGGGACTGAAGTTAAGTGATGACGTCATCGCTCAACCCTAAAAATTTGGTGTTAGCCGAGAATGTCCACCGAAAGCGATGACGTCTTCACCCATTCAGTCATGTATGCTTTACCGCCTATGTCTGGTTTGAAGAAGCACTGCCCGTGACAAAATGGTGAGAATTTGGTTTTGCAACGGAAGTACAAGCGAGTTGACCAGTGAAATGTAGCCTTTTGTAAGCTTCATTTCATCAATCATCGCGATTATCGTATGTCAATGAAGTAAAAGACAGACGGAATGGAGAAAAGGGAAATTTCAACACCTTGTCCATTTAGCTCCGGAGATAGTGTAGTGCCATGCGTGGAGCTATTCATGCTTCATATCATGCCTACAAAACGTTAGTGATTGATCGTAGGGCAGAATGCAACGGCTGATTGCACTGGCTATTGTGCATAATCAGCAATAAAATCAAACTTTATGTTTTGTGTTCATGGGCCCACCTCGTGGTGTATATTCTCGGGCACGCGTGGGAAAGTGTTGTAATTGGGTTCGCTGGTATTCCCATATCCTTGTCATTTTGTGTGTTGCAACCGGATTCATGATTTCTCCCCTCAGCAGAGCGAAAATTTTGCAACCATCTCTGTTACCTCGTCCTGACAACAATGATGTGCGCCGCCTACAGGCCGAAAAAAAAGAGGAACGTATTTTTTTGCAATTGAGTGAAATGAATTTTGCAACAAGAGTGAAATGTTTTACGTAGCGAGAGGAATGGATTTTTACGTGAGGAATGAATTTTACGTACAGTCTAATACGGCAGCCGCCGTCGTATGTGTTATCCAACAAAAGTGAAAGGATTTGTTTTCTCTCAGATTTAAAATGTAACAAGTGAAAAAGAAACAAGATTTTAATTCGTCGTGCGGACGAATTAGGTGGTCGGTCGTAGATAAACAGACATAATTATTTATACAAATGAGTGGATATAAGTATGAAAGATAAATAGACAGACAGATAGACATACATATTTAAACAGATACGTATAAGAAAGATAGATAAATAGATAGATAGATCGATGGATGGAGAGATAAATGATAGGTGGATTGATCAATAGAAGATAGATATATATTAATAAAAGGGA
Organism: Lytechinus pictus; assembly: GCF_037042905.1. NCBI lineage: Eukaryota > Metazoa > Echinodermata > Echinoidea > Temnopleuroida > Toxopneustidae > Lytechinus > Lytechinus pictus. Next base: position 24,249,522 of record NC_087260.1, read on the forward strand.
TTAATATATAGATAGATATAAACAGATAAATAGGTATTAGATAGATAGACAGATAGACATTAGATAGATATTGATTGATGATAAAAAATACGATGAGGAGGATGATGCTGATGATTGATGGCAAATATGATGATGATGATAACGGTGATTATGATATTATATTTGATATACACATAGATTCAGAGACAGATAGATACATAGATACATACGCAGATAGATAAACAGATGGATAGATATATAGATAGAGAGAAAATAGATTGATATATTTATTGATAGATAGACAGATAGAATAACATATTTAACAGATTTAATAGATAGATATTAAATAGATAAACAGATAAATAAACAGACATGATTATTTGCACAGATCAATAGATATTAGATTGAAAGATAAAAGGTAGACATACATATTTTGAACAGATAGACTTATAAGATAGATAGATAGATAGATATATAGATAGATAGATAGATAGATAGATAGATAGATAGATACTAGTAGATAGATAGATAGATAGATAGATAGATAAAGATAAATAGGCAGATAGATAGAAATTAAGACAGATATACAGACATTTAAACAGCCGGATAAATCATTAGATAGATAGATAGATTGAATGATAAATAAACAGATATAGACATATTAAAATAAATAAATAGATATTAGATAGATAGATAGATAGATAAAGAGACAGACAGATAGATAGATAGACAGACATATTTAAACAGATAATTGTTAGATAGATAGAAAAATAAATAGTTCGAGAGATAGATAGATAAATAGACAGACAGATAGATGGATAGATAGATAGATTTAAACAGATAGATATATATTAGGCAGAGAGATAGATAGATATATCATGTAGGTAGATAGATAGATAGATGAATTTTACGTACGGTCTAATACGGCAGCCGCATGTGATATCCAACAAAAGTGAAAGGATTTGTTTTCTTTCAAAATTAAAATGTAACAAGTGAAATGATTCTTTTCAAAAGTGAAACATATTTTTTTTGGAAAAGTGAAATATATTATTTTTTAAAAAGTGAAATATATTTTTTTGAAAAGTGAAATATATTTTTTTGAAAAGTGAAATATATTTTTTTGAAAAGTGAAATATATTTTTTTTGAAAAGTGAAATATATTTTTTTGAAAAGTGAAATATGTATTTTTTTGAAAAGTGAAATATATTTTTTTGAAAAGTGAAATATATATTTTTTTGAAAAGTGAAATATATTTTTTTGAAAAGTGAAATATATTTTTTTGAAAAGTGAAATATATTTTTTTTGAAAAGTGAAATATATTTTTTGGAAAAGTGAAATATATTTTTTTTTGAAAAGTGAAATATATTTTTTTGAAAAGTGAAATATATTTTTTTGAAAAGTGAAATATATTTTTTTTGAAAAGTGAAATATATTTTTTTGAAAAGTGAAATATATTTTTTTTATAAAAGTGAAATATATTTTTTTGAAAAGTGAAATATAAATTTCTTTGAGTGAAATGGTTTAGTAGAAGAGAAACATATTTTTTTCAAGTGAAATATATATTTAATTGATTCCCTATAAGCGTGCCATATCTATGGGATCATTCAATTAGTTCAGGCAGCAGCATGTATTGTACAGCCATGAATACAGCTATATACTAGGGTCGTTAGTTCTCATTCATCCTTCCAATAGGGGCCCTTTTATTTGCCCCTGTTCTCTATTGACTGCCCCCTGAATGCCACCCTACCCCCTTTGTTGTGCTATCCTTCAAAGGACTTTCTCCCCATTCCAGAGATTAGTGTCAGTCCCTTTCACAATATCCAAACGGCTTTTCACAATGTAAAATTCATATGATTTTTATTTGAGAGAATAGTTTGCATTTTTTGTATTTTGGTATACAAAAGCAGCAACAAATTGTTTTTTAAGGACCCTTGATCTTGATTAAGCTCTTGTATTACTGGAAATTAGTAAAAAGTATGTTAAAACACTCCTTATCTTTTTCTTTTTTCCTTTTTCTTTTTCTCTAATGAAACTTGAGGGCAGAATTTAAAAATAAAACCTGGTGGGTGTTATATGAAAGTTGTCAGCACTGACTTAATTGTCAGTGCTGACAATTTCAGTGAAATCATTTGTTTTGATTGGCTGAAAGGCACTGGCCTCTGACTGTTACTATGGTAACTGTCGGAGAAAGACAACTTGTCAGTAATGACAACTTTCATGAAACGGTCCCTTTATAAACGTAATAACTTGTTTAAGGGAGAATTAAATAGAATTAAAAAAACATCTGATTAAATAGACTAGAAAGTTCAGTCTAATTGGAAGAGGCAAATTGGGCACATGGCGGGCCTTGCCCCAATGTTGGATTTTTGTTGATGTGCCACTACTTGTGATCTCAGGGAGACGGATGATTCCCCCATTGTAGATTTATTACAAGAGAATATCCTTTGTGCCAGCACGTGCAGTTTTGAAACGGCTTCTCTGCCATGCATGTCTTGCCCTCTGATATACATACCATGCAGAACAGAACATTCTGACTCCCGCTCAAAAAACGTTCTTGTATACATCTATTTTCAACGATGAAATGTACTCACACTTAAGTGGTACGAATTCCTTTTCCCTTTCATTTCTTCTGAAAGCGTCCCTCACAGCAGTTGTCCGGGCCCTTCTTGAATGGTCCTGAGACACGTACCGAACGGCTGACTCACCTTTCAAATCTTTCTCATGCTGACAAAGACTTACAAATGGGATGTAACTACTGCTTCTTTATTGAAACTGTGTCTTTTCGTCAAGAGTATGTTAAATATTGTTTAATCAGCAGTATTGTCACCCTGTTCTGCAGTCATTGATGTCAGTGATACCAGGATATTAGGTTATTGGTGATACTGACAGTGATCGCTGATCAGACTGTGAGACATTTGTCCTGGAATAATCTCAAATTTGAATAGGCCTACATAATGTACATGTACCTTATAAGGGGGGGGGGGAACTTGATAGCATTTGTAATTATAACAAAACATTTCTCATCAAAATTCAAAATGGCAAAAATCTTATCATTTGAAGATAAATAGGCTCTATTACTAGATTCTACAGGTCGCCATTTTTAAAGTACACCTCTTACAAGATATCTCTTTATATTTGAGGTATATCTACAGTGTATGTGTACTATTAAAGTAGGCCTTAGATTATTTGGTTCATCAACAGTTATTTTTCTAATCTATATTTTAGTTGTGCAATCAATATGTCCGTAAAGCTGCCCATCACTTGTTGCTCAATATTCAAACATTTCAAAGAACTGTCTGAAATTGATATCTACCATCAAAGTGATCATAACATAGGCCTATACATACATATTGGATTGAAAATGTTAAATTATATATTTTAACAGTGGACTGTTATTTAATAGACCTATCATGCTGAAATGAATCAAGGTTTGTTTGTAGGATTGGAACACGCAACCCTCTGAATGAAAAACAAGAGTCGAACCACAAGCGCTATAGGATACTTCCAGTTATTATCAATCTGTTGGGGATTTTGTTTTTAGGGATAAATTGAAGTCGGACTCTGATGTTGAAAGCTTGCTAACAAATTAACTGTAATATGCATAGTGGGTCAATACTGTAGCTACGCTTAAGTAGAAATGTAAATCAAAGCAAAGGCTTCTGGTAAGAATTGAATTCAACTTACATGTTATTCTATCTCTTCCTCAAGGAGGGGGAGGGGGGCAGTGAGGGACTCGAGTGTTTTGTTTAGTGTGTGGTGTACCAGTCTGCTGTTTATTATGCTTGATTTTCAAAGCAAACTTTAGTCTTTATTTGCATCTTGGCCTTAAAAATTTGCTGGAATGTATTGCTAATTTAGGGGCTTTGTTGCTTACAAGCACAGTACTTGAATGTACAGGGGGGGAGGGAAGAGGTTGGCTGCTGTGTGTAGTGAGAAAATGTGTCCCTGGGGACAAAAATCTGTCCCCAGAAGATCATTAGCGAATTGCGATATTTAAAAATAAATGAAGAAACAAAACAACCTATAGTGGAATTTTGAATAAGATGGTACTTGATGATTGGATATGCAAAAACTATTCAGTGCAGTAAGGAGTAACCACATTTTTTTTGTTGGGCAAAACAATTTCGGTGAGAAGGAGGTAAGTGAGTGTCCATCTTGTTTTTGCACTGTTGTTGGACCTCTGTGTTGTTATCTCCATGGCCTCACCAAGGGGGACCGTATTTATCCCACGTGTCGCCACTTTTCTTTGCACCAAGGTGATGAAGTTTGTGTATGGTAATAAGATGGAAGTGGAATTCGAGGTAGAGCGTGAAAGAAAGTGAGAGAGAGAGAGAGAGGAAGAGAAAGTAAGATGGAAGAATAAGAATGGAGAGATAAAGAGGCTTAAATATGTTACAAAATGCATCCATTATTCAAACACTTGAGACTTGAATTATATGACTCATCATAGGTTGTAATCAAGTATGGAAGGCCACGGGTGAATCTTCAGTATTCAGTGATACATTTGTATGTAAAAGATATGTATTCAGAAATAGAAAATCATGCTTAGTTAGCCCAAGGAGTTCCTTGGTTAGCCAGAAGTCCACTCCATCAATTATTGGTGAGCCCCATAATTTTTAGAATTTACTCTGCATCATTTTATTGGTACTGCAGTGAAATTAATTATGAAGACACAAGATTACATTTCTGAAAGACAAAAGATTATGCCATGAACTTTCAAACCCTAACCGATTATTCTGTCAATTACTACCAGTCATACTTTTTAAATAGAAAAAAAAAAAAATGGGATTTTTGCGCAAAAGATAAAAAGAGAAGAATAGAATTTGAATTTTAAGATCATTTTTGATTATGCATATATGTTAAAATGTTAACATTTTATAGACTACATCATTCGGGAAAACTGAGAAAGATGTACATGTAGTTAAAAATAGGGACACCACAAATAACATGTATAGATGTTTTAGAGCATCTCTTTTTTTAAATAGAATTATCGATAGGCCCTTTTTAAATTCACAAATCTGTGTGAAACGCAGTGATTTGAATGGATGAATGATTAGAGGTAGTAGTGCAAAAGGTCTTGAATGTTTTCATAAATCCTAATTAACATGTTTGTACAGCTTCAATGCCTAAGTCATTGAGCCAATAACTTACTCAATTGAAATCTCAATGATTCAGAGATATGGTTACCTCAAGTCGAACTTCAATTGCATTTTAAATATGGACGTTGCCTTGGTCGTATATTGGTCACCCTACGTTTTATTAATAGTGGATGGCACATCTTTTTTTCAAGCTCTAATTGTAAAACAGAAAAGGTCATGGACGTGACTTTTCCCAATATATTACTCATCTATTGTGTAGATGTAGACCTTCTGATACACGTAAACAGGAATCCATCAGGTGCTTGTCCATTTTGATACAATTCAGTAAAGCAACTGAATTTATATGAATTTTGGTGATCACTTTCTTTTCTCCAAGTCCAAGATCATATCATTGTTTGCTTGCATCTTGATTCTTGAAATACTTGATGTATCAACAATTACAAACTCTACAGTTATTGCCATACATGAGGATGTATTTCCCTTTCAAAATTTTGTTCATGCATAGAAGAATTAGGGGCAATCCTTGGGAGACAAGGGGGACTTGCCTCCTCCTCGAAATTTTAAATTTTGAACAGCAGCAGCATATTAGAGAGGGTCGTCTTGTCCCCCTTTAATAGAGGGTACAAAAATATGAAATCATGACTGAACGGGAATAGGAGTATATGTGGTTATGATTTGATATATGTTCTTTGTAAATTGGAGGAAGAAAAAGAGAAAATAAAAAAGGGATAATTATATAGAAGATGCTTCAATTCTTCATCTAATTATGAAATCTGCTGCATACAGTATGAAATTCATCAAATTTGTTATATAGTGAAAGAGTGCATGATATTACTATTCTAGACCACGACTTGAGGGAAATGGAACTTCAGAGCCAAAGGATGGTTATTGAATATTAATAATGCATTTGTCGTCTTAGTATGGCCAAAGCCTCCATATTCTCTGCTAAGTCATTAATATAATAGTCTTCATCCAAAAGATAGTCCATCACAGTCAGCTAATAATAGATACCTTTGCTCTTTTAAATGTCAAACATATTGCCTGTACTTTGGGCTTGCGTTTGAATTGTCATGTTTAGAATGAAGAATTTGAGAAGTGATTCGGAATAAAAGTTCAGACATTTCCTTGCCATATGGTTTCAGACCTGAGTGCAGCATGCTTTTATGTGCTTACTGTGTGCAGTTCATGCATGTACAGGTATGCAGAATGTATTATAATAAGTGCAGGCCCATATCATGATGGATATTGAATGTGCACTGAGCACAATGTTGATATGACATCTTAAATTCTATGATGCTTGGATGCTCATCTGTCATCTCCATCTGATTCAGTCATATAATATAATACAGTGTTGACTCAATCTTGCTTTACAACACAATGATTGAAGCAATGAGGAGCATTGACATATTAATATGACTGAGTGATATGTGGGCCATAGGTTTCCGAAGGCCTGTAGACATCATGTAATGTCGCAGGTAAGGTACCTTGTCAAAAGATTGTTGTACCCTGTTTTCTAGCAAAAACCCCGCTCTAAAGCCACTATAGCCTATAGGGCCGTCTGCACCAGCCCTAGTTTTCAAATTAGAGCGCTATTTCTGATCCGGCAAATTATCCCGATCTGAACAATCTCAAGATTATTTGTAATGGAGACGCAATTATCGTTCTAGTTCGCAGGATTAATCTCGAGATTGCAATCCCAAGTCAACTTGGGATTATTTGCAAAATAGCTCACTGATTTAATAATTATCCCGCTAATTCGCAGGTACAGATGCACTTGGGATTATTTATTCACGGCGCCAGACCATAGTGCATCGATGCCTCGCTCGAGCAGGAATCGCTCTTCTTGCGATGATGGAGACGGGGTTTCTTGAATCTCAAGATTAATTGCGAAGAAGGCCGATCGGGCTAAAATCTCGAGATTGAGCAAACTAGGGCTGGTGCAGCACCGCCTTGTGTCATAGTGGCTTTGCTGCATTCCCAGGAATCCCTATTGCTTTGTCTATGATGAGGTGTAAGAATTGGTAATGAAAGGCTGCTGGCGGGATTCCTGCAGGAAAGACATAGCTCTGACTGTTGACAAGGTACCCATAAATCCAGTCATTTATATATCAAAGGTACTAACTCTAAATTTCAAGGATTTGATATCAATCCAGATTATCTGAAGTAGACAGTACAAGATCTACTGGTTCACTCTAATGTATAATTCCCATCATTTGTCAGATGATTATCCAGGTAACTTTGAATTCTAATCTTTTGGGGTGATAGAAATCTGTTCAATGAGGCAAGATTCAACTTGGAAGATGTAAGTAACACACATTTGCATACTCTGGTCTGAAAAAGTGCTTCGACTTTGGCATTGTTTAACCAGAGAATTAATTGAAGGTTGATTTGAGCAGAATCTCTTGTATGGTATATCAGATGTTCTAGATCGCATGCAAAATGCAAGTGGAAAATCATGTCTGAGGTATATATGTGCACTCTACAATGCACAATGAAGTTGTCTCCCACCCCAATCTATCCCGGTCACATGACTTCACCGCCAAGCCAAAGCCAGAATCCTTTCGCTTGACCTATGTAAAGCACATTCAGCATGGTCTGTCATTAGCACATCATTGACCCGCTGCTTTCATCCTGGTGTGAACCGGAGAGGGGGGTATCGGATTCTCCGTAGCCTTGTCGTAATCTCCACCCTGTTGTCAGTCATCTCATTAGGTGCGTAGAGGGGCCGCGAGATGCGGCCGGCTTACGTCCCATCGTACAACCTTTAGGGGAAAGGTCAGACCTAAATAACTAGAGGGACCGTGATGGTGAATAGTAATGCACTACCCATCAACAAGTGTGCAGAATCAATGTATTTATGATCAATGCTTGTTAGATCCTCCTCATCTCATCTTGGGGAATATTCAACACATGCATATTTCTTCTCGTATCTACCTTCTCAGTGTAGGCCTACGCATCCATTGCATTTACTTTGTACAGTCACATATTTTATCATATTTTCCGAGACACCACTTCCTAAAAGCTTTTTAATCATATTGGAATCATTTAGTTTTAATAATATTCTTTATCTCACAGTTTTTTTATCCTCTTGTCCTCAATCTGTCTACTTGGACTATTTCATGCTCTTTGATTTGTAATAGAAGAAAGCATGTTTTGGTCAAAAAAAGGCTAAATCTGTGATTTTTTTTTTTGGGGGGGAGGGAATATAGACCTTCATTTCCTTGTCTCTCTTTTCCATGGTATATTTCAACCTAAATATTTGTTAAAGTTTGTGCTGTTTATCTTGAATATAATATTGAATATTCTGTAATATTGAAAACACAGATTAGGTTTATATCCAGGGCACTGTATAATGTATGTTTGTTTTTTTAATCATCTTCCTCATTCTATCCTGTGAAAATTTTAAAATATTTAATTTTAGGGCCTTACTTTTTTATATTGTTCATGTTACATTATTTCAGTAATCGAGTTACAACTTACATGTACTCATAACATTTTTCTAATGATCAAATTCTTCTATCATACCAGTTGTCTTGAGTTTCTATTTTAATTAACCTGTAATTAGAACTCTCACGGTTTCCTTGTCAAACACCTCGGTAAATTGGCAACCTCTCTTCTTTGCGTGTGAGAGAGTTTGCTCTTCATAAGTGGCTGTTGCTTCCGTCTCTTTACGCCACTTTGATATGAAACCTATTAAAACTCAAGTGTCTTTCAAATTTACCCACCATCCATTGCAGACCTTAAGTTGATGCTGTCAACCAATGTTGATTCTCCAGTCCACTCGGTCAATAACACACAATGTGATTATATTACCCCTGTCAAGCCAGAAAAATCTCATCATTTTCAGACGTAATATTGTTTTCATATTACTTTTATTAAGTTGAATTGAGTCTGTAATTAGTTGTTTAAAGCCAGTTTAAAGCTTTGTTATAGAGTTGATATTGTGAATGGTATTGAAATATCATCCAACTTTTCAATGATGTTAATCTTTAATTCATTTATTACTAGTATTTGACTAAGAATTTTTCGGATATTTAGCACCCTATCTTGGTATGGTAAAGGATGTATGTAACTTGGTATTTGTGTGTTTTTATAGATTTTGTGTTTAAGATGCTCTTTTATTGCATGATTGATGAGACATTAGCTTGATATGATACAATTATTACCTATGAAGTACATCAATGATGAATGGTTGTCATAACAAAAGTGAATTCATGAGTTTTCATTTACTAGTCTAAAGGTGCAGACTCTTTTTTCAAAATGATGCTGCAATGTTACATCGGTAGTTGACTATGGCTACTAAGATACACAAGGCCTCATAGATGCAGATTGACATCATACAAATTGACTGGAGCCCGTTTCATAAAGCTGTTCGTAAGTTACGAATGACTTTATGCACGACTGGTGACCCTTTCTTGTGCTGTATGATATATCCCTGTGTAACTGACTTGTGTGTAAGAACATGAAACACCACCCAGTGCTGTCATGTATTATAATATCACACTGGTCTAGTTATATTGCCACTGATAGTGACAGGCAAGGGGTGGTTCATGGGGGGTAATTGCACTGTTCCTTGATGCAAGACTACCTCTCTGGGATGATATAAAACAGCTGACCATTCCCCATCAACAAGTCATCACCAACAATCTTTGTCTGACCTTACTGATGAGAGGTCATGCAGAGGTCACTTAAGGTCACCTCCACCTTCACTGCACTGTACTCTTGAGGACCCAGGCTGATACTGATATGTAGTCTTATTGCACAGACTCTAATGTTGATAACGACCAAAATCTTTGAATCAAGTCCATCTTTGTGCCGTTTCAGTTTCTGGGGTAACCAGAAGCATAGCTTTATGTTTATATTAGAACTAGATTAGTCTCATATCTCTCTGCAGTCATTGTTTCATTTTTGCAATTTCAAGCATACTAGGCCTAGGTTCTACAGCCATCCTTGAAACTGGTCTGGTATGGACAGGACTGGGAGAGATTATAAGTGCCCCTGAATTTATGATTTGTGGTGGAAATCATTACAGAATTGAATAGCCTCCATGGGATTCTGGTATGTGCAGGAAGGCACCAGTACAGTGAGATAACGTTTTTGGGTCAAGAATATAGAGACTCTTTGAAATTAGCTTCTTGAGATTGAACTTTATCAAATTGAACGTGCATGTATAGGCTAAAACTCATGAGAGCAAAATGTAGATTGGGGTGGGAGGTGGAGGGGAGGGGGATGTGCCCCTTTTGTTATTAAAAGTTGTACTCTTACCTGTGAATGAGATGATCCTTGGTGACGATTAAGTGTTTTTTGCAGTTCATATTCTTCTCTCCATAACTACATGTAAGTCAAAATCCTGGATCTACAGCTGAGTGATATCAAAGATTTCAATTATGATTTGGATTTGGAAATCTTTATGTACTTGATCAGGATGAAATCTCATTTTTTTTTCAGAAATTGTTCAAACTAAACAGTTTTTCATATTTTTCTGCTTAATTGTCCTATTATGTTCAGTGTCATCTCGCTTTCAACCTCCATGTTTTCCTCCATCTGGATCCCTTCACACCAATGTCCTGTATACACACCCAATAAAATCCCAGTATATTTTGACTGCATCCACCCGCCTAACCCCAGCAGTGTACCTGTGAAGTCTTACCTTGTTTTCACTCAAAGTCTGTCAACATCTCCATTACCAGTAATCTTTATAAATCATCTTTGGAAGGGTTCAATTTTCATTCTATTTTCATGGCTAAGTCTTGCATCAGTGTAGGCGTAAGCTGTGCCAATGGAATGGTAATTTGGAAGAAGCCAGCAGTCTCAAAGGGCAAAGTAATTCATGCTTACCTGTAGGCCTATGTGTAGTCAACAATACCAATCATGTATAGTTTTTCGGTAAATCACATGTCTACCCTATATTTTGAAAATTTGTCATCAACAAAAAATATATTAGAAATCACTGATATATCCAATCACAATCGGTTGAAGGTGAGTTCTTAATTGACTTATGACATCGTATTATGAGGTTAGGATTAGAGGAATGAAATCAGGCTTCCTTTTTCAGCTTCTTTTATCTTACGTGGTAATGGTATACAATCAAGTGAAATAGAAAGCAATTGAGGAGTTGACAACTAAATACATGTTCATGTCTGCCTCCCTGACTACTTGTATACACCTGTTCTTATAAGTGCATATTGCGTGCATCGCAGAAAGCATGCATCATTACATTGAAGTAGGCACACAGTTGTAACTGGAAGCGCAAACATCCACTATGGCAGTAGAAAATCGAACCCTTTCTATTCACCGCACCATGGATTCCAACATCACAAATGTCTCATAATTACATCCTCTACCTTCATACCAGCATCCCTGTGTAAACCACAATGAATTACATGTAGTCTTACTTCAATACCTATCTCATGTTTTATTTGTTGCTTTTGTTGTAAGTTCAGACAGTTATGCATAAATTTAGTCACTTGCTCGTCAGATTTGGTCCATCTTCTTCCGTTACTTTCCTAGTACATAAGGTTGTTTGAGGGATGATGTTTTCATGTTTAAAGGTCAAGTCCACCTCAGACAAAATAATGTTGATTTGAATAAATAGAGAAAAATCAAACTAGCATAATGCTGAAAATTTCATCTAAATCGGATGTAAAATAAGGAAGTTACAACATTTTAAAGTTTCGCTTATTTTTCACAAAACAGTTATATGCACAACTCAATGACATGCAAATGAGGGAGTCGATGATGTCCCTCACTCACTATTTCTTTTGTTTTTTTATTGTTTGAAATATAGAATATTTTAATTTTTACAGATTTGACAAGAAGGACCAACTTGACTGAACCATAAAGTGTTAAGGCGATGACAATTCCACGTGTTCGGGGAGGAATGAAACTTTGTTTCAAGGACAATGAGGAGAAAATGGGAATAAATCATATTTCATATAATGAAATACAAAAGAAATAGTGAGTGAGTGATGTCATCAGTCCCCTCATTTGCATACTGACCAGGATGTGCATAGAACTGTTTTGTGAAATTAAGCGAAACTTTAAAATGTCATAACTTTCTTATTTTACATCCGATTTTGATGAAATTTTCAATGTTATGGTCATTGAATTATTCTCTTTTTATTAAAATCAACTTTTCGTTGGGGTGGACTTGTCCTTTAAGTATGTCTTGATAGGAATAGAAATTTAGTAGATAATTAGTCAAACATAGATTTAATTTTCTTTTATTGACTTTGGAAATCCTTGTAGTTTTCGACTGTGTTCCACTTCACATTTTCCCCTTGATGCATTTTGATGTGAATAATTTCACTATTATATAATAATGAAAATAATAAATAATAATGTGACTTATAAAGCGCCAAATCCACTCTGTAGAGTGCTCAAGGCGCATAAAGAGCTAAGAGTTAAATACAAACGTTTTTAGAAGATTTTTGAAAGTCTCACAGAGGTACATTTTTTATGTCTAATAAACAATGTAGGGGTCCATTCCTCATCTGATGAGGCCATCCCTTATCTGATGTTTGTTCTTTTATTCATTTTTGAATGGCCTATAAGTTAAATATGAATGTGAAAGATCAGTGAAGATTCACATGTTTCAGGACCCATCTATCATTATAATCTAGACCAGTAAAACTGATATTGATTTTTATCCTTTTCTCTCGGCATTAATCTCTGCTTTTGGTTTGTCTTTTATTATTCCTCTCACTCACTTTGTAAAGTTACAAAGCAAACAGCGCCCTGTAACATAAAGCATATTGATTGATCGTAGCGATGATATTTACAATCGATCCTATACACCAATCAATGCAATCAATCATAGAAATCAGCTTTATGATCGATTAATAAGATTAATGATGCAGGGTCCTGATTGATTAATCGTTTGGAGATAATGTGATAGCTTTCACACTTTGACAGGTTTACCACAATGGGCAGGAGCCCCATGAGTTTTATCAATGAGGTCATGGGAAAAAGATGGCTTAGGTGGACACCAAAAATGAAATATATGAGAAGAAAAAAAAACGAGATCACTCGGTGGTTGTAAGTCATGCTGAGCACATAGACAGGGAAAGAGAAACAGAGAGAGAGAGAGAGGGGGGGGGGGATGAGAGAGAAAGAAGGGAATGGGGGGGGGGGGGAATTGGTGAGAGAAGAAAAGGAAATCTCAAAGAGATTGATAAAAACAGTGCCCATCGTAGAAAGTGAAAAATTAGCACAGAGACAATTATTTTGCAACCATATTGATGTCAAGAATTTTGATAGGTGACAAGTGTAGACCTGCATAACAAGATTTTGCAATTTGTAGAATTTTTCATAATTCTTAAAATGCAACACTTTTTTTTTGGGGGGGGGGGTAGTTCCTATGTCTTGATTATGAAAGAAATAATGTGTTTATATGGATCATTCGTCATGGCAGCCAGCACTTTGTAACCCCCATTCCTAATCACCCCCAGACATTCATTGAATTAAGAACATATCATTTATCATCTTCCCTAGTAGGTCCATGCCTCAATGGACCGCTTAACGATTGTCATTGAACGTAGATAATGAGGAAATTCCAATGCACCGTCTTGCGACACAGACGTGCGAATTCTGGCACACAACACTTCCTAAGCAAGCACTCAAACTCTCAGTTGAATTTACTTTTCGGAGGTCAAAAAGTGAGGGGTCTGTCAATTTTCATTCTTTTTTGTTTCTCTGTCCTTCTGTTAGTGGTATAAATTCTCCTCTATTTAGAACAGCCATGGGGGAATTTACTCAAAAAGGTTTGGCGGTGTTACAACATTGTGATTTTGTAAAAGGCTGTGTGACCCTTACCAGGAGAGCTCACTGGTTGAGAAGAAAAGGCAGACTACAAAATATAATTTCTCTTTAAGTCTATCCATACTCTGGTATTGTGACAGAATAAAGTTTGTTGAATATCACCACAACTAAGAATCAGTGTTGTATCAAGTCAAGTGTCAAAATAATTAAAAGTCATTTCCCGAAATCCAGAATTTTAAGTTAAATAAAACAAGTATCTTCAATCTGTGTCATCTAAACAATATATTGATGCATGGACCTACTACTCTGACGTGATTGAATAAACTTTTTGAGATTATTAAATATGGAAGTGCAAACTAATTTGCATAAATTATACTCTTCCTTCCCCCACCCCTTATCCAGTTTGCATTTTTTAATCAATATCATAAAGATGTGAATGATGAAATTTATGTTGTCATGGAGACTGAGTTTGAACGGACAGTTTAGAAAGACTGAAACTTGTCATTGGTTCCAGAGAAAATAATATTTCAATAAATGTCATCAAAACAATTCATATGGGACTAAGGGGTTGAAGTCTATCCAGCTTATTGAGAGATTTTGTGGCCGTCTTCAGCCTGCTTTCTTTCAAGTCTTCTAGTTTCAACTTTTAAAATATGCCAAAACTTCCCCCAGGCAGACTGATGGAGTATAATATTACTTGGTAGAACTTGGTGAATAACTGTTTAACGATTATCATATTTGGTTTAATGCACTTCTACAATATGGGCCTACATTACATGACGTGACAGAGGCCTACTAGCAGTGCTATCAATGCAAGCAGTACTCACTGTAGTACAGATGGGGTGGGGGCTTTGGGGGCTTCATGACCAAGAAAAAAAAAAGAAAAGGAAAGAGAGAAGGGTGGAATATGATATTATTTTCTGAATACTATGATGGCAAATCTATTACAAAATTGGATTTTGCAACAAAAAATGTCAAAATATTTTCTCGCTTGCTTTGTTTTCTTGCAACTTTATAGTAATTATACAAATTTTGCCTGTCACACCATATCTGGCCCTTCAAGATTATTGGCTTAATATAGAAATTCAAGTATACTGCATCTACTTCTAGTAATATTGTCTCTAGGCCTATATAAAGCAGCATACCTATCATATCCTAATGCAATATGTATTCTGAGAAATTATGTCAGGAGCAATCGTCTCGGGGGGTAAATGTTTGATCAAAGAAAAAGTAAGCCTTTACTTCACACTTGACTCGAGCATGAGCATGCTCAAACCATGATCAAACAAGTCGGCTTACCTCAATGCAAATTGGAAAAGAAGGGAACCAAATTTGCTCAACATTCGCAAGTGGAGAAAAAGAAATTGATAAATGGTGCAATGCAAACATTGATGAACACCATTCTACCTTTCCATTTGTCTGATTCTTTCTTGCTCCACTTGCCTTTGTCTGCTTACTAGGGAATTCTTTTTGTTGAGGGCCAGTTTCCTGCATAGCTGGTGCGGTAGGGTTCCCTTTCAGCACCTATCGCAGGTGTGAGAGGGGTTGAACAGGTGTCAAATCTGACCTGTATTTCTCAAGAATAAACCCTAAATTTCTAACCCTTCTCTGTCTGTTATTTATACGCTTGGCTGGACTTTTTTTTTGTGGGGGGGGGGGGACTTACTCTACAACTAAGTAAGATTTACATTTCCTATAGGCTTTACATGTACATACGTTTCTAAATTCAGTCAGAAATGAACTTTCTATACTTTCAAAAGTGTGTAATGTAATTGAAAAAGTGCATGAAATTTTGCAATCTTTTGTCCCTTTTAAGGTGTTACTTTCATAAACGTGGTATATAGGCCTGTACGTGTAGTTCTTTCTCAAGTTAGTTTCAGATTCATGTCTCTACTTGTCGTGGTATTATTGAGGCATCTATTCTGAGTAAAATATAGTCTTCCCTCTTCCGTCAAATTGCATCATCAAAGTAAACACATTACTTAGATCTTTATTCTTCAAGAGATTATTGTTTGCAAAGATTCTTGTATTTGTCTTTTTTCTGTCTTTGTCTCTTTCTCTTGCTTTATTTTTTTACTATTCCGTATCAGCACGCCCTCTTGAGACGAGTAAGAGAGAGGTGCTCTCCAAGTTCAGCCAACAGCATGATGAATAATGAAATGCAGTGTCTCCGATTCCTGGGTTTTTAAGAAATTTAACAGGGAATCGACTCAAATTACATACAGCATCTTCAAAATCATGAATATTATTGCATCCCATTGGATTATATTTCATCATTTAACGCTTGATTTTCTCTCGAAATAACAGGTTTTACTTTAGTCACCGTCTAAATATTGGCATTCTGGGTAATTGGAGTTCGGCTGGGTATGTGTCAAATGTTGCACATTCTGCAGATGCAAATCTGGATACCAGCATCCGGAAGATGTTTTTGGTTGCTAGGGGCGACAGAAATGCAATGTTGGACTCTAAGAAGGGAATCCGTCACCATGTTCTGGTGTCATGTATACTCAATTGATCCGTAAATGGGGAAATGTCAACCAAGCGAGCCTAGTCTGTGTGTTTAATTTCAAAAAGACAATATGCATTTGACATCCATGCATAGAGACATGAGGGATAAGACATTGTTATGAGGACATGATGAAATTTAAAACTAGGCAAGGGAGGCAACCATTGTTATGAAAACCTTTATTATTATTACTATTTCACATTCATGCAATCAGCAGTATCAGATCATGCAGTGTCTTTAATTAGTGGTCCCTCTTCATATTTCGTTTACTGGAATTAATTCCCTTTTATTGCTTGACTGTTTAGTGAAACTCTTCTAAGAAAACTATATTCAGGTGTCTGTAGGCCTTATTAAGGTCACGAATCGAATTGGTTTGTTTCGCAGACAACGGTATTGATTTCCCTGTGGGTGGGTTTGGTTACTGAGCTGTTACTGTTTATTAATTCGAAGAATCGCTATGTTGTACCGAGAGTGAAGTTTGGGTTGTTGGAGTGAGATGAAGGAAGATTGGGTAGTGAGAAGATTGGACTACTGATTGTTATCTTTATTTCTTGAGTCCACCATTATTTGGTGGGAAAACCCAAGAATCCAGTAAAACATTTGTATAAAAAGCTACAGGTATGTTCAGTATAAAAAAATGATAACATGTACATTGAATATTAGGACAATTCTTATTCCTCCTGTACATTACTGAGGGATTGCCGAAAATCATCCACAATTTTACACAATGAGGTCTAACCAGGGAAGTAGTCCTGAGTTCCTTGGTGTAACGTTCTAGTTTCTTATTTGTCTATGTGCACTATTACAGGTAGAAACACTCATTGTGTATATCACTGTACTTCTCCCTTCCATTTTGAGTGAAACAGCTAATGCACTCATCTCTCTCAAAATCTAATTAACCTTTATTTTAGAATTAATTATTCAGAAGCATCGCTAATAACTGGCTTGTCGATCCCAATTTGGAAAAAGCTGTCGCAATTGTAGCAGTTATTACATGTAGGCGTGCGTGTAGCTATTTTGTAGCGTCTTTCATTTCCCTTGAATTACAACATGTCCTGTCATTGTTTTATGTAACTACAGACCTACATGTATAAGGAGGTGATAATTGTTTTCATATGCTGAAACCTGTTGCTTATTTGCTAATCTCTTAGAAAAGGAATACATTGTCTGTGTCCAGTTTAGTTTCAAAGTAATGGTCATGCATGTGACCATCTGTTTGGAAAGCCAGAGCATACATGTACATATTCTTTGTTAAATTCTTAAATTATCAAAGTATAAAATGAGGCAAAACTAGAAAATATGTATTTTTTTATATTTAAAATGAATAATGAGAGCTAAAATGAAGCAAATATGAATCTTTCAGATATTGGTTCTATGATCATTAAAATGATTTGTGAAGTGTACTGAGCCATAAATTGTGGGGTTTCAAATAAAGACCACCCTGCTATTTAGTATAAGGTCATTCTTTATTCCAAATAATGAAAATAAGAACAAATTGGAAGTGGAATAATTGATGATATTTCCGAGACATAAATTTGTATGATTTATTGTCCATTTCTAGACTATAAAGATGGTAAGTAATTTGAGAGTACTGATAATATGACTCTGTCCTTGGATGTGGAATGAATGGTACTTCTTAAATAGAACTGACAAGAGTGGTCAAAATTAATTTCTGACCAAATTTTATTGGTCTTAGTGGAATGTCAACTGAAAGTTAAAGAGGCCTTGGCTGGCATACAAGGTATGATTCACTCTTTAACAGGTGTCATGACTAAATTCAAGTTTTTTCATGTTCAGAACTATATTTAAAACCATGAGCCAGAAAGCTTTGTACCGTTTCTAACCAGAGTTGGCAAGCTCTGGTGGAGCTGCGCCACCCTTTTATCCCAAATTCTTAATTAAAAATGTTTTACAACTTCTAAATTTTGGCCAGAGATTTTCTGATCAAAAATTAATTTTGCAACATGTAACTATTTTTGTCTCACCTGCATAGCAGAGTGAGACTATAGGCGCCGCTTTTCCGACGGCGACGGCGGCGGCGGCGGCGGCGGCGGCGACGGCGGCGTCAACACCAAATCTTAACCTGAGGTTAAGTTTTTGAAATGACAGCATAACTTAGAAAGTATATGGACCTAGTTCATGAAACTTGGCCATAAGGTTAATCAAGTATTACTGAACATCCTGCCTGAGTTTCATGTCACATGACCAAGGTCAAAGGTCATTTAGGGTCAATGAACTTAGACCATGTTGGGGGAATCAACATCAAAATCTTAACCTAAGGTTAAGTTTTTGAAATGTCATCATAACTTAGAAAATATATGGACCTAGTTCATGAAACTTATACATAAGGTTAATCAAGTATCACTGAACATCCTGCATGAGTTTCACATCACATGACCAAGGTCAAAGGTCATTTAGGGTCAATGAACTTTGGCCGAATTGGGGGTATCTGTTGAATTACCATCATAACTTTGAAAGTTTATGGATCTGATTCATGAAACTTGGACATAATAGTAATCAAGTATTACTGAACATCCTGTGCAAGTTTCAGGTTACATGATCAAGGTCAAAGGTCATTTAGGGTCAATGAACTTTGGCCAAATTGGGGTATTTGTTGAATTACAGCCATAAATTTGAAAGTGTGTTGGTCTAGTTCATAAAACTTGGACATAATAGTAATCAAGTATCACTGAACATCCTGTGCGAGTTTCAGGTCACATGATCAAGGTCAAAGGTCATGTAAGGTCAAAGAACTTTGGCCACGTTGGGGGTATTTGTTGAATTGCCATCATATCTCTATAAGTGTATTGGTCTAGTTCATAAAACATGGAAATAAGAGTAACCAAGTATCACTGAACATCTTGTGCGAGTTATAGTAGTTTTCAAAATCAGCACTGCTGCTATATTGAATCGCGTGATGCAGGTGAGACGGCCAGAGGCATTCCACTTGTTTTGCTAAGGATACAGTATAAATCAGAGAAATATCTTCGGAAGCTAAAGAACAGAACCTAACAGAACCAAAGCCCAGTATACTTATTAGTGCTCGATACTAATAAACCTTTTTCATGTTCAATAGTTAATGTTTTTTTTGCAATAATGAGAAAACCCATGTTATTCAAAGTCATTTGTTTGCATTCTGACAATGCCAGAATCGGGGACTAAAGAATTCTAGGCTAATAAAGTCTTGTCAGTAGAAACAACTTTCTGCTCATGACATATAATCTCTTTGAAATTATTGTCCATTATGGATCTCGGTTTATATGAAATAGGATAATGATGCATTAGAATGTATTTATTGCATACATCGCTACAAGATCAAAGGCTTTGATTCTATACAACTCGACTTTAATTTATCTCTCGATGAAAACGCTATTCAACTAGGCACCATGAGGGGAGGGTAGCCACAATAGAACCCCCACAAAAGAATATTATCTGTTTGTTTTGTCTGGTCAAACAAAAGGTAATTTATGATGTGCATTAAAAGCTTTGGATTTGAGCTAGATCAAAAACTTTTGTGAGGAGAGATTGTTGTATCAGAATCGATTCTGAATCCTTTGAATTCCGTACTGACACATCTGACCTTCACTGAGATCTTCACTATGATATAGATGCTCATATATTGTCAAAGTTTAGACATCTGAGCCTAATATTTACTTCACAAACTTTCTTTTCGTAAAAAAAATTGTCTTGGACTAAGGAATCACAGTGTGTTCATACTTCATGCATTTCTTAAAACATGTTAAAATGCATTTTGTTTATTTTTTTTCAAATTAAATTCTATTGTTACTACATGTAGTTGCTACCCTCGGAATTGAATGACATTGAATGACATTGATGAAGACAAGATGGGTGTGCATTAAGGAAGTATGTGATTTTTAAAATGATATAGGGGTGTTGTCGTACCATGTCGTGTGTTGTGGAGTGATAACTCCATATTATGAATAACTTGAAGACGTCATTTTGGTGTTGGTGTTGATTGTATGAATTAGTCTGCCTACCCTTGCGCCAATACATATTCTGTTTATAAAAATAGAACAATCAGATTATTAGTAGCTCAACACTATATATGTACATATGCATTTGATTAAACTCATGCTAATCAATCATTATTTCTTTCTCTTTTTTTTCTTCAGGTGATGATTTAAGAGTATGTCCGTCAGGGTACACGTGTTGTACAGTCAATATGGAGAGTGTTCTAACGCAGACAAGTAGCGCAGAATTTGAAAACATCGTTTACGACAAGAGCAGTTTACTCAGAGATTATTTCATTAGAAGGACAGAAAGATATGATAGTAAGTACAAAAAGGTTTTTTTCTTACTTTTGATTTTTTTTTACATTTTCTGTTAGAGGAGCTCCAAAAAAATAATGCACTTCAGTTATTTTTTATTGAATATGTGACGATATCGCTAAACTGGAATCTAACATACCATTAAAAAGGAAAAAAAATGTGTTTTTTTCTTTCAGGTTAGCATGAGGACTGCTCTATACTAATCATGCGTTCTTGATGTTCAGTTTATAGGGCTACATGAATAGAATTCTCTGATTCCATGATTGTTTTGATATATTCAGGTGTTGGTCCATCATATGCTAGGTTGTACCTACTCAGATTGGTTCCACATAGCGATAGCAATTCTCTTTCTACCTGGTCACTATTTATTTATTTTTTATATAGCCACATAAAAAAAAACCTCCCCCAAAAAAATAATATTGTAATTTGACAAGTGCATTCAGGGGTAAATATAGCTTTTCATAGTGTGTGTTCAATGTCTGTTTCCAAATTTAAACGGCAACATGGATCATTATTGAAAACGTGATTACAAAACGTAGATATTATGAGAAACAAAGGGTGTCTTCAGTGTCCTCTATTCCCGGTCGTAAAAGTAAACATCTTTCAAATCACGATGCGGAGGAAAATTTAAATGTCGAAAATAAGATGCATTTGTAAACACGATCAGCTCAAATTTACAACCTTGAGCATCGCGAATGCGACATGGAACACAATTGCGGTTCGATAAAGGAAACCTTTTCCTAAAATACAAAGCAAGAGAAATCTTGGAAATATAGCGGAAACCCTGCATCTCTGGCCTAAGTAACCTTGCAAGGTGGGCAATCAATTGCCTGGTGAACATTCTCTCTTCCGTACATGACTCCTACATACAGTGGTCGAGGATGTGCATCCTTTTCAAACAAATTATATCATATATTGACCTTTTGCTTTCAATATGACAGTAATCTTTCAATTTGACTTCCTTCTCTGAGTTTGAGTTTCTCCTTGTTTATAGTACAGTGACCGAAGACAGTCCTGTCGGAGAATCGCTTGATTTGTATTCTCCATTTCAAATGGATTAAAGCCATTATTAAAAGGCTTTGCTGGTCCCATGTATAAACAATGATGTTTGTTAAAGTGAATGTTATAGGGTTTCATTGGTCTGTGTCTCATAATTGTTTGTGTGGATATGTCAAGGCTGTCCCCTGTATGGATATTAGATGTATGATTTAGATGTTGTGATAGGTAATCATTGTTTATAGATTAAAACGATTTGTGTTGGCAAAACTTGGCAAGTGCCACTGGATTGTTTCAAACAAATTATGGAACGGAGGGT
Source organism: Lytechinus pictus (assembly GCF_037042905.1). Taxonomy (NCBI): domain Eukaryota; kingdom Metazoa; phylum Echinodermata; class Echinoidea; order Temnopleuroida; family Toxopneustidae; genus Lytechinus; species Lytechinus pictus. The sequence continues at coordinate 24,271,470 of NC_087260.1, forward strand.
TGGAGATATTATTTAAATTTGGTAGAAACATTGTAGGGCGGGGGTAAGGTTTCGGAATTGAAGGGAATGAATTCTAATTCCTATAAGAATTATGAAAAATTATCAGAGTGTGGCAAAAGGAGGGTAGTATAATTGTCAATGAAATATAACCAAGAATATTTGAAAAAAAGTAATGATTCCTAAAGATTTCGTTTAAGGGGGGGGGGGGCTTTATTTATTACGGTACATTGTTTTTCTCTATTGGATGACCTTTTCCTCCAAAGATCTTTGACAGGTGTATCATGATTTCAAAATTTGGACCAAGTGAATAAGTAGCCATATTATTGGTTACCCTTTTCTGCCAAAATGACTCCTGGATTGGGTAGGTCCACCAAGTTCAATCTCTCTTCCTCTTTTTGACCACACTCTGTAAATGGACTGCAATCTGGTAACTATAGGGATACTGTCCTCTGTCCGTCTCCTGAGTGCCCTTTTTTGATCCAGTTTGGTGTCCAATGCTATCTGACCTAGATGGTCACCTTACCCGGGTCAGAGTGAAAGAGATCCACATCTTCCTGTGATTTCTTTGAGATGCCTCCATTTTCTCCTCTTCCGCATTTGGATTGGAACTTGAAAGGATAGTGGGACTCTGAAATGGTGGACCTACTTCATGCAGATCAGGTTACAGGTGTCTTGAGCAGAGGTTTTGTTCCAGGATTCAGAAACATAAATGTCTGATGACACCCCCAACCGTCCAGAAAAATAATGATTAATCAAAAAATGAAAATTCGATCAGAAAAAAAATAGATTAGAATGAAGTCATTGTTATAATAGATAAATGACTAAATTTTCTGGAATAATTTAGATTCAAGTCAGAGAGTAATAAAAAGGAAATCTTAGAGGATCATATTCATAGGATAAAGTGAATATGTCCTGGGGAGTGTTTTTTGAAGATTTTTGTGGGTGATTTTCACTGATGGGTGTTATAAGCTACTGAAAATCCTTGCATCTGATTGGCTGAGAGCAAATGAGATAGTGAAAATTACTGACAGACCTCTTCATGAAAGGCTCCCCAGATCACTGGCTTCACTGCAACACCCAAGATATCTCTTTTGTGATTTTTAAAAACTCTTTTGAGGAATTGCAGTCCACGTGAAGCATGATATTGGTTTTGGTTTGGACTTTGTGGCTGAAGAAAGACAGATAATTTCTCAACACTGACAATAGAAAGGGAAAATAAACTGGAAATGGAATCATGGTTTGGAAGAGCATTGCCCTTTGACCTTGGCTGGTTGCAATAATCATCAAATAACCTTACATTGATCAGTTTGACATCTGAACGTTTCCTGGATAGGAGCCATGTTCATACTCCAATTTGATGGGTATCAGATGAAATTCTTTTTTTAAAGTGAACTTTCATTCATTTAGCATACAACAGAGATAATGGGTTCAATACAGTCTTTGACTTAACAGAAGTAGCAAAGAAATATATTTTAGGGATATATGCAAACAAAATTTTCCTGTTAGTTTATAATTGTATTATTTGAGAATATGGCTCTTTTGAACTGAGCTTCACCCCTTACTTTGGCCTTGAGATTGGAGAGAGGGGGGGGGGGGGTAGGGGCACTTGATCCCCAAAAGTTCCATGACCAAGAAAATAAAAGAAAAAGTAGAAAAGGAAAGAGAAAGAAAATGAAAATTTTCATGTTAATTTATTATGATATTTTTTTTATTTTATGTAAAAATTTATCCAAGCTTAAAGGAGAATGAAACCCTTGAAACCAGCTGAATCCATATCAAAGAGAAAAATCAAAGAAACATATTGTTGAAAGTTTGAAGATTGAATGAATAATAAGAAAGTTATAAGCATTTGAATATTGAGATCACTAATGCCATGTAGATCCTCCTATTGGCAATGCGACCAAGATCTGTGATGTCACACACGTACAACTCCCTCATTACTTTAGTACTTTTTTCACTTATATTCTCACTTTTATAGAGTCTATCACAAGGTGAGGTGTTCTCTTTATGAGAGGACAAGTACAGAGGTTTCACAACATTATATCATTGATGAATCGTTTGTCATATGATTAGAATGAGCAAAAAGAGATGTTTTGGGGTATATTTTCAGTGTCCAAAAGGGGAGAGTTGTTCATCAGTGACATCATAGATCTTGGTCGCATTGCCAATGGGAGGATCTCCATAGCATTAGTGATCTCGACATTCAAATGCTCATAACTCTTCTATTGCTAGTCCTATTTTACTCAAACTTTTGTTGATCTTATTTTTTATTTTTCTGCTTTCACAAAAGCTAACTTGCTCCAAGAGTTTCATTCTCCTTTAAATTTTCATTTTTGATAGTCAAAATGGTTACTTGCTCAAACTTTCAAGAAAATGAATTTCTCCCCTATGCCATGTTTTGCACTTTAAACATTCTGGCTCATTATACATCTGACTCTATACACACATTATGTATCATTACAATTAACTAAATGGGAACAGATATTACAAAAGGAAAGGATTTTATGGGAATATCATTATCATTCCTATATATCAGGTTAGGGATTGATACTATTATAATGATAACGATGACCTGTAGAGATAGCACTATATTAATGGGTATTATGATTATAAAGAATGATTTAGTGTATTTAAAATCCTCTCAGGCAATTTGTTTATGAGGGCGATGAGTAGGGGTGCGACTGAGTTCTTTTTATTATGTGTTTTGGGGATGATGGATGGTGTGAAGAAAAAGGTGTGAAGTTCAGTGATATTTTTTTTGAAATGTAGAGTGAAATGGGCTTTACACTGTTAACTGATGTCTTTTGTACACTGTAACAGCTAAAGGGGCACAATAAATTCATAAATCTCTTATTATTATGGGATGTAAGTTTGGCAATCTTCTACCATCAGAAATGTGATACATTTGAAAAAAAGTTAGAGAAAGCAATAAGATAAAGAAGTATCGTTGATATTATATAGTTTTATTTGCTGTCGCTTTGTTACCACTGCTCTCAATGGTATCAGAAATGCAGGGGAAAGGGAAGGGGAAACTAACATTTTTACAGTACGCTGTGCAATGAATATGGTTTGGTAAGACTGTTGTATACTGCCACGTATCCAAGGAGAGGCACAAAGGGTACATGTTTCCCCCTTTCTGATCTAAATTCGTACGCAATAGCTACCCCATCCCTCTTGGGCCCCCTTTATGAGGCGAGGTTGAAAATGGAGGATCCCTTTGGGAAGTGAAGACTTTTTTTATTGTGCATTTGTTTTGTTGCTAATCAAAACATTATGTCTGTACCTTGGCCCAAACTTCAAAAATGCTGATTTGTACCTTGGCCCAAACTGCAAAACTGCTGATCTGCCACCAGTTGTACATAATTATGTTCATTGTTTTCAAGTCAAAGCTAGAAAGACATTAGTGGTGCATTAAACTGTGATTGAATGCCTATATGACTATGAATAGATGACCTCATTTGACCCAATGATTTCCTTTGATAGATGAATGAGTTGTTGTCATGTCTTGTATTAGTCCCGCGTGTGCATTAGACTGTCATGTAGGTCTAAACATGATCACAACCATTAATCTATGATGCAGAACTCTGTGGACCTTTAACTTGCCTCTGAGAGGCAATTGAAATACCATCACATCCACCTCTATTTATACCCATTTATCGCTTCCCTCCCTAAATGGTTTGGGTCCTGAACAAAAAAGTGGGTTTTTCTGACAATGGGCATTTATTGTCGGGGCCTTGCGCGGCCTGACTTGGAGGAAACTCTAAAGCTTAGGATCGCACACAAAGGTTCTGAGTCGTCAATCGATCAAGTTGACAGTCGGAGGGCTTTGTCGCTGATTGTTGAACGTCATTGTTGCCCGTGCGTGAAAGGAATGCATCGCATGCACGAACGATCAAATAATTTTCAGCGATAACAATTTCAATTTAAGAGTTCAAGTGAAATGGGGAATAAAAGGAGGAGGGGGAGAGAATACCTTTCATCATTTTGTTCCTTTCTGCCTTTTTTCCCTCCTGTGCACAACGGAAAGACCTCATGCCGAAAATGTCCCGTGGCATGGAACTCTTTCTTTAGATATCAAAATAAAAAATGTTGGTAGATTCTTGTGTTGCAGTGCGATACACCGGTATGGCGATGGGAGTTTTAGAGGAGTGCATGTATTATGTGGTTTGTTTTGGAGGGTACCCAAGTCCAAGCCTAGAGGTAATATCTTGTGGCTTTGTCATGGTTTGAAATGGTCCCAGAAGGTGCATTCAGACCACCCTCATCAGGAAAAATTTATCTGGATTTCATAACTGAGTTATTCACTCCGATCCCGTAATGCAAGGTAGCAGGCAAAATAATTCATTCATTTTTCAGGGGCTACTTTTCATAACCTACTGCTGCCACATTCGATAGCCTTTAACATTGCTAGCGATATTCTGGGGTTCTTTTGAGCATTTCAGGGGCAAAATTGCTTGATTCCCTTTGTTATATTTTCCCTGCCAGGTAGTGGCCTACTCTCGTAGTGTGAAGGCAAAGTACTCACAGAGTCACAGTGTCCGGGAAGAAAATTCTCAAAAATTAGTTGTTACTTTAAAAAATTATAAGAACATTTTTTTGAGAGAGAGGGAAAGGGGGGGGGGGGCGCTGGTGCAGGCTCACATGGATGTGTTGGGATCTAGTGGTTTAGTCTCCAGACAATAGATCACAAGGTTCGGGGTTCAATTTCCACCTCAGCACTAACATTTTTGGCAAGGCATAATCTGCATTTGCCTCACTTGACCCAGGTAAGGTACCTGGCAGGAATTTATTCCTTGATACTAGTATGCTAAAGGGCTTTTACCTTGAAGCCATGTCAGAGCTGGGAAAAAACCCGGGGGGGGGGGGGGGCAGTCAAATGTATTACTGTACACACGCATGGCCAAATTATTTCCAAACACCCCCTAAATGAGTTTTTCTTTGTGCAAAATTACCCCCTAAACAAGTTTTTCGCGAGCTTCATTAACACATTTTGGCCCCTTAACAAGTTGTCGCCAGAATATGACCCCTAAACAAGTTTTGTCTTCTTGCTAACAATATATTTAATATAGACTAAACTATATTCATGGGTATTGCATACCCCCAGTGCAGTTAGGGTTAAAATACCACAATCAGGAAGAACCTGAACACTTTTCAGAAACGAGGAGGAAAAAGCCCCGGGGAAAAAGCTTGGGAAAAAACATACCCTAAACACGTTTGGCTTGTCTTAGAAAAAAAAAATACCCTAAATATGTTTGACTCTACGATTGACCAGTCTTTCAAAACCACCCTTATTTTTTAAAATAGGTGTTTTTGATACCCTTAACGATTGCACGCACGGCCCGCATCCAAAACTGAAAAAAACACCCCTTTAAACACGTTTTTTTTGGTCACGTGTGTGTACAGCAATATATTTGACTGCCCCCCCCCCCTGGGGAAAAAACTATGTGGTGCTTAGAAAGAAACGCTAAAAAAAAAATACTAATTCTGTATATCCCCATTGATGTAATTATACATGTAGAACCACAAGAACCTGTGGGTGCATTTGCACAAAATGAGAATTGGGTAATTTGAGGCCAGCTAACAAGGTCTTGTAATTCACTTTGTCTGATTGGGGCGGTATGAATACCTCTATTAACTCTGCACTCTCTGCTCCTAATGAACTTGACATCCTTTGTAAACTACAAATTACCTTCCATAGTTCGTCCAACTCGTCAGTTTTTCACCGGCCCTTTTCTTTACCCTCTATTCATCTTTATAATCGCAGAAAGTCAGGAACAGGTCTTTGGCTTTTTGAAAGGAATCTTTCATAGATATTTTATGCCTTCCTGTTGATGAAGGGTTCACATCAATCATCAGCAATGATCTCCCATTCTTATTGATTTTTATGTTGCAAAGAGATTAATGATTTTTGTAATAGAGAAAAACACACCCTAAGACAAGCAAAGCAGTGAATACACCAAAGTACATGCAGGACTGCATAACTTGTTTAGGTCTATTTGTGTATTAAAGTTTACCTACATTGTTGGAAAGTTTAGTAATTTGTAGGAGACCAAATTTACCAAGATTGCTAACATAAAACTTTTTGTCCACCGAGCCCCCTCCCCTCCCACATTGCCACTCCTCTGACAACATCAAGGACTCACCAACTTAACATGAGCCTGCATTGTACTTCAAGGCGCTTTACCCCATTTTCCAGAATTGGCGAGTGTAACTGCTGGTCACGGATATTCCCTTGAAATTGACAATTTGTCATCAAAATAATGTTTTCAATATCTTTCTGATTTAACTTCTGTTTACATTGGCTACATCTATCGTAATAAAAAAAAAATCTCTGATTTCATGGAAAATTCTCCCCAAAGTTGGCAGCGCAGCTTGTTTGCGGCCTAGTTGATCCTGCATCTGACCGTATTCAAAAGCAAATCCTTTTGTATGTAGTCCCATATGTTGCTTTCTGCATGGGTTTGCTTTTAGCTACATGTATTGGGATACTACATGTACATGCAGACTTAACTAAAGACATTGATCCCTTTGTACTTCAGAAGTGTGAAGTTTGACACAGTGATGATGACATTTACAATTGCTTTTTGATACCCTATCTTTATTTGAGTACTTTTATCTCGACTTAATTGAGCTAATATGTGTTTTATTTATGATATAGTGTTTGCATGATGGTGATTATGTCATTTTATAGGAATAAAATGCAATGCAAAATGAGATTGACCTTTGCTAAGTAAAATAGAGCATTAATGAAATGTATTTGGGGAAAAGGTCACTGGTATCAGAAAAGAAAAACATCCAGTAATTATCATTTTGTCAGACTGTTTTTGTGTTCAATTGCCAATTTGATAAAGAACTATGAAGCAAATCAGTAGTGATTTGAGGAGGATATTCCATGGAATTATACCAAACTCCACCTGGGAATCTGCGGACCCTGTAGGGGGTCACATGACTGACACCTGGATTTGTTATTTCAGCCATTTTTGTACCCATCATGCACGGTAGGATTCTAACGAGAGTCACATGATCTTTATCAGACAACATTATTCCCTCCATTGGAGTGTATAATGTCAGTGTGAGAAAAAATGTTCTTGAAGAGAGAATGTTATTGAAGGTAGAATTCAGTAGCCCCCCTTAAAATGATATTGTGGGGTATGGATACCCATAATCAACCAATTAAACAGATAAAAATAAAGAAATAAAATAAATCATAAAATTAAAAACTGAAAAAGTAATAAATAAAATAAAAAGTAATAATAAAATTTTATTTGAAAATGATGCTCAAATGTATAGATATTTCAAATAATAAAGCTGTTTATCTTTTTTTTACTGATTAGGTATATATATCTGACTTTAATCTTAACTCAATGATTAATTTGGACAGTAAATGAAAAGATTGATCCTAAAAAAAGTCAAATGGAGCACTTGAAGAACAGAAGTGATAAACTAAGAAAGATTTTTCTCTTATAATTATTTGTCCCTGAAATAAATTTCTGCATATTGTTTGAATTGATTTCAGATTTTTTTCCTTTAAATTGATTTATATATTTCTGTTTCTTCCTACAAATAATAAGTGATATTCTCAATACTCGATAGATGTAGGTTACTCTAGTGCTTAATTTGCCAGACACAATATCACCCCTAAAATCACCCCCATCTCCATCCATATTCTCAGCATTTCCAAAACTGGAGCAAAGTTTCGATACATTCCCCAAATATGCGCTGCAGTTGTGCACACACGGTCTGGATGCCTGCCGCTTATTGCATTTAAAAAACATGAGCAGTATAGAGTTACAGTGCATTGGACCTTTGGATGGCAGGAAAACAGTCCCCTACGGTGGCCTTGAATTTCACATAGAAGGAAAATAATTCTCAGGCCAAACAAACTTCTATCTCATCCTCGTATACTTTTCCCTTTGGGCGATTCCATGCGTGTCGTACGGGACATTTTTACAACAATTTCAAGTTTCCTAGCCATATGCTTGAGCAATAAAATATTCTTTTTTGTCAATGATAAAGCTATAGTAGGTAGTCATGTGAAAAACTAATAACCAACACAAAAAAATAGATTATGGGTGAAGATGTTGTGTGTCGTACAGGACGCAGAAATGTCCCGTACGACACGCAACAATTTAAGCTCTAATTCACCTATGGACAACATATTTTTGTTGGTTGTCAGTTTTTTGCATGTCTACCCAGTAGTACTTTAATATTACCACAAAGCAAATTGAAGTTCTTCGTTCGTTTGGACAGCAGGTTGAAAAATGTTGTGAAAATGGCTGATTTTTCTAGCATGGAATCGCCCTTTACATGTTGCAAATGGTCTGATCAAGGAGACTACTGCCCATAGGCCTTGTACTGTAGCTGATCAAGAAATATCCAGAACCTGTGAGAGTTAGGTTTATCTCAATACTTTATGAATTGTAACATTTCTTTGATTTGATATGATTTTATTCGTTGAAATGCTTGTGTGTTAGAATGACAGCTGGGCTAAATAGAGACAGGGTAATCATGACTGTTCAAATTCAATTTTACTTTATTCACATCAATGAAAACTAAGAATATACAGGTCTGCGTAATCTTAAAACTTTTACACCAAGTTATATAAGATGTTTTGAACAAAAATATTATATATGAAGGAAATGATTTCAGTGTCATGCAAAGTACTCTGTAGAGTGGAAATGTGCACTTGATAATTTATTTGATCATTTATTTCTTAGGGCCTATTTCAAAGAAAAGTGGGTAAAAGTTTGACAAGACTTGTTGTTCCCTGTTGGCATTTTCATTAATCATCTTACTACAAGGCAAACTATGACTCACACAAGCTACTTTGTATTTCAGCCCCAATTTTATACAATTTCCTGTTCCAATTTATAATTTTTCCATATTCATGGAGCGGTTTTATTAATCCTTTCTGCATATGATTTAACTGATGGTTTTGGTTTGTGTATTGATTTCCAGTGGTGTACCATATAAAATATGAGAAACTGCTACCTTTATTTTACCTTTTGAAGTTCAGCTAATAATGCCTTCTTTTGAAAGTTAATTCATTGCACAACTCAGCAAATGTCTGAATTTAGATTTTGATACTGGCATGCATCGATATATGTGGATCATTTGATGACATATACAGGTGTTCAATAATTATATTTTTCCACTAATTCTATCTGGATGCTGGGATAAGATTTGCTGTTAAAAAATAGAATAGGGTCATATAAATCTTTATTTCCACTGTAGCCCAAGCTGCTGTGTACAAAGGTGTTATCAGTAAATGGAAGGATTAGATATTTATTGCTTTAATCCAGATTAGATTGAGGGTATATTTCTGTCCTACATGAGATTGTATAGGTACCTAATCAGTGATATCAATTAGCCTTGTTCACGTGAGACTCCATAGGCTTAACTTTAACTCTGTATGACCTCAATAAGCAACGTGATGGGAGTCTCGGACAGTGACAGTTTGTGAATGCATATTAAGTGAAAACGTTGAATACAACATCAAAGCTCTTCAGAATATTTTCCACCGTTAGCATGTATCCTTTGCAGTAGGAGATTATTTCAAAAAGCTTGTGTTATAATCCATTTCTTACTTCAAGACTGGTAATATCTGAACATGACAGTTGAGGATCCCGTTCCATCACTAAAAGGCCCCGTAGTAACAAAGTTATCAATGGCAAATTTCACTCTTAGGCCTATGTTACATGCTACAGATATCCTGTGATTTGATTGGTCAAGAGTAAATTTGTACTTGATTTGTATCACTTGGTATTGATAGCAAGCTTCATGAAACAGGGCATATCTGTATGGCTATACCTGATAACTACTATCAACAAAGCCTTCCTGTTCTGAGGTATGTTATGCAAATGTTGGCTGAGCTATCCTAACAACTAGATAAGTATTAACAAAACATAGCACTATGTTCAAAGGAAGCTTCGCTATATACTGTGAAATACTGTACAACATTCAGATATAAAGGCATATTTACCAACCTTCTACAGATAGTCTTTCGGAGGAGACTCTAAGCCGTCGGTCCCGTGTAAGGGAGAGTCACACCATTTGCACGTTAAAAAACCTACTCCTCTTTTCGTAAAGAGTAGGGAAGTTATCCCGGGGAAGTAGTTAACATATTAATTTATTACTGATAATCACTTATTTATAATCCTGTTCCTTTGTAAAGTTGCATTAGGGTAATTTGTACTGTATTATAGTAACCTTTCCAGATTAACTGTCCGACACTTATATGACACGCATGTGTTGATAGTGTCGTTAATTTTTTATCAATCAATCTACAGATAATAGAAAACACCCTGTTCCTAAATTTGGGCAACTTGCACAATCCACATGAAGATGGTAGACATAACTTCTGAAGGTTTCCATGGCGAAGAAGAATAGTGTAGTAGGTTTCGTGGTACATCATGTATCTTTCTTGGGCAAGTGTTGGTCCTGAAAAGGACCACCCAAACTCAACATTTTTGTAAAAGCAGGTCGTAGACCCTTAAAAACCAAAATATTTGCAAGCAATTCCCAGGTTTTGATAGAGTTTTTCAAATACTTATGGGGTTATAGATGTTGTATACTTGTATTATATGAACGCACCACATACTCTGTGAGTGCCAAAGGTAAAAGTGAATGTTTAATTAAAATAATAAAAAATGATAGTATACATTTCTTGGTAACATATGAAGAAATGTTTCCTGTGAAAAAATCCAAAACAAGAGAATTTACATGTCTGAATTTTGGGATATTGCTTATAAGGAAACATTCATAATCGCAAATTGTGTCTTCTATTTGTCAGATTTCTTTAATGCTGAAGATGTTTTGTAATAATAATAACAACGCGCCTCGGAATAGAATATTTCTAGATAGATGGCGCTATATAAATGCCTATTATTATTATTATTATTTAATCAAATATCAAAATCGATGAAAATGTTTGGTATGACCGGTACCTGGTTTATTAAGTCTCATATTGATCACTAAAGTAGTTTATTGCATTTTATAGACTTCCATTGATGTATATTTGTTTTTTATATTTGATTAAGCCTCACAAGTAATTTATTTTTATGTTTTATAACAGATAATGATCACTGAGTATTACAATTTAACTGTCAAATTGGCCACTAATTGTTTCATGACTCGCTCAAGGTCATTTTCATAAAGGACATTCATGTGAAAATGATTTAGGATATATCTAGAAGCCGATATCATTGAACTTGTTACGACTCTCATCTGTAAACTAAGGGCAGAAGTATTTAAGGCCTGTTTGGGATAATGTTTTACAGCAGAGCTGACATAAATACTGTGATTACCTTTTAGACCACTGAGTTCTGACTCCCACTGTATGATCAGTATATTGTAGTTTATTCCAAAGCAGTTTCCATAAATGTGTATTTCTATTGGATTTTTAAGTTTTATTTATTTTCTTTGAAAGAGACAGTGAATACAAATTGGGCATCTACACACAATAATTTACATCTGAATAGTTTGCGAATTTAATGGTTAGGCCTTTTGAATTCTAGATTTAAACCTTATTTTGCCTGAAATAAATATAATGGCAACAATTCAGACACTCTTCACCTGTTCATTCCACCCTCACAATTATAAATCCACCAAAGTCTTACATTGTATACATGTAGGCATAGGGACTATATACTGCATACAAAGGGAGCTCAAGAGGCGTGTAACACCAATGTAAACGAATGGTGGTCCAATTGGCAGTGACCATGAACATAAACACCTAAATACCTTCCATGGTCAATGTAATGGGGGTGCATTCCAAGTATTTCCTCCCCACATAAATTGGCCTGCATTACGGCAGTCTTCGTTCCTCTACGTTATGTATGCAGTGAATTAGGGAAGTCTGACTAGCAGTGTACATGCATGTACATAGGTACATTTGAAGTCAATTTGATGAATGTTTTGAACAGTGGAATGCTAGATAGTATATTAACTTGAGACAAACGCAACAATACAGGACTTACCTGTATACTGTAGTTGGTTTTGTAAAGAGTTTGGCCCACAGATACCCTTTTTACACACGCTAAAATTTCCTTAACCCCGTACTATAGGTGGGGCTAAATTGCCATTTAGCCCCACCTATAGTACGGGGTTAAGCTTAGCCCACTTTCTTTTTACACAGCATTTTTGCAAAGTGGGCTAACCCCACCTTTAGTACGGGATTATTTGGCCCTGCAAAAAAGCAGGGTTATCCCAGCAATTGCGGTGCTAAGAGCGATAGTACGGGGTTAAGATCGCTAGTGTAAAACGAAAGTGGGCTAAGCTTAACCCCGTACTATAGGTGGGGGCTAAATGGCAATTTAGCCCCACCTATAGTACGGGGTTAAGGAAATTTTAGCGTGTGTAAAAAGGTACGAGTGAAGTACTTGTACTACGAATGATCGACAAAAACCACTAGTCCGGGGTTAGCGAGTTTCGTGTGTGAAAAGCAAGCATTCCTTATCCGGGGATAGCGATAACAATTTGGCATGTGTGAAAAGGAAAAAAAATAGTACGGGGTTAAGGATAGTACGGGGTTAGCGATAGTCCGGGGTTAAGAAAATCCTGTGTAAAAAGGGTAAGAGTTTATTTTCTTTTAAAAAGTCGATCATGATTGTATTGGTGCGTTATTGCAAATGGTGCAACAATCATGATGGTGATGATGATGATGATAGTGGTGGTGTTGATGGTGATGATGATGATGATGATGATGATGATGGTGATGGTGATGGTGATGATGATGATGATGATTATGATGATGATGATGAATGCTGCTGCTGATGATGATGGTGATGAAATGAGAATTATGATGATGAAGATCAAATGATATTGTGATAATGATGATTATGCTTTTCACACTACACATATTTTCCTTAACCCTGGGAAAAAAGAAAGTATGGGTTAAGGAGAGTCCGGGTTAAGGTTAGCATGGGGTTAAGGAAATGCAGTGTGAAAAGCATATCTGTGGTGTAAGGTGAACATTACTACATAAGTATAATTACAATTCAGTGAGCTATTAATTATTGTTCATGCTCATGCCTATTAAATGGTGCAGAGCGCCAACCATAAGCTATTTATAATGAACACCAAGGCTGGCCTATCATTGTTAAGGTTAATGGACTCTCTAATTACAGGTTAGTGGTCTTTTTTTGTCATAAGTTGGGGTACATAAGACTTTATCTTGACATTGCATTTGGAATTTATACTTTTTATTTCTAAGCGAATAAAATAGGTCTATATGTTGGGAGTAATTTCAACACTGTTTTGTAGATCATGTATATAAGGAGGTAATCTGACTATTTGATAGAAATCAGCTGGACATACATTCACCTGGATAGTCTTTAAATGCAGACTTTGTTTTGTCAATGTTTGTTCAGGGAATGATTAGTGATTCCCTGGTTTGTTAGATGCAGTGATTGGTTCGATGCTGGGATCTATTAAATACCAATCCAGCTTATTGGGTTAAAAAGTAATGACAATTTGAAAAAGAATTAACAGTTTTGCATATTTGTCCAAGCAGAAAATTAACTAGCTATGTTATCTTTCTGTTTGGTATTGGTATCTATTTTCTATTATGAAATGATATTGCATATTCTGCAGGCCTAATTATATAAAAGATCATTGTTTGGTGACGGTTTTTGCTAGGACATTGAGACAGTCAATTTTTTTTCAACTCGCTGGTTTGCATTGTAAATAATTCTTTTTGATAAAAAGTGTGTATTCAAAGACTAGTGCTCAGGTATTTTGTAGGATATTCCATTTGTTACTAGGGGTGGAAGGGATAGTTGAGAGTTGAAAATTGGTTATAAGATATCTTCGATTTACCTTACTTTGGCCAACACAATTTTTTTTTAAGGGTTCATGCATATTTTGTTGATGTGAGGATATATTTAGCCATGTACCGAAGATTTTACATGTACAGTATCTAATCATTAATATTTACCTCGGTTTTGTGGTTTGAAATTCCATTAAAAGGAAATCCTCTTTTTCTTTTTTATCACAAAAGCTTACTCACCTCTTTGTTGATTATTTTTCATGGTGATAATAATTGCTGCCAATCATACACCTTTCCAGAGATGATTATTATTTCATGGAAACGAGTTTAACTTGAAGGATATAGTCAATCACAGCTTAACTCTCTTGGGAGGAAATAGTTGAAAATAGAACCTGTTAGTTAGAACATGTTCATCTCATCAGTGTGAACAAATTACTATGTCCTATTGTACTAGACCCACATCTTCCTTAGTGCTTTAAGTTCTTGGGAGGAAATAGTTGAAAGTAGAACCTGGAATATTTATATAACTTGTTCAGCCAATTTTTTTGAACAAATTACCATATTCCTTTTGTAATCGGCCAAGCTCTATCCTATAGACCTTCTTTCTTAGATTTTAAAGGGAGAATCTAACCTTGGTATTAAATGGGGGGGGGGGGGGGTTTAAAGAAGAAAATCATGAAAACAATGATGAGTGTTTAAACAAATAAGACCTTCAATTAGAAAATATATTTCTTTGAATAATGAGATCAGATTGTAGTTGGTAAACTAGTTTGCAATTAGGTGAAGAGATTATGACAGTTGTTTTATTGTAAATTGTGAAACTAACTATGCAAATAATGATTTCATGCAGCCGGGTACATATCTATTCTATGAACACTTTCCCATGGTTTATGAATTATAATCACTGATTCTGTCTAAAAAAAAATCTCTTTTTTAAGCAGCACTGGTAATTCTGGTTAGAATTTGCAACTCATTTACCCTTTTTACACAGGATTTTCTTAACCCCGGACTATCGCTAACCCCGTACTATCCTTAACCCCGTACTATTTTTTTTTCTTTTTACACATGCCAAATTGTTATTGCTAACCCCGGATAAGGAAAGCTTGCTTTTCACACACGAAACTCGCTAACCCCGGACTAGTGGTTTTTGTCGATCATTCGTAGTACAAGTACTTCACTCGTACCATTTAATACACGCTACTATTTCCTTAACCCCGTACTATAGGTGGGGCCAAATTGCCATTTAGCCCCACCTATAGTACGGGGTTAAGCTTAGCCCACTTTCGTTTTACACTAGCGATCTTAACCCCGTACTATCGCTCTTAGCACCGCAATTGCTGGGATAACCCTGCTTTTTTGCAGGGCCAAATAATCCCGTACTAAAGGTGGGGTTAGCCCACTTTGCAAAAATGCTGTGTAAAAAGAAAGTGGGCTAAGCTTAACCCCGTACTATAGGTGGGGCTAAATGGCAATTTAGCCCCACCTATAGTACGGGGTTAAGGAAATTTTAGCGTGTGTAAAAAGGGTAATTGTGTATGATAATCTCATATGAACACATCTAGTATTAAGACATCTTGTGTGAACACAGCTATGAAGACATCCAAGTAAGACACCACGGGTTGTCTGATATCTCCTTGGTCTGACACCTCGAACATCCATCACCATATGATACATTACTACAGATACAGTGTGACATATCCCTGACTCTAAATCCTTCTCAAAGCAATCCAGTCCAATGACCTTTTGTTATCGAAACCTTCCATCTAATTACCCTTCAGGTGTATGCATACATTTGTACCCTGGCATGGGTCTCATACTAACCCAAAGTTTTCTCCATATTTACACTTTCATCCTCCATCTAAATAAATCTAATGCCCCCTTACCATTGAAATTCATTTTAATGTAATTATTATTAATAATGATAAATATAATAATGAGCTGGTGTTTATACAGCATATAATCAATTAAACCTGCTGTGTGCACTTTACATATACAGCTGTCAAATTTTACACTACAACAAAGATAAGTTTTTCAATTTTTTTTTAAACGATTCTACTGAATTATTAGAACGTAGATGAGTTGGCAGACTGTTCCACAATTTGGGATCTCAAAAATCAAAGATAGCCCCCCCTCCTTAAAAAAAACCTCTTGGAATGTGTAAGAGTGAAGTATACAATATAGACAAAATAAGATATTTTCTGCATTACGGATTCATTTGCTGTGATTATTTCCATTCCTGCATCCTGTTTTTAAGGATTCTTCCCTTCCCAACACGCTCCTGATGAAGTTGTGACTTTTTTACTTAGGTTTGAATGCCTTGCATGAAAACAGAAATCAATATTCCTCCATCCGTATGATGCGTAACCATGGCGTCCCATCCAATTATCTTCATCTCCCCCAACCCATCTTCTATTCTTAGTTTTCAGTTGTTGGATTTTCTAAAATGTATTTTAGTAACCTGTGCTTATGAAGGAAATTCAGGTTATTGTATGTTGATATCCATCTTCATTTATTGCATAGCAATATGATGCCCTTCTTCTCTAGAATCAATTTATTACCATCTTCTATTCTGGCTTTACCCCCCTCGCCCCCTCGGACCGCATCACCCCAGTTCCCCTTGTATCGTTCTCCATCCTGCATCACTCATCCCAGCGATACATTAACTCTTGGTATCCAGATGGTATGTTTGCCGGTAATCCCGCATCAACAAACGAGAGACGGCTCTAGTCCAAAAACCTTTCCCTGACCTCTCTATGCATCTCAACCCGGCGCCCCGCATCCATTCCTCGTCTCCTCTCCTCCTTCCATCACCCCGTCCCATATCAACCCCATCTCCTGCATCATTTCATCTCATGCTCTCAATTCAACCTTCCTCTACCTTTTTCAATATCTCCTCAAACAATTGGCACTTCCTCCTTTTCTCCATCACTTCTCGACCCCCCCTCACCTTTGCTATGCTCCTTCCTGCTTTCATATTCTCTCACCCAGTACATGATGTTGCGTATTGACTTATCACATAGCAACGAGAGAGTGGACATATGACCCAGAGCTAACTACATGTACATGTATGTCGGAGGGAGTATGCATATATGCACCTCCGTGATATGTAGCACCGGTTGCTGTTGTAATGGGTAATGGGGGAAACCTGTGTTTTGTTTGTATGTGTAGGCCTATGAGAAGGAGAAAAGGAGGAATTCTCGAATGGATGAATATGGCATGTATGGCTGGGAGATTAAAACCATTGCTAAAAAATCATCTCCCATCACTATGCAGTCATTGCTCCTACTCTCTCTCTCTCTTTAAAAATAATTGAATTTTCGCTCAAATTGGAGTGAATTTAGAGTGAACATTAATAAAAGAACAAAAAATTAATACAAACTTCACTTGTTAAAATGTGAAATTCACTCAACAAGTTTTAAAGAGGGTAATTGTGATGAAGCACATGTGGAACAATTGTTATAATGGTACTGCACTGAAATACCTGTTACAACTGTATTTCAAAACAAATTTCTTTGTCAATTTTTTTTGTCCATTTACGACCTTTCCATTGATAGTTTTTTCCATGTTTGATTATCTTTTCTGGAAAGTAGTATTGCAATACATAGGGTGTGTCGCAAGGAGATATTTTCGATCAATCGCAAATATTCTGTTGCAATTTTACAATTGACAGATCACTTTTAACTGTAGCCAATCAGAATACACTCCTTGTTTCAAGAAGCAAAAAGCAATCAATCGCAAATTCGCAATTAATTGCAAGACTTATAATTGATTTCAGGCCCTAAAATTGGCCTGCAATTTATTGCAAGTTTCTTGCAACACACCATTAATCTTAAAAAGAGGTTTTTTGTGATAATTGAGTAGTGATGATAATTGAAATACATCCATTCTCTGTCTGAACATAACTGGCCTTGTGTTTAGATTTAGATTTAGAATTTCATATGTTCAGTCTGTGTTTACATTATAGATATAAGCAATGCGAGGTCACTGTGCTAGATAATGGAATGTCATCATCTCATCATGCAACAAGGCTCAAAGCAACGCTAGGCACATTTAGGGGTAACCTATTCTATACCTACTTCCCAGTGTCACGGTTCGCACCACGATTGAAAAAAAAGGGTACTTAATTATGGAGTGATCGTAGTGATCTTATCAGATCAATTGATTGCGTTGCAATCGTACGGTTTGTAGACATTTTTTGGATGGTTCACAAATTTTTGGGATCGGTTACAAAAGGCCAATTGTGGCTTTTGTAAAGGATTGCATGACAGTGGAAGCGAGGTATTTCGAACTGTAGAATTACATGGGGGGGGGGGGGGAGTAACTGAGTAAGAGGTAGTTTCTTTAAATATATCCATTTGAAATATGAAATATTGATAGTAACTCAATTCACTGTTGTAAAGGAGCTTCACTTGTTCAAAATATATTAAAGCTTGATTATATCCAGCCATCTTAATTCCAGACCTTTACAGTTTCTATGCTTTTACAGTTTAGGCTTACACAATTATTATTTTACATAGTGAAAATATTCAGTGCCATGTCAATGCCAGTTGGGGTGAAGTTGCTTTGAGCTTGAGTAAATTCTGAACCACTCAGGAAACATAATTTCTGCCGTGTCAAATTTGACTCCAAATGGTTCCAGTTGGGAGTTGAGTCCATTACAAGTTAAAGTGACTTATTCTGATTTAATTTGACTCTGAATGGTGTGAGAAATTCCGAAAATTCACTAAAGTTCTGAGTCAAAGTCACTTGTAAACAACTAGTCACTTTGACTCTAAACAGCTGGAGTCACCAAAGATAAAATTGACTCTCATACTTTGCCTGACATAGCAAAAGGGGTTTCATTGACATTTCCATTGCTAGACAGGACCTTGAACATTCTCTTTGAAAACATCCGATGCAGATGCACATTCATGGCACATAGGGAAATTAAGTAGACTTCCTCACTCAAGAAAAGGAAATAACATTGGCATTGAGGCAAGAAAGTCACATTCCTAATGGTGTCCTAAAAAAAGAGAGGAAGATAAAAGATAAGGTGTGCTTCGAAGATAGAGGTCACCTGTACTTCTGAAGATCCCGGTCTGTGGGTTGTTAGCATTTTAGGAAGCTCAAGTATCTTGCTAATGCATTCAGTATGGCTTAGTATCATCATGTTTGTTTGTATAAGATGCATGATGTGTCAATGTGAATCACGTCAGAAAATTAAGCGGACAGGGACGGCCGGGCCGTTCGGTGCGCCCGGTGCATTTTCTTAGAATTCCGGCAGACATGTCTCGTTTGTCTCCTCTGTAGCTCCGTGCCTTGTTAGGGGTGTTTTTCCCTGATAGGAAGCGTGTTGATTTAGAATCATTGGTTAGCCACTTGGAGGGAACATTGAAATTGGCAATGTAAGATAAGATTAAGAATAAGCATGTACAAAAAATAGAACCCCTCAAAAATAAAGATATTTGATCATCCCTGCTGTAACTTTACATTATGGCAAATCTCTTTTTTTTGCTTTGCCAAGGGGGGGGGGGGGGGCGTGTAGGGTAATTATCACTAATTTCATTTCTTTTCCCTTATGAACATAAATTAAATATTTCCCATGTGAAATCATAGGCTAAGTCTATCCCCAAAATATGTTCATTTGAAAATAAAGAAATAGATAGGAATAATCTCTTTAAAAACAATTAGAGATCATCATTTGGACTGACTTCTTAATCCAGTTCT
The DNA here is from genome assembly GCF_037042905.1 of Lytechinus pictus. Classification (NCBI taxonomy): domain Eukaryota; kingdom Metazoa; phylum Echinodermata; class Echinoidea; order Temnopleuroida; family Toxopneustidae; genus Lytechinus; species Lytechinus pictus. The sequence continues at coordinate 24,290,944 of NC_087260.1, forward strand.
TAACCCCCCCTTTATCTCTAATTCACTCCCTACATCTTCTATATTTCATCCCATATTCTTTAAGAGGAATTGGTCATGTTTTGATGTGCTGTATGAGCTGTCCATTCTAATGATGTCCTTATCTTTCCCACTGATAATTGCTTCTGATTGAAAACAGTCTACGTCCTGTGTGAGAGGTTCTGGAAGAGATAGAGGATGCATCGCTTTTTATACTGTACTGAATATTTCATTCCCATTTCCACCATCTTGAAAATAATATATTGATGAGTCTATGGTATACTTCTTTCACTGTTAAAGGAGAATGAAACCTTTGGAACAAGATAGGTTGTGTGAAAACAGAAAAATCAAAGAAACAGATCAACGAAAGTGTGAGAAAAATCAGACAAATAATGAGAAAGTTATGAGCATTTGAATATTGCGATCACTAATGCTATGGAGATCCTCCCATTGGCAATGTGACAAAGATGTGTGATGTCACTTGTGAACAACTCTCCCCATTACTTTAGTATATATTTCACTTAAACTGCCTCTTTTATCACATCTATCAGTAGATCATGTGTTCTTTCTACAGGAAAGCATGTAATACAGATTTCTAAAGAATATATCATGGATGAAGAGTTTGTATCAACATAAGAAAAAGAAAAAAGATACACTTTTGGGGTATTTTATAGTCCATCAAAGGGAAAGTTGTACACATGTGACATCACACATCCTTGTTGCATTACCAATGGGAGGATCTCCATAGCATTTAGTGATTGCAGTATTCAAATGCTCATAACTTTCTCATTATTTGTCCGATTTTTTTCAAACTTTCTTTGTTCTTATTCTTTGATTTTTCTGTTTCGACACAAGCCAACTTGTTCCAAAGGTATAGTAAATGCAGTGGACAATAATTTCAAGAGAAAAGCTTTAAATCGCAATAATTTACCCTCAATCATGGATATAGCTCTACTCTTGTTAAGTTCTGACAGTAAATTTTGCATCAATATTTCCTTATATCTCAGCCATATGTAATTTTGTATGCCTACTTTTAATTCATAGCCAGGTTTTTATTTAGGCTCACTTTTGATACCAAATTTTAAAGTCTTCTGTCAAGCATTTTGCATTGCTAGAATTATTATATTCATGATCTATTTGTAACATTTAAGATGATGTTCGATGGCAACATCCTCCTATAGATCAGTGATGCCCTCCCACTGATGATGCTGTCATGTCGCCTTGGTGATAACACTGTCTGGGTTCCAGTGAGATGGGTTGGTTGGTAGGAGGATGGCATCCCTCTGTGATGTCCTCTATACACCAATTAATATATCTGCTAATTGAACTGGATACCTTGCATTGTTTGACTACACCTTGCTCTGATTTGATAATGTCATCTATCTCACTGTTGCTCTAGAGCAGACGTGAGACAAATGTCAAAGGTCGCGGAAGATGAACGCATATGGGTTTGGATGACCAGTGCGAAAAGAGCGATAGAGATGAGAATGGTTGGAAGATCAATACGACTGCTTCTTTCCTGATCGATTTTCTTTTGGTCAGCAAAGATCTTGACATGAAAGTATTTTGGGGTTAATTGCCCGATAATCAGCCAGGCAGAGAGGTGTTTCAAGTCCGTCCAGGGATGGCCAAACTTTGATGGGAAATGGGACGCAGAGTTTAATTAAGGTCGCTTGTGTGGATGCGACTGGTGTTTTGGCTGGTCAAAATTCTGTTAGAGGTGAGGAGACTTGGCCAGCTCAAATCTTGGTAGTGGGAACAACTGAAATCTGGTAGATTTCGACTGACCGGGGGCTCACGTAAATCTTGATCTTGATAATAGTGATCATACAGTGTGCAGAATAGATATGATGCAAGTTGAAGGAGAGGTAAACAGTTATTTCATCCTGATAAATGTAAGGGAGAGAAAATATGTAAATGATAAGTTAACAAGGATAGGATTATGCTATGTATTCAAGAATTGACTAAGGAAGATAAGATGGAGAAAACGATGGGTAATAAATAAGGAGTTGTAGAAGATGATTAAAATGATACTTATATATTAATAATTATGAAAGTTATGTCAGAATGAAGAATGATGCTGGTTGGGGCTTCTTGTGTAACTCAAGATGTTGATGCCGATGGATACTAATAACTCTGGTAATGTTGAAGTCAATGGACGTGTTGCTTTAACAAAAAATCATAATACTGCTTTCAATTATAGCCACTATATGCGCTTGTAATCTTGAATATCATAGAACTTCCCTCAACATTTTGTCATATCTCGAAATGTTATCCACATCGAAACCATCATCCCTTTCTAAGCCTCCGTTGAATCAATACGTGCAAGTCCTCCAAGATTTGAGCAAATCCTGTCTCTACCTTCTTCTCTCAAAATTGGAACGTATCAGGTTGTATCAGAGGTATGTCATTTTGGAACGAGATTCCTCATTTTGTTTACGTGATCCTGAAGAAGAACAAGTTTATTTTCATTCGTATCAACTCCCAAGTTCCTGTCAGTTCGGCTTAGCAACATTGTTCTGCAAGTACTTCCAGGGGCTTTTAACACTGGGATTTTTGTCTTAATCCCATGCTATCTCAAGGTGCATGCGTCTTCTAGAGTGCTGTTCAGTGCATTTCAAGTTGAATCAGCTTCAGCTTAAATTTCAGATAATTATTATAAAGTTGCAGAGTTTTCAGAAGATCCATGTATGATGTTCACCTCTACAATACAAAATATACCACTGAGTTCCCGTATAGTCCCAGATTCATTATATGTTTTATTTTTAGATGGTCAAAACTGTATAGTACCATTAATTAAGTTTCATCATCGAAGTTTCAATGCTAAATCTAGAGCTCCAACGCAAGATGCCAGCGCGATTTTCCTGTGTGAACGTCTTTCTTTTCTCCAAGTTCCAGACGGTAGATTCTCTTTGGTAATATGATCGATGGAAGACATGCCAATTAGACTTTGTAATAAGATGGCATGGCCTTTGTTCAGGTCATGGTCTTCATCTTTAGCTCTTGTCTTTTTTTCTTTTCATTTCTCTTTATTTTCCTCATCTCTTCCTCCAATGTTTTGATCCTATACCCTATCCTATCGGAGTATCCCTCTGTTGGTCTTAGCTTGTTATTTTCTTATCTTTATGCTGTTTTATTGATACCCCAAATTTCTTTTTCATAAATTCCCCTCGTTCTCCCTTTGCCTCCATATATTTATTATCTGTCTATTTTCTTTCCCCTCTATTTTTTTCATTAAATTCATTTTGAAAAAATAAAATTCTATCCACTTGCCAATTTCTGTCTTTGCTTCTTTTTTTTCTATCCACATTTCTCCTTCATCCTCATGTCATCTTAACTTCTTCCCCTACTTTCTTTCTCCCTCTCTCTCTCCAACTCATGTGTTCTCTATTCCGTTATTCTTGGTAGTCAGCAATATATTTTTTATTCAGGTGCTCTTCTTTCATCTGACCGTTTCTCTCCCCCCTCTCTCTCTCTTTCTCTTTTCTCTTTATGTATGTCTTGTGTGTTTCTCACGCACTCTCTCTTTTCACCCCTTTCTATCTCTGTTTCTCTTTCCATCTATCTCTTTTCTCTTCCACTCACTCCCTATTTCTCTCTGCATCTCTCTACCCCCCCTTCTGTTGCTCTTCGACTAGTACAGTAAGCCCTCTCAATCCCAGTCATGGCTATGCATGCGTTTGCCCTATGTCCGAGGGCAGGCTCCTGTTCAACCTGCTCTAAGTTTACCTGGAGGGAAAATACGATCGGAACGCTTTAATTAAACCCTAACACTGTTACCGATACCCCATATAACTAGTGGCCTGTGATCTGTGAAACTCGGAGAACACGTTCTCTCGCTTTCATCAAGGAGCATCAACACCTTACACTCATTCATGCCCCCCCCCCCCCATGGAATTACAAACATTGCATCATCAGGCACTGCAGGTGTATAATAAGTGCTATGTAATGCTCTTGAGAGAGACAGTCAAAAATATTTCTCCAGGTAAAAGATTTTACGTTCCCGGTTGAAACAAAACATAATCTGAATAAAGTTCTTTAAAATTGCCTGAATAAAGTTGTTTTCTTCCCATCACCGAAAATGCATCCTCTCATATATTTTGGACTATTATTGTGTATAATAGAAGTAGTTTCAGTGTACTTACAAAATTGGTTTGAAATCGCAATTTACGGTGTACTTGCCCATCAAATATTGTAACATATTGTTACATTGTCATTGGAAATCCATGCATACAAGTTGGCATCAGTTCTCCTATGTGATTTTTTTTTTGTACATGTTGTACACCATTTCGGTCTTGTGTTGGGCATTTAAAATGCATCTTAAATGAAGCCGCTCTCAGTAGACCAATGCTTTACATGTCCTGCCCATCAATACTGACTATCTCATCAAATATCCAGTTGAAAACAAGGTTCAGAGGAAATCCAAGTCATGCAAGTGCCAATGTCACTTGTGAAGTAAGAGATGACATTCATGCCTCATTACACACTCAATCATGGCCATCATTCAGTCTGATAGCCCCTTTCACACTTGACATAAATGTATGTTTGCTATAGTCTGAATGCTTTATGGTCATGCACCTCAATGTATGTGTAGCCCTTGTGTAAAAGCTGTCGTCATCTCTTCCCAGAGCATTTGCATGTACACTAGTTGCAACTAGAAGCATTGTGTTACTCTTGTCTTGACACCTCTTCAAGACTTAATTTTCTAAACAGTCCCATCCAACACTCTAACTATCTACAACTGAACTTGAAGGTCTTAGCATTAAAAAAGACATGACTGTGTTTGAGCAGATCCTCGTCATCTCGGTTGTAGCAAAGGATTCCTTGTGATTTCTTGATTCTACCCACACTCTTGATATCGTCCCCATGTACACTCCCTTCACACTCCATGTACTAGAATTTTATTCTCGCTGGCCTATCGTGGGTAGATGAATACATTGCTCTAGATAGTTAACATCCCACCAGCTTAGCTATTCTAAAATGACTGTCGTAGTATAGTCCTATGTTCATGAATTGGATGAGTTCTATTAGATGGGGCCCGTTGCAGAAAGAGTTGCGTTCAAATGCAACTAAAAAAATCAAGCTTAAGTCCCTCACGCACACAATTCATGGGTTGAAAGATGAGTTCTGTTTGATCTTTGGAGTTGCCTGTGATGCAACTCTTTCTTTCACAGGATCTGTTTTTGATGACCACTGTTCACATGTCTCGTTCTGTCATACTTGTAATTGTAAACATGAAAATCAACCCACTAATTTCCCAATTTTCTGAATTGTTGGAATCAGATGACATTTCTCATTACATTACAACCGACATTGTACGTGAATTTGGTCAGGTTAAAAGGTTTAATTTCAGATGTAGATGGGGCATGATTTGATGATGTTTTGGGAGAGATGCCATCCCTTCTGTTCACTGGAATAGAAAAGACCCATCAGTCATAACCCAACATCAATCAAAATGTACAATTATGATTTATGCCCTTAACTTATCCCATTCTTTCTCTATGTTCTTTTATTTCTTCCTCTTGTTTCCATTGCTGCACTTTTCAGCAGCAAATATGTTATTAGGTGGTCTGTCATGAAGATGACAGATCACCTATTATATTCGTCAGAATTTACTTTATTTATTTTTATTGCCAAATCTTTGTCCACCTCTATCTCAAAATCGGGCATGTCAATTTCCTTGATTTTCATGTCATGTATGGGCATCATTATGGACATGGGAATGGAAACTTTTCAAGGTTATCAAATCATGATGACGTCATCTAGGCGCCATTTTGTAAAATTAAATGATTGATCATATCATCGCAACTAATCATCAAAAATCATCCATATTTGCATCATATCAAGTTCAGGTGACAGGTCATCAGGACATATCATCAGAGGTCATGCAAAGGTCACGACGCGCACGTACGCGCGCGTCAAAATTTTAAATTTCCCCAAATCGACCGTGGTCAAGTTTGGGTACGTTTCTGGTCATTTTGAGCATGTCAAGAATTTGCGCGCGCACAGGTATGCGTGCGCGTTCTTGCACCTACCATCGTTATGCATCTTCGAGTCATCATTTCTTTCATGTCTTTCCATTGTTCATTATCTTCTGATTAATTTGATACCTCATTCAGCCTCTTACGACCAATAATACGGGAATGCGCGTCCATTCAAATTTGCATTACGCGCGCGTAAATGGGCTAAAATATGCCTATATAAAATTCACTGTAGCTCTTCAGGGAGTCCGTTGACCCCAATTTTTCTTTTCATATTCGAATAGAGTATGAATAGGAGATATGATTTCATGCCACATTTGACTCTTAATTACATCGTGACGTCATCAAAATGGCGTCGGAACTAAGAACAAGTGTTTTCTGTTTCATGATGTCACCACAGTCATTTAAATTGATTTTAATTCCGTAAATCTTGGTCTGTTCTCGCCAAATTTTCAATATGTTTTAGCTTAGAATGTATCCTTTAGACAATATCTCCACTGTTTCATTTTAAAGCTTGTACTATTCTCAAAACTAGAATTTGTAGAGTTTTGTCATCATGCCAATTTGGAATTGCAAGAATGTACATTCAATGTCAAGTTGACAATATGTTTCCTATTTTGCTCTCTGTGCTTGTCGAACACACTGTGGCCGACTGGATAACACACCTGACTGGTATACCAGGGTTCGGTGGTTCAAACCTCGCTGGACCCCCTTTTTTTTTTTTTTTTTTTTTTGGTCCTTTTTAGGTGGTCTGTCATGAAGATGACAGATCACCTATTATATTCGTCAGAATTTACTTTATTTATTTTTATTGCCAAATCTTTGTCCACCTCTATCTCAAAATCGGGCATGTCAATTTCCTTGATTTTCATGTCATGTATGGGCATCATTATGGACATGGGAATGGAAACTTTTCAAGGTTATCAAATCATGATGACGTCATCTAGGCGCCATTTTGTAAAATTAAATGATTGATCATATCATCGCAACTAATCATCAAAAATCATCCATATTTGCATCATATCAAGTTCAGGTGACAGGTCATCAGGACATATCATCAGAGGTCATGCAAAGGTCACGACGCGCACGTACGCGCGCGTCAAAATTTTAAATTTCCCCAAATCGACCGTGGTCAAGTTTGGGTACGTTTCTGGTCATTTTGAGCATGTCAAGAATTTGCGCGCGCACAGGTATGCGTGCGCGTTCTTGCACCTACCATCGTTATGCATCTTCGAGTCATCATTTCTTTCATGTCTTTCCATTGTTCATTATCTTCTGATTAATTTGATACCTCATTCAGCCTCTTACGACCAATAATACGGGAATGCGCGTCCATTCAAATTTGCATTACGCGCGCGTAAATGGGCTAAAATATGCCTATATAAAATTCACTGTAGCTCTTCAGGGAGTCCGTTGACCCCAAATTTTTTCTCACTCTTTTATATATTCAATATTTCATTTGGAGATTTTGTAATTACGTCAATTTTAAGTTATTAGTGAAAATTACATATTTCCGCAACAAACGTCAATGACTTGACCGTATCTTCGTTTTTACTGGTCAGTTTTCTTCCAAATTTTGATATCGTATAGTGAAGACAATTCTCTACAAATAACGTGTGAATAATTTTGACTTTTGACCACAGCATCAATGTGTTATGATGTGTTTAAATTTTTGCAAATTTTTTCTGGACGTAATTTTTGAGAAATTCTTTAGAGAAATGTTTTATTAACCAATTGTACAGTCTTCCTGAAAATTTCAAGCCCACTTGCCTTGCATTTTTTTATGTAGGACAATTTTTGTAATTTTGCCGGAACTTTTTAAGGGGCAATTTTAACATTGTAAAACATCATTTATGTATTTTTTAGTAAACGCTGCAATATTTAAACGCTATTGGGTTGAAAATTTTCATTCCGGACATTTTGCGGAAATTCCTGGATTTTTTTCTGTTTGTTCATTTTTACTTAATATAACATATAACAAATTTTCAGGTACCTTCTGTGAAATGAAAAAATTGTGCAATTTAGTTAATTACACATGTTCCCGAAATTTTGCGGGAAAATTGCCAGTATTTGAATCTTTTACCTGACTTTTTTTCAGTAAAAATCATCAAGAAAGAATTTTCAAGTAAATGTCAAAGTCATACACAATTAATAAATGGATATTGAAAATTTTTGACGGAAAATATTATTTGAAATGTTTAAAAATTTTCAGAAATTTGGCAAACATTTACAAAAAAATCTGGTTCTTTTATCAAATACATCACTCATGAGTTTTGAGGTGAATGCTGTGAAATTATAGCATTATGAAACTTCTCATTAAAATCTATTGAAATGTAGCAGAAAATTTGAACAAAAATATTTAAGATATTTTAGCTTTTAAAAAGTATCACCTATGAATTTTCAAGTATTCTGTGAAATTAATACCCACTGACATTGTGAAATGTCAGTGGGTGAAATAAAAAAAAAATGCTCAAAGTACAAAGAATTTTTAACAAGAATTTGCATAAAAAACATCAAACTGTCGATTAAAAATTAGCTGCTGTGAAAATTAAGGCGCCTTTCATTGCACAATTTTGGAAAGCCAATTTCGGTAAAATCGTCTGAGATTTTTTAAGCCGGCATTTTACGTGCTCCTAACTTTATTTCGTATTTAACATATTGCATTATCACCACCATCATTATAATCATCACGATTGTCATCACTACATTTATAATCACATTTAGCAATGGTCAAAATTTATTCCTTTGATGTCTATGATCAAGATTATCAATCATATCTGAATGATTCATTCCCGGGATTCATTTTATACAACATTAGCCGACAATGAATGAAAAATCATGACAGACCACCTAATTCGTCCGCATGACGAATTAAAATCTAGTTGATTTTGTTTCCATCTTCGTTGGTGTTATTGTGAAGTTGCGTGGCATTACACCAAGTTGTCCAATGGTTTTTGGTGGCAGCGGTGGGATATAAACAGGGACGTGAGAGGGAGATATAAGTTTTGTTGGAGCTCCACTTGTAGCTTGTGTTCTGATTATCGTTGAATTCAGGAATTTGAATCATATAAGCTTTAAGTCATTGCCATTCTTCCCAACTTTATAAGATAAAAGTTTAAGAAAAGAGAGTAACAACATACTTTTGATATACAGTACCAAATTAACACAATATCTTTTTCTTTTTTGTTATTCTTTTCAGATTTCATCAAAGAGCTTATTGTGAATTCACAAGCCGATCTTGATGACATGTTTACAAGGACGTATGATTCGCTTTATGAGCAAAATAAAGATTTGTTTGAAGATCTTTATACAAACTTCAGGAATTATTATTATGGAAGAGACATCGATCTTTCAGAGGTAAACCCTCACTTCACTTATCTTGCTTTAATAATGTGTATGTAATAATAATAATTGTAGTGCTTAATCATATTATTTATTTATTTAAGATACAGTATTTTGATTGATACTGTAGGATGGCTTCAATACCTAGCCCAAGACTGAATTATCATCTGAAATGTATCTTAAAGCATCAAATTAGTACCCTGGTATTAGTCTTCCCTACTCTACAGGATTTCAATTTTAGAATTAAGTGAGTAATAACATACATGTACAATCCGTAACACATCAGACTGTTTCCTGAATACCCTAGACATTTGCTGGAAGAAATGTTTTTGTTTCTTCTATTTAACCAGGTAATGGGTGACTTCTTCAATCAGTTATTTGAGAGGATCTTCCAGCTTCTCAACCCTCAGTACAAGTACACCGATGACTTCTGGAGCTGTACCAGGCAAGATGTGATCATGGAGAGTCTAAAACCGTTTGGCGATGTGGCCAATACCCTCATCGATAGGGCCAAGAAGTCATTCGTTGCTGCGAGGACGTTCGGCCAGGGACTTGGTTTTGGACGTGATGCCATCACGAGAGGATCAAAGGTATAGTAACTGATGATACATGTATGGACATTTATTCAAGGTCATGGGTAAGAGATCAAAGGTCAATCATGAAAATGGCAAGTCTCTGAACCTGAGAGATCCATGGAATGACCAACTGTTGATGTAATATAAGTATTTGACCATTCTAGGGGTTAAATAGGTAGGTCCCCTTTTTGAGTGGTCTGAGGTACCTGGCGAGGGTATTTGAATGTCTGAGGTTCAATTCCAGGCCATGTCACCTTGATATAAAGTTTTGTAAGATTGAGCCCTGAAAGGTTTTGCTTTATTGAAATTAATGCTCATGATATCATAGTCTGATATGATACTAATATTTCAAAAATCACAACCAAGTAGGTCTGTATGTAGTGGAGAGCTCTAAACATGCAGAAAATTATTTTAGTCATCTTTAATGCATTGCTAACAAATTATAACATCTAAAGGACCAAACTAAATACATTTTTAGGAATTCAATTATATGTAATTTCTGTTTTTTTCAAACTTATTACGTAGACCGGTTGTATGACAGTTTTTTTTCTTCACCGCCCCCACCCACCATCTTCCCCTTTTTTCTAGGTTGAGCCTACACCAGAATGTCGGAAAGCGTTAATGAGAATGTCATACTGCCCTCATTGTAAAGGTATCCCATTCGTAAAGCCATGCCACTCCCTCTGTCTTAATATCATGAAAGGATGTCTAGCCAGCCAATCAGAGATGGACGCTGAATGGAATTATTATATTGGTAAGTAGATTTTTGTTTCTTATTTTAAAAGAATCTTGCTTGTCTTTAACTTCCCATCATCAGACTGTGTAACTCTTATAGTCAGTAAAGCATGGTATGCTTTGATCACAATGTCTTTTTGTTTACAAGTCTTACTAACTCCGTTGAGAACTAATACAAACAGGTAATGAAAGAGCCTCCTGAATAAGGTTTGAGCCAGCACATCTCTACATGAGTCACAAAATGATACATTTATGATTGACTCTAGGGAATGTTTCCTGCGCCCAGCTTCTCACCAAAGTACACTGAATCTCCAGGTGCAATGACCTCTGCAGGCGGAGGTCAATTGGTGCTATCCCAGCAGTCTTTGCAGGGGTGTTCCTGGTAAAACAGATGACCTGAAACGAAAGAAAAACAACCAGAGTTGTGTTTGTAGACTTATCACACTGTGCTAGAACTAGATAGAGGTTTATCAGCAGTTCTGATATAGATGGGCCAAAAACTTCCTATTCTATGATTCATCAGACAATCATAGGGCATTGTGTTACCCGGTGAAATTGTTCAGTTCTTTCGTTCATTTTGTGAATATTTTAGCACAGAGTTTTAGGAGATTTTTAGACTTAAGCGTATTTGCTGAAAAACCTGTGGGTAGAGTTGAATTTGTTAATGAACTGAGAAAACTTCAACCAGTTTTGCATTTAATGAAATCTGTTGTCTAATGGTTATATTGGACCTTCCAAATTCATATCACTTCATGGTTCTGTTTGCGATATTGTTGCAAAATTGTTGTTTCAGCTTTTTGTTTACCAGCTGAGAATCTGTGTGGTACAATGATTGAGCCATTTGAAATAATTTGGGCTTGGTGCGGTTTACGGAAAGCATTTCCTTTATTGATATCAGATTGTTTGTTAATGGGTTTAGATCATTTTGCAGAGTTTGATTATGTGCTGATGACCTTTGACCTTTGTCAGGCCTGCCACATGAATGTGGTTGAGATGTGGTTTAAAGTCAGACTTTGTCTGGGTTCTTTTTTGGCTGGGTCCTTTGTTGCCATCCCACTTCACACCAGTGAAATTAATTGTTTTCTTGCCTTAACAACCTATAAAGAATGTTCTTTTGTATGTTGAAGGGTCAGGGTTAATTTGTCATTCAATTAGTTTATTGTTGCAATGGCAGATAATGCAAAATCATCTGCAATTTAAATTTGACAACTTAATGTCGGTGATGATGATGAACAAAAAAAATGTTCTTAAAAACATTCAAAGGCGCAGGCTCCCCAATATGTCACGTATTATTCACACAGTTGCTGCAAAAGATAGGTTGTTCAGATTGGAAGGTCTCAAGTCTGTTACAATCATGAAGTTACAGGACTTTCACTCTGTAATATTTTTTGTGTGTGTGTGAATGTCGCTTCTGCTGCCATCTGGTTCTTCAAACATTTATGCCATATCCAAATCATGCATACATGTACATGTGATTCTTGCTTGTGTGAATGACCAGATGGAGATAAAGCATGATGTGCCGTGCATCATCCGATGAACAGAGGATGATGATGAAGGGTCTTTGTGGAGGGTATTTGTTTGTCCGACCGACCGCACATGAGCATTTCAGATGAGATTATACATGTACCTCATCAATTTAGATAATAATTCCCGACAAGACACGACAAGCACATACAATGTACATAGCTGGCCTATTCGTTGTATGTGTAGCATTATTGACGTAATGCTCCAGCCACGATTGCATTGGAAATCAGAAGTTCACCGAGGGTTCAGACTCAATTATAATAATGTAGTTAAAATCGTTTCCTGGGTTTTATACTGTTTACAAATGCATAGCCCACAAGATAGTAATGGTTGTTAAATCTGTAGAAGACCAAAATGGGAACTCCCAGCTTAAGGTTTTGTTTTTGTAGAATACAAGAGACATGTTAATCATCCGGCTAGATCAAATGATTTTTAATGCAGGACAATATTTTTATTTCTACAGATGGGATAAATTACATTGGAAATGGGAGTGTAAATACACTGTATTTTAGCAGTCACTCAAATAAGCATTGCTTGATAGTCTGTTGGAAAACTAACAGTTCACACAAATCTAATTTCTGTCAAGGAATCAATAATCGTGCAAATTTCGTGGGATTTCAGTTCCAGTATTCCTTTAGGCTGTGGGATGTGTTACTCAAGAGATAGGAGGGCAGTTCAGCAGTCTCTCAAAATATTACATTACATTAAAATATCCTGTTGGGAAGTGATATGAATTTTACACTACCTTTATTTTTACCAAGGAAGTGATATTCCTGATAAATTTGAGGGATTCCCACTGCCCATGTTCACTATATAGGCCCTATTTGGTGATCCTTGCTGCAAATAGTCTGTTTCGGGTCAAACTATTTTGTAGCGTGCCAGGCCAGACTGCATATTTCTATTTTGTTTGACGAAAGGAAAGGCATTGACAAATTGTGCTTTGGTAGGATGTAATTTAGGAAATAACCTCATGGAGAGAGGAAACAGACAGCCATGTCGTTTAGTTTCTTTGTTTATTTTCCAAGAGCACAAAGAATAGGGACATTATAGGTGATTTAGGTGTGTAATAGAAATGAGTAAAGCCAAAAAAATAAACTGTATCCAGTAACTTCTTAATGTACTTGACGATTTTTAAAGAATTAATGAGTGATTATGATACTTTGGTCATGTGAGAATTAAAAAGAGGGTACAGGTATATGCTGGTATTGGAAATGATTTATGTAGGCCTATTGAAATTAATATATGGGAAGATTAAGAGGGAGAGAGCTATGATTGGTTTTACCATAGAGCATCTAGTAGCTCCAGGGTATGCATGCTTTGAAAATAAGAGAGCAGTTGGTAGAAGATTTGATGAAAAAGTGAGATGAACTTTTCAGATAATAACTTTATAATTTACTAATTTGTCTTTTTGATCAATCAAAACTTGTAATGTTCAAAATTCAAGAGAACTTTCTTCCATTTGTAGCTTTTATTTCATGATGATTGGATTGTCATTGAGAGTTGGACCTGTCCTGTATAAAAGAGAATAGTAGGTGCACCTCCTATTGTATTACCCTTGAATCTCAGTCATACCAAACAATGAACCACCAACTAAATCCTCAACGCAAATGGTAGCAGCTTAATTCTCTTATTGCGGTGATTCACTTATCAAACACAGTACTTGATGAAAATAGCAAAGTCCATTTTCCCCGCAAACAAACTGAAAAAAGTTTGTAGTGTTTAGGCCAACAATTTATTTCCCTTCTTATTAGAAGTGTTGCCTAAAATAAACAATTACTTTTTTTTTTTTTTTTTTTTTTTTTTGGGGGGGGGGCTCTTTAAATTAAATAATGATAATGATAATACACAAAATTTATACCTTTGTGTATGTTTCAAAGCGCAATTATGTAGAACGTTAACATCCCCAATACCTTATCCTTGGTTGTGAGATCCACAGTTATTTTTTTTTTTGGGGGGGGGCAGCCCTGAAAATATATTTTTTTTAAGTAGTGCTCCATCTGTGATATGCTCAGCTTAAAGGTCAAGTCCACCCCAGCAAAATGTTGATTTGAATAAATAGAGAAAAATCAAACTAGCATAACACTGAAAATTTCATCAAAATCGGATGTAAAATAAGAAAGTTATGGTAATTTAAAGTTTCGCTTATTTTTCACAAAACAGTGATGTGCACAACTCGGTGACATGCAAATGAGTCAGTCGATGATGTCCATCACTCACTATTTCGTTTGTTTTTTATTGTTTGAATTATACAATATTTCATTTTTTTTACAGATTTGATCGTAGGGACCGACTTGACTGAACCATGTAGTATTAAACAATGCTAATTCCACATGTATAGGGAGGAATTAATCACTGTTTCACTTGACAATGAGGAGAAATTTAGAATATTTCATATTTCATATGATAAAATACAAAAGAAATAGTCAGTCTCCTCATTTGCATACCGACCAGGATGTGCGTACAACTGTTTTGTGAAATTAAGCGAAACTTTGAAATGCCATAACTTTCTTATTTTACATCCGATTTGATGAAATTTTCAATGTTATGCTTGTTGGATTTTTCTCTTTTTATTCAAATAATTTTTTTGTTGGGGTGGACTTGTCCTTTAAAGGTCAAGTCCACCTCAGAAAAAAGTTGTTTTGAATCAACAGAGAAAAATCAGACAAGCATAATGCTGAACATTTCATCAAAATTGGATGTGAAATAAGAAAGTTATGACATTTTGAAAATTCGCTTATTTTTCACAAAATAGTTATGTGCACAATTTGGTCACATGCATATGAATATTATGAGAGAATCGATGATGTCCCTCACTCACTATTTCTTTTGTTTTTTATTGTTTGAATTATACAAATTTTCAATTTTTACAGATTTGACAATAAGGACCACCTTGACTGAACCATATAATGTTAAGCAATGGTAACTCCGCATTAGTACTACTCCGCATGTTCAGTGAGAAATAAAACTTTGTTTCTCAGGACAATGAGGAGAAAATTAGAATATTTCACATTTCAAAAAATAAAATACAAACGAAAAAGTGAGTGAGTGATGTCATCAGTTCCCTCATTTGCATTCCGACTAGGATGTGCATACAACTGTTTTGTGAAATTAAGCGAAACTTTGAAATGTCATAACTTTCTTATTTTACATCCGATTTGATGAAATTTTCAATGTTATGCTTGTTGGATTTTGTTGGATTTTTCTCTTTTTATTCAAATATTTTTTTTGTTGGGGTGGACTTGTCCTTTAAGGATTGGCAGTGTAGTGTAGATATTCTTTTGGAGGAATTCTTGGTCTTGTTCTTGACCTTGAAATCAATGGTTCATGGCATGAATGATTCATGTAGATCTGTGTCAAATTCACCCCCTGAGGACCCATCAAGGGTGACAGTAGATACTCACATAGCCACATCCAATACTATCTTCTGACATATCTTGCTCTGTAGATTCAATCCAGTGTGAGTCACTCAGTATCCAACACCTCCATTTTAATATGTGGAACATGGGATAAGCTGACTGGCAGCTGGGATGGATGTATGGGCACACACATGAATTCGAACCCATACTTTTGAAATTTTTCACGGAGGAATGTTAGTCTGCAGGCCCAGACCCTTGGTTTTCACAATTCATATAGTGCATAATGCCGAGTCTGAATTAGTGAGACTAGATTCACTATGTACTGTGATTGGCTCTACCAAGGCAGACAGAGTCTTTGGAGTCTAGTCTTCACTCTAGACCTGTTATTGGTTGAAGTGTCAAATATTAGTCTGTGCTTGCAGACTAGAGGATTTGTTGGGTTCAAAACCTAAAAATTACAGTGCAGGGTTTCTTATTGTGGATTGGTCATGGTAATCGAAACATTTTACTGCTATGTCTATGCGCAAGATATATGATCATTTGTTCACAATTTCTGATGTGCAGTACTGGCACTAAGTCGAGTCTTTTCTTTTTATAATTTGTCCACATCGTCCATGTTGAAGACTTCGGTATTGAATAGTGCTCTGGTTACCATTCACGCATGCGAAGATTCGATTAATACAGCTGTAACATGCTATCGCTTACACATCCAAGGTTGCACTGGTATGAAGTGTTGTCTCTGAACAATTCCAGATACAGCAGTCACTGCACCATTAGTTACTGTCTTCCAGGATGCCCAACTCCTGGGTTGGGTGTGTGGTTATTACATACAGTATTTGTTATCGCAAACAGAAACCCATGAAATTGTTTGCCCCATTACCTACTGCCACTGGACATCACATCCCAGCATAGATGGGAAGAACTGTTTAGAGGATATCTTCTGCAATCAGGGTTCAAGGGGGTCGGGGTCTTCTGGAGTATCCAGATTAGAACACTGGACTGTTGCAATGGAAGGAATCCACCAATATGAGAGGGAATTCCCTGTTGCTCGGAGGACAGTGTGAACACAGTACATGAATATATAAAGAGGATAACCATGCATTATTCATTGGTTTAGCCTTGCTCAGATGACACTGTAACGAGCTGAGTCACTCATATCATTATCATAGCTTCCATGAAAAGGGGATTTCCTTTATAACTCATTTGCCGGGGTCGTTAGCATCACTCGTTGGCCCAATCAGGGGGCTGTAGATGAGGGAACAATGATAAATAATCTAAATTATTCATCATGTCAATTAAAGTGCTTTACAGAATCAAATTAGTGTCCATCACCCTATTAACCTAATAAAGTACTCTTTATTATCAATTAGGACTTGCAGTCATATATTAAAAAACTGAAATGTAGGCTTACATAACCTACACTAAACCAATCCGATTTCATTCATTATCCTATTAATGTGAAGAGAATGGTTTCGTAGAATATGGGAAAAACATTCAAAGTTATGCTTTTCACTGATTCTGTATTTCTCCAGATAAATTTTTAGCTTCAAGCAAGTAGGGCCTATTGGAAATATATGGATAATCCTGATTGAAAAAAGAAATCGCTTTGGGGTATTTAATGTAGAATCTCGGATTGTATTAATGTGAAATCATGGGGAAAAAATCCTTGTCCTATATACTTTTTAGAGGACATAGGGCCTACCATAATTTAGACATGCATATCTTTGGTCCCATACATTGATATTCATAGCACACAGTTTTGTTCACTGGATCCCCACATTCATATGGAAAAGCACTTGCAATTGATAACAGATAGATTTGAAAGACATGATCAATAGGTGGTTTCAGACCGCCTCGAAGTTCGTCAGTTCCAGGTATTCTCTGATCGGGAAATTTACCCCGATCAGAAAATACCACGTATTTTGGTAATGTGAAAGCAAACTACGCGTAATTTCCCCGAAAGAAAATACCCGCTAAATAGTAGGTACTTGGCGAAATTACGAGAACTTTCGCGGGGATTTTTCCAAGGTCGCAGGTATTTTGGCGATGTGAAAGCAAATTACGGGAAATTTTAGCCCAGCGTGTCGTTGGGTGCGGCGCCGTGGGTGGCTGCTGGGCTAGTAGTTTTGAATCTCGCGCCTTGCCTGCTTATTAGACCATACTGCGCATGCTCCTAACTTCAGGAATTTATCCCGAAGTGTATGTTTCGGGGCGGTCTGAATGCAGGAATAATTAATGGGTATTTTTTAGCCTAAAAATGTTCTCGTAATTTAACGGGGATTCTTGTGATCGAGGCGGTTTGAAACCACCTAATGATTATGCCAGCTCTGAGGCAAGAAACACCACAGAGTGATGCCGTACTGAATATAATCACAACTCTATGACATCTGCACTTTGAAGAATCCATAATATTTAGGATTGAGCTTTCATCTAATGGTGGGAATCTCCCTTAGTGTGAGATGAAATCCAGTATGTCTTGAGCTCATCTAATTGGAAATCAAGCTGATTGGCCTTGTGTCATCGGCCATGGCACAGTTGCCGAGATGTTAGCTGTGCTTTGTTGACATTGTAAGATGTTTTGGTGTAAGCCTTCTGGATTTTTCTTTAAATTATATCATAATTGAAATTGGTTGAGTGTTATCTTATTTTGGGGAAACCACAGGCACTGTGACAATTGTATTTGTTGTCACCATTTTTATTGTCACCACTACCATTTCATCATTAAAATCTCCACCATAATCGTGATGATCATCTTTTATTGAATTATCCGCATTACTCTTAGGCGGTTAATTGGAGGATGGGTTTATGAAAGGGGTATAAGACATGAGCGTAGATGCCATATTCCTTATATCCAAGAAATGTTACAATATCTTGTAATCACCCGTTGTAGGAGTGGAGTTTTTTTTTTTTCCAAGTGAAATTCCAAAGACTCTCCCACCTCCTCATTGCAATCACACACCTCAATGCAACTCGATCATCCTCTCCCTCTCTCAATCTCTCCCTCTTCTGTGCACCTGTTCCCATGGCAACGGATGACTCATCCAGGTTGAGAATGAGATAAACAGTTTGAGTTGTACACCAGCCAGTTCTGGAGAGATTCACCATCTCCTTGATTACTGTCAAGGATGTGTGTTTCTAAGGAGATGTCTTTCAAGGAGAGAAAGATGGAAAGAAATGTCAAATAAATAAATACATGTAAGAAGGCAAGGGAGGAAGAAAAGGAGGATGATAGCAGTGATGATGATGATGATAAAAACAAAAAGGAGAATAGAGCGAAGGAGGATTTTATATAATTCAACAAAAAGATATTTCAAATTATTGATTAAGAACACATTTACTCAAGTGTATGATGCATTCAATGTAAACAAATGAGATGTGAATGGATGGGAATGATGGTGTAGTAAGATAAAAGAATAAAAAGAGACAGACAGTGAGAGAGGGAACGACAGGAAGTTAGAGTGAAGTAAGGGGAAAAAGAAAGATTGGGGGGGGGGGGGTACAAACCTCCCAGATGGATAGCTCACTGGAGCGAGTCCAGTAAATGCTGGATCATTTGTAATGCCATACATGTTCCTTTGTTCTGATGAAAAATCAAATACAGTTATGTGTGTGTCACCAATCAGACTTCATTTAAGACTTCATCAGTTTGTGTTAAACATAACGAGTTCTGCCTGCTTTTATTCATATTTGAATGGACCATGACTTGTGTATTACCATATTATTGATTGCGAGACAATGATTAGAGAAAATTGCAAGTTCTGGATTGAGGAGAGAATGCAGGGAGTGTATTCCCTATGGCTATCTGTTCTTGATGAATAATGATATAAGACCTTAAGCAATCGGAGTATTATAGGGGATTCCATGTTGCACAGTAGCGTACTCAGGGGGTGGTTACAGGGGTTAAAACCCCCCTTAAATATTATTTGTACCCAACCCCCCCTCCCGTAAATTTTTTTTTGAAGACCTTTTTTTTTGCTAGTCAAATTTTTTTGGAGCTACAAAATGGCGTAACATTGGTGGTGAAGACCTTTTTTTTTTGGGGGGGGGGGGGGGGACGACTTAAAATTTTGGTTGTCAATATTTCATTCAGCTTGAACCCCCCCCCTTTCAAAAATTCTGTGTATGCTAGTAGCTACTGATGTTGCATAATGCTACAGTAGTTACATTGGTGAAACTGACTCAAGAATGGCCAAAGCTTTTATGTTATTTCCAGTGACATATCACTGGTCAGTTTGAAATTGTGTTCATTGGTGTGTCTTTCAATTGGTGTTGCCATGTTGAATATTTTTTGTGTGATATTCCTTGATGTACCTTGATATGTAACTTGTCCGATGTTGAGGGTGGCAAATATTCATAAGTGTCTTGCCAAAAGTATTTGTACCACCACAGGGTCTTGTAATAGACCGACCACTGATGAACTTCCAATAATTTTACTTTCAATCTTCACCATGTACATAAGAGATTGTTCTCATGATCTGATTAAACTTTATTCATGCTTTCAATATATTAACCAATCTTTATTATCTTACTTTCTACAATTAATATTCCAATAAACAAATTGCTTGATAGATGAATTCATGTGTAATTATCTTTTAATTCCAGACATTTATACATGAGTCATATTCTAAGCAAACAAGGTTGAATACATGCTGAAGAGTACCAAGCCAATTATAAAGAGGATGATAATTGTGTTGATGATGATTCATAATTATAAACTGCCCCTTCACATCTGTGAACTCTCCTCATTACTCAGAATCTAATCAGCCATCAAGCATTCAGCATATTTAAACATCGTGTTTGCATGTTTGTCTTTGTAGATGCCATGACGAGTCTCGGTAATAGAATGGATGGAACACTGAACATTGAAACCTTCCTGCTCACTCTGGAAATTGAGATCTCCAATGGCATCATGAATATGCAAAATAATGGCCTCTCGATATCAACAAAGGTAAGGAAGCGTCACATGATCAGTCATGTGATTAGTCAGAAGATCTGTCAGGTGGTATGGTAGGTTATGGTAGTTGTGGAAGCTGCTGGTAGCAACAAATCAAAGGAGGTGTTGGGGGTGTGTTTGATCCTCCAATCTAACCACATTAGCAACAATACTTGGGAGAAGCCCAACATGCACAAACAACTGTGGCCCCAAATTGTTTTGGATCTCGCTTGGCTAGATCTGCCACCGGCCAACCCCCCTCCTCTTCCCTAAACAACATTACTGATGTAATTATAAAAGGAGATATTTTTTTTTTCATGTGTCAGATTTGAGAGAAAATATAATTACTCCGTTGCTTGCCGATGAGAATCAATTTGTTTTCCTTGCCAAAACATTTACAAACAAATTGGTTTAAATTTTCTGCCCCCCCCCCATAAAAAAACTAAATCCATCCGTGGTCTGTACCCCTTATCGTTGTAATCATGGACCTACTATGTTGTAATGGTGTATACAGTTGAGACAGGTGGTAAGATTATCTTGACTAGACTCATCATTCGAAGGACTGTCAATCTCATTATCAAAATCAAATCATGAAGAAATACCCAGATGAGCAAAGACACTGATGAATACATAATGAGGTTCTTCAAATGATGCTGGAGTGACAATTGTTTTGCTCTAACAGCAGAACATCAGAGAGGCACATGAAGTGATAAGTCATACATAAACAGGAACCCAGTGAAGGGGGGGGGGGCAGGTAATATCATTACAAGGTGGGCACTGGCTAGTCCATCCATTTTAACATTTAAAATAGGGTTGTTTTGTGCTTTTTTTACTATTGGATGATGTAACACACGAACAATGAAACGGATATCAAAATACTGGGGTAACCAAAAATCAGGAAATACAGGCCTATAACTCTCTACTGCCTTTTTGTGCATAGTTGCAAGGAAACAGTATATATTTCACCTTATCATGAATGTAAAATATTTGAAACATTAATAGAGAGGAAAAACATGACAAAATACTTGTTTAGGGTATGCCGAGATTGAAGCAAAGGTCCATTTAAAAAAAACCATGGACAAGCATGAGGTACGTTTTGTATTGACAGTGCTCTTGTACAGGAACTTGCAATGCAACCTCAGAAGCAACCTACATGTACCAAAGGATTGACAAAGGATATCAAATTTTGGTAAATCTGTATGAGCACCATGGACGGGGAGGAAGGGGTGGGGGGGGGGGGGGTATGGTCAATATAAATCGGGCAATAACTGGTGACACAACTTACATTGAAGGAGATGGACAAAGACTATCATAGATTGTGGCAAGTTTTAGAACAAACAATACCTTTACAAGAGAGGAAATTGAATAAAAACAGCAGTTCTTGACCAACCTTTTACATCGTTGTCGGAAGAAGGAAAGACAAAGGATTGAATCCATTTCCTGACTGTCTAGAAGACAATCTGGTTTTGATTGCCACGGTCTCATGAAGGGTAATTATACCAATGATTGACAGGTACTGGAGATTGAAAAAAGGGAAGCTTTGGAGTTGATTAAGGGTTGTTTTTCTGAAGAACATGGATTTAAAGGAATTAATTTTTTCATCGACACATTCTTTTGTAAAGCAATTTGTAATGTCACATAAATCACATCTTCAGTTATTCACAATTGAAAATGAATCTAAAGGAACTATCTGGCTAAATTACAATGATAATGGTTCCCAGAATTGAAAGTGAATGTAGGCAAAAGGCAAACTTCAAGGCATAATTAATTATTTACCATAAAAAATCCTTTTACGTACATCAATATTTGGTATCACTTTTTCCCAATTCTTCTCTGTGATTTCAATTTTAAATCAATGTCTTCATAATTGTGAATTTATCTATGATTGCAAAAAAAATACAATTTGAGACTTAGCAGTAAAATGTTTCAAAGTCTGATTATTATTATTGGGAAATTAGTTTAAAAATAAGAACATGTTAATAACCTGAGAGTGAGAATAAACATGTACAAAGCCAAACTATAGAAATCTGACCCAGACTGGACAGTATGACCACTGATTGACCATTCAACCAAAGAATATATTAAAGTGAGCTGTAAGAATACAATTGACCTTGACCTAAATGTAAAGTCTTGACTGCTTGTGCTTCCATGTCAACGCAACAGGTCACTGACCTTTTTCAGATAGAATTGATACAAGTAGGCCCTATTTACCATCTTATCCTATTAGTGGTTTTATTTCATAAGAGATAAGTCAATTTCATTGTCTAGATCATTTCCATTTCTTCATTGGTGGTGTATCTGAACTTATTGGTTTTAGTCCGTCATTATAGGTATTTGAGAACAGAAAAAAATCTAAAACAAGCTGTGAAACAAGCAGGTCAGTGATAAATAATAAAAAAGTATTGCTGAGAGGGGGGATGGGTAAATCATGAATATTTGAAATTGTCATCGATCAAACTAAAAAAGGTTTTGATGTTGAATTTGTTTTTAGATATTTTTATTGCTGTGTTTATTGCTCACAATCAGTGGAAGTAATGTCATTTTTATTTCGTGATTT
Source organism: Lytechinus pictus (assembly GCF_037042905.1). Taxonomy (NCBI): domain Eukaryota; kingdom Metazoa; phylum Echinodermata; class Echinoidea; order Temnopleuroida; family Toxopneustidae; genus Lytechinus; species Lytechinus pictus. The sequence goes on from NC_087260.1 coordinate 24,313,944, forward strand.
TTAAACGGGACTTTTCAACATTTTCTAGAGTAACCCAACTTCATGACGATGAAAAAAGCATGAAGAGAATAGCTCTCTGACCTTTGACCTGCACACCCTCGGAGCAATTGAATGAAACCCAACCGCACTGATTCTGTTAGGGTTATTGTTCCCTCCAAAATATTTGTAATCTCTCCACACCGTTCGACTGCTCTGCCTACTCCGTTTTAGCAGCCTTTGTAGCTTTTGTGCTCACACACAAAGGCAAAAGAAAATCGGCAGGTTCGATTTTGATGAGATATGTCAGAGTTGACAATTGGGGTGCCCCTCAACTTGATCGATTCTTACGCTGGTTGGTTCACCCAAGACTGCCCGCCAGTGTCGAAACGAAATTGACTCCCTCCAAAAACATTGAGGCACCTCATGTCTTATTTTTCCTTGCCATGTTTCATGGGTTCCCCTCTCTGTATTGTATCTCCTTCCTCATAATATCTCCTTCTCTCTCTCTTTTACCTTCTTTCGCTAATTTGCCGCCGCCCCCTCCTTTATTTCTTGCTCTATTTCCTCTTCTCTTCACCCTTCTTCCTTCCTTCCTTTCTTCCTTCTTACTCTTTCTGTGTATTTTCTTGAATTGGATGCTACTTTGATTCTTAGACATAAACTTGGTGTTTTAAATGATAGTGTGCAATTAAATGTTTAGGGCCTACTTTGTCAACAATAATATTACAATTACCCTCGAAACAATCTTGTCATTTTCCCTTTTGTCTTGACCAATATGCATTTTGTTTTTGTCTTTTTGAGGTGTTAATTTTTTTCATATTTTTAAAAATAAGTTGGCATTAATTTCTCAGCACTCACCTGTAGGCTTAAGGAAAATGATATCATAAAGATCTGAGTAATCAGCTTTTAAAATCAGCGATATCTTGAAGCACATTTACTCCTGAACTAAACTTGATCCTCCGCCCACCCTCTTTTCACCCGTCCTCCACCCCCTTCTCCCACTCTTCCCTTCTCTCACCTTCCCTCATTGTACCCAGACAATTTCCCTTGGGGAAAAGACAGGAATAAACATCTAGGATTACTGCCCATTTTTTTTTCAAATTCACCTAGCCCATTTTGTGGAGGAGAAATGGGTCTTTCTTTAGTAATGCATGACAATACACTGCATTCAAATAGAGCCCCATTTCTCTTGCTATCGAACTCTTTTGATTTATTCAAGTTTCAAGAGTAAGAGAGACAAAAAATGAAAGAGGGAGTGGGACTGAAAAAGGAAATAAGAACTTGTATGAAGTGGGTTTACTTTTAATTTTGATTTAAACTGAACTAATTTATAAAGAATAGACACACAGCTCTCACTTATGCTGTTGGTGGAAGACTAATGATTTTTCTTTCAACCATCACATTATTGTTCCCAGGAATTTGCGTTGAAGACAATTTCTGATTTTCTGTGATGGATCTGTACATTAAATCCTAACTTCAAAGTGAACCATAATTCTCATCCTGATACACAATTTATTACATATTTTCATGTCTATATTTATTCACCTTCTTGGCAAGCGAGGGCCTCCTTTATTTCATCACCTATACTCATTTAGCCTACATTTTTCCCCCGTTGGTATGCCTATATCGATATCACAAGTTATTTTATTTTCTTCAGATTGTTTGGTATTTGCTGTAGGGCAAAGAGGCATTTTGATTTGTTGCGTACCAATAATGGTAATGGAGGTCATAAGGTCAATGGTAATAACCAAATAGAATTTGTTGTATTTATTGTAGATGACAAATGCTTGAAAAAAAAAGTTGAAAGCTCTAAGGCTGTACTCTTGCACGGCAACGTAAGCTGAGGCAAGTGGTTCTATCTTGTCAGTGACTCTTGTTGAAGAATTTTCTCTGAACCAATAACATGCAAGTATTTCAGTAGCTTATAACAACTAGTCAGTGAAAATCACTGATTTGTTTCATGAAATACCCTCCTTGTCTTCATCTGACTATTTTTCTGGAGTTAACTTTTGAGAACAAGTTAGATTGGAAGATTTTATATAAGAAAATAAAAATGGCATTGATTTAGTAATTTCATTTGTTGTAAAAGTAGAACACAGTCTCAACTGGAGAGAAAATTTGTCTTGAAATTGTTCAAGTTCACGACTGATGCCAAAATAATAATTGTTATGGGAAGCTGACTTTGAACTTCGACCTGGACTGTTGTCAACTGGGAGTCAACCCTAATTCTTAGATTAGTTACTGAGATTCTAAATTTATCTGAGTTGGAATTGTATGGTATTAGCTGACAATCACTCAATACTGAGTTTAAGGGACTTTTTAGTTTTTACACTTTGGGGCCTTTCACACGCTCGAAAACTGATTTGAATTTGAATTCCTGAGCGAAAGCGGTATGTGTCCTTGGTGACTTGTCAATCAAAGCACTGCATCGATACGATGAGTGCATGACAATTGTATTATCTACGGAAGTGCATGAAAGGACATGTAAGCCCCCCCCCCCCAAAAAAAAAAAAAAGTTTTGGTGGTCAAGCCTTTCACACATAAAATCTGTACCGTAATTTGAGTTAAACTTAACAGGAATTTACCCCCGGAGTAGAATTTGAAATCGTGATTGTGATTAGCATTCGTCATTCTAGTTTGGTTTCACACGTGCTAAAAATGCGTCATTAGCCATATTTTTCACTGGAATCATTCAAATTACGATTTTTTTACTGTGTGAAAGGGCGGTTAGTAAAAAGGAAAATGAGTCACCTTGACTCTAAACAGAGTTGTCTTCCAGCTGATGCTATACCCACATCTGCCTTGCTCTCCTTCACACAAATTATTTGAGAAATAATTCCTTTGTTGTCATTTTCCAGTATTCCAAGATTTGATATATTACAAGGAGTTGAAAGGAGATGGATGGGGGTAAACCAGGTTCTTGCTTACACAGACACGGAATGAAACCAACTCCATGAAATTACATTATCATCTTTGTAGGGGGTGCCTGGTGTCTGCCAATGTTCGATGTGGTTTCTATGGTAACCTGGACCAGGACCCCTTCTGATCCCGCAAATAGATGGAGATAATTCAGGCCATCTTTCCTTTCACTGGCACCAATTTTTTTTTGTTAGTTTATCTGATATTTGGTGGGTAACTACCATGGTTGAACGAAAAAGCGTGTCAGCATATTTGACATTGATGACAGAAAAGGAAATTTTACATTTCTTTTGTTATTTGAATTTGACCTTATGAAACAAAGGCTGAAATACTACATTCTCGTCCTTATAAGAATTTATCAGAGAGTAGAGGCCTATACTTTTGGTATCATACAAACATAATAACCTGTCAACTGTTGAATTCTATTGTCTCTAAATGTTACACAATATTATCCACTTTTGTGATAAGAGAAAAAAATATTTTTGTTTCTCAGCCACTGCATCATGTAAATGTTGTAAGGAAATGCTGAACAGTTAATTGAATCTCTTTTATAAAAAACGTAAATGTTTCTAAACCCTTGGCTGTCACCTCCTGTATTTTGGTTTCACACCACTTTAGTGAATCATATACAAAGGGTAAAATTACCAGAGATGTGTCACAACAGTCTAGATAGGATCCATTGTTTGATATCTACTTCACAGTTTGTGTCTGCCGACCAGCCGCTGTAAGAAGAAGTGTTGCGTGGGCCTTGTTGAACATGTAGATTTGATCATGATATGCCACTTGATGTGATATGTAAACAACTCATACTGATTTCAACTCCCTCTGAATAAATAGAAGGTTTTTCTCTCCTGTCTCGCTTTCTTTTTTGCTGATTTTGTGGTATCCATTTTCTGCTTTCTTTGTTTTTTGTGTCATTTTCCCCCTCCTTGCTTTCACTTTCTCTTTAATTTTTTGTTCATATGATTTTTGTCCATATTTTCCATCATGTTTTTACCCACCCTCACTTTTCTTCTCTCCCCATATTGCTATTACCCATACTCTTACTGGACCTGGGGAGTGTTTTACACAGCTATTTTCATTAACAAATTTGCTGTCAGCCAGTCAGATGCAAGGATTTCAGTAGCTTATAATAATATGCAGTGACAATCACCAACTATTTGTTTCATGAAACCCCCCCCCCTTGCTCTTATGTTGAAATTCAGCTTTCATGCTGATTTAATGAAGATACACCATATACAGATGGGACCGAGTGATTTACAAGAAAATATCAAAAGGTCATTTTTTTCCACCAGTAATCTCCTCGCCCACAATATGTGATTGGATGTAGATGTTCAAGTCCCCTGAAGCATTTCATTTTTCAGTGTAGATTTGACATAAAAAGTTGATAATGTATTAAAGCAAAGCTTTGAAAGTGACTTAACATGTAGGTGATTTCTAAAAGTTGAAGTTAAAGGTTATTGTTAATGTAGTCAGGGGTATGGACAAGATAGGTCTAATGATGGAAGGGGGGGGGGGGTAAGCAACAGGTGATTTTATTATTCAATGGTTATTATATACATCCTTGCATATTTGGTTTCAATATTTTTGTTTATCTTCCATGTTTCTTCTTCTATCCTATGTTCCAGTCCTTTCTCCTTTTTTCTTTTATTTTTATTTATTCTCTGATCACTAGCCCCCCCCCCCCCAATTTAACTGCCCCTGAATGCATGACAGGGGTGCCACTCTACACCCTTGAGGGTTACATAGTATGGCCCCATGGGGTTAGAGACTGGCATCTGTTTGTGAAATAAATCAGATAATTGCAAAGCCACCTGTTTGTGTTATTGTAGCCCTTTGTGACATGAACATGGGTTTTTGTTTTGCACCCGCCCAGAAACCCAGTAATGAGGCCAATTTATGAGGTATCCTATTCGTCACATCACAGATCATTGGAAATGTCTTTGCTTTAAACAATAGACAGCAATCGGTTTCACTCCTTGACAAAAGCTTAAGAATATCCTAACTAAATTTCAACCTAACTTCACACGTGGTTGTAGCTTTAATGTTGACTTTCAAAGGAGGTACAATCAATGTATATTCTTTGCACAAAACACTACAGCAAAACTGATGTAGCCGTTGACATTGGTTCCATTGTAGTTTTGCATTCTTCTTTAAAGGCTTTTGTGAATTCTTGATCCATATTCTACACAGTTAGATGATCTCCATCTAAAGTAACCCCATATAGCATACTTGAATCTTACTTGTATTAACAAAAATTAATGAACAAAAGATTCTAAATTGAACCCAAACTTTACTTTATTATCACTTGAAATATGAGAGAAATTGTTGCCATAATAAATGATAGAGCCTTCCAATGTTTCAAAAGTTTTTTGGTAAATGGTAGCATTAATGAAGAAACACAAAACTTTAAATTTTTTTTTAATTTCTTGTTTTCTCTCTCTTTCTAACCTAATCTTCATAAGATGTTATATTACAATTTATTTGAATAACTCCTTTATATAGAAAATGGCAATTTCTTGATTATTTTTCTATATCACTGGCTTGTCTGAAATCACAATCCCGGTTTCATTTTATTTTACTTAGGTGTTCAATGGATGTGGTATTCCACCTCTGTCGAGGAATCGTAGAGAGACTAATCCCGAAGAAACCGGAGCGTCGCAGCCTGCTGCTCCCGCTGACGAAGACCTCATGATGGAAGAAGACGAAGGAGAAATCGTCACGGAAGCACCGGCTGTAGTGGTACCGTCGAAAGTCCCGAAAAGCGAGAGCAACGAAACCAAAGCAACATCATCAGGGTTGAATGGAAGACAAGGGAGGAGAGGGCAAGGAGAAAGAGCAGTAAGAAGATGATGAAACATTAAAAAAAATCATTATAAAAGAGGTTTAAAGGGGAAATTGTCCTCCAAAGGAGCTCAATCACATGGCAAACCCATGTTATAGGTCCATGTGCCAAAGGATAGTCTTGATACCTCTACCCTTTCATAAAATAATAAATGTTGTTAATTTTGGTTTGACAAAAACAAAATAATGATGGACATTGATCTTGATTGCAAAACAAGAATACATACGTCTAAGCATACTGTATTCAATCATTTGATATTGTAGTGAGTGTATTTTATGAGACTACATGATCAGAATGTTGCATCCTGGGTAAGACTCCATGAACTATTTGAGTAGTGAAGGTCTTGAGATGGTGCTCTTCACAAATTGATTGTTCCATATTGGCTTTAAACCAGAGAGGGTTTGTAATATGTATTGCATATGCATGTTCAAAGGCAATGTAAGAAATACATAATTTATAAAATTCAGTGTGTGTGGATGCTCAAAAGACATAGGAGGGGTTTTTATCAGAGGGGCTGAAACTTGTTAAAAAATCTGGACAGATTAGAAGTAAAATCGATAAGTATAGTAGAGGGTTTTTATAGTAATTTACAGGGTTTTTGACGTAACTTTGTAGGTATGAGAACACAAACTTCCAAAAGTTCTGAGTTTTTTAATCATTCTAATAGGCATGTAGGGTTGATTTATTGTGATCTCTATATCTTGTTGATACAGAGTGGTTACAGGTACCCCGCCCCCACTACAGCGGCCGGTACCAATCTAGACCGTCTGATCAAGGATGTCCTGAAGAGGCTACGGGACAGTCGTCCATTCTGGTCGGCACTGCCCTACATGATCTGTGATGACACCAGTATAGCAGAGGAAGTAACATCGACATCAGAGGATAATTGTTGGAATGGAGAGAGAGTTGGGAGGTGAGAGCTTCAAGCATTGGAGCTAATATAATCCACTTTCATATACATGTAATGCTTAATCTGCTGACAACTGGAGCCGGTTGGGGCCTTTGCAAAAGTTATGGGAATTTCTTAATTTAGTTGTCAGTGGGGTAAAACATCATAATGACGTCTTTAAGCACTTTACAGATATATTATTACCCCAGTCATTGGATCTTGGGTTGCCCACATGCAATATATGCACCTTTTCACTCCCTGGGGAACAATAACAGTTTCCAAACTCAATTGCAAGGCATACTTCAAAGGTTTTCTCATCCTACCGGGTACCTATTTTTACCTGGGTGGAGAGTGGCAAATGTAGACATATGACTTGCCAAAGGATGCTATCTTAGAGCATAAATTGAATGATTATTTTTCTTGTCTACGTCTTTCATAAGCAACAGGTTCTTTTATAACTGAAAACATATTGACCTTTGTACAGGTTGTTAAAATGATATCCTTTATGTATAGAGGAGTCATTAACCATACACTTAGTTTGGGAATTTTTTATATTCCCTGTATCTCTTTGAAATGATACCAAGGTATCTTCCTGAATATTAATCGATTAAATTTTAATGGCGCCCTCACAGGTACGAGCAAGACATAGTGGGCAGTGGTATTGCCAACCAGAGGAATAACCCGGAGGTGATGGTAGCGTTAACCAAACCTGTAGCATCCATCAGGATACAGAAAGAAAGATTAGAGACAATCATTGATATATTACAACTCGCTCAAAATGGAGACGATGTTCCATTTGTCGATCACCGTAAGTAGATGGATAACATCAGTGAAAACTAAACATGGGCCTTGTTTCATGAAGACCTTCTGGGCATATAAGTTACTATTATAGTAACCTCATCATCCAATGGTATCTTCCCTGGAATCCTTGATTCTGATTGGCTGGTGAGCATCGTTGCCATGGTAGTTACTATTGCATGGCAAAGTGACCATAATAGTAACTTATGCAACAGGACCCAGCTTTGGTAACTTTGCCAATATTGTAGCTTCCATGGTAACAGGGCTCAGCAGCCAATCACAATCAAGGATTCCATGAAGTTGCAATAATGGCAAAGTTGCCATAGTTGTAAGTCTGTGAAACAGGCCATTGATAATTTTGAGGGGACGACTATTGTACATATACAATTGGGCAACTGAAATAGTCTGGTATATCAAACCGGCTGGATTCGTCACTTGATAGTGAGAATCCTAATAGTCATAGTAATTAGAATGTTGATGAGAAAATGGTGGTGGTGGTGGTGGTGGTGATGATGATGATGATGATGATGATGATGATGATGATGATGATGATAATTACAATAAAAATAAGAAGTTAAGATGATAAATTATGACATAAATGATAAAAATAATGTTAATGATGAAAATTATGATAATTGTAATGGTAATGAAGGTGATGATGATATTGATAATGAAAATGATTATTGTATAATTAATAATTGTGTGAATGTATTTAACTTTACTAAGGTTTGAACATGTTTTTATTTCTATTTTTCATCTCTCTCCTCATCCTCAATCCTCCTACTTTCACTGTATATCCATCAATTCATCTTTCATCTTAATCTCTGTTCTCACCCCCTCTTTCATCTTGCTACCCTCCCCCTTCTCCTCTTTATCCCCTCTTCTTGCCTCCTCCCCCTTCTCCTAATACAGAGGGTTTAGAAGATGGTAGCGGTTCAGGGAGCGGTAGCGGGTCAGGCGATGGCTCTACGGGTCCTGACGACAATCTTTTCCCATTCAGTACAGAATTTGAAGATCCTATTTACCGTCCTACAAGACTGCCCTCTGGGGGCGAACCATCGGCCATCCACAGAGTCACATCGCTTTTCCTTTGTGTTGTCATGGCAACTGTGGCGTCCCTCCTCAGATGGTGATAGTTCCAAACTTTATTTTTTTACCATCCTCTTCATTTTGTATGTTTTTATTTGGACTCCTTACGAAAAGTCTCAACTTCCAAAAGCTGCAGGACCTCCCTTCCATGATCTCACCCAGTATCACATGACTATGAGGTCACGAGAGAGAGAACGCAAAAAAGGGGAGTGATTCCAACAAAACGGCATCCCTAGACAATCCAAGGAAAATAGAACTGCATTTTTTGTTGGCTGCAACTTTTCTTAAGGTGCCTGTTTTTAGTGTCTGTTCTCTTTTTTGGTGTATTGTTATTTTATCATTGAGAAGCAGACATTTTGATTTTTTTATATTATATATAGACACATGCATATCCTCTAACTTAATTTGGACAGATATATTGCATAGATTTTAATTTGTTACAGAAAATCATGAAGACCATGCCTAGAGGAAAAATTTAACTTTAAATGATAGTACTAATGAAAAGACTTAATGAAAATTGTGATTTGTTCAGAAGAAGAAAAAAAAGAAAGCGGTAAAATTCCTCTTGACATGTTACATTTGATGAAAATAACCGGGAAAGATTCTAAGATGTGAGTGGAATAAATTTCATGGGACATAAAATAATTTGGTCTTCCAAAATAACATAACAATAAGACAATCCGCTTCACAATCAGATAAAATTTTATCAAACAACATTTTTAAAGACTGCCTTTCAAATGATATATTCTTTTTTTTTGTAATGAGGTCACAGTATTGTTATTGAAGTGTCATAGTATGCGGGGCTGAAATTCCTATTTGCGTCTGGGCCAAATGTCACCCAACCTGTTTTCAATTAGTGAAACAATGCCCTGTTCTTCATTATTAATAACCTTTTGTTATTTCCTCCCCATTAAACCCTAGTTTTGAGGTACAAACAGATCATGATTTTGATATTAATTGGTTTAATACAGTACTGTTTATTGGCTGCTGATATTGATTGATAAGGTGAAAGGTTGTAGTAGCTATGAATGGCAGAAGACTCGTTTATGCAAACGATCAAGTCTTAGATCGGACTTAATGTAAACCAAAGAAATATCTGTTTTTTTAATCATCATTAATGATTTGGCGGGATCCATAATTCTTAAAATGATGTCATACCCCTCAACTAATATGGACCAAAATAATTGAAACCCTTCTGCATCATGGTATGTTTATTTGGTGAACTTCACAGATAATGACCCTAGTCATGAATGAAAATATATATTGTCTACCCCTTAACACATTGATTTATTACTTCTGATACAGGTAAAAGAATTCCACCCTTGGCTTTCTGAATAATAGGCCTTTCTTAGGCTATTCAGTAGGTATATGTCTCTCCCATTTTAGTAAGATAGGAGCTTTATTTAAAAAGAAATATTGGTAATGTTGATAAATCATTTGTAACCCAAAGAACAGCATTGTTCCACACAGCATTGCATTGTCAAAAGCTGATAGCCATTGATAAGTATCTTGTTATTTTATAAATGATTCAACTTTTTTTTTTACTGCAAAGAAGTCCACCTCTATGAAATGCAGAGATTTATCATTCATTTTATGCAGTATTCTGTCCATTCTATAATTTTTCATCCTGTTTTATAGGTGTTTCTCTAATTTAATCATTGTCTGATTTAATTTCTATTGATCAGAAATATGTACAGATTGTTATAGAAAGCTTTGATTCTATGTACTAAAAAAATAATGTGAAATTAGTCTTTTTACTATGATCTGGATGTACAAATTTGATGTCTTGAAAATTGATTAAATTTCTTGTAATTGCCAATTTTTCAAAGAGAATGAGATAAAATAATAATAATAAAAAGATTGTTCCCACAAATTGCAGACAATTGATTCAGCTTTCAATATTCAAGTGTAGAGGGGTGGTGATTCACAGTGATATAAGTCTTACTGAATGTATTGCTTACTGCCTATCAGCACATGATACTCAAAGTGATGCTGAAGTGCACAAATTCACAAAGCCATTGATGAATGTTCATTAGAGCATGATTTGAGCATGATCTAACCAAATCAAACCCCCCAAAATAGAAAATAGCCAGGGGGGTGTTTCACAAAGATTTAAGTATGACTTAAGAGTTGCACTTAAATGCCTAGTTGCATGCGGTATAAACGGCATGACCACAATGGTGAGATCGTGTCAAGAGGACGCACAATCAATATGATTGCGCGTTCCTATATGCGTCGGCATTTAAGTGCGACTCTAAGTCATACTTAGATCGTTGTGAAACGTCCCCAGGGGCCTGTTGCAGAAAGAGATGTGTTTAAACATAATTCAAAATATCAAGCGTAAGTCCTGAATGCGGGTGCTTCATTGGCTGAAAATCAAGTTAAACAAGATTTTTTTAGTTGCGTTTGATTGCGACGGGCCCCAGGTCTGGCACCCTTGTTGGACACTGACTTTATATGCACTTCCAGTTCCACATTGAAATCATATAGGCAAGTGCGTTTTATTTTACATACAAGAGAAGAAGCTTCAAAGTGTATTGCATGTAGAGTAATTGTTGAAACACCAGTTATTTGTTGTCTGCAATATGTATGAACCTTTAGGGCACTAAATGTGAAAAATACGAGAAAAAAAAACTTGTTTTTATATGCAGATAGTGATTCTATAGCAAAAGATAAAACTGACTATGATGCGGTGCCAATTTTCTACAACTTTTCAGATAATATGTGTGATAGTATTTGCTGCATTGTGACAATGCTCTATGGTGTGATTAAATCCATTGTTGATTATCTGAACCATCTCCACCCAAAAATCAGTGCTGATATTTTTATGCAAACCTATTTTAAGGACCATTAGAATATTTGCATCGATGGTATATATTTCTAAACATATTTATCCATGTACAAGCTTTGCCATTCAAATCTGTGAACTAATCTTCAAGCACTTCTGTATGATATGTTGTAATAGAAAACAGTAATCTTGGATTTTCAAAAAAAATGTATGATACCATTTAGGCTACTCATTTTTGTAAAGAATGTATAATAATTGTGAATTAATGATTCAAACTGATCTGTTCTATGGGCATGAGTAACCATAGACCATCATAAGTGTGGTCAATTTGTGAATATATAATTGCCAAATTTTGGAAGCATTATTGAGAGAGAGTGAAGTATGATGAGGTAGGATCTTATTTATTGAATTTTTCAGAAATATCACCTTCCCTCCAATTTTTTAGAGCCGACAAACTAAAATCACTTGGTTTTCTTGTACTTTTATTTATTCAAAAAGATAGGAAATATAAAAATTATCAAAATAATGACTTGTGTTGAGTTAATCTTGATAAATTAAACATCCTGTTCTGTAAACTGCCATAATAAAGCTGATATATATATAAATACATATTTAAGTATTAGCAAACTGCTTATTTCAGTATGTGGGTTTTCTTTTTAAAGTGTAGAGTTTTCTCTTTTCTTTTGGTGCTTCTGTTTTTACGCATTACTACTGAAAAATTCTACTACAGAAAATTTGATTCAAGAATTAAACAACGGAGAAAAAAAACAAGTCCAAGGAGAATCTATTTAAAGAGCTCTGCACAGATATTACCTAATCATTATTCAGATTTTTTATTTTTACACCACTCTACCTTTTTTTCCAACACCTGATGCAGTATTGCATTTGGTATCTAATTAAAATGGATTAATATTTTGAAATCTCTCTGTGGTGACATTAATCTTGTTCACTATTATAGGTGCACCTACACCAGGTTTTGCTCATTCTTTCTATTTTTACGCCATTATTCACCTTTGTATACATTGGATGAAAGTGTATTTATATCAAGCAGTAACCATAGTTTTACAATTATTAGACAAATTTTCACAATCTGAAACGATACAGCTTTAAATGTAGAAAATTTCTGTTCAGAAATATGTATGTATGTAATTATGTATGTATAACATAACACTGTATGCTTTTATTTTGATAGGTGACCTTTCTCAGCACTTATTTTGTACATAAAACATGAAAGCATTGATAATGAGAGAGGGTTGGAGACTAGTGAGAAAGTATGTACAAAGCTAATCTGCTATATCGTGTATGGTGAATTGACAACGAACCGTCTGAATGTATAGCTCATTTTACGTTGTCATGGTGATTGCTCCAAACAGAACAAGGCTGTAGATTTCAATTAATGGAGAAAAAATGAAAATAAAAATATAAAAAAACAAAACATTGTGTGTTGGTGTTGAAAAAATGAAAGAGGAAGCAAGAGTTGATAGAAGCATTTTATCTTCTCATAAAGAACTCGGCGAGAATTAAATGACTATCTGCATTATCCATGGGCAGTCACTTCAATGCGTTTTTAACATGTTCTTGTGTTCCTGTGATTGTATATTGCTACTTTCCAACCTATAATCATTTGCATCTGGCATTATACTCCTTTTTTTCAAACATATAGTCTTTATATTTTCCTACAATAGGAGAAAGGGTTTTTTTCTTGTAGAAGCAAAGCTTATTTATGCATGCTATACCTCATAGAAATGAATGGGAGTTCTCTGATGTAACAACTTACCAGTAATATTTATCAACTTTTCACATCTATTAAAAAAATAATAATCAAAGCCCTCTCAAAATATTATCATGACATTAAACAATTTCTCACATACATACCTATTTGTGAGAACCTTCCAAATCATTGATAGTAATTTATTTTTCATATTATTTCCATTTTTTCATAATAATTACTGAATTATTGGTTGATGTGATATCCTTTTTTGTTCCTGACACTTGATATTATGTCAAGTAGTTTCAGGTAGAGTTTGAGCAGTATTGGTAGAGAAAAATTCAGGAAAATAGTAAACCTGTAGAAAAACACAGTATTATTTATTTCATTTTTAAATGAGTAATATTATTAGTATCTCTTAAGACTTCTATTACTTTGCTTTGATGGTGTATGTACTTGTCACCTCTATTTTAATTTCTTATACTGGTACTATAACTGTACAAAAGGCTGCTTTTAACTTTATTCCTGTATATTCTTCAATAACAGAGGGTAATTCTGATCTTTGCATTAGCAATATCATGATTTTGTTCTTAAAGTAAATTTCTAATTAAGTTATGTTTGGTTTTTGAATAGCTCCCTTTTTACTACAAATACAAATGAATGTTGGCGTTTGACTGTACAAGCTGATATGCGTTGTTAACTGATGTATTATAATGATTGAAGTTTACATGAAAATAAAGACTCTTTTAGGTGTACTTTTAAGAATATGTAAATTTTCTAACTTTATTGTGAATATACTTGTGATAAATATATATTTGTATGTAATGTCTGTTTGCTTTACTAGCTGTTTGTTATTGTATGTCTCTTACTTCCTTACTGACAAAACAAACTGAGAAGGTATAATTTTTCTGTTTTTATTTTCTTGTGATTTGCCCTCTTTTTTAATCATTATTATTGTTATTGTTATTATCCCCTCTTGTAAGCCAAATGCTCAGAATTTTACAGAATAAACCAAATTATGTCAACATCAAATCATTGTGTAAATGTACTTTTATTCCTTGTACATAAGTTATGTGTTGGTCAAAAGATGAATATGATTGTGGAAGTGTACTTTTTGCTTTTCCAGAGGTGGGGGAGAGATGAATGACATATTGCATGAAATTCCCTTTATTTTTTTTCTTTTGAGCTACTGTATAAGTAGAGCAACATGAACTATTCATTGCCCATTTTATTTTCCCCCCAATATTGACCAGTCAATAAGTTATTCTCATGTTAAACCCCTTGGAAAAGTTACAAATTGACAGAAATTTACAATTTTTGAATTTTACAGAAATATGATTGTAAAAATGATATATGATTTTTATGTAGAGCACGTATTCACATTGTTAGGTTCTAAAGGCGCTCCTATATTACCCTGCAAAGCTTCTCTACCAATTCCGGTGCTCACAGCTTTTTGAGAGAATTGCTTTCTGCCGGTACCCATTTACCTCACCTGGGTATATATATAGTCAGTTTTATTCAAGCAATATATCTCCCTGAGGTCAGTCAATAACTCAATTCCCTTTACTATCGTCCTGAATGATCAAGGCTATTGTATGGAAGTCTTTACTTTTTTGAGAGAGATATTGAGTGTTGAGAGAAAAATGAATGTTCTTTAATAAATAGTGTGAGAGGGTGAGATTCAAGATTTTGAAATAAAGGGAGCACACATAGCAAATAGCAGATTTGAAAATGGGGGAGGGGTGCAGATTCAATTTTATTAGATCTTGATATTATCAATATGCATTCTCAATTGATAATTCTTAAAACATAGGGGCGCTGGATCCACCAATGTAAATATTAATAATAATTTTTGCAAGTGAAATTAGTTCACTTACAGATCAAGTCCATTCAAATAACATATTGAATTTGATTTTTTTAAAAGAGGACAAAATAAATAAGCATAATGCTGAAAATTTCTTTTAAACTTGATATAAGGAAATCAGAGATTGCGGATTTCACTCCTGTTTCTTTTGTATTTTATTTGTGAATTCTACAATATTTGATTTTTTGCAGATTACAATGAGACTGTTAAATTCCATTAGATTACAATGACAATTCCTCATTAACAGGGAGGAATCAATTTTGTTTCTTACTTTGCATATTCTACAATACCCCCCCCCCCAAAAAAAAAAAAAAAAAAAAATAGTGCATGACGATCATTGACTCTCATTTAAATATCACCTATGTTGTGCGTAGGCCCTGTTTGTGAATATAAGTAAAAATCTTTCTTGTTTTATACTTTATTTTGATAAAATTCTCAGCATTGTGCTTGTTTGATTTTTCTTTAGTTGATTCAAATCAACTTTTTGCTGGAATGGACTTGACCTTTAAACGGGAAGATGTCCCTGGCAATAAGTTTGTCTTAATCAAAGCAGAAAATTTTGAGAAAAATATTGGTGCAGGTTTGTGAAAAAGCCATCAGAGAATAAGATAGTTATATAAAGTTTTTAAGTTTTTAATTTGTGATGTTATAATGTGAGAGTAACTCCCCTATAGGTCTATATCATGTGATATAAATCCCAGCAATTTCATTTTTCAATGGAACATGCTTATAGAAGGGGTTATGAAATGTGAAAGTAGCTGATATCCACCATACAAACAAAACCATATTCATTTCTTAGGACACAATACTCATTAGAATTGAAGCTGCCTGTCGGAGATGTTACAAATAAAAATAGTATGCATAAAATCATTGTTTTCATGAAAACTTCACCAATATTTTTCTCAAAACCAACTTATTTTCAGGATGAACTTCATTTATAAATAATGTCAATCAGGACTCGGTCCTAATATCAGAACGAGTAGATAGGTGTTTGGCCAATTGGGGGGGGGGGGGGGCACATGCCCACTCTAAAAATAATAAATTCTGAAACAAAGAAAATGGAAGAAAAGGGTGATATAGGTATTTCGGAAAATGCTGTCAAAATCTTTCATAAAATATTATATAGGTCTATTCACTTAGTGATATAAGTTTATTCAAACCAATCAGGTGATATAATACAAATATTCAGTACAAAGGTTGGCATAGAGAATATAACATAAAAGGTTTGGGATCCCATAGAAGCAGAGCTTGTGAAAGGGGCCCCTTAATGAAATTAATATAAGAACATAAAAAAACAAAGTAAGATATATAAAACATTATAGCAGAAATATTGATCATAAAGCAAACATACAAACAAAACTAGAATAATACAAATATATTTACAATGATAAACTAGAAAGTAAACAAAAGACATTTTGCAAGCCGCGCTCTCAAATAAGAATTTTCGACATGCTTTTTTTAATATTGGCAGTGTTGGGCTGGATCTTATGCTCTGTGGTAATCTATTCAATTTGTTTTATACAAGCTATCAAAAATGAATTCAAAACAGTTTTTGTTTACTTTAAAAAATTCAAAATTTCAAAGCAGTTTTTGTCACTTTAAGAAATTCAAAATTTTCTCTTGATGGAGGATGGATGTTCTCACTTGTGATTTTTTAATCCAAATTTTTCCCAATGTACAATGCTATTCCCCCTGTAAATCTTTAGCTTGTTACGCCTCTGAATATACAAGTACAAAATGCCCCCTTTCCGGGCTTTTTTAATTTACCAATTTATATGAACCTTGATGACGCATTATGTATTTATTTTCACTCCTCCGACTGTACTTGACTGCTTGGCGATACCATAGTGTCCACTCGTTGCACAGGTAGCTGGAAATTTGTAAGTAAACTTGCCAATTGTAGCTTTTTGTAGGTATTAAGTTTTCAATTTCTTTACGTTCTCGGGGGTGGATCGTGCATTCAAACCCAAGACAGTAAATTTTACAATCACGCCAGTGTACTATTAGGCCTAGGGTATTAAATTGACAAAAAATTGTTGAGGTTCTTGCGAACGGTCATTGACTACAGTCCCATCTGTTGACTTCCTTCGTCAGTTCATGTTTTAAAAATTTTATCTGTGCGTGTGTGTGATTGTGTCTGTGACTGAGCTGACTTAGCAGTTGTTGCATTGGAAATGTGAGTTTAGGGGGCTCTAAAAGGTCTTATCCTGAAATAAGTCACCTCTCTTTTCGTGTGTGTCAGTGGGTGTGCGCTCGTTGTGTGCAAAGTCAATGAATGGGAGAGGAAAGAAGTCACCGCCGCTGACGAAACGGCAGTGTGAATGGACATGATGGAGTGTAACCCAGGGGCCTGGGGCCTGTTGCATGAAAGGGTCTTTCGTAGAACCATTCTACGTAAGAACGAGATATCGCTCAACTGTTTCACAAAGCCAATTTGGGCGATACGAAGAATGGTCCTTGGAAAGACACCTCCAGACATGTCCTACGTAGGCATGATCTTCTTTGCACACCGCCCGCCACCGTCGGTATTGAGAGAAAATGCATTTACGGCAAGCCACACTGACATATCACCTCTAAACATTTTTTTGGTTGCACTCTGATGCATTTGATCTGGGATGGCGCCAAGTTATTTTTATATGGGGGCTAGTTGTCATCAATTTCAGGTCGTCTTTTTGCACGGCAGGACGACCAAAAACGGATGTCATTTTAACTTCTCCGGGGTACATTTATTATTCCCGGGGGTAATGTATAGGGCCAAATATTTTTTTTAATATGTTTTCTTCTATTCTCCCTCCGTCTTATCCCCACCCCTTTTCTATAAAAAAAATAAACATGAAATACTTAAAATGGGCGGCACTATATCTCTTTAGCCGACCCCTCATGCTTTCTCATTAAAGATAAACAACAAATTTCTTTAAAAGAAATTAAGTAAGGTAAAAAACGTGTTAAAAAACATTCAGCAAAAAAAAAACAAGACAAACAAAACTAAGATGTTAAACATGCTAAATCATTTATTTATTTTTATTTTATTTTCATTATAATTATTTTTTTTGCTGAGATTTATTTTAATCAATGAAAATTAATTGTTGGATTTGAAACAGTGAAAAAAAACAAAAAACCTGCAGCTAATATTGAATTTAAGATACAGATTAAGCCTATAGCTTACGAATACATCACAATCATTACAAATGAAGATAAGTTCATTAAAGAAAAGATTATGGAAAGTCCATCGAAGAGGCGCACTTTAAATCTTAGGGTAGGCCCCTTTCGGCCCTTATGTCATAGCATATAATCTCTATACTCCTTAACTTTGAAATGTTGAACATATATATTTTTTATGTTATTTCTTAAACCTTATATTCTTATATAAACTTCCATAAATTAAGTGATCATCTTTAAATATGACCAGCGTTTATGATCGTTGTCATATTTAGCATTATTTCTGTAAAAGTATTTTTTCCATTGCGGATTGATTCACACCTTTTTCTATGTTTTAATTATTATTGCAAAGTACTACTTTATCCACTTGGACATGTTTGCAGCCATTTTCATATTTTCATTTTCTTCTGTTACTCATCATGCAACTGAGGTATGTTTATACTCTAAACACTCACATTTGTATTTCTTGCGTTATATCTGATAAATAAAATAAATAAATTAGATTTTTCACACGCAGCCTCTCATATTTTCCTTTTTAGTCTCATACAATCAGATACTGTTGATTTTGTTTACTCCATTCAAACCCTATATTTACCTCAACAAATAACATATTAACGCATAATTTGCAAAATTATCATTATATACATTACAAGTATTCTATAAAAATACAGAATATTGAACTAATAAATGTCGAAATTACTTAGTCAAATAAATTTTTATGTCGGACAAGGGTCTCTTTCGTTGAAATATCAATAAAAGGTGTCTCTAAAAAGACACCGTGTTCTAAATTAGGGAAATAATGAAAATTTCGATTTTATTTAGTTATGTTTGTGAATCTTTAAAGTTTTTTCTCTTTTAACCTCATAAAGTAAGCTCCATACATCAATTCTACTATCAGTAATAAATAAAACATTATTTGATCTCCTTTTATTGAAATATCGGATTTTATGTAAAGTCGTCATTCAGAAATAAAAGGTTCAGGTGACGATGAAGACTAAATATTTTTCCGATACTATCGATATCAAACGATGTCGCGGACTTGGAAGACAAAATTGCCTTCGTGAAACGGAAAGCGCTGATTTGTCGCCAATCTTCCTATCTCGGAAGAATGGTCCTAGGACGTTCCTACGTATCGCTCATCTCGTCATGCAACAGGCCCCTGTTGCATGACGAGATGAGCGATACGTAGGAACGTCCTAGGACCATTCTTCCGAGATAGGAAGATTGGCGACAAATCAGCACTTTCTGTTTCACGAAGGCAATTTTGTCTTCCAAGTCCGCGACATCGTTTGATATCGATAGTATCGGAAAAATATTTAGTCTTCATCGTCACCTGAACCTTTTATTTCTGAATGACGACTTTACATAAAATCCGATATTTCAATAAAAGGAGATCAAATAATGTTTTATTTATTACTGATAGTAGAATTGATGTATGGAGCTTACTTTATGAGGTTAAAAGAGAAAAAACTTTAAAGATTCACAAACATAACTAAATAAAATCGAAATTTTCATTATTTCCCTAATTTAGAACACGGTGTCTTTTTAGAGACACCTTTTATTGATATTTCAACGAAAGAGACCCTTGTCCGACATAAAAATTTATTTGACTAAGTAATTTCGACATTTATTAGTTCAATATTCTGTATTTTTATAGAATACTTGTAATGTATATAATGATAATTTTGCAAATTATGCGTTAATATGTTATTTGTTGAGGTAAATATAGGGTTTGAATGGAGTAAACAAAATCAACAGTATCTGATTGTATGAGACTAAAAAGGAAAATATGAGAGGCTGCATGTGAAAAATCTAATTTATTTATTTTATTTGTCAGATATAACGCAAGAAATACAAATGTGAGTGTTTAGAGTATAAACATACCTCAGTTGCATGATGAGTAACAGAAGAAAATGAAAATATGAAAATTGCTGCAAACATGTCCAAGTGGATAAAGTAGTACTTTGCAATAATAATTAAAACATAGAAAAAGGTGTTAATCAATCCGCAATGGAAAAAATACTTTTACAGAAATAATGCTAAATATGACAACGATCATAAACGCTGGTCATATTTAAAGATGATCACAAAATTTATGGAAGTTTATATAAGAATATAAGGTTTAAGAAATAACATAAAAATATATATATGTTCAACATTTCAAAGTTAAGGAGTATAGAGACTATGTGCTATGACATAAGGGCCGAAAGGGGCCTACCCTAAGATTTAAAATGCGCCTCTTCGTATGGACTTTCCATAATCTTTTCTTTAATAAACTTATCTTCATTTGTAATGATTGTGATGGATTCGTAACCTTTATGCTTAATCTGTATCTTAAATTCAATATTAGCTGCAGGTTTATTGTTTTGTTTCACTGTTTCAAATCCAACAATTAATTTTCATTGATTAAAATAAATCTCAGCAAAAAAAAATAATTATAATGAAAATAAAATAAAAATAAATAAATCATTTAGCATGTTTAACATCTTAGTTTTGTTTGTCTTGTTTTTGTTTTGCTGAATGTTATTGAACACGTTTTTTACCTTACATAATTTCTTTTAAAGAAATTTGTTGTTTATCTATAATGAGAAAGCATGAGGGGTCGGCTAAAGAGATATAGTGCCACCCATTCCAAGTATTTCAAGTTTATTTTTTTAATAGAAAAGGGGTGGGGATAAGACGGAGGGAGAATAGAAGAAAACATATTTAAAAAAATATTTGGCCCTATACATTACCCCCGGGAATAATACATGTACCCCGGAGAAGTTAAAATGACATCCGTTTTTGGTCGTCCTGCCGTGCAAAAAAGACGACCTGAAATTGATGACAACTAGCCCCCATATAAAAATAACTTGGCGCTATCCCAGATAAAATGCATCAGAGTGCAACCAAAAAAATGTTTAGAGGTGATATGTCAGTGTGGCTTGCCGTAAATGCATTTTCTGTCAATGCCGACGGTGGCGGGCGGTGTGCAAAGAAGATCATGCCTACGTAGGACATGTCTGGAGGTGTCTTTCCAAGGACCATTCTTCGTATCGCCCAAATCGGCTTTGTGAAACAGTTGAGCGATATCTCGTTCTTACGTAGAATGGTTCTACGAAAGACCCTTTCATGCAACAGGCCCCAGGGAGCTCCGGAGTGGAGTGGTGACTTAACCAGGAATCTAGGACAATGCCCTCTAAAATTGAGTTAAGATACAAAAAATTACTTTGATGTCCTACAAAAAAAGTATTTGATATTGTTTCGGCCTTATCGTCATCCAAGTCACTGAGCTGGGGAGAAACTTGAGACACACCTCAAATTATCAGCAATATATATCATTCAATGAATCCACGAAAGATTTTCAAAAGAAATCTATTGTTCGCGATGTGAACGGTGTGAAGCTTCTCACTGAACAGGGACTTCCTTCCACCACACGTTTTCCTAATGACACAATAACAACTGACTCGGACACCCTTTCAAACAACAAAAAATAGTATTTCTTTTCTCTTCTGTGGCTGTATATTATTCCAAGTTGATGAAACAATGATAAAAAACACTAAATAAAACAAAATTAATCACACTGCAAACACTATTTAACTGTCTAATCACTCCTCGTGATCCAAGTCCCCTTCCCGCGTTTAGACTACCAATTTCCCATAGGAAGGGACTTGGATAACTGGCAGTTGAAAAATTGGCAGTCTCAACACAGGAAAGGGACTCGGATCACGAGGAGTAATTAGACAGTTAAATAGTGTTTTTAATGTTATTTTCATTGATTTTAATGATTCTTATCAAAAATATTCATTTATCATCTCTAGGAAACTGTCTAAAAGTGGTAGAGTGGAATTGAAGAGGAGGGAAATGAGGAGTAGATGAATATCAACGGGTTAATTAACCTTATTACAGTATACAGGGGTTAGTAACTAAGGACAAGATTTATTGTAGAGCACTGACTGCGATTTACTCATTAATCTTCAGAGAGAGAGAGAGGTGTTGCTGTGCTTTATTGTAATTTTATAATTTTTGCCACTCATTCAATGCACAAGGTAATTAGTATGAATAAACTCAGTAGCATTTTTATTAAGTGTTTCCCACTTTCTGTACCAATCCCTCTTCTCTCTGTTACAGTTACATTTCAAGATGGGTAATGTCTACAAGCTTTGGTTTGGTCTTGTTGTACTTCGCTTCATTTGGTGTATCTGGCCTCAAAAGAGCTATGTGGATCCTGCTGAATTCTTTGAGGGAACAGACAAACTTGCTGGTAAATATATGATATTTAACTACGTCAGGAGTTGTTGGGGACACTCAACTATGCTGGTGATTAGGTTCCAAAATAAACAGGTCTAAAAGTTTAATATACAAAAGGCATGATGATGTGTTTAGGCCTTAACATGTCAAAAGAAGGAAGAAAAAAAAATCATATGGAGGGTTTGTTTCTTGAGTTTTTTTCATCTACATTTTAGATTTTTAGTATCTTTTCTCCAACATTCGTTTTATGTGATCTGAATTCTTCAAATGTAAAGGTGTTTTTTTTTTTTTTTTTTGGGGGGGAGGGGGTACTTGTTGAGGGGATATATATGTACTAAGGAAGCATTTTGAAATATGATAATATTTGATAAATGGAAACTGCTTGTTTATAAATGGAGGACCAAAATTGGAAATAGTTGCATTTTATTTGAGCTAATGTTAGATTTTGGTAAATTAATTCAATTTAACATTGGGCTTATTAATGTGCTAACCTTAGTAACTCTTTCTCATGGTATGCTGATTTATAAAGTGTAAGTAATGCATGAAGTCTGCGTAATCCATGGATTCAGAAAAAGGATCCAAATGTCAAAACCATGTTTGTGAATTCCATTGTTGATCTCACACCAAGATAGAATTAATCTAGTGACTTGAATTCTGTAATTTCTGAAACCTTCAGTTGGCATCAAATCAATAAATGTCTTGAAGAAACAATGATTAAAATAAAGTAATTGATTTCAATTTTGTTGTTCACTATTTCAGCTCATATATTTGGGTTTCCAAGCACATCAGCTCCTGGATATGATACTCCAAAACCGCAGACAACCATTTTCTTTCCCTACATCACTGCTGGCTTTGGCTTCCACGTCCTCCGGAAATTGGGTGAAATAGGACTTGTCACTGTTAATGAGCGAACTCTTCTCATTGCCCCACGCCTGACGATCACCGCAGTTTCCTTGCTCTGCGATTCCTGCGTTTACAACATAGCCACGATCTTAGGACAAGATGCAGGAGCCTGTATGGTCATCTTCGCCAGTTCCTTTGTGACTTTAGTCTTCATGACCCGTAACATGACCCATGTCATCAGTGCCTGCACCTTTGCTCTATTGCTTCTCTTGGTAGTGGACTCTCGTAAGAGTCAGCTGGTTCCAAAGACGTCATCCAAAGATGAGAAAGGGAAGAAGAAGAAGATGGTAAAGAGTGATCCTAACCATGGTTTTTGGTTGGGCGTTTTCGTCTTGGAGGGCGTCTTCAACCATCCATCCTTCTTCATCTATTACCTGATTCCTATGGCCTTCTGGCTTACTGGATCTGCTTCCCAGTTAAGCTCCGGAGCTCTCAGAACAGTCTTACACAACCTTGCATCCTTGCTACCTGGTATCATCACAATGGGTACCTTCCTTCTTATCCTCGATTCCACTTTCTATGGAACCCTTGATGCGGAGATCTTCCTCGACCCTCATAAGCTCCTTGAGAATCTTAACTCCGGGTTGCTACAGAACTTGACAGTCGCGCCCCTGAACTTCCTGCAGTACAACTTCCTGGATGCTCCTCTTGAAATCAGACCTAAACTTGCCCATCTCCTGTTCAATCTCCCACTGCTCTTCTTCCCTCTTGTCATCTGTTTCATTTCAGAGATCTTCCTGGTGTACAGCGGAACAGATACCAAGGGTAGGAAGACATTTTCTACATCCACAAGCCGTGCATTCTTTGCACTAGTCTTCACCACCCCACTTCTGGTCTTCTCTCTCTTGCCAGACCAAGATCCTAAACTCCTGCTACCCCTGATCATCCCTCTGGTGCTCCTCTATGCAGAGTATGTGGTCTACCCTACGACAGGTATGCCTAATGCTCCATGGATCGTCTGGAATGTTTTATTTGGATTGATATTTGGAGTTGTGTTGCAGGGTGGGATGGTTCCAGCCCTCAAAGACATTAAAACGACAGTCACGGCACCTGTCGTTGATAAACCCATATTGTACCACTATGTTTTCTATCATACCCCTACCCCACCTGAATACCTGCTAGCATTACCACCCCAAGGTGTAAGATCACATCACCCATCCCACCAGTTCCTAATCCATGACCTCGGTACAATGGACCGCTATGATATGCATCAGATGATCGGCTCTCTCTTGAGGGATGACAAGTCAGCAGGAGAGTCGCCATCATTCAAAAAGGAGATCTACGTTGTAGCACCCGCATCTATAGACGCCCTCTTCTGTCGAATCAATGTCAAGTTCACATACAAACTTGTGAAGAGTTTCTCTCCCCACCTTGACCTTAATGAACCTCCGTACCTATTTCCAAACTATGTATGCAACGCGGAGAAGGATCGTAGTTATTTTCGCATGGGCATTCGGGATCGTATTCCGGCGCTGTTCTCGTTGAATATGTATAAGGTAGAGATCGTTCGTCATTTTGGAACTGAGGATGTAGTGAAGTATAAAGATAAGCAGAAACAAAAATCCAAAGGAAAGAATCCTAACCAGTAGCTTAAAAGGATTTGTTGTGGTATAGCCCTTCTCTCATTCATCCCTTACTGCATGCTCATCCACCTATGCATGTGACTTTCTGTTTTCATGTGTTTTTTTTTCTAAGGGACCATTTGTCTTTCATGTTTTAAGTGAAGTTTACAATTTTTGATGCATGAGAAATCTCAGGGGTAGCACCTTTTTCATAGTTTTTCTGGGCTCCGTAACACAAAGATTAGCGATGAATTGCAAATATGAAAGAACCGCACTGATTGGTCCCTGGTCAGTATTTTAAACCTAATGCGCGTGTAACATTGATATTGATTGATAAGTTCATTTAGCGATTGATCGCTAATCTTTGTGTTACGGAGCCCAGGAGGGTCTAAAGGGCATCAATTTCATTGCCAACCCCATTTTGGAGGATATCTGGAGCTAAAAAAAATATATCATTGTCATCAGAGCTAATTTGGAGGGGCTATAAAATAATTGTTTTGGGGATTGTATGTCTGGTTTATGTGAGACAGGGTTCCCAGCCCATCAGGGAAATCAGGGAAAATTATTTTACTCTTTTCAAGTCAGGGAAAAATCAGGGATTTTGATTTTAAAAAATACTTCAAATCAGGGGAAAATGCCTCAAATGAAGGAAAAAATCAGGGAATTTTTTCGGCCCCAAAGCTGAAAGCACGGTAATCATTCAGACTCTGCTATATTTTGTTGCATATCAAAACATCATCCATTGAATGACTGGTTATGGTGGTTTTATGGGGTTTTTTTACACGTAATTCACTGCAACAACTTAAAAAACATTCAAAACTGGGACAGGGTTTTAATAATTATCAGGGAATTTTTAAACTTCATCAGGGAAAAATCACAGAAATATCAGAGAATTACGCTGGGAACCCTGGATGCAAGATGCTATCGTTAGGCATGGTGTACGGTTAGCTCTTCAGTCCAACCTTGGAGCAGGTTGTGCAGAATATCTGGCTTGGGAATGAGGAATCATGGGTAATATAAGTACTATATTTATATTGTGATTGGATTATTATGACCTATTTGAAATGAAATATTGAAAACCTTGACAAAGTGTGTACTACTAATATGAACTTTCATATACCCAGGTATTCCTCCAGAAAGATGCAATTTTTGTTGTCTTTATAAAACATGTTGATTTCATTCAAAATAATGTCTCGACACTATTTAGCTGCAAAGAACGCTGATATGAGAATAAAATCGGCAAATCAATATTTTTATGCAGTAGTATGGTCACATTGCATCATCTAAACAATAGTTGAAAACAGAAATAAATTTGCAAATATTAGTCATTGTTGGGCCAACAAGAATTTCTTGTGGATTTAATTTATGAATATTTTCAACCAAGTTAAATCCTGCTCAATCTCGGCTTCAGAGGGAAGACTAGTAATTGGGTGCATTGATAACAGCTCCTTAAATTTTCCCTTGTCTGTACATTCATATGCATGTAAAGGAGCTCTGATAGAAAAAAGGAGAAAAGGAAAATGAAAATAAGATATGATTTTTAGTATGAAACTCACATGAAGTCATGTGGCCTTCAGTTCATGATGTTATAAGTAAGGTATATCATACATTCAAGAAATTTGCAGAAATTAAAAGAATAAAGTAATTAAATTTGGCAGGGTCATTTCTGTTTACAGTGGGTACAAATTATTATGTCCTATTTAACAGCAGGGACGTAGTCAAGGCCGATACTTCTGGGTCACGAGGCTGGTAGAGAAAACATTCTCCTATAGAATTTGTACATGGGACTCTGATCAGGCCGGCAAAATGTGGCCTTGAGGCCGGCCTCGACTATATCCCTGCCTATTATTAGAGTTATAGATGTTTTCGTTATTATCATTAGTATCATGTGTATGGTACGGCATACAGGTATATGTTGCTTTGTATTTTAAAAATTGTAAAATAAGGGGTGTTTGGTATATTTTGCACTGCTACAAGTTTTTGTCTAAGATATCCCTCAAGATGAGATTATATTACATAGGTTATGTAGATTCGAATCAGTGATAGGTCAATACGCCATCACTTGACCATAGCTGCGAAGATTGCATTTGTAATATAGTGGGTTTTGACGTCACCTCAGTAGATATAACTGCGTTGTATTGTCAATTGCGGCGTTATATTCACTAAGGTGACGTCACTCGCTGCTTACAAGTTGTGTAATCAGGTAGTTTGATGTACGCGCTAGTGTTAACGCGTTGATTGCATGAATAATGCGCTTGATGTATTTTCAAAATATTTTCTATTATGACGTAGATGGATCAGAGCTGTAGCAAGAATTTCGGGTTGGAGCAAGATGATGAATGTAATTTCTGATGGCGAATCCACATAGACTATATAATATAACAGATATTGCCTGGTCTATCGTTTAAATAAATAACATTTCAACTCCCTCCGAAGCTACATTTTTCCCCTCAGGAGAATATTTTCCCTTGGGAAAAATAAAACCCCGTCGGGGAGAGGAAATGTATTCAAACTCTAGGTAGGCAATATCTGTATAATAATGCATCTCTAAGAGACTGTTGCAAAAGACTAACAATCATTTGTGAGTAAATTTTAGGTTCCCAAATTGGTCACAAGTCTTGCTATTAATTGCAAAATTTGAATGATCTGGGGTTTTTTTGCAACACAAAGTGTAAAGAAGATAAAACTTATTCATCAATTGTACATTAGCAATCACATGAAATACTTGCAAGTACGTTTCTTCCATCAATGCTCAGACTCGGAGCTTCCCATTTATGGAAAGGTATGGATTTAATATCAAATATTTAAATGTATTATGTAGTTTAATGTAATTTTATACTGCCCTACTGAAATACTATGGAATGATCATTAAGTTTGAACAGTACTCGCATGGACAGGGTTCCCACAGTCATGGAAAATCCTGGAAAAATTTGTGGTTATGGAAAGTCAGGGAATTTTGAAAATTTGTGAAAAGTCATGGAATTGCATTTACCTCTTGGTTATGGCAGCTTTCCAGTTTGTCATGTCTCGCAACTCTCATACTCTGATATTATAATTGGTGTTCATGATTTCCATTTTCCCCAGTTTTGTGACATCCCAAATTTTACATATACATGTATGCAACTCCTGGGACGTCACAGGAAATCATGAAAAGCAGCAATTTAGTCATGGAATTCTGTTTTTAAATTTCTGTGGGAACCCTGATTGAGTGTGTGTGTATGACATTGACACTACATGCTGTTGATTATATATCTATTGAAAAGAATTGGTGCCAAATTATTGCTAAGCATAGTCACAATCATTTTTAAGAAATTGTAAGAAAAAAAAATGTTGGATGTCTATTCTATGTAAGTCATTTGTTTTCAATGTTAACTCTCATGAAATGAAGAGTTCATGTAGGTAGTATAATTTGTATTGATTGCATGTGATTGGAGTGACTGTGGACTGCTTGTTTTGTGGGCCATGTTTAAAAAAAAAATTAATAAAAAATTAAAGCTACTGCTGTAAGCTCTTACAAGACTGCAGTTTGCTTGGAATAGAGAAAATTATAAAATTCAAGCATTTGTTATCAATAACAAGTTTCACTAGATGGGCTCCTTTGCTAATCTCACTGTCGACTGTAACACAAAAATTCTCTGATATAGCTCACCCATTTACTTGTGACTTTGGAACCTCTGGTAGCTTTAAAGTAAAATAGTAATTAGTATACTGCGAGAGGGATAAAACAAGTAAAAGGCAAACTCATGACACAAGTGACATCCAGGAAACTTTTGGTTATTGTCTATTGTGAGAATTAAAGGAAATCAAAACCCAAGAAGAGAAGCAATCTTATTAGAAAGAGTAAAATGAGAGGAACAATTTAAAACAAGTTTCATCAAAATCGGTTATGAAATAAGTTATGGACGTTTAAAAAGTCTTGTGCTTTCAATGGGGATCCTTAAATTGGCAAACGTGCTTCAAAATGACTGATTTTGTGGACAACTCTCCATTTGTTTTGTACACAATTTTTCAGATTTTCCCCTTTATTTTACATTTTTCACATCTCCTCACCTTGACATATGTGGTGTGAATTATATTTTCCCATGACATATGTTGTACTCAGAAGGAGCAAGATGTAATTTGAAAGATAACCGATTTTGGTAAAACAAGTTTTAGATTGATCCTCGCATTTTACCCTTTCCAATAAGATTGCTTCTCTTCTTGGGTTTTGGTTTCCTTTAACTTGTCTAACTCCAAGTGTTGCATATGAGTCCAGATTTCATTTTTAAATAGAATCATCATTAATACTGATAATTACTGCTTACAGGCCATTCTGTTGTGTACTGTGTAACTGAATCATGATAATGGGTGAATAAAAGGGAAAAGTTGACTTTTTGTAATAAAACACAATACTGACACAAATTTTTTGCTGTTTGTATTTTATTCTTTCATTGACATGTATTCCATTAATAAAGGATAAAGTAATGAAAGACATTTTGACGGTTCAATTGTTATATGGTGAGATGACCAGGGGAATTGGGCCCCGTCTTACAAAGATCCATCGCAACTATGGAAAGCCAGCAGCATCAATATCTAAAATGCACGTTTGTTCAAAATATTTTTTTGATATGTTGTATGCTCATGCACTCATCATTTTCTTGAAAATTGAGTGTGCTTCTTTGTTTACTAAGGACATTGAGCAAATTTCCAGTAGAATAAATTACGACATCGATGGATTTCCATTCAGTTGAGCTTGATCGGATCAATCTTAGATCTTTGTAAGATTGGGCCTTGTTGCACAAAGAGTTACAATGAAACACAACTCCAGAAATCAAACACATCTTGATTTTCAACCAATCAGAAGCACCTTTTTTGTCTTGCACCTATTTCTACAAGAAACACTGAACAGTTATTCAATTCAGTGCTTGGATTAAAAGCAAAATTTCTATTTTCATTTTTGATAACTCATGGAAGTTAAAAATAATGTAGTGAATTTAGTACCGGCTTTTGGCACCATTTTACAAAGATTCATGAAATAGATCAAAGCTATGAAAAGCCAGCAGTGCAATAATTCTTTGTCAATATCAAAATGTGTGCATGTCTCCTTTCGCTAACAAGTGTCATGCCAATAGATCAAAATAATTTGCCATATATAGAGTGACATAATTTTAAATGAAAGGGCATATATGCATTTTACTTATGTTTATACTGGCTTTCCATAGTTCCATTGATTGGATCAATCACAACTCCTTTGTCATTATCCTAAGGCCCTATGACACCAGATACAATCAGGAATGATATGAAACCCCTTCATTTATATTATTTTTTTTTATTTAAAAGGGCATCAATGTATCCTCTCATACCTCACAGATCATAAATGCATTTTAATTGCACCAAATAGTAACATGCTATGCAGTACATTGGTATAGATTTTAATTTTTCTATATATCTTATGAACCATGCTGCCCAAAATGTCCTATCTCAAAGGTAATGTATTTTTCCATCTCATAAATGAAAACCATATCTTATGGGGGAGGTTTGTATATATTTAAGAAAGAAAGCAAATGACTTCATGTAGTGTCTTGTCATTAACTATGGAATTAGAGACATATAAATGCAAGATGGTTGTGTGCAGATAAGTAAACAAAGAATAAAAGGTACATGATTCAGGCCCTTGGCAGTAAAGAATTATTGCAATACATGACTGACAGAGCCTAGTTGTCTCTGAGCTTGATGTAATCAATAACAATAAAATACACTTAAAATTGTGATTATCACCCTGTCACCCTAGCTACCATTCCATTTCACAAGCTGGATGTGTTTAAAAAAGAGTTAAGTGTGACTGACTGCCCTTGCATCCGGTAAAAAAAAATCGTAATATGCATGATGATTCCAGTGAAAAATAAGGCTAATGACGAATTTTAAGCATGTGTGAAACCAAACGAGAATCACGAACGCTAATCACAATTACAAATTCTACTCCGGAGGTGAATTCCAGTTAAGTTTCACTCGCATTACGGTACGAATGTTACGTGTGAAAGGCTTGACCTCCAAAATATCTTTTGGGGGGGGGGGTGGAGCTTATGTGTCCTTTCAAGCACTTCCGTAGATAATATATTTCATCCACTCATCGTATCGATGCAGTACTTTGATTGACAAGTCACCAAGGACATATACCGCTTTCGCTCTGGAATTTGAATTCAAATCACAGTTTTCGAGTGAGCGTGTGAAAGGTCCGATGATTCTAAAGACGAATTGCAATCATCAATACAATGATGATTCAAGATTCACATGTGAAAAGGCCCTTAGAGTCATGCTTAAACGCCAACGCGCACATGTTATTTAATGCATAATCCTGATTATCGATACGCGGAAGTACGGTCACGTGTGCATAATCTGACCAATAATCCATTAAATGGGATGCGTTATATACCGTACACAACTGAAAGGTAAATTCGGCATAAGTCACACTAAAATCTTTGTGAAACACGCCCCGGTAGAGGTGTGGTTTGAGTCATTCAAGTATCCTGTAAAAAATTCATAATCCTAACATGATTGCACTTAAGTCCATGGCTGCAGTCTCCACAAATCATCATATTCCACTCTCAACATTTACTCAACTTGTCAAAACAATGTGCCATGTCTTTTAGGAATCTCCCTATAAGGGTCTATGCATCTTTTCATTGCAGCTTTCCTGTAGTCCCCATTGTTTTGTCAATGGTGACTGCAGTGATTTGTAATGAAGAGATGCTTGCTGGACTCCTGCAGGAAAGATGCGGCTTAAGACTTTTGACAAGGTACCTTTAGAAGCTCTATTATCAGAGTGTTTCATTACTGACTATCACAATTGATACTGTAAAAACGAGATGTTACATCGCCACACTTTGCTTTGCCATTCGTCACTAATCAGGTGAAAGTTGAGAATGAGTTCAACCAAAGACGAGGGGGGAGGCACAAAAATTTAAGTGTGACGAGAGTCAATGCGCACATGTTACCAAACACGTAATATCATTGATGTATATAATAATAATAATAATAATAATAAACAGTTCTTGTATAGCGCATATCACGATTATGAATAATGTCTCTATGCGCTTCCAAAGGACTTGGATATTATTACCCCAGCTGTAGCTTGGCAGCCGTAATTACTAAGATTACAGCGCACACGCATTTCAAGGAATAAATTCCTGCCAGGTACCCATTCACCTCACCTGGGTTGAGTGCAGCACAATGTGGATAAATTTCTTGCCGAAGGAAATTACGCCATGGCTGGGATTCGAACCCACAACCCTCTGTTTCAAAGTCCGTATGTATATGTGCAATGAGTCAAATAAAGGCAAGGAATTTGGGAATATATGACAATAGTCAATGAAATCTATATTTGTTTCATGAAATGCTCCCCAAAGTATGGAAATTTAGAAAGTCCCCAGATCAGGCAGGTAGCTGTTTAACCCATTACTGGAACCAAGAGGTTCCTGTATGAAGCATATGGGAATGCCAAAATTCAGTTGTCGAAGGGTTAAATCACATTCCCTGAGCACTCTCATACTGTCCAATAACAGGTATTCTTATAAGCATCATGTCCCACTTGAAGCCTCACGCTGAGCAGTCTCGAGAAGAACCAGCAAGATTGACATCGCTCTCAACAAGTTGTTTCAGCTAATATTATTCTTAAAAAGTTGAAGACCTCATAAGCCTTCATCACCTTTGCCAGAAAGCTTCAATATTATCTATGACTGCAAGTCCATCGTTCTTGTAAACCATGAAGAATCCCTGTACCGCTGCAACACTGATAGGCTTCTTGAAAGACAGTGCGGTGTTGGCAAACCTTTCAGCTGCCTCCGGACCGAGTTCTGGGTAGAACCGATGGTACATCTGGACTAGCTGGTGTTTGCTGGCGTGGCCTATTAGCTGCTTGTAGTCCACACGACCTGGACGAATCAGTGCTGGGTCCAATCTGAGGGTAGAGAATGGTAGAGGAGGTTGCCAGAATATAAATGAACAATGTCAACAGTCAAAATCATTATTATTTTATGGTAAACCATCAGGTTGATATATCTGTTGGGATAATACAGAACAGGTGACCATATCATATTGCATACTTGGGCAATTCCATAAAATAATCAATCTTTCTTGTACTGTATGTCTTACTTTGCATCAAGGACTGCCCAATGCATTATGAATTGAAAGCAACTAGCCTTATTTTGTACCTTTGTATAATTCAAGTCGGGTTCATCCCACTCCCCAATCACAAAAATACAGCCATTACTTCATCTGGAAATCCCGAGTGTGGTTTTATAAAGCAGTTCGTAAGTTACACACAATATTACGTAACACAAGTGACCCTTTCTTTTTGTTGAAATCCAATGTTTTTTAGATTAAAATGCTTGTTCTCAACAAGCTTTCAAATGAAAATGTTTGTCAATACCAATATTTGATTAGAATTATAGACAAGTGGAGCGCCTCTGGCAGTCTCGCCTGCATTATGCTGACTTTGAAAACTACTGTAAAGTAATTATTCACAACAAGATTCATATAATGATATAATACTATGTTCATTGACCATAAATGACATTTGGTAATTCAAGAAATACTCCCAACATGGTCAAAGTTCATTGACCTTAAATAACCTTTGACCTTGGTCATGTGACCTGAAACTCGCACAGGATGTTCAGTGATACCTAATTACTCTTATGTCTAAGCTTTATGAACCAGATCCATTAACTTTCAAAATTATAATGGTAATTCCACAAATGACCTTTGACCTTGGTCATGTGACCTGAAACTCAGGCAGGATATTCAGTAATACTTCATTACCCTTATGGTAAGTTTGATGAACTAGGTCCATATACTTTCTAAGTTATGATGATATTTAAAAACTTAACCTTAGGTTAAGATTTTGATACTGATTCCCCCAACATGGTCTAAGTTCATTGACCTTAAATGACCTTTACCTTGGTCATGTGACCTGAAACTAAGGCAGGATGTTCAGTAATATTTGATTAACCTTATGTCCACGTTTCATGAACTAGGTCCATATACATTCTAAGTTATGCTGTCATTCCTAAAATTTAACCTTTCGGTTAAGATTTAATGTTGACGCCGCCATCGGAAAAGCGGCGCCTATAGTCTCGCTCTGCTATGCAGGCAAGACAAAAACTCACTCCCATAATGTTGTAACAGGGTAAGGCTTAAATTAATCCGGTCCATCAAACGTCTTGGCCGTGAATGTCCTATGGATTGGCCTTGAAAATATGTTGTGCCCTTCTTAAATTTTTACCATTTGTACTTTAATATAGAAGTGTGCCCTATGAAAAAGTGGCCTTGCCCTTAACATAATGGAAATTAAAGGCCATACAGGGAATATTTGGGATGTCTTATTTACAATAAGAAAGTGTCACTAGTAGATCTAAATTTGTGCATACCTTACAAACAGCTAATAATGTTTATGATGCAGCCCTCGGGTGCCGGAAGCCATTAAAGTGCATTGGTGTGTTCCACAAAACTTGTTATTAACAAATTTGCAATGACAGTTTAAAGCCACTAAAATCATTCAATGTGACTGGCTGGTAGTTAACTATTAACGAAATTGTGCATTTGTTATTGTGAACAAGTCTTTATGAAAGAGGGCCCGTATCTTCCCTTACCTATCTATGTAGTTTGTTGTCATGAATAATATCCTAGCTTCCGTTGATGCGACTCCATCTAACGTATTGAGAAGACCGCTCAGTGTAACACGTCCCATACCCTGGTAACGAGCTGATAATGATGCAGGATTGAAATGAGAATAAACACATGGTATCATGAAATGATAAAGGGGTATTGCAGGCCAAATATATACTTTGTCTATTATTAATTTACTGCGCTTTTCCCATTGGATCAAAATGGCTTTATTAAACAGAATTATATACTTTGACTACTATAAACTACGAAAGAGATGGGTTTTTAACACCTTTCTGAAAACTACTAGTAATGGAAACTGTCTAATTGTAAATAAAGTAAAATCAAACATGCAAAAAATGAGAATTTCATCAAAATCAGATATAATAATAATTTTGAAGTTAACTAATTGCAAAAGTTTTGATTATTTGAGTGAAACAGTTCTCTTCTTTGCACATCAACAAGAATATGTAATAATGTCATGCTTTTCCTTTTTCTCATTTTACTGGACAAATTCTCCCCCCCCCCCATTTTGCTTGTGTTCAAATCATCAATGCATGGCCCTATGAATTCATAAAATTATAGATCTCAGTGAAAAACTGTTTTAAGTAGAATAAATTCTTACGATCATCCGCCTCTTCCCGACTGATGAAGGCAGCATCGATATCTTCTAAGAGAATAATACTCTGTTGAGGAGCGACGTTCATCAGATGATTGAGACGATCATCGGAAAGGCTGCGTTCACTTAGATTCATCATACATATACTGTACTGGAGCTCTCCCGCTAATGCCATTCTAAAGAAATGATAAAAATTTGACAGATATAATGTCAATGTCATAATATATACTGTATTGACTCTCTCTGGCTGACGCTAATCTGAAAACGTAATTCAAATTGGAAATAAGACGACATAAATTTCATCATAAATTTACTCTATTGAAGCTCTCCCACTAATGCAATTCTAAATGAATTAAAATTTGAGTTATAATACCAATTTCGTCATACAAATACAGTACTGAAGTTCCCCTGTAAAGTTCATTTCATATCACCACTTTAGAACTTTTACAGGTGACAATCAAATTCCCATTCATTCATGTACATCTTGTTGAGATGCTGTTAATAAGTTCATAACAAGTATATAGCCGAAATGTACCCATATTGTTTGCCCCACCCCATTCCTGGAAAAAATCCTGCTCGAAGCAGCCAATTTGATGAGGTACTATTAATCTAAATATGAAAATCTTGAAATGGTAGTTTTCTTGAACCAAGAGTCCCGGAGGATGCTGACTTATTGCTGAAATTCAGTGAGCAAAACTAAAATCACTTACATGAAGCTACTCTTTCCACAGCCTGGTGGTCCGTACAGTAGATACCCTCTTCTGTATGGTATACCTAGGAGATAAAACAGAAATCTAGAATGATTAAATCATGAAAGTGCATCTGTGTTAAGAGAAGATTGGTCCTGTTTATATGATTCCTCATCAAGGAAAGACAATCAATAGTCTGTGTCATGAATCATTTATTGGAGAAACCAAACCTTCTCTCAGGACTAGATTTCTTGATAATCTTCACCCAAGCCCCACTTCTGAGAATTTTCGAGCACACTCATATCAAGTCCCCTAGGCATGAAATGTAAAAAAATGTAATGTGTTGGACAGGCAGTCAAGATGCTGCAAAAAGGGTGTAAAAAAATGATGCTATTTTATTTACATTTGGGCAATAAAAAATTCTCTATGTGATTCATCCGAAAATGGGGGTGTGGTTAATTCAAGAGTGCGGTTTATAGTCCGATACCTGACCATTTATCTTTACATTAGCAAGCTTAATGCTCCCCAGGGAGTGGAGGAAGTAAATACATTGTGTGCCAGAATCCGATCTCCCCATAACATACCCTGTTAGAGTCTAATGAATGACATCATTACCTCTATCGAAGTACCATTTTGGATTGTTGATAAACTCCTTGACGTCCTTGACAATGCTATCTGTGATGCCTCTGTCTAAGATGACTGAATCAATCGGTCTTCTTTTTCTTGGGTATCCAAACTGTCTCCATTCAGCTCCCATTGCTGTGTACATGATAGTCTTACCCTCCTGCTTCTGAAGGGCCGCCTCACGAGCTGAAAAACAATATGAAGTTATTTATTTATTAGAATATATTTTATCAGGATTAGAAGTATCAGTTACATAAAGGCTGGTTTTTATCCTAGACACATTTCATAAAGAGTAAATTTGCCATTATTTAAACTACCATGGAATCTTGGATTGAGATCGCTTGGTTGCTAAACCCTGTTATCATGGGAGTTGACAAAATGACAAGTTTCCATAGTTGCAACTCTTAATGAATTGGACACAATAAAATTTAAAAAAATCTCATGAAATATCATAAGATATTACCACAAAATTATCAGAAAAATAATATCAGTCATTAAAAAATCAACATAAGAATCAACAGGCAATGAAAGCAGGAAATCAATAGTGACAAATATAAAGATACAGTTACTCTTCACAATAGATTGGCCCCCTTGAAAACCAGGATTCAGTTATATAAAACTCATTATCAATGACATCTGTGAAATAGCATAGGCACTAAAGGAGACTCTTGAGTCACATTACAACAAGTTGGAGATCAGCCGATCGAATGCTGTGCTATTTTATAGCTTTAAATGCATTCATAATTTTGTTATGCATAACATTTACAAGCTTTTTTCACTTAATGTACACTGTATAATTTGTTTCTCCATTTGAAGCTGAAAATGAATGTACATAAAATATCTATCCATGATGTTGCCTTCAATTCAATTCATGATTTAATAGAAAGCTGTTTTTACCTTGATTGAGAATCTCGTAGAAGAGTTCCTTGTTCCTGCCAACCGCTGTCAGTGTGACTGTCTCCCAGGGTGTACCAGTATGGAGATCAACCATCTGCTTCTCTCGGTTCCTCTCAACAAAGATCCAGGTGTTTTTATATCTATGGCAAAAAAAAAGGTGCAACAATTATGTTTGGTAAGGGGCATTATTTTGTAACATTCCCCAACAATCCATAAAAACTTGATTAATCCTTCAAAATGCATGTATGGTTAAATACAGGCAAGGACCAACAGACAACCATGTTTACAATCTGACCATGCCTTGAACCCCCCCCCCCCCTCAAAATAAAAAGAAAATAGCTCTGTAACCATCCATTTGATTGTTATTGAAAAAGTTCACAAAATATGCATGAGCTATTAGATAACTTTGTTAATGTATTTTTTTTCTTGGTGAAAAAAATACATTAACAAAGTTATCAAAACAAAAGTCTGGGGAGTTGAATTGGTATCTAGTCTTTTCAGGGTCAAACATGAAGAGACCAAATTACTGGTACACTTACATTGACTTAACATAAAAAATATCTCAAAAAAAGTATTTGTTTTTCATTACAGAGATAAAATATAATTACACACACATATAAAGGAGAACATAAACTTTTTAATCACTTCCTTCATATTCTTCTTTGATGGGTAAAATTGAGGAAAGTATGAATCCATTAATAACAAGGTCATGTTTCAAATGTACTATGCCTTATGACAAATTTACTATCAGCCAATCAAATTGAATGACTTCAGTACTTCTACTTCTACGAAGATACTCAGCAGGATCCATAAGTCAGGATGTAGTGCTAAGGAAATATCTTGGGTGCTTATCTGCAGTGCATACTTGTTGGTGCGTTTAAAACATTGTGCCGTTTGTGCAAGTAAAAATCTAGTTCCATGGTTTAGATGTTGGTTGGAAGCGCCCCCCTGAAGGCCTCCAATGAAGGGGCATCAAGGATGGTTTGGGGTTTCATGCAAATTTTTTATTACAACAAGTTTTATGAAACAAGCCCCAGATCCTAAAAAGTACACACCTGAAATAATGGTTTCCTGGACTGGGAACAAAATCAAATTGAGTATCGATCTTTCCACTTTCACTCTGCGTAAACGTTGTCTCTACACTAAGGTGCTGTGTATGGCGTGCATTCGTTGTTATCCACTGTAACAACCAATGGTAGCTCTTGTCTTTACTTGGTACTTCAAGGGTCATCAACAGATGGCGCCGTGCTGCAATGCTTCCATATTGAAGGCCCTTCTTAGAGAGCGTCAGGAGAGCTCCAACACCTACAAGTCCAAAACCGGCCCCAAAGTAGGGGTTTTCTTTCAGCATTGCTATAAAGTCAGTCAGACCCATGATTGTGCTTTCATATAAAATAGCTCTGGATCATTCTGTACATCAAAAGAAGAAAAAAAAATAATAAAGAAATGTATGACCCAAAACCTAGTTAGAGTTAGTGCATTTCTTACTTTGTCATATTTCGTACTTGCCATGTGATTATGTAGCGACTAATACTGAAGTTAGTCACAGAGTAAAAGACACCATCATTTGTAGTCCCCCCCCCCCCCTTTCCTGGGCAGCATGCACAGGGTATTTTGAAAGGGGGGGGGGTGAGATGAATGAACTTAAACTTTAAAAAGCCAGGGGCCTGTATCATGACGAGATGAGCGATACGTAGGAACGTTACGCGACGCACGCGTCCGTAACGTTGGGGAAGTACAATAGGAAACAAGATGGCGTTGTAAACATCGGGCAAGTCTCTTTCGTCTTTTCACAATATTTTTCTCATTTTTTTAATGAATTCTTGTTTAAAAATAAAACCGAGAGCGTAGAAATGTCGGAAATGAAGTTTTATCCCATGTACATGATTTAGGGCTAGGCCTAGATCTTTTACAAGGAAAGTAGAAATCTTTGGGGCGAAAGTTTCAGGTTTTTCAGCAGTACGTGGAGATGATGCATGGCCATGGGAAGGAATACCTGGCTTCGTTGAGAGTAAGCATACGTTAGTAAATTATTTTACTCTCTAGAAGCCTCCTGGCTACCCCCCCCCCCCCCCCGAGTAGTGTAGCACTCAGTAATGAAGACTGAAGTGGAGCCTGTACCAACATCAATTGAGGTACGTGGCGCGGAGCGTAAGCACAATTGACTGATTTTTACTCTCTACTCTAGCCTAGGACTGAGTAGGAGCCTCCTGCCCTGACTAGTTTCAAAGCTCTGCCACTTCATAGCGGAGGCTCCTGACTGATCCTGCCTTGTTTTTGTCGAGAAGCTCGGTTTCGAGCGTGGCTTCAGTTCAGCTGCGCTGCGCTAGCGCAAGGCCATGGATGATGGCTGAGGCCGAGCCGCGCCGGGTACCGGTACGAACCGCACCAGCCAAGTTCATGCCAATTGCCATGCCATGCCGCTACGCGGGGCCGCCCCCGCGGCCGGGGCGAAGACCGCTGCGCGCTGCGAGCCCCGAGAATTTTAGTTTGTGCACAAATGTGCAAAATTATATGTTTCTGTCAAATATTTGAGAATATTGATTGATGATTACATGCGCTATCTAGATATTGAGGCGTTCACATTATATTATTATACTTAACATCGATATGAAAACAAAAAAAAGGAAACTTTACCGAATTTTTCAATCTTCAATTCATGCTGCAGAATACAGTACCGTATCGCTCAAACTTCCAAATCCAATCGAAAAAAGGAACACCCTGAGACTTCATTATTTTCTGATTGATTGATTGATCGATTTTATTTGGCAAGTCACCATAACCATGGACCTATTACGAAATAGGTCCATGCCATAACATATATACAGTAGCATTAAAACAACAGGCTTGCACAGGATGACCCACGAAAGCTTATTTCCAGTGGGGTCCTCAATATACAGAATTAAGATAATAAAATGTTTAAATTATACTATTTACATATTAAAAATGAAGAACAAAAAATCAGAATTTACTATTACCAATAAATAAGATATATAGACAATAAAAAAGATATATACACGAATATAACGAAGAAGAAGAAGAAAAGAAGGAGAAGGAAGAGGATGAACAGAAGAAGAGAGGGGACGAGGAGTAGAAGGAGACGGAAGAAACTGATAACGAAGGGAAATAAATAAGGAGAAGAACAACAGCAAAAACGTGACGACAATAACAACAAGAAGAGGAGAATAGGAAGAGATAAAAGAAATAGAAAGAACAGAAGAAAGGACATATCGAAGCTTCAATCAAACTATGTAAAATACATAATAATACCTAGTAGAGAAGAGAAAAGAACTAGGTCAGTATTCAGGCTAAATCAACCGTACAACATATCATTTGCATCTTCTTTTTGACTCTCAAGTGAAAGATATTCTTTCAATTTCCTCTTAAAATGCAAAAAGTTTCCTATTTCCTTTATATCATTGGGAAGGGAATTCCAATGTTTTAAAACATTGTAATAAAATGAGTTACCAATACTACCTATCATTTCTGGAAAGCAAAAATTGAAATGGCTGTTTCTTGTATTATAGTTATGTATTTCGGTAACTAGATTAAAGTTTGATCCAATGTAATGATCCGATCTATTGTGATAGATTTTATGCACGTGGTGCAAAATAAGCTGTTTTGATCTTTTGTTGACTTCAAGAAAACCTGCTCCAGAGAGTTCGGTGTAGCCAACATGGGTTCTGGGACCAGAACAGCTAATGAATCTAACCATTTTATTCTGTATAATTTTCAACTTCTTTTTATCGAGTTCGCTTATGCCACTAAACCAAGCAGGGGTGGCATAGTCAAATAAACTCTGAATAAGAGCAAAACAGAGAATACGCCTTGCTTTTTGATCCATACAACTTTGATACCTGTACAAAAATTTCAAACGGGCATTCGCCTTTTTTACGATTGATTCTACTAAAGATGAAAATGAAAGGGAGCTAGTCAACTCAATGCCTAAATACTTTACAGATTCTTTCCTATGAATTATCTTATTATTGTATGATACTTCAAATTCAAATGAAGTTTTATGATTACTTTTAGAACAAAACAGAACGCTTTCGGTTTTGCCTAAGTGTAATTCGATAATCTATTGTCAGTCATCCAATCGACACATGTAGACAGCTGTTCGCTAAGTTTTTCCTCAACAAATTTTGGGTTGGCATTTGAACAAAGTAGTACGCTATCATCTGCATACAATAATAATTTACAGTCAGCTTTTAAACAAATAGACATGTCATTGATATAAGTTGAAAATAGGATTGGGCCTAAAATACTTCCCTGTGGAACTCCACGCGTTATAGGCATAATTTCGGAACAAATATCGCGAATAGCCACTACTTGATGTCGATTCGACAAGTAGGATTTGAACCATGCTACAGTAGCCTGGTTAAAACCCATTATTTGTATTTTTTTCAATAAGATGCCGTGATTAACTGTATCAAATGCTTTTTGGAGATCTAGGAGTACCATCCCAACAAATTGTCCCTTAGACATATTTGTTCTCAGATAATCAGTCAAGTGAATAAGGCATGTCTCAGTCGAATAGTCATGTCGAAAACCTGACTGATATTCGTAAATCATATCATTTTCTTTAAAATATTTTTCGATCTGAACACATACCGCCTTTTCTAGAATTTTGGATACTATGCTTAAAACACTGATAGGTCTATAGTTTTCAACTGCAGTTTTATCTTTCTTCTTATGAATAGGAGTTACTTTTGCAATTTTCATATCCTCTGGGAAAGTGCTAGTAAAGATAGATAGATTTATTAAGAAATTTAATGGTTTGTACAAACTCTTTGCTCCTTCTTTTAGAAATTTAGCAGGTATCAAATCTAACCCAGTGCTTTTTGATACATTTAATTTACGCAACTCATTAAAAATGAATTGATCACTAACAGGTAATAATTCAAATTTATCTTGGCTTATACCTTTTTTTTCATAAAATTTACGAATGTTTTCACTGTCTGCACTGAAAATGTCTTTGCAAGATGGAAGTTTATTTACCAACGTAGCTGCGACATTTGTAAAATAGGAATTGAATTCATTGGAAATAGTTATCTTATCATGACATAATTCTCCGTCAATTGAAACGACTAATTCTTGGTCCTTTCCATTTTTCTTTTTTAATCCCAAACTTTTTAGATTCTGCCAAAGTCTTTTAGAATCATTTTTATTTTCTTCTATTTTATTTTGTAGGTATTCTAATTTGGCCTTTTTCACCTCTCTTTGAACCATATTTCTTAATTTCTTGTATCTTTTGGAAAGCGTGTCATAATCCT
The DNA here is from genome assembly GCF_037042905.1 of Lytechinus pictus. Lineage (NCBI taxonomy): Eukaryota > Metazoa > Echinodermata > Echinoidea > Temnopleuroida > Toxopneustidae > Lytechinus > Lytechinus pictus. The sequence goes on from NC_087260.1 coordinate 24,356,418, forward strand.
GATCGCTTAGATTTTTCTTCATTTTTTTATACGCCACATTTCTTTCTCGAATAAGAGAAATAATATCTTTAGTCATCCAGTTTTCTGATCTCTGTTTAATTCTAATCCGTTTTTGAGGCGCTATCATATTCAACGTTGAAATAAAAGTATTTTGAAAAACTGACCAAGCCTTATTTACGTCAGTGCATTGGTTTAAATCTGACCAATCAACGGCAGACAGTTTAAGATTGAAAGATTCTTCGCTATATTTTTTCAACGATCTGATATCAGTGGTTCTGTGAACACCTATATCCAGCCTAATTTTCTTTCGTGTACAGAAAGTAAAAGAATGGTCACTTATACCAAGATCAATAACACCACTTTGACTTATTTTTTGTTCGTTATTACAAATCACATGGTCCAATAAAGAAGAACATGTGTGAGTGACACGGGTTGCATCTTTGATGAGTTGGCTAAATCCATGAAGACTCAATAAGTCAGTATATTTTTTAGCCAGTGGAGATTTCTGAAAAAGACAAACATTCATATCACCTAAAAGTATAATTTCATCATCTTTCTTTAATATATCGAGAATATTTGACATCTTCTCAATAAATTGATTGCTTTTCGGAGGCCTATAAATGACGCCAGCAATAATTGGTTTTGATCTTGGTAGAAGCAAATTAATCCACAGTGATTCAGAATCACCTGTACTTAAAACATCTATGATATTGAATGCAATATCATTTCGGACATAAAAACATACACCACCCCCAGAGCCTGATAATCTATCATTGCGTATTACTTTGTATCCATCTATATTGATTTCTTCATCGTTCACCAAGTTATTTAGCCATGTTTCTGTGAAAGCAATGACTGCAAGATTCTTTCTCTTAAAAAGAATTCGAAGTTCTGTAATTTTTGGTAGAATAGATCTAACATTTAGATGTACAAAGTGAAGGCCTTTTACAGCAAATATGTTTTCAAAATCTTGATAAAGTAAACTTGAATCCTTCGAGTTTTTTTGTTGTAAATTTGGCTCTGGAATGTTTTCGGGTACCCGAATTTCTTTCTCACAGTTTACAATAGTATTATTGTAGTCGTCAAATAAAGATTCACAGAAAGATGGTAAAAAACAGGTTGAACAAAACCATTCCTCATCGGGGCTCAAATATAGATTTGAATATATTTCCAGGCTTATTTCTTGACAGTGAATATGATACCATCTTTTACAAGTGGAACAAAGAAGGCCGCACTGATTTGATTTTACTGGTTTTTCACAGTTTCCACATGGAAACTTAAATTTTGGGCCTGGGTTTGATTCAATATCACCAGACAATAATAAAAGAAGGAAAACAATGATTTTGGTCACTTCCGTATTCATTAATTCTATGGAAGGGATCCATTTGTTTTGAAAATAATAAAAGTACAATTTCGGATATATCATTCTAAAGTTTATTTTTTCATAACAAATCGTTTTGCAGGTAAAGTCGTGCCAAAACACAGAACTCACCAGGTCAATTGATCTGTTATATAAATCAAAATTTCCCAATAAATGAATGTAGAGTAGGTCTATTCATCTGAAGTAAATGTGTTTATAAATGTATTCATCTAAAATAAATGTATTTATTGACTGTTTTGTTATCTCGTGGAGTTGTTGGAGTCAGAATACGTGAAACCGTATTGTAGGTTTATTTCGCTACTTTCCTGCCTAATTGTAAATCTCTGAGACAGGCTTGAAGCCCAGGCCACACTTCACAGTACCATATATCTTACTATCTGATAGGAGCTCCGTGATATTATGGTACAAAGTATGGTGTGGCATGGTTAATACCACTGATGAATCGTGAATCAAGGTGTCAATGCTCCCTAAATACAGTATAGCCTGTTATAATAATATTTCACACTTAAAGGACAAGTCCAACCCAACAAAAAACTGATTTGAATAGAAAGAGAAAAATCAAACAAGCATAATACTGAAAAATCAAAATCGGATGTAAAATAAGAAAGTAATAACATTTTAAAATTTCGCTTAATTTCTCAAAACAGTTATATGTACATCCTGTTTGGTATGCAAATGAGGGGACCGATGACATCACCCACTCACTATTTCTTTTGTATTTTATTATGTGAAATATGAAATATTTTGATTTTCTTGTCATTGTCATGTGAAACAAAGTTTCATTCCTCCCTGAACACGTGCAATTCCATTATTTTAACATTTTGTGGTTCCAGCAAGGGGTTCCTAATTGTCAAATTCGTAAAAATTGAAATGTTGTATAATTCAATCAATAAAAAACAATAGAAAAGGTGAGTGAGTGACATCATCGACTCTCTCATTTGCATATCACTGAGTTGTGCATAGAACTGTTTTGTGAAAAATAAGCGTAACTTTAAAATGTCATAACTTTCTTATTTTACATCCGATTTTGATGAAGTTTTCAGCGTAATTCATGTTTGATTTTTCTCTATTTATTTAAATCAACTTTTTTCGGGGGTGGACTTGACCTTTAACATATAGTCTTTTTAAGGCACCCTGGTGAAAAGATTAAACTAAACTATTAACTATTAACTCTAAAAGTGCGACCTAACTTCGCGGACCAAAGTTTTTGTGCAGATTAAAAAAAACCAAAGCTCAAAAGGTGAGATATTTATATCAGATTGACGACAAACGGCTATAGATTCAGTCAGTACCACATTGAACTCACATTTTGGATGACATCTGCTTGCAAGATGAAATCGTGATGCTTGTTGAGAATATCAGATTTCTTCCGAACGGGCCCACAAATTTGCAGATCTATCGTAAATACTGAACTCATCCCAAAGAAACTTATGCCAAATGGTAATTTTAGGTTGTTTTTCACGTTGATGTTGTCAGATTTTAAGGATATTGGCTTGTAATTTGAGATAATGACCGTCCGCGAAGTATATAATAATATGTTATGATAATATTTCACGCATTATAAAACCAAATTCGCCCTGGCGAAAAGTTTATAGTTAAAATAAGATTAAACAAAACTATTTGCAAAATATTGGAATAGTTTTATGGAAAAGCTATCAAAGATTTTTTTTTTGAAAAAAATTATTATAATTTTTTTTTAATTGTGACGTCATATGCGAATAACTTCCTCAGTATTGTGTAGTAAAAATCAACGAAATGTCAGATTTTATTGTACCTGCAGTATATCAACAGACACATCATATCACACCCGCTCCTGAATGGAAATAAAATAGTCATCTCGAAACATAACAAATTGAAAGGTATGTGACGTGAAAAGTCAAAAACTTAAAATTCTAATACTTTCTAAGACGTTGGTGGATTTTTTAATCAAACCTTCACCAGTATTATCTTTTATAATTTTCTGGTATTTTTACATTATTTTTTTTTCGTCAAGGTGAACTATGCCTTAAAAGTAAATATTATTTCAGATTCAAAGTACTTACCCATTTAAATCTTTTCTCATTGGTCCTTGGGATTGTTTGAGTGTTCTTGGGGGTAATGTAAGTTGAACTGACAGATCATTTACACGGACTCTGTAAATAATATGTCAACCTTTTTTACGAGCCTATTAGGGTCCTTTATTATGTCCCGCTTTCAACCGAACTTCTTCATTTACTCACTGCGCTTCTTGTTTACTAAGGCCCATTCGTTGATTCAAATGTCAATAGTGTTCCTCTCTATTTCATCCTTCCATGATATCTTTATAATTTCTTATAAAATCTGGCCTAATTATACGTGAAAAGTTCTAGTTTTTACCTCATGAGCCGCTAGGAGTCCTCAACGCGTTTGGAATTATGAATACCCCAGACCATTATAAACAATATATTTCTGGAGTAAAAATCGCCAGATTTGTTTTTTGACTTGCCACATCGCGTTTACAATTATTATGTAACTTAAAGTAAGGATATCGGTCTCGAAAACTTATTTGTCTGCATTTTTATTCTGACAAGATTCAGAATCAAAAAAATATATAATATTAAAGATAGGGTAAGGGTAAATTCTATACAAAAAGTAAACGGAAGTCTTTGATGGAATTGATTATTTGACCAATAACAATTAAAGATATTAGAGGGGTTTTTGTTGAATACCTGAGGTCACATCACGCCCTTAGGGACGCACCATTAGATACCCGAGGGGGGGGGGGTGCTGGAAGTTTGGGTTGATGCATTTTTTCCTTTCTTTTTTGAGCAAAGTTTTTTCCCCTACTCCATTGAGACAAGTTTTCTTTGCACCTTTCAGATGATTTCAATTTTTTTTGGGAAAAACTTGCAGCCCCCCCCCCCCCCTGGATCAACGATCATAGTATATTGGCCTATTCTACTTTTTCAATTATTGAAACTTAAGAAAGGAAAGGAGAAGGGGATGGGTTAGTGTAGAAGCGAAACGAGAAGAATTGTTATCACTTTAGGGTCTGAAGTTAATAGCTTAGGGCTAGGTATTATTTTTATTTCGATAACATACCAAAAACAGGGCCCTGGGGGCTGGGGTGATATACAATGGGGTGCTGGCTGGGGATTCAGAAAATGAATTACAAGCAAAAAAAAATCACTGAAAATGAAGGGGATTTTGGTCACCCCAGCACCCACGTTTCCCAGGACCGTTACCATACCAGAAGGCAGAAGGCACAATAAGGGTCCGGGTATATACCTCCACTCTCTTTTATTTTGACACATTCAATTCAATTGAATTTGATTTGATTGTAAGATAGATAAGATTTTATTAAACTCTATCGACCCCGATCGGGAGTATGAGAGTCTCAACAAGAACATAATTTACAATAATGAATATGCGTATAAAAATAAACATTGTCAGAATTCATTTCAACTTCCAAGCCATCCCAACCCCATCGCCTTTCCACCCTCCCTCCCTCATACAATAACGCTAGTTCGTGTAAATAAAACTGTTTGTCTTCACCGGACGACAGCAGCGATACGATAGGAAATCACGCCGTCGCTATGACAACCGTAGTCAAAACACAAAACACGGAATATATCAATTGTCAGGCTTATCGTCGGATATGAATATAATAATAAAAATTTCTTTACATTTCTAAGGTCTTCACAGGGGACTTTTCGACCTTTGTGCCCAGACAAGGGCGTGTCATTCGAATGTTCTGTAAGGAACATCCAATCGGAATTCCAGGGAGGGTGGGGATTTTATTTACAGATGGGGAAAGGTCAATGTCGAAAGTAGTCTAATATTGAGGCTGCTGTGGAGAATAACTTTAAACACATCACTGACCTGCAGTGACCTAGCTTACAGGTCTCATACATATCGGAGGAGGTCTAAGCCAGCAACCTTTGATGATTTTTACCACCCTTGCTTATCCTCATTACTGTTCCTACTAAAATAAAGACTAAACGGGTCTGATATGACAGACTACCATTTTCCTCTCTGCAATGAATGGGTGATCATTTTCTCTCGATATCGATCGTGCATGTATTCTGTGGTGGATATATCAATCTAAAAATCGAGTGCTTCATTTGCTTTGAACAATACGGGAACAATACTGTCACATAGAAAGGATTATATACTCGGATATCTAGGAATAATAGAGCGTCTCTTTAAATCGAAAAGAAAAGGCCCGGAGTGTGTGTGGTAGAAAGGATTCATTTTGACTTTGCCTGAGCCTGAGGTGAGTGCTGTTGGTGATCACTGCGAGCATCCATTATCTTCCCTCGAGCAATATATTAGCATAGCGGACCTATTACATTCGCCTGGTACGTATGAACTTGGAGCTTTATGAGTATGAAGATAATTATGTCTGGTGCTTGAATGTGTGTATATCTGGACGGATGTATCATAATGATGTGATGCATGTATAATAATTATTGGTATACAATATATGAGATATATCAATAATAATAGTTGCATGTATATACTGAGTGCCTGGATCGAGTGGCGCTAATCAAAACATACATTGTCATGTTTTAATAGAGCATCAATATTCCTAAATTACAGGCCTTATTCTTTATGGATGCGAGCAAATGAAGTGAGGTGGGGGCCGGGGGGAGGGGGGCATTGAAGACTGAAAACAATGGGGAGTATTGAGGATGAATGTTTGAAAAGAAGAGGTCCATAATCCATATGCATATCATCGAGGGGGTCTATATAGTTAACTATAAGAAGCTAATAGTATAAGAAAGGAGGAGATTCATGGATATAACTTTTTAAACGTCAAGTCAGTGTTAAACAGTCCCGGTAAACAGTGCTAATTCCACATGTTCAGGGATGAATTAATCATTGTTTCACTTGACGATAAGGAGAAAATTAGAATATTTCACATTTCACATAATAAAATACAAAAGAAATAGTGAGTGGATGATGTCATCAGTCTCCTCGTTTGCATACCGACCAGGATGTGCATATAACTGTTTTGTGAAATTAAGCGAAACTTTAAAATGTCATAACTTTCTTATTTTACATCCGATTTTGATGAAATTTTCAGTGTTATGCTTGTACGTTGGATTTGTCTTTTTTTACTCAAATCAAGTTTTTGTTGGGGTGGACTTGTCCGTTAATAATAAACAGGGGCCGCGGGGCTTCAGCCCCCCCCCCCCACTTTTTTCCAAAACCGTGTACAAAAACGTAAAAATGACCATATGATTGTGATTTTTAGCATGGTCAGCCCCCCCACCCCACTTTGAAAACCGTTCCGCGGCCCCTGATAAAATATAAACATGAAGTTATTCTTTTCCATGCATGGGCCCCGCATGGGCCTCTTCTAATCTTGGTCGCATCGCATGCATGCATGATCATGAGTAGGAGGCAAAATCGACACAACTTACCCCACCCCCTTTTTTCTTTTTCCTTTTCAAATTGAAATGAATTTGTCGAGTGCACATCCCTTTATAGAGTGGATTAAAGTTTGCAATAAATAAAATGTTGACTGTTAAAATGAATGCAGGGTTATGCAAGTGCCTTCTCGTGCGTATAGTCCGCAGGAATAATTAGATTTTTATATGAAAATGCAAATTAGAACTGTATCAGATCACCAAACGTCCACGCCTCAATTATTGTCAAATCCTAGATTATAAGGCAGAGTGGGTGCGTCGTGGTCTATAGCGGTTCTGACTCTCGCCTTTGAAACAGAGTTCGAGTCCTAGCCATGGCGTGTTTTCCTTCAGCAAGAAATTTATCCACACTGTGCTGCACTCGACCCAGGTGAGGTAAATGGGTACCCGGCAGGAGTAATTCCTTGCATGCACTGAGCGCCGGTGATGGTAGCTCGAGCTAAAGCCGGGGTAATAATAGCAGCGCTTTCTATCCTCAGGCAAAAAGCGCTTTATAAATCCAGCTATTATTATTATTATTATTATTATATTATGTCTACCGTATGCTTATACCCTTTTCATATAGGCTTTCAATGAATAGATAACAGATAAAAAGAAAATTAAGGAAGAAAATATCTAGAAAAACACTCAAAGACACCGCATATAAATGGGAAGGGGGCGATTTCAGGGGCCACCAATGTTCATAGATACGCATGCACTGTTTCACCGTATCCAGGTGTAGTAGCTTTCTTGAAAATGGATCCCATGTCCCACCCCTAGTCACACTGGATCTGCATTATGTTTCCTTCGAGCCCCAGCCTAAGGTCTCATGTCCCTGTAGTATCGCTTCCAAATGAGAGCTCGATATAATAATATTTGTGATAGTATAGTCTATGACATGTATCAGTGGATTATAATCACTGGCATTCAAAGATAGCTGCGCGTGTATAACCAGTTCCTTGCTCAGCTGGCATGCAAGCCCACCTGCATGGAATCCGATATTAGGCCTATGTAAGGTCACTCATCTCTTTTGTGAATCAGATCAAATTGAAAAGAATTATTGTTGACATTGGACAAAAATGGGAATTCATATTTGCTTGCGGATTGTAGAACTAGAACACAATTGCTCGTTCTGATATGATCCCCACCCACACACCCTCCCCAAGACTGACATAACATTTATTTTTTCATGGTCTTAACAATGATAATGGTTATTTATATATGCGCTATACACAAAAGAATCACAGCGCTTACAATTATCAGACATGAAATATAAATATGAATCTTAAATAACAAAAAATATATAAAATTGTCAGATATCATATTTCTGTGTACCGATCCGTATGTTAATACAAAGATCGGTGGTGAGGCCTATCACCTCAGATTTATGTATCATGAATGTGTGCTTGAATGAAATTACTTCAGTTCGTTCAAATTATAAAGTGCAAGGAATTTATGTTTTAGAAGGACAAACTGATGCAGTTCAACTGAATACTACCATCTTGGTGCAACTGGTAATCAGTTGAAAGGATTTTTGAAAAAAATAGAAAGGAAGATAACACCTGCATCTTAGAATATAATCTCATGGTATATAGAATATAAAAAGACTGAGCTGTAGGCACTTTCATGATTTCATCGACATTTCTTAATTACTTTGTTAAGAGAGGACAGAAATAATGCAATTTTACCCGATTATATTAGAGTTGGTTGTCTGATTATACGAATAATGATCAGATGTTGTTTTAACACATGCACGATACACAGTTCATATACCCCTACACCATGTAATTGTCAACGTCACAGTAAGAGAATATTATTTGGTGATATTGAATTGAAGCTTTATCAATTTAATTAGCTCCAAGTCTGTAGGCCTTTTCACATCAGTTGCCTGGAAACCACACGCTAAACGAGTTCCATACTAGTCTTGGTTTTGAACGTTTTTTTTTATTCAAAGCGTAAAACGGTTGATGTGAAAGCCCTTTCATTGAAAAAAGTTGTCTCACTTTGTAGCGTAAAGGACCTTACTGGGAGTTATGCATAGAAGCACCCTCTCACAAAAAAATGTAGCAACTTTTATTTCTATTATGAACTGGTGTATGGCCCACTTATGAGTGAATTTTATATCGGGGTCTGTGCTTGTAGACTGGGTGTAACAAGGGGTATCCACCTGAACACCCGAATGGGATGTGAGCCTAACAATAGAATAATAACATAGACATAATTCTATCTCCCGGTGGGGTTATTATCAATGCTCACTATCATGACAAGTTGACAACACAAAATAATTTTTTTTTCGATTAAAAGAACTGAATTATAATGCTGCTTTCTTAGGGCCCGACGTGCCCGACGATTTCGTGAGAATTTTAGTCTCCCCCAGAGGGGGGGGGGGGGGGGGGGGGGGAGGGGTCTCCGCCCATACCTGCTTATCCCCTCCCCCTCCAGTCTATAATCCTTAAGGGCGAAATCAAAACCTGATATTGAATGCGCTTAACCAAGGAATAAAAATGACACATTTTTTTTAATCCAACAAAATATAACATTTATCAAACCTCACCAAGATATAACTTCCCTCCTTTGGGATGGAGGACATCAAACAATTTTCATATAAACGTGTATGAAATAATTTTACTGATAAATATGCAGTATGAAGAATATTACGATGTTGCTTTGCCAAGAAATTTGCAAATTGGGGGAACTTCTCGCATGTTTGGTCACACTTTCTGTGATGCATTATCGCAAAGCCTTCGCTAATATGCTTCTTTAATTATTGTACTTGTATAACCATCTTGGCATTTCAGAATGAATCGGATAGGCTTATAATTACATTGGTTTACAAGCGTTTGGTCTACTTTACAGATAGTCTAATATCACTTGGGCTTTGTGCATGATCACAATTGGTCTAGGATTAATTCAGTCTAATATCCGCTTGATCTACACTTCGCTAATTGGTTCTGTTCCCAAATAGTCTCATTATTGATTGATTGATTGGTGGTGATTTTTTTACCTGATTGCATGGGCGGAAATCCCAGGGGGTACAGGGGGGACGTGTCCCCCCTACTAAAAATAGTAGGGGGGGACACAATATCAAATGTTCCCCCTACTATTTTTGGTCTTTTATGATGGTAAGAAATACATCATTCTAAATCGAAATAAAACATGTATTTTGGGACGAGATGACCTTACTTTTCGGATGATAACCTTTTTTTTGCTTGTCAAATTTGCCCGCCCCTTGTCCCCGTAGGCGGACCAGGGGGCCGAGGGGCCCACCCCCCCCCCCTCTTGGCGGAGCAAAAAAATGAAAAAAGGGGAAAGAAAGAAGGAATAAAGGAGGGGGAAAAAAGAGAAGAAAAAGAAGAGAAGGACGACGAGTGCATAAAATAAGATGAGAGGAAGACTTGGAAAATAAAAAGAATCTTTCGTGCCACTATATAAAATTTTCGCTCGCGCTTCGCGCTCGCATTGCCTGTTAGATGACTTACATATCTTGTTCAGTATGGAGCTCGAATGTCAAGTTTGGAAGTCAATATACGAAACATATTTCACCTCGGAAAACTTTCATTATTTTGTGTGATTTACAAATAGATTTTTAAAAGTGCTCTGTAAAAATGTCAGTTTTATGGTCTGAATATTAACATTTGCTGCTTGCGCTGTGCGCTCGCAAATTTTGATTTATCAGGTACCTATTATTTTCGTGTATTTCATAAAGTTTTCAAAATATCCCTTTTCAGGTCTGATTGTTAAGACGTATCAGCTAGCGCGCTGCACGCTCGCATTTTGATTGCCGAGTTATATATTTTTCAATATTGATTATAAATACAACGAACTACTTAAAATCCCCTTTTCATGACAGTTTATCAAAAATTTTAGCTCGCGATTTGCGCTCGCATTAATGGTTAAAAATATATTAACTGATGCATCCTATTCATAATTACAAAAGTGAAATGTCCAGTTTTTATGCTATAATATCATCAGATTTCGCGCCCTTATTAGGCATTAATAAATATATTAATTTAATAATCAAATTGTCCCTTTTGTTTCATCTCGCTTAGCAAGAAGAATAGGAAGATAGTCATCATTTTCATATGATGACATGTCGTAAGGATGTCCCGGTCCAATGTCAAAACTCAGAGTAATAATAATGAAAATATCAGCTCTTTTTTAAGCGCGATCCATATCCACCTTACAATTTTTCTACAAAGTGCTTGAAATATAAAGCTGAAATTGACTCTTTTCAGAACGGAATATCAAAGTTTCATGATTTCATGATTAAAGATGTATTTAGAATGCCTAGATTCTAGGTCTAAATATGAAACACGCGCGCGCATGTTTATTCAGATACTCGACTTGTTCTCTATTTAAATCATTATCCAGTTTCGGATCACAATATCAAAATTTTTCTGCTCGCGCTTTGTGCTCGCATTATTAATGTAGGAAGACCTCATATTACTCATCCTTTTCATGAACAGAGTGGCCCATTTTTAGGTCTAAATCTCGATTTTGTTCTGCTCGCGCTTCGCGCTCGCATCAATTATTAAATTATATAGCTATCATATTCACGATTACAAAAACTGATTATTAAAATTTTCCATTCTTTCTTTAGAAAGTTCAAAATTTTTCAGTTCGCGCTTCGCACTCGCATTTTTTTATTGTTGAAATATGTAACGCCTTCATGGCTAAGTGCAAGCAGTCCTTAACAGTTACCTTTTCAACAGGTGCCAGTTCAAAACGTATATAAACATTTTCTGCTTGCGCTTTGCGCTAGCGCACTAGCATTATTAATACTCATCCTTTTCATGATTTACAAAATATGAATAGAGTGTCTCGTTCAGTAAATATTATAGGACTAAATCTCGAAATTTTCCGCTCGCGCTTCGCGCTCGCATCAATTGTTTACTTATATACTTATTCTGCTTGAGTTACAAAAAGTGCTTAAAATTTCCATTCTTTAGGTGAAAAAGTAAAAAAAAAATTAGCTCGCGCTTCGCGCTCGCATTATTTGATAGTTAAATGCTACTTTAACAGGTATCTTTTCCATCAGTTCATTTGTGCTCGCGCTTTGCGTTCGTAGTAATTATTAAGTTGCATACACATCTTTTTCAGGATAACAAACATTGCCCAGAATGTTCAAATTTTAGGAAAAAAACATAAAATTTCCAAAAAATTTGCTCGCGCTTCGCGTTCGCATCATATAAATAGGGATTATGATATTATGTATTAATTTATAAGAATAAAGCTAAGAAGTGACTAATGAGGACTACCCCTTCAAAGAAAAAAAAATCATCTTCGAGCTGCCGATCGGGGAAATTATGGCTGAAAAAAAATTCCGCCGCCCCCTCCCCCCTATTGGCGAAGGCTGGATCCGCCCCTGTGTCCCCCCTACCTTTTGGGAGAGATTTCCGCCCCTGCCTGATTGCTTACTTCATCTATTTATTATTTGTTACTTCGTCAGACGAAAATTTGGTTCACAAACAGTTCATCTACTCTAACCGATCAAGTGATATAGACGAAAATCACGATGTCATGACCGCACGCAGTGGGAGGGAGGCGGGCAGGGGTAGTTGCCCCTACATAAACTTTGTAAAATAATATTTTTACTTATTTTTTCCACAAAATTCACTGTGTGTATATACGAAATCATTCGATTTCACTCTAGAAAATACACAAGCGCCGGCCCCCATGAAAAGTTTCGTCTCTTCTCTCCATCATTTTCGAGCCGTTTCTTCGAAAAATAATCATTCATCTTGTCCCTCAGTAAAGAAAATTGCTTATGGTCAAGTGGTAATTAGACCAAATTTTACTACACGAACTGCTTGTAGCAAAATGAGATCAGACTATCCGGAACATAAGACCAAATGGGCACCCCCTGTAAATAAAAATCGTTCCCAATGCCATGGAATGATAGTCTGTCACATTGATTTGACCTGTGGTCTAGTAGACTCTCCAAAACATGAAAACTGTTAAATTAATGTACTTCATATGTTGTTTTTCTCTCTACACTCCTTTTTTTCAAATGACAGTGAAACTTGTGCCGAGACTGAAAGAAGAATAAAATGTCTGACGAAGATCTAAAAACCGTCTTTAAGTCTTTCTGCGCCTTCGGTGCCGGAAGCAAGGACGCTCAGCCTCAGATGGACAACGCCAAGTTTAACAAGTTATTTAGAGATCTTAAACTCTACGACAAGAAGTTCACCAGTACCGACACGGATATCATCTTTAGCAGGTACGAATATAGTTGGAAAGATCGAATCTGGGCCAGGGTACTGATCGATAATAGTTAAATGATTATATTGGTAACTTTGAAATCTAATGGTAATCATCATCCAATCAAAATCCAGGAATCGTTGAAAAGTTAGATTATCATTTGGATGGCAAAGTTACCATGGTAATACTATTAACTGTGAAGCTACCATTAGATCTGCATGGACAGTGGTTTGTCATTTTTCTTCCGGAAAACCTTACACTCACTCATTGCGTGGCCAAGTTACAGTTGATGGTAATTAAAAATGTGGCGTGAATGGAGTCAACCAGAGTAATAATAATCGATCTCATAATAATGTGTTATAATAATTATGTGTATTGGTAAAGTTTGACTAATTTGGTTGAATATGAAAATTTGTTTTGTCGGATACATGACTATATTTATAATCATTTGCTTATATTATGATCAGGTTTTCGACCAATCCCTTTAAGTGTACTTTCCTTTCGTGACATTCTCCGGGGATATTCTTCATTCCCGTGCATCCTCTCTTTCTTTTCTTATGTCCTTCTTCCTCCTCCTCCTCCTCTCCTTCTTCGTCCGTTATCCCCCTTCATTCTCCCTCTTCTCCTTACAAACTGACCACTAACACTAATATTCTTCCATCACTCCCTTACAGACCAGAAGTGAAAGCTAAGACTGATCGTAAGATCAACTTCTCCCAGTTCAAGGTAGCTTTAGGTTTGTGTGCTGAGAAGAAATACGGAAGCAAAGAGGATGTCTCAAAGCTCATTGAAAAAATCTGCAGTGGCAAGGGACCTGGAACATCGGTAAGAAGCCTACTGACTTAAAAAAATACACTGCAAAAATACGAGTGTTACAAACACCAGCCCGGTATCCAGAGAAGTGTTGATTGATCCAATCAATCGCAACTATGGACGGCCAGCAACGTCAAAATGTATTATACAAAATGTATTATGCATGTTTGTTCCAAATATTTTCTAATTATGATGTATATTCATGCATTCATTGTTTTCTTGAAAATTCACTGTGCTTCTTATTGTTTACAAAGGACATTGTGCCAATCTCATATAAAAAATTATGACACTGATGGATTTCCATAGAGTTACGATTGATTGGATCAATCGTATATTACTCTTATAAGACAGGTCCAAGATAGGAATTCAAACAACACCAATTAGTGTTAACTGTTAAAACAATATCGGTTTGATTCTTAATTGGTGTTCTTTCAACCCCTCCCTGGTGTTTACCGATATAGATATCGGGTGGTGTTATATTAACACCGGTGTTTTTGCAGTATATGAATACAAATTTACTTTTGATATAGGCTACTTATTTAAAAAAAGGGTGATTTTAAGCCTAGATTACAGAGCCCCGATTGATTTGAGCAACCACAACTATGGAAAGCCGCAACATCAACATCCAAATGCATGTTTGTTCAAAATATTTTCTAGATATGATGTAAAGCCATACATTTATCTTTTTCTGGAAAATTCAGGGTGCTTTTCTTTGCTTACAAAGGATATCAATCAGACCGCAGGTCCCTATGCTAATGAGCAAAAAGGCCAGATTCATCCAAATCATCTCGTGGCTGAATCCTCCTCCTTGCAAAATCTCGTGATTCGTGAGATTTTCTTTCTCTAAGAATTTACCTGTTTTAACCTCAAGTTAAATGAAATATTATTGCACCATCAGATAGAGTAAAAGTTACTCTTTCATATTGGTCATTTATTTTGTATACAATATTTTGTTAAATAAGTAAATTTCTGGCCTGAAAATGTGCCTCAAAACTGAATTTTCTTCCTCTGTTTTCTTTTTCAAATTGTGCAAAACTTTTTATTTTGAGCCTCAATGATATCTATATCACCATAAAGCTGAACTTCTGTACTTTCTCACAATGCCACTCTTGATATGCGGCACCTTTTAATCGGGTCAAGATCACACTTTTCCCACCAAGGTACAAGACGAGATTTCTGAAATTTTTTACTTGCATGAAATCCAGAGTTCTGATTGGCTGGATAAGGTTCACAGAACAACAGGCGCGGGGTATTTGAGGAGATTACCACATGGAAAGTGTGACCTTCCCACGAACCCAGGCACTGGAACCGTTGGAATTTGCCATTGTGTGGTCTTTTTGACCAATCAGAGTGCAGTATTCTTGTTTTCAATCTGCTTTATGTACTTGGCAAATGAAAAGTGTGATCTTGACCTGATTAAACCAATTCTTATTTTGAAACCTATATCATTTCAAAGCATACATATTCAGCTTTATCATGATATAAAAATCATTTGGGCTCAAACAAAAATAAAGTGTGAAAATAGCAGCTTTTGTCAGGTGAAAATATTTATTTTGTAGCATATTTTAGATCAAAATTTTAACCTATATTACAAAATCTTTGAATAAATCCAAACAAATGAACTGAAAGAATGATTCTTCTTCTTTACAATGGTACCAAATTCATGAAATTCGATGCACAATTAGAGCAGCAATGACCGAATGAAAAGAGGTGTTTTGGTCCGCATCAAGCTCATTAAATATGCAAAACATCTCAAGTCATGAATATCACTTGGATGAAACAAGCCACTTTCTTGGGACCTGCAGTCTGACTGATATTGTGCCAATATCCTTGAGAAAAATGGTGACATTGATGGATTTCCATGTAGTTTAGGTTGATCAGATCAATTGTAACTTTTTTGTAAAACAGGGCCCCAGGTATATTCCATTGCCCCACTGCATGAAACCCGTCTATTTCAAGCAAGAGTTAATAAATAAGTCTCTTTTTGTCTCGCTTGTACAAAGTTTGGCAGAGACCGAGTGATCACTTTAGTCTGTTGGTCTGTTACAAAAATGTCAAAGTTTTTGTTCAACTTGCTCTCATTTCTTATTTTCTGTATCAATTTTGATCACATCATCTAGGGGTCAAAAGGTCAAGTTTTTCAACTTGCATTATTTTTTTAATTTCTGCGTCAATAATGCACACTTGGTACAAATGATCCTCAGTGATAATACCATATGTGTGTTGTTGATGATGATGGGTCAAAGGTCATCTAGTGGTCAAAAGGTCAAATGATATATTGTGGTCATGTCCATCCTTTTTCAAGTTTTTGTTCAACTTGCTCTTTGTATCTGCATCAACTGTGTTTATACTCGGTACAAAATAATTATTGGGTAACACCACACGTGTGTTCTTTAGGATGATAAGGTCAAAGGTCATCTAGGGGTCAAAGATCATATGTATATTTTATTGATCGCAAAATTAGGCGAGACTCGGGGTTCGTGAACCACCTCGTTTTTAATGTAATTTGCATTGGTTTCTCTTAATGCGCAGTTGAGTATATCCATATAGAAATTTCGCAATATTATTATTAATTATAATCGCCAATAGGCCTAAATATTTTCCCATATAGACTCATGTGTTCAAGTGGCACTTTAAAAAATTCATTGAAAATAAGGAGGAAATTCGAGGGTTGAATGTTTACTACCAGTGGATAGGATATAATTTATGTCTGACATTCCATATCTGACCAGAAAAGGGTACCTCGACCGGCTCATTTTAAAAATAAATTGGCATTTATGAAGACTACACCTGACATGATCAAATGCCACAACTGGGCGTTGTGGCGTGCGCCTGTAATCCAAGCTATACGGAGAAGTTACAAATTGATGCAGAGGTTCGAGGTTCGAGCCCTGGTCACGTCTTTCGGATGGTGACGTTAAAGGTCGGTCCCAGACGTAAAAAATCATATCTGATTGATACACGTCTGACAAAACTCAAACACACACACACAAATATTCACTATTGAATGATACGCGCCGTATAAGCTAAAACAACAACAACAACAAATTCATCACTTGAGAGAGTAAAATGGCCCTAATTCTTCCGCCAGTAAAAAAAATAGTTCCAAAGTGGTGATATATTTTTCCAATTTGGAAAAAAAAGGATGTTAAGTGGGTACCCTTCCAAGAATCAGTGTTAGATTATCAGTCATTCATTTTTGTCAATCAGCAATATAAAATTTAAAAATTGGCTCGAATGAATATCTTTTGTCTGCCAGTTGTAATTAGGCACGTGTAACCTATATAGTTTCATCTGTTGTCGTTTTTCAGCATCATCAAACAACGACTTTGGCAAATGATTTCAAAGAAAGTAATTTGACCAATGCTAGCATGGCTTCCTTTACCAAGATTAGGATTTCTAATTAGTATCATCATTCTTTTAAATGTAATTACTAAACACGTTCATTCATTTCATTTACACAGGGTGCTACGAAAACCGTCAAAGCCGGAGGCGTAGATCGGTTAACCGATGCATCCAAATATACGGGTTCTCACAAGGAACGGTTCGATGAATCCGGTAAAGGCAAGGGTCTCGACGGAAGGAAGGACTTCGACGCCAAGGCCGCCGCGGGGTATGTCGGCGGATACAAAGGGGAGGGAAGCTACCAAAAATAGACAATTGAATTATTATAATATTTTCTACTAGTTTTGTATCATTCTTTTCATTCCTCGATTAAGAGACATTTGGTTAATGTGTTAGAAATTTCATGATTATTATGAGTAATTTATGTTTACTGTTGAAAAAGTCGAAATATAGGCCTATATAATATAGATTGTACATGCATCCGATATACTAAAATGTTTCAAATTTTCGCTCATCTGTTCAAATAAGTATTTAATAGAAAGTTTTGATATATCAAATAAAATTTCATGTGATATATAGTCTTTTAAATAATGTTTTTCAGGGAGAATACTGTCAAGAGTAAGAGTGCTACAATGTAAAATACAGTTGCCATTTCAGCATTAAATGCTCTTGGTTTGCATCATTGTATGTGTTGTCAAGAATTCGTAATATTCAGTATTCCACCCAATATGACCAATTGTTTTTACTCTTTGGAATTCCACTGAAAGTGAATCTGACTGGAAAGGTTATAATTCCCTCGTGTTCGGGGATATCATCAGATATATTATCGCTTTCTATCATGAAATTTGAAGGAAAAAAACCGACATAGCGATATGGAAAAAATAAAGATTAAGAATAACATCTACTGCTAAACGGCCCAGTGATTCGACGATATAATCTAGTTAAGTACAAATTAGATATTTTCCAATTATTTAAATTGTGATTTTTTTGAAGAGGCTGAAAAATAATACAGGTGGCAGACGAACAAACAGGATATAAGAGAATTGCAAAAATTCTATGGGTCTGATCATAAATAATGATGTTCATGACTGCACTGCTAAAACTCCGGTTTTGATTTAACACCAGCCCGGAATCTATATATGTCCACACCAGAGAAGTGTTAAACAACACCAGTTTCGTTTTTGTCCAGAAAGGTGTTTATACAGCACCAATTAGTATTAAAACAGCATCGGTTTGATTCCAAAGTGGTGTTGTTTCAATACTTTTCTGGTGTGGACATATATAGATTCCGGACTGGTGTTAAATCAACACCGGATTTTTTTGCAGTGTGATGTTGGGTTGTATATAAGAATGTTTTGCTTTTGACCATATTTTGCTTCTCAAATACGTATGTGCCTGAATAATCACAAAACCTCCTCAATTGACGAAACTATATTTAGCAATCAATTTTGATTTACATTATAATGCCAAATTTCATCTAGAGTCTTTCGCTGTGTGTTCTCACTTCCAAGTTAACATATATAGTATGTTGTATAAGATATTAGAACTTTTAAGAGTCATATTTTGTATGGGTGTGTGTGTGTTTTATTAAATATTTGAATGTTTCTATTTGATATGTAGATTAAATCTGAAATCATCAATATTAAAGCTAGGACATTCCTATATGTTATAAACTAATCTATAATAAAGATTATACCACAACGAATTCAGTTCATGTTATTTTACTTTTGTACGACTTTGCATTTTATTATTGTAAGGGACATGGGGCTGCGGAACTCGGGGGGGGGGGGGGGCGGCGACTTCAGCCCCCATTTTTTCCAATAAACGTGTAAAAATAACGTACAAAATAATAACCATCTGATTGTGACTAACATGGTCATCCAATTCCATAGGGGAATGAAACATTTGGAAGAAGTGGGCTTGTGTGGAAAAAGAAATATCAGAGAATAAGATCAAAGAAAATTTGAGAAAATAGGACAAATAATGAGAAAGTTATGATCATTTGAAAATTGCGATCACTAATGCTATGGAGATCCTCCTATTGGCAATGTGATAAAGATGTGTGATGTCATTAGGTGAACAACTCTCACTTTGATGGACTATAAAATATCCCAAAATGTCTCCTTTTGCTCTTTCTTCTGGTGATACAAACTCTTCATCCATAATGTATTCTCTGAAAATCTGTATTACATGCCCTCCTACAGAAAGAATACATGATCTTCTAGTAGATGTGATAAAAGAGGCAGTTTAAGTGAACTATATACAAAAGTAATGGGAAAGTTGTTCACATGTGGCATCATACATCTTTGTCGCATTGCCAATAGGAGGATCTACATTACAATAATGATCAAAACTTCAAATGTTCATAACTTTCTTAATATTTATAGTTCAAATTTTCATTAATATGTTTCTTTGATTTTTCTGTTTTCGCACAAGGTTTCATTTTTCTATAACCGTTCCGCGACCGGGGAGGGGGGTGGTGGTGTTAGGGAGAATGGGGTATGAAGGGAAGAGAGGCAAACGGAGAGACAGATATAGTGAGAAAGAAATAGAGAGAGAGAGAAATAGTGGGAAAGAGGAAGATAGAGATATATCAGGGTTAACGAAAAGATGAACGAGACAGGAAGAGAGAGGGAGGGGGGAGTAAGCCTAAGTAGCGGGATGACAAGGGGAGGTGTAGAGATGGAGCCCAACATGAAGACAAGCGTGCTTAAATTTTAAGGGGAAGGGGAAAATATGGGGATATGAGTAGGGACTACAATGTCAATAATTCCAACAATGGCTGTAACTTGCCAAGTCAGGTTTACTTTAACAAAAAAATTGATACATATAAATTCAATCAAGACTAAGTTATATCTGTGTTAAATTTCCTCCAGTTTTAACTCTGTATCATTAAAGGGATGGTCCGGCCTGAAAATATTTATATCTTAATACATAGAGTAGAATTCACTGAGCAAAATTTCATCAAAATCGGATAATAAAGTTATTGAAGATTAAAGTTTAGCAATATTTTGTGAAAACAGTCATCATGAATATTCATTAGGTGGGCTGATGATGTCACATCCCCACTTTCCGTATTGTTATGTTATTACATTTTATAAAATCATAATTTTTTCATTATTTCATACTTGTGTGAATAATATGTCTCCCTTATAATGAAATAAGTTGCAGCAATAAATATCTAATGCACTAAATCAGTTGTCAATCCAATTTCCTAGTTCTTGGAGGAAAAAATTGAATAAACCTAATTTCATATAATAAAATACAAAAGAACAAGTGGAGATGTGACATCATCAGTCCACTTAATGAATATTCATGACAACCGTTTTCACAAAATATTGCTAAACTTGACAATTCAATAACTTTGTTATTTGTTATCCGATTTTGATGAAATTTTCGGCATTTTGCTCAGTGAATTCTACTCTATTTACTAAGCTATAAATACTTTCAGCCCGGACCATCCCTTTAAGTTTGAAAGTTTGTACTTAATTGTAAGGTGTATGACAATTTGTATTTTTACTATTTATATTTTATAATTTAAATAGCGCCATGAGCGTCATGCCTGACGAATGTGTGCGCTTTAAAAGAATCCACCATAATTCATCATTATACAAACAAAATACACAGGGATTTTTCTTGAATAATTTTGAAGAAAAGAAAATCCCTGTTTATTTGTTTGTATTTATTTGTATCATTATTTTTTTAATAATCAGAAAACTACAAACAAATTTACTGATATAAATATGATATCATGTCTAATATCTCCACTATGCTGATATCGCTTCGTGGCATGTCCATAATTAAACAACCTGTCACTCTATCAATTACCCACTTTAGGGTCTGTAATTAATAGGCCGGCTTAATTCAGTCAGGCGATCATCGTCGGCTTGCGTTAGTATAATAAACACTCCCGCAAAGTAGCGGTGCTGTTGCTATAGCTACGCCCTACGGACAGGTGCTTCTCGCTTGTGCGCATGCGCCGTACCATTCGGTAATTGCTTAGCGACCTAACCAGCGCGTGTGTGTGTGTTTATTATGATCATGCCCGATCGCCTACTCTCAGCATATCATTACCACCATTTATAGGTCATTGCGCCACAGCGAACTCAACTTCGCGAAATTATTGGAAGATTCATATCAAATAAATTGATTGTTGAATTATCTCCACCCAACTAGGCAGCACTTGGAGGTCGTTATCACTATATTCTAGGTTTTAATCGAAACATCTGGTTTAATATCCACGGAAAATGCATAAATCGTACCAGTCGATATTACCGAGCCACAACCGGCTTCTCCAGCAGAGATGGGATCAGAAATATTACGATGAACACAGACAGAAGGTATGTATATATACAAGTCAAGCTATCAGAGTCAATTCTAACAAATTATTTAGGTTGTTTCGTAATTTCAGGTGTGTGTGTGTAATTAAGACTTTGAATCAAATAATTATTTATATGAAGATTTTAGATTTGTGATAAATGTAATTTTGTAATTAGGCCTACATGCCATATGTTATGTGCGAATATATTTTAATTTTTGTCAATGGTAGGCAAATATAAATTGTGTCATGTTTGAACTTTTAATAACTATGTCAAGACATTACAAATTTATATTCTCTTTTGATTTATTATGTGTTTATTGCTGATTGATTGATTGATATACTTTATTTGTCTTGTTCTGTGTGATATATACATGTAGATTTATGCCCACCATATCATTAGCTCCCGAACAAACTTTAATGTTTGACTCTTAGTAGTTAGTAGATAATTTTGTATTATATATTTGTTTTATTTTTCATGTTTTTGGCAGAAATATATTTTATTTATGAACTTGATCATAAAAACAGATCTGATAACTTCATGACTTTTTTTTATTTGTCAGGTCAAAGAAGCAAAACCAATGGTAGATACCAAAGCCCCTACAACATATGTACATCTTCATCTCAAACTTAAGAAGTTACAGGTAAGTTATAGAAGAATTCTTTTGAGATATTAACTCAGTATAATTGTGATCCATCTTATGGGAATGAATGGTCAAACCCGACTAAAACGTAAACTTTTGAAAGAAAAGTAGGCCTACACCTAGTACAGGTAGTTTAGAATATTT
Source organism: Lytechinus pictus (assembly GCF_037042905.1). Taxonomy (NCBI): domain Eukaryota; kingdom Metazoa; phylum Echinodermata; class Echinoidea; order Temnopleuroida; family Toxopneustidae; genus Lytechinus; species Lytechinus pictus. The sequence continues at coordinate 24,378,636 of NC_087260.1, forward strand.
GATAGAAAGCATAAATGACACTCACACTAATATATTGTAATGATTTCCTTGAATACAACCTTTTTGTAAATCATGAACTGCTTAAAACAATCCAAGTTTATAGCATCAGGGGCAGGGCCAGGGCATTTTCAAGGGGGGGGGGGCTGATGGTGAAAGGTTTTTTTTTGACAGACAAAAATGAGATTCTCTCATTACCTTTTGTTTTGCCAATCAATTTCAGAAAGACACCTCCTTATTCTAATCTCATAACCAGAACAACGGAGTGTTACATGAACCACCGTGTCAGTGATTTTCACCAACTAATTACTCTCAGCCAATCAGATTCAAGGATTTCAGTAGCTTATAACAGTTATCAATGAAAAACACTTTCTACTGACTTTGTGAAATGCTCCCAGGATGAAGTTTAATTCAATAAAGCTATATATTTTGTATACTTATTCACTTTTCTTTTCTTTTCATTTAAAGTTGGAGGAGGAACGTCTAGCTGTGATTGAACGTGATAACAGGATTCTTCTTGAGAAAATGTCTGTCATTATGAGGACGAGAGGACGGGTTGATAATAGGAATAACTACATCCATAGAAGGTGAATAGTAATAAATATATCACTTTATTTAGAGTATTACAGCAGTTGCCTTATTGTGTATTAATTTAAATTTTTTTTTTTTTTACTTGATAATAAAAGCAAGGCAATTTCATATACTTCAAACTCTTCTCAAATTCATAAAAGACAACATACACTCATAATTATTTATGGAATTTGACTGAATGGTGTTAAAATGTTAAGAAAAAAAGTTATAGTGTAAAACAATACATGAACAAAATCATAACAGTTCTTGTTGCATATCCAATGCTTAACAAAAATGTCATTATTCTTTCTCAGTTAGTTGGGTCTATGCTTCATACTGCTTTCATTGTTTTAAATACAAAGAATTCCTTATAAGAAAAATTGATTTAATTTATGCAAAAAATAGATATAGATGTAGCAAATAGGATTTTTACTGAAAATTGTAAGTGAAGATTATAATTGATCACTACAGAGATGTAATGGTTTGTTACAAAAACTATCATAATTTATGAGTACTAATGGAGTATCTATTTTCACCCCATCCAGTTTGAACCGTGAGAAGCGTCAGCGTGAGTTGTTGAGGGTGACTAGGGAGAATCAGGAGATACTTCGTCGGATCCTGGCCAGGGAACCGGAATACAACCATCTAGAATGGGATAGACAGTGGGAGGAGAATGAGCAGTTCATGGATAACATCGCTAGGTATCCACGGAACTGGTGGGAGCTAGAACAGGAGGAGAAACAGAGACGCAAGGAGGAGCTGAGAGAGGTGAGATTAGAAGTCCCAAATTCACTCAATGGGATGTTGCAAGAAACTTGTGTTCAATTCCTAATCAAGTCCATCTCCATAATTATGTGCAATCTTATGTTGCAAGAAAGTTGACTACACATTGGCATGTAATCATAGGACTTACACTTGATTTTAGGATTCACATTGAATTTAGAATTGAATGTAAAAAAAACAAAAACAAGATTACTACGAGTTTCAACACCCCTTAAGTAATTTTAAGTCATTCAAGGGTCAATTTTATGACATCAGTTAAAGTACACTGAAATACCAAGCATGCACTCAAGGTGAACCAAGAAATGGGTTTGGTATTGTCATCTTTGCCCCCCCCCCCAAATAATAGGTTTCTGAATCTGAAATGTGATTTTCATTTGACAAATTGCAAAATAATAAGTAGAAGACAATTTTGAAATTAGCCCATCTAGACCTGGTGATGGTTAGACTAAACTTTGATTAAACCAAACTGATAGTAGACCAGAGGGCCATTTCATAAAGCTGTTCATAAGTTAAGAGTGACTTTAAGAACGACTGGTGATCCTTTCTTGTGGTAAATGATCTTCATTAAATGTTCTTGGTTAATTATTCAACACGTAAAAAAGTTTCACCAGTCGTCCTTAAAGTTGCTCTTAGCTTACGTACAGCTTTATGAAACATCCACCAGTTTACCAATAGGGTTTCACCATCCGCGTGTAGAGCAAGTGAATATATACTGGATTTTATTGTGATAAAACTATCAAAATACAATCACAAGCAGTCCAAAGACTGAAAGACAATCGGGCAATAGAATAAGTTTTAAAAAGAAAAGAAAATGTATTTTATTTTTTAATATGACCATACTTTTTTTTGCAGATGAGGAAGAAGGAAAAATCAGAGTTGAACGAGGAGGAAAACCCGAGGAAGAAACCTGTCAAGAAACAAGAGGAAGAGGAGGAGAAGCTAGAGGAGGAGGAGGAAAATCAAGAAGAACAAAAAGATGTACAAGAAGAGGAGAAGCAAGAGGAGAAAGAGCCTGAACAGATAGCAGAATGAAAGTCACCTTCAGGGCAATCAAGACCAACCTGAAAGTCACTTTCAGAACCATGGCGGTAACCATCTTTTAGAACATTCTTATATCAGGCAGGAACTGATAATTTTTATTTTTCCCACCATTGCAGTATGCTGTCTATATGCTTTTTTTCAAATAATAGAATTTGTGAAGAATGCAAGATGTTGTACATTTTAGAAGGTGGCAGTGCCACAGAACATTTTGAGATGCTACATGGTTGTTACTTTTAAGATGAACTTGATGTTGTAACCATCTGTCGTTATCTGCAGTGGAGTCAGAGCGCTGCTATCAGAAAAAGGATTAAAGGGGTGAGGTTTTGGGGTATGAACAATTACTTGACCTAGTATGCTGTTCAAATCCTTCACTCCAAAGTGATCTGAATATGCAGCCTAAGGTCTGTGGCAGTGACTTGTGCAGAAAGGAAATGGCAAGTTGCATTTGTGCTCCTCTTTTGTCAATAGTCATTTGTTGATCAACTTTTAATCAGGGTCTGCACTTGCTGACTAGATTTGACCCTATAATTCTGTGTCTGAGCAGATCGTTCTTGCTCCACTGACGGCCATCAGAGCCGAAATAAAAATGGTGGCAGATCCAGCTGGGTTGGATACAATACCATTTCAGGAAAATTCAGGGGGCGTATTTGTAAGCGATTTAGTCGGGCACCACAAAACAATTGTGTCTAATCCGGCTGGATCCACCCCTAAAAAGGCATCAATGTTATTACCATTATCAAGCAATGAATATTATAATGCGCCATAAATATTATATATCATTATATTTTGTTATTGATATCGTTGTACCAGCATGTTAAGTATGGTAATATGCGATGTCCTTCAAAGGAGGTCAATAAGTGGGAACTTAAGGTGAGAGCATAAAAACAGCAAGATCATTCTATACAGATGCATAAACTGTAAACGGTGGTTAAACCCCATAGGAATTATGGGTACATTACAAACAAAATCACTTGTCCACAGGTTTGTTTAACATAAACAAGGATTAATACCATGTCATAAATTTAGATTTATTCTAAATCTCTTGGCATGAATGATAATTTTGTTATTACATTAATTTGAAAATAATCAACGTAGTTGCCTATGACAATTAAACATCCGTTTACTATTCTTTGCTTGGGGATATATACTCTTTTTCTAGTCTCAAGGTTATTAAGAATAATTCACTCAAACAAATCTGAAAGGTTTTACTCTTAAAGTAGTAAGGGATTGTGTACTGTATATAACCATGTAATGGAATGTTAAGATTTTTATTAAAAATCTTTCTTTTAATGTTTTACAGTGTGATCATTATCATCAGGTAGCTATTTCATGCATAAAGTTTCTTCCAGATTCATTCCGTCGACGTTTAAACATGTATGCAATTTTTTCCCCTGAAATCTTGTGCTATCTTCCTTTCAGTGTCACTCTACGAAGTATTACTAAATCTTATATTTTGTTCATTTAACTTGATCTGTAATTGTAGTAGTTACGATTAATTGCAACTTTGAGATTGCGCTGTTCTTTTTAAGATGCTGATGGTAATATTATATGAATTTGTTCTATGAGAAATTTTAGGCTTAGGAATAACCTGCAGGTTTTTTAATAATTTTTTCATGACTATCTCAACCTTTTACATTCTTAGACCGTCTGATATAAGATATTTTCATGGTAAATAAATAATACTTTTATAAAATTTAAATACACTATTTTGAATTTTGGGGATTATGTTCAGAGTTGAATAAGATATTGTCAATATTTGTCATTCTGTATGTCATTAGGCATTGAAATCATGATTTTTTTTTGGAAGAAAAAGGGTCATTTAATTCTTTAGAACCAGAATACTTGGTAGTATTCACAATTGCTGTCAAATTACTGCAGTCCTCTTTCAATTTTCATCCCACATTTTATAAGGTGCAATGAGTAGTATATATACAAAAATGTGCTTATTAATTTACAGTGAATGTATTGTTTGTCACAGTATGTGTTATTCAAAATCATGCATGTATGTTGCTATGTACATATATTGGTCATGAGTAAAGTATGTATTCATTTTTAATATGCAAGCTTTTTCTAATATTGTGATGATCAGTGATATTCTGAATTAAATAAATGCTATCATGAATATTATGAATTGTTATGATTCATGTTCTATGTTCAGTTTATGCATTACTATTCCTGTCTCATTTTATAATGTATATATAATATAGTAAAATTCATATAGCGCTTCATACTTCTTGTTTCTAAGCGCTTTACATGAACTTATTATCCCGGTCATCTGATCCTGGCATGCCCGCACACAATGTATGCACTTTCTTCACTCCCTGGGGAGCATTCCAACAAGACTTCAAAGACTCAATTGCTAGGCATGCTACACAGGCTTTCACATCCTACCGGGTACCCATTTAACACTTGGGTAAAGAATAGCAAACTGAGGATTGATGCCTTGCCAAAGGACGCTAGGCCATGGTGGGATTCAAACATGCCTCCCTCTGATTACAAGGCAAGAGTCAGAACGACACACACAGGGATGCCAGTTGGTTTTGCTGTCTGGGCCTGAAAAGAAGCTAGAATGCTGGCCTAGTGAAGCCCTAATGCCTTGTACAATATAAAGCCTGAATAGGCCTCAAATGGGGAAGGCATCAAGGCCTGAAATCAGGGGAAAGTCTGAAAACTGGCATCTCTGTAGGCCTATACATGTCACATAACTTGAATTTTTCTAGAAAGAGCTTATCTATTATATTTTTGTTCTCTTTTCTTTCAACAACTTACGATTTATTTTGTTTAAAAAGGGGCATTCATTATGATTCATTATTCTTTATCTCTATGAGATCTATAAATTGTTTCATTTTCAGTCATTTTGGATCTCCTTTAATTCAATAAGTTTAATGAGATCTGTCCCACCCCACCCCCTCTCACCAAACACATGTTTCAATATCACACAATGCTAAAAAAAACCTAGTATTTCTCTCTCTCTTTTTTTTTTTTTGGGGGGGGGGGCAGGGGTGTAACTTTTTCTGTAGTGATTACCCAGCTTTCAATACATAAACCCCACCCACTTTGCTATACCAATTACAAAGTGACATAGAGTGCCATGGAGACAAATATTTGTTTCATCTCTCCTGAACTTTTTGCCGATTTTGAGCAACAAGAAGTTATGTCAGCCAAGCAGAGATAATGTATGCCATACTCTTGGAAATAAAACACCTCAAATGCATAATTAAGAAACACATCTTACAGATTTATTGTGCTTACGTCAAAAACATATACAGGTAAACACATCAAGGCAAAGTATCAAGACATGAACATTACATAGATGCATCATCAGTAGGATACTACTGACAAAACAGTATTACAGTTATCAATGAAGCCCCAGAAAACAAAACAAAAACTATTTGCTGATCTTCACAGAGTCAGAGTATTTCAATTTGATGCCTGTGCCTTTTAACAAACTTGCATAGGTGTACCTTCCATAAGTCGTATACATGTAATCACTTAGGATGAAGCAATTTTAGACCATATTTTGCAAAATATGTGTAATACGCCTCTTCTATGTGAAATTTCTTATGTTCTCGTGATTGGACTTCTTTAAGGCAAAGTTGGCTGCATTTGATATAAATATTGACAAAAGATACAAAAGATCATGATGAATATTAAAGTGTTTCATCAACTTATCAGAAGATCAAGAAAGACAATTCAATAACAAATAAAAGGGTCCATACAGCAACCAGGGGCCCGTTGCATAAAACTTTTTACCTGAGAAAACTCAGGTTGTTTTTACCGGAGTTTTTGCCCTGTGTTAAAGTCAATGGCAGAAATCAGACTAACCTTAGTTTTCAGTTTTTACCAGAGTTTTCTCGGGTAAAAAGTTTTATGCAACAGGCCCAAGAGAAGGTGAAATATCAGGCAATACCATATCGTTGCAGAGCTGTTAAAACCTCAAATTCAAAATAATTGGAGCAGCTCAGCAAAAGCTGCATTTTAATAATATGGTTGATGGTGGCAACAGTCTCCTCATTCATGTATGTAGAGAACTCTTTCTAGGAAAAAGAACATTGTAACTTGTATGTTATACTACTAAAATCATGATTTTCCTAACTGTCCTCAAGTTTCTTTTTTTGAGAAACAAGGTTTTAACAGCAGAGCAACAATACATAGCACCAATTTCCGTACAATTATCAAATAACAAGGTGCACACCTCCAGCCTATGGAAAGAGACAGAGTCGTGTTTGATGATTGATCTCAAATGAAAAAAAAATTAGGTGCATGTCCCTAATACACTTTTTTGATCGGTTGAAAATCAAGTTGTGTATGATTTTTGGAGTTGTGAATTGATTGCAACTCTTTGTGCATTGGGCCACCTGAAAATCAACAGTCATCCATAATAATGGACCTTCACCCACCGATATTCAAAACACATGTATTCAAACCAGTACATGTACTTCAGGAAGAGAAAATAAAATAATCGTGATAAACCTGTCATTCTGTCATAAACTTGATAGTGAAAGCACTGTGTTGTTACCTGTTGCACAGGCTACCAAAACATCAGATATGGGTCAATTTCATGGCTCCTTACAGCTCATAATTAAGCCATTTGTCCTTTAATTAATTAAAGGGGCAATGCAGTCATTAGCACTAAGGGCTTCACCAATGTCATGTAGGATCTGGTTATCACTTATTAGGAATTTAAAACGTTTATCTGCAAAGCAAACCCCCAAGGGGGGGGGGGGTGGCAAAAATGTAATTGTCTTTTAACAGGATGAAAGGACCAATACCAATTAAAGTAATTGCATTTCAATATCATGACTTCAGTTATCATTTAGGCACTTGTTCATCGGCCTGTATTCTGAAATCCAGTTTAGTAGTAATAATAATAATATGCAACATTTACATAGCACTTAATAAAGGGATGCCAGTTGGAGTTGATCAGAGGGCCTGAAAATCACCTAGAATACAATATTTTGTACACAATGCTCAAACTATGGCCTGAAAATAATTTGCCAGAGCCTGAATTCAGACTTTTGCCTGAAAACTGGCATCCCTGTTAATGTGTCTCTAAACGCTGCATACAATGTACTACTAGTATTACCCCGGCTTTAGCATAGCTATCCTGATCAGACGCTTGAGCACTCAAGGAATTCCTTCCTACCTGGTGGGTCAGAATCAAATCAAAATCGGTCAGAATCAGAATCGAATCCCAAACAGCCAATCAGAATCCAGGATTTCAGGGAAGTTACCATTGGATGGGAGAGTTACCATAATAATTACTTTCATGCAACGGGTCATAGAAGTCTGAATTGCTAAAGGATTGCAAATACAGATCAAAACAAAATAAAACACATCATACAAGCTTGGCTATATCATATTAATGAGTTCTGATTTACAGGAGTCATAATTTTGTATCAATCTGCTTAAAAACCAGACCTGCAAACCTTCTACAACCAAAAAAGTATTCTTAAAAGGAAAAAAAAGTATTTTTGACAAAAAAGAGTATTTTTAAAAATTTGGCTCAACATAACAATCGCCAGCCTGTTGTAGTAAGATCGGTGAAAATACATGATAAAAAAACTTGATAATTCACCCTTTTAAACATATGCTCGTAGGAGATGCAACAAGTTACTGGCCCAACAGTGATTTTTATTGGTCTGGGACTGTCGGACCGGCGCTAGTGTCAAGCGCTGTGTATAATACATACTACATGATCAGAAATTTTAAAAAAAGAGTAACAAATCATACAAAAAAAGTATTGGTGTATTCATTGCATAAAAAAGGAACAAATACTCTAAAAAGGGAACGGTTGGCATGTCTGAATAACAGCGCATGAAAAACGAGACTTACGAGAGATGTAAATACATTGTGGTAAATTTGATGACTGGTAGTAACTCTGAATCCATGAAAACTGTTCAGAAGACGGAGCAATGAAGTGCAATATTCAAAGTTCATTTTCTTCTCAGTGTCTAGGGATATATATATAAGTAAGATTACTTCAGCCAAGTTTTAAATAGAGATTTCAGATATGATCATGAAAGTCCCTCTTTCATGATTTCAGATGGTTAAAAAAAAAAGTTATTCAATATTTATTAGGATTAAAATGACACATAACACAATTTTAACAAGCATGTAGAACAGATTACAGCTTAAATAAAGCCACTGCATAATATCTTTCTTTTTAAATTATCATTCTTCGTTCAAGAATGTGTTGAGTGTGTGATCACAACTACCTTGCAAAAGAATGTTCCTTGTATATTATGCAATGCAGTCTAAGTTTTCATGTTTATCATAGGGTCTATAAAATAGACAAAATAAAATTCATGTATGTCTCCACAAAACATATATAATATCACATTTAAAAGTAACCATTCAAAATGCAAATTAATTGTAAATCTTTATGTTGGAATGTTGAAGATTGGCAATTCACAACTTTCAAAGCAATACTGAGAATACTCATATCAAATATATATACAAATAAGTTCTACAGTTATTTAAAAATTTGCTAAAATAGAAGTTCAAAGCAACCTTTATTTGTAACAATAACCTTAAAAATGAAATGTAAAGTAGCAGAATATTGAAAAAAGTAACATCTTAATGCATATGAAAAGTTTGCTTTGATATCCAATTGTGAAAATGCAGCATTTGTTGCTTTTGAAATTATAAAGTTTCACACACTTGAATTTGTCAACTAAACATGACATAGAATAAGAATGAAATCCCTTCCCTACTAGACCTAAATGTTCCTAGTACTAATATGGGAAATAGAGAGAACAATATTTGATGGGTTGACCCAATTAGATTATCACAAATTTTCAGGCATAAAAAATGTCCTGCCACAAAAAAAAAACTTGGATTAAAAGGAAAGGCAAGATATTAATAATTTTTCATTGCTGTGTAATTTCTTTTACATATCAGAGGTAAATGTTGAATTCAAATCAGATTTAAAATCATTGATTTTTTTCAATTTATGTGTACAGCCAGGATATGATTCTGTATTACATTTAGGTTACATGGGCAATTAATTAAATTCACAGATCATTTTTATTTGAAGATGATATGCACTCAACAGAGCTAACTTATTTCACTTGCAATAAAATTAGCAACTTTAAAATAGGTCACAAAATAAATTGGAAGGAAGAAAAAACCTACAAAAATCAATAGTAGTCACTTTTTTAAACAACTTGTAAATAAAACAAGATCAAATAAAATGATCTTCAGCTTCATCTTTTATATCACATAATTTGCTGTAAATTTACATCAGAAAGCAAAACATGTCAAGCTATGTATCTGATAATCATAAAATGGTGATATGGATCCTATTCAAATGATTGGGTGAAATCTATCACATGACCAGTCATTTATTTTAGCTAATGACTGATACTAATGACTATTTCCATTGACCAGTCATGGTTTTGAGAGGAGGATGGTCTATCAATAACCAAGATCCACATAACTTTCTTATAAAACAAATAATACACAGTACTTTGCTTGGGTATTAGAATAAATAAACGTACTTTGTTACGTAGATGAAACAGTCCAAACACCCTCAGCTATGCCTTGGGCATGCTAGAACTGTTCCAAAGGAACCTAGTGTATGTAATTTATACTAATGCCCTTGTTGAAAAAGTTCTTACTGTACGCAAACATGCAAAGGCGATAGCGATGCCTGTTTCGGTCGATTTATAGTACTAAGTTTGGCTTATTATTATTCCAAGTACCTAAACAAAATGATGTGTACCATTAAGTTTTATAAAATAGAGATGTGGAGCCTTGGGATTTGATGAATTATCTTCATCCCACAAAACTATAACTGGTTTATAATGATTAAGCTGTCATGCATATACCGCTCACTTTGATTAAAGCCCATTTCATCATCTTATACGACAAACAGTTTTTAAATTTTGAACACTTCTATACAATATATTCAATATATCAAAACAGGAAGACACTTTATAATGGGTTATAAATAGAGGGTAAGGTGGATGGAATAAATAAGAAACATTAAAATGGAACAAGAAAAACTTTTTTGTTGTATTCTTTGAGGTGACAGAGGGCTATGATCATCTCAGAGGAATAAAAGTATACTGCCTTAATGAATGAGATTTGAACCTTCAAATGACCTTCAAATTATGAGATGAAAGTTATATCAAGGGACTATCACAGGCCTTGCTCACCAACTTATAATAGAACAATTAAATTGTACTTGAAGAAAGTCAATATCCTACTGCCCCCCCCCCCCCGAATTGCAAATATGAAAGCACCAATCTGATTGGTTTCTGGTCAGTGTTTTGAACAAAGTGCCCATACAACGATGATCTTGATTGGTTATTGGCATTTAGCAACTTATTGCAAACATGTTACAAAGCCCATGATACATGTCACTTACACGCAGCGGCTCCTCCAAGCTATGCCAGTCATCATTATCATTTGCGCTCACTATAATTAGTGCCACAGGTATCCAATATAAAAGTACCAGAAATCATCAATGAATGATAAAAATGATTATCGATACAACATCATAATTTATCTCTTCAAATTACCTGCATATCAACTTTTGATTTTCTTTGGTTTTTGTCTCATGAATGAGTAGAATGAAAGAAGATGGATGATTTATTCTGTTGTATTCCTGTTGGTCTGATCCGTATCACTGGTGGACGATGGTTTGGGAATCATTCTTGAATCAGAAGCTGGAGATGAAAAAAGATTAAAGATTGACAAACAGTCCATTGTACAAACAGGGTTTGTAAATATGAAAGAACACTCCAGATTGGTTGTTGGTCAATGATTTGAACAAAGAAGTCATGGAACACAGAACTTAATTGGTCATTGCCAACCTTTGTATTGCAAAATCAAACACATTGATTTTGAGAAAAGTGACATTCGATATGTTCTACCAAGCAGAAGGTTGTAACTGAGAGTTAAGGCTTCCTGTTACTAAACCATGTGTGTTTCATTAATATGTCAGTCACATTTGCTCTACGGCGCCTTACAGCGATTCTAAAACAGCCGTTTTACATTTTTTGTAACAGCTTAATATAGGTAGTTTGAATAAAAATGAAGAAAACGGCTGATTTTGACTTGCCGTACAGCCGCCGTAGAGCAAATGTGACTGAGGTATAAGATGTGCTGAAGTGTTATAATTATATTGCTTCATACGTAATAGGGAGATCAATGGAGTTAATATTTGTGGCTTTGAAACCCAGGCACAATCCATCAGCGCAATATTCATCCATATCATGCTGCACTCAATCCAGGTGGGGTACTGGAATGAATTTCTAAAAAAGATGTGGGCACTTAAATCAGTAGCCCAGCTCATCCTTGGTAATTAGAGGCACCTGCAGGATCACATAACAAGGAGGATATGTGCACAACCTAAATACCATGCATCATTATCATTGGATCTATACTCTATACATGTAAATGCAATCATCAATATTCTATTACCAAACTGTGAGATTCTCCTTTGCATCGATGACATCACTTGATCGCCTTGTCCTCTCTGGATGATGCTTGAATCTGTTTCATCATCACTGTTAGAAATAATGGAAATATACAAAATGCATATATCACCTAAAATAATATCAAAGAAATATCAAACAATGGGAGCATATCATGAAACAAATAGTGAGTGGTTTACATAGACAATTGCTATAAAGCACAGAAATCCTTGCACCTGATTTGCTACAAGCAAATTTGTGAAAATAAATGTTTTGTGAAATACTCTGTCAGTCATCCAGAGAGACACAAAGCACGACCAACACTAGAATATCAGAGACAAAATAATGATCTAATTCAACTGTTTAAGATCAAACTGGAAGAGACATGATCATTAAGGAAAGCTTATCAACTACACTGTATAATTAAAGCCACACAAGAGGTCATAGATTCAAAGTTGATAAACCTTATCACAAGACAAATATTAGGCAACCATCATCTCCAGCACAAGTACTACCACCACCACCATAATTCCTAACAATAAATCCAAGTTTTCATGTTCTTTATGAGATGGGCTGTCTCATCATCATCATCATCGTCATCATCATCATCACCACCACCAACACCAACACTATCACTGCCATCATCACCACCATGAACACCACTAAAAACTAATTCCAATTACCCATGTTCTTGATGAGATGGTCCATCTCCATTTTCTGCCGGTCCGTCCAGTTCCTCCAGTTTCAATCTCTTACTTGACGGCCTTGGTGACCTATCTGGTCTCGCTACCTGCTGGTTGAACTCTCGCAATCTTTCAGACTGGATTTTTTGACAAAGAAAAACAGAAAAAATGTTTCTCTTCAAGTAATAGGATTATTAGGAAATATATGATTACTTGGTACAAATATGGCCATTTTCCTCAAAACATACAATAAGTCAATAGTAATGATCCAAAAGAGATGATATAGGTCAATAGTCAATTTGCTCATATGAAAGACTAGCTCTTCCTACAGCTTCTGCCAGTATATGAAGTCATTGAATTTAGTCAAAACCAATCTATATTGTTTTTTTCCCCAAGCCTGTTCACCGTGTCAGGCATAATAATTGCATCTCATTCTTGAGTTTTACTCCAGAACCTAATCATCGAACTGACACTCAATGACCTTTTCAAAACGCGATCAAATTGCAAATGGACTTGACACAATCAAATGTTGTCTGAATGATAAAAAGGTCAACATTACATTTCATAATATACTTACACTCAATGTCTCCCCAAAGCTGTACAGCGTCCTGCAATGAAAGAAAAAGATCAGGGGATTAAAAACAAAAGAAAAAGAGGTTCTTGAAGAGAGGTAAGCAAGTAAAGATGGATACTTGTATACTGAGAAGAGGTACAGAGTGAGAGAAGGTATACAGAATTGATGAAATCTAATTATTTTCATGCTGTTTCATAAAATGCTACAATTTTTTAATATTTAGTAAGGCTATTAACTTTAAAATAACTAAATAGTAACGATAATCTGATGAAAGTGCTGATGATTATGAAGATGATAATAAGGACAACAATAGGACAATTATTAAATCTTTATTATAACCTTAATGGTCACCTACTGTGGTGGTTGCCTTCCCTTTCTGGCTGTGACTAATGAGTTAACAATTACCAGAGGATAGCCAGACCTAGCAGCAAGTAAGCAAAATCTATTTCAAACATTGAAGTATTTGAATTACAATGGATTTGATGGATAGCTACCTAGGGAAGAAATATCCATGAATTTCAGTACAAATGCAATGTGGCAAAACCTGTGCTAGGGAAGGGGGGGGGGGGGAAGAAGAGGGTTTGGGAGGAGGTTGAAATCAAGCTAACCTTGTTCTTGGAGTCATTTGACTTGGTGATGATACTGAGTTGACCGGTTGAGGGCTCTTAAACGGAGAGTCTTTCATCGGTGAGATGTAAAAATTAGAAGCACCTGGTACTCTGAAAACATAGGAATGATAGTAAAGATGTTATACATCAGCATTAGATGTAGTACAGGACACCAAGCAATTTAGTCCTCATTGCAGCCCTACCCACCTGACAATATCTGTAAGACCCATTTCTTTGAAGTGAAATTTTATTGGAACTCAGAGACAACCTCATTTTCATTTTGATATGAAAATGCATGAAATTTCCCTGAAACATAAAAAATATAGACTCTGGGTTTTTTCCCCCAAGATATGTATTTTAACATTAAGAACATTCACATCTTGGTATAAAACACAACACGGTCATAATGTATTGTTGAACTTACTGATAAATGGGCGTGGCATGTGAAGCTGTTGCTTGGCAACGGGATGGTACTGGAGACAGACTGGCAGGCTGTAAAACAAATCAAACAATGTTACATAATGAAAACATAGTAAGCAATGCCATGTTGTTTGGCTCAATTAGTGAGAGTGCTAGATTTCGTGCATGGACTGAGAAAAAGACAATTCACACTCTATCAGGTTAATCTACTCAATCCTGGTTTCATGTAAATTCTGGATTAAACCATAGCAACAAAGAAAAATTTAGTGATCTTTGCCTAAAACAAGCATTGCTTACTAATCCTGTGACTTATTCATGTGCCCCTTTACACTAAGATCTGCATGTCACAAGTTCATTTTTCATTTCATTCAATTCATTTATTTCCATATCCAACAGGTTAAGTTCCTTGTGACTTCAGACCAAGAAGATGAGATATATCATGAAAACTTTGTTTATATATACCATATTAGACTCTGTTTAAGTTTATCTTTTATAAGTTGAATAATCAAATAATTCAAAGTATTTTTTCCGAAAAAAAAATGTTCAAACGCATGTTATTTACTTCTTCTAAGCCCATTTTTTCTGGTAAATCGACCTGGAGAGCATTTCACGAATGGATGTTGTTGGACATATCTAATTGAGAAGTCCTGTTTTATCCGACAGTTAAAATAGTGACAGTGATTTTCTGCCAATCAATATCAAGGAGAAGCTGTTCAGATGATTTTTGTTAATGATAATGCCAACCAGACTTCTGTGGTCCCAAAGATTTGATTTAAACAGATTCACCTCTGCATATAATTTCTTCATATGGCAATGAACAAGATCTTTTAGTGTATACTTACAGAGATAGTGAGCTGGAATTTATGGATATATTCTCTGGTGTTTGGAATGAAGACTTGATTGTAGAATGCAATGATTGATGTACTTTCCCTTCCTTCACCCATGTATACATTCTTGTATGTCTGCAGATCAAAAGGAGAGTGGAAAATAATTACTCAATAACTCATGAATCAAAGGCCAGGTCCATCCTCAACAAGCTGATTCGCATATGTAGAGAAAAATCGGCCCAGCATAGCAATGAAAATATCTTCAAAATCAGACTTAAAATAAGAAAGTTAGGGCATTTCCCCCTTATTTTCACAAAATAGTTATGTGTACATCGTGGTTAGTATGCAAATGAGGGAGCAAAGGATTTGCCACAATTTCCAGCAATGTTTTCTTATATTGTATATGAAATATCTTAAATTTCATAGATATTCTATGATAAATGAGCACTTTTAATATTTCTATAATAATAATTATATGTTTTTCACCAGGTATCAACCAAGTCTCAGATTATTGGAAGATTATTTTATTATCATTAAAAACATCTGATATTTCATACAATAAAAAAAAGAAATAAAATACCTGTGAGAGGGCATGTGGCAGACCTCTGTACATGTTCACAATTTCCTTGAATTTCCGTTCACAGTCTCTCACTTTGCAGATACCATACATGGAACACATGATGATCTAAACAAAAGAGTGAAGTTAGGTAATTTAAAGGGGAATCCAACTCAAATAAAAACTTGCTTTTAGAGGAGAAAGAAAAATCAGACAAGTTGATAGGTGAAAGTTTGAACAATATCGGACAAACAATAACAAAGTTATGAATTTTTAGAAGTTGTGAATATTGGTAATCACTATACCCATGGAGACTCCATTTTGGCCACAAATGTGATGTCATAGTGATGTAAGGCAAGGACTACTCTTCTATGTACATGTACCCCAATACATAAAATGGCTAAAAATTACATTTTTTTCAAGTTTTTCTTCCATGAGGACACAAAACAACATACTACCTAGGCTACATTTAGATTACTGCCCAAGGGGAAAGGGTACTTAGGAGAAAAACACAAATCCCTGATAATGAAGTACATGGCCTATGGGAAAGTTGTCCTTGCCTCTTGTCATAATTTACTTACCCAGTTGCCAATTTGAAAGCAGCCATGACTTTCTTATTGCTTGTCTGACTTCTTTTAAACTGTCACCATTCTGTTTTATTTATATTTTTCCTTTCCAACACAACATATTATGACCAAGGCTGGATTCCATTCAAGTATCAATGAAATCACTATTGACTTTACAATTAATACAATGAATGCTCAACGCACCTAACAATTTAAATATACAGGTAAGAACAAAAATATCCAATCATACATGATGAGAGAAAGTTAAATAGGATATTAAGAGAAATTATGACGCATAAGACAGCTTTTCAAATATATTTGGAATGACTGGAAGAGGATAAGATAAATCAACACAATATCTTTTTGAATAATGAGGCACTTAAGAAATTCCACTCCCTTCAACTGGAATGCTATGGGAGGGAGAGGGAATCTTATCAATATTTCTTTTCTCTCTCTCAGATTAAAAGATTCTTTTATGAAAAATTATTTTAATCTAATCAGTGTCAGCGCCTTCACTCATAGACAATACTGGCACAGGTATTTGTAACTCTAATTTATATGTTCTAAGAGTTACTATCTAGAAAAAAAGATTTATTTCTGTTTGTAACCAAATGTAAACTGCAAAATGAATTGCGCTTAATTTCCAACATAAAAATGTGAAATACCTGATCGAGATGTCTTCCTTGTAAGAGCCAAGATTTATTGGTGATACAGTGCTCCACACACGTCCACATTAATCGATTCTAATAACAGAAAATAGATATCAGACATTGAAAATAGATTGGCTCATTATCAAATCCTAATAGTACCCTAGACAAATAATACAATTTTTTCTCATGAAACAAACAATATCATTAAACATTTCTGACATCAAAATTTGAATGTTACTACATATATCCCACTGCATCATGCAAAAATAGGATGTCATTCCGATCAGATTGGTCACTTTTTTATTAGCCATCTTACCAAATCTCTGCTGATATCCAACAGGTTGCACATTGTATGGAGTCTATGGTAGGCCAACTGCAGTACTTTATTGAAGAACATATTGAGCGTTACCGACCCTGGCTTCTCTTGACCGCCTACCCCGACGTGGCTTGGCCGCGGGGAGGGGCAATTCTGCACCCCTACTCTGGGGGAGGGACACTGCTGGATGCTCAGACGGGCGGATTTGGGGGATGGGTAGTCCAGTCGGGAGGCGCAGGTAGGGGCGTGGGTACGGCGGGGTGGTGTGGCCTCGTTTGATGGTCGGTGAGTTGATGAGTAGTGGCCAGGACGGACTGGTGATAAGAACCTATTATGAAGGGGAGGTGAAGGTTAGGTAAGGGATGTCATTAAAGTCCTGTATCTCACAATTATTAACATTTAACAGCAGCTCAGGAAATAGTCTACTTTAGAGTTGGGATAGAGGTGGTACCTCCCTTTGCCTAAAATGAATTTTCCACAGGAATTAGGAGACTGCTTTCAGATAATATCAGGTTGCTACCATGGCCATAATTCTAAATTGCAGTTTTTTCTCAACTGTTTAGAAACATTTATAATTTGAGAAAAAAGGTTTTAACAGCCAAAAAGTTAGAAAAAACCCATAAATATTTCAATGCAGTGCTGGAGCAAAACAATATGAACCAAACAAAAAGTGAAAAAGTCTATCTGCCATAACAATTTTTCATTGGAAGGTTGCAAAATGATTTATCAGAGTAGTTCAATTACAACTGAATATTGTAAAATGAAAATGCAAGAAAATAAAAAAATTAATGTGAGGAAGAAAATACACTCTGATCTTAAAATTTCAATGCAAAAACCTTAAAGGTAGAAACAATAAAGCTCAACAAAAGAAAGATGTTGAAATAAATACTTACATGTCAGCAGCAGAAGTATGTGAACTGGGACTCTGAAATCAAACAGAACATACAGAAAATTCTGAAATTATTTGGAACTAAGTATTATATCATCATAGAAATCAACTTTAATGGATATTTTGAGGCAAATATTCATACAATTTGTTGCATATCAGAGAATATGAAATACTCATAATTCTTCTCCCTTTTAAAATTTCTGATATCAAAGTAGCCATCAGATGCGCTGATATAATTGCTTATCATGTTCATGAGTCCGGCATATAGGCTAATAATAAAGAGTGAACATAATTCAACAACCTAGCCCCCCAAAAACAAAAAAAAATATTTCAAACAAAAAATATTAATACAAAGATCAATATCGTGCCTTGTGAAAAAGAAAGAATTCAAATTAATTATCAACACCAACCCCACTAACCCCCCCCCCCCCAAAATGGCACAAATCAAATCAAGAAGCACAAACCACAAATATTGATTCCAAACCAACCTGTGTTAGTGATCCATTGACTTCAATTCCTCTTACTCTTCTAAGAGCATCGAAGAGAGGTGAGTTGATAGACCAGGCAAGGCATTCTACAATCTGAGTTTCTATCCCTTGAAGATGCTGTAATAATACATTACAGAAAGAGGAAAAATAATTATTTTTAGGATGATACATATGATGATGATCATGATGTGGTGACAAAGACAATATTGAGCTTTCGATTTGTGCATTCTCTAATGAACAGTAATATATTCAGACATTTTTCAAAGCAGGGTTTATAATAATAAGGCACCAAGATTTACATGTTAACCTTTTTGATTTCATATGACAAACACTTTGCTGAGATAGAGAAAGATAGATGAATAGACAGATGGAAAATAAAAGGTAGATAGTTGGATAAATATAAAACATCTTAAAGGGGCTATCTTTACCTACTGTACCCTATCTGGTTTTCCCCCGATTTTTGTCACTTTGACTTTCAACCTACATGTACTCACCTTTCTTGCTTCCTCAGTAAGCCTAGGTTCATTCTTGACAAAGCTTTCAATGACCTTGATGAAGTTGAATGAATGAAGGTCAAATACATCCAGGATCCAAGGAAAGAGAAGCTTACTGCTAAGCGCTGGCATTCCAGAGTTGATTGGCGAAGCTATAAAGATGACATAATAGAATATTAACCAGAGTAGCATTTTCAATCAAAAGAAAGTCCTTGCAATGGATTATTATCTATAACACCCTGATGTTAAAATCTATCAGGGCCCCATTTTCAGTGAGACATTACATTTAAAACTCTACTTTGCCATTATGGGAACTAACATGGAAAACATTGATTTTGATTGAGTGTTCAACTAACTTATGGCAGTTATCAAAAGTAGACAAGATACTACAAACCCATGGTCTTTACGAAATGGGCACAGGAGAAATTTTTCCAAAAGAATATAAAAATGTTTCCATGAGCTACATTTTTCACCAAAAAAATGACTGAAAAACTTTTCATGAAATACCCTGTCATTCATGTTAAGATAAAAAAAAATAGCATAGCACAGTGAAATGATTAATGTATGAACTGACCATACAGGGTCTGACAAATCCCATGAATGTTCATACCTTCTTAGAATCACAATTGATAATGATCATACAAGGGAATTTATCATTTTGTACTGACCTATGTAACCAAACGTAACCATGACAACTTCAAGGGCACAGGCAAGAAGAGAGCGATGGAAGGCATCGTTGTTCAGAAGGGTAGAGAAATCTGAAGTAGAGAGACGTTTCTCTTCCTAAAGGGAAAGGACACCAAAGTTATTTTATTTAGTTTCATGATTAGAGCAAGAAAATAATGATGAATTTGTCATACAGAAAATTATTTCATATTTTTATTTCATAAGTTAATGATGATTATTTTGTGGATAACAACGTTAAATTGAAGTAGTCACTGCTCCCACCATCACTATCACTATCTTGCCATCATCACCATCATCATCACCACCATCATCATCATCATGACCATCATCATCATCATCAAGTTCATCATCACCAACACCACTATCATCACCATCATTACCATCACCAACCTACCTTAATGAGCATTGTTTCCATGATGCGGTAATAGAAGCGTAGTCCCAGTTTGAAGCGGGTACAGGCCAGTTCAGAGGCTTGAACCCCAACCTCTCCAACGTAGTGCCCAACAAAGAGCTCTTTTAATTTCTCTACTCTCTGCTCAATGGCACTCTCGGGATTGACGGAACACCCCTGTATATTGGAAACAGATCAATTTTGATTCGATCAAAAATAAAACATTAATCAAGACTTTTGACCATTACAGCAATATCAATTTTCAAGAACTTTTTGCTTTTTTCATTCATTTTTGTTTTGTTTTGGTTGTCGTAAGGAGCACTCATCTCCTGAACATTGGTCTATTAGCCTGTATTCTGTACCCAAACTTTGCTCTAAAGTTATGGTTTATTGGAAAGCCAATTGTGACACAAATCTTTAACAGTACAGGCTAATATATCAGCTATTTTTTACACTGGTATAATTTATAAATGTCTTGGAATAGTAACTATAATGGTTTCACCATTTAAGCTTGGAGAATGAACACAGTAAAAATAATAAACAAACAATGTAAACAAATTTTACGAAACTTTCAGGTTCCCATAATCTAATACAGAATTAGACCATGACCTAAATTAATCTGTGTCTTGAGCAGCAATGAAGAATTATGTGACTGATCACCTGATTCATGCTAGTCCCTAGCATTGGAAAAATCTTATCCCTAACATAATCAAATCTAAAAAATGTTTGAACAACATTGTAAGAACAAATAATTGGTGAGTAGTAAAGGTGAAGATGTTAAGCTCACCTCAAAGTATCTATGAAGTACATCAGAGGGTGCGTCCCTTGCTCCTGTGAGAAGGGATTTCAAGGCTTGTACTGTAGTCACTGCTCTCCTGTGAGTAAAGATACATACATCATTGGGTTGTTACAAGTACGATGTTGGTGACAAGAGTGTGACAAGGGTTGCTGAACTGAACTCAAATACTGAGCTAGGTTCAGATAGAATGATAATACAAATCATGTTTTCAATAGTTCATGATGCCAAGTCTTTACCTGGTCGTCTCTACAAACTTGATGAGGAAAGTGAAATCGGGAAGAAATCTCATTGAACAAAATACAAAGACTAATTATGATAACTTCAAGAAACTGAGCTTTGACCATTAAAACAAATAAGCTCTGGTGACTTGAACTCTTAACTTTAATCTAAAAATCTAATATTACAGACATAGTTTTATTCAGTCCTCGAGCTTGAGATCGTCAATATCCAGATCGACACCAAACTTGAAATCATGATTTCCCCACCACTTTGAGTTCTCGGTACAGATACCCAAGGTCAAATAAAGACTATGTTCATTAAAAAGAAAATCATGAAAATACAGACTTTATGGATAGGTAATAGTAATGATTCAAAATCATGCATATATCTTTTCTAGGAACCTTCTAACATAGGACTCCTTTCACCTGTTTGTAATTGATAGATTACAATACTTGGAATCCACTTTGCCAACAAGCATTGATGCTAGATCAGGCAAGCATCTGTCATGCTTTTTTAGCTTCTTAAAAATCAGCCTTCTGATTGAAAAGTATGCAAAGAACAATCCATATATTTAATCTAATACATGAAAAATATTGTTGATTAAAGAAGCAATAATTAAAAAGCATTGCTGACCACACCCCAGCTACACTCTGACCACACCCCCACTACACTCTGACCACACCCCAGCTACACTCTGACCACACCCCCACTACACTCTGACCACACCCCCACTACACTCTGACCACACCCCAGCTACACTCCGTCCCCACCCATTCTCCTCCTCCTACATGTGTCTATGCTCAAAGATCATCTTGGGCCCGTTTCATAAAGGACTTGCAACTGTTTTAACTTTGCCATAATGGCAACTACCATGGTAACAGGGCTCAGCAGCCAATCAGAATCAGGGTTTCCATGGTAGTTGCCATTATGGCAAAGTTGCAAGTCCTTCATGAAACAGGCCTTTTACCTGACAGGTGTAAGGAATAGAGGATTTGTGACGGTAGAGTCCGGTGAAGGAGGCACACTGGGCTGGGCAGCCTTTGGTGGGGTCAACGTAGAGTCAAAGGTCAGGAAGTTGACCTCATTGATGTCCCCTGCCGACTGGTACATCTGATGGTAGGTTGACTCCAAATGATCCATCTAGATACAAGAATTTTTTTTTAATTAAAAAAACCATTTCCATTACATCTTTTCAAACGACAATGCAATCTTTATCTATATCCTTTCCTTGTTATCAGAGAATTTTTGTGAGGAGCAAAATATGATTTCTAATAATGAACCATTTAGTAAGGTAACTTATATAAGGTAGTTGGAGTTATTAGCCCTTTGAGAAGATCTGTTTGTGGCAAAAGGTAATGTGGGGATATCTATGTCAGGATGAATTGTGAGAGAGCCACAAAGGTATAGAAAACACATGCGTAAACTGCATGTGGTACTTTCAAACATGTTCAAGCGGTAATCTCCCATTACTTTAGTCATGTTTCACTTGGTCAAGTAGATTTATAAATTGGATAGATAAATGATTATCAAGACCTAGAATAAACTTGGGAATGTAAGAATTTCCTTTGCTTCATTTGAATGAAGTCAATGAATTTGCTAAACTTTAAAAAGTTTGATTGTGTCCGAGTCATCTCTTGCTTGTCAATATATCTTCACCTCTGATAGTGCTGCACTAGTGGTAGCTTAAGTTCCAACAAGCAGAGTGAATTGAGCAGAAATTGAATTTTTGGGTTGGTCCTAACTCATGGAATATTTATATACCATTTCTGAGCCATCCAATTACCATTTTATAAATACTATACCCTTATTTTCTTCCTTACCTTTGGAAATCCCTCTACATCTTGTTCTGTATCTTCCGATGAGATGGAATTAATGAATGGAATAAAGATGCTTCTCTTCACCATGGCAACCTCCTCCTCAGAATCGGTTGCTAATCCTCCTTCCTTACATACCACTCTCAGACACTGCTCATTGGTTTCATCTTCAGATCCCTTGTCATAGCGTAGAGATGCTTGGAGGGTAAGGAGATAATATTCCATATTGTAATAAACTACATAACAGAATTACTAAAACTTAAAACCAAATCACATAGTCAAAACTTGCGCAGTTCCACATGAATTATTGTTCCAGATCCCCTTTTGCAAAACAAGTCACTTTAGACGATCACACTTTTACTCGGACATTAGAATAATTACCCACACTTGTCTGTCACCATCAAAATAGTCCAAACATATAAGAACTGTTCCAAATTTATAAACCTTGTGCGTTATTTCTTACTAATGCCCTTGATGGCGGATATTATTTATATACTACTTACTGAATGTATCTCTGATGGTGAAAGGAAGGGCTTTGCTGAGAGTATAGTCCACACAACTCAACATCAAGTGCAATGGAAGAACCAACTCACTGCATTCACTCAACATAGAACCTGGAAGGTAAAAAATGTGGCGATTGGATGAAATAGTTAAACTGATTATAGTAATGTTTATTTATTTATTTCACATATATTTTTTTTCATATCTATATATTTTTTTACTACTTTTTTACTCTTGCTGCTGCTACTACTACTGCTACTTTTACTACGACTACCGCCACCACCACCACCACCACAACGATGACTACTACTCAGTACTACTAATAATAATAATAATACGTACTACTACCGCCACCACCACCACCACCACCACCACAACGATGACTACTACTACTACTACTAATAATAATAATACTTACTACTACCGCCACCACCACCACCACCACAACGATGACTACTACTACTACTACTACTAATAATAATACTTACTACTACCGCCACCACCACCACCACCACCACCACAACGATGACTACTACTACTACTAATAATAATAATAATACTTACTACTACCACCACCACCAACAACACCATCAAAACTTTTCATGAACACATTCCCCCAAAATGCTACATATTTGTTGCATAGCACATTACCCACCTTTGGCTATCAGGAAGAGCAACCAGCAGACTCTCTTCTTATCACATGATACATCACATGATCCATCAGTAGAGCATGGGATCTCATCAGGTGACTTGAAAAGCTTGTTGAACAGCCTGCACAAGGTAATGACAGTAGAATGTAATTTAATACAAGTCAAATTAACCATCATTACTTATATCATCATTATCATCATCATCATCATCATCATTTTCTTTGTATTAATGCACATCATCATTTATCAGAAGAAAATAGTCTAAAAATTTTCAAAATATATTACATCAAATGCTATGACATATCATGTGCTGCAATATTTAGAACCTATTAAAACTTATGATGAAACATGGTTCTCATTTTCAATTATGCAGAAACTTGAAATAGAACATTAATGTAATAATCATATTTTGAATTAATGATAATATGGACATTTGTAATGCGCCAGTATCCATCATGGTACAGTAAGGAAAACGGATTAAAGAGGAGTAACAGTAACATTAACTTAAAAGTTTGTCAAAATAACCAGGTTTTTAGTACATTTCGGGAGATGCTTAGACAAGAAATATTACAGATGTCTTATGGGATGTTTATCCCATCAAAATGGGCGAATGGCCCAGCATATTGCAATAATCGACCCCCCCCCCATGAATTATGAGACTGTGGTATAGTGAGTAAAGATGAGCAAGCAAATGACTGAAATTCATGAAGGAATATCTTACTTTTCAAACTTGCAGAAAATGGCATATGTGATGAGGTATTTCTGTTTGAGGGCCATCAGACTGCTCTTGACTGTATCACTGAAGCTGAAGAACTCCTCAACCTTACCCATGTGCTCAAAGAACGTCTTGATGCTACAAGATGAAAAGCATAAAACACAGACAGGTTCATAGAGAGTACATAGTTTATCAACATCATCATCATTAGCCATGTTCAGTCCATCGCAAGGCGGAGGCCTCCCCAGGTTGGTGCAAAGGTGCCTCTCTTGTGCTGATGCAATCCACTCAAATCAATCAGAGGTTCCAGCATCAATGGAAGCATTTAAATTTGATGCAAATCTGTAATTGATTGCTATACAACCAATCCCTTTAAAATTAATTGCAACTCGATTGTAGGTTCCAAATTATAAATATGTAAGTCTTGGAATTTATTGCAAATTTGAAATCGATTGTTCTGCTTCCATGAACATATGGATAAATCAGCTATAGCAGCTCTACTTCATTTTCTAGGATACCAATTGGAATTAGTTGTAACAAGTCATACAAATCAATACATTTCAGAAGTTTCACTATGCCAGCACTTACTCATGGACATGTAAGACTCTCTCTCAAAATTATATCGACCCTTCCTACTTGAGATTGGCATTGCAATAGTTATTTCCCTAAATTGTGTGAGTATCATCTCATTGAAATTCAAGATAATGGAATGTTGTTGGAAAGATGAAAACAATCCCTTCAAGCTATTAAACCTTTTCAATGAAATTAGAAAAAACTTTTGAAAAGGTTGTGTGTGGTATCATTCATGCTTATCTGTGTCAGGTCGGTGTTTCATAAATCTGTTTGTATGTTACAAGCAACTTTTCAAATGACTGGTGATCCTTTCTTAGGAACTTCATCAACACCAATGACAGTGTGGTGTGCATCATTTACCACAAGAAAGGATCACCAGTCATCTGTAAAGTCACTTCATGAAACCTGGGCCCTTTGTAGAAAGACTTGCAATCAAACACAACTCCAAAAATCAAATGCAACTTGCCTTTCAACCAATCAAATGTGTGTATTAGCGACTTGCGATTGATATTTTTAAGTTGAGTTTAAATGCTACTATTTCTGCAACAGGCCCCAGATTTGGGTAGTATTGTCATCCTTTTGGTGAATAGTTTTCCACCATCATTCAGAATAACAACCAGACTAAATTTTATCTTGAAAAAATTTAAAATAACATACTTGATATTTGAAGCATGCAGCAGCTGAGAAAGAGTTGGGAGACTAGATGATTCTGGGGCTTCATGGCCGCTTGAAACCGGAGCTCCTTTCCTGATCAATAGAAAGAAAAAAAAAAAGGTATCAATACTGTGCTATTTTACTCAATGTTCTTCTATTACTGAAGTTCAATTTATTTGTCAACACTCATACTTCCAAGAGAAGGCACGATCTCATAGCATGGCCTTAACGACAATAATGGGCTATTCCATAAATTATTTACGTCCGACCCCCCCTATATGTGGGACTTTCATGAAATTTTCTGTCTCTGATTTCGTGTTCTTTTGACAGTCTGCAATGTTCTCAAAGGACCATGACTTTGTCAATTCATGAAGTGAAGTAAAACTTGAGAAAAATGTGGTTGGACGTACAAGAAGGCTGATCATTTTATAGAATTGCCCTAATGGAAAATAAATTTTTCCTTCTTCTTTCAGAAGAAAATGTTAGATAAATCACTCGAGTCCTTCATACTTGATTTTTCATGACAATGACAAGCATCAATACTCACCCATACTTGACATTGACTGTTGCTATGTAGATTGCACAAACTGCCCATGTGGTTTCATTTTCCTATTAAAGACAATAAAATGCAGACCTATCACTAAGAGATTCATATTATGGTGATATCAACTGTATTCCTTCTTGTTTCCTTACCAACTCCCTTAATTTCCTTTTTTCTTGTGGTCTTCTTCATTATGTAATTTATGATGATGATAATTATGTTTTTTAATGCACACTCCTACACGTAGTGTTTGATCCAAGTTAATTTATCAAAGTATACTACTTGATTTGCTAAGGTTGCACCATAATTCGGTTGCATTTTTAAATAGTATGTGACTGAGCTGATCTTGGGAGAGGTGTTCTTAGATTTGTGTCATATTCTCAAAAGGAATCACCAAATGTCTAGGATTTTACAGGATTTCAGAGAGAAATTTCTTATATTGCAATAAAAAATTTCCACTATATATTCCTCAGCAATTTTTTGTTTATTTCAGACTCAGCTGGCCCATTAAAAAAAAGCTGAACGGGTAAAAACATGTATTTTAGAAATTGTCATTAAAAAGTAGACTCTAAATACAAACTCACCTTGAATTCCGCTCGTTCGGAAGCTGTCCACACATGGGTAAGCTTCTCAGCTTGATCCGTGACTGATACATTGACAGGCAGTGTAAGACGGCTCAATATATTGGCTAAACTATCATTCATTCTGATCCTTGTATCAAAGCTCTTGACTTCAAACTGGAAACAGGAATATAAAAATAATGGGTCAAAATGAAAAAAATATGTTTTTTACTTCAAATGAAAATGAAGCAAGTGAACTAAGTAACATTCATAGTTTATAGATCTACATCTAGACCTAAACTTCTAAAGTCAAATTCATTTCAAAATAGACAGACCACAGCCACAATATGGATTTGGTCATAAAACAAGTCACACAAAGCTCCCAATTAAAATAAATTCTGAAAAGTCCTTTACCAAAAGTCTTAAAATTAAAAATTGTGAAGCAAATTGCGATGGATGATGTGATATGATACAAGTAAAATTGTTCCCTGGTCCTAGACCCCAAAACACTTCAACAAAAGCAAAACAACAATTGACCGTTTAACGTTAACTTAGGCCCAACAGAAAGAAAATGTCAGAGTCAGAAGTCTCATGTCTGGAGCAGTCTTCTATTTCCAATTTTTTTGGTCTAATTAGCTAAAGAGGGCGTGCGATTTATCTTCATATCAAAGTCACTACATAGAAAAGACTAGGCACAAAAACTATTTTAAACGTAAATCGATGCAAAGTGTTACGCGAAATCGGCAAAGTGTCCAATCTTTTTTTGTACAGACTGTTTGGTGGAATGTTTATTGACAAACATACGGTAGCACTGCTGGCTTTGTTCAAGGCACGTAGATTTTATAATTTTTTGTTTAATTTGTCATCACTTTGAATGTTTTCCAAAAAGTATTATCGTCAGCAAAAATAATATAAAAAGTATGTTTTTTAAGTTATTGCATTTATTGGTGTCTACATTTTATCAAACAATCATGGGAAATTTGCATACCATGCACCCATGGGTACATTACCGCCGCCGTGCACAGGATAACCGCTGGCACGGCACTTGCAATAATTTTTTTATTCTTTTGTAAAAATTAGAAATTTATCTACATTTTACATGAAGTAAGCTTTGGATATGAAACTTACCAAACGATATGAAGCCAATT
The DNA here is from genome assembly GCF_037042905.1 of Lytechinus pictus. Classification (NCBI taxonomy): domain Eukaryota; kingdom Metazoa; phylum Echinodermata; class Echinoidea; order Temnopleuroida; family Toxopneustidae; genus Lytechinus; species Lytechinus pictus. Next base: position 24,406,775 of record NC_087260.1, read on the forward strand.
TCAATTCCTCTCTGTCTTTCTGGTACTTTATATCGATGATTTTACTTGATGTCGAAGCAGGCATGCGGCCAATTCGCTGGTTTCTCTATACGCACAGAGAGGGCGCGCGATATTATTTAATAAACTTGCTTGTTTACGTCAGATCAGCTGTACTGCTGGTTGCGTTCTAGGCGCTCCGCATTTTTTTCGCTGTTCAGCGTTATTTTATGATGTAGCGCCATCAGCGATTATACGTGAGGTGCCTGTTGATTTTTTGGTACAATTTCCTATTATGCGCCACTCATTCAATGAACAAGGTTATGATATAACCTTGTTCTCAGTTACATCTCCATGTGTTGCAAAATAAGGGTAGCAATGTTTGGCTTATTTTCTCCTTTTCTTTGGGACAAATGCTTGATTTTTTTACACTGTCTGTTTCCATTACAGCTATTCATCATATAACTTGGCTCTTAAGTAAATTTGATTCTTTAAATCATTTTTTCTTAATTAAAAATAGAGATTGAAAAATGAAAATTTTCTTACCATATTACTTTCCACCAATAGAGGGCGTACATAAAAATATGCCCAAAATTTAAGTTTTTGAGCGCTCTGGTGAATACAAAATTATTCCCTGGTTACTAATGAAAAATAAATTGCAACTGTATGGAAATTAGTAATTTTGGTCACAAAAGTGAAATTTTAATGATTTTTTTAAGTGTGTGCTGTGTACAGCATTGGCATACCATAGTCCTACCTGTAGATTCCCCACAGGCAGGATGGTTGCAGTGAACCACTCTAGGCGACACCCCAATACTTACCCGTGTTAATAAACTGGGACTCCACTCACGCGCATTTGGGCCGCCCTAGCTTAGAACTAAGCAATATTATCTAGAAATTGTTAAACTGTAGTCATAAAATATGTTCTATTAAATAAATTGATAATGTTTAATCGGTACTCACCGGTTCTTTTGTTGCATTTTCAGACCATTTCTCACAATTCTTCGTAAATATTTGCGGCAAATTTTGTCGCCATAGACAGCTATACGTCCATCTTTATTAATAAATGGAGCGCCCTTTACGATAGTTGTTAATGCCGCGGAGAAATCGTTAGGCATTTTGGCCTGTGTTCAAGGCGTTCTTTCTGTTTTATTTTTTATATTGAAGATTGTGCATTTGTTGAATAGCGCCGTCTACGTCAGGTATGAGATCGAGTGTATAAATCACTCCTAGTACCAATGAGGTCCAAACATTACATGTATGGACCTCATAGGCGACATCAGTAGTATTTTTGGTTAGAAATCTCTGAGAACAGGATATTTATATATTATATCACAAGTACAAACTATATTCCTTTCTCTTATTTGAATTATAATTTTATAGTGTAAATGCATCGTTAGCAACAACAAAAAAATGAAGGGGAACTTACATTTTCACGGCTTTTTCCTGATTTTCTGGGCAGTTGCTCTTCACTTCTGACTCGCGATCGAAGCTGATATGAAGATCACGTGATTCGCGTTCTCGTCAGCTGATCGGTTGATTATTCTTTTTGTCAGACGTTAATAATATATATTTTATAATGCTAGCATTCATCGCTAATTTAGGTGAAAGAGATTGAAGTTAAACAGCGCCAGGTCGGAATCATAATTATTTTGGAAGAGTGTATTTATACACTCGATCTCATACCTGACGTAGACGGCGCTATTCAACAAATGCACAATCTTCAATATAAAAAATAAAACAGAAAGAACGCCTTAAACACAGGCCAAAATGCCTAACGATTTCTCCGCGGCATTAACAACTATCGTAAAGGGCGCTCCATTTATTAATAAAGATTGACGTATAGCTGTCTATGGCGACAAAATTTGCCGCAAATATTTACGAAGAATTGTGAGAAATGGTCTGAAAATGCAACAAAAGAACCGGTGAGTACCGATTAAACATTATCAATTTATTTAATAGAACATATTTTGTGACTACAGTTTAACAATTTCTAGATAATATTGCTTAGTTCCAAGCTAGGGCGGCCCAAATGCGCGTGAGTGGAGTCCCAGTTTATTAACACGGGTAAGTATTGGGGTGTCGCCTAGAGTGGTATAAATACACTCTTCCAAAATAATTATGATTCCGACCTGGCGCTGTTTAACTTCAATCTCTTTCACCTAAATTAGCGATGAATGCTAGCATTATAAAATATATATTATTAACGTCTGACAAAAAGAATAACCAACCGATCAGCTGACGAGAACGCGAATCACGTGATCTTCATATCAGCTTCGATCGCGAGTCAGAAGTGAAGAGCAACTGCCCAGAAAATCAGGAAAAAGCCGTGAAAATGTAAGTTCCCCTTCATTTTTTTGTTGTTGCTAACGATGCATTTACACTATAAAATTATAATTTAAATAAGAGAAAGGAATATAGCTTGTACTTGTGATATAATATAGAAATATCCTGTTCTCAGAGATTTCTAACCAAAAATACTACTGATGTCGCCTATGAGTATGAGGTCCATACATGTAATGTTTGGACCTCATTGGTACTAGGAGTGGCAGTGAACAAGTGTAATGCGCCGGCGACTTGAATCTAGACTGTTCGATAAGAAAAATTCGCATTTCGATTGTTTGCGTAATTTCCACCGCAGTATTAAGGATCGGACGGAGTATCTTGGCTGAGATTTGAAGGTAAGCGTTTAAAATCCCTTTTTATGAATATTTTGGAGCATATTTTAAAAATTAATTCAATGAACAGATTTAGAATTAGATGAATAAATTTAGTATATTGTGAAGATTTTGGCGTGTGTCATTCTCTCACCTTCGTGTGATGAATAAAAACGTCAAAATTCATTATGAAATGACATGCGTTGTGTGAGTGCATGCCATGATGGTGAGTAGCAGAATGAGTTTCAGCTAACATTATTCCCGTTATGGTTATGAAGCGATGTTAACTGAACAAATAAAAAATCCACTGCGTAAACACCCCCCCCCCCCAAGCAGTGCCAGCGGAAATAAATTAGCGGCTAGCTGGGCCGGGCAAACAGAAAAAAAGGTTGATATTTATGTGTGTAACAACATGATTTATGCTTGGGAAACATGGGAAACTAACTGACTCATATTGAATTAGGCCCTAGATTATAATATTTAATATATCTAGATCTAATTGAAAAAGGTCAACATCAACAACAGTTCGAGACCGACCACTCGGACTCAGTTAGAAAGACGATTTATTATTTTCAGTTCAGTGTGGTCCCACGCGCTGATTTTCAAGTTGCATAATCAATTTCATCTCATTTTTTTCGTATCAAATTCATAAAAAAAATTAACACTCAGCGATACTTTTTGCCACAAAAAGTGAGGGTGAATTTCACAGCTACTTAGCAGCCTTAATGACTCTACTAATGAATTAAAATGAAGTACTAATATGATAATATCAAAATTTACCTGTAACTGTATACGCTGACGGTTTACTGGCGCTGGCAAAAGTCGATCAGAGTTCGTTGACCTGCGCGGTATTGCACAATATATTTGCGCGCGCTTTTGAGGGGACGGGGGGGGGGGGGGGGGTCCCAGCCTCCTCCAAGTTTATTATTGACATGAAACTTGACATTCGATGATTATCATTGAACAGAAACGTAATAAAATTTGTCAAAAACAAAACACAGAATTCTAATTGGCACAAGAAATTAAACAATAGGGCCTACTAGACTAGACGAGCAATAGGAGTAAGAAAATTGAATGAAATATGGGGAGGGGACCCCGGAGGGGATCGAATAGAAGAATGTTGTGATTAATTGCTCGATCAGTGTAATTGCTTCGCAAATTTACAAATATGAGAGTCATGTAGCTCGATCGTTTAAAAACAAACAATCCTTCCAATGCATGTGTAAGCAGGCCCAATTAAGCAGCTCGGTATATAATATCCCCTTGTTTTTTAAATAAAAATAAGTGAATTTACATCATTTCTGGCAGATCAATATAGAAGGATTATTGTTTCTACACTACTGCGGGGTTGTATAGTCTAGCTGCAAGCCGCTGCAAGCACAGCCTCATATTTGACACTTCAACCAATTACAGGTCTAGAGTGGAGACTATAGACTCGAGCTGTCTGTGTCAATATATGAACCAGCCACAATCTAGTCTCACTACTTCAGACTCTGCATTATGCAATATGCGAATTGCGAAACCAAGGGTCTGTGTCTGCAGACTAGGGGGGGGGGGGGGGTGAGTGAACGACAGCAGCATGTAGGGCTTACCATTGGTATAATAATAGGCCTACATGAATGATAAGGACATGTTTGATTATGTATTTAAAGGACCTATCGGGTCTATACAATTAGTAGTATACCTATAGAAGGTAGTACCTACATGAAATAATATTGTCACATTTCTTTTCACTCTCGTTTATTATGCTGCAATGCATATATACTTTCGAGCTATATACGTACTTCACCACTTCGATTCCGAAACAAGGGGGAAGAGAGATAGCTCATGTTCGTCTGTGTTATTATTTTTTCACTATGAAAATAACAACAATAAAGCGTTTTATTTGTAGATAATAATACATAGTAGGAACTAAGAATAAAAAAAGGGGAAAAGGATGTTTGAAGCGCAGAGTCCATAAAGTATTCTCCTATAACAGAAACAAAAAGCTAAAAAGTTAGATTTAAAAAAAATGAACTCGACCAAATATGTCCAAATGGTCACAGGAAGAAGAGGCCTGTATCGTTCTTATCTTAGGAACATCAATTATCATGCATGGACACAACAATTATCATGATCATTATAAGGACTATCATTGAGAGACGCAAAAACAATCATATAAAAAAATTGTCTTTATTGATGATCAAACGTGTTAATAACTATCGCACGAAAAAAAAAACCATGAGCCGGAGCTGGAAAACTCATGTTTACAAGTTTGTGTTGGCACAATATTATATACATGGTAAAAAACATATAGTGAAAGGCTACATTTAAAAAACGATGATTCTCTTATATTGTTATACTAGCATGGTGTAATGAGCCAAACATTTTGAGGGGGCTAGATACCGTGTACATGGGGAAAATTTTATTTAAAAAAAAATTATGAGCGAGCGAAGCGAGTGGTCCGGCAAAAACTTTTGACATTTTTTATTACAGAAATCCAATTTTGCGATAGATTTTGACATGATATTCAGAAAACGATGTTATATTTCACAGGTCTCTCTTTGGCCTTTTCTTTTCACCCCCCCCCCCTGGTTACATAGCGATTACAAAACACTTCTGAGGTGATCAAATGGAGTCATTACCCCGCTCAATGCCATGGAGTTGGGAGAACTCCTGGAAATACGTAGGCCTACATGTAGTTCGATATACATGTAGCTATATGGACGTTTTTATTTAAAGTAATTCATCACAGAATTATAAAGGCAACTCCTTTTTTTATTTCAATGGGAATCTCGCCTTGGCCATTTAATGTTGTGTTGGAAAGGATAAAATTGAATTAAACAGAATGGTGAAAGTTTCAAAGAAATCGGCCACTTTTATTTCCGTGCTATTATACTCATATGCGGCCAATTCGAAGTCTCTATGGGTATACTGATTACCAATATTTACAACTTTTAAAAATTTATAATTTTCTTGTTGTTTTGTGACTTTGACTCTTTGTCCGATTATTCAAACTTTCACCCATGCAAAGTTTGTGCAAAGTATTTGTATACTTTATAAAGGCCTCTATCGCTAAGAGTAAGAGTGGGTGTGGTCGCGTCAAGGATCAACATTTGGGGGCGGGGCAATCACACAATCGCATGTGGCGCGCGGTGGCCAGTACGGTCTGGGCGGAAAATGTGCCAGGGTGTTTGGAAATAAGTGAGTATAGTCTGAAAACTATGATATATTTAGGTATAAATTAGTACTAATTGTAGTCGTAGTTATTTACATCATGACCATCATGATTCTATTCCCTCAAACTTTAAAAGTTAATACAACAATGCGATTGTTTGCCCGAACCCTTGGCTTTGCTTTGGCTGCTTTGTCAATAGTTGCGGGAACAGTAGCAGTTTCATGCCCACAACTCTGGCGTCGGCTAAACTGGTTCGCGCTCAACCCTGCTGCAGCACTGGAGTCCCCGGACACAATCAGCCGGAAAACTCTGACGTATCCGTCGCGTCGCGATGCGTCGCATGGCAGAAGAGGGGTGTCATATAATTTGTAAACTTTTGCCAGTGCATGGTAATAACATTGCAATATGAATTATGGGGGGGGGGGGCAAGTAAGTAGCTGCATGCATTGACATTGCCTCGACGGGTCGTGTGGTCCAGTGGTTAGAGCATTGGACTCATAATCGCAAGGTTGTGAGTTCGAATCCCAACTCTGCCATTGTCTCCACTTTGATAAAAAGGCCCAAGAGTGATATCTGTCGTCTATTACGTCAGCCACTATGACTGATTAACCTAGACGTAAAATGTTTCCAAGGTAATTGGTTATATACCAGCTTGGCGTTTACCAGCAAACAATGCTGTCCTGCCGAGTTCCTACGGGAGTTACTACAAACAACAGAAAACAGATGGGCAGAATAGAAAAATTACTCGTGCAGCAATGATAAAAAAATATATATTTCAGCTTTTTTTTTTTGCACCTTAAACTTACACCGTCACTAAAGTAAAGGGCAATTCCATGGCAGCAAAAGTTGATTTGAATAAAAAGATCAAACAAGTATAACTCTAAAAATCTCTTCAAAATTGGATGTAAATTAAGAGAGTTATGACATTTTACATGTTTTATAGTGGTTTCCTTTTTCATTTCGTGGTTCAATCAAATTTGTCAAATCTATTGTTTAATCCAAACAAAAAACAAATGGAATAGTGAGAGAGTAACATCATTGACTCTCTCATTTGCATAACACTGAGTTGTGCACATAACTGTTTTGTGGAAAAAAAGCAAAAGGATGATAAAACTGCAATAAACCATGGCCCTGCGGGAAGCAGGGTTCAAGATTTGGTGGGGGGGGGGGGGAATGCTGCACTTGTTATTCTCCATAGGCAGCACCCCCTGGAAATCTGGTAGCAGAAATGTAAACAAAATGACCTACATTTTGTTGTGAATTTTTTTTTCTTGTCAAATTTAAGAAATGATGGTAAAAGAGGTCCCCCAACCACCCAATTTCAACAGTTTGGGGCCTCTCAAAGGTCACTCCCAGTGTGGTAATCTCTTCAAATTACCTTGTGCTGTTTTGGAACCTTATTCAGCTAATCAGAACTCTGGATTTCATGCTGCTTAGAAATTCAGAAACCTTGTCTTGTATTTTGATACTAGAAGTGAATTTGATTCAATTAAAAGGGGCCATATATCAGGGGTGACATGTCATTGGTTGGGATTTTTTACCTGATTGCTAAGAAAGCATGAATGCTTGTAAGCAAGCAACCATAGGACCGACGGCTTAAGGTCCTCTCCGAAGGACCTGGTAATGAGGATTAATGCCTTACCAAAGGGCAATAGCGCACCAAGTGTGAATCGAACCCGGGTCACCGGAATACGAATCCCCCGCTCTACCGACTGAGCTATCTCGCCTCCTCAATGGTGAGAGAGTAAATATACTTACAGCTTTATGATGATAGAGATCTAACATTATTTAGGCTCAAAATTAAAAGTTTTGCACAATTAGCAAGAGAAAACAAAATTCTGTTAATTTGAGGCACCTCTTTCGGCCTGAAATTCACTTATTTATCAAAATATTTTTTCCCAAAGGAATGAGCATTATAGAGAATATTTATTCTTTCCAATGGTGCGATGATATTAAATGTTATTTGAGTGTGGTTTAATTCTGTAGTTTGACTGCTGACAATCAAATTTGTCAAATCTATTGTTTAATCCAAACAAAAAACAAATGGAATAGTGAGAGAGTAACATCATTGACTCTCTCATTTGCATAACACTGAGTTGTGCACGTAACTGTTTTGTGGAAAAAAAGCAAAAGGATGATAAAACTGCAATAAACCATGAGGGAAGCAGGGTTAAAGATTTGGGGGGGGGGGGAGGGGATGCTGCATGTGTTATTCTCCATAGGCAGCACCCCCTGGAAATCTGGTAGCAGAAATGTAAACAAATTGACCTACATTTTGTTGTGAATTTTTTTTTCTTGTCAAATTTAAGAAATTATGGTAAAAGAGGTCCCCCAACCACCCAATTTCAACAGTTTGGGGCCTCTCAAAGGTCACTCCCAGTGTGGTAATCTCTTCAAATTACCTGTGCTGTTTTGGAACCTTATTCAGCTAATCAGAACTGGATTTCATACTGCTTAGAAATTCAGAAACCTTGTCTTGTATTTTGATACTAGAAGTGAATTTGATTCAATTAAAAGGGGCCATATATCAGGGGTGACATGGTGAGAAAATAAATACTTTCAGCTTTATGATGATAGAGATCTAACATTATTTAGGCTCAAAATTAAAAGTTTTGCACAATTAGCAAGAGAAAACAAAATTCTGTTAATTTGAGGCACCTCTTTTTGCCCGAAATTCACTTATTTATCCAAATATTTTTTCCAAAAGGAATGAGCATTATAGAGAATATTTATTCTTTCCAATGGTGAGATGATATTAAATGTTATTTGAGTGTGGTTTAATTCTGTAGTTTGACTGCTGGGAGCTTCAATGCCTAAAAAGATCATTTGAAGTGGAGAGATGTAGCAACACATCAGGGGCCCATTTTATAAAACATCTACCATGGAAACCTTGATTGTTATTTGCTGCTGAGCCCTGTTACCATGGTAGCTGCAATAATGGCGAAGTTACCAGAGTTGTAGCTCTTTATAAAATGGGGCCCCTCACTTATATAATATAATCCATTAATCAAAAGTTCTTTTGTTCTTTGAAAGAGCCCCCCCCCCCAGTTATGCCAGGCATAAGTTGCAGTACTCTTGGAGTCGGATTCATCAGCCCATATTCTGAAGTCAGGTTTAACTTTAATAGACCACAGTCTAACTGCTAAAATTATGGGGAGCAAAAAATTCAAAAATTCTGTTTATATTGTTTATTTCTTATGTTTACTATTTTGTTTCCTTTTGCTTTCACAACGAAGAAAAATACTTCAGTTATCATTCCCAGACAATTATGAACAATTTGGGTGCCATAGGAGTTAATAAATGTGTACTATTAGGGATTTGTGCCCCAATGGCTCTCCATTGTTAAACCACAACTTTAAACCAGGGTTTAATTTAAACCAGAGTTCAAAATACAGGCCATCATGTTTTGTTGACTCATTCTTCTAGTAGACTTGTTAACTGCAAAAAAAGGGGTGAACGCTGCATTTTTGAGTACAAATGTCCCACTTGGCACAAATGTTCCTTGAGTCAAAAGAAAAGGATTCATCCAAAGAGACACGCTGTATCTATGCAAATAAGCAAGTAATTTGCATAAATTTGCATATTATGTCGATATAGTAAAAACAAGTATTTCAGAATATATTTTTAACCAGAACTGCCCTAAAATTGGAAATAAAGACTTAGGGTAAGAAAGGGAAGAAAATTGTCATAAAATAATTGGGATATCCTTGTTTATTATTACCTAATTTACATAAATTATAAATGCATTTTGTCCGTATGTATCATAGATTACGGTGTGGCAGACACACCAACAAAAGCGATACGAGAAGCCGATGGAAGCTATTGTGTTGAGATTGTGTTATCTCGAATGACATACCATTGATCGCTTTATTGTCCGATTCGTGAGTGTGACTTGACATAGAGATTGTTTTGGTCTCGTTTTAGCGCAATATCACGTCATACATTTTGACATGTTTGCCCTCTTTCTAAGCAAATTAAGACACTAATACTGTCATGAAGCATATCGATGTTTTCGCTAATATATTCTCTTTCATGTAGAATGTTGACATTGTGTATTAGTTGCTGTTTTTTAAAAGCAGTTCAGGATTCATGAAAAAATACTCTGTTTTAAATTATAATTTGCATAATTTATGTAAATTAGGTAATAATAAACAAGGATATCCCAATTATTTTATGACAATTTTCTTCCCTTTCTTACCCTAAGTCTTTATTTCCAATTTTAGGGCAGTTCTGGTTAAATATATATTCTGAAATACTTGTTTTTACTATATCGACATAATATGCAAATTTATGCAAATTACTTGCTTATTTGCATAGATACAGCGTGTCTCTTTGGATGAATCTTTTTCTTTTGACTCGAGGAACATTTGTGCCAAGTGGGACATTTGTACTAAAAAATGCAGCGTTCAACCTCTTAACAAGTCTACTATTCCAGACTTCCTCTGATCCTCCATTGCCTTCAAAATCAACAGGCCAGCATTGGGCAGCAGTTTAAACTGATCTCTTTTTTTAAATTACCATAGCATAGATTTATCCATCCATTCAACATTGTGACTGATTAGAATATATGCCAGGCATGTCAAGCTGTTCTTTGAATACCTTAGTTTAATGTAGAGTACATTGGTAACCGAGGTATTCAAAGAACAGCTGAACATGCCTAGCATACATTCTATTCAGTCACAATGTTGAATGGATGGAAGTGAATGTTTTTGTATCATGGCAACAAATGGCCAATCAAGTGTCAGTCAGTCATTAAAAGCACATGGTATCACATTTATTCAGTATGTCCCTGGATCTACATTTTCTTGGTAGAAGTCATTCTGGAAGCAGGGAGGAGATTTTTCTTGGGACTTGGAACTATTGTACTCCACTGCATCTACAGTAGGCCTACATTTTCATTGCTTATAATGACTCTTTAATTGTTTCAATTGTCATCTGGTAGTAATGATTTTAAGAATTCATTATTTTCATCTCACATCTGTAATATATCTGTAGATCATATTTGGCCCATGTTGCTCTTTATAGCCTGCAAACCTCTAAAGTGTAGACCTGTATATCTTGTTTTTATGTCAGACAATTCAAAGGAAGATACTGTTGTGGACCACCGGCAGGTGACAAGTAGACAATGCAACAAAAAACCAATCCAAACTGAAATATTTTTTATTTATGCAAACTTCAACTTCAAGTTTTTGATGGTGAATATTGTTGCAAATGGACTATGATGGTGCTATATAATGGAAAAGTGTAATATTTCAAGTCTTCATTCCGCAATTTATAAAATGGTTTTCCTTTGTGTTTTGTGGCTGCATAAATGTGTCAAGGTGTCTATGTGCAGTAAAAATGATACTCTTTCTTTTTTTCTTTTCTTTTCTAAATCCACAGGAATTTTGCAAGGAACTCCTACCTCCTCACTGACCAAAGCACTGGATGAAATGGACCAGGACATGGGAATGTGGTCTGCTGCCCTCTGTGGTGACCTATCAAGAGTTCAGAAGCTATAATGTCATCTGGATGCAGTGTTAATAGTGTGGATAAATTAGGCTACACTACTCTGGTAGGTATGATCTTTTAAAAACTTAATTTTTTTTCAGGGACCACAACTCTGGAATTCTGTTTCTGTAGAGATCAAGCAATCAGTTTCATTAAATGTTTTTAAGTTAAAATCAACGCAATTTATTTTAAATAGTTATTCATAAAGTTTGTTTGTATAAATTTCATTCAGGCATAGGCACCCCCCTTATGTTGTAGTTGCTGCCACAAAGTACACTTGATGCCAATACAGAGACTACCAAGGACCTTTTAAAAGAATTTGCCTGTTGAAAAATGTTAATAAGAAAACAAAACTTGGATTTTTCCCTTTTTTTCTTTCTCTTTTCATACTCATGTGTACTGGAGACACTTTCAAGCAGAAAAGAAAACAAGTATTTTTGTGAGCTCTTCATGGAATGGAAAGAGTGCAAAATGTGACTTTCTGAAGAAGAATTCGAGAAAGTTACACGCACAAAAAGATAGTTGAGAAACAAAGTGAAAGTGAGAGTCACGACAGGAAAAGGAGGAAACTGAGTTATACTTACGGAAATGTTGACGACACACGAGACATCGCCGGCGGACATCAAGGAATAAACAGTCAATAATATGTACAGTCGCAGACAGTGTCGAACAGGTTGAGTTGGATGAACACGTTGGATGAGGCGTGGATTGGCAAATCCCCGAACCCGGAGCAGCTAGTGATGATGGTGGTCTCCACTTGATGCTGCCCAGATCCGAGAATGGCGGATCTTGGCAGATACACCGTATACGGGTTGCAGGGGTCGCACGCAATACGCGCATGTGCAAACGTGTACACACGCACACGTAAGTGAGACCCGTCAGCCCAAAGAGGATGGATATCAAAGAGACGACACAAATTTACAACAGTTTTTTCCTATCTTTTCAAGCTCATGTGTACTGGAGACACTTTCAAGCAGAAAAGAAAATACTTTTCTTGTGTACTGAGACACACATGTAATTGTTTTCTTTGTCTTCCCATACTCATGTGTACTAAAGACACGTACAAGCAGGAAAGAAAGTAACTAATTTTTACTCATATTATGTACCGAGGGACATATGCAATTCTTTTGCTCAAATAACACCAGCAAAAAATAAATACTCTTAATTTTGTTTTCTTTAATTTCTATCTTTAACGTCTTGTCTCATATCAATATTCTGACCATATAATATAAAAAAAAGAAAGCAGTTTTAAAAATATTGGTAAACCCTTATTTGTCACTTAAACGTCACTTGTATGTACACCAACATACAAAACCCTTCCATTTCTGCTGGTGCTATGTAAGATTTCCTCAAGGGGAACATTTCTGGCTTGAGCAATTGCAGCAGCGTTCTCGCCGATGTGCTCCCATCTCGGGTCTTAAAGGGAGATACAGTGAATCTGTCTCAATAAGGAGACGCTCCGCAGGGCAATGTCGCAACGCACGCAATTGGTCGGGCGTAAATGTTCCGACCAATCCCAAAAAGCTAACATACAGTAGCACTTGGGAAAATTGGTAACCCATTCCTTATGTGTCTCTAGATCGCCAGTGAAACTATGCAGGTGTAATTGCTGATATCGAGCAGTGTACTGACCCATTTGAACACCTTGCGATAGGCTACACGGGTAAGGTCCGGATTACGGCGTGGACCGCGGATGTGCATAATTAGTACATACCCTAAAGTGCCTAGTCCTAGAATGTGGTTCAACAGATGCCACTGTGAATCCCACGTACTTGGCTTTAGATTATAATCTAGCCCAACCTCGCTAATTCCAGAAACTGCGAGAAGACAGAGTCTGCACCAAAAAAGCAAAGTCATCTGCGTTGTATGTTCCTGTGCGGCTGGGATGAATTCCAATTGCTAAGTGCCAAGGATGGCTGACAAGAAATGGCATTTTGTGGTATGTTCTACAATGTTTCATGGTTGCTATCCCTTTTGCATCTCCATGTCATCCCATCAAGACGCTTTCTTGGTTTCAGCTCACATTTGGCCTTGCATAATGTTGCATTTCCAGCTGCCACACTATCGGAGATTACATTCTGTTTCTTTTATTGCCAAAGTCATAAAAACACAATATAACATACACAATAACTTACAAAACAACTATGGTTGGATACCCCATTTCAGAGTTGATTAGCATAACAACTGTTCTTCCATGGGGTCCAATATAATGTCCAATATAATGACAATAACAATAAACATAAACTATGGTATAACAAAACATAAAATACAAGTCCAAACTAAATCTATATTTATTATTCTAAAGAAGGTAACCCTCCTTTTTCATGAAGGATTCCCCGATGTATCGACCAGGGAATCCAGATGGAACTGTCTTTCCAAAAAGCCCATGAATTCTGGAAATCCTCCCAGCTGAGGTTTTCAGCTGGTGGGCTAACCTGGTGATACCGACTGCCTTGATTCTGTGAGCTTGAAGTTGCTTGCTATTCCTCGGGATCCATGTTCGGCCTTGATAGTTTGCTAGATCATCCTAACTTAGTTGTAGCCCAATGAAGAATGAACAACATACCAAAGTGTACATGTAGATCTGTTAGGCACATTCCTTGCTGCTTTACACACTATACGTGTACTTGATAGGTACAGAAACTCATATTTGTGGATTAAGTACATTGATGAGACAAAATGTGCAAACTAATATTCTCTCCCAGTGTCATATCATATATCTTTCTTCCAAAATAATGTTCTAATAAGATGGAGCAACTGCTCTACAGATCGGATGTCTTGTATGTCGGTCCAAATTTCGTATATTTTTTTATTTCTCTGAAGAATCTCTTTCCATCTTTGCTTTATATTTTATTTATTTTGTTTTGTTAACCCAGGGTAACAAAACAAATCATGAAAATTCAATCAATAAATACATATACATAGCATACACAAGGCAGCCAAAAAGCTGAATATGGCATGCTTACATGACTTCTCAAAAATAATACATTTCAAATAATGAAACTGGAGAAAGACAGTTACATGATATCATTATGCATACACAAAATTTTGAGGACAGATATACTGAACATTGAAAATCCTAATCTAATTCATTAATCAAAATTGCATAGAATATAAATTGGTAAAAAATTTTAATTATTAAGATTTATACTTGCTAAAAATACATGAAGTACATTAAAAAATGTGAACGACTGGTAAAATGTATTACATGAACAGGTATATTGAGAGTCATTACTAAAAATGAAAAAATTATTGTTAGTTTAGAAGATTTGTCAAAACAGTTATTGCACTGTTTTTTTAATATTTAAACATCTGTAATATCAAAATATTAAAATACATTCAGATGCAATATTGAGCTGAGAAAATTATAATTTTGATATATTGCACATTAATTATCATCACTTGATCCATATTGACAAATCGTAAATATATTTCAATTTATGTACATTTGAGACACAAATTTAAGGCACCAATTCCAAAACAAATAAATAGCTAAAGAAAATTAACTGATTATATACTTTGAATGATCTTGCTACCTAAAAAAAATGTTTCTAAAAGCCTAACATTAAATCAAAATAAGGCATGTGATTCATTCCAGTCAAGAATCAAATTTGTGGGTTTGATAAAATATTTGAATGATATTGATTGCTTTTTTAAATCGAATTCATTTGTGTATAGAGAGTATAAATAAAATACTGGAAGTTGTGTATCATTTGCCTTTTACAGTATATAAAGATTACTTTTGAATACAAGATTTATCTAAAGATTGATGTTATTAGAATTTAAAATTTAAATATCCATTGTTTTATATGAAACCAATGGAATAGAACTTATTACCGGGGTAATACATTTGGCAAGATTATTAGATCAATCTAATACAAAATTATTTAATAAACAAACTTTCGTAAATCTAAAGTTAAGTGAATTTAATGATCACAGAAATCATATCTTGATCAGAAATTACTAATCTTTCTTTTTAACGAATTTAAAATCTGTGACAAAATTTAATGAAAATGACAAAATAACCATCCTACACTTTGTATCTGATCTGTTTTCCTGAGCATGTAATTACTTTCATTTCCTTTTGATCCAATCATTGGTATGAACATTGTTTACTATGGCACGTGTGAAATCATGACATACATGTTTCTTTTATTTTCTAAAGATTGTAGATGGCAAGTGCTTGATATGTAACAAACGATCAAGACCAAATTCAGAAGCAAGCTCAAAATAGGCCTACATGTAAGTGTTTCTACGTCAAGCAAATAGGGTTAAAAAAGATCTACTGTTTTGCAAATATTTTTGTTAAGGTCAATATATTTCATTAATTGAAAATGTATCACCTGGAAAATCATGAAGTGTGTGAATGTGCATTGTTACAGCAGATTTTGGAACAAAGTGTGCTACCAATTTAGCAAAAGAGTTATTGATAGCTGGAATAAACTCCGTGAAGAAGCCATTAAATCATCCACACTCAACTTTAAACAGAGACTATCAAAATTGGGTTATTAATGGGCTACAAAGCCCCCCCCCCCAAACCCTGCCACACTAATATCTACCTATGTGAATATGGAAGTGTGGCACTTCGAGGTATGTTCAAGGTATGTTTGACTGAGCTCAGCAGAGCAGGTTCATTTATAAAGTGTGTTGGTTTTCTGAACAAAAACAAAAATCTGGGACAGAGGCAAAACGCACACATGTCATACACAAACACTTGTTAATGGAGCGTGGGCTATTGCCTAATATGGTCCATCTTTATTTTTTGAAGGCCTTAGCAAGATGGATAAAAATCAATTTGCCACTGTTTTGCTAACGATATTGCACTGACAATCTGTTTTGGATATCCTTTGCAATCAGGTGCCTATACAGGACTTAACAAATAATCCAGCCCCAGTGGTATTTTGTAGGTGATAACATGCAGTATACATGTATTGCAAATGATATGTTCAATTAAAGTACAGTAGCAAGTCCAGAGTGAAGTCCCCCTTTAAAGATACTGCATATGATAATATGCTAGAGTTAAGCATTGGTGCGATTTGTGCCGTTAATTTGGGAGTGGTTGTATTCCTTACCTCTGCATTTCTTAAGTTGGCAACTCTCTGATAATTTATTTCTGTATAGATGCTACCTTGCTACCTTCATCATAGAGCTTGGAAAATGTGACTGCTAATTGGATTAGTATGAGGAATTGAGATGATCATTGTATTATCTGCAAGGTAAATACTATTCTTTTTTTTTTTTTTTTTTGGGGGGGGGGTATCATGCGATGGGGGTATTTTGATTATTAAAATACCCCCATTGCATGATAACCAAAGAACTTCAAACTTAACACTGTATACGTATTGATCTGATTATATTTTGGGGTCACAAGGTCAGTCTTTTTTTGTGTCATTATTAGAACATTTTAAAGTTTAGATGTGTTAATCTGGCAGTGTGAAGAGACATAAATTACAGTTGATAATCCATCATATTCATTATTTGCTTTGATTTTAACATTGTTTTTGATATCTGAAGCTGTCAACCGAAATGCTAATTTTTGTGAGGGACAATATGTGTTTTCAGACTGCCCCGAAGTTTGTTAGTTCCGTTTTTTTTAATGGGAAATTTACCCTGATCCATCCCGATCAGAAAATAACAGGCGATTTTGGCAGTGTGAAAGTGATTTACTTGTAATATCCCTGAAAGAAAATACCCGCTAAATAGTAGGTACTTTTCAAAATTACAAGAAATTTCTGTGGGATTTTTCCAATGTCCAGGTATTTTGGCAGTGTGAAATTACAGTAACTTTGTTAGCCTAACGTTTTGTTCGGTGCCGGTGCCATGGTTGGCTGGCTGCTGAGCTAGCGATTTTTAATGTCAAACCTTGCCTGTTTATCAGACAATACTGCATGTGCTTGTAATTTCAAGAACATATCCTGAAAGGGTCTTCTTCGGTCTTTTTTAATGCAAAAAAATAATTATCGGGCCTGAAAAAGTTCTCATAATTTAGAGCTTTTTTCTTCTATCTTCCTATGCAGGCTGCGGAACAAGACCATGAACAATTTTGCAAGGTGCTTCTCAAAGCTCAACCAAGCATTAACACTGCGCCTCAAAGACCACAGAGGACGGACACCTCTAGACTGCATGAAGAAGGACAGTGAACCTGGACAGACAGTCCATCCTTCATGATGATCTAAAATGTATTTCAGGTTACTTGTGTAGATAGAATATTGTTACATTCGATACAGAGATGGCATTTTATCATTGTTATCATTATTATATTCACCTTTGGTTTTGTTGATTTCACTGATTAATCGACGTGACTATTGGTGATGCAATTAGAGTTGTCTCTTGGTACTTGTCTGCTTTTACTTTGGTGTCATCCCACATGGTTCAATCCTAGTTCGCCTACATCCAGTTCATCTACTAGCCATTTAGTAGACTATATACCATTTTGTTTATTTTTCTAGTTAGGCTGCATCTGTTTTGTCTAATGATATCTATTTGGGCTATAACCACTTAGTCTATGTGGTAAATTCAATTGCTTATGAACCAAATTTTCATTTGACAAAGTGCAAACTAATAGATTGAATCAGGAATCAGAATGGAGTCAAAGTCCAATGTCACTTTGCTAAAATACTATGTGTGCCCACTGGTGCGTGGTCGAGCTTCACTCCCTGAAGTAGGGGACGGATTAACATTGACGTTAGAATCCTTATCTTTGACTTGGCTTTGCATAAATTGAAAGTCCCCCAATTTTGCAAGTCTTTGTTCACTGTCATTATGGTGCACATAAGCGTCATCTACTGTAATGTCGATCAGGGGATTACAAAATAAAATAATTGCACAAAGTATAATTTTGGCATTTAACTTAATTGACAGACTAAATGATGATTGGACCAAAATGTCCAATTGATCGTCTGCCAGAATGCCGCATTGACGGTTACCAAGTATTTAATCAAATCAAATCAAATCATTTATTTCCACAATAATATAAAAACATTACAAATATGTACAAAATAGGAAACAAGCATAATTGAAAAGGAAAGGAAAGTGAACCGAGTTGTTCAAAAATAATACAAAGAAATGTACATTACTGTGGGGAAGCCAAAGAAGGCAGATTAAGTCTTAAAATCAGGCACCCAACATAAAATAATAATTTTTAAAGGGAAGGTTCACCCAAAAAAGTTTATTGTAAAAATAACAAAAATTATAAAAATTTTGGTGGAGATGTGAGGGAAATCCATTTGAAATTAAACACTTGGTCCTAATTAGGAAATTTGGATGTGTCAAACAGGGATCTTGGTGCCATCAATCTTGGAAGGCCAATCCCTGAATAGATGTCAGTCAACAGTGAGAAGAACACTTGGTAAATGTGGGACAATCTTGGCCCATTATGGAAGTTCTTCCACATCGCCTCGGATAGGTGAGCCTCAAAGTTCTGTAATTGTTCCATGGATGTGATGAAAATGGGCCTTTGCTTTGGCCCAGCTGCCCTCAATGAAGTTTGTCTCAACATCGGTAACTTCATCATTAGGCTCTCGGTATTGATCATGGAAAAGTGTCTGTATCCTTCAACTATCTTTGAAGATGGTGCTCACAGGGGCAACATGATGCTGTATTGTCATGAGGGTTTCAGTGCATCTGTTTTTTACTGGATTTTGATGCATTTTCCAGAGCTTCTTTCTACTAGCCCTACAACCCAAATCCTATCCTGGCCTTTTGGATGGCCATGATGATTGTGGCTGGTACTGCTGCCTCCACTGTAGCCTTATAACCAGTCTCTCCACCAAATTCCCTATCCTTCTCCTTATCATATCCTGCTAAGTCACGAAGATGTTTATTGATGTCAAAGTCAATAAACATTCCCCTTCTCGCATTGGTGCTGCAGATGCCATTCCCTGCATCTGTTACCTTGTGGTCAATGTCCTTGTCAACCACAAATGGGCATCGTGGGGATGGTGCTTGATGTTTTGCTCCTCTAGACAAGGGGAGGAATTTCCCTATTTGCGTTGCTTTCACTTCTTATGCCCTGCTGCGTGTCAGTTTCAATGAAGTCCAAATTACTTGAACAGCAAATCGGACAAAGGAATCCATATCTCCTGAAAATTTTATCCAAAATGATTCAAATGATCTATGGTAAAAATTACATCTCATAACAATTAAATTGCAGTTTTTTCCAAGTCCTTTGTTAGTTCTTCATAATGCAGGACTCCAAAACGATTGTTCAACATGTTAAAATGAGTATTTCTTGTCCATTTCCTCATCAGTGAAGATTTCTCCCAATTAGTTGAAGTTCAATGTTATATCATTATTTCTGACACATCCAAACGAAGGAATAAAATGAAAGGAGAATTGGCAAATAGCAAACTTTTCATTCACACTCGCATGTCCGTTTATCAGATCAGATCAGTGCTGTATCTTTCTTTTCCATATATTTCTGATTAGTGATGTGTTTCTTAACGTCCTTTGTTATATCTCCATATTTCCATGTGCAGGACTCCAAATCGATTGTTCAATACATAATTTCCTTTCTTTTCCATATATTTCTGATTAGTGATGCGTTTCCTAACGTCCTTTGTTATTTCTCCATATGCAGGACTCCAAATCGTTTGTTCCAATACGTATTTTTCCTCTTCATGTATATCTGATTTGTGATGCGTTTCCTAACGTCCTTTTTTAAATTAAGTCTCCATATTCAGGACTCCACTTTGATTGGTCAATACGTTAAGATGAGTACTTCTTGCCATTTCCTCATCATTGAAGGCATTCGGTGGATGGAAGCCTGTCCCTGGCCTTCACATTAATACATCCTACTCTTCCTCCTCATCAATGGAGGCAGCCATCTTTGTTGCCTGGGAACTTCTTTTTTACCTCTGCCATATTTTTTGCAAAAGGGAAAGCTGCACCATTTGTGTACTTGACTATTTTACTAGGGCCCCATTTGAGGGTTTTACATTGAAAATTATATCATGCATTTCAAATTTCTTGTCCATTTCCTCATCAGTGAAGATTTCTCCCAATTAGTTGAAGTTCAATGTTATATCATTATTTCTGACACATCCAAACGAAGGAATAAAGTGAAAGGAGAATTGGCAAATAGCAAACCATTCATTCACACTCGCATGTCCGTTTATCAGATTAGATCAGTGCTGTATCTTTCTTTTCCATATATTTCTGATTAGTGATGTGTTTCTTAACGTCCTTTGTTATATCTCCATATTTCCATGTGCAGGACTCCAAATCGATTGTTCAATACATAATTTCCTTTCTTTTCCATATATTTCTGATTAGTGATGCGTTTCCTAACGTCCTTTGTTATTTCTCCATATGCAGGACTCCAAATCGTTTGTTCCAATACGTATTTTTCCTCTTCATGTATATCTGATTTGTGATGCGTTTCCTAACGTCCTTTTTTAAATTAAGTCTCCATATTCAGGACTCCACTTTGATTGGTCAATACGTTAAGATGAGTACTTCTTGCCATTTCCTCATCATTGAAGGCATTCGGTGGATGGAAGCCTGTCCCTGGCCTTCACATTAATACATCCTACTCTTCCTCCTCATCAATGGAGGCAGCCATCTTTGTTGCCTGGGAACTTCTTTTTTACCTCTGCCATATTTTTTGCAAAAGGGAAAGCTGCACCATTTGTGTACTTGACTATTTTACTAGGGCCCCATTTGAGGGTTTTACATTGAAAATTATATCATGCATTTCAAATTCATCTGAATGGGATTCAAGAAAAATGAGGGAAGGGATACTTTACTCTGTACCCCTATAATTTTGCATATGCTGCTAACAAACACAGCTTGGTTCTTCGCTCGCACCTTATGTGTGCAAACCCAACGCCCCTAAAATCATGTTAAATTTCCTCAATCAGGATTCATATTGAAAAGTATATCGTGCATGTCAAATTCATCTGAATGAGGGAATTGTGGATACTTACTCAGCGTCATTGTATTCCCTAAGGTGCTGCCCGCAAATACCGCTCTTGTGGCAGCTCCGGCGCTTACATCTCGTACCTATAGGAAATATATATATAGATTATAGATATATAGATACATATCTTTCGGCCTGGTACAGCACTGTATTTGAGGATTTATATTTAAAAGTATATCATGCATGTCAAATGGAAGGAAAATGAAAATGGATACTTACTCTGCATCATCATACATCTGGATGGGTGTCCCACATAATCCACTGAAATGCTTTGTTCTCCGTGAGCATCTCTTGCCTATAGGTACGGAAAGATCAAAACAATAACAGATACTGCTGATAACATGACGGAGTACAAATGAAATAGATTTCCTTATCGTGGTTAATCGATATTTGAACTTCACTTTTTCCTTAAACCTAACGCTCCTAATATCCTCTTAAATTTCCTCAATCATGTCCATGTGAGGATTTACATTGAAAAATATATCGTGCATGTCACATTGAAGGGAAATGAGGGTGGATACTTACTGTGCGTCGTCATATGGCTTTAAGTGCGTTCCGCATAGTCCACTTAGGTGTTTAGTCCTGCGTCGTCATATGGCTTTAAGTGCGTTCCGCATAGTCCACTTAGGTGTTTAGTCCTGCGTCGTCATATGGCTTTAAGTGCATTCCGCATAGTCCACTAAGGTGTTTAGTCCTGCGTTTGCACCTCTTTCCTATACGGAAAGATAAAAAAAATAACAGATATACGGTTGATAACATGACTGAGTACAAATGAAGTAGATTTCTTTATTGCGGTTAATCGATAGTCCAATATCTCTTTTTCATCGTGTGTAAGCCCAACGCCCCCCTAAATTCCTGTTAAATTTTCCTCAGTCATGTCTATAAGAGTATTTATATTGAAAAGTACATGATGCATGTCAATTTCATAGGAAATGAAGGAATGGATACTTTGCATCTGTATACTTCAGAAGATGCTGCCAACAATGGCAGCTCAGGTGCTTGGTCTTCCTTGTACATCTTTTACCTTTTGTTTGTATCAATACATCTAATGCTTCTACTACTATAGGCCATTGAAGCATGCTGTCTTGAAGCCATCTTTATCAAAGAATAGAGAAAGAAAAGTAATCCATGACCCTTCATTTTTGGCGTATCATTTGCTATTTTTTCTTAAATCTATTCCATTAATCGACTTCTCAGATGCTTTGTCTTCTTGTATCTCGTCTCCCTATCTGTTGTGTTTTCTTCACAACATATACTCTTTTTCTCCACATTCCCTAAGCTCTGCAATTTTGAGATATAACAAAGGTAATAAAGAGCGATGTGGGCGATGTGTGTCCGACGGCGGATGGAGAGATCGTGATGCTTCATGAACCAATAAGCCCATGAGGTCCCAGCCGTGAAGCCATCAACTCCTTGCTCGGTGGCAATCTTTCTAGCCATCAAGCGCAGATCTAATTTCGAGACAGCCTGGCCCTCTTCTCTTGGACCCAACGGAAGACAGTATCCTCAAGCTCTGGCCACCGAGCCTTTCCACTCCTCATAGCCCTCTTCTTGCTCGGCATGGCCTTCAAGGTCTCCTTGCCGTTACGCCAATGACGAACGTTCTTCTCATCTACGTCGTATTTTCTTCCAGCAGCCCTGTTGCCAAACTCCTCTGCATACATGCAGACAGCGAGTTTAAAAGATGCTGTGTACGAACTGCGCATGATGAGGGTAGTACGAGTGATCTATCAGATGAGCAGGAGATGATGTGAAGCTTATAGTGGTTGTCTCTGCGATGGAAAGATGGTGAAGTTGATAAGGAGCTTGTTGTAATCACTGCAACAGATGGTACAGATGATAGGCCCTGTTTTTGAGGATTTAAGTATATCATGCATGTCAAATGGAAGGAAAATGAGGGTGGATACTTCTCAGTGTCATCATACTTCTGTATGTGTGTTCCACAAAGTCCGCTCAGATGCTTCGTTGTTCTTTTGCATCTCTTGCCTATATGGAAAGATCAAAACATTAACAGATACTGTTGATAACGTGACGGAGTACAAATGAAGTAGATTTCTTTATCGCGGTTAATCGATAGTCGAATATCGTCTTTTCTTGTGTGTAAACCTAACGCTCTTAAATTTCCTCAATCATGTCCATTTGAGGATTTACATTGGCAGCTCAGGTGCTTCATCTCCTTGCACATCTTTTACATTGATTCGTATCATCAATGCTTCTACTACTATACTCCACTGAAGGGTACTGTCTTGAAGCCATATTCATCAAAGAACATAGAAAGAAAAACAATCCATGAATCATTTTATCCATGACCCTTGATTTTTAAGCAAAGCATTTGCTATTTTTTCTTAAATCTATTCCTTTAATATACTTCTCAGATGCTTTGTCTTGTATCTCGTCTCCCTTTCTGTTGTTTTCTTCACAACAAATATTCTTTTTTCCTCCATATTCCCTATGCTCTGCATTAGACAAGTCTTTGATATTTTTTTTCTTGTTAAATGTATTCCTTCTTCAATGGACTTATTCCTGAGATGCTTTATCTTTTTGTATCTCGTCTCCCTATCTTTTGTTTTCTTCACTCCAGATACTCCTTTTCTCCTCCATATTCCCCTGGTCTGCTTTAGATATCTCTTTGATATTCTGCCAGTAAATTCAGCTTGGCAGGTCTGCATTTAGTTGTCCTTTTGCCATATATTCTCTTGCTGAATGAATTGAAACCATTTGAAATATATGTACTTTCGTCATTGTTGTAATAAAGTACTAAAGTAAAGCTTGAGGAATTTTGGATTGAGTTTCCTTCTTATACGCTATAACATTGACTTACGACAGAATGTAAACCTGACGGGTAACAAAAATTAAAGTGACTCCCCACAAAACGCCAAACAAAATATGTGGGGATTGCTAATTTTCTTCTATTCTTTATTTCGACTAGGGTGATTACGTGTAATGCAGTCCAACCTTTGTTTCAATTGGCTTTGAAAGTCTGTTGTCACCGAAAGTGTTTTATTCGGCTGAATGTACTCTATCATAGGCGTTACAATACTATTAAATTAAAAAATAATAAATAATAATCAGTTCTTTTATAGCGCATAACACATAGCTACGCATGTCCCTATGCACCTGAATGAAATTGAGGAAAGAAATTAGAAAGTAAGTAAAGAGTGTTGGGCACTGAATTCATTACAAGTCAAACAGGTACTTTTTTTTAGGGAAGTGTTTTAGTACATCATACATCTTACCACAATCACCAACTCGCACATTCTACTAAATATACCTAGATCTGCTCTAATCTTCTCTGCAGCCTATCTCGAAGATGAAATTAGACTTGGATTCACATCGGGTCCCTCTAATTGTGCACTCCTTTCTGCATATTCCCTCACGGGTCTTTGTAAGTCATTTTTGATATTTTGGAGAATTAACGGTTCTAGGGGTTTGCCCGGTCTCTTTTATTGCCCTTCATGGGGCTCTGAATAATTTCTCTGGTCTCAGAGCAGATTCCACCGAACACCCTATGTCCTGCTACTGCTCGTTCTCTTTTTTTTGTGTCAAATTTTGACGTCTATCAAGACTGTCAAACCAGGTCCACCAGTAGGATTAGAATTTTCTTGATCATGTCTGAGTATTTACATTGAAAAGGAAATAATGCGAATGAGGTTAAAGGAACATGAAGAAACTGATACTTACTCAGCGTCTCTTAATCTGCATAGATGTTGTCGGCACTGGCAACTCATGTTTCATTCTGATTAGTCAATGAGTGCACCTCATGCTTCTTTTTCCATTCTTGAGCGCTGGTCTTTGCCTTGAACCATCAGATAAGTCTTAATATATATATTTTGTATATTTAGGCGTAAAAGAATCCAGGCATGGATGCTAGACGTAGCTTTCAAAGGTATCTCATTTAATGGCTAGCTTTCAGCCAGTAGGGCCTTCATCAGGCCAATATGTATTAAAACAAAAGAGAACAAAACCATACAAATAAAATTGTAATACAACAAAGTAAATAAAGGGTAACAAAAAGTACAGAACAGAAGGATAACGGTAAAATAACAAACAAAAAATAACAAAAGAGGGGGTAATGAATTAAACGAGATGGGTGAGAACAATAGAAAACGATTTGGTAACTTAAATTGTGAAGAAAGACAAGGTATTTACCGGCAAAGGAGATTAACTGAGGTTTCTGGGCATCTCTAAGGGTGGCTAGTCATGTGTAGTATGTACTGTGAATTAAAATAAGGGATAATAATAATGTTCATTTTCCTAGTATTTGTAATTGTTTATATCATTTATTTTTTTACAAGCTGACTGGTTAGGGCACATAGAATAGAGCAATGTAATGAATGTATGAGATTTGTCTGATCGAAATCAACAGATTTATTACATGCTACATTTCAGTAAAATATTTCCAAATTTCTCCTAGGCATTGAAAATATTAAATTGAAGAGAGCTACATGTATTTTGATTGGCTATTGAATTGAATTTGTTTGAACATCATTGGCATCTGCCAATAATCTGTTCAAAACAAAAACACAAAGTAATGCAAAACCAAGGAGTTGTCTCTCTAACTAAAACATATATGCAATAGAGTACTGAAGCGATGACATCAGTTGCCATGGTGTCATGGCGGCCTAGTTCTAAGCAAATGAACCCGTAGCGCGTTTCTCATAGGCGAAAAATGCTGCTAATGGAATTTCATCGCTTGCAGCCTCAGATGATACAAATGTGTATAGACGATCGTCAGCTGCGACTGTTTAGAACCAGCCGGTTCGTTGTCATGACAGTGATGTCACACTTTGGTACTCTATTTGAGGAAAAGCAAAATAACAGCCGGTAAAATAAGATGACAAATAATTTAATCCAAGTAATTTAAAATGGAATGTAACATATATACAGGTATCTACAAATATATGATACTGACATTTTTATAGAATCAATATTGTCATTACTAATTTGTATTTTGTATTATTTTTTCTTCATTGGAAGATACCTAGGCCCTAGACCAGCAGCTCTTGTTGAGATTGTCAATTTACCCTTACAGATTTATAAAAATCACACAGGACTTTTCCTCTTTTGTCTACTAATTATTGTTCACTTTGTCAAATGAAACTTTGATTTGTAAACAATTTATCTAACCATATCATATTTGTTAGACCAAGTGGATATAAGACCAAATGGGTATATAGTCAAATTACACATGGTAATTAGACCAATTGGTAAGTTGAATTGGTTGTAGACGAACTACATGTAGCATTAGGCCATGTCCGATGACAAACAGTTCATATCAAATATTTGAGTTATAATTCAAGTAGTACTCTTACATTTTCATTTATGCCTGCTTGTTAATTTTAATTCATCATTGCCGTCAACTATATGTGATATTTTGTGGCATGCTATTCAGAAGTCAATATACAGTATAACTATTCAGATAGATTAATAAAAGGAAATACTGTTAAAGTTAATGGACATGTACGTGTATAGAGAATATGTGTATTTTGCATCTGTATTGTGCCGTCATTTTCTGTATTAAGTCAAATACATACTTTGACATTCATTCATGAATAATTTTCAATGGCCCGTATTCTGAAGTCAGGTTTAACTTAAACTCAGGTTTAAAGTTGTGGTTTAAGTATGGGAAGCCAAAAGTATCAATTTTTTTTAAGTTGTACGTTTCTTATGTTAACTGTGCTCTTTCCTGATTCATCGATGGTGAAGACAATAATCTGATATACTTCCTAGACAATTATGAATGATTTGAGAGCCAAATGAGCTGAGATATGATATCTCTATCGTTAGTGATTTATGTAACAATTGGCTTCCCATACTTAAACCACAACTTTAAACCTGAGTTTTAGTTAAACCCGACTTCAGAATACGGGCCAATATGTTTGACACAACTAAATCATTCTGTGAATAATTTTAAAGTGTTTCATTTTATCTTGTGTGAGCAGCTATATGTCATGTGTTATAAATCAAACAAAACACCATTTTCTCTGAGAAAAAAAAAATACTTCAGACTGTGATTGAATCACAGGCAAATTTTTATTTTCAGAGGCTACTTTCTACTGCCTATTGAATATTGAATAATCCTCAACAACAGCAGTGACTGAGGACTTTTCAGTGCTCTTTTGAGCATTGGGGGGGGGGGGGCGAAGTTGCCCCAAGCCCTCATGTTAATTATTTTCCTTCTGTAAGGAAATCATTGTTAGTTGCGTCACAAAGTAAAAGGCTAATAACTGAATAAGCAATTTAGACAATCATTTTGTGCTCATTCATTTATAAAGATAGTGGATGTATTCAACCATATTTAGCCTATAATGCAATGTATATTTGAATCCCTTAACTTATGTCATAAACCATTTACTGATCTGACATTGTTATTCATTTGACCATGTGAAGTGACACATATTCTAGACTATGTGGAAATTTGCTGAATTGATTGAAATATCATTGGCGTGTTCACGTTTCTTGTATTTTTTGTAAAAATAATATTTTATGTAATAAACTAAACTGCATTAAATGAATCAATCTTTTCTTCTTTTTTTTTGCTGAATATTTCTGTTCTTAGAGGAAGAGAGAGAAAAAGATAAGAGAAGATTGAGAGGTACATGTATAACAAAGGCAGAAGAGAGAAACAAACACAGAGGAGGGGGGATGGGGAGAGAGAGAGAGAGAGGGGGAAGGACAATGGTGGGGTGGGTTAGAGAGGTAGTCAGTCACCTAATATAAGTTTTATACCTTAAAATATTCCAAATAAAATGCTTTTAACCTGATATTTGAGAAACTGTATTATATTTTGTTACTTGGCCTTATAACTTTTCAAATAGTACCCTCCCCCCTCATATCCAACTTGCCCCATCTATAGTTAAACAAATTTGCACTTGAGTCTATTTCAGATGCATCATCTTCTGTTCAATAGAATGAGAAAAGCAGGTTTAAATGAAAGTAATGGCTAAAAACCCGTTTTCACATGCAATTTCAAACAAGTTTTAGCTTGTATTTTAGAAAGATATTCTTTATCAGTCTATATTTTTTACATAAAATTTCAGACTTCAGCTTAAAAGGGGTATTCCAGGCTGAAAAATGGTAAAATTAGTAAATTCAATGAGCAAAACACTGAAAATTTCATAAAAATGATTGAATTCAAAGTTTGTCAATATTTTGTGAAAAGAGATACATGTATGTTAATGTCGTCATGAGGATGGGCTGATAATGTTATGTCCCCACTTTCTTTTTCCTCATTATGTTACATGGAATCAAAATCAATTTATCTAAAAACTTGTCTGCCTTTTTACCAGTAACCATACATATTTTTACATTCCTGGAGGACAAAATTTTAATTTCATTTTTGTATAATAAAATACAAAAAGAATATGTGGGGCTATTATTAGCTTTCTCATTGTGCATTTATAAAGACATGCATAGAACTGCTTCACCCAAAATAAGTCAAAAGTTTGAAATGTCAAAACTTTGTCATTGTAAAATTTTGATGAAATTCTCATTGTTTGGTTTGTCTTATTTTGATCTATACATTCAAATCACCTAATTTTCAGCCCGGAGTACCCCTTCAATTATCTTGCTGCATAGTAGTAATTTACTTCTCATACACTGTATTTCTCATATTTATCTTCAAATAATTCACCACAAAAATCACTCTTTTTTCTCTTCATCTTGGTCTTCTTTTTTCCTTTGTTCACACTAGCATTTATTATTTTACCCTCACTGTATTCTACATTTTAATCATTTTATATCTTATTACTTCTCTTTTTGGAAAGATCTTTTTCACATCTCTTGCCTCCCCCTTGATCTTAATATCATCCCAATGCTGGGCCCCTTTTTATTCTTCCCCTACCCCTCCCCCATCCCCTCATCTCCAAGAAATCTACCATGGTGGCAAAAAAAAGAATAAAGAAAATCATGCAAGACTGGTGGAGAATTATCTGAAATCTCCTCGGTATTTAAGTGAGCAAGAATTACAAGATTTAGAAACCTTATAACTCGCCCTGAACGGGGACTACTGACTCCACGCAAGTTTAATCGCACTGTAGGGTTCTTCAAAGAAGTAGAGAAAGTTACATCAGTTCATGCTGGGTCTGTATGCTATAGTCTGATGGTGAGATGCGTGGGCTAGAAAAAGCAAATAACATCAATCCTTAGTAATGATGCCAAATCGAGAACTCTGGCACCAAGTTTAATTCTAACACAAGGTCTGGGCATGGATAAACTAATCCCAAGTCGCCATATTTGTTAGCAGAGCACGATAAACATCTCTGGCAATGTTTTTATTTTGCATTTTGTTTACTCGCTCTGTTTAGATTTGGGTGGAGGGGTAGTCATGCATTTGTCCCTTTTTACCTGAAACATATACGTTTGCCGTCCACATTTCTCCTTTTTTTCTTTATTATCTGTACCCTCTTCACTACCTTACAATATAATTTCCTCTTACCCTTTGTCTAATCTCCACTCTCTCTCTCCCCCTCTGTTCTCCCTTTCTCATTATATTTCTTTCTCTCTCTCTCATGTTCTCTCACTCTTTCTTTCTTGGTCTCTTTATCCCTCCCCTCTCTCTCTTCTCTAACCCCTCCCTCTTTATTTCTTGATGTCTTTATCTCTCCCTCTCTAACCCCCTGCCCATCTCTCTCTAACCCCCTGCCCATCCTCTCCCTATCTCTCTCTCCCTCCCTCTTCACCATATTATTTTCTACTGTTAAATGTTAAATTTACTAAATCTACATTTAATCCACAACACACTATGAACCAGAACACAGACATGTGTTTTTTTTGTTTGACTGTAGAGTGCAACAGCTAATTCTTTTTTGTGTGTGTATTTATTATTTTATTTATATTCATAATGCATTTGAAGATACATATACAAAATATAAGACAAAAAATAATTAATTTGTATAATAATGGAACATAGAGAAGTCAAAAATAACATCAATGTAATATTGTATAATATGCAATATGTTACATGCATAAAATGTATGATCGCAACAAAAGCACACAGGATGTATGCTGAAATGATATAAAGATAAGGAAAACATTTCCCTAAGACAAAGAGGGAAATTAAGAAAATAACATAAAAGGAGTAAAACAATAAAAAAGCTGGTCAAAATGATAATCTGTTGATGTCTGATGCAGACCGTTGTGTGCATTTGAGCGAAGATAGTAATGTCAAACCATAAGTTTCCAATCATCAGAAAATAATTTGTTAAAATCATGAGTAACCCTATCTTGACAAACATTCTTTACCATCTCATCTCCACCCCCAAACAATCATCGGAGTGAGTTTTGTATGGTCAATGATTTGACCATAATTTCATACGGTTGTTTTGTTTGGATGACTAATTCATAATAAAAAAATTCACCCAAACTTGGTGCAATGATTACCATTGAATGAAATTTCATAATACTGATGTCAATTTCCTCAATGTTTTAGATTACATCCTTCATATTAAGTTCATGTATACATATGAAGGAGTTTATCTACAATGGTATAATCATTTATGAAAAGAATGAAGATGAAATCGAACCCAAAATAAATTTTTTTAGATTCCATGGATACATTGTGGCCTTTTGCAAAAGCATGTTAACATAAAAGCTTGTGATCAGTAGCAATATGACACTCCAAATCTGATTGGATACATGTGACTCTCTTGAACAAAATACATATACAACAATGATCCTGATTGGGCATTGCAAGTGATCACTGCTTTTGTGGTTTCCATGGAGCCCATGAATATTGGAATCTTTGTGTTTGTCAACTTTCCAGCTCTAAAAATGAAGAATAAATCTAGCAAGAATTTGACAAACTTGCTAGGAGTAATGTTCAGATTGTCACAATCACTTGTTATTGGGAATAATTGTCTCGAGAAATGATATTAATTAGATTAGTTTAGAGCGTGCATGTAGAGATCTTTTTTCACATTCAAAGTTGAATACTAGTGAAATACTAGTGAAAAACCCATACAAAAGTTGCAAATCATGTGCAAGTTAAAGACGACAATATTCAAAATAAGAAGAAGTAAATTTACAAGAAGACTCGTCTCCTCTGTTCCACACAAATACTGTTCGGCATCTGGACTACACATGTACTTTTAAAGTAAAAAGTAATTTCTGAAAACAATTCAGAAAATTGTTAACAGAGCCCCCCCCCCCATCCTCCAAAGACTAAGCCAAAATGATTCGTACATGCATATAATACCTAGCACAATAACTGAATAAATATATTCTATGCTCAATACTTCATGTAAGAATACACGTTTGGAAGAGAAAAGACGAAACAATCAAAAGCCTTATTGAAAAAAAAAATGAGACAAAAATTCAGCCACTTTTGTATATTTCATGTGTCCTAATAAGAGAGAAAATAAAAGACATACTTTTTTTGTAACATCAGACATCCACATAAATGTATGTATGCCTATAGTAGACTCGTGAAGAAGACTTGCATAGTTATATCATGAATGTATGAAATAGCTTTATATGAATATATCTCTATGTACAAGGCATTCATGGCTCAATACATCTAAAACCTATGATCAAGCTGCTAGCTTCCTAAAATATTGTTTTAGAAAGAGAGAGAAGAAAAGATATATTTTCAAACATGTATGTAAACTACTAGAAGTTACATTGTATATGCAATACATGTACATCTGTAAGCATAACTCTACGTGTACATACAGAAATTATTCAGTCCCATGTATGCATTTCTTTGTATTGTTATGCATTAGATATGGAAAGAAAATCCTGTGGTTATGGAACTTACAAACAAGATATATAGGTGGAACTATGTTCCTGTAACATATCAGGTTGAAACTTCAATATTCATGGTCAGTGTATTTCTGAGCAAGTACAGCATCCCAATCAGTTTTTATATCTCAATTTGATTGTAAATTCTTAGGAAAACAGACTGAGGTTATTTTAGGGAAGATTACAAACTGAAACTGGTTACTAGAGCGAAAAGGAGGAAGTGAAGTAATTAAGACTTGCAAATTGTCCTCCTTTACGATATTACGGATGATCTGATTGGACGACTAACCTTCAAAACAGTGGAGGAAACATTAATACTTCTCGAAATTAATGAGAATATAATATTTAATGTGATGCTTCAGAAAGCAAGAAATTCTATGTTTTGACTAGAATTTAAAATAGCTTTTAATGTAGTAGTTCATGCATCCTAAGTGCCTCTGACTCGCATAGCCAGATATGTCTTAAAAGAAAATGTAACAATTTTTCATGATCTCTTGAAATCCCACATGTTTTCTCACAAGGCCATGTATTTTGAATGTCGCACAGTGGTTAAGACAAGACAAGCTGGTAATGAAATGACATTGAGAGATCCAGTGCTGTAAGTGCACTGTCAGAGGTAACACTGATTTGAAAAGAAAAACAATTCAGTGGTGTTGGGATGGTTTTCCTCTTCAAATCAATGCATCCTTTGACAGTAATCTCACTTCTTATGGATGGTGAAAAGAGGTAATGATTCTAATTTAACTATATATTACAGAAAAAAATAATGCTAGTCTGTTAGAAACATGATAGCTAGTAATGTGTCTGTACACCTTGTCTTGACAGAGAGCCATTTCACATTAAAAAGAAAATATCTATTTCTAAAAAAAAAAAATCCCTGATTTTTCAATTTTAATGGCATCACATTTGCCATCAAGTCATACATCTTATTAGTGGGCTAAATAAATACATGTACACAAGTCATAATTTCACAGAATTGTTTCAATATAATATATCACATACATGTATGAATCACATAATTGATTTGACATGAAGCAAGATAGACATAGATAATCACAAATCAGGATCAATTCTTTAAAAGGAGGGTAAATAGACATTACTGCATTCAGAGCTAGAAAGATTGTATGAGCTAATATTTTCATACTCCTGATAAAGATAATAGTATAGACAATGAAAAGATAAGAGAGAAAAAGAGGGGAAATAATAAAAGTATAAAGAAAAGATCAGAAAAATACTTGAGAGAGGGGAGTGTTGAGAGGAGGCAAAAACGAGAGAGAGAGAGAGAGAGAGAGGGAGGGAAAGGGGGGGGGGCAAACAAATATGACAGTTCAAGGAAAATAAAGAATAGAGAGAAAAAAGGGGGAGGGAAGGAGAAATAGGCAGTACAGAGAGACAAAGAGGACAGAAATAAACATGAAACGGGACATCTTCCAAATTTGGTGACGATTTAAACAAAAATTGTGCATACATACATCACAATCTCTGCTCGATAATAAAGACATTTTATGTCTATCACAGAATATATAATAATGGCAGTGACTTTACAAGCATAAACCATATGAGGGTAGTAACATACATAGTGAATTTAAATAACACAAACACGATTGTCACGCTGCCAGTCACAAATCTGACATTTGAGAGGAAAATAAATCCTTTATCGATACCCTTAATGTTGTCTTTAAATGATTCACAGAACAATATTTTGGATTGTTCAAAACTGAGTTCATATGTTGATAGGTTGTTTGATTCTCGAGTGTCTTAGTAATGACAATCAAGCACTTTTCTTAGCAGATTCCTGAATTTGTCTTTTCAGCCGATTTATCAAAAACAAAAAAACAAGAAATCTGATTCTAAACTTCCTCCCCGGATCTGTAATGTCGTCAATGATCATAACTTTTCTCTTTTGCATCACATATTTTTTCCTGCAAAAAATATTTATAAGTACATGAATGTATATGAATACAAATTAAATAAAAGATAACTTTACAGTGAAAAAATTTCTTTGTACAGAGAAGAGCTGATCTATCTGATCATATATAATAAATACTGTTTAGACATTTCAGTAGTGCTACAACAACAAAAAAAGGCAACACTTGTAAAATATGAGAGAGAAAAAAAATAATGCTTGAATGTTATCCTTTCTCAGGGGACTATCATCTTTGGATGACGTGACATAAGCACAGTATCGTGAGGAGAGTGAGGATGAGATAGGAGCCCACCAGTCTTTCAGCTGCACTGTTGTTTCCTTGTGGTCTGGAAGGCTCTTCAATGAGGTTAGGATCTGATGTATGTGGATCCTCACTGGGTAATACTGCATGGGGAAAACATGAACAACAACAAATACATCAATATTAAATTTAATTTTAACTTTATTTCACAAGCCAATAATCCAAGGAAAACAATATACACATGTCAATATTGTATGCATGTAGAGCATACATGTAAAATATATATTAGCAGAAAAAAGCAGCTCATCATTGGTATAATACAAATAAACATTTATATATTTCAGCAAAATACACAGAGGCAAAGCCTTCATATGCTGCAAAACACTTCCCATGAATTACCTTTGGACTTGACACAAACTGTCAAAATATAGAAAATAATCCATCCAAAAACTTATGCAGTTGCCCTATTATTGCTAAGGTAATAATCAGAAATGAAATGTTAATCTTACCTGTATTAACTTTGATTTTAATGTCGGGAGTCTGGATGTCAACGGCCACATTAGCTCCGCCTCCAATGCTGGATAGCGCTTGAAGTTTTACAACGTATCTCGCTCCGGCTGTCAGGTTTCTGATCACATACCATCTTTGAGTCTGAAGAAGAAAAATAAAAGGGTATCAATTAGAAATTAGTTCAACGCTTAAAAGTTCGGAACCTTGACTTTGATTCATAATCATATAATGAAGTCAACTGCAAGGTTAGTGATGGAAAGACGGCCTTGAATTTGGCATGCTTGCACATAAGAATCTCACCAACCCACTTGGATTCTAATACAGTTCATTCTTTCTTATGTTCTAACAAAACAATTTAGAGTCAGCAATCTAAGACAAAAGATTGGTTCATTAGGTTAGCCATCAATAAAATTGCTGGGCAGCTAATAAGATAATTCATAAGAAGTATCATGACCCTTCCCCCACCCGAAGGTAAAGGTGATACTAACTTCCCTGAAGCATCCAAGAAGCAATACCAGTACCATCAGGATGCCCCTCCCCCCAATACACCTTCTTCAACCCACCCTAAGGGGTAATTATGACTGCATCGGATAGACCTGACAAAGGTTTGACCTTGGCCCAGCAGATTCAGTACCCACTAAAACCCCCCCTCCATCTCTCATCCACCCCACCCTAAGGGATAAAGCAGATACCTACCTCCCTGAGCAGTGTGGATATGAACTCTTCTCTCTCAATGGTGGGTAACGCAGCATGGGGTAGTCCCGACGATGGTTTGACCTTGGCCCAGTAAATCCGGTATCCGCTAAGAGGGTACTGGGACCGGGTCGGAGGGGCCCAGGTGAAGTTAGCGCTCACTGTCTCCCCTATTCCGTAGGTGTAGGACATGTTGATAGGGGCGCTTGGGATATCAGGTACTGAAGAGAAAATAAGAAAAAAAAGGAATATAGGATTAATCAATTGTGAATCATGGAAAGTCAAATTTGGAGGGTCGTTGAATATAATTAATACATATAATATTCATTTCTTGTATAGTGCAAATCTCTTCATGCTCTAACACCTTGTGTTTCCAAATAGATTTTGAATATTATTGAATGAAATTAACATAATTGTTCATAAGACATTCACATTCAGTTTTCTTTTCACTCGAGAATGAGAAGAAAATGCATTTTCAAATTCATAATTACAATCATAAAATTAAATATAAGTTTTATTACAGGGTTCAAGTATAGGATAATTGCTCAGATTTTTTGTTTGAAAAAAAAAATAGGTTGAGCTCAACCCGCCCCCACACACACACACAACTAAAAGTGAAAGTATACACTTTCTTGCATTATGAAGGGAGAAAAACAGGGAATGATAATTATTTTCAAATTTGATTCAGTTTTGATCTTTGGGGAAGAGATTTCAACAAAGTATAGGCCAGTTCTATGGAAAAATCCTGTCACTCAATTGATCAATTTGTGAGGTAGTCATCTACAAGAAACACAGCAAATCGCTACAAAATATCAGGAAATTTATTCCTTAAACACAACAAAATAAGAACTCCAGGCATCTATTTCCTCTACATTATTAATTACTCTTGTTGCCATTGGTTACATGTTGAGAAAAACAAGCCCCACACTTTTGACTTGTGTATGCAAATCCTAAGCAATCTAGACAGCATCATTATCACACCCCCTTGAGACCTCTTCTATAACAATCCCATTCTAAGTATCTTCTGGCCTTCTCATTAACCCTTATGATCCTTTAACTACCTATCTCCCTCTGCTTCCTATCTGCACCGTCTTGGGTTTAGCATTCAAAGTGTTAATGACCCAATCCCATCATCCAGTCCATTTACTTCATTGTAAAACGCTGATGTGTTTCCTTTCTAAGGTTCTACGAAAAACAGGCCCGATATCCTCCGAGAATAGTCACAACGGAATAAAAACCTGGACACCGCATCACTTGTAGGGATTACCTCGCCCTTTCTTCTACCCTTCTACCTATAGCAGTTAAAGGCTTTCTATGGATCTATATTGATCACTATTTCCTCTTCAAATTT
The DNA here is from genome assembly GCF_037042905.1 of Lytechinus pictus. Classification (NCBI taxonomy): domain Eukaryota; kingdom Metazoa; phylum Echinodermata; class Echinoidea; order Temnopleuroida; family Toxopneustidae; genus Lytechinus; species Lytechinus pictus. The sequence continues at coordinate 24,443,436 of NC_087260.1, forward strand.
ACAACAATAACATTATTTCCCACTTCCCAAAGTTTCGAAATAAAACAAACAGTGGCTAAGCAATCAGAAGTGCAAGAAAACTGAAATTACACAAGATATTCATCTTACAAATGACTTTACCGCTTACTATATTGGTTAAAGTTAACTTTGAATGCAATATATATTGGTGTAGTTCGTTACCTAATATCCCCCCAAAAAATAAAGACAAAAATACATGTTTGCCTTTACACTAATTTGAGACCACATGTCATCAAGACTTATAACTATTATAACTTTGCCAGTATTGTACTTATATTAAAACCTTGATTTTGACTGGCCACTGAGCCCTGTTACTATGGTAATTGCCATAATGGAATGGTTACAACTCTTAAGAAACAGGCCGCTGGTTTCTTTATTCCTTGAAAATCTGAAAAAATTGTAACTTTTTACCCATCACCCATACCCAAATCACCCGAGTCACTTGGGGTTGGGTATGGGAGTACGTGACCCGTAAACCCCACCCCTGAATGACTGGGCTATCTTAACATGGGGTATGGGCATCAACAATAGTTGGATCAGGAGCGCATAGTGGAGGGCAAGATAAGGAGATTATTTCAGAAAGAGGATAGATGGTATTACAGATCCTCCCAAGAACTCTTCTCGTATCAAAGATCTCAACAATGCAAAGCACTGCATGGTACATGTACATATATGTGTGCTGCATGGATGCTAGGTTCATGCGTATATACCTGTATATGTAGTATTGCACCATTAAAGTGATTCCTTGATGATCTAATGTTCCTTGCATCTCACTGAATTAGACCTTTTCTTTCCTAATGCTACGGTCTCAAATAACATTCCTATCGCCGTACAAACAATTTTTATACATAGCAATAAATGGTATGAAATCATTTAGCGGTGTTCATAAAGGTATTTGTAACTGGAACATAATTTGGCGATAATTATCAAGTTGGAAACAATAAAAAAGAGATCAGGGACCCATTTCATAAATGACCTACAATTATGGCAACTTTGCCACAATGCAACTACCATGGAGACCTTTATTATGACTTGTTGCAGAGCCCTGTTACCATGGAATTTGCCATATATGGAACAGGCCAAGAAAGCTGTAACCAACCCAACCCCCTCCCAACAAATGACAACACTACCATTATACACTGCGAATTTTTAAAGAATTATATGAATATCTTTTTCAGCATGATATATCAACTGCATGAAAAACTACATCGGGTAGAGCATTATTGTATTTCAAGCGAGGCTGATGGTTAAAGATTTTAAATATGATTAAAAAAAACACATATGGAACAACTACCATCAGAAGGAGACACAACAACGGAGGGGTTCTAAAATGGCACCATTCGCGTTACCACGGGAACATGGACCACTACATAGCATGTCACATCACGGGTGATAATACAAAGCTTGTTGGATCTAGCCAGAACTTCATTGTAAGAAATTAAGCTTTGAAGAGGGCAAAGCTTTCTAGAAGGTTGTTCCCTTTTAATATCTGAATAGCTTAGGTAAAATGAATAAGCTGGAGTTGGATGCATTTTCATGACACTGAAATGTCTGTTCGGCTATTGTACGATTAAGATGTTCTATGCATAAGTTATCCAAACAAATGATCATGTGCACATTCCTTTTAATATTTCAGAAGCTGGAGGAATATCAAAAGGAGAGAAAAGGCAATATGAAAGAAGATAAGGGCAAACATTGAGAAGTGAATGATTTGTGTAAACTTTGTAGGTACTAAACACACAGGTGCCCCCCCCCCCCATACATATGTGATAATTATATCAATATCATTGCAACATTGCAGAATTATGCTTAAACTAACTCTGCTTTATTAATTCAATTCTTTTGGGAACACTTCTGTTCAACTTAGGAAAATTTTTGACTAAGAATAGGATATAAATACATTTTGCATAATCTGGTGTGAAAAATTGCCTCGACTTGGTAGGTCGACTTTGCAAGTTTAACTACATGTCTATTTATACATGTATGCATGTGCTGCAAGTATATTCAATGACAATGGCATAGTTTAGGAATGCATACAACAAATTCCTGCGGTTACTTGCACCTCACGAGGAAGAGATACACCACACCATGAAAAGATTAGACAAGCACCCAACAATCGGAAGCTTGTTAGGTAACTTGTAACACTTCATAGGTAGGAATGCATTGGGGAAATGAAGGGGCTCGGGCGGGAGGAGGGGTGATGAAGAAGAAAAATAGGTATCACATAAGAGAGAAGTTTAGAAAAGAAGATGGGAGAGAGGGATGGGTAGAGGATATTGTGGAAGGGTGAGATGCAGAGAAAAGAGACAGGGAGTGAGGAAGATAAAGAGAGGGTATTTGGACAGGATAGAGACAGGGGCCCGTATTCTGAACTCGGGTTTAAATTAAACTCTGGTTTTAAGTTGTGGTTCAACTATGGAAAGCCAGTTGTTACATAAATCTCTAACAGTAGAGGTTCAATGTATCAACTCATTTGACTCCCAAAACATTATAACTGCCTGGGAAGGATAAGTATGACAACTATCTTCACCATTAAAGAAATAGTAATGAGCACAGTAAACATGAGTAATATGAGAAACAATTACTGTAAACAAATATTGATACATTTGGCTTCCCATAATTTTAGCACAGAGTTAGACCATGGTCTAAGTTAAACCGACTCTAGAATACGGGCCAGAGAATGTATGATAAGCAGAGTCAAGTTGGGAGGAAGAGGGGGTACATTATGGAAGGAAGAGATGTGATTCAAAAAGATAGAGGGATAGAAAGAAGGGGATGTGAGCTATCTGACTGAAAATGACAGTTAGGAGAAAGGTAGGTACAGCGGCCCTGAGATAGAAAGATGAACAGAGAAAGAGAGTGAGAGAGAAAGATATAGACAAAGATTTAAAATAGAAAGATGAAGGCAAGGGAATGAGAGATTGAGATAAAAGAAAGAAGGGGGGGGGGGTGAGAGAGATATGACCATTGAGCAACAGAGTTCTCAATAGGAAGAATGGAAGGATACTAATCCAGCCAATTGATGATTATCTCTTCTTTATACAGAGCACTCACCTTGGGGAAAAGCGGTTTAAAGTTAGAGGAAAGAAAGAAAGAAAGAGGGGAGAGTAACAAGGAATTGATAAAAGGGGAAGGTACGAAGAGTGAGGACGTCATAGCATGAATATATGATAAGATTAGGAATCTCTACCTAGGTGTAAATGGGTAACCTTTAAGATGGGGGATGGGGGGGGGGGTTGTGGTTTGCATAGCAATTGAGTCCTCAAACTCTAAGTGGAGAAAGTGCATACACTGTGTGCGGGCATGCTAGGGACTGATGACCAGGGTAATGATAGTTTTTATCTGTAAAGCACTTTGAAGAGTTGTACTGATGTATAATAGTGCAATATGAAAGCGGAATATTATCCTAGAGTAACATGAAGAGTGAGAAGTGAGAGAGACGAGAGGGAGATAGGAGAGGCAGAGAAGGACAGAGGAGAGGCGGAGGGGGGTGGGATACCTGGTCATCTATGCCAGGTATCCCACCAAAGTAATGGTATTTTTTATGAATATGCTCCTTGTGAAGGTGATTTCATTTTTTAGTTTAAATACGTTAGAATGGTAGATGAATTAAATAATTTTCTCTTAGATAACTGGCAAATGGCTGAGTAGATTACTGCACATATACTGAGTGACCCCTGTCCATGTCCACGCTAAGTCTAAGATGGAATCACAGCATTCTGAGGCGTGTGAAACAGGCCGGGTTTTGAAAAATGCTTATCGATGTTCATCAGTGAATATTATCATATAAATATGGTATTAGCATGTATAAACGGGGTCTATAAAATAGCATGAAAGAGGGGAAGAGAGAAAGAAAGAGAGAGGTGGAGGTGAAGAAGTTTAGAGAGAAAGACTCGGAGAGTTTACAAAAGGCCTAATCTATGTCTGTATTATAAAGGTAAAGAGGTGAAATCTGGACTAATCTCCTACTTAATACCCCTACTCTCAGAAATCACAGCCCTTTGTCCAACCAAGAGGATATTGGCCCTAGGGGCCGTCAGCTATGTCCAATTGAAAAAAAAATTGGAATATTTAAAGCCCTCAACCTGGGTTACTAATCGCCCCCTTTCTTACTTCCATCCCCAAAAGAGGTGCTTCCACTACTGCCAACTCGAGATGAAGTATTCCTTATTCAAGGAATTACTGATCTCTGATGTACAGATGTCTCCCAAGCACCTGATCCTTCCATTCGGTCTATCCTTAAATACTAATGACCCTCTTATAGCATTCTAACTGCGGATTCGGATTGGGGAAGGGGGTGGTGGCTTTAGATGAATGCCACCCATTTTAAGCAAGATTATCTCTTTTATTGCTTAAAAATGAAGGGTTTTTTCCATTGATTTTCAGTCTTCCTTTTTTACCAAAGAAATTGAATTAAAAAGGCATATTAAAAAGTGATGTTTAAAATGGAAATTCAAAAAGGGGGTTATTAAAAACAGATATAAAAAGGGACATTTAAAGGTATATTAAAAAAGGAACATGAGAAAGTAGATGTCTTCAATCATCCTACATGTAAGTCATAGGCTTCGCCAAGAATCCTAGATACTATTGGCTAATAAACTCCTTTCTTAAATTGTATATCAAGAAAAAAATCTAAAATGTAGGATATGAGATAACAAGACTTATAAAATATAGGGATCATTTAAGGAATATCTGTAATTGAATGCTGAAAATTAAAAGATGATATGTGATATTTAGTAATTGAACAATTTAAGATTTTTAATAATTCAGACGGTATGTAAATTATCAGAAATTCTGATAAAAAAATATATATAGAAAATTCCACTCAGAAAATGACAGTGATTTGCAAGAATCAAACTTGATAATTAGACGTTTGGTTAAGTTTCTTGCAAAGAATATAGGTTCTGTTACTAAGTTACGGTTAATCCACAAGTATGAATACCCGCTGTATACACTGTATATTATTTTTTTCCCGGAAATATCTTTAGAACTTACTTGGTGTAGGACAGGTCGGCCTTGGCCCTCTGGAGATGACCTCTGTACAGGGAGGGGTCAGGATCTGGATGGTTGAATCAAACGGACCCCAACCATGGTCGTAAACTGGTCTTACCCAGACTTCATATGTACAATCAAATGACAGATCATACAGCTCGAACGATGTGTCCTGTGAAAGATAAAGATATAGAAATATATTAACACTTAATATATTTGATTTGACTCTATAGGGAGTCATGTGCATCGTTTGGTGCCGATTGGTTTGTCAGGGACCTGTTTCATATTAAAAGACTTGCAACTGTTGAAACTTTGCCATTATGGCAACTACCATGGTAACAGGGCTCAGCAGCCAATCAAAATCAAGGATTCCATGGTAGTTGCCATAATGTAAAAGTAACCATAATTGTAAGTCTTTATGAAACGGGCCCCAGGTGTGTGAGGAGAATAGTAATGATGAGAACTCTTGATAGCAGGAGTCTTGCTACACGGAAAGGGGGGGGGGGGGGGTGGCAGACTTTCAAGTGACAAGGAAAAAAGAAAGAAAGAAGAAGAAAACAACAGGAAAGAAATCTATTACTTGCTTGTAACAATATACAGTGTAACCTTATGTTTGGCTTTCAAAATAAAACAAACCAGTGAGGGATAAAAACCCTTATTAAACTCATCATTGAGTCACATGTTTCACACCCCTCCCCACCCGCAAACCCACATAAACCTTGAATCACCTATTTGAAAGCTAGATCATATTGACTCTCTAATACTTGTCTGATTGTTTAGAAATTTATGTCCCAGGTAGAAGAACTAGATCCTCTGAAGACCCACTTAAATTAACATATCCAACGAAAAGAAAACAGACCGGAGATAGAACATTCACTGTTGCATCCTCAATGGAATGGAACAAACTCCCTCTCACAATAAGAAAATCCCCAAAAATTGAGTCCTTCAAGAAGTCCCTTAAAACCCTTTTGTTCTAGGCAACTGCCTTCATTTAATATGTCATTCTGATTTTTTGTTTGTATAAATAAGTTAACTGAAATTGTGAGCGCTATGGGCCATGTGGGAAAAGCGCGTTATAAATGTTGAGTATATATATATGAGTATATATATAACGATATTACGTTATTTCAGTTCTTGTCTCTGTGAGCTTTATTGTATCCCTGAGGAAGACGTATGTTTAACGTCGAAAATTTGGAATTCAAAATAAACTGTTGGAACTAAGTACAATGCATTACCACTTTGCCTCATGAGTATATATATATATATATATATATATATATATATATATAAAACCTATGTTATCATTCTTCAAACTATATTGGGGGATCAATCCTGCTAGGGTGAACAAGTCAGATTGGTTCAGATTTGTTTTCTCCAAAGATTCAGAGACTTTTACTCCATTGGCAGTAATTTTATAACAAATTGATATTTTACACCCAAAATCAATCTGACAGATCATTTATGAGATAACTACATGTTGTACGTACTACATGTCAACCATCATGCATGTACATGCTCAATATCTAGCCTCTATAAAGCCAAAACATGCAGTCTTTGTATGAATAATAATAATATACAGCATTAATATGGCGCCCTCTTTATAGTCATTTCATATTCAGAGGTGCACTCATTAAAAAAAATAATCCAAGCTAAAAACAAGCTAGAAATAATTAAAGGCACAGATAATATATTCTTCACAAATATAACGATGGCCAAATAATTGGTTGGTGAAAAGTTTGTTTGGTAGTTTGACCTGGGGTCTTTAGCAGAGACAACTACAAAAATCAAGCGCAATTCCCCAATGCACGCTTTTCATTGGTTGAAAATAAAGTTGTTTCATGGCTGCTACGGACCCCAGTTCTTATGCTACCATCACATGCAAAAACAGAGGATTCATTAACTTCTGTCTTTTTCATTACAATACTTAGAAGTTTTTGTGACCATATTTTAATCTCAGCAAATGTGCACATAGGATAAAGAATAGATTGTGTATTGTGATATGAAATGGTACACAGCAAATGATCAATATTTAGAATAGTGTTTGTGTACAGTGTCAACACATCATCAGAAAGTACATCAATTCAAATGTGAACACATCTACCAACACAAGTGCCAAATGATAACACTAACATTCTAGAAATATTGTGAAATTAAAAGCAGTCTACAACTTAAAAGTCAGCCAATTAAAAAATAATAAGGTCTGATTATCTCCTGTTTAATCTAATATCTCATATTCTCATTATATCTTATATCTAATATTTCATATTATTTTCTCTATATATTTAAATAGAGCAGATCATAAATCAATAATTAAAGAACAGAATAATACCAGTTAATTGAAAAATAGTTCATGCACCAAATAAAAACCTATGAAAGAAAAGGATGCATGATTTTATTAAATAAATGTAATATTCATGCAAAATAAAGCAATATTCCATGAACTGAAAACATGCATGCAAGCAGGTATCTGCATATAAATCTTTGAATAAAACAGGTATAATTTTCACACCAATGCTACAACAAAATAAACGGGTTTATTTCAAGTAAATCAATTCCTCCACAGAATGATAAAATGCCAAATAGTTATTATTGTGTGTACATATGATAGGACATTTTAAACATTTTTTCTGATATCATTATTGGTTGTAAAGAAAAGCTGCCAACTGATGTCAATCTAATTAATAGCGGAATTAAAATTAATGGTCAGAATACAAACAAGGAGTGAAATTTGTCTCTATGGTTGAATTGCGATCAGTTCAGGGACCCGCAACAGTTATCATTGTAGAATTTTTCTTACGATTGCATTGACTATAATGCATAATCATGAAAATCAAGCGTAAGACTAATCACCAACTTTTTTGTAACAAGACCCAGATGAAGTTATACACCCAACCCAAAGTAAGTTAAGGCAAGCTATATCTAGCTCTGCTTTATAAAATGTAAAAATGAGCAATGAATATAAAACTGATGAGAATCCACGAAGATTGTTAACATTTTGAATTGGATTATGTGCAATCAGCTTTAAACTGTAATCTTCATGTCAATATTTTAAGCGCCTTAACCAAATCCTATATATCCTTGCGCATAGCAATGTCTCTTTCTGTTAAAAAAATTCCTAAGTCTTCCAAAGTTTTTAAATCTTAGTTTCAGACATTTTTATCTCTTCTCTCTCTCTCCCTCTCTCTTCATCTATTCCCCTCCCCTCCATTGTCCCTGTCTTCTTTGCCCCCCCCTCTATCTTTAACTCTTGTCTAATATGCAATGTTATGTTCATGCTTAACATCTAGTACACCATGCATATAGCAACATGCTGTAAATGCTAGTAAATCACTTTGGTGTTAGTAAAATGCATGCTTAACTGATTATTTATACAGATATCACAATGATGCATAATATTTCTACAAGTTCCTCAAATAAAAAGTCAAAATTTCTGAAAAATAAGATCTGATTTGATAGGGTGGTACGATTGGCTGAGCCCATATTTGCTGATACATTATAGGGATTGTCATTGCTTTCATTGGCCCAAATTCACAAAGGTGGTTTTGAAAACCCATGGTTGAGTCCATGGTTTATGCAGATTTCCTGTATAAATTACGCTTATTGTAGCACGTATATTAAAAAATGTCAAATGCTGATGCGCGCTTTTGTCACAGTGCGCCAAATTGACGCCTGTTACCATGGTTAGATACGCTATTTTATTCATGAGTCCACAGTTTTTTATTCATGAGACCACTCTTCAAACAGTAGACTCATGAATAAAATAGCGTATCTAACCATGGTAACAGGCGTCAATTTGGCGCACTGTGACAAAAGCGCGCATCAGCATTGGGTATTTTTTATACACGCGCCCGATACGTGTGTGTGTATTTGAGTTTTGTCAGACGTGTATCAATCAGATATGATTATTTACGTCTGGGACCGACCTTTAACGTCACCATCCGAAAGACGTGACCGGGGCTCGAACCTCGAACCTCTGCATCAATTTGTAACTTCCCCACATAGCTTGGATTACAGGCGCACGCCACAACGCCCGATACGCGCTGCAATAAGCGTAATTTATACAGGAAATCTGCATAAACCATGGACTCAACCGTGGGTTTTCAAAACCACCTTTGTGAATTCGGGCCATTGAGTCTGGTAACAGCGAATTGTCATCTACATCCCATGAAAGCTCAAGTCAAGACAGACCAACTTGAATGATTAATTGTGTACAACATAAAACAAATGTATTATGCTTTGCACTGATATGCAAGAGGAAATCCATTTCAATTGGAGGATGGCATGATGTCACTATGGGTGATTACAAGATCTGGCTTAGGGGTTGAAAGTCTCCTACATGTAAGTGTATTTCACAAAGATTTAAGTACGACTTAGAGTTGCACTTACATTGCCTTGTTGTATGCGTTATAAAAGGCATGGCTGCATTGGTCAGACCATGCCAAGAAGACGCACACTACTGCGTATTGATCAATAGGATTGTGCGTCTCATATCGTGTATGCGTTGCCATTTAAGTGCGGCTCTAAGTCATACTTAAATCTTTATGAAACACCCCCCAGATCTATACTGTCATGTATTTGTAATCAAGTCCATTACCAAGATCTAGAAAACATACCAAAGTTATATGACAAACATCAGAGTATATAGTAAAAACTTTGCCCCAGAAACGAAACATTTGATCAGATTAGCTTTGAATGCACGCCAACAGGCTTCAGATGCTATGATATCATATCCAAATCTCTTCCAATTTCCGATCATTTGGCCCCTGCATGAAAACACATAAAAATCACCATCGCTCCCATTCAGCGTTTCAGAACTATTCATGGTTTATTAGTTTTAATTCTAAAGGAGTCTCAACAAGTCTATTCTGCCAAACGACTATCAATTTTGATTAATGCCTCGATACATGAGTCAGTCCGTCTAGTCTATCATATCCAAATCATTAACAGTTCATTGCCATGGGCGCAGTGCCAAAGAAAATATACAAAAGATTGCATGGTCTAATAGGAGCAAATATATCTTTCCTTCCATTATAAGTATTTCATACATTGCAAAAAAAATTAAAGCAAAATGTACAAGTACACAGAGATATCAATTCATGCTAGTTACACCCAGCATGAAAGGATCATCATTAGTAGTTTAGGAGAATTTAGAGAAGACATACGACTCAGGGCTCTACACTAACCCTTTTTTCTACTGGTCCAACCTGATCATGTCGGACCAGTACATACCCAATTTTTCCATTTTTTACTGGTCCAAACCTAAAATTTACTGGTCCCAAAAAATAAAGAAAAATATAAAAAAGACTCAAGTTTATTTTGCTGTCTTTTATTGCTTATTGTTACCCCTCCCCCCGCAAAAAAAACAGTACACACACACAACCCAGTTCATGATAGCCATTTTTAGAGACGCCAGAGCCATTTTTATAATTTAGAAAAGAGAAGAAAACATATTTTGTATCAGTTAGATATATAATCTTACTGGTCATGTCGGACCAGTAAATCTGGCTTTTTCTGAAAAGTTACTGGCCCGACAGCAATTTTTACCGGTCTGGGACCGTAGGACCAGTGCTAGTGTCGCGCATTGCATACGTGTATGATACAGGAGACAAATTCATTATTCTCTCTTCGGACTTTTCCCTCATCCCCCACCCTTCCACAAATAAGGTTTCACAAAAACACAGTTCTCCCGCACAGGAAGACATTCTTTTTCCACAAACCTGAAATTTTACCCGTTTTGGTAGGTTTTCACTCGTGAGCCATTTTTGTTGTGATCATTAGTTCACAGACGTTACACTCTTATGGGCAAGGTTGGAAAATTCAAATATGAAGAAAATTATTTTTCATTACAGCTGAAAACACTGATTTTACATTATCCCTCCACATCAAATGCAAACTGGCTTTAGTACAAGAAGGGCATTAATCAAAGTAAACAGCTTGAACTAAAAACTTTCTGGAACCAAGGAGATGGTGGCTTAGCATCAAATCCAGAAGGTATTAAAAAGGGATTATAAATGGATAAAGAAAACTAGATCATTTATGTCATTTCAACCAAATGACAATCTCACAGGAATACGAAATAGAATTAAATTACTTTTTGGAGGTAGTTAGTCTGACTATTCAGACTCTAATACATGCCACGGATTGCCAGACCTTCATAAGTATGGAACTCGTAGATTTAATGAAATTTGGGTTCACAGCCCCCCCCACCCCCCACCCCCTAATACAACGTTAAGAAATGCAATGAAAGGCATGTAATTAAATTAAATGGCATTCCTCTTTCATTAACAATAAATAATCATAATTTTCATTTTAAAAGGAAAGCAATAATTAAAGTCTCTTTTCACTAAGTCTACCTGTGCGCATTTATCCATTGAATATTGGGAGATTTGAAAAAGGGCTCTCACAGAAAGGGATTACAGGCTTAATACAACGGGATTAAGCCTGCTCAAAAGGGCTTCTTCAGAAGAGCACAGACCAGGCAATGGAAAAACCCCTCAGGGCATCAAGTAGAGAGATCGGGATCTATTCATCCTTAATTCACGGAGCAGAACATTAATAGAGTAATGGCGAGGATTTAGATGCAATATTCTTTGACGCAGCTTTAGATGGGGCTGAAGGTCGGTTGTCTTGAATACCATGTCACGATACCCCAGCCCTTGCCGTTCCACCCATGCTTGTTCCACCCATTCTTTTCTTCCAAGGGTTTTTTTTTTATGGGTGGGGGCTGAGCAAACACCGCCTGACAGCCCCTATAATCAAATCTTAAGCACCGTGGAATATGCTTTATCGATTGATATTTCAATCATTCTTTTTCTTCTGACTACCGTTAAGCTGTGACATGACAAACAGTTGACTGGTTCCATGATTATTTTAAGAGCTTAGCTTTTATTTTCCCACAGTATTAAACCATCCTCTTAACAAACATCCATTCATTCTTTTAAACTTCTCCTTTATTGTATTTTTAACTGCAGAATATATAATTCCTAAGGACAAAAGAACACTTGCATGCAGTTTAATTATTATAATTCTACCATTTTTTCTTTCTTTTAGAGAGAGAGGGGGCATCTGGTAGTATCCTAAAATGATGAAATAAATGAAGAAAAAGTAAAATTAGATGTACTACAAGTACTCCAACTAGGAAAAGATTGCACGGATACCAGACCTTCATTTACATTTTTTGACAAATTATTGGTGCTGCCAGGCCCTTAACCCCCCCTCCCCTCCTTTCCACAAAATTCTAAAATCAGTGCTTACATCCATGATATATAGGAGGCCAGCCAAAAATTTATTTAAAAAAAAATATTTTCGGGGGCTACTTCTCACAACTTGCTGCCTAACTCTGTAAAATTGGATAAACTTTAACATTGTGGTGAATGGGGATTTCCAGTGCTCTTTTGAGCATTTCGGGGGGGGGGGGGGGAGGGGGGCTAAATCACCCTCAGCCCCCCTGTAATTTTTTTTACCTATAGAGGACATTAAATTCCAGAAGCCTTTATTTGAGATTTCTAGAACAGTGAGTGATAACAAATGATTCTTTATCAAGAGATGCTTTGAGCAAAAATTTAAAATATTATTACTGACCTCGTTATTAACGAACTCGTCTTCTAAATATTTTTTTATAACATTCTCTTATTCCATCTACCCCTAATCTGTATTTTAAAAAAAATGTGTTCAAATATAAAGTGGTAGGATAGATGCAATTCATAACATATACATGTAAGGTTACCGAAATACAGGACAGCCTATCAGAAACAACATCACAGAATGATACTCGATATTCGTATAAGATAAAAATATGCACTATCAACATGGATTAGATATTTGATGAAGAGATAACAGGGGTAAAAGAAAAGTGAACCAGGACAAATATTTTGAAAATTCACAAAGTTACTTCCACATTACGGGATAGAATTCTTGTTCGCCACTAGGAGAGGAGTGTGAAAATCAACACAGTCCCGTTGGAAATGGTCTTACACTTTGCTCATTATTGTTCTATTCATATTACTCATTGTAACTTTAAAAATAAAATATTCAAAGAGAATATTGTGTAATCAAATGAAAAAGTGGTGTGAAAATAAAAACAATGAAGAATAGTGTTCTAATTGCCAAAATGCATCGCAATTAAGAATCCTAGAGGCATGTATTATCGAGTCCCTTCAGACTCTCTGTACAGAGTTTATTGTACTCCTTTGAAAAACAGCACAAGGTGTTTTTCTTACATTTTTTTACATTACAGCTGAAAAAAAATATAACTGGCATGCAAGATGCTAAGTTATCGTAATAATAGAATCTATCTTTTTGCAGAGGTTAGTGGTTAGAATACACCCACAGCATTCAATGTGAGTATGAACAGCAGAAATCCTATCAAGAAACAAAAAATACTAATAAAAATAGGGAAGGAGATTTTACATATTCTAAATTTAAGAGATCCCATGTGGAATAAAATAGGAGAGACGACCTAGTTTGTTTATTATCCATGTATGATTTAAACATAAAATGCATGAAGAAATGTAGATGCAGTAATAATTGTCTTGGATGGCATGCAGATTGAGGTGATAATGAAGGCACATGCCAAAAACTGAATTGTTTGGGGTACCTATAGCTCCCTGGTTGGTACATGTTTTACATATACAAAGGTTTAGATTGCTTTTACCCAAGTACCAGTTATCGCTCAAAACAAAGATAAGAAAATTGCACACGAGGAGTAATTGATAAATAGTAAAGTTCAACGAAAGAGCACTTCAAAATCCTCTATTTTCTGAAACTTTTAAAGCTCTTTTTATTTCTAATTAGTTATTTTGAACCCCCTTCGTGTACGTGTAGTTAGAGCCTTGAAGATTGGGATTGACATGCATTTATGTCTCTTTACCAGTACTCAATGTCTAATGGCAATAGATCTATGTCATTCAATAATTTTTTTTCCTCATCATCTGTGTTAAACTTGATATAAGTAAAACTATGGCAAGAACAAGAGAAAAATATGTATTTAAAAGTAACCATTTAGGCAATGGTATGGATAAGGGGGGTGTTAGGTGCATGCCACTCCATGGGTGGGGTGGTTGAAGGGTGAGAGTGGGTGGGGGACCAACGTGCAGGAATCCTCAGGCAAACAGGCACAACCTGTAGGGATGAAGGATAGGGAGGAGAGGGGAAACTTACGTGTGTGGTCGCCGCTTTCTGACGATAGGGCGTATAAATGTCATTGCTTAAAAAGCCCTTTTTCCCCCGAAGCAGATAGAGAGAAATGATTTGAATGAATAAAGAAAGCATGGTAGATAAACAAGGTAAAATTCAACTTGAGAAAATGATTAGAGATGATGAACGAAGGTAATACATCGAGATATTGTTAGAAAAGAGTCAATCTTCTAAATAGAAATACATATGTAAATTGAATGTAAATCATTGTTAGATAGAGATCAAGATAGAGCAATGAAGAATTTACAAAGAAGTATCTAATTTTTATGATGGAATATAATTCTACAGGCTAATCGATAGAAGAGAGGAAAAAGAATAGATGATTGCCTTTTTTTTACAACAGATCAATGAAATAGTAATCACATTTGTGAATAATTATTGTCATTCATCTGATGAAATTAATACACAGACACTCCCATATATATTTTCCTAAATCTTCCTGCAAAAAAAAACAATAAAATTATTAACTTTCTTTCACATTTTCCACAGCACTAAGAAGAAACAATCACACCCCAAAAACAGAAATAGAAGGAAACAAAGAGAAAAAATAAGAAAAATAAGAAAAGAAGAAACTAAGAAAGAAAAGGAAACATGAAAGAAGAATGAGAGAGAGAGAAAGAAAGGAAGGAAGAAAAGAAAAAAGATAAAAAACAGAGAGGAAGGAAAAAAAGGAGAAAAGAAAGGAAGGAACAATAAAAGACGGCAAGTACAGAGGGATGGAAAAAGGAAATACAGGAAGAAAAGTAGAAAGAAATCAGAAAATAGAGAGAATTAAAGATAAAAAGAAGGAAAGGAAGAACGAATGATAGAGAGAATTACATGAAGAAAAAATAAACAATAAAACACAAACTAAGAAAGATAAGAAAGAATACTGTCTCATGGAATAACTGGACGATGAAAGGTCAAAGGTCAACTTACATAGCTTGTAGCCTCTCCTTCTTCCTGCCCACTCTCTGATGAACAGACCGTCGCTTCCCAATGAATAGTGAACCGATCAATGGTCAGCTCAAAACCTTTAGGTTTCTGCCATGTCAGACGAACCTTCAGTGTGCCATTGTCCCAGTAGGGGGAGTTATGGGTGAGGTCTCCAGGAGGGCCGGGCATCTTCCCAGAGGGCGCCGTCACCTTTGGATGCACGTAGGTCTGCGTTAACTTTCCTCCAGTGCCATCTGAATAATAAGAGAAATGAATGAATTCAGAGTCACAGAGCTTAGGGAGCATCATGTATGACTGATCACTTGGCTTGAGAAAGTCCACAGGAGTGGATGAAAGTGGGTGAGTGGATGTGGAGCGTTGTGGCACAGTGGATTTGTCTCCGGACTTTGAAACAGAGGGTCATGGGTTCAAATCCCAGCCATGGCGTAGTTTCCTTCAGCAAGTAATTGATCCACATTGTACTGCACTCAACCCCGGTGAGGTGAATGGGTACCTGGCAGGAATTTATTCATTGAAATGCGTGTGCCCTGTAATCTGAGTAATTACGGCTGCCAAGCTACAGCTGGGGTAATAATATCCAAGTCCTTTGGAAGCTCATAGAGACATTATTCATGTCATATGTGCTATAAAAGAACTGTATATTATTATTATTATTATTATGAAAGGTTGCCATAAATACTGTTGGGTTGGTAGAAGTTTAATAATAATAACAATATATAGCATTTATGAGGCGCCGATTTATCTAGTTTCCTATTCAATGGCGCACTATATATTACCCTGGCTGTTGCTCCAGCTGCTAAAGGCGCTTGGTGCATTCAAGGAATTAATCCTGCCGGGTACCCATTCACCTCACCTGGGTCGAGTGCAGCACAATTTGGATAAATTTCTTGAAGGAAAACACGCCGTGGCCGAGATTCAAACCCGTCTCTCTCATTGAAAGACAAGATTTGTAACCACTAGACCACCCCATTTAAACATCATTTAATTTGATCATCCGCAACGGATGAAAATTTTCTCTATCAAATGAATTGACAGTTTAATATAATAGAAGAATTAGGAAATATAGAATCATTGCTTAGTGATGCAGACTTACTGGCTATTGTTGACTGTTTCATTAAGCCGTTTCTAAGTTACTGAGTAGGACTTCATGAATGACTGAATGCAGCATAAACAAATATAAGCCCAAAGTTTTTACAGACAATTTCAAAAGCATCATTGTATTTCTGACCATTTCTCTTCAAAATTTTGGTCATAGGATAAGAAACGCATTTTGAGAAATGACTGATGAAATTTGAAAAGTTTTTTAGTATATAAAGTCTACTACTTTTCACAATAGTTTTTTAAGTCTAATATTCTGATTCTAGATTATGTACGTTTGGCTACAGGTCCCTAAATTAATTTTTCTTGAGAGCATTTTGTATTTCTAAATTGAGATTTGAAACGATCCATAACTTTAAATTTGAGTACAGAAGAGCAATAGGGAGAGTTTCAATCTTCTACACCATTTAAATCTGTCAAAATTCATGCTTTTATCTTTCTTTTCTTTAACATGGTCTAAACGCATCTACCTACATCAAATTTTGCAGAGGGAATTTTGTATTTCTACCTGGAGAACTCTATAGTAACTCCCTCAATTTAAAATTAGAAGTATAAAAAAGCTACAGAAACTTTAAAAAAAATTATCAGTGACTCAAAATATGTGATATTTGCACATTCAAAGCTTGTCTAAACTATTGCCTGAAAATGAGTGGATATATTGCAACTATTGCAAGAAAGCTGAAGTCCCTATAAAAACTTCACAATTCAAAACCACCTCTCAATAACTATAATCAATTGGCTAAAACCACAATAGGCCAAACGTTATGTTAAATCACTAGTGCAGAGAGGAATGGGATCTGAAGCAGCACTACAAACAAAAAACAAAACTTTGCAAATTTATTTTTTGAAGATGGCAGCTATGAAACAAATAGAAAAACAAACTGAAATGGTAGCCATGTCCCATGGATAATCGGGGCAAGACATTTATATAAGAGACAGACTAAACTTTCACCAAGTTCTGCAGAGCAACTTCAAACAGGATGAAATCTTTTTAAATGACCTACCTCTACAACATTGCCTCCAGTAGAAAGTACAGAAGTGACAAACTGAACGGAGTTGCAAAATATGTTAAAGAAGGGAGGGTCAAATCTGGTATTCTAAACATTATTTTAGAAATGGTACATTATCAAAGACACAGCCTTTTAATGTTGTTGTTGTTTATGCCTTCAAAATTTATGCTTTTCTGTTCATCATCAGAGCCAGACATTAGTAATACTACAAGATTTGGCATCACAAAGACTGCGTCACAAATTAAACAAATCTATAGCTGCCTGTTTAAATAAGGAAGGGTACTTTAAGAGGTTTTCAAGGTTAAGCTTTGATCTACTTAGACATGACCATAGCAAACAATCATGGGCGATATCCAATCCTGATAAGAATATAATGACACAAATAGCCAATAATTTTGCTCTGAGCCAATCAGATGCAAGGATTTCGGTAGCTTATATATCCAATATATATATATATATATATATATATATATATATATATATACAATATATCCACTGCAGGTTTGTGAGTGAGAACTTACCATTGGATGCAGGAGTGGGCGTATAGATGTAGGTGGACTCTCTATCACTGCTGAGACGATTGTCGCGATATCTAGCGATTGCTTTGACCTGGACAAAGTACTTCATACCGGGGAGAAGATCGGGCAAGATACAGGTGGTTTCACTCTGCACAGGAAAATATGTGGGAGAAATTAAAATAGTTTAGTGAGAGGCATTCATACAGAGAGGTCAATCTAGTAATAAAGTTGTGTAATAATATCCAAGTCCTTTGGATCACATAGGGACATGATACGCACTACACAATTACTGATTATTATTATCAATATTAATTGATCTTTTCAGAGGTGCATACTTATAATCATTACCACAACTCTAGCTCAAAATCCTGAACTTGCATCATAGGCAAAGTTCCAATGATAATAATGATAATTTACACAGGCTAGCCACTTCAGTTCCCAGCAGGCCCTGCTATTATCATTACCCGGCTTTAGCTCGGCTACCTAGACGCTCAAGCATTCAAGGATTTTTTTCCTACTGGGTACCCGTTCACCTCACCCAGGTTGAGTGCAGCACAATACGGATCAATTTCTTGCTAAAAACATGTCATGGCTAGGAATCGAACCAACGTCCCTAAGATTAAAAGACTAGAGTCATAACCACTAGACCAGGACGCCCCCATGATAATAACTTTCATACTACATCATTCTCATTGTTCAGAGACTCACCCCAGGTACGTCTAGACGGTGCTCCTTGACTGCTATTATGGACGGTGTGACAGCTCTCCTTTCACTATAGAATACCCTATACCTTGAGATAGGTAGGTCACTATATCTAGGTGGGCTCCAGTACAACGTCATGTGGATCTTCTCGTTGATGATCTGAACCGGACCGGTCACGATCGAGAAGGGCGGACTTGGTCTCTCAGGCTCTGTAACAACAAACAGATACAATCTTCACTCACTGGGAAGTATTCCGGAACAAGCAGTCCAGTCACTCAAATTGCTAAGCCAATGATATCGACACATACAGCAGTGTTTCATAGTCTCGAAGGAATTTTGAATGGGTTGGATTATCTCCTTGCATCAAGAAATGAATCAAGAAGTTAAAATAATGCTACAAAGGTTTGTGGATTCTCTTTTTGGCGAAAGCAGAAAGGTCTTTAAATCACCAAGACCAGTTTCAATTCTATTATTATTTCTAATCTAGCCAAAAGCATAACTGACACCCTTTCTGGACGAACTTCAAGAGGCACCTACAATCTCACACATCTTTGAGTACCTATCCCGAAATTTATCTGCATCTAGATCATTAGCAAGAGTCATAACAGATAGCGATAGATTGGAACTTGAAATGTTTCACTGCTCCCCTTGCTTAAATCAGTATGGAGATTAAAATATCTAACTGTGATCATGAAGATCAACTGATCAAGTCAAATGGAAATCTTACCCTTTGACAAGGAGAACTCTACGGTTGGTCTGAAGTAACCCAAAGTCCCATTCTCATTGACACTTGCTATTCTGAATTGGTATTCACGGCCGACCTGAAGAGGTACTCGGATGTCCGTCTCTTCCGTCTATAAGATAAGATATAAATATATATATATATATACTGAATATATATATATATAAAGCTCTTCCGCTCTGGAATTTATCATCGTACCTTTTATCACCATCATCATCATTATCATCATCATGATCATGATCATCATGATCATCATCATGATCACCATCATCACCATCATCATCATCATCATCATCACCATCATCACGACCACCACCACCACCAACATTGTCATTAGAACATGAAAAGTTTAAATATAGAGATTAATATAAATCATCTTATGCAATGGATGTCATTAAAAATCATTGAAATCAATTTAGTATACAAATTTCAGTTTTCTATGTAATTATTCTTACTACAAATCATAATAGAGTAAAAAGAAAATTAAACGAACCATGGAACAATCTTTAAAAGACCCTTCTCAATATCAAAAGAGTAAATTCAATCTTAACCTTTTGTGTTGCATGTGTTGACAATGATTGGGAACTCCAAGCAAATTATACTTTCCATGGAATTTTATAATTTTTCCCTGTGGTCAGGTATAATAATTATCGCTTCTTCACTCACCACTCCAACATCATACCACGAGACCTGACTTCTCGTTTGCGATAGGTTTTTCGCTTGTATGGCGTAGAGCAAAATCCCACTGTCTGTTAGGTTGGGCACCGGTCTCCACCTGACTGTCGCCGAGTCACCTTCCTCGTTCTCTGTGATTGTAGCCCATCTTCTCTCCACCCGTGCAGGATAATCTATAAAGAAAAACAAAAGATTATGGCATTTCAATTTATCAAAATAGAAGATGGAATGTGATTTTAAAAAGGAGAGAAGCAAAAATCAATCAAATGTATCGTCATATACTCTGGAAAGCAAATTGGTCACTTTTAATACTAGATTAAAATCAATGTGCTGTCCCATGCCCATGATAGCCTATATCATATTCTCCTTTTCATCAAGAAGACAATTCCTGTCCACAAATAAATGAACCACACCACTATCGAAAGAACCTATGAGATTTGTTCTAATCATCCAATCCTTTCAGGATGTTGTTACATACAGCTTCACAATTGAACGTAGGGATGATCTTTGCGATTGATTTTACAATTGATCACACACAATTACCAATGCAATCAACAGTAGAACTCAGCCCTACATTGTATAATCAATCGCTAGGGTGTAACTTCTGAAGGTTTCCATGGCGAAGAATAGTGCAGTAGGTTTCACGGTACACCATGTATCTTTCTTGGGCAAGTGTTGGTCCTGAAAAGGACCACCCAATCTCAACGTTTCGACAAGTGTGTTCTTGTTGTCTTCAAGAGAATGATTGCTAGGGTTTATATTATGGAGCCTTGGGCCCCATCTTACAAAGTTTTACGTTTGATTCGATCAACTACAACTACGGAAAGCCAGCAACATCATCACCTAAACTGCATGTTTGTTCAAAACATTTTCTAGACATGATGGATATTCATACTCCTTCGTTTTCTTTAAAATTCAGTGTGCTCCATTTTGTGTAACAAAGGATATTGTGCAAATTTCCTGTAGGAAAAATTATGACAATGATGATTTCCATACAGTTGAGGTTGATCAGATTAATTGTAACTCTTTGTAAGATGGAACTTTGGTCTTACCTTTCCTCCTGATATTCGGAACTTGGCAAGTACGTCCACAGCCGTTGTTGCAGCACTTCTTCTCCCCTTTGCAGCCCTGATCATCATCGCACTCGTTGACGCAGGCTTCAGCGAAACCACCGAATGTTGACGGGCATGCACCGATCTTAGCATTTTTAATATACTTTATAAAATTACATGATGAAATACATATATCAGGAGCTGATACAGCTTCCGTTTGGGTCTATGGTGGAAATAAAGAGAAAAACAGGAGAAATGTAAACATAGTCAAATCAATATAAAAAGATTTACTTAAGTATTAGACAAGCTACCAATCAATCACTCTATTGTTTTTTTTTCAGTTTTGCATCAGTTGATGCCTGAGGATGTCAAATGCAAAGCTCACAGATTTCATCATGTTCTTAAGTTAGTTTAGTTTAATTTATTAGTGTTCTATAGTAGACATGTAGCTATCATAATGATATAAAATATGACAGAATAAAACATGGCAATAGTTCTTGTCAAATAAAAATGGCTTCTGGAACAGGAGTCCTAATTCAAAACAAATCTTAAGTTTTGGCAAATCCTCATAAGAGCTTGTCTCTATTCTGATTCATTACAAAATGATATAATTTGTGAGGGAAGTGCTCAGCAGGCTACTTGAAAATGAAAATAAAAACATTATCAAGAGAGGGTGCTTAAAGATAAATTCCAGTTTTGGTAACGATCTAAAAATGACTTTTTACAGAATCTAATATAATGACCACCTAAGTGTCTGTTTGTATGAATAAAAAATATGTGCCAAAGGATTCTGGAAGAAATTGTGTAATTGCTGAGAAATAAGCAAAATAAGCGCGGATTCGGTCACTTCCGTCGGGTCTTTATTTTAGCAATAATAATACACTGTCCCACGTGTGCCTATCTGTGTTGGTGATCTTCAGTGTGAACATTTTTCAGCGTAGATTTCAAGATTTCACAAAGTTCAGTTTATGTAACTGTACCAGATCTAGATCCTCGATGATATACTGACAATTAAGCCTTGTTTTACAGACTTTCTCATGAAATCAGTGTTTACTGCAAATACTGGAATTTCTCTTTAATGTGGAACAATGCCAAATTTGAATTTTTAACCACTGAAAAAGTTTCAATGGCCATCACACTTTTGTAGATTGGAGTATGAGACGATCCTCAGGTAAAATTCAATTAACATTATTGACCCTTTTACAAAGAGTTAGACAGGCTTTAATCCTAATAATCTACACTTTGCTTATCTTGTCATAACATATCACAAACTTGTCAAATGTCAAAACAAAACTTTGAAAATTTGTCATCTAAACAGGATAATTGATTCTGAGGAAATTGGAGGTAATTTAAAGGGGAAAGAAGGGGAAAGATAGAAATCATGAGCAATAAAGAAAGTGTGAGTCAACTTTCATATTAAAGGAAAGGAATGACGGAAAGAGGAGTCTGGCTAAGTGCCTGTATAACCAAGCTGTTACGCAGACTCTCGGATAAGATTTTTTTTAATCAGAATAATATTACAATACAACTAAAGTTCTTTGAATGATACAATAGAATTTCTAAAAAAAATTACTCTAAGTATTTCCCATAAATTCATTCAAATACACTGAAAACATGTTATCAAAAATACATGAAATTTTGATATATTATCACTTTGACTTTCATTTAAAAGTAAAATTTGTTAATGTATTTAAAATGATCAGACAAACTGATCAAATAGGCACTGACCATGATTGAAAGTTATTTTTAAAAAGAAAAGTATGTCTGGCAAGCAGGTAATTCGTAGAACCAATTAATTTGTTTATAGGCCCTAGGAGCATACATGTGAGGGAAGATAAAACATAATTTCCTCATTGACGATAAGAGAGAAAGATACTGGTTGGAATGTCAAGGGAAGGGGGGGTCAATAAACTGATGCAGGAGGGATGATTAAGGTAATAGACTTTCCTAGAAGTTAGACAATGATTTATTTTAATTTGAATTAATGAAATTATCATGTCTCCTGATACGTGGGCGTTATTGAATTAGTGTTACATAAACAAATGATGTTCAGATGTCCCTATGCGATCTAAAGGTTAGGAAGGTGTACAACTAGTAGAGTGAAGAGTAGACCATCAAATCAAATATATGGGCCTTAGTATTCATTCTACAATCGCTGATACAGATAAGAAATAAATGATTTCAGAAAGAAATGGAATGCTTTAATAACTCACCTGGCACTTTGCTTTGCACGTATCCAACGATTTATGATATTTTTTGCAAGGATATATACACTGCAAAGGAAAAAAAAAAGAGAAAAATGTACAAGTATTAATAATTGCTTCATTTATAGTCTCAGATAAAAAGGCGCAATATGAAGAGAAACAGAGAGACAAATAGATACACAATGATACAGGAAGAGACCTATAAACAGACGGCTGGAAAGACAACCAGACATACATACAGACAGACAGGTCAGACATGGATACAAATGTATCACATTGATTGGGAGGCACACTGACCTAGAAAATCATCTTCCCAAAAATTTTGGGCTTGGGGAATATCTGCCTGTGCGGTAGCCTTAAAGAAAAAAGAAGAAAAGAAAAGAACAAAAAAGGTTCCCTTGTCATTGATGAATGGGTAGCGTGACAAGAGTGAATGCCTTTCGTAGATACATAATCCATTCGGACAATTCCTATCCTAAACAGGTGCATAGAATCCGTTCTATATCTATCCAAATAATAAAAAGGGGTGAATAAGAATAAAAGGGGAAATAATTCACAGTCTCCATGAAAGAAAGTCATTGCTGCCTTCAGACAATGCATACAAAGGCTAATGTCTTTCTACCAGCCAGTCTATGACTACGTTTTTAATGCAGGAAGGGTGCAGGAAGGAACATAGAGTCTCCCTCATCTCGTAGAGCAATTGGTGGATTTTCATAATTCGTTCATTCAGCTCCTCTCTATAACCATGGAAAGCATCCAGATAAATTTTACTAGTATAAGTTAAACACAACTTCTGACAGTTTCTGAATTCTGAAATACCATATATTACTTGCAAAGAGATATTCACTTCTCTCTAAAAAGGGGGATAAAAGAAATTGAAAAATGTGAAAAGTAACTTTAAAAAAATTGCATGTAAAAGCTCATTGTCATTTCATTTGTGTTCCAAAGTTTTGATTGACAAGTCCAATGTCAAGGTTATGTCTATCAGGGTCTGCACTTGTTATTTCATCTCGTATAATCCTATCCTGGACTTCAATCAGATGTGTGATGTCATCAATTACATCACCGGAAAACATCTATTTAAATCTTGGACCACAGAGAGATGTTAGGTGAAGCAATGTTAGGACACCGTAGATCATTAAGATCAAGTACATGTTTACCCGATTTATGATGGGGTTTTGATGATTCTTATGATTTTACTAATTCATTTTTTTAATTAATATTTTTATCTGAAAGATTTAGGCCTAATATACACAGGCCTACATACATGCACACAGTACCTGCACTATTTCTACAATTCAATACTGATTCAATTATTATTATTATTTTTTTTGGAGGGGGGGGTCCTTTACATATGGGTTTGAAATACTCGATGCTAGTTCAAATCTATTGAGGCAATAGTTTTCTCTAAAGACTCAATCCAGAAGGATCAGACTAACAATGCAGTTACTTTTTTCAGAGGCAGCTACTATAAATTGTAGCACTCCTGATGTATCTTGTACTCTCCAATAAAGCATCTTGAGAAAGTAATCAATTATCTTTGATTTATTCCACCTGCCAGTGTTCCAAGCCATTATATCAGACCTACTCTATCTTCTATTATTTACACATTGTACTTTAAAGCACCTCCGTGTAGTTCAAACCATTACTTTTCTTTGATCAAGGAGATGCTTTGATCAGCCTACTGAGGAGGCTACCTTCCTCAGAGAGGGTTGAGATTCTAGGCATTGGCGACTGACTTTTGAAAAAATCTCAGCTGTATAGTCCCAATTTATACATGTATATATATATTTTTTTACAAGAATTCTGTCCAATATCTTTTTAAAACGATCAGCAATGAGCCCCACTCTTTCTAGGGCCCCTTTACATGTAATTCCACAAGGAGTTCAGAAGATCTGTATCTGATCAAATTGATGCTTGATAAGGACTGCTGAGATCCACAAAGGTTATTTTAGCTCCAATAACTGGACTGCACATGTGCGTTCAAACCTGCGCTGTCAGGAATAATACACATCTTTATTCGACCATGCAGCTAAACAGCAATTAGGATTATTCAAAAAGTAAAATACTTGATAATGATACATTTGACATTAGGGAGATTGAAAATAATCGTTTCTGATATATACTTTTTCATGTAGGCAGGTTACTGGTAACATCTGCTTTGCAGAAGAAAATACAAGTGAAAACTGTTTTCAAAATTAGGAAACTCATGAAGGAATTTCACCAAGACTCTACTCTACTCTACTCAAGATGATTCAGATGTATTCTTTAGCATGATAGCAAATATCAATATGAACATTTTGGGGTTGGGTAAAAGAGAATGCGCATCCTTTACTAAATGAATGTAAACTGCTTGTTGCAGGCTCATTTTTTTGTAGACAGATGTGAATTCAATCAATATTCAGCAGGTATTTTGAGGCCGTCGGCAATCAACATTTTTTTTATATTCTAACAAGTTGTCAGATTTGACAACTTTCCTTGACTTTGACAGACTGAGAGGCATGTGTAGCTGTCTGACTTTTACTATGTTACAGTACATGTAACTCTCATATAACATAAACTTTTTGGATAAAACATCCCTAAGTCCTTTCACCAAACACTTCCAGAAACAAGCTCTTGTGATTAATAAGTATTTTCCACCCAGGGTTGGTGTGAATATCCCACGATTCCCTGAAATCTCATCTCTGATGATGTTTGATTTATCTACATCTGCCCCCCATCTCCACCTTGCTGGCAGGAGCCCATCATTGCGTGAGCTAAAGGTTCATCAACACTGCCGGAATACATCAGCAGAAACATCGGCTATTCTGAACATTTTACTGACAGATCACCAATTACTTGTACACTTCCTGTGGCACTGGTTGCCCATTTTTCAAAAATTGAAATTACATTGTTATGCATTTATTTAAAAACATCAATTATTTTTCTTCTAAATCATTTGAAGATGAAATATTGAAAGACAAAAACCAATATGTCACTGGCGTGAATACGAGCGGTCAACCTATTGTTCGGGGGGGGGGGGGTTATCTATTGTTTCATCCCCCCCCCCACTTGAATAGTAAGACGTCACAGATTTACGCCAATATAATATGTAGGCCTACATATTCGTTTGTTTTCTAAAATATTGCATTAAAATGTTTTTGAGGATTATCATGTAGCCCTGTTCCCACTGCCAAGGAAGCAGTCAAAGTACTTTACATATTACAATAGGATGTAAACGTTCTTTTATAAGGCTACACACTTTCTTATATGTCAGCATGTGCACAAGGAAAGACCACCTATGGGAATGACGCTATCACAATTAGCTTTATCATCTCTCCCCCATTTTTCTTTTTCTTATCAAATACTTCTTTGGAGCTGCTGTGTTACTGCGGAAGAATTTAATCTTTACCCATTAGAAAACTGGGCAGAGGGCTAGGCCTCCGCTATCTCGGTTGCCAGATACAATCATTATCATCACCCGATGGCACCAGCAGCCAGGCCAGGATGAAGACTCTGGGAGGCTACCCAAATAAATGCGCCTGTCATTCCTGGGTGATACCCTTTTGCCAAAAGAGACATCTGTGATCTGTTTAGGTTTAATCGTTTTTTTTTTCTTGAGGTGCTGCTGGCCTGGGAAAGTCGCAATGTCGCGACAAGACAAAATGAGACCTGGGGATTTACCAAAGGAACCTTGGGTTGAGCAAGGAGGTCGGCAAGGGTACATGTAAGCAAGCTAGTAGAAAGACGGATTGACTTCATGATCACACATGTGGCTCAGTCAATGAGTGAGAGTGCTATTTTTAAGAGAGCATGCTGATCAGCCTGAAGTCAGGCTGAAGTGTCGGGCAAGGCTTCAGCATGTTGAAGTTAAGTCTAATGTCGGAACAAACATACTTTCAGTATAAATTTGCAGTATTGCTAGACCCATGCAAGACAAGGGTTTTGCGAATATCAAATAGGGGCAAATGGCAAAAAAAATGAAGGATGAGACAAAGAGAGAGATGGAGAGAGAGAAAGACAAGACATAGAGACAGTTATAGACAGACAAAGATACAAAGAGACACAGATGGAGAGGGGCAGGGAGAGAAAAGAGAGGAGGGGGGTAGTATCAGTTTACTTGAAGGGGTCATCACCATCATCTCATCATGAGCAGTGTCCTGAGTGAGGACATGACAAGGGGTCAAGGGGTCAACTAGTCTGTACTTTCCTCACAGCAGGTGGTATATCCCTTCCCCCTTCAAGCGGTTTCCATTCCTAAGGAAATGAGCGCCCCTAACAAAGCGCTGCATTCAACCAGGGACGTGAGAGGGAGATTCAACAGTGAGGCTGTTCTCACTACGTTCCTAAAACTAGTTTACTGGAAACTAGTTTAGTGGAAACTAGTTTAACGCGTAGTGAGAACGGTCAAAGCGGTCTTGGAAGCGATCTTCCAAACCAGTTTGGAAAACCACCTCGCGATGTAGATTTCAAGATCGCTTTGCCTCGTTAAAGTGGTTTTAGAGTAAGTGAGGACACAACCGTTCTTCGGGAAGCGATCTTGTTTTACTGTTGGCAATTTGTGATTTTATTTCATATTTGGGATACAGACAACAGGAACCAGTCGTTATATACATGTAGGCCTACATGCTATATCAAATACATCTCTGTATGTTTGGGATACAAGTTTACGGGATAAAAAATAAAAATTGTATGAACACACCCTATAAAATCAACTGAACCTACTTTGAATCTAACACCATATACCCTAAAACAAAGGTAAAATTGTCTCCACTTTCAAATTCTAGGTATAGAAAGTAAGGCCATTTACCCCTTTGTCAATCTTTTTATTCTGTTCAAAGTCAAACATAACAGGCAACAGCTAAACTTTCTAAAATATAGGCCTACTTGCTTGTACGACCTTGTATTTACAATGTACGGTACCTTTAGCTCTTCACCAATCAAGATATTTACATGACTGTGTAGGCCCTGCTGGAATTTAATATGGTAGTGATTTTTTACCCGATTGCTAAGAAAGCATGAATGCTTTTATAAAAAGCAACTAGAGGACCGACGGCTTATGGTCCTCTCCAAGGGACCTGGTAATGAGGATTAATGCCTTAGCTTACCAAAGGGCACTATAGCACACCAATAGGGAATTGAACCCGGGTCATCGAAATCCAAAACCCCCGCTTTACCGACTGAGCTATCGCGCCCCCCAGAATACATTGTAGTCAAATGTGTAGCCCAACATCGCCATATACCTGTATGTACAAAATGATAGGCCTAAATTCTATTAAACATGTGGAATACAAAAAACATGAAATCCTTTCATATGAACGAGACAGGACCGAGAACTACAACTTAGAAATTTTGAGATAAACATCTTCCTAATTTCATTCATGATCTTGACAGTCAACATGAGACCCCCAAATTAGTTTTCAACAAAGCCATCAACTCTGCATACATGTAATGAATGTATTCAAACTATGCAAACGAAATGAACAGGCAATTGGGCATGAATGAAAATCACAGCTAAAATTCATTTATGCAACACCATACATGACCTCATATTGACATGCGTTGGCATAGTTGTGGTCGACATTCCCTTCTACTTCAGACATTTCCAACCAAACGGCATACATCCCCTGCTGCGAGTCTGCTTTACGCCTCAAAACTATCCCATTTTTTCTCTCTCAAAACTTCTTAGTTTGATCCCATTTACCTTCCAGTAAAAGGTATCACCGACAGGGAGCTAAAACTAAAAGCACTTAAAAAGCCAGGAGTACAAACGACAACCGCATAAAAAAAGCAAAATCAGTTTACTCCTACCATCCATCTTATCTTGAAAATCAATTTCATGGTGAGCTTGATTTGGAATGAAAACATTCCATTACAGAACTGGGGTCAATTTCAGGGACAATGCAGAGGAAAGAGAGAAGGAGCAATAAATTGCACTGGAGCTGGAGGTTTTAATGGGGGAGGTGTATATGGCTGGGGTTGTACAGATAATGTATGTATTGTGTAGTCGGCAGAGGTAGTGCAAGGTACTGTAGACAAAAGGGCATGCAAACTTTGGTATAAAAGAAGAATGAGGTGGGTATTGGGGGTGGGGGCTGGAGTACATAGTAATGTTCTAGTCTCCTTTAGATGTAGGCCTACCTGATGATACATGCATGCAACTAATGCATCAAAGTACATGTACGCTCCATAATCTGGCTAGCTCAAATGGAATCCTGGCGAATTAGAGTCTCATTTCTTGGTGCGACGGTAGCATTGGGTAATAATGGCCAACGTGTAGACCAATAATGACATTTCTAGTTTTTACCTTTTTAAAATAAATACAGCAAATATTTAATAGCTATTTGTGAATTTCCATTCAAATACAAGTAGTCTAAAACAGAAATTACTGAAATTAGGTACTAAAAAGAAAAGAAAATGGAGGAAAGGAACACACTAAAAAAAAATGCACTAATATAATGTAGGCTACAAGATCTATATGTGAATTTCCAAAATAGTTATGCCTACACTGATTCCCAAACTAGAATAACTTCTCTAGTAGGCCTAAATATTTTTTATTCACTTGACATGAAGGCAATGATCCTAATAGTGATTATAAAGTATATACACGTAGGCCCTACCATTTTAATCTATCTTCACCAATAATCAACATACATGAAGGCTTCTTGTCTAGGAGACAAGCACAACCCGATTATAGGCCTACACGTACGTATCTACTTTTACCTTCATCACACATAGATTGTACATCTATTTGGTCTATTCAAATCAAACACTAAATTTTGCTTGATGAGATGAACAAGCAGGCCTACTAAACAACTGCTAAAATACTATCAAAAATGAACCCCATCCCTTTAAATAATATCACCGATCCTGTAACAGTCCACAGACAGACTTGTTCAAAACATCAAACGATCATTACTTCCAAAATAACCCAAACATGTCTTTCAACGTAGACTAATTTAGTCTACATTCGTTGGAATAGTAAAGTGATTTCTCGCAGTGCTTTAACCATCAATAGAACACAAAAATGCCTTCTTCTTCAGCCAAAAGAAAGGCAGAGAATACAGCAAAAGGCTTCAGAATAGCTCTACTGACCCAATGCATGTAGCCTATTTGACTTTGCATTTTTTTGGGGGAAAGGCGGCATTCATAGGGCCCACTCGGGCAGAAACGCATCGATAGAGTTTTGGAA
The DNA here is from genome assembly GCF_037042905.1 of Lytechinus pictus. Taxonomy (NCBI): domain Eukaryota; kingdom Metazoa; phylum Echinodermata; class Echinoidea; order Temnopleuroida; family Toxopneustidae; genus Lytechinus; species Lytechinus pictus. The sequence continues at coordinate 24,473,749 of NC_087260.1, forward strand.
ATTGAAACTAGGTGGAAAGAATGAGGAGAAAAAGAGGGAATCTTTGCAGGGCTGACTGATAATTGCCGGGTATTTATGATGGGTAGTCATTAGACAAAATGTGGGGGAATTATGTTCCTTTGTTAGAATAAAAACAAACCGTGAATTGCGTGCCCTCTATTTCGAACTCCTGGTGAAGCGAGATAACACCCACACTATTGCAAAATTGCTGGTGAAATTGTAACATATACATGTAAAGCAAGACAACACAGAGGGTTGGTGTTCACTGCAAGTTGTAACATGTGGAAAATCTTTGCACTTCAAAATCTATTTCCATTAAAAAAAAAGTATAAATGTATGATAATGGTTGGTAAAAGAAAAATATTTGTACTGTACATGTCAATAACAAAGTGATTTTGACAATTTTAATACACATAAAAGCAACAATGGTGCCAAATGTTTACCACACCTAATTTTCATAGATTTTATTCAATTTACTATAACGAACCAATGCTTTAACGTTGGAAAGTAATTATTTAATGTTTGGCTCTATTTTGTTTATAATTGTTCCAATATTGTTTGCACTCTTCCCATAAAGCATTCCTACACAATTTCACTTGGATATCTGTACATGCAGGCATGCAGCAATACAATTCATTTTTTTTTTCATTGCAGTTACAGATAACTCAAAGTTAAATCTAGCACTAAAGAGATTTCTTCTGTAGCAGAACTTTTACTTTTGATGAGGTAATTCAAATCTGTCTGAGGTCTACTTAAAGTTAGTAGTGGCAGATTCTTTTACTGCATTACACTATTTTATGAACAAAAATACCTTTAAGATTTGGCATGTAAAAAAAAATCCAGTTTGCAGATTATCATATGGAAAAATCCAAACAACACAATGATCACTAATGAAAATAATCAGAATTACCCCCCCCCCTTCTTATCCAGGGGCATGAAAATAATGAGATGTATACTTACTGATGAACAATTAATATTATTTGTACATTCTTCTAATAAACTATTCGTATGTAGCGCTGATGACGTGACCTGCAAGATAAAACAGAAAGAGAGGGAAAGAGAAATTAGAGATGACAACTTCCAGAACACAGTCACAATATCCTTCTTCTATTTTGTTTAAGGTAAAATGATAAATTGATAATAATAATATAATAATCATCACTGTAATGCTAAAATCATAATTTCACATGTGTTTGTACCGGTGTCCAGTATGGAAAAACTATTCTTTCTTGTCCTCCAATTTATAATTATTCGTTCAATATAATAATTCTTTCTTGTTATCTTTTTATACAATTCTTGATTCTTTTGATTTTCCACATCATCATCATCATCACCATCACCAACACCATCGTCATCGTAATCATCATCATCGTCGTCGTCGTCATCATCACCATCATCGCCATCATCATCGTCATCATCATCATCATCATCACCATCACCAACACCATCATCATCATCATCATCACCATCACCAACACCATCATCATCATCATCTTCACCATCACCAACACCATTGTCATCGTAATCATCATCATCATCACCATCATCATCTTCACCATCATCATCACCATCATTCATATCATCAACAGTGATGATGATCATCAAAATCAACATCATCAGCAGCAGCGGGTTGTGACAGTCCTGTATGTGAGCACTACAAAAGTGGCCATTATCATCATTACAGAAACATTTTTTTTAACAGTAAAAAAAAAAGAAAAAAGAAACTCTCAAAAAGGTGTTGGCAAGTGACAAAAAGGAGATATCGACCCCTCAAACTCATCCAGGAAGTTTGTTTTAAGTTCTGTTAATCCCTTCTTGGGAAGCACTGAATAGTAGATCAATAAGAACTTTACTCTTACACTTCCTCTGATGCAACACAATGAACGCAATCAATTTCAACTCTAAATAGTATAGAACTGTTCAAGCAAAACGTGGTTATCAAAAGTACACGTAGTACTTTCAACACTGTTTGTGTTTTGTATAGGCCAGCATATGTATTGAGATATTAAGAAAAAGACCATCATACATGAAATAGAAACAAATAGTGTGATGAAATGAAATCCATTTAAACATAAAAGAGTCAGAGCTAATTCAGATATTTAATTTTGTGACATCACATGGGAGGATCTTATATCATGTCAATATTAATAAAGTGTCATTTTCAAATATGGTTCATGATGATTTATTATAGTTTTTCACAATTTTTTTCATCACAAAAGCACCCATGAATAATGATGCGACTGATTATATTTACATGTAGAATGCACAGGAAAATCAGCTTCAATTCTCTCAAGAGAATAGAACTTAAAGGAGAATGAAACTCTTGGAGCAAGTTAGCTTTTGTGAAAGCAGAAAAATCAAAGAATAAGATCAACAAAAGTTTGAGTAAAATAGGACTAGCAATAGAAGAGTTATGAGCATTTGAATGTCGAGATCACTCCTATTGGCAATGCGACCAAGATCTATGATGTCACAGATGAACAACTCTCCCCTTTTGGACACTGAAAATATACCCCATTTTTGCTCATTCTAATCATATGACAAACAATTCATCAATGATATAATGTTGCCACCTCTGTACTTGTCCTCTCAAAAAGAGAACACCTTACCTTGTGATAGACTCTATAAAAGTGAGATTGTAAGTGAAATAAGTACTAAAGTAATGAGGGAGTTGTACGTGTGTGACATCACAGATCTTGGTCACATTGCCAATGGGAGGATCTACATGGCATTAGTGATCTCAATATTAAAATGCTCATAACTTTCTTATTATTCATTCAATCTTCCTCAAACTTTCAACAATATGTTTCTTTGATTTTTCTCTTTGACATGGATTCAGCTTGTTTCAAGGGTTTCATTCTCCTTTAATGAAATCTGTACACTAGGCTTCTATGATATTTGGGGAATCTTCTTGCATGTGAATGATGCCACATCACAAATTAAAGCTTTCAAGAATCATACACAAAAATTTACATTTACCTAGATGTCACTGTTTGACAAAAATTTGGACAAAATTTTATTGAAAGGTTTCTCGCAATTTTCTTTTGTAAAAATCCTACTTGACTAAGTTTGGTTTTATATTTTATTCCCTGACTATAACAGTACGGTGTACTACTATACAGTGTACATGGTTGAGGACTGATACAATAGGTGGTTTCAAACCGCCTCGATCATAAGAATACATGTTAAATTACCAAACTTTTTAAGGCTAAAAAATACCCATTAATTATTCCTGCATTCACACCGCCCCGAAACATACCCTTCGGGATAAGTTCCTGAAGTTACGAGCATGCGCTGTATGGTCTGATAGGCAGGCAAGGCGCGAGATTCAAAATCACTAGCTCAGCAGCCACCCACGGCACCCACGCCCAACTACATGCTGGGCTAAAGGTTCCCGTATATTGCTTTCACATTGCCAAAATACCAGCGACCTTCGAAAAATCCCAGCGAAAGTTCTCGTAATTGTGACAAGTACCTACTATTTAATGGGTATTTTCTTTCGGGGAGATTACGCGTAATTTGCTTCCACATTGCCAATATTACCTGGTATTTTCTGATTGGGGTAAATTTCCCGATCAGAAAATACCTGGAATTGACTAACTTCGTGGCAGTCTGAAACCACCTAATGTGTTGCAAATGTAGTTCTGAAGGAAAGCTCTAGCTGGCCCCAAGTCGGCTTTCCAGAGTAAGCCATAAGGGGCCCTAAAGATTGGACATCAGAAACTGACCAAGGTATAAATGGGGGGGGGGGGGGCAAGCGATGCCAAGTAACAAATCACCTTCTCTTTCAGCTCTTTCAAAGGGGAGAAATCGAAGCAAAAAAAGGAGAAATTCTAGAGAAAAGTATTTTAAAAAGAAAGAAGAATGAGAAGCAAAGATACAGTTGACAGTTTCAGTGGTGAGATAGCTTACTGAATTACTGGACTATTCCTTGGTAATCTACTTAGTGCATCCTTCAAGTCTTTAAGCTGTCATGTGACCACCAATCGACCAATGGGATCGCCCCTTGCTCACGTAACCCCCAAAGCCTCTTTGCCACTCTATCACATTGTTGAGAGATAAGGGTAAAGTATTGTCCATGGCTACTTGTCCTCCATGGATATTCCATATCTAGCTAAGACCTGGTCCAAAGCTCTTTTCAATTTTGTCCCCTTGGAAGCCTAAATCTAAAGCTTCTTTTCTCTATCCCTCTCCAAGAGAGTCTACCTCACCATGTAATCCCTCCATATTTCCTCAAATTTCTCCCTCCGAAACCCTGGCACCTTGTAGTGATGGTCATCTTTGGGTACATGTATGGAAAGATGTAATTGGTATGCAAACTCATGACACATGAAGTGCCATACTGAATATAGAGAAGAAAACTTTAAGGAGTTTACTCTGAAAGAGCAAAATGGACAAACAAGAAAATCTTAGAAAAAAAAATAATTGTCTACGTTGCATATACACAAGTATAAAATGCATTCAATATGCATAAAGACTTTTTTTTCCTACAGACATTGCAAAAAACTCCCTCCCTCAATGAAATAATTAGGACTCGCAATTGATGTAACCATAATGAATGTTGAATTAATGTACATGCAGTTGACTTCAAACCATATGGGAATAATTTTGCTTTATTTTTAAATACCAAATTTGATTAGCACTTTTGGTTTAACACTGTTAGAGAAAAGTGAACTTTTTGAAAAATTTGTTACACATCTAGGCCTATAGTATAGCAGGCAGTCTTTACAAAATGCGGCATAAATTGCGATGCTATCCAGGAAAATTATTCCCTGCATATGACAAGTTCATTAACACATGGGGAGAATTAAAAGCAAGGTATAAATACGTACTATAGGAATATTGATCAGTTCATAGTGTATTATAGTTTTACCACAAGCAATTCGTCCCTTGTCTTACAAACTTGCAGTAAATTGGAAAATCATGGTAATATTCGACATTGAATTTTCATGAACAGAGCACTATATTTAATTGAGAATAGTTTAATTGGAATAATCACAAAATTCAAAGGTTGATCTTTCGATAGGTGGTAAATTATTCCCTATGTGGAAGAATAAGTACATAGAGTAGGTGAAATTAGAATGTAAACTTTAGGCCCACATTCAGAAAAAGTTATCTCAGAAATGCATCTTTTTTTGTCACACATGAAGATGGACATGGACATGTATCTGCAATTTGGTGAAAAGAAGGATAAACTGCACTCATTTCAATTAGGAATTTCAATACATGAAGTAGACCTGCCAACCTCTGTGAATGAAAAAACTGTATTCTGTGATACAAAAAACTGTATTTTCCCCCAAAAAAGTGTATTTCATAATAAAATGCTTGGCGCACTCGCCCATCACGGCGCTCAAGCTGCATGCAAGCTAAAATGCGCACTGCTCTTGAAACTCACCCTGGTCTTTACAAAATGATTGAAAAAAAACCAAGTTACCTGAAATTACATTGATCTAGTAACCATATTTGTGTACGTTTTATGAAATAGAGACATATAGAGATGATTTTTCTCAATACATTACGATTTTGTAAAAAAAAAATAAAAAAAAAAAACGTACTGCCGTATTTTGGTTGCAAAAACGTACTAAATACGGGTAAAACGTACTGGTTGGCAGGTCTAATGAAGCCTTTATCATCAGAAATTTACATTGTATGACAACACCAGAGATGTAGAGTTATTCCTAAGAAATTGGTAAAAATATTTTAACAAAGTGCTTTTGGTAAAACTATAATTTCTTTAAAAATGTTGCTATATATTATGTTTGCACAGTGTAGGCTACTTGTATATTTGATTATCAATATTGGTATGTACATGTACATTTGTGCAATTGTTTGTACCTGATGATGGTTGGATACATAAATAGATTAAATTAAAATTGATATATACTGCTGGACGTTCAAAACTCCATGTAGAATATTAAAATCGCGTCCAATATTCTTTCTATAATTTGGAGTTAACATGTGTAGGCCTAAAGATATACACGTGGCAAGTGAATAAGAAGAGCACACAAATCACGCTTTATCTTTATAAATTCCTCCACAGAGAAGAAAAAAAAACTGGAGAAAAGATACAATTTTTGCAAAGCAGCAAGCAATCTTGAGGACCTTTCAAACTTCACAAAGCAAAGAAACTTTTCATTCAATCTCTGCCATGCCCATTTGCGTTCCTTTAGAAGGATGATTGCTTTATAACATTGAAACACACACACACTGAAGTTTGGCTCTTGCAATTGAATATGATCAGTAAAAAGGGGTTGGTCTACAATGAAAAAGACTTGAATATATACTTTTCACTTTTGTAATCTGGTTTGAATTCTATGCCCTATTCACAAGCCTTTTCTTCTATTCTCTCTTTTTTTCAATTCAGAAGATTTCAGGGGGGATTAGAGTTTGCCAAAATCAAAATCCCTCATCTAATTATATTCCATCCCTACCCCCCCCCCTCCCTCTCTCCCTCTTATAATCTCTTTCTTTTCAATTCTCTCTCTAATATCTATTCTTTGGCTTTCTTTCCCATTCTCTCTCTCTCCTTCATTCTCCTCATACCTATAAACTGTGAACTTCATACTTGCCAAACTATCGTCAATTGTACGAATTATTGAGGGAGTAAATAAACCAAAGAGCTTCATATACAGTTGCCTTTTCAATAAAGACTGAGGAGACCATTTTTTTCTTCTTCTCTCTCTCTCTCTACCCTCTCTTTTTCATTTCTGTCTTTTTTTTCTAAACTGCAATTTAAATAGATGTTTCTGCCTCTTCTTATTAAAAGCAACAATGGCTATTCACGGCCGTTGCTTTGTCATTCATCACGAAGCTTGCCAGTTTGATTCAGCGCATTTCTCCCGACATCTATCAAACTGCAGCAGGGTGAATAGCGACACATTGTTGTGGTTCTCTCACCCCTAGGGTTTTCCTTGGTGTAGTTTTCCTCCTCCGATCGATCGGGGTCTAAACACGCAATCCCGAACAGCGCGGAAAACCCCCAGGCTCCATTCTTGACTCTTTCCACATTTTAGTCCCTTTTTAACCCTGCATTATGTTCCCCCAACAAAAGTTTAGGGCTCCCAACAGAGTGCAAACTTGACCCCCCCCCCCATCACCAACAATTCTTCTAAAAGCCGATAACCAAAAGCCAAACTATGACTAATAATATCTGTATTCCTGCAGCCCTTGATTATTATATTGAAAATAATACATCAATGGCTTTCCATTGCTCGAAGCGTGATCGAATCGATACTGTATGCTATTAAGCATCCTATTGAAATGGGTACATTTTGAGGTTGCATGCATCGCAAAACTGCTTTATCATGGAAGTGGCATAGGCCAAGCCAGATACAGCAACAGGATGTAGGAAAAGTACGGGCAATCGTCACAAAATATGGTAGAGATTAAATAAAAGCAGATCCACAATCTGATCAGAAAAGTGGTAATGGTCGGACGCCTGTGCTAGGCAGCTCCCAATTGGCAACCATGCTCCAATGAAAACGCACAATGGCCGGGGTGAGAAATCTAAATAAATTATCTTTACTGCTCTAAGGGACAGATAGAGTAAGAAGTAACAAAAGGAATCTCTGGAATTGATTTTTAGCCAAGAATTCTCTCCCAGCAAAGCTATAATAAATCACGGATTTGTGGTTCAAGGACTAGCCGAATTTCTCTCTTATTGGCCATGTAATTCTTCATCTTTTTCAAGAATTTTAATCCTGATTTATTTCAATTTCTTGACACCTGAAAAATTGAGGATTTCATTTGGTTTTGTCAAGAGCAGACAATCGCATTAAAGTTTGTGATTATTGTATAAAGTACATTATGACTGACTGTACACAGGTCAGTATTTGAAATTGTATCATGTACTCTACATCCATCACAACCTACATGTACAATACTCTACATGTAAATGTATGTATGGGACTATGGGCACCACACACATCTTTATTAACATATACTGTGGGACTACATAAAGGGAAATCATAAAATGATACAATCTCTATAAAATGCATGTAATGAAGAAATGTGATCTAAATCACAAAAAGAAGTATGACCTCCTCTTACATGTGGTAAATATTTTCAACTTTTTTCCTGGCCCATTCTACCATACACATACTATACCTAGACTTAAATTGTTAGTCATACCTTTGAAACCTACTCTAAAGAGTCCATACCAATAGACGGTATACATCTACATGTATATCATTCAAAATACCATAAGCCTACATGTACATGTACATGTAGATTTTTTATAACAAAAAAATAATAAATGCAACATTTAAAAAGCGCTGCATCCTATCACCCTGGCTTTAGTATAGCTATCCTGATCAGACGCTTGAGCATTAAAGGAATTCCTACCCGGTACCCATCTACCACACCTGGGTAGAGAGGGGCAAATGTAGACAAACGCCTTGCCAAAGGACGCAAGTGCTGTGGAGGAATTTGAACCCCAGACCTTGTGGTTCAATGCAAAGTCCGGAGACTTATCCACTGAGCCGCAATACCTCTACATATTGATTGGTCTGGGGACTGCTGCACAAAGGTACGCTATTATTAGGGGGTCTGGGGCATGTTGCAGAAAGAGTTGCGATTAAACGCAACTAAAAAAATCTTGGACGACTTGATTTTCAGCTAATGAAGCACCCGTATTCGGGACTTGCACTTGATATTTTGACTTGCATTTAAACAAACTCTTTCTGCAACAGGCCCCTGATATTACAATTGATCATACACTATAATCAAATGCAATCAATCATCGAAATCAGCCTTATGACCAATTGCAAAGCTTTATGTAAAAGGGGCGTTAGTATTGATTTCACTGGTGTGGCTGCAACGCTGCAATGTAAATAAAATAAACCTGGGGGTGTTTCATAAAGCTGTTGGTAAGTTAAGAGCATCTTTAAGAACGAACTGGGATCATTTCTTATGCGCTAATAATCATCAATGAAGATTCAATGGTGAATATCATTAAAGGATCACCAGTCGTTCTTAAAGTCAGTCTTAAAATACAAACAGCTTCATGCAATGGCCCCCTGTACTAGGGGAGGGCATTGGTATTGTGATTATCTGTTACATACAAATGTTGTTTGTTTTCGTACACACATAAGTAGAATACCAAGCATAGTTATGTGACATCCCTTCACATCTGAACAGTCCCCTATATCATTCGCCATGTAGACCTAGTACGATTGGAGACCTGCAGGTATTGGACCTAAGGAGGTCCATGGAAATATCAACTGTAATCATGATATATATGCAAATCTGCCCTGAAAAGTTCTTCAGGTAAGCCTACATGTATACAATTGATAACTGCATGTATATTTTCTAAATTAAAAAAAAAAAGTATGATAAAAAAAAATGTGAGGAAGATACAAATTATCTTCCTTTTAATTCATGTTGGTAATTCTACAGCTAAAGTGAGAATTATTTATTTGGCATTCCATAAACTTTACATTTTTAATTCCTCCTTGACCAGGATTAAAAATCACATGTACCAATAATCACATACCAATACATACATAATATTGATGGTACAGTTTGAAGCTTCAACTGAACAAAAATAAATTGAAAAAAAATATCAAACTGACTGTTGAGCATCATACAGTGATCTCTGGCAAAGAAAACTGTAATTTGAAGCAGTTTACCCCAGAGTAAACTTCCTTAAAAAATCCAGTCTAATTCATAATAGTCAATACTGCTGAGTGATTTATTAAATTGGAAGAATGTGAAGAGGGTATAGGCCTATGGGTTTATCCAACTAATGGAGAAGATTGATGTAGGTAATGTTGCTTCAGCCGAGTGTGTTGACAGACTCTGGGTAATGGGACAAACTTCTGTCTCCTTTAACTAAATCTATCCATATTTTAAAAGGTTTGGTCAGGCAGCAGCCCCCCCCCCCCCCTCCTTCTTTTAAAGTGATGTTAAAGTGATGATACACTGAATACTATACACTGTAAATAACGGGAATTTATTTTAAAGAAATACAGGTGGACTGAAGTTACGGACCTACTGAATTCTGGATTTAGTTTGAACCATTTTTTTTAATCTAGAGGGATTTGAATTTTAATCTTTCAGGATCTAAAACAAAATTCAGAGTGATAGGCAGGCACAGATCAAATAAGTACCAAAAACACTTTGGAAGACAAACTGAGCCCCCCCCCCCTGGTAAATTCTGGATCTGCAATTGGTTTTAGGTCAAGGTTTAATAGGGCTTGAGATAAGAGTTGGGTCAGAGTGAGCTTAAAATTATAATTTTAATGCAAGAGGGTAATCAGGATGTTTGGTTCAGCTTTACTTTTTAAAGGTTGGAGTTTAGAGTCAGGAGTAGGATTGTTATGAAATTTTAGGTTCGTTTCCAAGACCACAATATTTCTTTTACTCTCGTCTTTCGCCCATTCTTCTACAATGCCTCTTGAAAGTCAATGTCAAATACTTTGGGTCAAGCCCCTCTGGAAAGTATTTACTTTGTCCAAATACTCTAAATTCATGCAGGCTTTGAAGAATAAATAGGCCTAACAAAATTTGCACTTTATGAATTTTAAAAACTAGCCATAAAGGTTGTCCCGTCCAAAGGGTCCAACCAATATCAAGTGCAAGAGGAAAAACTAGATCGTATCAAGAAATATAATACTTGAAATTGGAATAAAGTTAATCTTACAATTACAATGTACTTTGAATGAAAATATTTTTAAATCGATTGCAGTATTGGAAATGGACAAATAAAGTTTGCCGGGCCATCTCTGGTGAATAAATCAGAAGTTAGCATAAATTGGTGATTTTTATAAAACAGGGGCTAGGTCCGAGCTGTCCTCAAAGGAAAGAGTCATGATACCCAGGTCCACTATGACATGACCACTCAGAGTCTCAGACAAAATTAACGACCCCCCCATCATTTTCAATATTATCCGAACAATCCTAAAAATATTGAGCTCAATACAAAATATGCCAGAGACTACGTATGTGTATACAACAATGAATCACCATCAGTCACTCAGTCTGCCAGCCCGCTTGCAACCACAAGTTTTTTCCCCAAAAAATGATTTTAACTTTTCCGCAAGACTGCTCATTGCTTATTCATGCCTCGAATGCTGTGATCCATAATGCCTGTACTGAGTAAAAATGTAGGTATTTTTTAAAAAGCTGGTATATTTATGGTATTTCAATTGTTTCTGAAAGGAATACCAGTAGCGCCATGCAATAGGTGGAATGAATAAGCAAATTTGAGGAGAAAAACAAAACAACCAAACATGCGCTCTTAATGTCAAGGATTTAAAATATATCCAATCTTAAGGACTAATCTCAAATCTCAATTTCTACATCTAAATCTAATATTTGGCTGGTCACTATTCACAGTAGATCTGTATTTAAATCCTAATACTAGAGTGTACTCTATTATAGCCTAGGTCTAGGGGCTTACACGGTCTGACACTGTGATCTATATAAAGTAAATAGAGAATACTTATGCGGGCCTAGGCCCTACACAAGTACATGTAGGTTTGTATTCATATCCAGTTATAAAACAATTGAAAAAACAAGCAAACACAGATAATTTACTATAAATCTAGATTGCCAAGACCTAAGCCAAAATAAGAGGCTGTTCTCACTACGTTCCTAAAACTAGTTTACTGGAAACTAGTTTAGCGGAAACTAGTTTAACGCGTAGTGAGAACGGTCAAAGCGGTCTTGGAAGCGATCTTCCAAACCTGTTTGGAAAACCACCTCGCGATGTAGTTTTCAAGATCGCTTTGCCTCGTTAAACTGGATTTAGCGTAAGTGAGGAGTCTGAGGACACGACCGTTCTTCGGGAAGCGATCTTCGCACATTTTGAGCGCGCTACCCCACACGACAGGTGTAGAATGCCTATGCTGCGGTTTTGAATTTCGCGTGAAACGTGTCACCCCACTGAGAGCGTTTCCATAGCAACAAGAGCGCTTTACATGAAGTGATTTTGAAAACCACTTTCGTGTGATCAAGTGGGAACGCTAGCAAAGCGATCTTCCAAAGTGGTTTCCTGAATCGGTTTCCAGTAAACTAGTATTAGAAAGCGTAATGAGAACGGCCTCTAAGAAGGCCTAGTATAGTAAAAAAAAAATTTGTTTGGGAGGCAAGTTAAGAAGATGAGCATAAAAATGTTGGAGGCCCCACAACTTTTCACTAAAATATCTTATGTATACATACAGTCAGGAAAAGGGGCATACTGTAGGCCTATAAATTTGAAAGTGCAAGTGGACAACTATCTGAATAGTCTGGACAAAAGGCTAGGCTTTTATACATGTATTGTAGGCCCTACATATACATTGTGGATGTGAAGAAGACAACCACTATAACTTTCTATCCCACGAAAAGTGTGACATTTACAGTTCATCCAGGTAGGGCCCTATTCCATTTGTACACACTGAAAAAGAAATATTTGGAACATTGTTGGGAGGGTCTTGACACAAGGCTAGATCCCATTCAGCCATTCTTATGTGAGAGCAAAAGGAGCTCTCCAATGTATAGAGTCCCAAGAACAGCACTATTCATTAGCATTGCCTCAAGCATGACATAGGAACAAAAGCCTCCCCACCTGGGTCACAAATTCTATAGAAACCAGGTATTACAACCAAACCTGGTAGAAAGAGAGGGAAAAAAACTGGTAAAGCCGACTGCACCATATCCCCATCAGGTTTGGTTTCTTGACTCAGTGGGTCAAGTCATTATAAAACCGATACATTTGTGAATTATTACTGATAAAACTCACATTATTCATATTAATATATGGTTATTAGTGGAGGAAAATTTCACAGAAGTTGACAATACTTTGTGTGAGGAATACATGTAGGCCTGCGTGTAAACCAACTTATTTTGGCATGACATGTTGGGGCTCTTTTCTAACACTGACAGCTCACAAAAATAACCAGATCAAACAAAATAAACAATCTTTTTATTATAAAAAGAGCATGATTTTATCCATGTACGGGCATGTATACTCCAGTTAATTAATACTTTTATTACACATGCAGTGATATAAAATTGATCAATAAACCTGTGACAGGAAACGAAAACCTCAAGTTGCATGGCCCATCAACTATGCATAAAGGACCTTTTTGGTTTGAATGCTTTCTCCTCAAACATTGGGATACAAAGTGAAGGTCAAATGGTGTGTAGGCTTTTCTCAACTCATTTCCATACCCCAAGGTCCACACAGTCATGAAAATCATCAGGAATATGAAATAAAAATTTGGAATAAGTTTCCATAAATGATACATCACTGATAAAACTGGAAATCATTCAGTTTAATATAGGTTCTATTTATACCCCGATATTAAAGCGAGAATCAAATAGTGCAACTTTATATTGTACAAGGCATTTTTATTATCATTATTTCATCCCCCCCCCCACTTTCCAGGGGGGGGGGGCAATCAAAGTACAAAGTGTATTTTACCCTGCCAAGTTCTTTCCAAAATATGACACTGATCTGTATCGTTGAGGAATCATCACACAGCCTACATCGAACTTCGAAGAACATAAATATTTTCAATACTGTCAACTGCAACTTACACTCAACTTACATGTATATCTTATATTGATAAATTTTTGATTATGCACAAAAATATGCAGGGCCAGGCACAATATAAAGATAGGCCTACACCCCTCCCGCCCCCTTACATACAGTACTTGCAGTGTAGCAATCCTAAAGAAACACCAACATAATTTTTTGTAAAAAAAAAAAACCCTGATAAGCAAACAGCAAGGAAGCATCGAGCACTTTGCTTTTATCCCCGTTCAATCGATCAATCGTTGATAGAAAGAGAGCATGATGCAATGTACACACATACTTCCATTTATCTAAACATGAACCAAAACTTCAGCAGGAATTGAGAGTTTACAAACCTTCTTTTATTCTGGGACTACACAAAGATCTGAATAAAGCGAATTGACACTTGAATTATCAAAGGTAGCTGGGTTTCTCTTCATTAAAGTTTAAAGGTAATAGGAGAATGGTGTACATGTAGTTCAGACTTTTAGAGAACACTTTAATTTGAAGAGATACCACATTTTAGTAACTTTCATGGTACCTGTATGCCTATATGTAGCTTTTGATTTTTGATGTGTAAATTGCATCCCTCCCCTCCTGACCCCACTATACCCCATCAACCCCACAAATAAGGCTTATTTTGAAGGAAGGACTATCAATTAATCTTTTACATATCATGTAGTCTGGAGAAATGGTTATTATATTCAATTTTAAATAGCGTTTCTAAAACACCACAACAATATTACATGGGATTACACAAATTAAGTAAAGGATTAAAATAACAGTTATACTTGATCCATGACATTGAAATTTCTCACGTACAATGGAGACAGTTAGGGACAGGAGATCAAGCTTTATTCTATTCAAAAGACTGTCTATTATGAGGTATTAAAGCAAAGGTAACAAAAGAAGGATTAAAATCTCCCTGAAATTTAAATGAAGGAATTATCTGGTTGTCCTGCATCTTGAACACAATTAATCTTCTAATATAATGGAGCTTTCAATTAATGGACCTGAATGGCAACTGATACAATATCATGGACAAAACAAAGACTACCAAAAGCTGTAAGCTGCTTGTTGTTTACAAACACATAGGCCTACAGGCCCACACCATTTTAAGAATTCTAAATTCACAACAAATATCCAAAACGAAATTATGAATAAAATTTTAATCTTTCTGAAAATAATAAAAAATCAAATTCATGCTCTACTGCCAACTACAAATTCATGCTCTACTGCCAACTATTAAAATTGACAATATATTGAGGCTTGAGCTGTAATTGAATACAATGTAAGATAGTGCAACTTGAATGCCTTGTTGGCTATCTTGTAAAATCAGTTCAATTCCCAAGCGCTATTCTCGAGATTTACATGAACCTATCCCATTCAATAAAGACTATCACCAGTATTTTTACATGGATTAACATTTCCAATTTTTCACAACAAAGATCTCCATCCAAATGGCATGCATGTACTCTAACTAAAGAACTGATTTTTTTTTCTTCATTTAAA
Source organism: Lytechinus pictus (assembly GCF_037042905.1). NCBI lineage: Eukaryota > Metazoa > Echinodermata > Echinoidea > Temnopleuroida > Toxopneustidae > Lytechinus > Lytechinus pictus. The sequence goes on from NC_087260.1 coordinate 24,488,762, forward strand.
AAAAGTATGTATTCTGTATTTGTATACGATGAGATCACATGCTTTTCACATTGAAGTGTACAAGACACTGTAGAGTAGACTCCATCAAACAAGTAAAAAACTTCACAAGATTTATGTGAATGGGAAAGAGGATTGGGGTCACATGACCTACGGAAGAGCAGAGTGCAAGTTTAATCAAAGTCTTGTTCAAATAACCAAAAGGGTCAAAGTATAGAAATGGAGAGATATGGCTAGGGCAAGTTCTCACTTGGCCTTGTGTGCTTTTAAAAGGAAATGGCAATGGCATGAAAAGGGGGACTTTTTTATGAAATCATGAACAAGAAGAAAGGAAGATAGAAACTGGAAGTGAAATATGAACATTTAAAGGGTAGTACACTGTACATGTATGCCTATTGTTCATTCTGATAAAATTATGTCAGCCCATCACCGGGATTATAAATGAAAAACTCTTTAAAAAAAGGGCAGAATTAAAATATATTTACTATTCACTATTACATGTATAATTATGATGCAATAAATATTCACACATTGTAGCTTTACATGTGCAATTTAGACTTGAGATAACCAAGCCCATGTAACACAATAACAAAGGTTAGCGATTAATTGTGAATTGAGACAACAATTCTGATTGGTTCCTATATGTAGTCAGTCTACTGAGCAAAATACATGTGCAAAGATGATTCATTTCATTGATAGATTAATCGCTATTTGTGTTACGGGACCCAAGGGTCTGTTATATACATTGTAGAAAGAATTGGAATTAAATTTAAAGCAAAGTAAAAAAAAAATTAAAACTGAACCTTGAAAAGCAAGCTTCTGATTAAAGATTGAAGTCCTTTTTGAGAGGATTTTTGTTGGGGGGAGGGGCAGCAGGAGCTGAACCATTACACTCAACAAATCAGACCAATGTTAATAAACACAGGCATCTAAACTGGAAGTCTAAGCAAACTATGAAAACACAAAATTACAATAAATTGTAAACATTCTTCAGGGCCCCTATAGCCAATTCACAAAGTTTTTGTGAAGATTCAACATCCAGGCAGCATCACATACACCCGACTACAACAATGTACTGTACGGTGTGGAATGAGATAAACCTACCCTCACCGAGACATTCACCAAATGCAACCAAAACATACAATGTTTCTACTGGAGCGGAATAAAGGACCAAAGCTGAGAGCTCATTAACTTATTTCTTCTTCCTAAAATTAGATCAGACAGAAGGTTCAGAAGGGGGTGGGGTGGGGATCAGAACAGAATTTGATTTACCCCCTCTTTTTGTTGTTGTTGCATAATTCTAACTTCTTTGTTCAGTGTTCATTTGATTGATAAGATGACATATGGACTAAAGCCTATTTTAAGTTTCGGTATAAAATTCCTAAAAGTATACTTCTTCTGAATACTTAATGATGTAGGCATACATTATGCTGAAAACAGTAATGATGCGGAGCAAGTAAAAATGAGATTCATTTGATATATTGTGTGATTTTAACGAACAATTCTTTTGCTGCCTAAATGTATGCCAGGAACGCATACATGTAGGCCTAAAGATGTAACTCTACTTTCTACATGCAGGTTGTACAAACGATTGTACTTCTATCACAAAAAGAAGACTTTTCGGACAGAATGCATTGCGATCGCCTTCAGGCAAGCTTGTTCATGCGTAATAACAACAACAGTCCCAAAGAGTTTCCTATGTGATTTAAATCAATGTTAGAGGGTCCGATGAACGAACACAGTGGTCATTTTTTTCCTTCTTTTTCTTTTTTTATTCAATATGGCCTTGGGAAGCTCTAGAAATACAAGTAAGATAGGCAGCTGTAGTATGTAAAATCAACCAAAAGTCACATCAACTGACTGTGTGCATTATCATAGAGGATGTCCAATTGAGAAACTAACTTTTTTTTTAAAGTTAAAATAATTGCTCTGATAGTCTATTACATGTACATACAGTAGTTGCATGAAAGAAATGTAGGCCTAATGCAAAATTGCAAATATACAAAAAAACTTGAATAAAGACATACTGTACACTGTACAGTGAACTTCCGTGCAATGAAATTCCATTTTGCAAACAGCACATACCAGCATTGTGGTTGTTACCCATATGCATTAAGCCTTACTCCCCCATCACTTTCTAATTGTTTAATATGCCATCTAAATCAAGCATAAAATCAGGGTAGGCTTCATGTGCAATAGTGAATAGCCAACAGTCCAACCCAAATCTACCCAGGGATAAGACAATTCTCATGGCCTCAGTACATGTAGCTCCAATTCTTTACCTACATAAACATGGAACACCCAAAAATGTTACAAATTGACCCCTTAATTTTCCCTATCTATTTCCTAAGGTATGTATCTGAGATCCATGCACCACTTGAGAAAATAATACCAAGATATACATGTATGTACATATAATGTATGAGCACATTGCTGAATTCCTGTTTCACTGCATAATATGATTTATAGCAGAGCGGTTCAAGTACAGTACAAAACTGTTTACATATGTACATTGCGCAATCCTATACATCAGGTACATGTACATTGACGCAGTTACATACATGTACATGGCATACAATTTATGTGTAAAAACAAAAGGCCCATGACTCCTATCCAATGTGTGTACTTGTTTGAGAGTGATCAAATAACTTTGTTAGTGGAACCAAATACAAGTAATCAAGGTGAAATAAATTGTTTATTTAATACACACCATGGTTAAGTGTGAATACATAAATGCCGAGTTTAAAAGAAAGTTTAGGACAAGATTTCCTTTTATAATACAAAATTTTGTTCTTATTTTAATGAAAATTCAAGAAAGCTTCTAAAATTTCTGTAATCAATTGACAAACCATAAAACTACATCCCCTCCGAATTTTAGTTCCCTCAGAAGTCAGAATATGCTCAACTTTAAGTCTAATAATCACCTTCAAATCAAATATATAGTATGCACATATTACATGGAAGGACAAGGGACAGCGGGGGTTTTTATTCAAAGCACCTTGGATATTATGCCAGAGCCAAACAATGCTTAATGAATCCAACTGACAGTAATACCTTCTACCAATTGACATTTCTTCTCTCAGGTATTTCAACCTCTTCTTTTCAAAACCCGATTCTCAAACATTGTTGGGCTGACAAGTAGAATCAATAAAGGCTGAATGGGACAGCACTACCTCTTCATCAATTCTGATGAGGGGGGTAGGATAAATGAATATTTAACGGGACAGATCACCAATCAAATGGAAAAGGTGTTCTCTGAATAACTGCCCATCTAAAACTGAATGCTTAGTATTAATTCACGATTTGAATTTTCAGTATACATGTAAGCCTAACTCTGCAGACTGTAAGAAAAATGATTGGAATTAATTGAAATTATGGCAAAATATAATCAATTGTATCCACAAGCCATGGAATGTACGTGTACAACCTACAAAACTACAGGTTGGGTACTAACACTAGCAGAATTGAATGTGAGCTTGGGGCAATTTTGCTCATGAAATGCCCCCCCCCCAAAAAAAAAAAAAAAAAAAATTCTAAAAGTATCCAATGTTGCAGATAGGGTGTGAAAAGTAACCCTCAAAATGATTTTTTTTCATTAATTTGCTGGATCCTACATAATGTATTCCATGTCATTTGAATTACACTGTAGGCATAAGTCAGATAAACCACAGTCCACTACCAATGGGCATGCAAGTCATACGTTACACATCCCTCGTTCCCACACCAAATAATGGGGATAACTACTTATGAAGTCACAAACTTGCGTACCAGGCCATGACTTCTTGATGAAATTTCTTGATATTTCAATATTTATTCAATTAACTAAAATAATATGAAGAAAGGTTCGACTCCCCAATGAGGAGTTGAACCTAGTCCCCAAGGGATCATTATTAATGCAAACTTCATCAATGCAAATGGAGCTTCTCTAACAAGTTGCGATTGGACATCTTTGATGTTTATTTATCCATCCAATCCATCCAACTCCCAGGTAGGCCCTATGTCTATTTATCACAAAAAAAATAATCTCTGTTTCTAATGTTGCTAGATTTCAACATTCCTAATATCAGATGTATGTACAGCACTATGTACTATAAAGGTATATTCCATTTGGACTCAGCTATATTGGCATTTGATAATTTCATAACTTGAACTGGGATATTGGGATCTTTGAAATCGAAAGGAAAAGGCGCCACGCTATATCAGAAAAATAACATCTTTTCTTATAAAGAACATTTCGCCGTATGATTGACACTACAATCACCTAAACAAATCGGATTTATAATACACAAAATGTTATGACCAAGCTGGTATTAACCTACAAATGAGCCCGAGTTCAGATGTAGAAACAATCACCCAGATCTAATGATGAATAATGTTTGTTAAATGTGTTCTTATTGAATTTTAAGAACCTGTACATGTAATTGTATATATACCGGATTGTGGAATACTTTATGATTTTCTGTGAAGGCTTGCATGTCTCTGGGCAATAGTAGTGAACTTTACTTTTGCGAGCCCTGGCCCATGGAAAGCCATTTTCTTACTCTTCTTTTCTTTCTTTTTTACATACATGTACCGGTATATATATTAAATTATTCATTTTCAAATTGTATTTTTGTCTTTACATTGTACAATTTTTGTATGTTTTTATGGCCAAATAAATAACAATAAAACTGCTGCATTTTCATACATGTATAACTTTTACACTTTTTACAGCACGTTTTACTTGTAGTACGGTAGTTTTACTTTCAGTAATTACATTGGTCTTCAATTAAACAATTAACAGAATAAACTAAGGTCACTTCATAATGGAGCCTTATACTTATAGGTCGATTCATGTATTTATCATGTACATACGCTGTCACTCGGCATCTGGTCGGGCTAGTTTAATTACTGGTCCGACGAGAATGAGAAAATGTGCAATGTGACACTGACAGCATTCGTGTTTGGCAAGGTTGATAAATCTAGTAAGTTAGTAAGTTTATACATTAGGCTGAACTTTAATAGTTAGAGAGACAAGAGGCTAGCTCTCACAACATAGAATTGAGATAAATGAGAGCGAGATTGAAAAATTAAAAATAAAACGTTACGATACATCTATATTTTGACAAATTATTGTTGATTTGATTGATTACTGTACTACCACCAGAGGAGATACTGTACTACGATCGATGAACAGGCACTCAACTCAAGCCTACAGCATCGTGGACTTAAAGTAAAGTAAAGTAAAGATTCAGCTAACTAACAGTAACACTAACACTAACATCCACAGATTTTAGGGTTTTCCGATTTCAGACAAGGAATAAGGAATCTGAAGTAAATTTTTGGAGGTCTTGACATTTCTTTCATACATTCCATGAAAGTCATGAAAATTGACACTACACACAACACACACACACTGCTGGTGGTACAGCAGAAACAGTCAGACCAAATCCAAACGGCTTGTGACACAAGTTTGCATTACAGCGGCGGCTGAACTCGGGGAAGCATACTCACATGTGCACTAAGGCACGTCGAATGGCATCGCGCAGAAATCGTATTTCCATCGCCCAAAATTGGCATCAAGAATGTCATTGTCCATAATGAAAATATTTGTAAAGAAGTTCTGTGTCGCATATTTTCTTGAATTCCTGTTCGTCAAATTGGCCAATCTGGCCTAAAATTCCAGGGATAAATATTCCATTCCAAGTTGATCACAAGCTGACAAGCACTACATGTAGCAACACATCTCGAGATTGGTCTTCGCAGGTTTATAGGCATACAAAAATCGTGTGGTACATTGCAGCGAATCTCACATATACATACACACATCACACGTTACGGAATAAGCCATTGCAGCTAACTCTAATTGAATTGAAACGCCGATACGCTGGCTTCATTCAGCAGGCTTTCTGGCATCTAGCGGTTTACCTTTGGTTTGGATGACTCCATTATAAAATAGGGTCCGTTGTATAGTGTAATTTTTCACTTTTTCTATTTTAACAATAATTTGATGTATATTCGACAAAAAATATAGATAAATAATTACACAATAAGATAAATAAAATTATTTATTGGAGGAATTTGACATTTATTTTCTTTTTTACTCATACGTTGGAAGTATATGCATATAATTTTCCCCTTAAAATGAATCGACTCGTCAAAATAATCGGATTGCGTTTTACGTCCCGACCGAAAAGGTGGAATCCATCGTACGAAGACAGGTGAATAGAACTATCTTTAATCCTCTTTTCTTTTCTAACCACAGAAACTTCTTTCATCGCCGCAGTCCGAAGCACATCCTTTCATATGTTAACCAGAGAATAAACTGGAAATCCACAAAGAATTCCATCGAGCTTTTTTGTGTTCATTTCATTTCGCAATGCAAAGCCAAAGCTCCTTGCATAGATCCTTAAATAATAATGAGTGGAAAAGATGGAATACCGATATGTATCTAAAAAGGATTAGGGTCGGGGGAAAATCGCTTTTTATTTGATACAAGAGATATAACATCGAAGTAAAGTAAAATACTTGGAGATCCAGAGTAAAGGGATAGATCAGAGAAGCAGATATATTTTACAATAATTCGGCAACCTCATAGGTCCTTTGGGGGCCTTCCGGATTGCTTGTCGCCTTTTTACCTGTGTTTTTTAAATCAATATTGATTAATGAAGGAAGTTCAGTTAATTACCGAGAAGCCTATACATCTCAAAGTATAACTGAAATCGAATGACATCTTTCAAATAGAAGAGATTATTGGGTCCTTTTGTGAAGACCGGACAAAATCTTTAATCCGATAAGCAAATACAACACTATAGCACCCTCCCTCCGGATAAAATTATTCCAACCTAGTTGGTATAGCCGAAAAGGCGTGCAAGAAATACACTGGGGGGGGGGGGGGGTGTCCTCATGAGGCCCGTGGCTAAATATTCTCGATTTGAAATATTCATATTTAGATTTCACTCTGTTGTCTCTGCTGAGAAAAAATATATGTTGACTGCCGTGTTAAAAAAAAGGGAAAGAATGTAATACAAATGGTGAAACCGAAGGGGAAAGGGCATTAGACATTAATATAAAAAAATAAAATACATTGCAAGAAAAGAAGAAAGGGGAGGCAGAATAAAGATGGGGGTCGGATGGGGGGGGGGGGTAAAGTATCATAATTTAAAAGATGTATGCCCCACCCCATCACAAATGATATGCCTTTACAAGTACTGATAATGCCAGGTAAAATTCATTTTATAGAACCGAGTATAAAACAAACTACCGAGAAACGCCTTCCCCTCGAGCATTGGTTTATATAGGTCTACACCCTAACAAAATACCAAATCATTTCAATATACAATTTAAAAAAATGTAGCTCAAGTACGATACTAGTCTTTGTTTATTTAATCTATACAATCCATATTAAACTCTTATGCTCTGTCTTATATCATTCATGTACATTACATGTTGGATTTACTCTGCATTCAATATAGGCTGAATATTTTTATATACTATTATGTTCACATTTATTATGTTTGTATATCTTTTGTAAATATGTTTCTATGTTTGTACTCTCATACCCCGAGAGGGGGTCGATAGAGTCAATAAATCTTATCTTATCTTATCCAAATTATTTATAATTGTCAAGAACGAATTGATTAATAAAAGACATAAAGGGAATTATATTCATATATGACAACGTCACCGGCAAACATTTTGATTCTTGAAATTGTACAAATTTTCTTTGAGAAATCAAATTCTTAGCAAGATTAGCGAGATAGGAAGAATACCGAAACATCAGCGATGGCATATAGGGAGTATGTCTCATCGTCCGAATGGCTTCAAAATCTTGTAAATTTTACAACAGCAAATCCCGCTCACATTGTTGCCTAAAGTTTAGGCCTCCCGTGGTTATAGTTCAGAAAATTGTACAAAACCTGGAAGTTCGAGAATATGAATAAATATGAACGTGAATTTTGAAACGTTAATTTGCATATTCAGAGGTGGATCTACGGGGCCGGGGGAGTTAGGGGGTTTAACCCCCCCCCCTTTGGGCTGCCAAGTAATAAAAAGTAATGACCTATATTTTGGAGCCAACCCCCTTTTTTTGCTTGTCAAATTTCTCAGTACCGAAATTACCTTCATTTTGTAGTGAAACCCTTTTTTGCTTGTCAAATATTTAGGACCCCCCCCCCCCCCGCTTAGAAAAAAAGCTAGATGAAATAAATAAAGGAAATAGAAAGATTCCTTGCTGAATTATTTTTTCTTATTCCTTTACGTTTTAGAAGCTGACATTTATGCATGTTTCCGCGAGGGGATGGGGGACGATATCCTCTTCACATCAGGAACAATGTAGGAGACTGTCACCCCGTCACATATGGGGTGGGGTTCAGTCCTACCAAGTGACATGAGGGTAGAGGACGGTTAGAAAAAGAAAATGTATGAAATGGAATGAGATCAAGTTTAATCTATTAAAAAAACAGACGTATGCGAGCAAACGAAGATCAGTGAGATGATACAATAGAATAAATAACACATGAACGGGTTGTTAGGACCCAGTAGGGTATACAGAAGGAAAGGTTAGAGATGACAGTTGTGTATTTGCTGCACTCAACCCAGGTGAAGTATAGAGATGGGGGGGGGAGACAGCCTGAACGCAACAAGGTCACAAAATCTAGAAAATGTTAATGCGCCTCGGAATATATAAAAACGGAGCTATACAATTATCAGTATTCATGTAGCATGAATTAAAAAGAGCAATATTGTATGCTAATTCATATGAATTGATGACATATATAGGAGTAGGATCAATACCTACTGTTTGCTACACCATGTAAAAAATGTCATCTACCCCCACCCCCTTTATACACACTCACATTTGCTATATATTATCTGGCTTTAATGATGTAGTAATTTTTTCTCATTTTATATGAATTTTGTGAGGTGTTACATCTTCTGTTTCTGTTTCTGTGAAGTAACCCCTGTATACATGGTATAGGAACTCGTCCAGGCTTCCCGCCGCATACGTACATGGCTAATAACCTTGTATTTAATTTGAATTACTTTACCTGAACATTGACGGCGCTGTTTATAATAAGGAAATTGAATAAATAATTACTGATTGATAATACGCTGTCGTCTATTGCATTCATCAAAATTATGACTGGCAGGATATCAAATCCTAAAGAATGACGCAAATCCTTAGATGATATACATCAAATCTATTCTGAATAAATTTCCCTTTTGGTTGAAATGATGAGCCATTTATGAGCTCATATGCATGACTGGCAGAACTGATTAGAGCAACCGTTAGAAGTCTTTTACGAGGCCAGTCTTTCTGACGTGTAAACGTCTACATGACATAATGTGAGTTGGAATCACCAGAAATTACTACCAAATCTATAATTGAAATCTTTTTGCAATACAATGCGAGCATTAAAGTATAATGAGAGATATTGTACCCGATGAATGATAACCAGTCTATGCTAAAACTGAATTTCGTGTTTGAAGCTTGAAATGTATTTCTTTTATTTTTAATATGTGAAATTCATTTATTTTATTACGAACATTTCACCTAATTCCCAATCCATGTTTATATCAGTAAATTTTCTAACAATTTTTTCTCAATAAACAGAAATTTGTTTGGATTTGAAATGTGTAAAAATTAGTTCAAATGTATTACGACATTTACCTGAAGAATAGAAATATCGTAAAAAGTATATAAAAAAGATTATTGTAATCATTTTAATGAACTCGAAGAATGAATCGGTAACATATAACAAGTCGCAGTTAGCTAGGGAGCAGTGGCACGGAGTGGAGGGGCGGGGAGGGGGGAACAGTCCGTTCGCTTTTCAGGTAGTGAAAAAAGGGAGACGAAAATTAAAGAAAAAAAAGGAGGAAGAATAGTTTTAATTGGCTAAAACTATAAGCATGTCCCCTTCCTTCCAATGCATGGACTATACCGCCTGATAAAGGCCTAATTTGTTACCATCTTTTCTATATGGTCAAACAAACCAGCCATCTTCATTCCCTTAATAGATTTAGCTTCGGCTTTTATGAGTATAAAAAGCTCAATTAAGAAATACAAGACGTGAAAGCAATCTGTCAACACCGCATTTCATTTTCATTCAAAAGGCAAAAGACAAAACAAAACTTGAAACATCAATTGCAGGATAGTGGGTGGATATTATTAAGTGTCTTGTAATTGATAATTTGCTTTTGGCCAATCAAATATCAGGATTTCGATTAGGCCCTATATACTTGAATAACAGTTTATCACTCACTGATAACAAGCTTCATCTGCTCATGATAGTCAACAACAAGTCATAGATGAGGGATTTGGGTCAGGATATAAAGTGGTCATTACTTTAATGATTCAAAAGAAACAGATTAAGATTTTTAACATCTTAAAAAACAAAACTGATTCGAAAGAAACAATCCCAGGCGTCTGTATATATGTCTGTGTCTGTAGGCCCGCCCCGTTGACGGTTCTAGTCCCACACCGCCCCTAATTTTTTTTTCTTTAATTTTCTTTATGCTCGTCATAAAGGGCCAAAGGGTCAAATAAATTAGAACATTCTTATGTACCCTCAACCATTTATTAAATACCGGATCCCTCCTGTTCTTCAACGCATCCACGATCTCTTCATATTAAATAATTTATACAATAATTAATATTTTCACTTTATACACAATAAAAACGCTGTTTATTTTTTTTTCCATACAACGCTGTTTACTAAAGAACTTTGCAGTAGTTATTTAAAGTTTTTAAAATCTTAAACAACAAAATTATTATTTTTTTTAAAATTTTTAATAAACTAAGCATTGTTGTTTAAACTGTTAAAACTACTGTAAAGTTCAGAGTACTACTGCGTTGCATATAATGTCAAACATCGTTTCAACTTGTTTGAAATTGTAGTTGAATTACTTATCAGGGACCTATATAAGAAATGTTCTATCCATTCCAGGACAGAGAGGGGGTTTTATAACAAAAAGAAAGAAATACACATTCTTCGTGTTTTAAGTTTTGCCGGGGTTCGACTCTTGAAAAAAAAATCATGCCAATTCAAGAAAATTTAATTGCAAAGTTTTATCAATAAATATCACATTCTCAACAAACGTACAGTGTTTGACTTTTTTCGACCATGAACTGAGAATTGTTTTACTTCCAAATGGCGAGCAAGGGCAGTCTTATTGAATTCTTGTTTTTTAGACCTTTCACTAGTACGCCTTTGCTTCCTGGCTGTAATGGAATTATTGTCATGATGGTACTGCATCGGTTAGTTTCGTGCACAATCAGTAGAGCATTTTAGCAATCACTTTGCAGACTCTTTCTAATATACAACACAGATAATCTTTTTATCAAAAGCCCTTCATAACAAAGCAGCCTTTGTCAAAATCGGTGAATCAAAACAGTAGTGTCGTCCTGGACTCTGGATAAACAACATATTTGCAAATTTTCCGATCCGAATCTTAAGACGATGTGCTGTCCCTGTCCACCAACTTTCGACAATGACCTCTAATTTGTCCATTATGATGACGGGCATTTTCAATAGATTTTGAACGTTGCAGAAAGCGTCTGCAAAGTGGATGCTAGTGATTACTTGGCACTCACCCGAAATGAAGACGCATAATTATCAAGAGGGCGCTATCTAATATTTAGAACAGAATGATAAAGAGAGTGTTCAAATGGTTTATTTTTCAATTATCAAAACAAAATAGAAATTAAAAAGTAACAAAATAATGATGTACAATTCACAGAAACAGGTTGGCAATACCTCATTGATATAGATATGAAAAAAATAATCAAAATGATATAGCAGATAAATTGTAAAGAGGGTGAAGTACGGTTAAAGGACAAGTCCACCCCAATAAAAATTTGGTTTGAATAAAAGGAGAAAAATCCAACAAACACAACACTGAAAATTTCATCAAAATCGGTTGTAAAATAAGAAAGTTATGACATTTCAAAGTTTTGCTTAATTTCACAAAACAGTTATATGCACATCCTGGTCGGTATGCAAATGAGCAGACAGATGACGTCACCCACTCACTATTTCTTTTGTATTTTATTATATGAAATATGAAAAATTCGAATTTTCTCCTCATTGTCATGTGGAACAAACTTTTATTCCTCCCTGAACATGTGCAATTACCATTATTTTAACAGTTTGTGGTTGAATCAAGTGGTCCCAATTGTCAAATCTGTAAAAATTGAAATATTGTATAATTCAAACAATAAAAAACAAAAGAAATAGTGAGTGAGTGACATCATCGACTCTCTCATTTGCATATCAATGAGTTGTGCATATAACTGTTTTGTGAAAAATAAGCAAAATTTAAAAATGTCATAACTTTCTTATTTTACATCCGATTTTGATGAAATTTTCAGTGTTATGATCGTTTGATTTTTCTCTATCCATTTAAATCAACAAATTTCTGGGGTGGACTTGACCTTTAAAGAAGCTTGTATCACATTGCATAAAATGTCATGCAGATCAGCGAAGAGCACTAATCTGCATGTAGATCAGCGAACAGAACTAATCTGTATACAGATCAGCGAAGACCACTGATCTATATACAGATCAGCGAACAGAATTAATCTGTGTACAGATCACCAAAGAGCACTGGTCTGTATACAGATCAATGGCGAAGAGGGGGTGAAATTAGTACAAAATTGCCCTGAGCAGTCCTATAGAATGGGCCTCTACTATCTCCCCATCTCACATCCTCTATCTGTCCATTTTGTTTGCAAAAAAAATAACAAAAAATGTAATTTCGTTCATTTTTTTTGTCAATTTAGTCGCTTCAACATCTTCAATTTTCTGGAAATTTTATCAATGTAAAGCCAGTGGAGGGAACGTCCCTATACCATAGACTAACAAATTGAAATTGAACTGAGATGAGGGATGGGTGGGGGTGGGGGGGGGGGGGGGGGAACGGTCGTTCTCAAAATGCGAATGGCTCATGTTGTTTCACGACCCATATAATTTTTTAATTACCCTTTTCTTCTCCCTTCTTCTTTCTATTTTGTTTTCACTAATTTGAAAAATCATATATAGGCGGTCGCTCCCATGTTCTTACTAGTGTCCCTATACACCGCCCTCTTTAGTCGTGCGTAAAGTCATTCGTATATCTTTATGTTCGTATCTTACAAACAGCTTTATGAAACATTCACCTGGAAATGATGTATTAAGCATTGTTTGACATGTAAAATAAGTAATGAAGAGACTACTTATCAGTAAATTAATTATTCTGTGAGCAAAAAGTGCGAGTTGAAATTTTATATTAACCTTAAAAGAACTGGACATTTGACACTCTTTTTATAATCATGAATAGCAGGCTTATCGTACTAAACGATAATTTAAAGCAATCGCGTTCATGAGCTGAAATTGAAATGTTTGGTATATTGGCATGTAAAAGGAAAATTTCAAGGACTGTTTGTAGGAATTCATCGAGACCGTGATACATAGGCCTATCAAAGCTCACTATCAAATGCATGCGTCCCATGCGTAGGCTAAAGGTTAAGCATGCACGAGCTGAAATTTTTAGCAAACAGATCTGAAACGGATCATTGTCCCCCCGCCCCCCTTGTCTGTTGAATAAGTTCGGGGACTTGTCTCTCTAACCCCTGTCCACAAGGGAAGCATGTCGCATTGTAAGAATTTCATTCATCTTTTTGGAAAGCAATCCGTGTTGGACTGACAAGGTGAATCTATCAAATTCACTTGAATGTCTTCAAAAACAGTTATAAACTGACATATTAAAAACGATAACTCATCAAACAACGAAAACACTTGACCATGACCACTGACCACACCCCCGCCACACCCCTCATTCTGGGCCATTATTACCATTGGCGGCAGAAGCCAAAACATTTATGGGGGGACCACCAAAATTTTTGGACAACCAAAAAAAAAAAGGTTATATATCAACCCAAATTTTAGAGGGGGGGGGGGGACCGACAGAATTTTTTGACAAGCAAAAAAAAAAAAAAGAAGGTTATCAGCAAAAATTTTAGGGGGATCGTCCCCCACCTCAAATTTAGGGGGGACCCGGTCCCCCCGCCCCCCCCCCCCGCTTCCGCCCGCTATGCTTATTACCCCCACCTTGTTAACCCCTCTCGAATCTCAGCAATCTGATTTGGAATCTTTCGCAAAGTGACTCCACCCAAATTGTATACATATTGCCAATTTGTTCTTAAATACTTGTTATTTGCATCGTCATTTCTTTACAAAATTCAAGAAAATTATCTTAAAAATAATTTTAATGCTATTTATATTTTTACAGAATAAAAAAATCACAAAATTTTGTACAAAATATTTTTATATCACAAAATAAAGCCTTTCAAAATTTCGTCTTTTGAGGAACAGAAAAGCTGAAGAATACACAAATATTAGTACGTGGGACTTGAGATAAGATATTTTGCACGGAACTCAATACCGCACACTACCTGTTACGTTTGATTGAATTATTTGAAGGATTTCGAATGACATAGAGGTAATTTTAATGATTATGTCGTAATAAGATAATGATTAGTTAATGTAGATTGGGAACAATTTACGAAGGGTGCAATATTTAGCTTCTAAATATAAATTTTATGTATCCTAATTTAACCCGTTTGGCGTTTGTTGACGTTCGTCGTGTTCGTTGATCAATGACTCATTAATTGTTTGGGTTTTTTTTTTTTTTTCATTTGTTGATCCTGTCTTTCTTGAATTATTATAGTGAGATCGAGTTTGGACTCGCCGGTTATTAGGCTACATCGAAAATGTGAAATTGTATCGACAATGATATCCAGATTATCGTCAATCGTCATGATGACAGCCCTATCTTACTTCAATTTCAAACTCAAACTTTAAAGTTCAATCTTACTTAGGCGTAGCCTAGAGGCTAGACTCTAGAGTCTAGTCTAGACTAGTAGAGGACTCGGTGATCATATTTTTTAAATACGATTTTGATATTGTCATTTGATCACTGAGCCTAGACAAGGCCGGCTATCAGCATCAGCAATATACGGAAGAGAAGGTAGTCCTGTAAAGAGTTGGATCACGTGCTACATAGTGAAGATTGGACCAATGAATCAGTAGAGGCGCACGGCCAATATGGGAGACTCTCTCCAATAGGGGAGACAATCTCCCACATTGGAGACTTGCTTTGCAAAAGGATAAAAGAAACAACACCAACAAAAGCATGATTTTTTCCACCCAAAATTTTGTCTCACTGAGGTCAGAAGCCCATTTGTTTTGTGTGTGATTGACAACAAAACAAAAACAAAAGTAGACGGTGAATTTTTAAAATAGATTCAATAGACGGTGAAAAGTGGTAATTTTTCATGAGGAATCTGCTTATCACATTTTTATTTGCCGCCAAGGTAATCCTTTTACAGCAAATGTAAACAAAGGAAATTGGTCTCCAAAACTGGAGACTGTCTCTGAAATTGGATACCCAAATTCTTTACAAAAGTCTCTGATATTGGAGATAATCTCCCACATTGGAGACAGTCTCCAATGTTGGCCGTGCGCCTCTACTGTGAATGTCCAATTGTTCTTTTAAATGTATTTAGACTAGGTCAGGTGCAGTTAGCCAGGAGGCGTCTGGGGAGTAAAAGTCATCTACTCTACGTAGGCTTACTCCCCACTGACGCCTGGGACACCAAGGTATATTCACGCACGTACGGCCACAAAACCTGAAACTTTCGCCCCCGAGATTTCTACTTTCCCTCTAAAAGATCTAGCCCTAAAACATGTACATGGGGTTCAACTTCATTTCCAACATTTCTGCGATATCGATTTCGTTTTTAAAGAAGAATTCATTAAAAAAACGAGAAAAATGGTATGAAAAGATGGGAAGAGCTTACGGCCGTGTTTACGTCGCCATCTTGATTTCTTTGTCTTCCGCTTGGCGACAGCACGCAATCGCGGGATTTGCGTGCTGTCGCCAAGCGGAAGACAAAGAAATCAAGATAGTTGAAATATATTTTTCATTAGTAACCAGGGAATAATTTTTGTATTCACCAGAGTGCTCAAAAACTTAAATTTTGGGCATATTTTTGTGTACGCCCTCTATTGGTGGAAAGTAATATAGTAAGAAAATTTTCATTTTTCAATCTCTATTTTTAATTATGAAAAAATAATTTAAAGAATCAAATTTACTTAAGGGCCAAGTTGTATAACAAATAGGTATAATGGAAACTGTCAGTGTAAAAAAATCAAGCATTTGTCCCAAAGAAAAGGAGAAAATAAGCCAAATATTGCTACCCTTATTTTGCAACACATGGAGATGTAACTGAGAACAAGGTTATATCATAACCTTGTTCATCGAATGAGTGAATTTCTTCATGAGATTCCAATCGTTCGTTGTAACCTGTAATGTAAGCTGCCATTTTGGTTCTGAATATTCATGAAAGTGACGACAGACTTCACTCCTTGACCCTAACGTCACTTACAGTGCCCGGATGTTTCCATGAGTTGAACGTTTGTCGCCTGTGTACGATTTACAAGCAATCCAATGGCCAATGGTTTCAACCCGAAAGTTTTTCCAACGGCCATATGTTTGTGAAATATCATAACACCATCGGATATACTCACTTGTTCACTGCAACCATCCTGCCTGTGGGGAATCTACAGTACAGGTACTATGGCATGCCAATGCTGTACAGAGCACACACTTTAAAACATTAAAATATCACTTTTGTGACCAAAATTACTACCGTAATTTCCATACAGTTGCAATTTATTTTTCATTAGTAACTTGGGAATAATTTTTGTATTCACTAGAGCGCTCAAAAACTTGAATTTTGGGCATATTTTTGTGTACGCCCTCTATTGGTGGAAAGTAATATGGCAAGAAAATTTTCATTTTTTATCTCTATTTGTAATTAAGAAAAAAATAATTCAAAGAATCAAATTTACTTAAGGGCCAAGTTGTATGACAAATAGGTGTAATGGAAACTGTCAGTGTAAAAAAAATCAAGCATTTGTCCCCAAAAAAAGAGAAAATAAGCCAAACATTGTCACCCTTATTTTGCCACACATGGAGATATAAGTGAGAACAAGGTTATATCATAACCTTGTTCATTGAATGAGTGGATATACTGGGACTAGGGAGTTTATGACATGTAATTACATGTATTTAGAATAAAGTGAAAAATCAAAGAACCACGTCGGGGGTTTTTTGTATTGCAAACCCCCTGATGGCGGGTGCATGTTGGCGAGCCGTCTGTGTACGAGGAGAAATAAAAAAATTAAAAATGTTACAAAACTCCTCGAAACAGCTGTCTATGTCACTGTATGAGCATGAAATCAGTGTTTTCACAGGGTGAAAGGGGAAGTTCACCCTGAAGAAAAGTTTGTTGTGAAAATAGCAGAAAATATGATAAAAAATATTGGTGAAGGTTTGATAAAAATCCATTAAACTAAACTATCTAATGATTAAGAAAACTATTAGAGTTTTGGATTTTATAAACGAGCAGCTGCCCATGTTATGTAATAGAAAATGCAAAAATTTCAAGTTTTTAATGGTTTGTGATGACTTATTTTGATTTCTTTTTAGGAATGGGTGTGAAATGATTTGTCCATTTATTGATATAATAAGGGTGCAGTATAAACCATTTTCAATTTCCAGAGAAAATTACATTTCATTGACTTTTTTTACCATTCGATATCATATGTAGTAAAGCTGCTCGCATATGACGTCACAAATCAAAATCAAATAATTTAAATTCTTTGATGGATTTTTCTCAAACCTTCAGCATTATTTAAAAATATTTTTTCAGCTATCTTTACAAAAAACTGTCAGGGTGAACTTCCCCTTTAAGACTATTGGCGTTGATTCGGCAGACTCATAGCCATACGATAAGGGCTACATGTAAGTCTGTTTTGGAGGATTTGAATCAGACTAAAAATCTTGGACTTGTAATTTTTCAGAGTCTTTCCTTGATTTTTTTTTTATAGAAAGAGATAAAACTTGGAAAATCGTTCAAGGCGAGACTCGAGCCTGCGTCAATGATCGTGACTGCAGTGAATTCATAATAGCGCTTCGTTTTACCGATCGCGCAACACCAGATAAGCTGATCGATACGTTGGAAATTATGCTATATCCTGTTCCATGAATATTCATGAGGCGTACTGTAGTCTGACTAAATAAACCCTATTGGGTAGTAAGTCTGCCAAACTGACGCCAATATAGTCTTAACCTTTTTACAGATCCAAAACTAACTTTACAAAACTGAATCCCAAATTTTTCAAAATTCATAGACATTTCCTGGATTGTTCAAGTTTGATTTAAAAAAAAAATCAGACAATAATACAGCGAGCCTAAACTTGGTCTAAGTGACCAAACCCTAGGAATTAAAGCTTTTTTTGTTCACACACTTTAAAAAATAGTAAAATAATTATGGAATGCGAGCACGGAGCGAGAGCAGATAATTTTGAGCTATGTACCAGTACTACCGGTATGAGGCAAACAGTTCTTTAAACATAACATGAATAACTTTGCTACGTTTAATTGTTGTTTTTAATTTCCCAAACCTATCCTGGAACAAGTATTGACCAAATCCTTTGGCCCTTTCATATATTAAATTTCTGATTTAGCATTGAGATTTGGAGAGTAAAATAATATCAGTATCATAGTATAAAGGGGTCTAACATTAAACTTTATGCACCATCCAAAGGAACTCATTTCACAGTGCACTGGCTCTGTGGTGATTTACCCCCCCCCCCAAAAGCGCTAAAATAAAAGATCATTTTTCTGTTTGATATCTGTCTCTTCAATGTTTTTATCTCTTATTGTAGGCCTATTCGTTACTTTTGCTTTTCAGGATAATATTATAGGCCTATCTTAATGTTAGAACTTCTTGTTGCCATATACATGTATTCATCTATTTCCTTTCATATAGTCAACATTTCAAGTTATTTGTCTTTTATTAATCTCTTACCGGTAATTATTTTCATTTTATAAAGTTTTTTTTTAAACTGAGGTTAGATGGGTCCAGCACTCCTGTACACTAGAATCATTGTTTTCCACAATAATTCAATTTTCATCAAATTACCGGTATGGATCCAGGATGTAATAACTGCTGAACTGAGTTCTTGAATTATCAATATCATACAGTCATTTCCACTATTCATGTTTGATTAACTATTTTGTTCTATCTATGATCTTGTAGAGCATTGTGGCCCAGTGGATTAGTCTTCTGACTTTGAAACAGAGGGTCGTAGGTTCGAATCCCAGCCATGGCATAATTTCCTTCAGCAAGAAATTTATCCACATTGTGCTGCACTCAACCCAGGTGAGGTGAATGGGTTCCCGGCAGGATAAATTCCTTGAATGCATGAGCGCTGAAAGGCAGCTTGAGCTAAAGCCGGGGTAATAATAATAAGAATGCGCCTCGGAATAGAATATTTCTAGATAGATGGCGCTATATAAATGCCTATTATTATTATCTACAGGTAAAATGATGATTTGACTGCAGAGGGATTCATGGTTTAAGTTGATTTCCACACCATTCTTCTGGTTGAAGTAGTAGACTGGAAGAACGGCACCAAGATATTCTTTTGGTGAAGTCGCTTGATTCAAGAAAGGAACGTTGAGCTTTGTCAAAGCTTGTGCCACTTGAAAAGGTAAACAATCTCAACCTTACAGTATTATAGTTATGATTTCTATTTTGTTGTATCCAATATGGGATTTCTCATCTTTAATGTGTAACTTATTTTAATGGAGAGTTTTGTTGAGAGTTTAGTTGTGAGAGAGGTTCTTGGTGTCTTTTTTTGTCAGCTGGAATGAATGTGACCATATATTGCTGTTAAATTGGGAAATTCCATAATTCATAATTCATAAATTCATAATTCATAAACAGATGGCTTTTGTGTGAGCAACATTGACTGAGGAAAGGTTAAATATGAAAAACATTGATAAATCTGTATGTATAATACATTTGCTAAATTGTCTTCATACTGTAGATTTCAATTGCCAGATAGGCAGAAATTTCTGGAGTGTTATAATTGTGCAATTTGTTGCCTAGCTATGCAGTCCTGAGTAATCCTGTAGGACCTTGTTTGGTGAATAGGAATGCTATATAAACACAGGTATAAAGTTCTCATTTTTACTTCATCTACTGTTACAGTGGGGAAAGGAAGAGATTGTTGTTTGTCCGCATAGCCTGGTACCACACTAAACCATCACCATTGCGACTGCAAACGGGTCAGCCCGGTCAACGAACAGAATGACCATGGAAGATGAACATGATACATCCACCGTTGAATCCTTCCCTCTTCACATCCTCCTATATCCCATCCTTGATGAGGTAGGTTTACTTTTCCATTGTGATCTCTGTCTTTCAGTGTAGTTTAATAATAATAATAATAATAGGTATTTATATAGCGCCATCTATCTAGAAATATTCTATTCCGAGGCGAACAATAAAAGAAAGAATGAGAAAGTTTGGATGAGTGTCAAAGTGCCAATAAGTAATTCTGTTAGAAAAAATAAGACTTCAGTTAAGATTTGAAGGTCTCCAGTGATGGTATAATTCTTAAATTTAACGGCAAATTATTCCAGAGAGAAGGTGCTGAGTCAGAGAAAGTTCATGCACCATATGCTACACATGTCTTGGGAGTCTTAAGAAGTTGCTGGTGTGATGATCTTAGGCTACGAGTTTAACCTCACTTCCAGCATAAAATCAAACTAAATAGCCCTTACGTTTGGTAAATTAAAATAGACATTTTTCAAAGAATGCAAGGTGAATCCACCTCCCCCTCCCTCTCCCCCTCCCCCCCTTGTTAAACGGCGGGAACAGAACAGGATTTTAGACTGACCAAATTCATTATTAGATTAAATTGAAATAGAAACTCATGTGTGATCTTAAAGGTCAAGTCCACCCCAGTATAATATTGATTTGAATTAATAGAGAAAAATCGAACTAGCGTAACGCTGAAAATTTTATCAAAATCGGATGTAAAATATGAAAGTTATGACAAGTTTCGCTTATTTTTCACAGAACAGTGATATGCACAACTCAGTGACATGCAAATGAGACAGTCGATGATGCCCTTCACTCACTTTCTTTTGTTTTTTATTGTTTGAATTATACAGTATTTCATTTCTTACAGATTTGACGATAAGAATCAACTTGACTGAATAATTTAGTATTAAACAGTGGTAATTCCACATGTTCAGGGAGGAATTAATCATTGTTTCACTTGACAATGAGGAGAAAATAAGAACATTTCATATTTCATATGATAAAATACAAAAGAAATAGTGAGTGGATGATGTCATTTTTCTACTTGTTTGCATACCAACCTGAGCCGGCCGCACAGAATTGTTGTTAGCCTAATCAGAGCGCTAACAGTAATCCCAGTCACATCTTTCGGATTGTTAAGTCAAAATATTTAATCAAATGTGTAAGTAATGCATTGTTGAAACATTAGGCATCGCTGGCGCATTACCGGTTGTAACAGGGCATCTGTTAGTGCATCGTTGTGGCCCAGTGTATTAGTCTTCTGACTTTGAAACAGAGGGTCGTGGGTTCGAATCCCAGCCATGGCGTAATTTCCTTCAGCAAGAAATTTATCCACATTGTGCTGCACTCAACCCAGGTGAGGTGAATGGGTACCCGGTAGGAAGAAATTCCTTGAATGCTTGAGCGCCTAGGCAGCCCAGCTAAAGCCGGGGTAATAATAATAGCAGGGCCCGCTGGGAGAACAGTTTTCAGAACTGAAGTGGCTTTCCTGGGTAAATATACCTATATTATTATTATCATTATCTAAGCGCTAACAACCTTTCTGTGCGGTCAGTACAGATTATTAGAAGCACATATGTTGGACTTGTGCTTTCTGCAAAAGCGCCCCTACCAGAGATATTTAAGCGGTATATCATTATAACTCAGAAATATCATTTTGTTTTGTTGCAGATGCAGCAAACGGATGTGGCGGCTTCGCAGACCTTGAGGGCAGCATTTAACAAGATGGAGAAGAAGAAACCAGGTTTCACAAAGCAACTCATCCACAGTATCTTAGAAGCCAAGTCCAAGAATGTGAACCTGACAGAAAGTCTCCTCAAGTTAGCAGCATTAGACAGTGAAGGTGAGACATTGCCTTGGTATATCACAAAGATTAGATATTGATCATTGAACAAATTATCATGATTGATTGCATTGAACGTAATGTACAATCAGATTTAAAAATAAATCCTATGATCAAAGCTTAGATGATGTGTGTACATGTACACATAGTGTGGATGTAACATCTTGCCCCTAATCAACTCGTGGTATGATTTCCACCCTTTGTATACATATAACTGTAATGAAATTGATCTCTCACTATAAAAGATAAAGATAATTATTGCTGATGATAAGTTGTATAAATTTACAGGATAAGTTATATAAATTTGCAGATCTGTGCATCTTGTGCTCTACTCCTAACATGAAGATTAATCATTTCAATATGATGTTTGTTTGACAATCATTTTGTCTTCGAACAAATTGTGAATTTCAGTTTTCTAGAGTTCCTGAAGAAACAAAAAACCTCGGATTAGGCAGGATTTATTCCGACAAATTCACAAATAAAATTAAGTTTGGTCTACTTTTTTACTTTGCTGCATGTGGTTGTAATCCTTATAATTTAATGACAAATAACCTTACACTAACAAAACTTATGTCACAAGTCAGTGAGATTCAAGATCTTTGAGATTCCTGTATTAAAGGGGAATGAAACCTTTGGAACAAGTAGGCTTATGTCGAAACAAAAATCAAAGAATAAGAACAAAGAAAGTTTGAGAAAAATCGGACAAATAATGAGAAAGTTGTGAGCATTTGAATATTGCAATCACTAATGCTATGGAGATCCCCCCATTGGCAATGCGACAAGGATGTGTAATGTCACATGTGAACAACTTTCCCTTTGATGGACTATAAAATACACCCAAAATATCTATTTTTGCTTTTTCATATGGTGATACAAACTCTTTATCCATGATGTATTCTTTAAATATCTGTATTACATGCCCTCCTATAGAAATAACACATGATCTACTGATAGATGTGATAAAAGAGGCAGTTTAACTGAAATATATACTAAAGTAATGGGGAGAGTTGTTCACAAGTGACATCACACATCTTTATCTTATTGCCATAGTGAGGATCTCCATAGCATTAGTGATCGCAATATTCAAATGCTCATAACTTTCTCAATATTTGTCAGATTTTTCTCAAACGTTTGTTGATCTGTTTCTTTGATTTTTCTGTTTTCACACAAGCTATCTTGTTCCAAAGGTTTCATTCTCCTTAAAGCTTTTTTTTTTTTACAAAACAGAATTCAGTTGTCAACAGTCGTGTAAAATTACGACTATTTCTGACTTTGCTAATTCGGTTGAATGGAGCCCCTCAAAAGATCAGCCATTTTGACTGGAGAGGGTTTATCCAGCTCATATTTGGAGAACTGATAAATAAAATATAAATTGAAAAATACAGGATTTACACCTCTCCAAAGACTGCAGTGCAGCAGAGTACAACATGTTACCAACAGTTCCAACTGTCATAGGACTGGCATACGCCAACTCGGGAGTCATGAATGACATGTCTCTAAGCTCTCCTATCTACCTATGTTACCAACAGTTCCAACTATCATAGGACTGGCATACACCAACTTGGGAGTCATGAATGACATGTCTCTAAGCTCTCCTATCTACCTATGTTACCAACAGTTCCAACTATCATAGGACTGGCATACACCAACTCGGGAGTCATGAATGACATGTCTCTAAGCTCTCCTATCTACCTATGTTACCAACAGTTCCAACTATCATAGGACTGGCATACGCCAACTCGGGAGTCATGAATGACATGTCTCTAAGCTCTCCTATCTACCTATGTTACCAACAGTTCCAACTATCATAGGACTGGCATACGCCAACTCTAGAGTCATGAATGACATGTCTCTAAGCTCTCCTACATGTATCTACCTATGTTACCAACAGTTCAACTATCATAGGACTGGCATACGCCAACTCAGGAGTCATGAATGACATGTCTCTAAGCTCTCTTATCTACCTATGTTACCAACAGTTCCAACTATCATAGGACTGGCATACGCCAACTCGGGAGTCATGAATGACATGTCTCTAAGCTCTCCTATCTACCTATGTTACCAACAGTTCCAACTATCATAGGACTGGCATACGCCAACTCTAGAGTCATGAATGACATGTCTGTAAGCTCTCCTATCTACCTATGTTACCAACAGTTCCAACTATCATAGGACTGGCATACACCAACTCGGGAGTCATGAATGACATGTCTCAAAGCTCTCCTATCTACCTATGTTACCAACAGTTCCAACTATCATAGGACTGGCATACACCAACTCGGGAGTCATGAATGACATGTCTCAAAGCCCTCCTATCTAGCATTGCGCTTTCTACCTTAGATGAATTGCAGAAAAAAATTACACGGGGCTTGGGGTGATTTCGCCCCCGAAATGCTCAAAAGAGCAATGAAAATTTTAAAAATCTCCATTCACTGCAATGGTAAAGCTTATCAAATGTAGCAGATTTAGGCAGTATCTGTAAAAAGTATTCCCCCCACCCAAATAAACAAATGTCTGATGAATTGTCAAGATGAATTCTATTCATGTATGTTACTAAGTTAATTAAAGCTAATCTATGTCTACAATAATCTTGATTTAAAAATATAAACCTTTAATTTTGCTCGTCAGAATACACATTGACAAGAAGAGAAGATAAATTCATAAGGATGAACCAGCAAGCTAGGTCATTGAAAGCTATCCTTGCGAGGTTACCTGATCAGTACGCCAACAGACCTGTCTTTCTACAAACAATTAAGTAAGTATGCTGTATATGTGTAAGACAGTATTTTGTATTTGCCACTCTCTTGGTACCAAGGTGCAAAATAATAAAGCAAATATTACACGATAGCAAAGAATTTTCTCTTCAAATTCGCTAAAAATAATTTTGTTAATAGTGACCAGTGAAATTAATAAATTAAATATTAACATGCTGAGTGGTTTGATTTTATTGGCAACATTCCACCTTGAAAAAAAAAACTCCAAAAAACTCAGCATTAGCAGGTTTCTTGTTGAGCAAGGAAGAGTTAAAGCAACATTTCTGCAGTCATTTTAAAGGGACACTTTCCCCCACTATCTTAAATATTAACTATAACAGAAGTTTTTGTTTTATCTATCCCTACTGGTATATAGAAATCAGCATTTTTTTGTCTACATAGATACTATTTTGTAGAGTAAATATTATAGTTTATTATTTCATACAGATTAGTCATTTTATGATGATGGGATGTACTAACTTTTATAATCATTATTGGTTTCACACTTGCTTTGAACTTAGGTGTGTTTGGTTTTGATTTTAGTTTCAGTTGACTTCATAAACTCTATCAAGTGGATTTATTTTTTCCCCCATATGATAATCACTCTTGTTCTAGCAACCACAATTTATGTGTTAATGGATAGTTTTGCTTTCATATTGCTATGTATGGGCTATGTATTGTAATGGTTAATGTGTTCATCCTTAACAAGTTTTTCTGTTATTCGCTTTTCACACTAATAAATTTACAGAAGTGACGAAGATGAAGAGTAAATTAACAAGCTTGAACAACTGGTACACAGTGATGGGATGGGGATATTAATAATTTCTAGTGATATTGCATTTTTATTTAACAATTACCTTACAAGACAAAATAAATAATTTTCATGTTTAGTTGATATTTTCCTTTACACAAGAACATATCAGGGTCTTCAGGTTTGGTCATACAGGTGGATGGAGGATTATACAGGTGTTAAAGGAAAATGAAACCCTTGAAACAAGATTGCTTGTGCAAAAACAGAAAAATCAAAGAAAGAAACTAAAGTTTGCAAAAAATTGAATAAATAATTAGAAAGTTATGAGCATTTGAAGTTTAGATCATTGTTGTAATATAGATCCTCCGATTGGCAATGTAATAAAGATGACACATGTGAACAACTTTCCCATTACTTTTCTACATATTTCACTTAAGCTGCCTCTTTTCTCACATCTATCAGTAGATCATGTATTTCTATAGGAGGGCATGATTTTCAAAGAATTAATTATGGATAAAGAGTTTGTATCACCCTAAGAAATTGCAAAAATAGACATATTCGTGGTATTGAATAGTTCATGAAAAGGAAAGTTGTTTACATGTGACATCACAAATACATGTAGTTGTCACATTGACAATGACAATAGGAGGATCTCCATAGCAGTAGTAATCGCAATATTCAAATACTCATAACTTTCTTATTATTTGTCCGATTTTTCTCAAACTTTCTTTGATCTTATTCTTTGGTTTTTCTGTTTCCACAAAAGCCAACTTGTTCCAAAGGTTTCATTCCCCTTTAATGATTTCTTCAAAATGGCAACACTTGGTTATAATGGCCAATCATTAAATATTATGATTATACAAAAAATACTCATCAACAAGGGCATTTGTAAGAATTACATACACAATGGGTGATTTCAAGTACGGTGTTCGGTGTTGGTGTTGGTGTTGAGAGCGTAAAAAGGTTGCTGAACTGAGCTCCAACACCGAGCTGGGTTCAGAGGAGCAATACCGATTGCGTAATCGATAGCCTATGATGTCATGCCTCTGCGCTACGCTGCTAAATCATCTCAACTTCACGCGAGAAGTCTCGATGACGAAAATGAAATCGGAGAGAAATGCATTTAATTCTCATCGTACAGAATACCAATGCTTTAATTAATTCTAGAATTCAAAAGATGGAACATTATTCTTCATCAAATCATATAAAGCTCAAATAATTTGTACTCATCTTAACTGTAAAAGCTAATTTTACTGGGATGATTCATCGTGTTCGCTGCCTGTTCACGAGCTTGAGATTGACAACACCAACACCAAACTTGAAATCATGATTTTCCCAATCCCTGGGGGTTGGTGTTGGAGAATGGGGAAATTGCACATAGATCGTCAACACCAGCCACAGTGCTGGGTTCAGCAGACGACATTCAACACCATCCTTCAACACGAACCGCTGGAAATATGTCATATTTCCCGAGGTCAATCCCAACACCAGCCTGATTTCAAGTATGGTGTTTTGGCTGGTGTTGGTGTTGTCACAACACCAACACCAGATTTCAACACCGTACATGTACTTGAAATCACCCAATGTATCTTTGGAACAGTTCTTACATAGCTGAGGACATTTGGATTATTTTATAGGTATTAAGTGTGGATATTTATATTAATGCCCATGCAAATTGATGTGTATTATGTTTTGTAAGAGAATGATATGAATCCTTGGTATTTGATTAACTATCCTCGTCTCAAAACCATGACTGGTCAATAGAAATAGTCATTAATAATAACAATAATCCGCTTTCATGTAGCACTTAATACATCTCTAAGCGCATACAGATATATTATTACCCCTGTCATCGGATTCTGGCATGTCCGCATATAATATATGCACTTTCTCCACTCCCTGGGGAGCATTCCAACAAGAGTTCCAAGACTCAATTGCTAGGCATACTACATTAGTATTAATCATCAGCAAATTTCCCTTTTAGCTAAAATGAATGACTGGTCATGTGATACATTTCAGCCAATCATTTGATTAGGATCCATATCACCATTTTATAATTATTAATATCGACTGTTTTGCAGGGATATAGCATGTGGTATCAAGGATCTATTAGGAGCACTCAACACAATCTTCAAAGATGAATCATTGTTTAGAGATCATGAACAAAGAAAGGTGAGTATTACCTAGAAGGGGGGGGGGGGGCACTGCCCTTTACAATTTGGACACCATGTAATGCTTCTGTATGCTTATGTACAAAAACATGTAAAAAGAATTGTTTTTCACAGCTGGGCGATGTAATAATAATACTGATAATAGCTGGATTTACAAATCACTTTTTGCCCGAGGATACAAAGCGCTGCTCTCATTACCCTTGCTTTAACTGTGCTGCCATATAGACACTGAAGCATTGAAGGAATTTCTTCCTACCGGGTTCCCATTTACCTCACCTGGGTTGAGTGCAGCACAATGTGGGTAAATTTCTTGTTGGATGGAAAACATAACCACTACATGAAGACCACAACGCACCAACATGTACATGCTTGCAACAACTTTTGGTCTGCCCCCTCCTACCAGAGTCATGCACTGACAAAGATCTGGATTCTTTCAACACCTGAAGCCAGATCTTGTGCTCTTCAATGGACAAGACTTGTATAGAGACCAGAGAAGAGAGAATAGGGTATCGAAATTGCCAAAATCAGGACTAAAGGGTATAGACCAACATTCATCTGCGTGGATAATTATTAAGGGTTAACTGTAAAATTTATATATATATTACCATGAAAATTAAATGTTTGAGGCTTTTTTTAGTATTGATTGAACAATAAGATACTTGTTTTTTTAGATGTTTTTGAGATTTCTGAGATGTAAGGATGATTAAATAATTGTTTAGGGTCTTTTATGAAAGTCTATGTATGAACATGGTGTTTAACCTTGTAATCCCAGTGCTCTGTCCCCCTTCCGATACCATCTTTTCTACACAAGTAGTGCCTTCTTTTTAATTTATTCCTAGCTAACACTTTTGTCAGCCTTGGAAAACACCGGCTATTTTAACAAAACTGGACAAATCTAACTGATTTTCTTCATGAAATAAATTCCAGAGACATTCCTGTCAAAGACTTTTATTGTCTTATCTTCTCGTTTTCCCCATTGTTTCGTCTTCAGACGATTGAGACGTACCGCAAGGAATTCATCCATTCTTCCAAGGACTTCAGCTTGAACCTCAAGAACTACTTCAGGGTTGGTAACATCACCGAGGTCTACGAGAGCGCCACGCACCTGATCCACCACATCAACCTCATCCTTAAACTCCTCAAGACCATATGAATGCTATCATCCCCTTCCACATCTCTATACTTCCCTTTAATAGGCCCTTTCACATATGGTATACAAGAGCAGCATGAAGACGATGGATGGATTTGGGAATTCAAAGTTTGGGACACTCTATTAGGGCGTTTGCAAATGTATTTGCGGTTCCCAAATTAATCATGTGTTGCAATTAATTGTAAATTAACAATTGATTGTTAATTTGCTTCTTACAACAAGGGCCCGTATTCTTAAGTCAGGTTTAACTTAGACCATGGTCTAACTAGGTCCTAAAATTATGGAAAGCCAACAATGTCAAAATTTTCCCTACATTGTATATTTTTCTTTATGATTACTGTGCTCTTTCCTAACTCATGAATGGTGAAGAAAGCTATCTTATTAATCCTTCTGAAACAGTTAAAGGGGAATCCAACCCAAATAAAAACTTGTTTTTATAAGGAAAAGAAAAATCAGACAAGTTGATAGGTGGAAGTTTGAACAATATTGGACAAACAACAAGAAAGTTATGAATTTTTAAAAGTTGCAAATATTGGTAATCACTATACCCATGGAGACTTCAAATTGGCTGCATATGGGATGTCATAGTGATGTAAGGCAAGGACTACTCTTCCATGTACTCCAATGCATATTATGGCTAAAATGTCATTTTTCCCAAAAGTTTTATTTTAAATTACATTTTTCTTTCATGAGGACATAAAACAATATACTACCTGGGTTATATTTAGATTACTGCCCCAGGGGAATGGGTACTTAGGAGAAAACCACAAATCCCTGATAATAAAGTACATGGCCTCTGGAAAGTTGTCCTTGCCCCTTGTCATAATTTACTTACCCAATTGCCAATTTGAAATCTACATAGTATTAGTGATCTCAATTTTAAAACAGCTATAATTTTCTTATTGCTTGTCCGATTTCTTTCAAACTTTCACCATTCTCTTTAATTTATTTTTCTCCTTCCCAACACAACATTGTATGGCCAGGGCTGGATTCCCCTTTAAGAATGATTTGAGAGAGAAATGAGCTGAATTATACCGTTAGAGATTTATGCCACTATTGGCTATCCATGGTTAAACCACAGCTTTAAACCAGACTTCAGAATACGGGCCAAGGAGTTTAAAACTGATTTGCTACAGTTAAAATTGATCAATCAATCGTAAATATGCATCAGCAATTTTGTGATTGATTGCAAATATTTTCTTGCAATGAAATGACTCTTTGATGGAACACAGAGTGTATGAAAAAGATTGCAATTTCGCAAGTAATTATCAACTGGTACTAGTATACCAGTGTTATACAAGTAGAATACACATTAGTAAGCTAGATCTACCTGTTAAAATGTTAATGAATTAATTAATATTTCATCGTTGAATATACTATGAAGTATGATGGTTTACATTGGTAGTCCAGATATCAGTATTCAATACCCGTAGTTTGGTTTCTCAAAATTTAACATTGATTTTACAGAATTTTTAAAATTCAGGACAGAGTCACACCATACATAGGGGTAAAGTTGAATACGGGATGAAATTACAGGACGTCTGGAGTGTGTTTCATTAACATTTTCATCTGACAAATTTCTGTTATTTTGATTTATTTAGAAGAACAGTTTCTATGATAATTTTCAGATACATCGTGATGTGTCGGATAAAATGTCTGACAAGTCCTTTCACCACATACATCCCTGGTCACCCTGCTTACAACTTATTCATACATATGCATAGATTTTAGAGAGAAAAGTAGAGTAGTTGTCTTTTAAAATACCGGGTTTTCAGAATCACCATTATCTTTCGAATTCATTTGTCTAAATAAGACCCTAAAAAGCATCTTCCTTCGTCTGCTGAAAATGTTCTACTGTGATATACAGAATGGAGTTAGATGTCATAACTGGATACTCCACCAAACAGCCTTTGTGATGCTAAGTATGATCAAAAGCCATATTGACAAATACGATCCTTCAAATCTATTGTCTCTTGATACAGGAGGCAATGGAAGACCACAATGCCCAGATTTCTAAAACTGTTTATGAAACAGATTTCTGTATTGTGTGTCCTGTATCAAAGAGCCCTTTTCAAACCACAATATATGTGCTTTACTGTCAAAATTGATCCCAAGTTATTGTATAATTGTACAGTAGTGATGAATTAAGCAATGTGCCTTTGATATCATGTAATAGTAGCTGCTCTATAGCTAGCAATGTTCCACATTTCTGTCATTGCTTCACACTTGCTGATGTGGTCGATACACTTTCAGCCTTATATCCACTGGAGAAATGTAGACTCCTCTAAAGAATGACTACTGAAACTTGTGATTGCAAAGCGCAGGAGAATTTAGGTAATAATTGTATGATATTGAAATTGAAATGAAATGTTTGTGTATATTTTGATATGAAGCTAAATGGATGGGGTGATGGCTAGAGAAACATACAGCGTATCCCTGTCATATCACGTCACTGGATAGTTAGGAATTCATGATCAGTCATGGCACAAATAATGAATGCTATATAATACATGCACTCACAGTTTATTTCATCTTGTGCTTTTTATGATATCACAATTGATGTGATTTTGATTGTCAGATAATTTTTTTGCAAGAGCATTATGCTTATCACAAATACCATCATGAATGTCACAAATATCATCTCTGTCAACATGAATGCTATCTCAATGCAAGCCATTATGAATTTCATCTCAAATGCCATCATGGATGAGTATGATAAAATCTAGAATGACATGAATGTCATCTTGAACTTCTTCTTTAATGTTTTCATGATGTCATCATGAACATAATCTCTAATATGACAAATGTCATCATAAATGTCCTCTTGTCCTCAAGTGCGATGCAGTCCACAGGGATATACTGTATGTTTCTCTCCTATTAAAGGTAGTATATCATAATGAATCCTGCAAAAAAGACCAGGGTTTGTTTCACAAAGATTTAAGTATGACTTAGAGTCGCACTTTAATGTCTATTTGCGTGTGGTGTAAAGGCATGACCGCATTGGTCAGATCATGCCAAGAGGACGCATGCTACAGCTTATTTATCAATAAGATTGCGAGTTGCATATCTTGTACGCGTCTGCATTTAAGTGCGACTCTAAGTCATACTTATATCTTTGTGAAACACCCCCCAGATATATGGGCCCCTTCAGGCACTTAAATTACTACTAGTACCTTGGTGTTACGGCATGTATGATTGTGCTATATAGGAGTTACTTCTACAGGTTTCATCATGACACACACACCTTTTAACCATCCATCATGTTTGTTTTCTTATTTATATCTGTATACTGTTCATGTACATAGTATGATTCAAGTCAAAATTGTTCATGTTGTGTAAAAGAAATATTTAGTTTGTGATGTACCTCAATCTTTATTTAGGTAATAGAAATTTTGTGAATATTCTGACTATCAGAGTGAAATAATTCATTATACAACGATAAAATGTAATATGCCTTGGTTGTATTATATTCATCCATTTATAATGCTTAGGTTATGGTGTGAAGATATAATATTTATATACTAGTAAAATAGAATACAGATGGCATGTATAAAATACCCCCTAATTTTGATTTGATTCCCGTTTGCTTTTGTTATTAAAAGGATAGAAATTTATTTTGTGTGGGAGAATTGCTAGGTTTTTGGTGCTAGATTTTTTTTCATATTCATATCATACTCTAGTATTTGTATCACATTTTGCTTCTTTCCTTTTTTAGGGGGTTATATTGGAACTGGATTCCTACTTTGTGCCCAATTTTTAGGGTAGTCTTGATGTATACCCTTTCGTTAATCAATTAGAAATATATTTTCAATTTGGTTTGAAAAATAAAAGCCATTCAATCTTAATTATAAAAAAAGAATGCTTTGGAGCATACTGTAAATATTTTGTTTCTTGACAAATATTGTGGTATGAAAGAAATGATAAATAGTGCATCATTCTAGCTAGCAGATATTTTAAGACTTGAATGAAATGTTGCATCATGGGTAAAAATCCAGGAACTTCGTGAGTAGTTTAGGTCTCCAGTTGATGCTGTCCAATTGGCTATGGTATATTGACTTTCATTCAGTGATAGTTTGTTATTTGGATATCAAAGTAATGTTCACTTACTTGGTATAATGTGAAGAGTAACTTGCTTAAAATTTCATTGCCAAGTTGAATGAGAAAAGAGAGAAAAAAATGGGACATCTTTCTGGTGTTGAACCACAAGCAAAGTTTATGTGAAAGTGTTTGGTTTTAGGATATATGAAAAAGGTCCAAGAACAGAGGCTACTGATGGTGTGAAATATTGCAATGCCATGAACTTTTGGAAGCATTTTGGGGATGGAAAACAGTATTTGTTTGCCAAATAGAGTATTTTAGTAAATATAACCCTTTTTCATTTTTAAAATCATCTATCAGGACACTATAAGCTAACAAGTTAGAAGAGCTATGGTATAAGTAGATAAGGAGGAAATTTATTTTATTGGTCCAATCTTCAATGGAGTAATAGCATCCTAGTGTATATATTGTATAAATATAAACACATTATTTTGTACAATTTTTTAGGGTAGACAGTAGATAAAAATGCCTGTTTATCATAATGGGACTTAAGAGTTAAATATCAATTTTCTAATCATCTTTTCTCCCTAATATACGAAATTTGAACTGATTTATACCTGAAATTTTTGTAATTGAAGTAACATTGTCTGTCGATACCGTCAAGTGTGGTTACTTGTTACTATATTGCCCTAAAAGCAGCGCCTTGGAAGCTATACTGGGATATCAGAAGGGCTTAAAGTATACATCCGTGTGTGAACGCCCTTTTTGCTCTCAAGATCGATATTCACCCGTTTGCATGCTTGCTTGCTATTGAAAATACAAGGTAGACAGAATACACTTCACTCTGACGTACGGATGGGGAGGATATTTAGCCAATTTTAATCTTGCACAGAATGTAACATGATGTTTATGTTTGTACTTTTATCGGTTGATTTCATTTGTAAATATACGAGTTGGTTGTTGATAATCATTGGAAAAATAATAATGGTGTGAAAGGGAAAAGCAGCGGTGTCATTTTTATGTAATGCTATCATGCTGTGGTCTGTTCACACCTGGCAAACCTTGGATTGAATATATAACTATATTTGCAGAATTATTTTTGTATACGTGTTTGAACATCTTGATCATATGACTAAGTAGTATTTATTGCAATCTTCTTGTTTCTTGTGTTCAGACAAGGCAACTTGTGTGTTCCTTTGTTCATTCTTCTGATTCTAAACCAACAAGTTAAATAGAGTCTTGTACCAAGCCAGCAATAGTCTGAACCCACCCTAGCAATCACTTTGTGTAATGTGTCTGGTTTTAAGCAAAATGCATGCATTGAAATCACTTTTATTACAAGAGATTCACCCAGGCAAATATCACATTTATTTATTGTTATAATTTTTATTTTATTCATTTTTTAAAACTTCATTTATTATTATTATTATTTTTTTTTTTTTTTGGGGGGGGGTACTTTTCACAACTTACTGCCCAAATCTGCAACATTTGGATAAGCTTTAATGCTGTAATGAATGGTGGATTTGTCCAGGGCTCCATTTTGAGTTTCTAGGGCTCGTTTAAGCATTTCCGGGCCAAAATCGTCCGAGCCCCTGTGTACTTTTTCCCTGGATATACCCTTATGTCGGTTCAGAAGGAAGGCAGCCGCAAATTCTGAGTCCGTGTGCACTATCTTTTGGCAGAAAGAAGCTGCTGTAAACTGCTTATCTAATAAAAGAGAGCCAATGGAGTAGATTAGAGAGTCAAAAGGGGCCTAAGCTTTTGATCCTAGCAGAATTTTTGTTTTTGTTACTTTTCTTAGATCTTGAGATGGCTTGATAATGGATGGGGACAAGACAAGGCACCCTCTCACAGGCTCTTCTACAGAATTTGAAACTTGAGGGGGACATATAGAAATCTGATCGCCTGGATCATCACCAATGATTATACAATTTACTTAGGTTTTATGAATATGGGTCCTGGCTATTGTATCAATACATGCCTACATCTGCTTAACAAAGTGGTTACGCACTGTGTTGTATCATATTATTTTTCCTCAGTTTGGCTTTAGGTGTGTTGTTTAATATATTGATTGCGATAGTAGCAATCTGTGGATAGCGGTCCTTTGAATGCTCCCCCCATTCTGATAATCAGTACCACCCATTTTCTCTCTCTTCACTTAAAAGTCTGCTTGCTGCCCCATTTTTGTTTTAACTAGATGGATCCATCTTTCTTTCTAATGTCACCCCTCATATCTCTTTCTCATAATCTCACACACTTTTTATCTCTTTTCGCTTTAATAATATGTTGGTGAAAAAATACAAACATTATATGTAGCGCAAAGGTACTTTGTGTTTGATTATTTCTACAAGAATGAATTATTGGCAATAAACGACTATCTTCAAACATACACAGAGTACATGTATGAATTGATTTGTGGATGTTATGCACGTTTCTTTGTTTTAATATGAGGGAGAGAGAGAGAGTTTATTGAGAGGGCAGAAATGAGAGAAAGAGGCAGAGAGAAGGCGGTGGAAAGTAGATAGAGAAGGGGGGTGGGGAAAGAAAGACAGGGGAGAGAAGGAAACGTAGTTGCAAAAGAAATGCAAAGGGGTAGAGTGGGGTTAAACAAGGAAAAAAATACAAATGGGGTGAGAGAATGGAAAGAAAATGAGGTACATGTAAACTTACAGTAACCTTTGGACAGGGATCCTATTTCACCTACATGTATTACTCTTTCGGACCTGTTTTTGACAGATTTAATCCTACAGGCTTGATCGGCTTGTGTGTAATCTGAATGGCTGGACTTTACAAAGTAATGGATGTTCCTTTCCTCCATCTAACCTAGTAAACAAGACATTACAATTATCAACATTCACACACGTACCTGCAGATTGCATCATGGTTATACTTTTATTTCAGAACCCCAAGTACATTCAATAATACAAGTATTCAAAATAAGAAATATTTTACAGAAACAATGGACCTAATTCATAAAGAACTACAATAACACAGTTACTTTGGTATTTAATACCATGGTAACAGGGCTCTGCAGCCAATCAAAATTGAGGTTTCCATGGTATTTACCACAATGACAACATTATCATGATTGTACAGTATGTCTTCATGAAACAATAGGTGTCACATCATTTTCCAAACTAAGTAATCCTTTACAAGCTTTGAACTTTTCTGCTACTCAACTTCAATACTAGTAATATAATACATATCACATAATTATCTTCAAATATTATTTATTGTGGATTTTTTTTCATTTGAAATTCCGAAGTCTGAATGTATGGTTTTCCAGACGCCAGCCTCCCAATAAAGTTCAAAATTAATATAAAAAAAATTGCCAACTAAAAATGATATAATAATACTCCATTCCCAGCTGTTCAAGTCTGTTTACTTTACCCCTAATCTAGAAGGCACATAAACCCAGGATTTACATGGGTAAATTGCGAATTCATCTACTTCCAACTCGTCCACTCTGTCTAACAACTATTTGGTCCAATATCCATTTGGTCTAATCATCACTACGTCTCATCACCAGTTCATCTGCAGATTATTTCCATCCATGTAAGATTGAGCACCGGAATAAACCATATTTGAGTTCGCCTTTGAGAATTTGAGCCACACTCGATTTGAATCCAATCCAATTTGTAAATTCATTAATGGAATTCTCGAAAAGTGCAGCTTAATTGCGGTCAAAGGTCTGGTTTCCCATGCACATGCACTACACTGACTTTTCATGACGATAAGCGATAGTTTCTCCTTGCTGAACTCATAAAACTAATAATGCAGACTATTTCTACACTTTCTAAAGTTTTATTTTCAAGCTGCGTTATTCTGTCAGGACCATTTGAGGATGAATTCATAAAAGGCGTCCACTTCGACACTACTTCATATGTTATATAATCAGCCTTCCAAATGTAATACCATTACTACACTGTTACTAATACAATATCTAATCCATGAAACCTGTAACGCAGAAATAACCAGGCATTACAATCATAAAAATATACATTATTCTGATTTATCTAAGCGATTATTTCATATCACTGAATGATATTATCTAAAAGAGCACTCTGATATTGCATCTAAGCATCAACCAGTAATGCTCGAAGCAAAGGAGGGTTCAGGGATTCAAGAAAAGATGAAGCATAGAAAAAAATGAAATTCCTTAGGTATTACTTTAATACCAAAAAGTTTGCCAATGAGATTATGAAAAAATGAATTCTGAAAAATATACCTACAGGGGAAGGTGGGGGCACTTGGTACAAAGGTGGGTTAGCAATTTGGGGGTTTAGACTCATGAGGATAGGCGGTGGCCCTCTGCCCCTGGATATGTCGGCCTATAGATATCTCAAGGAGATCGTTGGAAGCATGTCCAATATTTATGATTTATGATTGTGATTATGCAACTCTTAAAAGGAAAATAAAACCTTCGGAATAAGATAGCTTGTGCAAAAACAGAAAAATCAAAGAAACAAATTGATCAATGAAAGTTTGAGGAAAATTTAATAAATAATAAGAAAGTTATGAGCATTTGAAGTTTAGATCATTACTGTAATGTAGATCCATCCATTGGCAATGCGACAAAGATGTGTGATGTCACATGCGAACAACTTTGCCATTAGGCCTACTTTTGTCTATGTTTCACTTAAACTGCCTCTTTTCTCACATCTATTAGTAGATCATGTATTCTTTTAATAGGAGGGCATGTAGTATAGATTTTCAAAGAATGCATTAGGGATAAATAGTTTGTATCACCATAAGAAAGAGCAAAAAGTTGTTCACATGTGACATCACACATCTTTGCCGCATTGACAATGGGAGGATCTCCATAGCATTAGTGATTGCAATATTTAAATGCTGATAACTTTCTCATTATTTGTCCGACTTTCTCAAATTTTCTATGATCTTATTCTTTGATTTTTCTGTTTCCACACAAGCCCACATATTCCAAAGTTTTTTATTGCCCTTTAAACATTTCTTTTTTTATTTTACATTTAAAAAATATTTTTCAACATAAAATTGATTACAGATATCTCATGGAGATTTTTTGAAGTATACCCCATATCCAGTAAAGTATTAATGATTTATTTCATGGAACTCTTATTAAACATTTATTTTTATTTCAAATTTTCAACATAAAATTGATATGAAAATAAGTCCATACTGTATCCAGGTGGGTGTTTAATAAACCTTTCATAAGTTAAGAGCGACTTTACGAATGACTGGTGAACCTTGCTAAAAACCTTTCTAAATAATCAACAATGAACATATAATGGTGAATATCATTTACCACAAGAAAGGATCACCAGTCGTTTTAAAGTCACTCTGAACTTATGAACAGCTTTATGAAACGACCCTGATTTTTACGCTTGATGATGATGAGAGACCAAATATACAAATCAATGCTACAATCAATCACAAAGCTACGTACTCAAGTTCCTGATACAGTACATATGCCAGCGGTGGTCTGTAATATACATACATATTTAAAAAATAGATCGGACTGGGTCCTGTTGCAGATATAGTTGCGTTTAAGTGCGAGTCAAGAAAATCAAGCGCAAATCCAAAATGCATGCTTTTGATTGGTTAAATTATCAAGTTGAGCATGATTTTAGAGTTGTGTTTGATTGCAACTGTTTGTGTAACAGGTCCCTGGTCTCACTCTGGCATGAAAATGTTTAACATTTGTTCCCAAGACATCTAATCATTTCATGAAAGCCCATTCGATGTTTTCCTTTGATTTAAAACTTATAGTTTCTTCACAACTCCTCATGAGGAACCCTTGTTTCATGAGGGGGGTCAACCAGTCGTCCCAGGAACAGGACTGCCTTGGTCCTACGATCTCTGATCAGGAACAGGAATGGATGATCAAACCTCAGCCTGTATCGCTTACCCAACGACCTTTTCATCATGGTGACTCCCGTAGCAGCCGCTGCTTCCGTGCCTTCTTCGTTCACCTCCACAAAAGCTTTGTGGATTACTTCAGAGATATGGAGAGACTGGTCCCCTGTGATGCCAGAGAAATCGGCTTTGCCACCTTCAAAAGGGTCAGTCATGCCCATCGATTGAAGAATGGAAGACAGACTGAAGGTGTCCTCTAGCTTAAATCTTGGAAACCAGTACATTGCTTGCTCTGGCTCAAGGTCACTGTCCCAGAAGTCTAGAGCCTCCATGGTCAATTGTTCCTCCACTCGTTCTAAGCCATCATCATCCCAAGGTAGGATGGCCAACATACTCAGGTCATTGCCATCATAGGGCATCTCCAAGACAAAACATCTCCTAGTCTTGTCATCTGTCATCATGGGCTCTCCTTCTTTCTGCATCATTCGAAGATGTGCAGTTTCTTGCTCCATCTTGAAAACTCCTGACTTGGTGCTTTCATTGTCGAAGGCCTGATCCCAGGTGCTCTTAAAGTAAATGGCATTTACCAGGACTAGCTCGGTGAGAGAGTTTAGAATCCCATCTGGTATGAGATTCTGGATCTTATTCTCTGTCTCCTTGGCCACCCAATCATTAATTCCTTTCCTCGCCTCTGGAGCTGCAAAATCTTTCACTGCTTCCAATGCAGAGTTGTAGAAATTGCTAGTATTGTCCAGGAACTCTTGAAGGAATTCAGCGCCAGCTTTTCCAAAGAGCTTGTTGGCAGATTTCAGTGTGTACTTGCTTGAAGATTCATAAAGAAGAGCATTGAGTTGCTTAAAAGAGGCATGGAGATGCTCTTCTTCTAGGAGATCAAAGCGAAGCACCTCCCTCATCTGCTTTGAGGATGTTCCTCTGGCTCCTAGATGGGTCATTCCTAGAGCGGTAGAGACACTAAGCGGAGAGAAGAAGAGATTTTGGTCTGGATGGGTTTCACTGAGAGCTTTGTACAGATTGACGGCAAATTCATTATTGGCCCTGGCAAGTTTCATGGTGTGTTCGCTTACTTCTGTTGAGTTAACCCGAGACCCCATCATCACAAGGCTAAGTAGTATGGCTGTGGCAATATGAAAGTACCGGTTGCCCATACCTGAAAAGAAAGACAAATGAATGAAAGAGTGTGTAAAGCTAAGTTATCACATGGGAACATCTCTATAGTTTTGAACTTTTTAAATTATGATGAAAATTTATTCATGATCCAAGCAATTATGTTACCGTTAAATAAAAAAAAATTATAAAGAAAAAAAAATAGAGGTAAAAATTTGTGACAATCTGCATTAAATTTGTAACAATTTGAAGTACTGAAGTAAATTTGAAGTATTTAGTGGTCTAATATGCGACTATGGATATGGAGGAAACAAATCATGATACCTTCTTCAACTCTCGTAAACAGACAGATAGAAATAAGCATGTTCAACAAGCATTAGTAAAGCACAAAATGAAGTCTGCAATACTACGGTATCTGACAGGTGGGCTAGCAGAGGGCGGAGTGCCCCGAATGACAGAATTTTAAAGTGTTTTTTTGTTGGGGGGGGGGGTCAGAAAAGATTTAACAGTCCTGTTCTTCTGTAAATGATGGAGACCTTTGACCTCTATTTTTTTAGTTGTCAGGAAATTTGAGCCCCCCCCTCCTGCCCCCTGATTATGTTGTACACCCCTGCTCTGCAATCAGCATATATGCAGATGAACAACATTCAAAGGTTAATAACCAGACAAGCTGTCATGCTCTCATTGATTAGTTGGATTATGGATGAGATAAAGATATGGTGAACAATGTGAATAAAACACAATGCACTGAACAAAAATAAATTTCACGACATTCTGATATAAACTTCTCAGTACAAAAAGCAGACAGAAATTATAAAAACTGAGTGAGAAAGAGGGTTCACATGTTACCATATTCTTAATAAAAAACTGTACACCATAACATGTTCAGGCACTTTTTTAAGTGAAAAATTATCTTTTACTTATTTACAACCAAAACTAAGAGAAACTCGTCCCTATTTTTTGGTTGTTTCGTTTTGTTGCTGATTGCGAGAGTTCAGACTTATAAAGCAAGTTGTCATCTCCACACCCCCAAATACCAGATACAGATAGGGGCGAGACTCCTACCTTTGGAACTCTCACCCCCCCCCCCCAAAGATCTTTCTCACGCCTGTATCACAGCTTACATGTGATCCCATGCCCAGTCACAGAAAATCTCATGCATAACAGGCCCCGTCTTACAAAGAGTTATGATTGATCCAATCAATCGTAACTCTATCATGGAATACCATCAGTGTCATAATTTTTTCTACAGGAAATGTGCAAAATGTCCTTGTAAACAAAGGCGAACACACCGAACTGTCAAGAAATCAATGAACTTTATGGATATACATTCATATCTAAAAAAAAATTGAGCAATCATGCATTGTATATGGGGACTTTGCTGGCTTTCCATAGTTGCGATTGATCAGATCAATCACAACTCTGTCTTTGAACTTGGCATCTCTGGGTTGACATCCAATACACATACACCTAATCTTAATTCTGTTTAATTAAAGAAATCATAATTACCTTTGATAATACAAGCCAATACTGGCTGCATCTTCAGAGAAATTGAGTAGCAGTAGCAGACATAAAACAATCAATGATGAAGGTAAATTAAATACTCAACATGAATCATTTCATGTCAATGTTCAAGGCTAAAATAAAAGGCAATCTCGATGGACTGGACTAGATCTTTATATCAACACAACACACTGCAATGCCTCCCCACACAAACACGACCCAGCCCACCTAAACTGCTCTATTATATTCATATTTCAGTCACATTTGTACACGTGTAGCACCCTCAGAGATGAAGGCTGGTCCAACCCCTTTCATTCTACACGCAGCAACAGTCAAAGGTTGGGCGGTGTATTGTTCATGATTAGTCTACTGTGTCCGTGTCATTCTATGATACGTGTTCACTGCCACGCTGTTCAGGAAGAAACAATTCTATTGAAGAATCGGAGGAGTCCAACAAATCGAATACTTTATACGGCACACCTTCCATTGAGTCGGGGATCAACATGCAACACCAGTGACAGTGTCTTTTCGTTTCCTTCCTTCCTTGACCCAGGTCCACTTTGCCTTGTCAACATCTGCGTTGATATTTTCACGACAGGAACGAGCCCAGCGCTATTTTGGTTCTTTAGTTTATTTCATGTTTATTTATGATAATTTGTGGGTAAAAACTCACCTTTTAAAAGAATCATATGTCTACGAAATAACCGTTTGTTCATCTTTTGAATAGACGACCAGTCATCGACAACTGTACGAAGACGAAGTTTATGCGATGCAAAACAAGCTCAGCTCAGCATCCGTCGAGGGTCGAGGGTTTCATACAGATGGCATCCGCGCGGCGGATGCAACTAGGGAAAGTCCCTTCCGATGTATTTCACTTTCATCATGAGCCAATCAGCGATCAGTATTCCTTCCCCACCCCCTTTGATAGGGGTTTTCTCGGGATCTCTCATCACAGCATCATTTCCGAGCAAAATATCATGACAAGAAGAAAAAATGGAAAGGAAGAAAAAGAGAAGACGTAAAAGATCAGAATGAGGACATGATTATAAGCAAACTGTAAAGGATCTAAGTGAGCATCTGTTTAAAAAGAGTTTCTCGAAACATTGAAAATACTACTTGTTGACGCATTCGATTATCAACCGGGTTCTTGACATTTGGAAATTGGAATAGGAATGGATGAAGTTTTCCAAAGTTCCAAAATGATTCCACAATCGCCGGGGCGATTTGAAATAGTTGTCTGAACATACCAGCTAGCTGATCTTTTTTTCAAAACTTTATTCGAGCTTCATTCTGAACCGGATGAATTGTTGGTTTTTACTTGACCTAACAATTGAATATTCTTACGTCAAGTTTCGCCAAAGCAATCTTATTACTATCGCATTCATCCTTCTTTCCTTTTAATTTCCTAGCTGTTTCATTGTTCTCAACAGTGGCGTACCCCGGGGGCGTACCTGGCATATTTCGTCAGGGGGGGGGGGGGGGCCGGGCAAGCAACAAGGATGAGCAAGGTGGGGGGGGGGGGGTAGTAGGCATGGATGTATAGGCACAATTTTTTCAAGGGGGCTGATAATTAATGCCCAAATATCAACTTCACAGTTTTTAATTTTCGAGCGAACATTTTTTTTCAATAATCATTTAGCCTTTTTACATGATGTGAAACGTGCAGAAATTATACATTCAGTCATAAAATTACCAATACATGAGGATATTTGGGCACCTCACAGTCCTCGTTGCCCTGCATTTTGCAGCCCCCCCCCATACACGTTTGGATGTGTAGGTCTGGAAGTGGCACTGAAGGTGGGAAAAGTTACCCAGGGGGTGCCCAATAAAACAGTTGGGATCTTGCTACTACTGATATTTGCTATCGGGCGATTGCCCTTTATTGTCGAAATTAATTCTTTTTTGGTATATCATTCCAGAAATGAAATGTATTGGATCGTGATCGATATATTTATAATCAAGTGGTAAATGCAATGTTTATATTAATATACTTCTTTTATTCCTCTTTGAAAGTGTTTACATTATGTTCCCAATTCTGCTCATTTGGAGACGTTATAAAAGAGGTATTTGACATTGAAATCAGTTGTATTCATG
Source organism: Lytechinus pictus (assembly GCF_037042905.1). Taxonomy (NCBI): domain Eukaryota; kingdom Metazoa; phylum Echinodermata; class Echinoidea; order Temnopleuroida; family Toxopneustidae; genus Lytechinus; species Lytechinus pictus. The sequence goes on from NC_087260.1 coordinate 24,532,225, forward strand.
TATTGATTTTGCATTATTTCCATATACACAGTTAAAAAAATGCATCCATTCACTCATAAAAAATAAATATGAACGTGAAAATATATGCGACAGTAACATGATATATCACTAGATATGGGGAAAATCACTCACTGGCAGGAATGTCAGAAGGTTGAGGGAATTGAAAGTGGAGAAGATAGATAGGCGGACGAAGGGATTGGATACATAGCATAGAAAGGGGGATGGTAATAACCAGAGGAATGTCACTAAGCAGGGGTATAGCTAGGCCTTTTCCAGTGGTGGGGGGGGGGGGGATGGAGGACCTTGATTACCGACAGATATTAGTACCGATTACCGACATCCGACGACCAATACTCATCTATATCCAACCCAGGGGCAGATCCATGATTTTCAAGGGGGACATTTTTGTTTACAAGAAATTTGACAAGCCCCACCCCCAAAAAAGTCTTCACTTTCACTGGCACGTGCCTAACAATTTACAATAAAATAAAATGAAATTGATAATTGCGAGCGCGAAGCAAGAGCTGAATAATTTCTGAAAATTTAGAACTAAAACGATACATTTTGTGCACTTAATTCTGAATAGGATGGGTATCTTCCTTAACAAATTATGCGAGCGCGAAGCGCGAGCTAAAAATCTTGATATTGCTAAGTGGACACTAGACATTCTAAGAAGTTTTACAGGATGGGTATCTAAACAGTCGTGCGGGCGCGAAGCGCGAGCTAAAACTTTTGATATTCCGACTTAAGAACTGGATATTCTAAGCACTTTTAGTAATCATGAACAAATTGGTTTTTAACTGAATAATTAATTGATGCGAGCACGAAGAGCGAGCTGAAAATTTGAGATATTCCCCCCTAAAAAGTAGACATTCTAAGCACTTTTTTTCTAACTATGAACAAGATGGTAGTTAAAAACAATTAATTGGTGTGATCGCGATCGCGAAGTGCGAGCTGATTTTTTTTTGATATTTCGACCTGAAAAATTTACATTCTAAGCACTTCATTTATTTATGAACAGGATGGAATTTTATGCGAGTGCGACGCTCGAGCTGAATTTTTTTATATTCCAATCTAAAAACTTGATATGCAATTTCTGTAACCGTGAACAAATTGGTTTCTAATGATATATTTTTGATTTTTATATTCCGACCTGAAAACCGGACATTTTAAGCACTTCATTTAACTATGAGCAGGATGGATATACCTAAACAGTTATATGTGAGCACGAAGCGAGAGCTAAAATTTTGATATTCAGGCCTAAGAACTGGATATTATAAGCACTTTTTGTAATCGTGAACAAAATGGTTTCTAATTAATCAATTTGCGAGCTGAAAATTTTTGATATAATTAGCGCGAGCGAAATTTTTATCGTTATAATTATATTACCTAAAAGTTCATGTTCTCTACATTTTTCCTGTCCCTGGTCAGCCCAGTCCGTCCTCATTATCGGCATGATCGGTACAGAGAGCTCTAAAAGTAGCATTGCGTAAAAATCACATTTACCGCTAAAAGTGTACAGTTTAATTGACATTTACCGACAAAGATGGTGGAACTAAAAAACCGAATCAGTTGGAACAGCCCCGTGTGCCCTACAGTTTATCATTTTTTCCGACAGTCCGCAGTCCAGTTTTTGTTTTCCCTTTCTCTTAAACTCATTCTTCTTTTTCCCCTTCTTTCTCTCTTTCTTTTTTCCTCTTTTCTTTTTTCTTTCCCTTTTTTCGCTTCCTTTTTTTTTTGCTTGTGACTCGTCAGGGGGGCAGTCTGCCCCCCTGCCCCCCCCTTAGGTACGCTAGTGGTTCTCAACGAAAAATCTTCCCTATCGAATCTACAAAATTCATTTAGATTGTACGAAAGATTGGCATTCAGTTTTTTTGATACCTCTGTTTTTGTTTTGTTTTGTAGTTAGTTACATTTTGTAGGGGTTTTCCATGATGATGTAATTTTCGGGTCATCATCCTTGAAACTTTCTACGATCTTACATACTTTCGCACGACTTGACCATTTCTTTGATTAGTTTTTGGATAATCTTTACCTCAACCCGATTACCGGAGCCTAGTGCATCATTCTTAAAGTTCATATAGTCTCTCGGTTCTTGTTTTGTTCAGATATATTTTCGCTGACTTGCAGGGATTCGCGTCAACATTGAAGCGTATATAATCAGTGGCGACGTCTATGGTTCATGAAGCGTATCCGATTCAATCCAGTAGGGCATTCCAATTCGTGCTGCAGTCAAGACAAGATTGGAGGTTCTCCATCACGTGATCAGAGCAGACATGGCGTTTCCTAGTGGCAACTGACGCCATTTTTCAATTGCTGCTTGTATACTGATAAGAGTTGGAGGTTGATATGAAAAGGAAAAAGTTGCAAGGCAGTCTGCTGTATTGCAGGGGATCATTGACTTGCTTTACTCGCACTTTAAGAGAGCTTTAATGTATTCTGCAAATTTAGACCATATGACGACATGAATGGAGTACTTCATTATTCAATACATTATTGATATATGCATATAAGGCCTTCATATTATATTCTTTTTTCTTTGTGGTCGATTTTTTTTGTCAATTTTTATTTATATATTTTTTCATACATTACTATTATCATTATTTTTAATACATCTTTTTTTGGGGAAGGGCCCCCATCTGCACGCCACTGGCTTGATCCCCGAAGGCCCCCGTAGAACCGCGCCTGAGGACATCATTACTATCTCGAGCAATATTAGACTATTTCCCATTCCAAAATTTCTTACAAGCTCCCCTCCCCTAAAAAGATGATGATGAAGAAAAAATAAGATTACATAAAAAAAGATATTACCATTATGTAAGTAAAGTATGCATAGTGTTGCCAAAAATATAGGCCTACAAAATGTCAGCCATTCGGACTTGAAAATCTTTTTTCTTTTTTTTTCTTTTTCGTATATTCTCGCAGAGGCAATATGGATCCATTTATATAGTTGCAGTGGTCAGCCTCATTTATTGACGATAATCATTTTATTACTAACATGACAAAACTAACTCCCTCCAAACTGTTTAGGTTTACCGAAAATTCAAGTCCTTTTTGGTCAGACAATAGTTGTTATTTTAGGCAGCCTCTGTAAGAGAGAGAGGGGAGAAGAGAGAGTGGGAGTGGAGAGGGAAAGAGGGAGAGGGAGGGGGGGGGGGGGGGCGGGGAGAGGGGGTAGTATAACTTCTCACAATATCTCACGTCTAAAAGATAGAGTACCGAAGTGATGACGTCACAAAAACCTTTTTTGGGGGGGGCATTTCAGCCTTTCTGATAAATTTGGTAGAGCATGATGAAAAACCCTCACGATCCAAATTTGATGGGAATCGGTCCATGGAGCCCCAGAATATGACCTCATGAATACATTATTATTGGCCTGGTTATAAATGTTAGGAACAAAAAAAAATGTTAGGAACCAGGCCAATAACTTCAATGGGGCTAGTTATGTATTCATGAGGTCATATCTTGGGGGCCCCATTGACCGATTCCCACCAAATTTGGTTTGTAGGTTTTTTTTCATCATGTTCTAACAAAATATGGTATCAAAAACGCTAACAAGCAAAATGGAATATTGATGACGTCACACTTCGGTACTCTGATAGACAGTACTGCTGTGGATTGCTCGTTGGGTAAATAATTCTTGATTAGAAATTGCATAATTAACAGATTTGCATGTCATTTTTATGCATCATCATTATTCCCACTTTCAATTTTATCATCTAATTAAATATTAACGCAACGGAGCCTCAAGAGGGCGGAATATCATAAAAAACATATACCTAATCGTTAAAGTGGATTACCTTTTCGTTTTTGTGTAAAGGACTCTATGAGATGAGTTGCAAAAATTCGTTACTCGTTAGAATTAGAATACACCGCCTTCAAATATCTTGATGAGTCTCCACGATTAGGGGCAAGAGCGATATTTTGTTTATAACGGGAATGGGGGGGGGGTATCATTCTGATAGGATGCATTAAGAAAATTATTATCAATTTTATTATCCAGCTTAGTTATTTTCCCTAATCGTTGTGGACGTTCGAGTTTGTATTCTTGGAGGTAGAATTCTGCAAACACGCAGATATACGGTATGCATCTTTTTTTTTTCTAGAAATCTGTCAAAATTATTTACATGAATGTGTTTTTTTATGGGATCTGTGAAAACTAATTTAAAACCTTTACAGAGTAAATCGGTAGCATTCAAATCAGATATCTTTTCACAAGCGATCTAAGCCTATTGGATATAGATTTAAAAGACCACGGAAAGGTCAAAGATAAAAAGTCATCTACTTTCTAAACTATGATAATCAGTGATCTCGAAAGCAGAGACGAACAATCAATTAAGAAAAACATGTTGATGATGATGACGAAGACGATGATTGTACTCATTTCATCACAAATCATAATTACAAATATACATGTTAGAATTCAAATCAATTAAAAATGTAATCTAGAAAATCTATCATTGTTTTATTTGCAACGATATGAATTTCCTTCTTTTTTTCCCCTTATTTTCTTTATCGTCTTTTCTCTCATTCATCTCTCTCTCTTCTTTAATATACTTTCTATTGCAAATTTGCTAATTTAACAAGCTTTATGAAACGGGGCCCACAGATGCGACAGCCCCTTCGATCGTTCCATAAACAGGTGAATTTTGTATATTGTAGGTGGAATGGAATAAACTTTCTTGTCAAAGTGGACTTAATCTTGAATTGCTATTGGCATTAAAGCATATCGAGCAAAATTCACGTGTAAGGAAATATGACGTTAACGAGATCGCAGTACTATCGATGAATTATTCATACGTTTCGGCAATATTGATAGCCGTCGGCAACAAATACCTTCAAATTAAGTAATTGGCACGAACCTTCACCCATCACAAGACGGCACAGACTTGATAAAGAGACATACATGAGTGTAGTGAGTAAAGGGTTAATGCATGTAATATTATTTGAGACTGAAGCATATCAAAGGGGTAGAGAAGTTTCCAGAAGGGGAAAATCTTTGATTAGAAATATTACTTTGATTAGAAATATTATTCTAAAAACGTTTTATCTCAATTTGAGTTAATTTCAAAATGAATGTGATGTTGTTCCTTCGTTTAGATTTTTGATTAATTGCATTTCCCTTTATCTTCACCGCTCATCTACTTTATTTGACTGAAAGAAAAGCAAACCTTTATAAATTAAACTTCTTATTAGGGTGACAATAAACATCTTTTGACTGCTCTCCACTCCCCCATATCTCTCTGTCCATCTCCTCTGTCTGTCCTTTCTCCGTCTCTCCTCCTCTCTGTCCCTCCCTCTATTCCCCTCTCCTCCTCTCTGTCCTTCCCTCTCTTCCCCTCTCCCACTCCTCTCTCCCTCTCTCCCTCCCTCCCTCTCTCTCTTCCCCTCTCCTCACTCCTCTCTCTCTCCCCCCACCCCTCTCTCCCCCTCTCTCCAATGGTGCCTTTGTTGTTTGCATGCTTCCTGTCGTATAGTGATTGACTTGTCTACTCACCCCCCCTCTCCCCCTCTCCTTCTCTGTGTGTCTCTGCCTGTCTCCCCCCTCTCCACCCTCCTCTCCGCTCTATCACCCCACCCCCTCTCTCTCTCCAATGGTGCCTTTGTTGTTTGCATGCTATGTTTAACTTGTCTGTTCATTCACAAACTATCCTTCTTTGCCACTTGACCCATTCGTGTAATCACGCGCATCTTCGCGGCGCCTCCTATATAGCAATCGTGCAACCTTATATGAACTGTAAATCCCTTTTTAATATCTTTATCTTACGTACATGGGAGCGTAGGTGAACGGGGGGGGGGGGGGGGGGGGGGGGGTGGGTGTTGAGATCGTACTGTATCCAATTTTTATGCCAGATGAAACAATATTTTAAAATGCAAGCCCTTATTTCGAATAGAATAATAGACTCTTCTCTGAATTAAGGGGTGGGCTTTTTAACGGAAAGTTGGGTTTCGCGATTTTTTTTCGAACCGCCGCGATTAGGCGATGGTTTCACTTTGGAGTAAGGCAGTTTGTTACTAGACAAAGTATTCTTCAAATCAAAATCATGCAGTGTTAGATCAATGCTCTCTCGTTAGTGTAATCGTGTTTATTATATTGTGTTATAAAATGACGTCATATGTCCACTGTTTCAAAAGGAATGCTTGTAGGACCTACCCCAAATTGTGAACTGAAATAATCGGATTTTGTTCAGTGAAAACACAATGACGAGAACAAGAAATTCCAAAGCCTTTTCACAATAACCTCAACGATTTGGTTTCAACTCAGATATGATTGTGAAAAGTCACTTACTGTGGAAACATGCTTTGTTTAGATGCAACCTCTCTCCTACTCCTTGATGCAACCAACTCTGTGAGGTATTGAACTAGAAAAAAGGACAAAACACCGATAGCATAGTACAAATAATTGGTATACGGATTGTTTCCAGTGTTTCAGAGAACCATGTGTTTCATCAAGTTAGCTTTTAAGCAAGTCATGTTTAAAGGGGGCATTTATTTTATATTTTACAGGTTCTAAAAAAACCCCAAAACAACACCAACAAATCACTCACATTTTCCTATTCTATTCATTTTATACATAGGTTGTGGTGTGTGTTAATGTCATCTTGTGTTATGTCATTGTGATCAACTTGCAATCCAATCCAATTTATAATTTGCGATTGCTATTGAAATCTTGAGTTTGATGGATTGCAATTTCTTATTATCATTAAAAATTTCCAAGCATCGCATGAGACACACATCACATAACTGCATTGATCAGTAACATGTTTTTAGAATCTACATGGCAATGTTGAGAGGAAAGGGGAAGGATGACTGAATGAGGGCGTGAACAGGTTGAATTCATTAGAATTCATCTCGTAGGACGCCCTCTCTTGATTGAATTCGACTGCCCTCTGCTCTATAAGTATTTTATGCCCTAACGAGTTTCTTTCAAGCACCAGCAGTTTTCCGAGCAGTTTCACAGAGTGAAACAAACTAGGATAATTCCGAGCAGCTGATTTCTCGCTGATCCGCTGTGTTGGTAAACTGTGTTTTCATTTTTTGGAGGCAGTGATTTGGATGGGATTTTTTTCTCCAAAAGTACGAGTTTTAGTGTTAGAATCATGTTTGACTTCGTTCGTTTCGTATTGATTGATTTTCTTCTTGGAGTCTTGCTGTTTGGAGTCAGGATACATGGGCAAATGAATGTTTCCGTAACAAGTGAGTCTCTAAGTATATTTCTTGATCAATAATAATAATACATAATGATCGTAATTACCATGTACTATACCATAGGCAGATCCAGGGGGGGGGGGGCTGAGGGGCCCGCCCCCCCCCTATTGGCGGAGCAAAAAAAAAAGAAAAAAAGGGGAAAGAAAGAAAAATAAGTTCTTCATGGCTAAGTGGCAGTGCTTAGCAGGTACCTTTTCGATAAGTTCAAAACGCATGTGACAATTTTCTGCTCGCGCCTTGCGCTCGCATTATTAATGTAAGGAAGATCCCCAATTAATCATCCTTTTCATGATTTACAAAACATAAATAGAGTGTCTCGTTCAGTATAGGTCTAAATCTCGAAATTTTCTGCTCGCGCTTCGCGCTCGCATCAATTGTCTAGTTATATACCTATTAATTCATGTTTAAGTTACAAAAAGTGCTTAGAATTTCCATTCTTTGAAAAAAAATTCAAAAAGTTTCAGCTCGCGCTTCGCGCTCGCACTACTTGATTTTTAAAAGATGTAACTTCTTCATGGCTAACTCTATGCAGTCTTTAACAAATACCTTTTCCATCAGTTCATTTCTGCTCGCGCTTCGGGTTCGTAGTAATTTTTTTAGTTGCATACACATCTTTTTTCAGGATAACAAACATTGCCCAGAATGTTAAAATTTTAGGAAAAAAATACATAAGGTTTCCAAAAAATTTAGCTCGCGCTTCGCGCTCGCATTATATAAATAAGGATTATGATATCATATATTTATGTTGATTAAATAAGAATAAAGCTAAAAAGTGACTATTAGGACTACCCCTTCAAAGAAACCAAAAATCATCTTCGAGCGGCCGATCGGGGAAAATATGGTTGAAAAAAAAATTCGGCCCCCCCCCCCTTATTGACGAAGGCTGGATCCGCCCCTGCTATACGGTATTAGGCCGGTCAAACATACTATTCAATCATGTAATCAGTATACATGGGCCTACTGAAGTTATTTCACTTCATATCTTTTGGGTAAATGCACTATGTATTTCACTATTATTAACACCGGCATTAATGAGTGCCTATTTTAAAACAAGGCAGTTTGAAATATGATATGATATGGATGTTTTCTGATTGTTTCTTACGCAAATTATGCTTTATATATTGATGATAAACCTTTTTACAAACATATTTGATTTTATGTGTATATATTTTAATTAAAGTTATTCTTGACGTCAGGAAATGTTTGGACTTGCTTATCATGCAGTTTCTGTTTCTGTCTTTCTCTGTTGAATTAAGGAACTTCGATATGAAATCAGCAAAGCATTCCGCTACATCAACACTAAGCTTGTAAATCAGTATATAGCATAAGAAACATTTTACGTCTTATTTAATCAGTCATAAATCATAGTTGCTGACCTTAAAGATGACAGAACTTACTCTCGGATCTTTTTGGTCAAAATGGTGATAATGACCGACCAGGGATTCGAACCACAACCTTACAATCAATTGAGTCCAATGCTCTATTACTTTACCACACGACCGTTTATTAGACAGACCAACATTTTCCAAATTATATTATACTATATCATTATGTAGCAATAAATAATAGTTTGCCAACTTACCTAAATTGAAATTATGGTACTATGTAATTCGAATAGGAAAGAAACATCCATTACTTTGAATCACTCAGAGTTAAATATCTAGATCCATTCAGATTAATATTATTGCATCCACTTCGCAGCCGCTTTTTGGGACGTTCATAATCTATTTAAAATGCCCGTCAAATCATACTGGACAGAGTAGATATCATTGTCGAAAGCTGGTGACCAGGTCAGCACATCGTCTTAAAATTCGGACCGGACCAAAAATTGCAAATATGTCGTTTGTCTAGAGTCCCGGAGGACACTGCTGTTTTGATTCACCGATTTTCGATAAAGGCTGCTTCGTTATGAAGGGGTTTTGACAAAAGATTCTCTGTGTTATAGAAAGCGTCTGCAAAGTGATTGGTAACTAATGCCCTAATGATGATGTACGTGCGTGATAGTAAGAACACCACATAATAATACAGTGAATCTAACTTGCCAGTATCACTTATACCTAGGTCACATTTGCTCTACGGCGGTCGTACGGCGAGTTGAAAACGGCCGTTTTATTCATTTTAATTCAAACCACCTATATTTAGCTGGTACAAAAAATGTTAAAACGGCTGTTTTCGACTAGCCGTACGGCCGCCGTAGAACAAATGTGACCGAGGTATTATGATTGAGTGGTTACTCTATTAGCATGTGGATAATAATAAACGGGTAAATAGGTGTACTCTATATTAAGACTATAAAAATGTCAAAATCCCCATGTTAAAGGAGACTCACGAATGGAGTCAGTAGAGCGTGACAAAAAAGGAGAAAGATTGAGATTGACTACCTTTTCCACAGTTTTCATTTACAAAATGGAGATCAAATTGGGTCCCGAGAAATTTGAAAGGCAAAAAATGAAAAGAAAAAGGGTTTTCCCTACAAAATGAAGGTTAAATAGGTCCAGAGAAATTTGTAAAGCAAAAAAAAAAAAAAAATGGGGGGGGGGGCCTACCGAGATTGTTGATGTCGTCAATGCAGAGTTGCGAAATGTTTTAGAATGGATAAGAACAAATAAACTGTCATTAAACCTTTTGAAGACGAATTACATATTATTTAGTAACTCCTTAGCTTCATTACCGACTCAAATTATGTTTGACAATACCCCAATTAAGCAGGTTTCTCATACAAAATTCTTAGGTGTTTTGGTTGATAGCAAGCTCTCCTGGAAATTACATATCGAAAATATTTGCAAAACAATCTCTCGAAATATTGGTATCATTAACAGACTAAAATCACATCTTCCACAACGATCTTTGCTTACTCTTTATTATTCTCTTGTTTTACCCTACCTAAATTATGGACTTTTGCTTTGGGGAAACACTCATCAAACTCTGTTAGAAAAAATTATATTGTTACAAAAAAAAGTAATTCGTATAATCTGCAATGCTCCGTTTCGTGCCCACTCAGATCCACTTTTCCTTGAACATAATATTCTCAAAGTAAACGATCTCTACTTGTTTCATCTTGGAGAATTTATGTATAAATTCAATTCTGGTACCCTTCCCTTAGTTTTTCATGATATGTTTATAAAGAATCAAACTATTCATAAATATCCCACTAGACAGTCTGAAGAATTTCATTTACCTTTACTAAAAACACTTTCAGCACAAAATACATTCATTTTTGAAGGTCCTAAATTTTGGAATACTTTGCGCATAGATTTGAAAAACTCCCCTTCACTCGCAGTCTTCAAAAGAAAACTTAAGACATTTTTATTGGCTACGTACAAAACCTAGCTCTCCCTGTTGTACGTAGATTGTCCCTTCTTTTATTGATTATCACTATTATCATGATTATTTTTGTTATAAGTATCATGATTACTATTATTATTGTGATTATCAATATCATCAACATTATTATTATCTCTATTATCACTATCATTGTTATTATTGTTGATATCGAAGAACTCGTCACCATTGCTCAACCAGGCACACACTTTGATCCGTTTCTTTTGCGCGTCTACTTCATACTCGTTATACATCACCTGTGAAACATTCTCTTATTTTAGTCCACATGCAGATATATTCTTCTCATCGTCTCTCCTTGTGGTTATTCTTAGTAAATTACTCATTTCATGCATCATGTTATTGTTTATTTCACATTTTTCTTCCCCTCTTTTGGCCACTATAATTATTTTAATAATGTAATTTAATATTAATGAATAATTTGTTTTGAGGGGTCCACGATTTACAAGCACAGCTTCACAGTGGACCTCTCCATTTCCAGCATGTTATTTTCAGCCACAAATATTTAATGATCCATATTAAGTTTCAAATGTATAATTTAGATAAATATATATATTGTGTTACATGTTTCTTTATACATTTCAATTGTTATAAATGTATTAATGATGGATTTTGTATACTGTTTTGTTGGAAATGAGAAAAAATAAAACTGAAACTGAAACTGAAAGGTCATTGTTACATTTCTTCATTTTTACACATCTTCCAGAATACCAGGGGTGCTGCCTATGGAGCATGCAGCACCCTCACTGAATTTTTTTGGGTGCTTCAGCGTCCCGCTTCCCAGGGCCATCATTAGTGCACTCAATTAAACATTTTTTTGTTCAATTCAGCATGTTGAAATTAAGCACTGACGTGTGTGGGTGTGTGTGAGACAGAGAGTGAGATAGAAAAAGTGGAGAGAGGGCGAGAGTGAGTAAGGGAGAGAGAAAGGGGATGTTAAAAGGACACTATATACAAGCTAACAATTTAATTTAGATAAATAGAATGAAATCAGAAAAAATGATGAAGCACTGAGAATTTCATCAAAATTGGATGAGGAATAGCAAAGTTACGATACCTGAAAGGTTTGCCTTGTTTTGGTGAACCATATGCGATTAATGAACTGAAAGTATCATATACCTACATTCATATACACACAGTGTTAATTATGTGTTACGTGAATTTACCCATTTTCATCTAAGAATGCAAGAACATGTTTGGCTACTGATTTCAATTCAATTCAATTCAATTCAATTTATTTTTCTCAGTATAAAAACAATATAAATAGTACAAACATGAAATAAATCAGACATTGACATAAATAAAGTATTATACTGAAAGGGTAGCAGCCAAAAAGAAGTTAACCTTATGTACGGCCGACCCAAATAAATCTTATTTAATGTATAAGATCGTCAATCGTTCAAACTCATTTCGTTACAAGGGAGACATGTCATGTATGGAAATATGAAATAATTATGACTTCATTAGCCCACCTGTTACAATCATGTTCATGACGGCCACAGCGGGCATATAACATACATGCATGCTTTCATAAAATATTGTTAAAATCTAAATGAATTTTTTTTTGGTATTTTCTCATTTTTAATGAAATTGTCAGCGTTTTACTTTTTTTTTTACAATATATATTTATTTATATATCATTTCTAGGCTGAAGTACCCCTTTATGGAGTACGATTTCATCTTAGTCGCTGACTGACCCTAAAGAATAGCAAGACATTACGAGCCTTTACTTGAATGGTCAGAGGCCCTTTTAAGTGGCAGTTTAACATTTCAAGATCTTAGAGTGTAATCATGCTAATTGGGTGAAATGGATATAATAGAACGGATTGGCCCGAATCGTGCTAATGATAAAGACAAACTCCAGGCCCCCGTCTTACAAAGAGTTACAATTGATCCAATCAATCATAACTCTATGGAAATCCATCAGTGTCATAATTTTTTCTACAGGAAATTTGCACAATGTCATTTGTAAACAATGAGAAGCACAGTGAATTTTCAAGAAAACAATGAATGCATGAATGTACATCATAGTTGGAAAATATTTTGAACAAACATGCATTTTAGATGTTGACGTTGCTGGCCGTCCATAGTTGTGATTGATCAATCGTAACTCTTTGTTAAGAGAGGGCCCTGGTCGTTCATCGGTCTGCTCCGGCGAAAGTTGCTCACACTCTTTTCTATCTCTTCTTTCTTCGTCATAGACCTACTTTCTTCTCTGGCCTTATATCACATCAGGCACACCAACGAAGCCGACTCCAGACCGATCGAATCGAATACATTATCATCGGTCGGTTTGGAGTCGGTTTCGGTTACAGTCACACCAACGAAACCGACTCCAGACCGATCAAATCTAGTACATTATCTTCAGTGACATAGCATCGGTCGGTTTGGAGTCGGTTTCGGTTACAGTCACACCAACGAAACCGACTCCAGACCGATCAAATCTAGTACATTATCTTCAATGACATAGCATCAATCGGTTTGGTTTGGAGTCGGTTTCGGTTACGGTCACACCAACGAAACCGACTCTAGACCGATCAAAGCTATTACATTATATAATGACATAGCGTCGGTCGGTTTGGAGTCGGTTTCCTTGGTGTAAATGTACACTACGTGAGGCATGTTGCAGAATGAGTTGCTTTTAAACGAAAGTCAAGATATCAAGCGCAAGTCCCGAATACGGTTGCTTAATTGGCTGAAAATCAAGTTGCACAAGATTTTTTCAGTTGCGTTTGATATCGCAACTCTTTCTGCAACGGGCCCATGATCCCATTAACATCGATTTGTAAATCTGCCATCGAGAAAAAAAAACCTCCATTGATAACATACTTTTTATTGTATCAATCATGACTCTCACTCTCACGGCTTACCTTGCTTAAAGATCTCAATGTCAGGCTTTTAGGAGTTCCTCGCAAAACAATTCATTTTTGAAAGATTAGATTTGTTACCACATATTCGCAAACAGGGTTATCTTATAAAGAGATCAACTGCAAGAATATCTGATATAACTGAAGTTCGATTTGGGAAGATTTTGTTTGATTTTTATGTATTCACCAAAATCCTCTTTGTGTGTGTGTTGTGTAGGAGGGGGGGGGGGGAGGCTTGTACTTTAATAAGGCACGAATATATGGAACGTGTGCAGGGAGGGCTTAGGCGCGAAGCGCGGCAGCTTTGATTGTTTGTCACCCTCCCCCTTTTTTAACCTTGTCGCGCTTGATGGACGCATGCAGTCTTCTATAAGCTCCTTGGTATATCGAAAGGCCTATATAGGCAAGTTTGTGGATGAGCCTGGAATTCTCGATAAATTATTATTCGCCTTGCACTTGACAGTGCAGACGACCTCTGTAACCCCGTCATCGTTTTATGGTATAGAAACTGGTTCTACATACTATAGGGTCTATACCCTGCATAGAGGCAAGTTATGCTGCCTGTCTTTGCCTTGAATTGACTCTGATCATAAAGGGAAAAATATTTCGGATTTCGAATGATGACATACAAGATCGCTCAGCTCAGTCATTGTATAATACCGGTGGTCCCGCCCTAGGGAATACAATGAATGGGGGATCCCCGCCACAATAAGAATAAGAGCGGATAATATTTGTTTGCCTTTTTCTCGAGCATGAAATTGACTGAAAAATTTAGCATATATTTTCTTATATATATCTATGTTATGCAATCAGTTAATGATAGCTGATTATTCAAAACAATTTTTATGAAGTAAATGATATACATTACCATTACCAAGGGAGGGTGCTGATATCTGATCGATGTCAAATTTACATTTAAAAAAGATACAGAATAACGGGTATTTACACTTTTCAAAGATTGTATAATTCAAATCATTGGACCTATGCCAAAGTTTTAGTCAGAATGCCAGACTAAAGGCATCAATTCCTCACAAATTCTCTCCTTCAAAACTTCACATAATAACATACGGCATACTGATCTATTGTCACATCGTCTCGTTAATTTAGTTCCTGGTGCCCTCATCATGAAGATAGATAAAACGTGACCTGTTTCCTTAGTAATTTTAACCGAGTATAATATACTTTCATGACTTAAGCGTTCCGATAACCGCCAAAGAGACACCATTAAATAACAGTTATAATGATAACATAACTAAGTGCACCAGAACGAGGTCTCTGAACACTCATTTTACAGGTATGTCATTATCATGATTAGGGGTGGATCCAGGATTTTTCGAAAGGGGGGGGGGGGCTCATTTTCCAGAGGAAACATTTGACAAGAAAGAAAAATAGTCTTCACTTTCAAAGGGGGGGGGGCACACTTTTGTTTTTTACATTACAAATTGTAATTGTGCCTCTCAAAGGGGGGGGGGGCACGGGCCGGCTGTGCCCCCCTGGATCCGCCAGTGATAATGATTATCAACGGTAAGTGTTTCTACGCACGACTGGAACGTGTTCTTCTGTGCTAAAGTCAGCTAAATAGGCATCTGTTAGTGCAAGAAGGGTTCACCAGTCATGAGTAAAGACATTACGAACAGCTATATGAAACACCCATCGGGCAGAGAGTAATTTAACGCCAATTAAAGCATAACCGAAGTATTGCGATCAGTTTGAAGTTTTAAAGATGCTAAGTTCATCCTGACTGCACGTTGGTTTTGATTTTTTTGATACATTTTTTATCTTTCAACTTGTGAGTGCAGCTGAACGAGAATTGTCAATATGGTTATTGATGATTGAATGCATGATATATTTTGAGCTGTATGTTGAATAATGTATTTAATGTTTCACATGGTATACGAGCGGTTGCTCGCATGTGACGTCACGAAATGAAAACTTCAATAATTCATAACCATGATCTATATACTTTAATGGATTTTCACCAAACCTTTGTAAATACGAAACTCGCCTTGATCTGCATATTTTATATAATTCAACATGACTTCCGGGTGTCCCCTTTAATTATACAGCTTTATGTTATTCCATGGAAATATAAAGTACTAGTTGTTGAAATTTTGCAGGTACCATTATGCCTGAGTCTTGATTAATTTCGAACGACGTGGTTAACGCACTTCTTGCAGATTCGAAGAAGGTTTATGCCGCGATATCGCACCTGACGCGTTTTGCGTCTGTTTTGATCAAAAGTGTGACAAAAGTCCCGTCACATTATTTTATTCGAAATTAGCAGGAATCAAGCAGAATCAGCTGGAATGAAAAAAGAAATTAGGAAAAAAATAAGGGGGGGGGTCCGAATTCACACATCTGGATTTCAACTACGATGAAATTGACAAGTCGACCCATCTAGTCACACTACGGGTAAAATAAGCTGCAATATTGAGTGAGATTGAAAATTAGTGCTACATTCGAGGGGCAGTTTAAAAATTCTGAAAGCATTCTAATATTCAGGCAACAATACTTGTGGCCGTCCCGAATGTTTTGGTCATGTTCAAAATTTCGAGGTGTATTCGAAGGGGAAGGAACGCGTATGTTGGACGCATTTGGGACTGAGAGCTGAAGCTACGGGTGGGGGGGGGGGGGGGGGGGGGCTTGACCACTTGCTGTGGTCACCAATTATTCCGACCGATTCTGCTTGATTCCGACTCAGTGCCACCTGACCTTTATGAAGGTCACTGTCTTGTTCGAAAATGACTGTATAAGCTTGTTCCCCTGCCCCAATTGTATACAAGACTGCCATTGGTTTTAAATTGGTCTATAATTTGACAAATCATTTAAAACTTTCAAACAGGCAGATATGAAAAGAAATACACAAGAATTGGTTTCAGATCGCATAAAAGTATGCAGATATAAATTGCTTTCCAACAACCAAGCATGGAGAATTGTTTTTCAGTGCGAGTGATAGAGAGAGCGAGAAGCGAGTATAACATGTATAATAAATCTTTGGAATTATGGACCTTGACAGACGATGGAGGTATGAAAAAGCATTGCCCAGACGGGAACACAATCGGAACCAAAGAACCTTTATTATTATCCTCATCATGTTTATCACAATCACAATCATCATCATCATCATCATCATCATCATCATCATCATCATCATCATCATCATCACCATCATCATCATCATCACCATCATCATCATCATCATCATCATCATCACCACCACCACCAACATCATCATCCTCATCATCATCATCATCACCATCATCATCATCATCATCATCATCATCACCACCAGCATCACCACCACCACCAACATCATCATCCTCATCATCATCTTCACCATCATCATTATCATCATCATCACCACCACCATCATCACCATCATCATAATCATCATCATCGTCACCATCATTATACCATCATCATCATCGTCATCACCACCACCATAATCATTTCCGAGTGTCTTCCAGAGATGACATAAACGCCTTAGGCGGCGTTGTTGATTAAAAATCATAAAGTCGTGAAATCATTAAAGAAAAAAATTGTGCCGTTATATCATCTATTACAATGTATATACCCTCATTTTTATGTGTCCTCATTGTCTTTTAAAGACCATTAAACTTTTATTTCAGTACCCGTATTACGCCCCTACCCAGGCTGCCACCTCCTTTCATATATTCATTTATGTTTTGTGCCTGGTAATGAAGATCTTGATAGGCCAATAAATTCCTGGACACTGTTTAACAAATAAATTTCAAATATAAGTCATATAGATGTTCTTCAATGCTACACAAATTAATCTAATCTAAGCTCAAATCTTTATAAGAGAGCTAAAAGATTTTTTAAAGAGATTTTAGTCAATATCAATACAATACAAGTAAAAGTAGTAACGCACATCAATTTTCACTGAAAACAATCACACATGAGTCTGTCTTTGATAACTTTGTATAATATGCTAAGTAAACATATGGTATTAGTAACTTATCAATTGAAATAAATGAAGTACGATTTGGGGCCTGTCCAAAGCCAGGGTTACACCAAAACCGAATACTCCCGAATAAATTCGAACCGATTCTGCCCGAATATGGCCTGATTCGGATGGATTCGGTGGATTCGGATCTTATTCGGGGAGTTCCCCGAATCAGAGACGAATAGTTCCGGAATAGGTCCCGAATGAAATTTGTCTTGTCCATATTAGGGAGTTTTTTGGATGGTCTTGGATGGGCTGGTTTTGAACATTTCTAAATCCCTCCACGAATGTTCCCGAATCCCTCCCGTATTTTCTCGCATCGTCGGGGAGGGAGAACAGAATATTCCCGAATCCTCCCGAATATACGAGTACTCTGATTCGGGGAGCTCCCCAAATCAGATACAAATAGATTCTAGAATCCACAGAACCCGTCCGAGTCAGGCCATATTCTTGCAGAATCGATTCGAATTTATACGAGAGAATTCGGTTTTGATGTAACCCTGGCTTAAGGACTTATAACTATTGTAACTTTGCCATTATTACAATTACCATGGTAACAGGGCTCAGCAGCCGATCAAAGGTTTTCATGGTATTAGTGACAAAGTTCTCATAGATGCGACTCTTTATCAAAATGGGGCCCTGGGCGATATTTAACCCTAAAAGGACTGGGGGGGGGGGGGCATCATGCCCCCCCTCGACGCTTCGCGCGATATTTCCGAAACTCAAAAAGATAGCGCCGTAAAATTTTATGACTTTTTTCTTAAATTCTAGTGCAACTTTTAAGACCAAATTCGCGGCATACGGGTATAGCATTGCGACGTCATGTGACTTTTTACGAGACAATGTCATGCCGAAAATGGCTCATTTTTATACTTTCTGTACAAAGTCTATGGGAGATGAAATTCATAAAAGGGTGATTATTTTTCGTTCTAATTGGTGTGCTTAATTAATTTAGGGTTTTAATTTGTTGTTAAATGGTCTGTAATAATTTTCAGTGAATAAAAAGAAAAACAAAAGATGAAAAAACAAAGAAATACATAAGGAAAAAAAATTGGCTTTCGCAATTTTCTCTGTGGAAACCTTTAAATTAGATTGAAAAGATGACATCTGCAAAAAAGAAGAAAATTTGAATTGAAAGTGGGTGTTAAATAGGCAAATAATGTTTTTCATTAATAAATTTGCATATTTTATTCATAATAAACAAAAAAATAATTATTTTCAGATTTTTATTTAATACTAGCTTGTAGTTTATGTGGTAAAGAATGTGCGTGCCAAATTTTGGCGCGATCGCGCGAACGACGGCCGAGATCAGAAGTGGGGGGGGGGGGATCATGGCCCCCAGTCCTTTTAGGGTTAAGGAAATCATTGAAACATATTTTGATGTAGAAAAACCCAACAATACAATATCAGCCAACGATACCTCAACTTTTCGTCACATAAAATGACTATGTGTTTGTGTGTGGGGGTGGCTAACTTTCTTACTTTTCAGAATGTTAATGACCATGTTTTCTCTGAAAGTTTTCTATAAAACTTAATAAAATTTTCACTTTCATTTCAAAGAGTTAAAAGCATTGACTGTCGATTTGATATACCCATGTACATTAATTGGTTCATGTTTCCTCTTCCATCACAGCGGAAGAATTCGGCCTGATAACGACGCAGCAACCGGAAGTGAATTTCAAGTGCACCGGAAGTGATATCTACTTCAACATTGAGCACCTTTGCGATGGAAGAGCTCACTGTCCCCAAGAAGATGATGAATTTTTATGCGGTAAGATTTTTTTTTTATATTGCTTCACAAAATTTTCATAAATTTTCAGATATTTTACTTTCAATATGGGAGAGCAACTTGCACTCAATGAGTCACAGAAATGTAACTCTAACGATCTTAAATTCACAAGTTTGTTGTCATTCTAAAAGTTTTAAATTGTAATTACACCCTGTTATATTTTTATTCTCTTATGAACTTAAAAGTAGAAGTCGATTTGTGCAGTGTCATGAGCGTTTTGTATGTCTTGATTTTGCCCGACCTTCATATTGCAAATGAGATGAATAATAGCAAAATCTCTGACAACGGCTTATTGCGACCATTTTTGAGTACCGTAGCTTTACATTCACTTGACTATTATAATTATTTTCTATATTTTTATTTCTTAATTTTTACAAAATGAAGGAAGTCTGTAATGCGAATGAAATGGAGTTAATGTGGCGTAGGAAGACTTTTAATAGAGTAAATAGACACTCATAATCATGATGCTATACATCTCCCGTGGTAAATAGGTCATTTCAGGGAGTTTAAAAAGCGCATTAAGTTGGTGTTGCATGGCGGAACTATATTGCATTATTCCCCTGAAATCAGGAAGAAAAGGTCTTCGAATCGTTATGCTGAATGTATTTCGTTCCTTCACAAACTAAGAATCAGGATATCAATTGTGAATGAATATTGATTCAGATTCATAGTCCAGTAAATGCATCAATGTCTGAAAAGTTACTGTATGTGCCGATATCCCTTTATTTGATATGATTGCCATGGATTTATAGATGGGGTCAGTATTTGAATGTTCCTCAACTCAACTTGGAATTTGCTTCTCCGCACCTATTGAAAGACAATATGCATTGATATTTCCGAAAAGTTGATTATTTTGAATTCTTAGAAAATAGTTGCGCGTCCGCAATTTGATATAAAAATCGTATAAAATATTTTATTTTAAAGAATTCTATCTCGTTTTTTTTATTTTCTATCCTAAAGGTCAAGTCATACCATGTATACCGGAAATAGCAGTGCGTCATATGTAATTTGATATCAAAATCTTTTATTAATTATTTTTGTTTTCGCAGAACACTAACATAATTATCTTACAATATCATCTGAGCACGGCAACCAATGCAAAACTGCAAGTGGGGACTATCGTAATATTGTAGTTTGCTTTGAAAGTCATAAGAAAGCTGAATAATTCGTAAATATGATGCCCATCTTCTCCAAAACAAGGCAGTCTTCCTATGAAACCGATCTTTCATAATTAGTTGATATTGCCATCTCACTCTCAGTTCATCGCTTTCCATTTTTCATCAGTTTCCAGGGACTTCATCAATTAAGATTGAACGAGAAGATAGAAGTCCTGTCAGTTTACCCGTAGGGAAAGCTTCTAAAAAAATAACATTATAAAATGCGTTTGTAATGAAGATATCGTCACAACGTGCGTAAAACAATCAATATCTCGGAATGTCCACTAGAAAATTATCATAACGGGCATCAATGGAGTGACGGACTCGACATTTTGGCCGCATTTTAAAGAAATGAACTCTTGATTGAACCGAACTCAGCATACGGTATATATCCTGCCATGAGGATAAGCAGGGGCGGCGAAGCGTATTTTCGTTGGGGGGGGGGGGGCAAACCCTACCAAAAGGCACTTTTATGTCAAAATTGGCATTTTGGTGCAAACGGATATTTTCATCATTATCATCTGCCTGAAGTAGTTGTGTGTTTTGTAGTAATTAAGTTGAGCAAAGCCTTTTTGAAGTGATTTCTGATTGATGAGATATACAGTATATGTAGCCTTTTTAAAATCTGAAGTTGTGAAATTCGATTTTTGGTCAATTATGGCGCTAATTACTGTTAAAATGTATACTTGCGAGATGTTGCGAGCGCGAATCGTAAGCTCATACTTTTTGAAATTTTATGCAATAAGACATGAAAATTAAACATTCCGAGCATTCTTTTGTTATCATGTAAGTGATATGTATCTAACTTTAACGTGAGCGCGAAGCGCGCCCTGAAATTTTTAATATACTGACCAAAAAAGGAACCTGTTAAGGAGTGCATTTAGGGACTAATGAATAGGATACATATTGCACTAATTGAATATTTCCTGTGACAAGCATTACAAAGAGGGGATTATGGGGGTAGTTGAACAAAATAACACATTCGTTGCCTTTGAGAAAAAATATGACGAGCATAGCAACAAAATCATTGCGAATATAAAGACAATATCGTCACTTG
Source organism: Lytechinus pictus (assembly GCF_037042905.1). Lineage (NCBI taxonomy): Eukaryota > Metazoa > Echinodermata > Echinoidea > Temnopleuroida > Toxopneustidae > Lytechinus > Lytechinus pictus. Next base: position 24,553,610 of record NC_087260.1, read on the forward strand.
CAAATAAAGGTATTATGTACAACTTTGGCAAGGAAGCTGGCACCTGCCAAAGTGTATCTGAATAGCATCACCGTGAAATATAAGTCGGTCCTGTAATAATCGTTTCATTGCCGCGAATGGCTGGCCCTTGTGTGATATTTCCCATAATGGCATGTAATATCAAAGCATAACGATATAGCATTCATTGTTTCTGAATGGCTTCACACACTTGGGCCTTAAAGGAAAATGAAACTCTTGGAGCAAGTTAGCTTTTGTGAAAGCAGAAAAATCAAAGAATAAGATCAACAAAAGTTTGAGTAAAATAGGAATAGCAATAGAAGAGTTATGAGCATTTGAATGTCGAGATCACTAATGCTATGGAGATCCTCCCATTGGCAATGCGACCAAGATCTATGATGTCACAGATGAACAACTCTCCCCTTTTGGACACTGAAAATATACCCCAAAACATCTCTTTTTGCTCATTCTATAATCATATGACAAACGATTCATCAATGATATAATGTTGTAAAACCTCTGTACTTGTCCTCTCATAAAGAGAACACCTCACCTTGTGATAGACTCTATAAAAATGAGAATATAAGTGAAATAAGTACTAAAGTATTGAGGGAGTTGTACGTGTGTGACATCACAGATCTTGGTCGCATTGCCAATGGGAGGATCTACATGGCATTAGTGATCTCAATATTCAAATGCTCATAACTTTCTTATTATTCATTCAATCTTCCTCAAACTTTCAATAATGTTTCTTTGATTTTTCTCTTTGATATGGATTCAGCTGGTTTCAAGGGTTTCATTCTCCTTTAAAGATTCAAATGGGTGAATCTATATAGGCAGTACACCAAGACGTGGGGTTGTCGTGGCGGGTTCTTTGACATTTGCTCAGGCGAAAATTGTTCTGATGATAAACCTCGATATTATTCTTGTTTTCATCATTTTCACCGTCATGCTTGTTTGCTCTCTTATCTGTCTATGGTGTCCTTTACAAACATGACAAACCTGTTGAACATGCCGAGTGGTATCGATCCGACACTGGATACTGATTGTGGAAGAAAATCAATCAATCACATCGGAAATTGTTTTAATGGATATGGTGAAAGGAATTATTAATGGCTTTTCAATGAGTTTGTGTTCGTTAGGGAGGGATACATTATTTTCGTGCAAATTATGAGAAAAGCTCCGTTTTATCTGTCGAATCACTAATGAAAAATATCATAACATCGGCACCGTTTGCACGTTTCTAATTTGCACGTGAGGTTGTCGCTTAATTTAGATTATACAATCTCCTTTAAAACATCAACGTTTGTAATATAACGCATGTCAGTTTCATTAAATGTTCAGGGATTAAAAAAGAGGTTAAGTTAGCTTTCCAAGTAACCAATGACGCAATGAGCCCTAAATTGAGTGGGCACAACTTGGCGAATGTCGGAAAATTTATAAAATGTTGCGAGCGAGCGAACGAAGCGAAAGAGCATTTTATTTTCTTATAACGAAATTTTAATTCTGTGGTAGATTTTGACATGCATAATATTGAAGAATTATATCATAATAATTATCATCCCCCTATTCTTTCCTTTTATTTGTTTCCATTTTTTTTCTTGGCCGTTGAACTTCTGGGGGCCATAGGCGCCAAGCTCCCCCCTCATCTGTACGCCTATGCAAACAACCGAGCTACAAGAAAACTTATATTCGAGGATTCGTTGTTTTTCTCTCATGCTCATGAAGGCACTAAGCAGCTGTCACAAATTTAACAGATTCGATAAGCTTTCGACATACTTTATTTGGGGTTGAAATATTAGTAGGCCTTTAACTTCTTCTTTGTCAAAGTTTTATCATGACTTCAGTTCAACTAAAGCTCCTAACGTGTTTCATATTTTCAAACACGACGTCAAGAATTATATAATATGTATTTATGCGATTCCTCAAACCAGACAAGAAAAGTTTTGTCACACGAACTACTTATCTTTTCGTATACACTCTTTAAACCTATGAATGAGTTTATAATGAAGGGCGACCTACACATTGTCAAATATCTAACCTTGATAATTTCTGACAAGTCGTGTTCGACGAGAACCTGATGACTGATATAGAGAAAAATATTCTCTTGTGAAAAATATGGATACAAAAGTCAAGACGTATAAGGTTTTTTTTTCAAATATTCAAAAAGCACCAGCTACATTAAACGACATTTAGGAATGCTAAGTAATAAATTGATCGATTCGAAGGAGATTTCTAAAAGTCAGTAATTCTAAGAAAATGTCCTCGTTCTTTCGTTATTTCCAGTATTTTGGTTGAATTCGTGTATTTTTATGAATAAGTTCCATCGATGAGCACCACTTACTTGGCAGCCGTTCCTCGATTTCTTCCTTATTTTTTTTTGTTTTCTGACACTATAGTTATAAAACAGTTCAAAATATGGATGAAGAAGCTCCCATTAGGACACAATAACAATCTCAGTAAATCTTGTATTAAATGCCTAAGCCTTTGACCATGTTGATGATGGAAATTTTGTTAAATGCATTGTTAAACAGAAGGAGAGAAATGCCCTTGAACAGCAACGTGTAGTAAGACTGCTTTGTGTGCTTGTCAGTTAATTGGAGCCTTTTTAGCAATAACAATGAAAACAAAAGTGCCATCCATATACTAGCCTTGTACCTATATAAACTGAAAGAGTATACAATAAATTTGCTTATGAGAACTAACGCATTAATATGTATAAGTATTTATATAAATTGATTGAAAAATACCCCTATCAGTTGAGGAGTCTATTTGAAGAATTCGAGTGTGTGTTGTATATCTGCAAATAATTGCAAAAAAATATTATTTTGATTATTATTATTATTATTGTTATTATTTTCATTAATATAATTATTATCATTATTACTAATGTTATTTTCATTTTTATAATAATGATAATTACTATTATTAATATTGTTGTTATCATCATCATCATCATCATCATCGTCGTCGTCATCATCATCATCATTATCATCATTATCATCATCATCATCATCATCATCATCGTCGTCGTCGTCATCATCATCATCATTATCATCATTATCATCATCATCATCATCATCATCATCATCATCATCATCATCATCACCATCATCATCATCATCATCATCACCATCATCATCATCATCATCATCATCACCATCATCATCATAATTATTATTTTTATTTTTTAAACTATATTTCAGGTGATTTCGACAACAAAGGATGTAGAACTTCGGAGGAGATGCGCTGCTCCAACACGTCGAGCACATGCGTCAAGTTTACAGCCGTCTGTGACGGAATCAGAGATTGCGCAGACGGGAGCGACGAAATATATTGTGGTGAGTTGTGATGACTTGTATCATCACAATCGTGTTGTCGCGTTGGGTCGGGCAATCGCGTATACTTAGGCCTATTAATACCCGACCATTCGAGAAAAAGACCCCTCAAATTGAGAAATGAGGGTGCTCTGTCCTCAAATGGTCGGGTTTCGCGATTCGCCCGACGCGACAACCCGATGAGATGACCCAAGCCGTTGTGATTGGCTTTATATTACTTTCCTTCTCTGAGCAATAAATGCAGATGAATCATGATATCTTTAAATGGATGGATGAATCAATCAACGGAGTTAATGAATTGAATTGATAATAAATTGAGAAAGTGATTTTAAGGGACGATGAATAGGGAAGAACGAGATGGGAGGGGGGGGTGAGGAGGCGTCAGTGTAAGATATGCCAAAATTACGATTAGGTTTTTGTTGAATTCTCTTAATCTGCCAATGATGCTATCAGCGTTGGCTCAAATTTCGTGATATATGAAATTATAATGGAAATAATATAGGGATAGGTCCAATATCACACGAAAGAAAATATTCTTTCAATAATTATGGAAGATCATTTTCATACCACATAAACTAGACGTAGGCCTAATGGATGTGACCTTCTGGATGGGATGAGACGATTGGTAAATGAATTAATCGATGAATCTAACCAATAATTGTTTTAAATAGCAGAGAAATGAATTAAAAAATCGCTTGAAGCAATCAAGTTAATCAGATAATGAATCAATAAATACTTGATGATTTCCCGCGGTTTTATCTCTCTATCTCTCTTTCTCACTCTCTGTGTTATATGATACATATGTGATTATTAAGGCGGGGGGGGGGGGGACACCAGTGTATTTTGACTGAGGGGGTGGGGACTTATAAATGACGTCATTCTTATCTCACTGTTAAATAACAGGGGTAAGCATGGGTGTCGATCGGTATTCCTGGTTGGGGGGGATGATTGACACAAAAGTTCTTGTGGATGGGGATCTTTCAACATTACCCCCACTAAAATCACAAGTTAAGACATTTGGGAGTGATTGATATGCATGGTGTTCTTGGAAATTCCTTCATTGTTGTAGTGTAGTGTACTTATATAATTTTTTTTTTGAAAATTCAATTTGTGTTACAAGTAAGCCTATTCTAAACTCATACGAAAGAAAAAATGAAAAAAGTTGTCTGGACCATAGTGATCTGTTTATTGAGCATGATGTATACACATGGGCGTCGATCCATTTTTCAGATAGGGGGGGGGGGGGCAAAATCATGAATCAACGTTCCAAAGGCGCTCGATCATACAAAACGAAAAAACTCACCCATACACCCCTATATATATATATATATATATATATATATATATATATATGACTCATGAGAAAGAGACACATATCTCACCCTCACCAACAATGCGAGCGCGAAGCGCGAGCTGAAATTTTTTAGTATGACATGAAAACAGGAAAAATGTACCTGTTTAGGTTTGTTTGTAGTAACTCATGAGGAGCATAGATACATGTATCTCACTAGAGAGCGAGCTAAAATGTCTTTATATTCTGACGTGAAAGCTTGATATTCTAAGCATTTTTGGTACCAATGATTAAGATGGGTATCTAGAAGAACAATAGATGCGAGCGCAAAGCGCGAGCTGAAAATTTCGATCTGGAAAAAAAAGACAGTTTAATGGACGCTTTTAATAAAGAACAAGATATATATCCAACTAAAGATTATTGCAAATCGAAGCGGGAGTTCTTTTGAGGTATAGAACTGAAAACGGGACATTCTATTCACCTATATTTAATCATGAAAAGTATGGGGTTTGGTACAGAAATGATGCGAGCGCGAAGCGCGAGCTGAAAATTTTTATATTCCAATCTGAAAAGCAGACATTTTGAGCACGATTTTAAATCAAAATCGAGTTGGTATCTCAATCTCGCTTGCTGGTTTCAGTGTAGCATTACAATCTTATTGCACATGCACATGCGGAATTATTGGGAGGGCGCAAAACGATAATCCTCCCCCCAAATATTTTCATTGGTGGGGCGATCGCCCCCGTGCCCCCCCCCGGATCGACGCCTCTGTGTATACAACTTCTCTCTTAAATCTAACCCGACTGGCAATATATTTTTTCTTAATGCATGATGATAACATGCAGATTCGGACCAATTAAGACTAGCACAAATTACAAACTTTGTGGCTTCTCGTGCGCCATCGGGCTTACCGTCATTCCATAGAGCTATTACTGTAATAGCTATATGGTCATTCCTTAGACGATTTATCTTGCCACCCTTTCACTCCCGTTTATTTTTCCACCCTTTTGAATTAATTGATTTATTAAAATTAATTTATTCACCATTGGTGGGATGGAACACCAAAAGTATTTTTTCGTTGGGGTCCCTTTATGTTATGTGCTAAAAAATATCATATACATAAACATTTCATTCTTTTTCATCTTGAACCTCCACCCATCTGTTTAATAGTCCTGAAAAAGAATGTTTTTATTTAATAACAATATACACAAATTGCGAGGGAAACAAACTGATTGATTGCATACTATAATCATCACTATAATCATCATGATCAAACTTTTCATTTCTTTATCATCATTATTATAATTTTTCTACCCTAAATTATTGGGGGGGGGATGATAATACAGGCCATCCCCCCCCACTTGAAATATTGGGGGGATATATCCCCCCCATCCCCCCCGTGATCGACACCCATGGGGGTAAGAGAGTTACGAAAGTAAACCCAAATATCTCTTTTTAATACTTTTCTCTACTTTTTCTTCCTTTTCCCTCTTTGCTGTTTTTTACTTGAATAAAAAATTTGTCCCCCTGTATTTAGGATGCATTTACATTTTCTCCCTCTTTTGGTTTCTTTATTATAGAGACATCAGCTTGTGGGAGTTCATGCTCGTTTTGTTCTAAACTAGGTGCATCATGTGACCTTGGCGGATCATTCAGCAGCTTCGGATCTTTAAAACTCCCTTCTACTATACGATATTTGTAAGAAAGGGCTATCATTCACCTATGTTGATATTTATATATATATTTTCTAAAATTCATTTATTCAATTCAATTCAAGCAATTCAGGTTTATTGCAAAACAAAAAACATGATTGGCAGTCACAGACTGAATTGTACATGTTTACACAATGCCAATATATAAAAATAATCAAAATTACTAAGATAAACAATGAATATACAAATTATAATTACATATGTGCAGTTAAAAATGGAATTAAAGTAGATAAAAATAAAATTATAGATAATACAATATTGCACATTCATTACACAAATTGCAAACTTATTTACCATGGTACTTATCTAATAATCTTGTCAGACTTGGAAGAGCACTGTTCTGACATCTTTTTGTTTTACATGGAATCTTCTTATATTTATTCGTATGTCGTAAATTAAAAGCGTTTGTTTTCAGTGGAGGTAACCAGTTTTTGTACAATAATTAATTTCTAACTTTAAAGCGAAATCTGTCATAAGATAGATACTTGGTTCACAATATCATCTTGCATGCTCTTTTCTGGACAGTTTCAATAACTTTTATCTTTTATTCTTTTTTTATGTTATATTAAGGCCTATCTATTCGGGATTTTATCGTCATAATGATCCATGTTAAGCGCCTTGTATTATTTTCATACAAGAAAGAGCGCAGAAAAAAACCCAACATGAATATAAGGTGGAGAAGGTTTACGGTTCACCATGCGTAATATGAAGAAGGGAATGGAAGTACAGAAGGAAAAATTGAAATGGAAAGACAAGAAAGGATGCAAAAGCGGAAATTAGAGGTATTCTTTTCTTGAAAGTGAGTGAAGTCCTGAAAAGGACTGTTAACCAGATGAGATGAGCTGAATATGGCTTGAGTAGCGATAGTCTGAGTAGTAGGAGGTTGAAGTGAAGAGAGGTTACTCGACGTTTCGGGTAGGTTCTTTTGCATCCTTTATCGCCTTTCAATTTCAATCTTTCTGCCTATATTTCCTTCCCTTCTTCATATTATACATGGTGAATCGTAAGCCTTCCCAACCTTATAAACTCTACCATGCAAACCTACATAAATCAACATGAATATAGTTGTCAAAAGATATATAAATTCTGTGGACATCATCATCATTTAATAGGAAATATGGCCGACTGTCTCCGTTTAATTCACTCTTTTTTCGTGATGGGGGGGGGGGTGGCAAATAGAGAACCAAGTGTAATAGCTCATTAGCTCAAGATAAATCTTAATGTACCCATAACACCGTGAGATCAGATAAACTACATTAGCATTTAGTTATTTGGCAAATTTAATACTTTTGCTAACTGACAAGCCAAATAGAGCAAGAATGTGTGGGCTGGCGGGCAATCTGACAAAAAGCCCTTTATTTGAGGAACGTGATCCTAAATGTAACGGGCAAAAAGGGCATCAAATTTGGTCAGATGGATAAAATCTGTGAAATGAGGAGAGTGGTCGGACTTGCTAATGTTCGCTTGATTTAAAAATGTTAACATCAATAATATTTCTCCGTGTTTGGAGATGGATAATCTTTGATCAACACACGATTGCGACGTAGAAATTCAAATTTTCGCTCCATTTTCGTGCTGATCTCAAAACGACAGAGAGCTAATTTTCTTACAGTTTATTTGTTGTATAATTACTCTCTTTACGGCAAATAAAAGAAATCGGTCATTTCGTTGAATCGTCTATTTTTCTGGGGACTTAATAATATTCTGGCTATTTTTTGCCATGTTTGCCATGACGAACGACTAAGTATTAATATCGTTCTGACATGTATACTTTAATATTGTAAGTTTGGGTGTGATCTTGATAAGGGGGAAATGCTCCCTCCCCCCTCTGAACATTTAATGTACAACAACCATTGGGATAGTGTGGTCTCATGCCACCCCCTTGCCCAGGCAGTGACAAAACTGACTCGAAGTCGCACTGTATCTTGAGCATCATTAAATTTTCATTATTTTCATTTATTGAAACCTCTTCTTACAGGAAACTTACAAATTTCTCTGACTTCCACAACGGTTTACCAATCAACCAAGCAGATTATCCTCTCCTGACATCATTGTAAGTATGGCTACTGATAATAAACGACGTCTCATCAAATTTCATGATAATGAATGGATTCAAAGTAAATTGACCATGCAGGCCCCCGCGAATTATTTTCTATGAGGGGTGCTGGTGTATGAAATCAGTGTCAAGAATAAAAATGAGAAGCAAAAAAAAAATATAAAAAATAAAAATTGAATGAATAAATAAGGGGAGGGGGTTGGGGTCTTCACTCCTGAATGAAGGCGATTTTAATCAAGAAAATTTGGACGACCACCCCCTATCGATATGTGACTCAGCCCAATATGATAATTTGGTAAACGAAGCCTCTCTGATTATACGTTATATCATACATTAACAATTCCGACTTTAGGTGTTGCAGCACGCCCCCCTCCCCCACTTCACAGGGCCATGCGGCTGCTCTAAATTATTGAAGGCACTTTGCTTGATCACTCCGATTTAAAGTAACCGCCTCTATAAAAAGAAAAGGAAACTCATTGAAACATGGAGTTGCTACCACAGAGGAACACGTGAAAAAGACATCAGCTTTTCAATTTGTTTACAATGGTTTGAGCAAAGTGACATTAAGGCCATCGAGAGACGGAAATAGAGTTAAGATGATACTTTTAATCTAATGGAGTTCAGAAATCTTTCTATTGAAAATACAATAATAGCCCTTATCCGCGTAATACCTCGTCTAATTAAAAAGCTATAGAAATATATCTCTTAAAGGAATATAAAGGCATACACTATTTAATTACTTTCACTAATGCTTTCACCATTGTGTAGTCTTCTATCGCTTGCTTTAATATGTTTTTGCTTTAAAAAAATTACGTGATAAAACGAGAGTCATTATGATAAAATAAATCAGTCACCAGTGATGGCGCCGGTTGTGAGGGGGCAAAAATGATCCAAGCGTGATTTCGATTATTTAATGAATATGGGTATCGCATAGTTACTCGATCAAGCACTCTTTCATTTACACTTTCTTTCCTTTCTCTTCTGCTCAGTCCTCTTTACTTTTTCACTTTTGTCTCCTCTTCTCTTTCTTAAAGGACAAGTCCACCCCATCACAAAATTGATTTGAATAAAAAGAGAAAAATCCAACAAGCATAACACTGAAAATTTCATCAAAATCGGATGTAAAATAAGAAAGTTATGACATTTAAAAGTTTCGCTTAATTTCACAAAACAGTTATATGCACATCCTGGTTGGTATGCAAATGAGGAGACTGATGACGTCACCCACTCACTATTTCTTTTGTATTTTATTATATGAAATATGAAATATTCTAATTTTCTCCTCAATGTCAAGTGAAACGGTGATAAATTCCTCCCTGAACATGTGGAATTAGCATTGTTTAATACTATATGATTCAGTCGAGTCGGTCCCTATGGTCAAATCTCTAAAAAATTTTGAGTCACTTAGAGCCTGTTCAGACCGGCAGAGATAGCGCGATCTAGCGCGCGCTAGATCGCGCTATCTCTGCGGTGTGGAAGGTACAACGTCGTTTCGGTCCGCCCAACAGCGAGCCACGGCGAGCCAAAACGGCGTGCCACTGGAGCACCTCTTGGGGGTGGTCCACGAGAGATAGCGCGGTCTAGCGCGCGCTAGATCGCGCTATCTCTGCCGGTGTGAACCCGAGCTACGATAGCACGCCGGAAGTCATCGTTCTACACGAGTCTAGAATCTAGATTAATCAAATTAGAAATACATGCACAATGTATACAACGCCATGAAATAAACGTAGACCGGCTAGCATAATAGGCACAGCGATATCGAGCTCTCAACTAACTAGTACGGGTTCGTAATAGCGCGCGAAATCTTTGACCGCTCTGACCTCATGACGTCACGCGTCATGGCAACAGGACCTCTCAAAAAAGGGGGTGCTACGATAGACCGCGCTATCTCACTGCGGTGTGAATCCGGCGAATGACAATGGGCGGACCGTGGATCGCGCTACGATAGCGCGATCCACGGTCCGCCCACGGTCCCCCCTTGCGGTGTGAACAGCCTCTTAGTGAGCGCGCAAAGCGCGCTCAGTTGCCAGGTATACTGACCTAATAGAGACATTTTAAGGACAGGGCCATTAAACGGATATGTATCTCACTGCTCAAATAATGCGAGCGCGAAGCGCGAGCTGAACATTTTTTATATGCAGACCAAAAAAGGACATTATAAGCAAATTTTTGTAATCATGATACATACCTGTCTCGCTAAACAAACAATGCAAGCGCGAAGCGCGAGCTGAAATTTTTGTAAATATTGACCCCAAACAAGGACATGTTAAGGACTATATTTTAAGAATCCATTAAGAGTATACATATCTCACCATAGTCATCTAATGCGAGTGCAAAGCGCTTGCTGATTTTGCTACATTTAAACACATGAAGCACTTTTTGTAGTCATTGTAATCATGATAATACGCATCTCACTCATGAAATATTGCGAGCGCGAAGCGCGAGTTGAAAATTTAGGATATTCAGACCTGAAGAGAGGCATTCTAAGGCCTGTTTGTAAGAATTCACTAAGACCATACGATACGTATTTCACTAAGCAAATGATGCGAGCGCGAAGCGCGAGCTGAAAATTTTTGATATTCAGATCAGAAAAAGGGACATTTTAAGGACCGATTTTTAGGAATTCATGAAGAGCAGACATATCTTACCAATCTACTAATGCGAACGTAAGCACGGACAGGAAATGTTTTATATTAACCCCTTAAAATGGGGCAATCACTTTAAGTAGTCATGAAAAAGAACCATATGTCACTACCTAAAACAATAATTGGGACCTTTCGCAGTCCTCACGGACGCTAATATTAGGGTCCCCTAACACAAAACTTAACGCTTAATCATACACTTGATTTTTAAGATTGATTGTGCATTATAGTCAATAGAATCAAACGTAGAAAACTGCTCTACAATCAATGCTAAGCTTTGTGTTACAGGGGGGTTACAGGCCCTACAGATCTGCTTTTCGTGTGCAAAATCCTTTTCCGCGACACCCACCATACATGCATGTATATTACGACTGATGGCTGGAGATATTCGAAATGCAGGACCTAAAATAGATTATGACATGGATAAGAAAGTGGTTTTTCAAACAAATTGAGTACATATTGAGTGAGGAAAAACTTACTGAATGAAGGCTTAGATATAGATCATTACAGTCCATCGAATCGATATTACATTTAATGTGGATTATTGGTGGATCACTGGCAATTGATTTCATGGGTCAGATCAACCTCTCCAGCCGAAAATTTCACACGCGTTGATATGTGCACAGCATATGCAATACGTTTGAACTCGTTTCTTTTGTTTCTTTGTTTCTTTTGTTTCTTTTGTTTACTCCTTCTACACAAACGATATGCCTCTCGCACACGATGTAATGGGCATTATGTTTTACCTTCCCCAGAAATGGGGGATTAGATTCAAATTCCGGGGGGACCACTTCCATTGATGAGTGGATACCAGGCACGACCATGAGGTTTCGAAAAGTACCCTAAACAAGGAAAGCAATTCTTTTCCAGATTATGAAAATGCATCTCTTAACAAGTATTTGGCTTGTGAAACCCTACAAGTATTGGATATATATCCCTTTTTTCAGCATTTTAAACATCGTTTTGACACCCTTATTACGTTACATAGGCCTATAAGTAACGTACCTGCCCACTCTGTCTCCTTTAACGCGTGTTCGCTCCTGGTATCCACTAATCAATGGAAGTGGGCCCCCCGGGCGGCCTCTCGAGCTCTAGGAGGAGTCAAATGTGGCTTTGGAAAGTCGTCCTCAATCGGATATATCGCTGTTACCATAGTAGCAACCAGAATTTTGCACACGAAACGCATATTGAATGATTCCGTCGCAGATGCGAAACGAAAAAAATAATCTCATGTCACACAATTTGCATTGCAGGACAGAGTTTTACGACCATGATGACAAGCCCAAAAAGTCTCTTCCAAAATCAACTACCGTCGTAAATAAGCGTGCGCGTCCTCAAACGAAAGGTCGGGAATAAGTCGAAGTGCGAGGAAATATATTTGGTGTATATTGACTTAAAAACGTTAAACAGACAATGCGAGTACCGGGAACAATGAAGACATCTAGGCCTGAGCAAAATAAAGTTATGAAAAAATTTTTCTTATGTATTATAACATAACATTATTATAAAATAACATTATAATGAACAATAATTTCTTCATTCCCACTACGTTTCTCTTCCTTTCTCCCTCTTTTTCTCCTCTTCCCCGTTTTTTTTTTTTTGGCCAGCCGATGGGGGGGGGGGGGGGCACGTGCCCCCCATGCCCCCCCGTAGTTACGCCACTGAATTAGCTTCCATAAAATAAAAAATAACGAAGTGATTTTCCAAATAGACAAAACCTATATATAATTATTTACAGTTCTAACCGGAATAAAAGCGGAATCGGCTCTGAATCGTAATAGATAATCGCATAACAACTCGGATTACGACTCTGAGCCGATTATTCTTCAGAGAAAACGCATGGAATAATCAGATTATATTGGGTATAGCATGTGGAAGTGAAAAGGTGGTGTATAGTCGGCTTTCGGGGTTTGAGTCCCGCTGTTGCACTTATCTCCTTGATTAAAGGCATTTGTTCTACAAAGGCCCTAATAATGCTAATATTTATGTCTGTTATTTTGTATACATTTCTATTTGATATTATGTGTCCATTTCGTTTTTTAAAACATATTACCAACGATTATAATAGGAATTTTGGTTTCGTACTCCTTGATATGAATTAGCAAAGAATATAGCAAATTCTTCTAACAATATATTATTAATAATATATTATTAACCAAGATTATAATGAAAACAGATTAGCAATGAAGGAGGTTGTCAAGAAAGCAGAGCTTGTAGAGTGCAGCCCAAGCCTGGTGCAGCCTCCTTTAAAAAAACATCCTTAAAAATAGTAGACCTATAGACCAACTTGAACTCAAGTACAACAAGATGACAGCTTTTGCATAAAGTCATTTAAATGGGTATTTAAAAAAAAAAAAGATACAACGATGTAGTATTTAGGTGCTCTCTGAATCGGTCAGTTACGCTTCGTGACGATTGGATGACCGACCATGCACCTTGACCTTTGTGGTTGGCTGTTGCAGAAATGGTGGCTTTCAAACATGTTATGTCACACAGTCATGCACGACATTGACACTTGATCGTTCGAAGCTATTACGTTATTCCCAATGTCATACACTCGATGGGTTTGGAATCAGCTTCATTGGTATGACTGAAGTCCCAATACGCATTTCTGATTGGTTGAAAACAATTTTAGGTTTGAAATTTTGTGTTGTTTGATTGCATCTATTTTTGGAACAGACCCCTGGAATCATTTATACACAGATCGGTTGTTCTTCGGTTGCAAGTCTTTTACGACCGTGTTACGGTGAACGACTGTGTTACGGTTGTACTACGGCAGTACTGCTGCAGTACTACGGGTCTAGAACGCTCAAGATGACCATAACTGTATGGCACCTTTAGCGGGAGGCGCATCCTGTTTCATTTTCAATCTCATATATGTATTCATATGATGGTGGATGTATCGATGATTTATATTGATTGATATGATTTCATTATCTCTTTCCACAGAATCTTATCCGGGAATGGTATCACTCTATCCGCCATTAGACAAAACTTGTTTGAAAACATGACGTCGCTACTGACATTGTGAGTATATCTAGACAATGTTTATACTAACTTCAAAGCGAGTTGCCGGTCTTTTCATTAATATTCCTCAGATTAAGCGACTTGATTTACTGGTATAGGCCTATAATGATATGCTGTGTCGTGGTGTAGTAGTTTTGACTCTATATTGTAATCCGAGAGTTGTGGGTTCGAATCCGTGGTAGGGGTGGGCTCGTCAAAAACACACGCGGAATCACGTCAAGTAGTTATTCGAATTACGACATGACCTAAAACAAAATTACTGTGCAACGATTAAATTTAATGACGTTAATTAATTAATGTCGTTACGAAGGCCATGCATGCGGCAAATCGAGTGGATACATGTCAATTGTGTTATTAGTCATGTCGTAGTTTGAATTTCTACATGTGTCAAATAATTACGACGTGGAGCAAATTCCGAATTAAAGTCTCTACTTCAAATGGATTAAGGTCGCGACGTTGAATCAACCGATGAGATCGGTCATAACATTGTTCTAATCCCACTCTGACTGATCAGTCTAGCTTTGTGTTTCATTGTTTTGAAAAAGCAAAGACCCCCCCCCCGCCCCACCTCCGTCGAATAATTCATTATGAAAAGGTTCGCTTATACAGCAAAGTAACAAATGGATTATGATGGTGAATTCCATTTAAGGGTTCACAATCCACAACAATAAACTACGCCTGACTTATAGAATGACGTTATACACCGGTCATCCGCATTGCATTAATTGTTTATAAAATTATTATAGTTGCATTAACGGTCAAAGTGACAACCAAGTGCCCATATGGCGCACTTAGATTAATGCAAAGTGATGAAAGCGACGGAATTTCCATTTATCTTAATTCATTCATAAGCGGAACAAGCGTTGTCAATATACTCGCTTTGTTCAGTGTTTTATATTCTGTTGGACAATGTGATTACCACTGAAATGCGTTTCTATTCGAAGCCAGACCGATTAAATATTGAATATCATACAAATTGACCACGGGGCAAAAGTGCATGCTTTAAGAAATATATCAATATCGAAATAAGTTATAGGCCTAAAATGGGCTTTGGTCAAGTTTTACACATTGACCAGAAATTTAATAAGGATAGGAATAATATAAAGGGCACGATTATCGCCTATACATCCTCCGGAAAAGCCATCCGTTTAAAAGTGATTTTATCATATTTACAATCGTAAAGTGAAAATAACGTCGAATCACTGGCGGATCCAGCGGGCCGGGGGGGGGGGGGGGCACAGACCCTGGATCCGCCCCTGCGTTAATACATTGATAGAATAAAAATTGCTTTAATTAATATTAGTTAAGAACGATTTTGGGATGTTGCAATACTTATTCACTACCAAGAAAGGAATTTTAAAGACTAATGTTGGTACTGGACATACGAAACAGTGGTCAATCTTTTTTTTATCAACAAGATCAACAATGGTTGGGCATAATTCTCGGTCGAAATGCAGTTAATGGATGGTGACGCTACATAGAACCAACCCTCCCCCGTTTAACGTTTTTGAGCTTTTATTGAATCGACCTAGATAACTTTTTTCCTCGGTCCAAAAGTTGAGTAGCCCGTTGAGGCACAAGAAAAATTGCATTGCAAATGTCATCTCTGTCACATTTCCAATAAAATAATCTTCTAATAAAAATAAGGATGATTCCACCATTAACCTTAAATTTTAGTGTAACACACGATAAACATCAAATTCATAGTAGTTCGATTCATTTCTCGTAATTGTTCGTTGAAAAACTACATGAGAGTATTTTTTAAAGAGCCCAACTCGTTTAGGATGTTAAAAAATGATTACCCATCCCCCTTTCAACACACATCCATCGAAGAAAAAATTCACATAACGTTGGGGATCAACCGCTGTTTTTTTAATATATATTTTATAGACATCACCTCTTTTATATAGGCCTATAGTTAGAACAGGTTGCATTGATATTTGGTATCCAATAAGTGTTCTTCCAGCGAGGTTATATTACCACTTCATACTGATAGCTTACACCGCGTTCGCTACCCTCTAATTTTCGCACCGACTTTTTAAGTAGGTGTTCACCTATAGCTTGCCTCGTGATCCTGACAATAATTTGATCAAAATTTCTGCAATGAAATCTAAGTAGACCCGTAAGTGTATGTTTTTTGTTTTATGGGTAGATGAGGTGTGTGAATGGGGTATAAACCCAGATAATTTGATATTCCGTTCATTTTTTGTGATTTCCATAATTTTCATTCACGATTTAGGCCTGTTCTTCCTAGTACATGAGGTCGTGGTCAGAGATGGGCGCAGCTGCAACCAGGAGCGTAATTGGCTAAAAAGTTCTAAAAACGAACCGCGAGCGAGCAAAAATTTTGAGCCTTTTAAAATAAATAAAAATATAAATTTGTGATAGATTTTGACATAATCTCAACAATTCTGTATAATATTTTTCCCTTTTCCTTTCCATTTTGGCTCAAATACTACGCACTCTAAGAGGATTATGTTAGAATAAGCAATATGTAAGTAAATATGCTACATGTTTTGGAGCAAAATGAAAATGTCATCAAGGGTATAGTACTGGTTATTCCAGTGATGATTATTAACATTAAAGCCTTCAGTTCTAAACTAATCTTCACGAGTTGAAAAATGTCTGCTTATGCCCTTTTTTTTCAAAGCAGAATATATACAGATCTTGACTAAAAACTTTAAGCATTTAATGTTCTTGTTTCTTTTTTAATAGCTAACACCCGTTCATTTTCTTAAATAATCTTAAATTCAGTGATTAGAGAAAGGCGTCTTATAAAATAACTTTTTTTTCCAAAATTAGATTTGCTGTCGGCAAAAAAGTTGTTATATGGTATTCGTCATAAAGATTCAGGATTATTGTGTAATCAATGAAATCTTTATATTATTTTCAAATTTTAGAATAACTTTTTACTTCGTTTTAATTTCAAGAAGGAATGGAAAATACTGTTTGTTTTTCTTATAGTGCCCTAAGTTGGGATGCTAAATAAACTACAATTTTAAAGGATTGGTTAAATATCGGGGTTAGCATTTAGCATTCAGTTTAACCGTTTAGATTTGATAATCTGTCGTTAAATACACGGCTGACAAAAGATTAATAGTTGAAAGTATATTGTTGGTTAGGATCTATTTTGGTTGAGTTTAATCATTAATTATGGTGGAACATATATTTACCAGTACGTTGTTTACTCCTATAAAGAGTGCATTTCTGAATTCAATAATTTCCACATTTTCATTATATTTGGGCGTGTATATGCGGTGATATAGTTGAATGGTCCCCTTGGATAACGAAAATCAACAAATAAAGCGCAAAGTGATACCTATTATGTACGCTCTGATTTTGATTACTGGCCTAATGACGTGTGAAAAGAGAAAGAGAGAGATAGAGGGCAGATGAATACCAATTTTCTAAAACAGACACACAAACAAAATCTTGTGTAACCTTGGGTGGGTCAAGGATTTTAAAGAAGGGGGGCAGATATCAAGGATTAAAAAAATGTTAGCTTAAAACATGCATGATTCGTGTGTTTTATCATGATTTTATCAAGTAGGCCTATTTTGTACCAGAGAATACAGAAATACATATTGTCCCCAAACCTGACAAGCAATCATAAGAAAGATAAAAAAAGAGAAAGGGGGTTGGATTATCGATTATATAAGGCACCTCATATAGGGCAAAATTTGAAATTCATGTAAATGGAGGGGGCACATGATCACCCCCCGATCAGCGCGATGTGTATAACAGTTTACAATTTGTCTGTATTCATTGATGACCTTTAAAATTATAATTTGTATTGTATACGATAGGAATGATTAAAGATAATTGACATGTAGCGAAGAAAGCTGATGAATGCAATAATTACAGGACAAAAGAAACGGTCTGGTGCATAGGTTATTAGCCTTGCTTTTTTCAATAGCCTTGCGGGTTTTTAATTTCAATACCTTGTATATTGAAAACGGGGACAGACACATTTTTTTTTACAATGAGAGATTATTGAAATCTAAGATCGTACGGTTGTGAATGCTTTTGAAGTAGACAAAAGGTCAAAATTGGTATGAATGAATTGTTTTATTTTGCAATAATAGTTTTGTGGCTTATAATTATGACCATCACCACCCACCTGCCAAGTGACTCAATTATGTGAGTTATGATTTGTCCCCCAGGTGACCCTCCTTTTGAGTCATGCGAGTCAAATTATGAATCAAGTGAATCAATTTATTTGTCTTTATGGCATTTTAAAAATTTGTGATGTGTAATTTGTATTTGTAAGTTGTATTGTGATGCACATAGGTGTGTCATTGTGTTTCATATCACGCATAAGAATGTCAAAGGACAAACTTATGTGTGTTATTTCTTTTATTTACACTCTAAATGCAGAAGAGCTAATCTAATCAAACTCCTCTCAGAGCGAGATGAGGGATCGCCAGTCATCTTGGAGTGGGAATTACATCGTTTGAGAGTGCATTGCAGCTCCTTCTGGAGTGAAAAGTGTATATTTTTAGACATTTTCGCTCCAGATTGGAGCTATAATGCACTCTTAAAATATGTAAATGCCACTCCAATACGACTGGTCCATCGTCTCACTCTGAGAGGAATGTGATTTAGAGACCAGGGGCCCGTAACACAAAGTTTAGCAATGATCGTAGAAAATTTTTCTACGATTAATTCCATAAACTACAATGTACAATCAATCGTAAAGATCAAGCGTACGATCAATCGCTAATCTTTGTGTTACGGGACCCAGATTAGATTTTGTTGCGTCAGTTGAGTCTCACTTATTTTATAGGGGAAGAGTTTTGTGTCTTTTATCGCAATCCCCATTTCATTAATGATATTTTATCACAATTATACTATCATCGTTGTTGTTGCACTGTAACGAAACTTGGATTGAATAAAACGGCATGCCGTCTTTTTTTTTTAACCTGTAAATTGGTTTGCATTATATATAAACCTGACTTCCTTTTTATTCTTCATTTGAACAGGAAATGAACATTAAATCATTAAAACAAAATAAAACAGTAAAATGCAACTTCTTACGTTAATTGTTTGAAAATCTAACATTGCTCTCTAAAATGTGAAAATAATTGTTTGAAATGTTAAAGAATAATAAAACAGTTCAAACCAGGCTTTCTAAAATGTGTAAAGGTTGTTCAATTTAAACTGTTTTGAGAGAAAAAATATCTCGGCACTGTTGGCTGCTCTCCTGAGTGTCGCCACTTTCAACTGACTCTTATAAAAACAATAACAAGTCATTATTTATAAAACGGTTCATAATATTTAGGCACTTTTGAATTTTTTCGGGTGCAAAGCTGTGTATTGTATAGATTACGCCTGTTTGTTTTTTAGATATGAATTTCCAGTGACGTACTTGGAACTTGTCGTCAGAAAAAAAAAATTTCTGACGAAAAAAAGGGTCATCGACATTCTATCTGGGGGGGGGGGGGGCTCAATATGCCCCTACCCGTATAAATCTTGTGCTAGTAGTTTTAAAGTTCAGATAACAATGTTCAATTTCTAGTATTTTTTGTTTAAAAAACCTTCAAACATTTTATGTCTTTCTTTCTTCCTTTCAGGGATCTCTCCGAGAATAACATTACCTCTTTGGAAAGGGGAACGTTTGACCAAGGCTTGCATAGACTTCAATACTTGTGAGTGAGAACAATATGGCCTAAATATCCTAAAAATCGGTTTTATTAATTGCCCCTCATAATTGAATCACCACCTAAAATATTATTGTACAATTAATAGTGAGTAACACCACTGGTACGTGGTATAACATCAACTCCTTGCAGAAAATCTTTGCTATAATACAGAAGACATCGATAACAATAAAATAAAAAGACCTTTCAGAATAATTCATTTTTTATAGTATTATATTCATTTATATATTGATTAGAATGTGCACCCTTTTTTTACCCGGACACTCACAAGTCATGTTCATGCGGTAAATGAATGTAAAAGGTAGAAGGAATAGTTAAATGATTACAAACGCAAGGATTTCCATTAGCATTGATTTCGAATGTCTTAGAAAATAGGACCTGATTCTAAGTGGAATAACATCTCTATTATGAAGCACCAACGTGAGAAAGGTCTGGTTAGTCCATCTTTGTTTTTAGTACTGAATCTACACTTCCTTGTGAGTATTTGACGGAAAATACAGTTTCAACCTTTAATAATATTCAACGGTTTCAACCTACAAAGTTCTCAATAGTTATTACATCCCCGAGCACAAACTCGGATCCATATAATAACACATACAGGAACAGACTGAAATCAAAATTTCAGTTTACTGCAGACATGGCAGATGTGTAATTATATACACAGATTGTTACCATTCAAAAAATTTGAATGGCAACAATCTGTTTATATAATAAATAAAATAAAATCACTGGAAACAACTACATTTGATGTATAGTTCTTTCGAGTGATTTAATATAATTTTATTTCTGTCCCCCTAAAATTTCAGGTATCTCAGGAGAAATGACATGAGATCTATTGAAGATGGATCATTCATTGGTCTACCGAAGTTACAACGATTGTGAGTTGGTTTAACCTGAATGGATTATATTATATTTATTTACATTTGAATATTGATTTTCCAAATAATTTCAGTTCGGTTAGAATCAAAGTCACTTTTATCAAAAGCATATACGACGATTGTGAGTTGGAAAGTCAGTTACCATGATTTCTTTTAAAAGTATTAATATTTGTAGAATATTGATTTTACAAATTGCCTTTATTGGTTGGTGATTTTTCTTTCAATATATATTCGATTTATTTTAGCATGATTTCTGTGAAAAAATTCTCTCTTTAATTTGAATATCTGTGCAGACAGATCAGTTGGTGCAATAGTCGCTATAGAGTACAGTGCTATGTAGATTTTAATGATTACATTTTCTTTTGAAGTTCAACCCTTTCTTCTTTAATTCTTGCGATCTTTTTCATTTAGATTACAGTTTCAAATTCATAGTTAAATCAATATTGCATGAAATGTCTTTGATATTTTCCTTTTCTATAGATAACATTTTATTACAGTGATTTCATTGCTTTATGCGGGCTCAGAATAGTTTACCTCTTTTACCAGCAAGTGTAATACAGTGTATACATACATATATATATATATATATATATATATATGATACAAATTTTGGCATTTGTATAAGCCTGTCACTCTAACAAATATTTTTAAAATTTTATAGAAATCATTTAAAGTTTCAAACAAGTTTAAACTTTTAAAAGATAGTTCAAACAACTTTTTATTAGAGTGACGGACTCAAAACAGCGTTCTCACGACGCACGACATCAACTTTTTTTGTCTGGAATTTCACTTGTATTATTGAATACAGATATCTAGACAGAAATGAGATCACTGTGGTTCACAGAAATTATTTTAGCAACTTGAAAAATCTTGCTTGGTTGTAAGTATTCTGTGTATTCATTCATTCATTCTTTATTTTTTTTTTTTTAATTCTTGGTTTATTGATATATTCTTGACTTATTCATGTATCCTTAATTTCATTCATTTATCCTATGTTTATTTATGTATTGACATATTCTTACTCTATTCATTTATTCTTAATTCATTCATGTATTCTTAATTTTTATTTATTAAATTTATTCATATTTTACTATATTCATGTATTCTTACTCTGTTCATGTATTTTTCATTTATTTATTTATTTATTTATTTTCTTTTTCATATTTTATATTTTTTTCTTTTGGTTTGTTTGTGTATACTTCTTTCGATGTTACATATTTGTAGAAAATTATATGACGATCCTGCATGTACGATGCCAAAAGCGACATCTTCTGCAATATTTGTATTCATATTATTGATCCGATATAGCTCACTAAAATAACCAAAGCCATGACACCAGCATGGCCATATCGAATGCAAAGTATAACTGTACACTGTAAAAACTGTGGTGTTAAAATGACACCAGTTGGTGTTAATAGAGGACCACACCTTGAGGTATTAAAATTTCACCCTAGAGTGAACATAACACCAGAGTGTAAATGTAACAACCAAATGTGTTGTATAACACCTCTAGATGTTAAACTTACACTGTTATTTAGCACCGGTGTAAAATAACTGGTGTGGTCCCCTATGCACACCGGTTAACACCACAGTTTTAGCTGTGTATAAAAGTGCATCAGTCCTTTGAAATCGTGATAACCGATTTTTCATTTCATTACTGTCAATTCCAGAGAAACATTTCTTTTGATTTGCTGATAAGCACAATAATCTTCTTGAAACAGTGCTGACTTAGATTGCTTTGGATTTCATTCTTATTCATTCTTTTCACTATATTTTCGTACGCAAGTCTCTTTTATTTCATGGAAATACATCTATACTGTTTTGCCTATTTATTCTTTGTTTCAATTTCTATCAATTAATTAATCTCTGCATTGATGTTTTCATTTTTGTTTCATAGTTATATGGCACATTATACATGTTATATTGATGTACTTTCTGTTTGCACTTTTTTTTTGCAATTATTTTAAATGTCAATGCAAATTCACCTACTCAGTTTTATTATATGATTGCTTTTTGTTCGCAATCAACATCTTATGTCTTTGTAATTTACTTTTTACGTACATTTCAACCTGCCTTGAACCAGTATAGGTTCATGGACTTGGTTTCGCTTGTTACTCTTTCATTGTTTCACTTTGTTCATTTGTACGCTGCTTTTCTTTGAAATAAAGAAATGATTACAATCAATCCTTAGTTTGAATAACAATAATATAAAAGATGGAGCCTTATTCAACAGGACATATTCGTTTACCCTATAAGGGATTTATTCAATGAGTTCTTGTTTTCATGAAATCAATAGGCCTATAATAAATTTGAAAATTTTCCACAAATTTAAATCAAACAAATGTTCATATTTTCTAAACCTTTCGTCCGAAATGTAAAAAAAAAAGAAAGAAATGAGACCGCATACGCTGAGATAAATTTCATATTTTTTCTTTTGCTTTTCTGTAAATTGACCATCTCATAGTTCTCCGATGGATCAGCTTCTCTCTTCTATGCAGTCTTACCATCTCTTATAGCCAACATAATTTATGGCATTTAAACAACGTTATTCGCTTATTTAGTATGGCATTGTCTTGCTTGCAAACATTCGTTTATTTAGTTATTCATTAGTATTTCGGGGAGGGTTTAGGCCAATTATTTAATCAATATATAATTCCCAAGACCAAAGGAGGGGGGGGGGGGTCACATTTTCCCGAGGAAAAAAAATTACAAACAAAGAAAAAAGTTTTCAACCAAAAATGAAGGAAATTTCGTCCACGAAAACATTTGACAAGCAACAACAAAAAAAGAAGAAAAAAAAGGCATACTTGTGTTTCAACGGCATTTTTACGTAAAAAAATTAATTGTGCCACTCAAAAGGGGGGCACGGGTCGGCTGTGCCCCCTCTGGATCCGCCAGCTGAGTGGTTCCACAACATCCTTAAAACCTAGTTGTTCCATCCACATGTAGACATTGATCCTCAAAGAGTTCGCCATTGGTGTCGATTCTGGGCGACAAGGACCATACAGTCACCAAGCAATCCTGTCGTCAAAAGACTGAAACGTAATTTCACTTTGCACGTAACATTTTGTGCGATTTGTTTGTTCAAGGTAGTTTGTAATATATGATTATGATCACTATGTTACGTTTAATGCTTTTTATTTTCGTTCATTAATAGAATAGAACAGAATTCGATTGAGTTGAAATACGTTTGATGTGTGATAATAAATTGTTTTATTTCACAGAGATCTTGGTCACAATGATATAGAATCGATTGAATCGGGAACATTTCAAGATCTTGGAAACATCACGGACCTGTGAGTATACCCCCTTCCGATCGGATTATTATTTAAAATAAATAATTATATATACATGTACCATTTAAACTTGTTTTCAATGACCTTTCAAGATCCTCTGAAACGTCAACAGATCCGAATTAAAAACAAACTTTTGCTACAATCTCTGGCTTCCAGGCTGTTATTAATATTGTATACTCGTCTTGAAAATAAGTCATTTGCATGGCCATTTTATTTCATAATTGTACAATAATAACGAAGAACAATATTTTTTTTCCTTTATTTATTTATTTATTTATTATCAATTCGGCAATTACAATATACAATAAAATTTCAACAAAATATGAATAAAAGCAGAGCCGTAGATGGGTACATGTAGCTTAGCTGCCTGGGTATGGGAAAAGCTAACTTGATAACTGTGACCCGAGGGTCTCCCTCCCCGACCAAGCTACATGTACCCAAAATTGGTCTGTAATAATAATAATTGATAGAACATTAAAAGGAAGATAAACACACAGATAAACCTTTTGCCTTAAGTGTGATGTGTCTGATCTCACCCATTCCCGTTTCCATCCCCTCTCTCTCTCTCTCTCTCTCCCTCATGTCCACATAATTTCTCTCAGGTCACAATTTCATAAGCTCCTTCCTATTAATTACTATGAATATTTTTAATCAAGTGACATTTTATCGATCTTCTGTCACACAATCCACAATAGGTTACTTCGGAATAACTGCATAAGCATGATTGAGACAGGAGCTTTTAGAGGTCTCGACAAGATTACCGGAATGTAAGTCTTTTGAACCCTCGTAATATTTCATAAAATGTAATTTAAGATATCCCTAATTATCAGCCGTTAGACAATGGAAGAATGCCATGCCCTTAATTACTTACATAAAACTCTAATATGTAACTTTTTTCTTCGATCTTTACATCTCTCATTAAATATCCCATGGAACTCCACAGAGCTTAAAGTGTCACTTGTAGCACATCGATCTTGAATGAACGTCTGAAGATCTAAATTAGAAGATATCATTTTATCAAGAAAAGTGGCAAAAGTCATCTTTAACCATTTGCGCGCTGATGTTGCAGTGTTGCACATTCGTACTATTAATTCAACAATCGTAATTATTAGATTTTTGCCCCTACCATCAAATTAGATAAGCTAATCATGGCTGTACGCAGATTTTTTTGCGGGGGGGGGGGGAGGGCAGCACGCGTAAACTTTTTCGAAAAAAACTTTAAAAAAACGAGGGAGCGAAGCGACCGAGCTTGTCATTGGGCCGATTTTGCCCCTTTAAAAGTGGAATCGAAGGATTTCTTGCATACTTTTGTTGAATTTTGTGAAAATTTTCAGTAAAAAATGTAAGTTGTGCAAAAAGTTACAAAAATCTTGTTTTTAGGTATGTGTATAATACACCTAATTTTGAGACTAAATAGGAAATATTAAACCGCATTTTGCGATCATTGTGGTATCTTGATAAGAATATTATACAGTGTGAATATTAGGGTGTTAAATCTGATACCAGCTGATGTCCCATTGGGGATCACAGGTGTGGATGCAGCCGGATTAGACATTCTAACACCCTATAAATCATGCCAAAGAGTGTAAAAGTAATAACCAAAGGTGTTGTATAATGACACCCATTTGTGTCATAAGAGGATCATATCCTGAGGTGATAACATTACACCATCGAAATCATGCCAAAGAGTGTAAAAATAACAGCCAAAGGTGTTGTAATGACACCCATTGGTGTCATAAGAGGATGATATTCTTAGGTGTTAAAATTAAATCGGATGTAGAGATTGAACATCACGCCAATGAGTGTAAAAGTAACAGCCAAAGGTGTTGTAGTATAGGTGTTGCAGGTCAACACCAACACCAACATTCATAATCGGAGTAAAACGATTGGTGTCTTTGTACAATCTACGCCATCAGTTTTGCTGTATCCTGCAAACATAAGCAGCTTTAAACGTTAAGTGTAGTTTTATTTATCTCATTCAGTTTAACAATACTTGAAAATAATAGGCACTCATCTATCAAATAGCACTTATGTATATTTTCCAGTTAAAGTAGCTACAGAAGAGACATTTTACAAAAGGTCTTACGATTTAAATTATCCGAACTTTGATGTGATTTTTTTTTAAATATTGTTCTTATATGATAAAAAACAAATTTGTATAGACACTTTCAAGATATCTGTGAGACTGTGACTGAAAAAAAATCAATTAATGTCAAATGGAGATTGATGTAATATTATTATAATGAAAACTTGGGTGATGTTTCGCTCACTTTATTAAAAAAAAACTTTGGGAGCATCGAATAATGATTTTCTGATGCAATTTATTAAAGGCTTCATTTTTATAACATATCACACACACAGGTGACAGATGGGATCGAGCAGTTCAGATTTGTAAAAGTCAAATCAATGTTAACCAATTCCTTTCACAAAATTTGTTTTAATTTGCAGATCTTTTACAGATAACAAGATCAACGAGCTCCATAAAGGAATGCTTGATGGACTATCAAGTGTGGAATGGATGTAAGTTCATACCCTCATCATTGTTTTGACTTGGTTATGTTCCATCGCACAATAAAAATTTTAAGGAAGAGATAATCAGAATTGTGCTTTACTCAACCCAGAATTAGTTATATGGTAGCCTCTTGAATGCATTACCGGATCTAAAGCAGGGGTATATATTATGTGCTGAGTATCGGATTATATAGGCTGTAGTAATATGTTGATCTAAATGTTACGCGCTATGGTATAATTTTCCTTTAATTAATTTTATGACCAGCGTTTCTTGTTTATAATCTAGATTTATGATTTATGACGAGCAATGATCGTACCTTCCTCAAACCCCATGCATATTGCCCTTCAAAGCAGTGTCATTATGGTCATTATCATATTTTTTGTATTTGTTTTCAGATCATTTAGACGTAATCCGCTGTCGTACATAAAGCCTGGTACATTTGACAACACGACACAAATCAAATACTTGTAAGTTTACAAAGAGATATGCTGAATACAGAAGTAAGGTTGGTATTTACTTTAACGCATTTTATTAAAGCAAGATTGATGTTCATCTCATAAGGAATATAGAGAGAAAGCAGGGTCACAGAACGAAGTTGGCTCAGTCGGTAAAGCGTCTGCCTGTCGAACCAAAGATTGTGGGTTCGAGTCCACCCCGGGCGGATGACTGAAGCCAGTGCGTTGTGTGTAAACGTCTCTCCTGTTCCATAGATGCAGGCTATGTTACAGTTACAGTTGAAAATACCCTCGGATAGGACGTTAAGTGGAGGCTCCGAGTAGAGGAGAGTCACAACCTTTGCACGTTAAGAACCCACTCACCCACCGGGGAAACCCCGGTTTAGTGGTCGACCTGCAATCGCCCAATCAGTCATATCGGGAGGAGAGACGTGCGGGTCATAGTGATTCAGTTCGCTTTTCGCCTCCCAGGCACAGATGATGCCAAAAAAACAACAGTAACAATAATAACACTTCACAATCCTCCGATTCAATGTGAATAAACAAGCAAAAGTTTATAGGCTTATCTCAAAGTTATATTCCTTGTAATACTAGAAGTTATGATTGATGAATGTTTGAAGGAAACGCACCCAAATTGCTGATGAATAAATCTGTGTGGAGCTTAAATACAGTCTGTTGTTTGCTGAAGCCATAATTTCATGTTGTAATAGGCATAAATGGTATAGCACACAGCCGCCAACGAAAAGGTAGTTTTCCTAGTAAAAGTGAAACAGAAGATATGTTTTTTTCGTACACAAAACAATAATTTGCAATATTCATCTTGAATTATTTATCTTGTTTTATTTGCAAGACTACTCGTGGAAGTTCAACTAAACCACCTGGATCCTGACATGTTCAGAGGGATCGAGAATCTCCAATATCTGTAAGATATGACTTCGCGTTCGTTTCAATTATTGATCGCAACTTGTTAATGCAGTGCCCATTATGATTAATAAGTACAGTACTTAAAACCATCACTCTATTCATAACATATTCATGCATGTGTTATAGGACTTTACCATTTCATGAAAGATTAACCTTCACTTATGCTGCAGTCACATTCCCCCACGGCGGTCGCACGGCGAGTCGAAGACAGCCGTTTTATTCATTTTTATTTGTGCGGCCGCCGTAGGGGAAATGTGACTTCGCTATTACTAAGATACGGCGGAAGGTTCAGACAAAAAAAAAGATCTGCGCGTGCTTAATCGGAAGAAATTAGGTTGGACCATGCGCAAATCGATTTTTGTTTGAACCTTCCGTCTGCGTTGCCATCCGTACTGATTTCGATAGCGCCACTTTGTCTTCAGTCTTTGCTAAATAAAAGAACATTGAGGAACATTGATCAGAAGTGACCTCACAAACACTTAGATCCTTTAGCCAGAACCTCTGCCCAAACGTGAACTGGGAGGTGTTTCATAAAGCGGTTTGTAAAGTTACGCACAACTTTTAGCACGATTGGGTCTTAGGTGCTACGTGAGCTACATAGTAATAGTTTGGCCCAAGAAAAGTCACCAGTCGTGCGTAAAGTCTTGCATAACTTGACTCGAGCTTTATGAAACACCTACCGGTTGTAGTAATGAAAACAAATTAACATCTGATATAGATTTAAAATTTAAAGAGCATAGGTAACAAGTGGTATTTCTTATAATCAATTCTTTAGATCCACTGATGACTATCGTCTGTGCTGCCTCTTTGATAATAGCGATGTCTGCTCTGTAGCACAGATGTCCTCTCTAGATTCCTGCACCAGACTCATGCCTAATACTGTCCTTCGAGTCGCCATGTGGGTCCTAGGATTGGGCGCCCTCTTCGGCAACACCATGGTAATCATCTTGCGATGTCGTAATAAGCGAGCAACGAACACGAGAAACCGCGAACAGGTATTCTTCATCTCGAATCTAGCCATCGCTGATTGGATCATGGGTATCTTCATGATCATCATCGCATCAGCTGATCTCTACTATGGAGAGTATTACTTCCTTGACGCGCCACACTGGAGAAGCTCCGGACTCTGTAGATTCGCAGGTGTCATCGCCATCTTATCAAGTGAAAGTTCTGTGTTCTTTCTGACCATCATCACCGTTGATCGTTTCCTGAGTGTAGTGTTCCCGTTCAGCAAATTTAAACTCCAAAGCCAATCAGCGCGCGTTTGTGTCGTCATCACGTGGGTTATAACAACCATACTGAGTCTGGGGCCCGTCGTCATCGGCTCTTTCGTGCCAGGGTTCTACGGATTGTCTGACGTTTGTATCGGTCTGCCCCTGAGCGTGGATTCAACAGGAACGGGAATTCTCGTCTACGATTACACCCTAGCTATCCCAGTCTTTACGCCCAACAATGATGGGAGCCTTCAGCCATCTTGGATTTATTCTATCGTACTATTCTTAGGAATCAACCTCGCCTGTTTTTTGTTCATCCTCGTCTGTTACATCGTAATCTTCATCCAGGTGAAGCGGTCTGCAAACGATATCGGCAAGGAACGAAGCACTGGATCTCCCCAGGAGGTGAGGATCGCCATGAAGATGGCTCTCATAGTCGGCACTGATTTCTTGTGTTGGATGCCAGTCATCATCATGGGTATCCTCTCCCAAGCAAGACTGGTGGAGCTTCCAGTCTCCCTCTACGCATGGTCGGCAGTGTTCATCTTACCCATCAACGCCACCCTCAATCCATATCTCTACACATTTACAGAGTTTATTGGCCAGAAGCGGAGGAGAGCTAACGTGAGTCAGAAATCAATGATGACAAGTAGTACAATGGCTTCGAGTAGAAAAGGCGAATACGAATCAAGAATGTAAAGTTGTAATATCATCGTCTCTGAAGCAAAATTCAGAGAGTAGTCGTAAATTCCTAATACTTTCTGATATGAAATAAGACAGTGTTCGCTCAATGGTTTCATTTTGTTGCATGTTTTCTTAATCATTCTGCATGTGGTTGTGCATTTTTAACCAATTATTTTAATTGATAATGACAAACTTTGGCCTACTCCTTGTCGCCTGTTTTTAAAAGTGACAAATTTTTAGTTTGTGTAAATACGTTAATACTTTGGTTTGTTATGACGATTGATATGTGTGATCTTACTAAGACAAAACTGCATAGAAACGACGGCATATCTTAGCTACATATTGGATGTATTGTGTGAGACGAAGACTGTGGCAGTCATTACGAATGAGATCTGAATAATTATGATGAATGAATAAGTGTTTGGTTCTGCAAGATTGGAAAACGGCTTTAAAAACGGACACATTCAAGCGTTTTGCCCTGCACTCAAACTCGTTTGCGAAAAGCTTTAATATGTCATATCTTAATGCTATTTTCCGATAATCTTGTGAGTGTGATAAATATGTGAAAACCCTGTACACATCCTTTGTGATGAGGATGTATTTTGTAAGTATGCTTAAATAAAAAATGCGTTTAACATTCCGGCTGCAATCAATGCAATATTACCGTTGTGACATGTATTAAAGTAGTATCTTTGTTTCAGTGGTTAGATAGATAGTGATATTCTTGAATAACGCTTAAACTATAAGAAGAATATTTGTGTGCTTCTGTGTCCACCATTTTCCTTTCGCCCTTTTGTTGTAAACGGTGGGGTTTTCTTAAAGTTTAATTCTTTTGAACAACTGTGAAAGAAAAGTTGAGTCCTGAAAACGGGTCATAATTTGTTAGGTTTTATATTGGGCCTTATACTAGTGCAAAATAGCATAGGCACGATAGGATATTGTTCACATAGATTACTCGATATCATAATAACAGTATAGATTATGATCAAAAGAGATATCCTTTCAGTGATCACCATTACTATATTCAGTACTCCAATCCACCAATTGGCTATTTAAGCAAGATCTTGAACCGATATGAAACGACCACTACCCCTGGTGTCGTCACTCTGCCCACGGATGTGGACATAGGCCTAACGTTTTGGAAAACAGTATTTGGATTCGATTTAGCCGTGTTTTACGATCATTTTCCGCCATTAGTACAGTTGCAAAGACGCGTACTAATCAAAATTGGCCCCAAACACCCATATTTTTACGGTTTTTCTTTGGCTTCACCACAATATATATATATTCTTTTGCAGAATATTGCGGCAGAAACCATTTTTTTTTAATTTCCAATCTCGAATAAAAGCCCCCAAATACCCCTTTTCAGATTTCAGGTATATAGATCATTAAAGCAATGCCCTTAGAATAAAACAGCACGCTCTATTTTTTTCCTGTTTCCAACTTTAATTGAAGCAAGCCAGACTCAAATGCTCCAAATGGAATGAGGGTCAGGAGATGGAGAGAGAGACACTTAAAAGTATGGTAGCAGCGGTGGGAAGCTAAACCCGCTCTAGAATGACCGGGTAAGCTAATGGAAAAATAAATAGCTTCAACTACTCGCGTCTCTCTCTAATAATTTCTGAATTTACGTTTCAAGTAATGTACAGTAATGTAGATTTTCCAATGCTTCCTAACTGTTCTTTTACCAATCAAGCACCCCATTCCCCAATTTCCAATTCTATCCCTAGTTTAAAGCAAGCTCACCTTTCCGGCTGGTTCATCAAAGGTTCATATTAATGAGTGTCAATAGACGTCATCTGTTGACGAACTGAGTCGATTAATTTTACTTTCTGCAAATGAAAATTGTTTGGAAATGTTTAAAAGAAAAACAAAGCGAGCCTAGACCATGGATAAACTCGTAATCATGCACGACTGTTTCAATTAGGATGAGTACATATATAGATACAGCCTGACACGGACAACCATTAATGATAGAGGTAATCATTTATTTTATTTATTTATTTATTTATTTATTTATTTATTTATTCTTCACTCGTTGGTTGGATGACCCTCTTCAGCCACAGGCTGTTCTTCTGAGGGGTCCAGTGTACACGTTTAGAAAATACAAACATACAATATACAAACAAATACATAATTATAGAAAAGAAAACATAAATCAATCCTATACAAAACAACTTACGACTACAAATTACAACTTATACAAATAAAAAAAAAATGGGATAGGGGATGTCGGGGGGGGGGGGGAGCATGCAGTAAGGAGGAAATTATAATAAGTGTTGAGCTAATGTGGTCCAAAGCTTTATATTGAATGTAGTAAGAGAGGTTTCAGGAGGGATGTACGATACTAATTTGTTCCATAGCTTTCCGCCTTGAAACAAGAAATGTCTTATGCCATATTAAGTTTTGGGGCAGTTCAAGGCCAGTTGGTCATTTCCAGACCGTGTTTTGTATATAGATTTACGGGAAATAAATATATCGCTAAGGTATGGTGGGCCAAGACAATGTACGGATTTAAACATGACAACGGCCAAGTGTTTAGCCCTACGAATTTTTAGATTATCCATATTAAGCGAAGAATAAAGGAGTTTCGATGGATATAGATGGTCAACCTGTAATACAGTTTTCAATGCTCTATTTTGTAATGTTTGCAATTTCTTATAATTGGTTTGAGAAGTTTTTCCCCATACAGTGGAACAGTAATCAAATTGTGACTGTATAACAGATTTGTATAAAATCATAGCAGTTGATTTACTAATAATGGGTCTTATTCTTTTTAGTAAATAAAGACTTTTCACAAAGGCAGGAGACAATAATATTGATCATTGGAGAACATTGGTTGTAGAACGATGTCTGCCACACCCCACAGAAACGTATCAAACTTGCAATTTGTATTGGCAACACGAATCATGTTTATAGAGCTGTGGAGATTAGAGATGATCATTCTGCAGGTGACCGTCCTTAATTGTTCGTGTTTCGGAAAGAGATACTCAGTCTAAATATTTTTACAGGGATTGCTGATGTAAATTTGACAAGCAAGCAAGCAAAAAAAAAGTCTTCTCTACAAAAAAATTGCAGGCCATTTTGGTTGAATCTCTTCATTTTGCCACATCTACCAAAATTCCAGGGGGTGCTGTCTTTGGAAAAAAACACAAAACAGCATCCCCCTCCCCAGAAAAAAAAATCAGCACCCCCGCTCCCAAACCCCGTGATGTTTCCCATTTCAACTGTTCTTCATGGACGTAATACCATGTCTCAAAATGCAAGAAAATTGGCAAAATTCCATATGCAAATATACAAATTTTAGCAAATCGATTTATGTTCATGCGAGAAGCAGACCATCAATGAAAATGTGTAATAAAATTCATGACTTTCAATTAATATTGGGACCTAAAACCGAAGTGTGATCAATTAAAACTTTCTTGCACCCCCCACCATTAGCGTGCCACGGATGCAGGTATACATCCATTAGAATCTACCTCGGTAATCATGGTAACCGCATCAATTGGGTCTAGGAGTTACAGTGCTGGGCAAGTCATAGAATCTGATGTTTGTATACTAGTAAATAAATTCAAGTCCCAGATGGTCTTATATTCCTCGTTCTGAATTTGGGGACATTTTCAGGGATTCTAATGATGACAGTATGTCATTTCTCGCCTTTCTTTTTACAATTTATTAGAAATCATGTACATATTTCAACGATATTTCATAATATTATCACAGTTTCTTTAAGTTATGAAATGTATGTTATGTAAAATAAGAAAGAAAATGAAGACATTTTTATCTTATAAAAAAGTGATTTTAAAATTCTTGCTGCGTATCAGAAGTGTCCAGCTGTAAATATAAAATTATTTATTCTTGAAGTATGAACTCAGTGTAATTTATGAGTGAAATACATATTATTGTCATTTTGTGTGAACAGTGAATACACATATCAATAAAAAGCAAAATAATGAAAATCAAATATGTTTATTGAATTGAATGCTGATTTTTTTTCGTAAACTTTAATAGGGCAATTTGTCCGGGTAGCTTTCTTTTGCCCGTGCCAACATGACACTCTGGGAAAGAATGAACATCGTAAAATCGAAAGAGTTTTAATTGACTTGTTTGATAACACTAAATTTGTTGAAATGGGAAAAGTAAAACGAGTTTCAGTGATTGTCTCGCCTGTACGGAGTTCGGCAGAGACCTAGTAATCACCTTTCCTGTTGGTCTGTCACAAAAATGTTAGTTTTTTTGTTTAATCAATTATGTTCATACATATGGTACAGATGATCCTTGGGTAATACCACATTTGTGGTGATGAAGATGATGAGGTCAAAGGTCATCTAGGGGTCAAAATGTTAGATCATGAGAGGTCATGTCTATCATTTTTCTTGTTACGAAAATGTTGACGTTTTTGTTTAACTTGCTCTCATTTTTGTACTTCTGCATCAATTGTTTTCATATACTTGTTATAAAATTATCCTTGGGTAAAACCACATTTGTGGTGACGAAGATGATAATAACGATTTTATTTACCCAGGGTAGCCAGTTAGTAAACTGCTCTACCAGCGGGCCATGACATGACATAAAAATATTATTATTGGAAGCCCTTCTCTAATCTAAATGTTGAACGCCTAGCAATAAGGTAGAAAGGTCCCTTTGGTATGATTCGGCCGAGGATCGAACCCACGATCTCCCGTTCATGAGGCGGACGCTTTACCACTGAGCCACCATACTCGGCTTCAATGAGGTCAAAGGTCATCAAGGGGTTAAAAGGCCAAATCATATGAGGTCATTTGCATCATTTTTCTTGCTACGAAAATGTTAAAATTTTTGTTTAACTTGCTAACATTTCTTTATATCTGCATCAATTGTGTTCATACTTGGTACAAAACGATCCTTTGGTAATGTGGTGATAAATATGGTATGGTCAAATGTCGTGTAGGGGTTGAAAGGTCAAATAAATAAACATGTCTTCATTCCCTTAATTCTATATAAATTTAAATGATCATTAGGCATTGTTACATATACCTACAAAACTTACATCAAAGGCCATATTGACGTAAAAAGGTAATTTTGCACGTTTTATTGATCGCGAAATCAGGTGAGACTCGTTGTTCGTCAACCACCTTGCATATATTTCATAATCAATTAAATTCGGATTAAAATTGTTGGTGTATAATTATACATCTAAGCCTGGAAGGGAATCACGTGTCGGTAAACCAATAGTCTGTAACATCTAGTAGAGATCGAGGCTGGATTTTTATAGATGAGGTAGAAAATGAGAGAGAAAATAAAGAGCGTTTTAGAGAAAAATGAGAGGGGGGGGGGGGGTAAGAGAAAAGGAAGATGAATGAAGAGGGGGAGAGATGTTTGGGGGCGAGTAAAAGAAACAAAAAGAGAGAAAAGGTTGGAGAAGGATATAGCATCATTTTTCCCCTATACACTCTTTTCATATCCCCACTCACCCATTCTTCTGCTCCAGGGCCCCATCTTGATCTTACGAAGAGTTACGATTGTTCCAATCAACTTCAAATGTATGGAAATCCATCCGTATCATATTTTTTTTCTACAGGAATTTTACCCAATGCCCTTTGTAAACAAAGTGAAGTACCCTAACTTTTTCAAGAAAGCAGTGAATGTATGACTAAACAGCATATCTAGAAAATATTTTGAACAAACATGCATTTTAGATGTTGACGTTGATGGCTTTCCATACTTGTGGTTGATTGGATCAATCGTAATTCTTTGTAAGACGGGGCCCAGGTTTCACTCACACTCAGATCTCCTTACACCACCTCTCCCTTCCCTTTACACCATGTACACCTTTTTCTCTCTTGCATGTTTCTCCGATTCTGGACTTTTAAAAGCGTTAATTTATACACAGAAACTTCTCTCCTTTCCCAATATAGATTCCTCCCAAACCTCTTCCTATTCTACTCTAAAGTTTCACTCGTTTTCAGCCCTCCTTAAATAGCCCACCTATGGACTCCACAAATGTCTCGAGTCTTCAGCTCGATCGTCTTACACAATGGATGATAATGATTTCAAGTACGGTTTAAGTCTAGTGTTGTAAAAACACCAATCACAGCACCGTATTTAAAATTACCCAATCTCGCTCTCCCACCAAAGTTTCCGTTCTAGATACCCACTAAGCCATCTCTCACTCCACCCCCAAGTTTCACTTGTCTTCGGTTCTTAATATGATCACTCTTTCTACTTCACTCTTGAAGTATTTATTGTCGATACCCCTCTAATCCACCTTTCACTCAACTCCTCATCTCAAAGTGTCACTTGTATTCATTTTTTCCATCATCACTTCCATTACCACTTTTTTTTCTTCACCATCCTCTCTCTCTATCCCATTCTCTCTACAACTTCTACACACCTTCGACATAATTAATATTCATATTTTTTCTTCACTTTTTGTTATCTTCTATTTTGTTGCTTCATTTCTATACAATCCAATTAAATGTAAAGGTAGGCAAGAACTCTAATAAGTAGTACACAATAATAACGATATTATGATAACAAACTATCGAAAATGATTACGATGATAATGAAAATAATGAGCCAATTTCTTCATTAATAGATATACAAGGCTTTGATATTTACAAAGTTATATACATATTTCATTAATTGAGAGTCTAATAGACATGCCTTTGTTTTGTGATAGATTAATTTCAAATAGTTAAACGTACACTGATCAAACCTCTTAAAGTACACCAATTATTCAAAGCCACAATCTGCATGAATTTATGTACATTTACAGCGAAATATCCCTTTTCATATTCTTAAGATTGAAACATCAAATATAATTTTCACTTTATATTAAAATACATGTCAATGTTGGTACCTATCTGGGAAAAAGACAATTGCTAACAAATTGATTAAACAAACTAATCTCGTCCGAATGTGATACATAAAACGTTTGCATACTTTCGATCCGACGAGAGGAGAGGGAACTTTTAAAACATGAACACGTTAAATACTAACAATCATGTTATACAGTGCGTCCCACAAAAAACGAAACCGAGATTTAGCGATGATTTATCATAACTTAATCATAAATACAATACACAAATGACCTACCAATGTAAAGCTTAGAATCTCCTCTTTCATCTGATGTTACTTAGATTATTTTTCATTCACGCATGAGTGAGCAAAAACAATTCGAAGAAAGGATGCCAAAAAACTCATTTGGCGGGGGGTATCTGAATTTCAAAAAGAACGTCACATGACTTAAAAGTTCAATATCTGCTCTTTAATTTGATACCTTAATCACAGAAAATGGTCAAGAACTAAAAAAGTTATGATCCCTCGAAACAATGCTTGTATTTCCATAATTGCATTAAATAAACGTGTTTTCACCGGTTTCCCACAGAAGCTATCGCACGGTAACAAAAGACTTAATGCATGGCTGATCGTCAACAAAACGGAGTGTCGAGTGAGTCTGGACGCTAGCCTGTAAAACCTCTTCATTTCATGAAATTATTGAAAATCAAGCCTTGTTTCAAATAACCAGAACTTTCTTATTTCTTGACCATTTTCTTTAATTGAGGTATCAAATAAAAGAGCAGATATTGAACTTTTTAGGCATGTGATTTTCTTTTTTAAATTCAGATAGCCCCCGCCAAATGACTTTTTGGTACCCCCTCTTCAAATTGTTTTTGCTCACTCATGTGTGAATGAGAAATAATCTAAGTAATTTCAGATGAAAGAGGAGATTCTAAGCTTTACAATGGTAGGTCATTTGTCTATTGTATTTGTGATTAAGTTATGATAAATCATCGATAAATCTCGGTTTCGTTTTTTCTGGGACGCACTGTATATTACATCAGTCAACTCTTCAAAAATCGCCTAGAAAGACACTGGTCAAAGAATTATGACTTGCTTTATAAGCCAGTGTAGGCAGTATTTGTCTTTGTTTTTCCACGGTTTTTAGCATACATGTACACACTTCCGACAATCCTTACTCGTGTTAAGTATATATTGTTTTAATACCATGGATACTGTACGACCACCAGAGGAGATACTACGATCGATGAACAGGCACTCAACTAAAGCCTACATCATCGTGGACTTAAAGTAAAATATGAATTCATAAATGTTTACCTTTGTATATTCTTTATGGTCTGGTCTGGTGTCTTATCATGGGGCGGATCAAGGATTTCATTAAAAAAAAACGGGTACAAAAAATGGTTGTTCCCTCGAAAACAACCAAATAGCCTTAAAAAATAGAAAAGAAAAACACGATTGACTCCTTCCCAAATTTGACATTAAATAGAAAGAAAAGGGGCACATTCCATAAACTGATAAAAGGGAGGCGCATAATTATAATGCACTGACTTTGGTTTAGAGAATGAAGAATTTATGTGCCATCGAGCCCCCTGTATCCGCGCCGTGTCAGACACACTTCGAGGTACGTCGACTATAAATTGACCGATTTAGCCTATCCAAAGAAAATACAGCCTATAGAAAAAATGTTCTGTATACCTAGATTATTTAGTTCAACAAAAAAGAAAGACAATCCAATTGTCTTGATTTCTATCATGTTCATAATCAAAGCAAAATGTAAGTTCTTCAAAAAAATAATAATTCCCAATGTTTGTTTCATAGCACATACCTCTCGCATTCTTTCAATCCACAGTACATTAAATCTACAATGTAGTAGCTCGCCTGAGTAGCAATTGTGCTCTGCGTTTTTCTCTGCGAACCTCATTCATGAACGTTTGAAGTTTTCCGCGAATTCTCTCTCTCATTGACTGAGGATATGAATCCAGTGCTTCCTGTAGGCCATCAAAAGACCATTCCTCAATAAGATCCTGTAAAACTTCGTTCAGACTCGTATTATCTTCACTGGGAGAAGAATCGCGCGTTGACACAAGTTTGGGGAAGGAGTCATCAATGAAGAAATCTCCTTCAAGGTCAGCAAACATCTCATCAAAGGCTGAAACGCTTCCTTTCTTTGGCTTCATACTCTTGGGGGTACTTGAAGACAAACCTTTGGGTTTCTTCTTTCTTCTCTTCAAGCTCAAGTTACGCAAGACACTACTGAGAAGAGACGCGGACGAGTTGGATCTAGTGGCGTGAGAAGAGTCTGAACTGCACTCAGGAGATGCAGATTCACCTTCACTTTCTGTAAACGATGAGTCGGATATTACACGAGGGCTGTTCTGTCCAGGTGTTGTGCTCCCTTTCTTTCTCTTGTTCTTCTTTGAACCGAATAATTTTCTGAAGCTACCCATCCTTTCTATTGTTTTGGACCTCTCTATGCTTTCCATCGTTCCGGTATCGTCATGTTCTGAGGTGTCTAGAGAAAGGTTTTCTGCAACATCATCCAACATGCTCAGAACAGCCCTCGTTCTTTCTGATCTGGAAATGACGGGAGCAGCAAGCAAGTCGCCTCGATGCTTCGACTTTTCTGCACACGAAGGACAAGGAGAATCTGAGGGTTTTGTTTCTCTGGGTTTCTTTTTCAGCGAAGATTGTCTTCTGCTAAGAATCTGGTGGTGTTCTGTGACTGCCCCATCAGATAAGCACTCACGTATTATTTGTTTAGAGTCACTTGTACGATATCCATCTGCTTTTCTGCTGTCTTCTAAACCAGGAGACTCGGAACTACGCTCTTTCTTTGGTGTAACTCTTTTCACCAAATGCTCTGCCTGATATTTTTGTCCATCATTCCGTTCATAATGAAGAGCCTGTGACTGACATTCTCTTCCTTCCACTATTACATTGCATAATTTTCTGTCTACTATGTGAGAATCTTTTGTTTCTGCTGTCAAAAATTTGGTTTCAGACATGACATTAACCTCTTCGTAAACTTGCTTAGACTCTTGTGTTATCATATCTCCGTGTTTCTGCGTCAAAACTTTGTTGTCGGGAATAGCCAGTGGACTCTGTTTATCCTCCGGTGCTAATAACATTCGAGTATCTCTCACTCTGGAGCGCACTCGATGTGAATGATGTTTCTTCCTACTGCTCGGAGACATCTTGACGTTAATCATTATCTTGTTTTTCACTATATTATCGCGTGTGCTTTCATGATCATCACCTCCGGTCGAAGCCCCAATCTGATCCCCATTAATCGCATTGACAAAAGCTGTGTTCACCCAGATACCACGATCTGAAATTCGACAAGATACATCCGTCCTTCCTTTACCTTGGCTCTCTGATTCAACAGTTACCTTCCTGCTACCTGATGACACGCTTCCATCTGAAAACGAGGAGCTTGGTCGGGACATCACTGATGAACTATAATCGGTACTACATGAAGATTCTCCAGAGTTCATCCCATGATGATGGCCAGCACTTTTCTTTCTTGGTATCACGTTCAGCCTGCCTGGAGAGTTTCGAGAAAATGTTGCAATCTCCTTGGTTCGATGTTCCTCCTTCTTTTGAATGCATCTTTTTCTATCTGCTCTTGTCTCCTTTATCGAATGTCCATTGAAAAGTTTTTCCAGACTTTCTTGCTTTTCTGACCCTTCGCTAGCATGTTTAGGGTTCTCCTTTTCTTGTTTGGATTCATTTATGTTCTCAGTACCACCATTGTCTCTGTGTGTCTTGGCATTTCCGTTTTCGTTCGGTCCTTCTAACGCTCCGCTAACTTGGGAAAACCCCTCTATACTGTTTTCCAATATTTCACCCTTTTTACAGTCTTTCTTCTGATCACTGAGAATTCCATTTTCCTGATCAGACTGGGAATTATCGTTTTCATTCAGTTTCATCTGTCCATGCACATTATAGCCACTTGATTTTGCTGACAAACTATTTTCAATAGTACAAGGAGTGTCACAGGAGCTCTGACTTCTGGCAGTCAGCTGACTGCTCCTTTTGCTGACCAGTGACCTCTCCTCTGCATAAGAATTGAAATCATCCATTATGGAGTTGGCAAGAGTTTTGACATTCGCAAGTTGTTCGCGGATATAGGATATACCAGAAAAGGGAACGTCTGAGAGACTCAGCGCCGATGAGCTGGTGGAACTGGAATCACCTTGCAAATCGCTGGCATTCACGTTTTCTTCAACTTGCTCCTCAGATTTAGACGTATTTGACAGCAATGCCCCACTTTCATTTTGGGTTTCCATCGTTTCTTCATCACGGTCTTGTTCGTTGATCTCATCTTTTTCAGTCTCTGGTGAAGATTTAATCTTCCGAAGTTCATTCTTATTATGCACAAACTTCTCTTCTTCTGGCGGAATCGGCTCTAAGTCTCTGGTAGCATCTTCGACAGCATTCTCACTATTATCATGATCATCTGTCTCTATGTCTGTAGACGAATCTTCTGCTTCAGAAGATTGCTTGCGAAGGATCTTTTCACCTACACCATTGTTGCCAATAATGCCATTCATTATTTCACTTCCTTCAGTTACCCTATTCTCCTCTTTTCCTTCGTTTGCAAAACTCTCAGATTCGGAAACTGGGGTGGTTTCATTTTGACTAATGAAAGGAACAGCACTTGATGTTTGAGGTATACTTGAACTTCTTGAATGGTTCGCATCGCCTTGTGACACGGCCGCTATGGAAGGTGGAGATTTCACGTCTGCTTTAGTCCCAGGAATAACAGACTGAAAGATCTCTCTCATGTCTGCAAGCTGTTGTCGCATAAAGGTAATGCTTGATAGAGGAATGTCACTCAGACTGCACGCAGAAACAGAATCCTCGTCAATCTGACTATCCTTTACAGATGACAAGGACTGAGAGGAAACTTCATGTGGCGTTGCAGGATAATCCTCGATACATGCAGAATCATATATCATTACTGCGTTTGCAACTACTTGTTCTACAACACTT
Source organism: Lytechinus pictus (assembly GCF_037042905.1). Taxonomy (NCBI): domain Eukaryota; kingdom Metazoa; phylum Echinodermata; class Echinoidea; order Temnopleuroida; family Toxopneustidae; genus Lytechinus; species Lytechinus pictus. Next base: position 24,595,077 of record NC_087260.1, read on the forward strand.
GATGCAGAGAGTTGAAGATGGTAATCTTCCTCTGACCTTTGTCTAGATAGGGTTATGTCCTGGTGAGGGGTTGAATCTGATTCTATAGCGTTTTCCGAGGAAGCACTGGCAGGCAACAAGACATACTGCTTACCCCAAACTGCATTTGATACTGCGGAAGCTACGACTTTTGAAGCAAGGACGTGTAACTTCACTTCGTCTTTTTTCATCCATTCAGTCATTTCGTCAGCTTGAAAAGTATCATTGCCACTACCCTCATCGCACTGTGTACTCTCATCCTTTCTTTTCACCCTTTTCACATCAAGGTTTTCACGTAGGAAACTCCAAACCGTCCAAGACACGCTGGTCATAATGCTCCACATTTGACTTATCGTTTCTGCTGCAAATATTGACACACGTGAAGCGGCTGTAATCAATCCAGTCAACTTGCATGCTTTTTGGTTTCTGACCATTTTGTTTTCATCCGTTTTCATGCTAACCTCGGGTAAGAGATAGTGTGGTTCCTCCGGTGGAACTGGTTGTCTTCTCGTATGGATGTTGTCATCATCTGCAGTGTTATCATCTTCTGCAAGGCATGGAAAGAAAGCTCGTTCAAGACAAATCATTAATGCCTCTTCCTCTTCAATCTTACTTTTGCTTCGCTCTTGTAATTCATAGTCACTCAATCCTGTATTGTCCATAGCTAATGGGTGGTCATACCTTGCGGGACAATAGCGAGGTGGAGATATCCAATGCATAGGAACGGGTTTTTCTCTTCTTACCTCTCGAATGCCAGGAAAAAGTGCTAACTCCATCTGCAATGAGAAATCTTGCTCATCTGCCAATCTCCTGATTGCAACATTAACTAAAATATCGGCAAAAATTCTGGCGACTGCATTCAACATGACGAACTGTGTTATGTCATTTGCGAAATCAACTAAATCGAACCCATCCTTAGGCCGAAGAGGTTCAATTTGAATTTCCGGGCTTGTTTCTGAAGACGAAATTCCTGGCTCATACATTGGGAGACGGTCAGATTCTACTGAAGATACCGAAGTATCATTAGTGATCAGAGTATCTTCAAACACCATTTCATTCTTGTCCAAGTCGATCATAAACAATCGTTCATCTGAGGATGGTACATGTATGTCACCATATGAAGTTGAAGATTCATTACCAGTTGTCAAAGAACTTGTCTCTTGGATAGTTTCCTCTCTCGATTGAATATCAGGTATAGAATCACTATCCTCGTCGTCGTCTTCTTCTTCCTTTGAAACATTCTCACTTGATTCTTCATTTTCATCTTCTAATAGGACTGGTAAAACATTAATTTTCATATAATCTCTCTCTGGCTCTTCAAGCACCTCAAACTTGTTTATATCAATATCTAATGTGTCTTCCACAGGTTCTTCGAGACCCTCTGTCATGTTTTCACCAGATGTGATGTCTGTGTCCTCACCCACATCTGACTTGAACGTGGTCTCTGTAAAAGATTCATGCAGTATTTTAGGAGTCTCCCGCGCCAGTCTATCGGTAATATATTCATCCGATGATGTTGTCACACTGTCACTATCTTCATAATCAGTCGGTGAAGGGTCACTCCTAAGCAAGGCTTCGGTGAGATTGATATTACTTAGGAGTGTGGGGGATTTATCGGCAGAGTCTGATGTGAATATTTCTTCACCAGTTCGCGAATGAATAGTTTTAGTGATGCTCTTATTAGATGACGAGTGGGTATACTTTCCAGTAGTATAATCTGATGAATGAGACTCCGATTCGGTTTTTCCAGATTGGTATGATCCATACCCTCCATGTTCGTCCGAGGAACCAGTCGGTGTGGAGGTAACTCCTGAAGTAGCAGCAGTCTTAGATTCCGCAGAAGAAGTGATGCTAGTGCTATACATATCGGATGATGGAACAAAACTATTTTGAGACCTTGAATTTTCATCACTCTTCCCGCTTTGATGAGTAGAAGCATTAGACGAAGCATTTCCACCATCTGAAGAAACCAGAGACGAATAGAAGTCACCTAGAGGATTGATGATAGGTTGACTTGATCCTGTTCTGAGCACGGCAGGAAGATCTCGTGGATCTATACCTGACCTCTTCGAAGATGACATTCCACTTTCCAATGTACTGGAACTGGAGGAAAGCATATCTGAATCCAGAGTCAATTCCTCACTTTCACTGGAAGTGGTGAACTCATCTGTTGAGCCAATACTCGTTAGCGTAGGAGAATTCATATCTTCTTCGTTTGTTTCTGATGCCATCGTTGAGCTCATATTGGCGTCTTGTAACTCAAACCTAAGCTCGTCGGATAGGGCAGTTTCAACACCAAACTCTTCTACCGATGAAGAAATACTTTCAAAATCTTGTTCCGTTGTTCCTGACGTTATTGTAGAACTGACGGCACTACCCTGTAATTCACTTCTTCGATCACTAGATTGGGCAGTATCATAACCCGATTTTTCTGATGCTGGAAAACTTTCGAGATTAGAAGACATCGTACTTATTGACTCAGAGATAGTTCCCTCCTGTAACTCACTTCCTATCTCACTTGATTCGCCAGTTGGAGATACCTCACTTGATCGACCAGCAGGAGATATAGTTCCGAGATTAGATGATGCATTACTCACTGACCGAGAGCTAGATTCCATTTGTGAATCCATCCTTTGCTCACTTGATCGTTCTGATGATGTTTGCAATTTTCCAAAATCGGAAGACATCGTACTTATTGACTCAGAGATAGTTTCCTCCTGTAACTCACTTGATTGGCCAGTTGGAGATACCTCACTTGATTGACCAGCAGGAGATATAGTTCCGAGATTAGATGATGCATTACTCACTGACCGAGAGCTAGATTTCATTTGTGAATCCATCCTTTGATCACTTGATCGTTCGGTGTTGGCCCCCGATTTCTCTGATGTTTGCAATTTACCCAAATCGGAGGACATCGTACTTTCTGACTCAGAGATGGTTTCCTCCTGAAACTCACTTCCTATCTCAATTGATTGGCCAGTAGGAGTTGTCGATTTCGTTGTCGTTAAATTAGTTCCGGGATGAGATGATATATTACTCTCTGTTCGAGAGCTAGATTCTATTTGTAAGTCCATCCTCGGCTCACTTGATCCTTCGCTGTTGGCTCCCGATTTCTCTGATGATGTTTGAATTTTTCGATAATGAGAAGACATCGTACTCGCTGTCTGAGAGATATATTCCTGCTCTAGCTCATTCTCGAGCTGACTGGTCTGACTGACGTTGACACTTGATTTCCTTGACGATGTTTCAATAGTTCCTAGATCAGAAGACATTGTAGACCCTGACTGTGCGCTAGGCTCAACATGACCATATTCTTCAAAAGTACTTTGCGTTCTGTCGCTTCCACTTACCTCCCGGCTTTCACTCACAACACGAACCGAACCACTGTAAGCTGTATCAGTCTTTCCCAGAGCATCAGATTGACCAGTTGAGAAATGCAAATCAGGTGATAACATATCACTAAATTCGTCTAGCGAAGTGGACACGGCTTTCTGCAACATGTTCTTTACGTCATTCCTACTGCCCAGATTCCATCCATATCCTCCAAGACCCACCTTAGGGCCAGGTATCTTACCCATCATGCTTGGTTTAAGAGTTCCCATTTGGCCATCAGAGGAAACGTCCGACATGCCATCAGCTGGCGTGTCAATTCTTAGCGATCTTAATGATCTTTTTATTTTCTTCTTGTGCTTTCCAGTTGTATCCAGTCGCCTTTCATCGTAGAATGAACTGGCAGCAGATTCTTCCACGGTATCATCCGACAGAGTATCAGAAGTCCCTTCTGATGATAATTCACTCTCATCTGATGTTTTAAGACGTTTTCGCTGACTTGGACTATCCACATCCGACCTACCCATGAATGAAGCCGTTCCTGATGACTCATAGCTAAGATCCCCTGAAACTTTCCCTAATGTTTCGCCATCCGAACCAATCGTTTGTTGCCCACTTGCTCCCCTTGTGTCTATTTCTATAGATGACTCCTCGATGCTCTGTGTGAATTCTTCTATTGCACCACCCAATAATGATTCTAGTTTTCTTTTGGCAATTTGTGGCGGGCTTTTCAAAGGTTTGTTTTCTGCCTTCTGCTTCTTGATTTGTGATCTTTTTAGATTTTCATCAGAGCCCCGTTTTAGAGGAGACCTGTCACCTGTCTTTGTGTATGATGAGACTTCTCCTGAGGAAGGAAGAGAAGGAAGAAAGAAGGGTATAAGCTGTTGGATACAAGATATAATAGAAGATATGTTTAGACTTGCATTTGCCTTTCGTACACTGAACCTGGAAGCGTGATGGATCGTCAAGGTCTCAAAAAGCAAAACTAATGTTATTTTTTTAACCAATTTTAATTTAAATTCCATAATTACTTATTCATTTATTAGTTTGGTTATGAATCTATTCATCTTTTTATCTATATCATTAATTAATTTATTGCAATTTTTACATTTTTAAGGGGGTGCGTGGGGGTGTTTAAAACTTAAACCTCGACAGTGGTCCCCGGAGCTGGAGATAACTTAGGACTTCGTGGAACACGTTCACATCTTCCTTAGATCATCACATTAAAACTGTACAGTACTTGTTTTATATCTTGAGGGGAAAGGGTGAAACGGCAATGACCAATCCAGTTATAGCAAATTACAACAATTGGTTGCACTGCTTAACACCATAAAGGGCTAATTGAAAATGATTGAAGGATGGGTTCATTGATGTGACTTCCCATCTATTTATTCATCTTTAAATACGACGATATTTATCATTCAACGTGACTTAGACTTTGAAAAATATAAAGAATGAGTTAAAAAGCAATTGCATTGTTTATTTATGACCTGCTACTAGAAAGAGGTGAGATGAAAGTCATGTGGAATTTAAAATTTTTCTAAACAAAACAAGTGTCACACAATGGCCATTTCCTAAAAATAATCGAATACACATCGTTTTATAAAACTTTCAATATAAATGCGACGGCGGTCATCCAAGGTAATGTATTCATAAGGTCAAGCATTTCAGAAAAAAAACTCATGGGAAAGAGAAGGATCAATGGTGCACAAAGGTATTTCTGTAACAAGATAATAAAACATTATTCGGATAAAGCTTTAGCCCGAATTTTACTTGGGATCGATTTACTTACCATGATTTTGAACAAATCGAGATGGGATAAGTATCTTGTCTGAGTTGTTGCTCTCCGGTCCAAACAATGTCGCATATTCGTGCTGATGTACAGTTTTGAAAATAAAGGGGTTAACGAAAAACGTGAGATGAGAATAACTTAAAGGACAAGTCCACCCCAACAAAAAATTTGATTTGAATATAAAGAGAAAAATCCAACAAGCATAACAAAATCGGATGTAAAATAAGAAAGTTATGACATTTTAAAATCTCGCTTAATTTCAGAAAACAGTTATATGCACATCCTGGTCGGTATGCAAATGAGGGAACTGATGACATCACTCAGTCACTATTTCTTTTGTACTTTATTATATGAAATATGAAATATTCTAATTTTCTCCTCATTGTCCTGTGAAACAAAGTTTTATTTCTCCCTGAACATGTTGAATTACCATTGATTAACATTTTATGGTTCAGTCAATTTGGTCCTTATTGTAAAATCTGCACAAATTGAAATAATGTATAATTCGAACAATAAAACACAAAAGAAATAGTGAGTGAGGGACATCATCGACCTCTCGTTTGCATTTGACTAAATTGTGCATATAACTATTTTGTGAAAAATAAGCAAAACTTTAAACTGTCATAACTTTCTTATTTTACATCCGATTTTGATGAAATTTTCAGCACAATGCTTTTCTTGTTTTTCTCTATTGATTCAAATCAACATTTTTATAAGGTTGACTTGACCTTTAACATAAACCATGGTACTTCGAACAATCAATCCTTTATCATAGTGACTACGACGTTATGCATTTAATCTTATATGTATCCGGTATGACCTCTTGTTACCGTATCACCATCATTGAAATGAGCTGTTTAAAGTTGCCGCAAAAAGCAAGAATATGCTAAAGTAATTTTGTGTATGAAACTATGATTAAGAACAAGTGTATATCAATAAATTATATTCTACCTTTATTTTAGAGAGAGAGAGAGAGAGATAGAAGGTGAAAAAGGAAAGAAAAGACCAAAGTGTTAAAATGGGAAATAATATTTCTGACTAATATGTCAAAACCTATCGCACAATTAGATTTTCTTATTATAGGTAAACGTTTTGCTCGCTAACAACTTTTTTTTCCATACGGCATATTGTAACTCAAAATGCAAGCTCATTACATCACCGGTAAAGATCTTTGGAACGTTTTATGAAAGAACTCGTCGGACGTTTGATCTGGTGAGCGTTTCATGAAAGGACGTGTCGACAAGTCTTGTTTAATTCGACAGTTACCTTATAGGAACAGTGCTTCTCAGCCAATCAACATCGAGGAAAGTTGTCAGATCTAACAATTACCTGTCAGCATGGGTGTCGATCGGTATTCTTGGTTGGGGGGGATGATTGACACAAATGTTCTTGTGGATGGGGATCTTTCAACATTACCCCCACTAAAATCACAAGTTAGGACATTTGGGAGTGGTTGATCTGCATGGTGTTCTTGCAGTGGCGTATCGTGAGTCACGGCATTGGGGGGCACCAGCAAAATTTTTGAGTCACTTAGCAAGCGCGCGAAGCGCGCTCAGTTGCCAGGTATACTGACCTAATATAGGGACATTTTAAGGACAGTGCCATTAAACGGATATGTATCTCACTGCTCAAATAATGCGAGCGCAAAGCGCGAGCTGAAAATTTTTGATATGCAGACCAAAAAAGGACATTATAAGCAAATTTTTGTAATCATGATACATACCTGTCTTGCTAAACAAACAATGCGAGCGCGAAGCGCGAGCTGAAATTTTTGTAAATATTGACCCCAATGCCCCCCCCCCCCGTAGTTACGCCACTGTGTTCTTGGAAATTCTTTCATTGTTGCAGTGTACTGTACTTATATAATTTTTTTCAAAATTCAATTTGTGTTACAAGTAAGCCTATTCTAAACTCATACGAAAGAAAAAATGACAAAAATTGTCTGGACCATGTACAAAGTGATCTGTTTATTGAACATGATGTATACAACTTCTCTTTTAAATCTAACCCGACTGGCATTATCTTTTTTCTTCTTAATGCATGATGATAAAATGCAGATTCGGACAAATTAAGACTAGCACAGATTACAAACTGTGTGGCTTCTAGTGCGCCATCGGGCCCCGCATCGGGCTTACCGTCATTCCTTAGACGATTTTAACCATGGATTTTAACATGTTTTAAATGCCTTATAAGTGCATGAAACAAAAACAAACATAAAAACAATCAAAACTCAACTGTCATGTTATGATATTTCTCCCAACATTTTCTTGAACCATCAGTGTGTAATATCAGCTAATATATGTGTTAAAATGAAATTTACGTACCGCATGAGTGTGCTCATATAGAATGCAAAACTGTCATCCCTTTCCAAACTCAAAACAGATTTCTTTTTGCCAAAATAAGAAAAAATCAATCAAGTTTAGTTATTCAAGTCCATAACAATAACAAGAATAACATGGAAAAAAAACATCCGATGTTCATATCCGAAGATACGCTTTAGAGAGAAATGAATGATTATTCTTTCTGAAACCATTAATTGATTTCACTTATTAAAAAATTGTAAAAATATGATCATATTACCACTGGTGGGATGGAACACCCTATAAACAAAAGTTGTTTTTCGTCAGGGTCCTTTTATGTCATGTGTTAAAAAATATCATATACATAAACATTTCATTCTTTTTCATCTTGAACCTCCACCCATCTGTTTAAAAGTCCTGGAAAATAATGTTTTTATTTAATAACAATATACACAAATTGCGAGGGAAACAAACTGATTGATGGCATACTATAATCATCACTATAATCATCATGATCAAACTTTTCATTTTTTCATCATCATTATTATAAATTTTCTACCCTAAATTATTGGGGGGGATGATAATACAGGCCATCCCCCCCACTTGAAATATTGGGGGGGATATATCCCCCCCATCCCCCCCGTGATCGACACCCATGCCTGTCAGATAACAAAATATGTTGAAACACGCTCTCCAGACAGTTACCGTAGTAAAAGTGCTTGTCAATCTAATGATATCCAGACTAGTTTTCAGATCTGACATTTTGTGGGACAAAAATGTTGATGATATTTTTATACGCTGATCCGACTTACCTTGGATAGAAAGGCTGCAACATCACTATCATCACTAGTCACAAGAGGGCTACTCGTTGAAGAGCATGGTTTGATCTCCTCTTTCTGAAGTTGTTTTACCGAATCATTTTCTCGGTGCTGATCCATTTTCTCTTCCTTTCCATTTCTCTCCACGATCAAACTTCCATCTTGCTCCTCTTCAATCTCTTCACACTCTTCTTCCGTTTCTAAAATAGTGTGTAGATTCGGAGATCCGGGAGGGGTTCGAATGAAGTCGGGTATCGGATAGTCTTGCTTCGGGGACAATAGTTCCTCATCGGATGGGAGTACGTGTTCTTCTGCTGGTTTGGCCTTTTTGTGTTAAAAAAAAAAAAAAAAAAAAAAAAAAAAAAACGAAGAATAAATTCAGAAAACAAGAAAGAAATACATAAATATGATTAAAATACCGAAAACCATCAACATGCATGTTTTACGATCAATTAATCTGTCACTTTTCCATCATTTCTTTTCACATTATTGAAAAGTATGTTTTGAAACTATGTCACAGGTGCGTGCTTCTCATACAAAGATGTTTTTTTGTATAACTTTTTTTTTAGGATGGCCCCTCCGTTCAACGTCATTTTTGCCAAATTCACCTTATTCACCTCAGTTACCGCTTACTCTATCTTCTACTTCTATGAATTATTGTGATTGTCCTTGAACTTTGTGATATTTTGACAATGAACATATTTTTTTTTTAACGGAAAATGAATAGATCTCCAATCTCGGCTGCCTGGTTAATATCTTTCACACTGGGATAGTCTCCATCTTATATCTGTCTATCTTTGTCTCCTTTTCACTTTGTGTTACTTTATTTATGTTCTTCCTGTTAACTCCCATTCTATTCAAACTCCTTTAGAACTCTTTAACTCTGTTTAATGTTACCGATTTCCATGCACCCCTGCTTATTCGGGGGGGGGGGGGGAGGTGGGGTTCTCTCAAAACTTAAAAAAAATGATAAGCCAAATTGAGATTTTACTCCACATGCTTGCAATTTGTTTTAAGCCACTAGATTATTTCATATTCCATGTTTCATCTATGGAATTACCACAAACTCACAATCGAATTTTTTGGGCGGCCATTCGGGGGAGGGGGTCGAACGTGTCGCCCCTCTATTTCCATTTTTTTTTACCGCAGCCTCAGATGGGAGTAGGTCATCATAAGGGCCTAGTCTCACAGAATCGTCGCTCATGATTATAATGATTGATTGCATTTTTATTTTCTCTATTATGTCTTTCCCTTCATTCACTGTTCATGTTGTTCCAAGATAGATAATTGTGCCCTTCCCCCCAAGGGTAATCATACCTCGGCCTTGGATGACTTTCCATGCAGACGCCTTCGGCATGGGGGTTCTCGCCTGTCATGGAGTCCGCAGATCACGTGATCGTCGGACGACGAGGACGACGATGATTTTCCCGTCGAATCTTCATCGAGAGTTCGAAGAATACCCATGAGCACGGAGGCAAGGACAGGGTGCTTTGGATCGCTGCCTTGACGCTGGGCAACATCCATGATAGAGTACTGTCAATCAAACAAATACATTTTCACCATGTTTGTGACATACCTAAACATATATGTCCGGACAGATCATACAGATTCAATAGCAGATACAAAACAAAAAACAAAACAAAACATGACAAAACTTCTCAGCAGTATTTTACAAATCGCTTGAAAATTTATTTTGACCATCTTTACGACATATATGATCGTGATATGATATTATTACATTCCAGAGGGCGGCGCCTAAGAAGGGGGGGGGGGTTCAGGGGGCTCGATCCTCACAATGATTTGGCAAAGGAAACAGACGAGTATAAAATGGGAGAGATCAGGGTTTTTAACCCCAATAATCACCTGAAAAATGTATGACGTTAATACTTTGTGTTGTCTTCTTCTTTAAATTACCCTCTTTCCTCTTTTAATGCGCGGACAGGGGGTACGGTACTGATAAAGAGCTTTTTTCAGTCCAGCCCAGATTTTCTCCCCCTTTTCCATCCCCCCTACTATTCCCATTCCCTCTTTCTATTCAACCCCTTCTTTCTAATTCCCTTACTTTTCTATTAATTTGGCTGGGAGCGAGGGGAAAGGGCTTTTTGTCTAAATATTCACAGCTTTCCAGGGAAAACCTAAGTGATTATTCTTCCCTCTTTTTTATTCGGTCCAGTTCGTGTCTTCTTTCTTTTCTCTTTGTTTCCTTGTTGATTGTTCTTTGTCTTATTCTTTGCTGGGAGACTCGGAGTGAGGCAACAGCCAACGTCAAGTGACCGGGGCTCAATTTTTCAGTTTCAGTTTCAGTTTAGTTTATTTCACTTCCATTTTCTGATAATAAACATAACAAACATATATACATATGTATGAATGTACATAACAGAATAAGTGTCATAAGAATACTTCAATAATTAATTAACAAATTCGTAGGAAATAGTCGAAGTATATATAATTTTTTTTGTTCCAAACACATTTTGATAATTAGACAAATTATACATTACAGTTAGCATGTGAAAATGAAAATGAGGGACTTATTAAAAAGCAAAGCTTGTAATGGTAAGTCCCTTGGGATAAATTTGTAGTAATCTTAATCGTATGTAATTAAAAGTAAAGTAGGACAATCTTTACCATATAATAAGAACGGCAAAATATGTTTGAATAACAAGGAAAAGGGGGGCTGTGACTACATAAATTAGGGGGGAGAAGGGAATATTAAAAACTGGGGGGAATAAAACAAAAAAACAAAAAACGGTTATGTGTCCAGCAGAGAAAAGGGAAAGGGGAGGGGAAAGAGAAATAGGGTCGAGAGTCAAGTATCGTGGAAAAGAGAAAGCAGTTCATATGTGTTATACGTTGTACTCATTAAGGAATGAGAGTTTAGGTGTTTTTTTAAGGTGTTTATATTTCTATTTTGTTTAAGGACGTTCCACAGTTAGGTTTGTGCGCATTATGATCTGCGCATAGTTTACACTCTGCGCGCTGACGTCACAATGGATGAACAGGTGATTAATTAGCTGCGGGTATGAGCTGATTTTTCTCATCTTCTGCACTTTAACTGCAGATCCGATGCGTTATTTCATGAAGATAAAAAATTGAATTATTCCATAGACCATTCAAAAAAATATTCTCTACAATTTCAAAATACTTTACTCTGCAGTGCTGCCAAGAATCACGAATATTACCCCGAGTTTGAATAAATGGTAGAGTGGTTTTGATTTTTTATTCACATAGATACTAAGCATTCGGCGCATTTTTGGTGTTTTAAAAAGCACATTTGCTCTAATAAAAATGCTGATAGTTTAAAAACAAGCACATGAACCCCTATTTTTTAATGTTTGTACCTCTTAGGTATACCTTCCTCTACAACTCTGCAAATTTTGGTGAAAATGACATGGATTTTGAATAAAGTGCAGCATTTATTGTACGTTTGTAGTTTGTTACTGAAATTTTACATTTTTTAGATTGGGATTTTGTTATCTTTTACGCCATTTTTAAGAACTGACAGTGCTGTTAAACTTAAAATTGCAAACAAATAGCACTATAAATAGATTCTCCATTCTAAGGATACAATTATTAACTCTCTTGCGAAATTTGATGACTTTTTCATGTATTTTGACTGAGTAATAGAGGTTTAAACTCATTGTAGTAATATTGGGCGGTCTAAAAATGCCAAATTCTTTTGAATGCGCAATTCTTAAAAACATCAATTTGGGTGAACTTCGAAGCTCTATAGCAAAAAATCAAGCACATGGACCTATGTTAATTTTTGCACATTTCGAATATTAAGGTTCTAAAGTATCTATGTGCACAGTTTGGTGAAAATGACATGGATTTCACTTTAACTGTGGAACGTCCTTAAGGCTTTGGTGAATAAATTTATTGTCGATGAATATGCCGAGAAATTTTGTTGATTGGGTAGAGTCAATATTTATGCCATTAATGTTAATGTTACCATGGATCGTTTGTATTGAGTTACTAAATAACATGTAATTTGTCTTTTTTATGTTTAATGATAGTTTGTTCGCCCGTATCCAAGTATGGACCGATTTTAATTCGGTATTCATAACATTAATCAAAGTTGTTGGGTCACGATGGGAGAAAAATATGTTGGAGTCGTCAGCGAACCCCTTCCCCCTTCTGGACGCTTTTTGTCTCTTTCATCTCCTTTTTATCCACTCTCTTTCTTTTCTTTACACTCTAGACCCTATTTAAGGCTCTTTGTTCTTTCATTTACTCCCCTGACCCCCCCTCCCCGAGTAGCGCCTTGTCCAAAACAGCTATGCCTGGACGTAGGCTAGACTTAATTTCGACTGGAACAGCTCTAACATTAGATCTACGTTAGATCTAAAGTTACCTCTGCTCAAATGATCCGGTCATTTTTAGATTTATTAGGGTACGGTACTACCTCTGCCAACGTTTTTCTTCTGCAGTTTTTTACCTCTGCCATATTTGCCTCAACCACTTTTACCTCTGCCATTTTTTTAGCTAGGCATTGTCTGGCTCTGCCATTGTTATCTTTGCCATTTTCACCTCTAATATTATTATTAAATACCATTGCCATTATTACTTCTGCTATTTTTACCTCTGTCATTATTACCTCTTCCATTTTTACCATCAGTCACTTTCACCGAAGCCAGCCCATTGACTTTAAATAGTTAACATTAGGCCTTTCGTTCTAATACTGGGTCGGGTGTTCGGACACATTATTTTTGAAGCCTTCTTTTTTATCTTTTGATTACACTAAAAATATGAATTTAATTCAATTCAATTCAATTCAATTCTTTTATTTCATTTCCATTCAAAACATAATACAAAGTAATACAAATCAAATACAATTTTACAAAAGGGCATTCTTACTTCGTAAAAAAAAACACAGAAAAAACAGTAGGATGGGGGATCGGGTGTCCGGACACTTTATATTTTTGAAGCCTTCTTTTTTGTCTTTGGATTACCCTAAAAATATGAATTCAATAGTTGTAATCATCTTCGATTTTGTTCTCTATAATATTTCCTACATTTTGTACTAAAAATTTATGAAACTTCGCCTGTAAATTTCTTCAAATGACTTCCTAAAATTGATCGTCCGGACACACAACCTGTCCGGACACACAACAACTGGGTATATAATATAGAGCATAAATGGAAATGAGGGGGATCCACTAAAAAGCAAAGCTTGTAAATTGTGGATCCCCTTGGAAAGGAAGTATAGTAGACTTATTCTCATATGCGTACATATATGTATTACAGGAAAGAAAAAGGTGTAATCATCTTCTATTTTGTTTTCTATAATATTTCCTAACATTTTGTATACCCAGTAACTTGTGTGTCCGGACGATCAATTTTAGAAAGTCATTTGGAAAAATTTACAGGCGAAGTTTCATCAATTTTTAGTACAAAATATTAGGAAATATTATATTATAGAGAACAAATAGAAGATGATTACAACTATTGAATTCATATTTTTAGTGTAATCCAAAGACAAAAAAAGAAAGCTTCAAAAATATAATGTGTCCGGACACCCGACCCCCCATCCTACTAAAAATCGATGAAACTTCGCTTGTATTTTTTTCCAAAAGACTTTCTAAAATTAATTGTCCGGACACAAAACCACTGGGTATAACACTGAACGAGTCTAAACGAGTACCGTATATTAGCAGTTGTTGTGTGTCCGGAAAGGTTGTGTAACAGTGTAACCAGACGATCAATTTTAGAAGGTCATTTTGAAAAATGTACAAGCGAATTAAGTTTCATCAATTTTTAGTACAAATTGTTAGGAAATATTATAAAGAAAAAAATACTAAATAGAAGATGATTACGACTATTGAATTCATACATTTAGTGTAATCCAAAGACAAAAAAAGAAAGCTTCAAAAATAGGTGTCTGGACACCCGACCCCCCATCCTACCTCTGCCATTTTTTTTTACCTGGCCCTGGGGCAGGCCTTCTTGTCTGGCTCTGCCATTGTTATTTTTGCCATTACCATTGCCATTATTACATCTGCCATTTTTATCTCTGTCATTATTACCTCTTCCATTTTAACCTCAGTCACTTTTACACCGTAGCCAGCTCATTGACATTGACTTTAAATAGTTAACGTTAGGCCGTTCGTTCTAGTAACACTAACGAGTAACGTTAGGCTCTATACCGTCAGGGCACTAGTATTCAACCCGTTTGGAGAGTTTCCTCAAATATATAGAAATATAGAATTTACCTGAATTTCAGACCCGTCTTATTTCCAAGAGCAAATGCTGGTTATTCTTTTTCCGTTATTTTTTTCTTCAACCAGTTGACTGTGTGCGCGGGCGATCGAATTATACGGCGACGGATTTTGGTACTAGTATTCAACCCGTCGGCACTAGTATTCAACCTAGCGATGAAAGATGGCCCTGTCTCTCAATCTGCCCTTGTCCCATCCAACTATGGACTAGACCATTTGAGATGAGATCAAACAGGGAATTAATCAAAGCCAGAGATTTACATAGATCTAGATCTAATTTAGCAATCTAAACCCTTTTGAGATTTGCTATCAATCCTCACTAGGTTGAATACTATAGTAGGATGGGGGATCGGGTGTCCGGACACTTTATATTTTTGAAGCCTTCTTTTTTGTCATTGGATTACACTACAAATACGAAATCAATAGTTGTAATCATCTTCTATTTTGTTCTCTATAATATTTCCTGACATTTTGTACTAAACATTGATAAAACTTTCCTTGTAAATTTTTCCAAATGACTTTCTAAAATTGATCGTCCGGACACACAACCTGTCCGGACACACAACAACTGGGTATACCATACCATTCAGTGCAAAAGGCCATCGCCGCATAATTCGATCTTCCGCGCATACAGTCGACAGATTGACAAAGAAAATATCGACAACAGATTACCCTGGAAATAACAAAGGTGTGAAATTAAGATGAATTCCCTATTTCTAAATTTTTGGGGGAATATGTCAAAATCTTTGAATTATGCCGGGTTGAATACTAGTACCCATACGGTACCGGTACCGCCTACCGGTACTACCGGCGACCGTACGGCTGAATTACGACGGTCTAACCTGGCTCAGACTAGGTCTAGGCCTAACTCTGGATATTTAATTTCCACACTTACCTCGAACGTTAAGCTGTTTCGATCCTCAATGAATTGTCAGTCATCGTAAATCATTTCGTTTTCAGTTCGCTAGGCCACTCGTAAATGCAAAAACTAAGAAATTAACACATAACATTATGCATAAAACTGCAGTCAAACATGTATGATGTAGTAGACGTGTATTGTGCGCATATAAACATCAGTGAAATATGACAAAAATGTAAACAAAACGAAATACGCGCAAACGCACTGACGTCATGGGCTTCGCTGACGTAACAATCAAAAGCTAATTTTATTCATATCGATTTTTATTCGGCCGCGGGGGGGGGGGGGGGGGGGGGGGGTCATGTTTTGCTCCAAATTCCATTTGGAAAGGTCAACCATCGATATGGATATTCATGGTTTCAGCAGGCGGCGGACGGAGGATACCCCCCAACACCTATACTCTTTTAAAACGAGATATTACTGGAAAGTATTTTTCTGTAATGAAAGAAAAATGTAAAAAAAAACAATTTGGTATAAATCTTATATGAGAATCTCATTCGATGACACTGATAGTCCAAGCTAGCCTTCCCAACTGCAGTTAGATTTACCTCATGATGCCACCATTCGAATATCGAATCGTTTCAGTAATTAACTCTGCTTCTTTCATAAAAAAAAATGTTTACAGTAAACAAAACACAATAAAAATATGTACCAAATTGCCTTTTTTTTCAAGCAAGAGGTGAAAAAAGCAAAAAGCTTCCTACCACTTAAGGGGGGGGGGGGGCATCCCATTATATACTCTCCCGCTCGCTTCGTGAGAATGGGCCTTATTTGTCTATGGCATATGGGCTAGGTCACGTACGTCCCACACCTACCAGAACTGGTTCTTACGCCTTCAGTTTTGGTCTGAGCCGATGATCTGTCGGTTTATATACTAACGTGACAAGACGATGTGATGAGACCATGCATCATTATAGGATGAATCCATTATGTTTTTAGAACGTAATATTTCCCGAACCAGTGGCAAAGCCAAAAAGTTTAAAAACACATAAAAGTACAATTTTATTACTGTTTGTTTCTCTATGAGGATGGTAATAATTATGGAAGTCCTCCCCCCTCTGGCTGGAGGGGGGAAATGTCCAATACCCCATAGTAGGATACCACAGAGCTGTTAATTCAGTGTCAATCAGAACAATAAATCACAGAAGCAAGAAAGGTAAAATAAAAGGCTCATGAACGGATAAGAATTCTTTGAGACAAAATATATTTAATAAGAATCAAAAGAAAAAAATAATTCTCTATAGACTCAGAAGAAAATGCTCGATTTGAAATAACCCTAATCATGACAATTATACAGTTAAATACTAATCTCTTTGTCCCTCTTTGCCAGCTTATAACAGGGCTTGCAGGACGGTTCTGGAAGTTAGAGGGGGGGGGGGGGGGTAGCCAGCGGCGTAACAGGGGTCGGTGGCCAGGGGGGGCAAGAGCCAAAAATTTCCCGGTCATATCATGGTATTTTGAGAAGGCCAGATATTGCGTATCGGGCAAAATTTATCTTTAAAAAAAAAGTAGCGAGCGAGCGAAGCGAGAGAGCAAAAATTTTGACCTTTTTAATACAAAAATCAAATTTTGTGATAGATTTTGACATGATATTAAAAAAATAATATATTTCACTCTTCTCTCCTTAGATTCCCTTTTTGTGGTCTGTACACCACTGTGAAAAGGATTCTTTGCGGCAGTAGCATAAAGAGTTTAAAAAAATACGAGGGGCACAGTATAGCACATGTGCTAAAAAGCTGCTATATATAAGTCCCGAGCGAGCGAAGCGAGCGAGAAAAAAAAATCACCTTTTCATGAGAATCTAACTATTTTTGGACATTATATTCAGTAAATAAAATCATATCCTACACTTTTCCTTTGCGTTTCTTTCCTCCTTTTTTTTTTGCTTTTGTTTGTAAAACTTTTGGGGGCCATGGCCCAACCCTTCCATACACGGTGCTGTACGGGTGGGGTCCGGGGCGGAGCCCACGGAACTTCTTGATATCAAAGCCATTTAAACGTTGCAGATTGCCGCTATTCAAATCGCGGGCATATAGAGAATATAACTTTTACACAACACATTTATTCAACCCAGTTGCGTAATGAACCAAATATTTTGAGGGGGCAAAACATAGCAATGTGGGAAAATTTGTAAAAAGTCGCCAGCGTGCAAAGCGAGCTGGAAAGAAAAAAATTGCCAATTGAAATTAAATTCTAATTATGTGATAGATTTTCCCATTATATGCAACAAATTACACATTTCATTGTTTCCATTCATTTCATTATACGTTGTTTCTATTTCCTCTTGGGTGTGGAACCAAGACCCCCCCCCCCCGCCTGTATGCCAGTGATTAAACGGGGGGCTTTATAGAGCCATTTGAAGGTTATAAATGAAGAGCCCCTACTGCGTGGGGTCTGGGGCAAAGCCCGGTAGCTTATTTACATAAAATTTAGCAAGCTTGTAGCACAAAGTTGTATGCATGTCCATCTTTCTTCCCGCTCTTTAATTTCAATCATCGGCAGCCCGGTTGTTATTTTTGTTCTTGTCCCTTTTCTTTGTTTTCCAATTTAGCTTTTGACTAATTTCATTCTACCTTCGTTTCCCGCTATTGTTTGCCAATTTGTCATCTTTTGATTTATTTCCCATCGTGCTATTGCATTACATAGGCCTATTTCGGAATGATACACTTTCTCAAATGTTCTTCTTTCGTACATATTCCCGCTTTCCTTCTTTTTCCATAAAAAAAAAGTTTTTTCGCCGTTTTCTTTTCGCTTTTCCCTTTCCCTTTCCTTTTCCTCCTTCCCCTTTCCCCTTCTCCCCCTTTCCCTTTCTTTCTCCCTCCTTTTTTTTCTTTTTCCCGTTTTTCTTTTATTTTCCCGGTGAAATCCGCCAGGGGGGGCAGCTTGCCCCCCCCTGCCCCCCCGCCTGTTACGCCACTGGGGGTAGCTGACTATGCAAAAAAATAACATCACAAATATAGATTTTTTTTTTTCGTACACGCTTATTGAAAAAAAAATGGAGAGGGGGGGGGGTGAAGGCTCTGTCCCTGCGGGTTCCGCGGACACTGTACATGATACACTGCCTATGATGGCTTCATCATGCTCGCTAGTATGGCCTTTGTTAACAATGGATTAAAAAGAAGAACCATCCTTTTCACTCAGAATGGCCTGCCAAACTTTGTAGATATATCATCACATCGTTGCATTCGGATGTGTATAGAACTGTTTTACCGAAACGACGCAAACTTTTTTTTAGGTGTCATCATTATACTTTGTTGTATATTCCTTGTCCGATTTTGATCATTTTCAGTGTTTTGATTTTCTTTATCTGGTCAAATCATATGATTTTTTACCTGGATTACCCCCTTTAATTTGATGGTCGTGCCACACTAACAGAATATAGTAAAAGGGGCTATATTTCTAACGAGTGAAAATTTTGACACTTTTAAGTTTAAAATCTAATTTTGTAATAGATTGAGACATAAGCAAATTTCTAATATTTTATCCTTTCCCCTTTTAAGTTTCCATTTTTGTATCCTTTGTATCATTATATTATGTTATTGTATACCTCTCATTTGTTTATAATTTAATAGTTATCATGCATTACTGTTGCCGCCTTTTCATGTGAATCAAATATGTTCATAGTTTATTGAGCATGATGTATTGCAAATGCCCTTCAAAACGGCCTCCATCTATATTATATGCCAAGCCCAATGTCCTCCCCCATTCCCAGTCGCCACCCTGGCCTCAGTAATCCATCTACTTCAAATATTTCTTTGCTATATGGGCCTATATAATATAGTGCTGCAACCTTATTAAAACATTACTCTAGATTTGTGGTTCGTCCCCTGTTTTCAGTAACATTTTTGACGTTTCTCATATTTTTTTCTTTTTGCAATTGGGCGAATTGGAGACACCTAATTAATCGCTATCGATTGGTCGGTTGCTGAATCTTGAAATTTTGGATTTTTTTTACGTTTCCTCCGATTCAATAAGGTAAACAATGCGAAATGTCATTATAATATATTACAAAAGTGCTTATGCGATGCTATGGTACTAACTGTGTTGTTATTGTGATAAGTAAAAGAAGCATAAACGTCCATCAATTACAATCGATGCCGGTCCCATACGTTCAAATATTTGTTGGAGGTTTAAAACGTTCAACGTGCCCTCACATAGCCTTTAGACTAGTTTAGGCACGCTTCTTGGAAGTCTTCACGTCTCCGATGCACAAACAGTTACATTTTTACTGTAAAAGTTTACTTGTTTTATTTAGTCGTTATGAATATTCCCCGGGGGGGCCACTTACATTGACGAGTGGATACCATGCGCCACCAAGAAAACACGTAAAAAGGATGTCTTTTTCAAGATAGGGCACGTTACGTACGTAACGTGATAAGGGTGTCAAAAACACAAAAATAATGAAAAAAGGGCATCTTTTTCGCTAGGAAAGCTACGTGTTTAGGGTCACATTTGCTAGTTTAGGCACGCTTCTTGGAAGTCTTCACGTCTCCGATGCACAAACAGTTACATTTTTACTGTAAAAGTTTACTTGTTTTATTTAGTCGTTATGAATATTCCCCGGGGGGGCCACTTACATTGACGAGTGGATACCATGCGCCACCAAGAAAACACGTAAAAAGGATGTCTTTTTCAAGATAGGGCACGTTACGTACGTAACGTGATAAGGGTGTCAAAAACACAAAAATAATGAAAAAAGGGCATCTTTTTCGCTAGGAAAGCTACGTGTTTAGGGTCACATTTGCGGGGATGATAAAACAAAATTAAAATGTTGTATAAAGGATGTCCTTTTTCTGGCTTTTTGCCCCAACACTACGTGTTTAGAGTCCCGATTTGCGCGAGGTGAGGAAGGTGGGACCTTACTAAACCAAAATGTGTAAATTAGGTAAAACCGACGACCGACGGACCCGTGACACAACAATAAAATTTACTTGTTTAGGGGTTCATTTCAGGGAATACTTGCCAAGAGTATAGTTTTGTTTCCAATACTTGTTAAGGGTAGGGTTTCAGACGCCAATACTTGTTAAGGGGCACTTGTTCACTGCAACCACCCTGCCTGTGGGGAATCTACAGGTTGGACTATGGCATGCCAATGCTGTACAGAGCACACACTTTAAAAAATGATTAAAATGTCACTTTTGTGACCAAAATTACTAATTTCTGTACAGTTGCAATTTATTTTTCATTAGTAACTTGGGAATAATTTTTGTATTTACCAGAGCGCTCAAAAACTTGATTTTGGGGCATATTTCTGTGTACGCCCTCTATTGGTGGAAAGTAATATGGCAAGAAAATTTTCATTTTTTGATCTCTATTTTTAATTAAGAAAAAATAATTTAAAGAATCAAATTTACTTAAGAGCCAAGTTGTATTACTAATAGGTGTAATGGAAACTGTCAGTGTAAAAAATTTCAAGCATTTGTCCCAAAGAAAAAGAGAAAATAAGCCAAACATTGCCACCTTTATTTTGCCACACATGGAGATATAACTGAGAACAAGGTTATATCACATAACCTTGTTCATTGAATGAGTGTTAAGGGGTGCATTTTTAGAACATGGAAAATACGTGTTTAGGGTGCTTTTCGAGACCCCGTGGTCGCGCATGGTATCCACTCGTCAATGGAAGTGGCCCCCCGGGGAATATTCATGAGCATGAATGAGGTGGGCTGATGATGTCTCATCCCACTTTCCCTTTTCTTCTGTTATTACATGAAATCATAAATGTTTCATTTTATCAAACATGTGTAAGTGATGTCATTCATTCTGCCATTATGATGAAATAAGTTGCGGCAATAATGCACTTAATCAGTTGTCAATCCAATTCTCGCTACCCCAAATAGCGATTTCCCCGAGATCCGGGAAAATCCCTGTAACGCGCATTGCATTATGGGATAGCTTTTCGGTATTACAACTTCCTGTTCGGAAGTCCAATGCACTGTTTTGCCATTCAGATCAACAGTGCCGTCATGCACAACACAACGTTGCTTTCGCTCGGAAAGTTCGTGATCACAACCCTCTCTTTCACGATACAGTTTAACGGCCTTTTATGCTTAATTCAGTCACTAATTCTGCCCAAAGCTTTCCATTGCAAGGTATTCCTCTGTCAGTTAAGATTTTTTTAAGTTCCGAAACTGATTTTTTATCCATTTTGTGGTCGACGAAAATTTGAACGGAATGAATGCTGTATATATTTAGCGTCTAGTCGAATACGATCGTGATGTCAGGCCGGTCGCTAAATACACAATTTTAAGATATTCATTTTTTGTTTAATTTTTTTATAACCAAATAAAAACATGAATAAAAATTATTTTCACGTGAAATATATTTTTCATTTTTATTTACAATTCAAATGGAATCAAAACTGACCAAATTGAATAAAAAGTATTATAATCTGTACATATTACGCTGATTGGCATCGATTTCAGCGTGGTGGAAAACTCAGTATCGCGAACCTCGCGCGAGCATGACTCTGAACCGGAAGTGGTGATGACGACCCGACGGAGTGAAAATTATCTCGTCTCGCGCATTATGAGATTTTTGTTCCTATTTGGGGTAGCGAGAATTGTTTTAGTTCTTGGACTTGGTAGGAAAATTTAGAATAAACCTAATTTCATATAATAAAATACAAAAGAACAATCTGCAAGAATCTTCAACCCTGAAGGAGGCAGATGTAACCTGAAGAAGAAGAAGAACTGTTTCACCGGAATAATGCAAATCTTTAAAATTCAACAACTTTGTTATTGTTATCCAATTTTGATAAAATTTCTGCATTTTGCTCTGAATTTTACTCTATTTATTGAGATATAAATATCTCTGGCCAGGACCATCCCTTTAAGTGTAGGGCCTACTGAGTGTTTGCCAGTTTGGTGCACTCATTTAATGAACAAGGTTATATATAACCTTTTCTCTTCCCTGTGACACCTGTATGCAGGGGCGTCGATCCATTTTTCAGATTGGGGGGGCGAAATCATTAACGTTCCAAAGGCGCTCGATCGTACAAAACACCCACCCACACACACACACACACACATATATATACACACACACACACACACACATATATATATATATATATATATATATATATGTATATATCTATATATATGTATGACTCATGAGACACAGACACGTATCTCACTACACAGATAGTACGAGTGCCGAGAGTGAGCTCAAATTTTTTTATATTCTGAGCTGAAAACTTGATATTCTAAGCATTTTTGGTACAAATGATTAAGATTTGTATCTAAAAGAGAATAGATGCGAGCGCGAAGCGTTAGCTGAAAATTTTGATATTTCGATCTGAAAAAATGACAGTTTACTGGACGTTTTTGATAAAGAACAAGCTATATATCCAAGAAAAGATGATTGCAAATTGAAGCAGTTCTTTTGAGGCTTAGAACTGAAAATGGGACATTTACATTCACCAATTTAATCATGAAAAGTATGGGTTTTTGCTACAGAAATGATGCGAGCGCGAAGCGCGAGCTGAACATTTTTATATTCCAATCTGAAAAGCGGACATTTTGAGCACGATTTTAAATAAAGAACGAGTTGTGTATCTCAATCTCGCTTGCTGAACATTACAATCTTGTTTTTCTTTTAATGCATATCCGGAATTATTGGGGGGGCAAAATGATATGTTTGCCCCCCCAATATTTTCATTGGTGGGGCGATCGCCCCCCCTGCCCCCCCAGGATCGACGCCTCTGCCTGTATGGTGAAATAAGGTTGCCAACGACTTGTTGTTTTCTCTTGGGGAAAAAATGCTTTACACTGTCAGTTTCCATTATTACACTCAGCTAAATTATTCATCATATAACTTGGCTCTTAAGTAAATTGAATTCTTGAATCATTTTTTCTAAATTAAAAATAGAGATACAAAAATGACAATTTCTTAAACTTATACTTTTCACCAATAGAGGGCGTAAACAAAACAGGATCAAAATTACAGTTTTTACAATCTTTTTACAAAATTACAGTCTTGTGAATGAAAATGATCCCCAAGTTACCATTGAAGAATAAATCACAACTATATACTGTATATGGAAAAAAGTATTTTTGGTTACAAAAGTGATATTTCAAAGCAGGGCCCCACACTAACCCTTCTTTTTTACTGGTCCAACCTGTTCATGTCGGTCCACTAGATACCACTCATTCAATGAACAGGGTTATGCTAGATACCCAGTTTTTCCTTTTTTTACTGGTCTGAACCTAAAATTTTCTGGTCCCCCAAAATAAATAAAAACATTTAAAAAAGACTTGAGTTTATTTTGCTGCCTTTTATTGCTTTTATTACCCCCCCCCCCAAAAAAAAATAGAAACATTCCAACCAACAGTATACTCACACAACATATTTCATGAGAGCCATTTCTCAATTTCGGAGAGCCATTTTTGTAATTTACAAAAGAGGAGTCAGATCATTTGTATCAGTTTGATATATTTTTTACTGGTCATGTCGGACCAGTAAATCTGGTTTTTCTGAAAAAGTTGGGACCGTCAAACTGGTGCCAGTGTCGCACGCTCTTTACAGATTTTTTTTTCAGTGTGTGTTTTGTATTGGCACACCATAGATCTACATGATTCCCCACAGGCAGGGTGGTTGCAGTGAAAAAACGGTTTGGTGTTTGGAACACTCCTAAATAATAACAATAATACTTGCCTATTACTTATCTGGCGCTTTTCCCATAAGGCCCAAAGTGCTGTAATGTCAATGAAAGTACGGTACTGCAAATGAATTATATAATTTTTTTTTTCATTAATTTTGTTTAGATATGTCTGAGTCATTGCCAACCAAACTAGTAAAGATCTTGGACTGCAAACAAGGAGCAGTTCGGGCAGTGCGCTTCAATGTAGATGGTAATTACTGCATGACATGCGGAAGTGACAAGTCCCTTAAGCTTTGGAACCCCGAAAGAGGACTTCTTTTAAAGGTAAAGTTACAAGTTGTGTTTTCCCCATAGTAATTGGTTAACTGGACATAGTCAGGATGCAAAGCCACTAGCATTTATGGTAATTAAGCTTTGGATGGAAGATACAGATAAATTTAAAAAGTCCAGAAAAGGGCAACTAACATGGTGCAGGAGAGAAAAGAACTCCCCTACCCAACTAAGTTGAAAGTATTGGACTAAAAAAGATGGACTCAAATCACTTTTTCTCATCATGAAGAAGTTCCAATCTTTGAGGTAACGCGTTAAAGATTTTCAAAGAACGATCTAGACTCGACATACGCAAATGCATTTTTAGTAACCGGGTAGTGAATGACTGGAATAGCCTCCCCCAAGAAGTTATTGACTCAGGCTCCATCGATGTATTCAAATTAAGACGTGATAAGTTTGGTGGTCTGAGCATTTCAATCTTCAATGATCAAAACCAATTCTGCTGTCAAAGTTTTTGCTTTTGTTTATGTAAACACATCGTATGGAGATGGAAGACTGTAAATTCAGATGAAGTGATCAAGGTCAACAGGATTACCTCACCTTGTAACATGATGATATTGATGATGAAGTTATTGCTGAACTGCCCCCCAGGAAGTGAGGAAGTTCAGTGCTTTAAATTAAGCATGGGCAAGCCAGAATTCAATTTCCAGGGGTAAAACATTTACAAAACTTATTGTGATGTATTAATCACAGTATTATTCGATTACACCCATTAATGATGACATAGATTGTGATTGTTATGACAGAGGTGCCAACCTTCCCGATTCCATCATAAAGATCCAGAAAAATTGCCCCAATTCATGCCGTACTATCACCACCTTAATACTCCTGAATAATTTGTTGAGAAAATGAAAATTGTTAAAAAATGCATATTTAAAATATTTCTTTAATACTTATGTTTGACTAATATGAAATTATTTATGTTATCAACATGTCAACTACTGAGTAATAAGGCTCAAGTTACACCAGAGACATCTTTCAACCTAGTGCTTCCTGGGCCACATAACTTAGAAATCTGCTCTAACTCTAATTTCCCAAAGTTGGCATCTCTATTATGATTATGATGTTGTTGATTATTATGAATTTTTCTCTTCCCTTTTCTTCCTCTCTTGCTCTCCCATTTTCTGCCCCTCTCCCTCCCTCTCTCTCTCTTTTGCTTCAAACAGACCTACTCTGGCCATGGCTATGAAGTGCTTGATGCCCGTGCATCTATTGACAATGGTCATCTGTGTTCTTGCAGTGGAGACAAGACTGTTGTCCTTTGGGACGTAGCCAGTGGGAAGATGATGCGTAAATACAGAGGACATGCTGCAAGGGTCAACTGCGTGTGCTTCAATGAAGATTCTACTGTTATATTTTCAGGTAAATTTTGTACAGTGTAGTTTTTTTTTAAATCAGGTGGCTAAAAAGCACCATGTGTTTTTTGTCATTTTGTTATCAAACTTAAGTATGGAATGGGCTGAAAATTTTCATGCAATAATCTTGTTTGTAGCTCGCGGTATGCAATCATTTATTTGTGAAAAAGCTATTCATTTAGCCCTTTTTAGAATTAAAAGATTACCAAAAGAGGGTACTAAATATCCTGATTTCAGCAGGAGAATATTTTCAAAAGTAACAAAACTTATTTTTTAATAATTTATTATGATACCTTGTTTGTATGTATAATATACATTACATACAAAAACGTGATTTCCATAACAATACCACATATAGATTTGGAACAATATGTCCAGTTATTAGGAAATTTTCTCAAATTGAATAATTCTACCCTTGTGTGAATGATACCCAGGCTCCATCGATGCTACTGTGAAATCTTGGGACTGCCGATCAAGGAAGTTTGACCCCATTCAGACTCTAGAGGAAGCAAGGGATAGCATCACTTCAATCCAGGTCACCGATCATGAGATTCTAACGGGGTCTGTCGATGGAAAGGTCAGGAGATATGACCTTAGGAATGGAAAGATGCATGCTGATTGTATATCAAGTACGTTTCAATCAAACCCCTGGGGCCCCGTCTTACAGAGACTTACGAATAATCCAATCTGTTTCAACTGTATGGAAATCCCCCCATACCATAATATTTCTACAGGAAATTTGCACAATCTCCCTAATAAACAAAGAAAATCACACTGAATTTTGAAGAGAATGATGAATGTATGAATATACATCATATCTAGAAAATATTTTGAACAAACATACATTTTAGATGTTGATGTTGCTTGCCATCCATGGTTGTGTTTGATCTGATCAATTGCAACTCTTTGCAAGATGGGGTCCAGATTATAGTATACAGATAATACATGTCAGTGAGGGCATTATGAAGAATTGTGGTAACCTTTTCGAACAGTTCTGACAACCCCAAAGCTGAAGCGTATTTTGACAAGTTTCAAAGGTCTTGATTGGGGGCTATCATACTAATACCGGAATAGAATATTTGTTTCATAATCATCCCCATCTCCAAACCATGACAGATCATCATCCTTATGGGGCAGTTTTACACCTATTATTCGCATTTGCATGTCCTTAAATTATAATTTAAAATTCTTTTCGAGAAGGTTCCAATTATATAGAAACATGTCCTTATTTTCCACTTTCAGAGCCAGTTACCTGCGTCTGCTTCACCAAAGATGGTCAATGTATGCTAGTCTCTTCCCAAGACTCAACTCTCAGGCTTCTAGACAAGGACAATGGAGAATTGCTTGGAGAATACCAGGGTCACATCAACAAAGACTACCGCATCGAGTGCTGCATGAATGAGACCGACACCCATGTAGTCAGCGGGTCGGAAGATGGAAGGATCTGCTTCTGGGATTTGGTTGAGGTGAATACTTGATGTTTTTAAACTTCATTCATGTTGAATGTAATTATACGGTTGAATCTGAATCTTTTCTACTCAAATCTCTTGAAACCTCAAATTTGATTTTAGAAGATGTTCATACCATATGCTTTGCAGATGGGGGGGGGGGGTATTTCACAAGATTTAAGTATGACTTAGATTCGCGCTTAAATGTCTAGTTGCGTGCGGTATAAAAGACATGCCCGCATTGGTCAGATTATGCCAAGAGGATGCACACTACTGCAAATTGATCAATAAGATTGCATGTTTCATAACAATAATAATGTTTGCATCGGCATTTAAATGTGGCTCTAAGTCATACATTGTGAAACACCCTCCTGGTCTGAAAACTTTTTCTGATTTAGGTGATAATATTTGACCTATAGGATAAGCTTCTGGGATCTGGTTGAGGTAAATGATTCACTCAAAGCCAGGGCTTGAATTAATCTCTTGCAATCAAGGGTCATGGGTGTTGAATGCCTTCTTGATTGACCTCAATGGTCCTATCCATGCAACTGAAAATAAATTGAACTTTTCAAATTTTCCCATTCTTGCCGTAATATAGGAATGTGCCCTCCAGAAAAGTGGCCTTGCCCCCCAAATACTGAAATTCAAGGCCTGTAAAATTACATTGGAAGTAATTACTGTATTTCCCATAATTGCTCATATTGTTACATACGGATGTGAAAAAAGTCAGTTGCATCATAGTAATCAGGGAAGTGGGAGGTTTCCCTGGTTCTTATATATAGGGCACATATCTGTCTGATATGATAACTCCTGGTGCTCCACAAGCTTTACCTGGGCTTTAGTACTGCCACCATTAAAGCGCTTTAGCATAACAAGGATTAAGTTCTTATTTCCTTTTTACCTCACCTTGAACAAGTGTGGGAAATGTTGATGTCTTTCCAAAAATCTTTAGTGCCTTGGCGGGATCTGAACCTTGAATCTTGTGATTTATAATCCTCAAACTCTCTTACTTTCCTCCTTCACTTTGAACTTCTATAAATGTACAAAATAATTTAATTAATATTATGTGGAGAGTTCAGACATTTTACATTGAAAGAATATATCAACAGTAAGAATATTTCAGTACTATTTGCTTATTTGAATCTCAGCTTATGAAATGTATGATGATTTAGAAACCCAAATGGCTTGTCAAATTTAATTTGTGTGCAAAGTCAGGAATAACTTGACAAATCACTGTATGAACGCCACTCAAGAGAGAAACCCGTATTACAAATACTCATGTTTTTTAAACTACTATATTGCTATTTTTGTCTCACCTGCATAGCAGAGTGAGACTATAGGCGCCGCTTTTCCGACGGCGACGGCGACGGCGGCGGCGGCGGCGGCGGCGACGGCGGCGGCGGCGGCGACGGCGACGGCGACGGCGGCGTCAACACCAAATCTTAACCTGAGGTTAAGTTTTTGAAATGACAGCATAACTTAGAAAGTATATGGACCTAGTTCATGAAACTTGGCCATAAGGCTAATCAAGTATTACTGAACATCCTGCCTGAGTTTCATGTCACATGACCAAGGTCAAAGGTCATTTAGGGTCAATGAACTTAGACCATGTTGGGGGAATCAACATCAAAATCTTAACCTAAGGTTAAGTTTTTGAAATGTCATCATAACTTAGAAAATATATGGACCTAGTTCATGAAACTTATACATAAGGTTAATCAAGTATCACTGAACATCCTGCATGAGTTTCACATCACATGACCAAGGTCAAAGGTCATTTAGGGTCAATGAACTTTGGCCGAATTGGGGGTATCTGTTGAATTACCATCATAACTTTGAAAGTTTATGGATCTGATTCATGAAACTTGGACATAATAGTAATCAAGTATTACTGAACATCCTGTGCAAGTTTCAGGTCACATGATCAAGGTCAAAGGTCATTTAGGGTCAATGAACTTTGGCCAAATTGGGGTATTTGTTGAATTACAGCCATAAATTTGAAAGTGTGTTGGTCTAGTTCATAAAACTTGGACATAATAGTAATCAAGTATCACTGAACATCCTGTGCGAGTTTCAGGTCACATGATCAAGGTCAAAGGTCATGTAAGGTCAAAGAACTTTGGCCACGTTGGGGGTATTTGTTGAATTGCCATCATATCTCTATAAGTGTATTGGTCTAGTTCATAAAACGTGGAAATAAGAGTAACCAAGTATCACTGAACATCTTGTGCGAGTTATAGTAGTTTTCAAAATCAGCACTGCTGCTATATTGAATCGCGTGATGCAGGTGAGACGGCCAGAGGCATTCCACTTGTTTATACTTCATTCTACTTCTAGGGCTCAATGACCTCAACGATCGAGAAGGCTGGTAAGAATGTGATCCCCACACTCTCCTTCCATCCTGAAGAACCATGTCTTCTATCAGCCTCTGAAGGACTGGTCAAGGTTTGGAGGCAGCAGTCTTATACTGAAGAAGATGACCAAACAGGATGAAGAAATCAGTCATACCGTCTAGACCAATTGTATGATTGTTTAGAGAAAAGAGATGTTATCACCCCAATCTGTTGGATGATGTTGTGATGACTATGTCTCTCACCAAAATCTGAAGAAGTTGTGAGGGTTTTGAGGTAAAGAAGAAAATGAACAAATATGATGAAGATATCACTAGATTGCACTTTCTTAATTTCTTGTTCATGAGTACCATCCCTGCTATCAAAAGGTTCTACCATTTTGATTTAGAGGCAGTATTCTTACCATGTTTTCTGAAGATTATTAGGTAAAATGGACAGATCAAGAGATGTCATTACTCCAATGGTTGGATCATGTTGTGATGGATATGTCTTCTATCGGCCTCTGAAGAACTTGCCAAAGTTTGAAGGCCGCATCTTATGCAGGAGAAGATGACCCAAGAGGATCAAGGACCTGAAGATCAAACCATCTTGATGTGTTTGTTCATAAGTAACATCACTGCTGTCCCTAATTCATGTACCATTGTTTAGAGGCAGCGGATGTCACCACCCTAATCTGTTGGATCGTGTTGTGATGACTGTATCTCCTCCAGCATCTGAAGAATTGTCAATGTTTGGAGGCCACAGTCTTATGAAGAATAATATTAACAAATATGATGAAGATATCACGAAATGGATCACTAGTGACATCCATGTTTTCCGTCTCAGAAGAAATTACTTTTGTTTTGAGGAATTAGTCTTACGTTTTATGAAGATTAACAAAGGAAAAGGAAAAAAGGGTGCCATCTCCTTAGTAGTTGGATGTTTTGACGATTGTTGGAATAATTCATTGGGTGTTTTAATGGACCGGTATGGTGGTTGTGTTCAGCGGCGTAACAGGGGTCGGTGGCCAGGGGGGGCAAGAGCCAAAAATTTCCCGGTCATATCATGGTATGAACAGGCGTAATGGTGTAATGAGGCGACTATTTTGATAAGGCCAGATATTACGTATCGGAGAAAATTTATCTTTAAAAAAAGCTGCTAGCGATCGAGCAAAAGTTTGACCTTTTTAATACAAAAATCAAATTTTGTGATAGATTTTGACATGATATCCAGAAAATAATATATTTTACTCTTCTGTCTTTAGATTCCTTTTTTGTGGTCTGTACGCCACTGTGAACAGGATTCTTTGCGGCAGTAGCATGAATAGTAACCCCCAAAAAATGTGAGGGGCGCAGTATAGCACATGTGCTAAAAAGCTGCTTTATATAAGTCCCGAGCGAGCGAAGCGAGCGAGAAAAAATCACCTTTTCATGAGAATCTAACTTTGAGCTATTTTTTTACATTAAGTTCAGTAAATTAAATCATATCCTACACTTTTCCTTTGCTATTCTTTCCTCCTTTTTTTTTTCTTGTCTGTAAAACCTTTTGGGGCCATGTCCCAACCCTTCCATACGCAGTGCTGCATTGCGGTTGGGGTCCGGGGCGGAGCCCCCGGAACTTCTTGATATCAAAGCCATTTAAACCTCGCAGATTGCCGCTATTTTAATCAAATCACGGGCATATACAGAATATAGCTTTTACACAACACATTTAACCCAGTTGCGTGATCAACCAAATATTTTGAGGGGCAAAACTTGGCAATGTGGGAAAAAGTCGCCAGTGTGCAAAGCGAGCTGGAAAAAAATTGCCCATTGAAATTAAATTCTAGTTATGTGATAGAATTTTCCATTATATTCAGCAACTACACATATCATTGGTTCCATTCTATTCATTATAGGTTGTCTCCTATAATTTCTTTTATTTCCTCTTGGGTGTGGAACCAAGACCCCCCCCCTCCGCGCCTGTATGCCAGTGATTATTGAACGTGATTGAACAGGGGGCGTTAAAGAGCCATTTGAAGGTTATAAATGAAGAGCCCTACTACGTGGGGTCTGGGGCAAAGTCCTGGTAGCTTATTTGCATAAAATTTAGCAAGCTTATAGCACGATGTTGTTTGCAGTCCATCTTTCTTCCCGCTCTTTAATTTCAATCATCGGCAGCCCGACCGTGTTATTACTTTTTTCTTGTCCCTTTTCTTTGTTTTCCAATTTAGCTTTTGACTAATTACATTCTACCTTCATTTCCCGCTATTGTTTGCCATTTTGTCATCTTTTAATTTATTTCCCACCGTGCTATTGCATTACATAAGCGTATTTCGGAATGATTTGCTCTTTCTCAAAATAATGTTCTTTCGTACATTTTCCCGCTTTCCTTCCTTTTCCATTAAAGAAAATGTTTTTTTCTTTGTTTCTTTTCACTTTTCCCTTTCCTTCCCCTTTCCCTTTCTTTCTCCCTCCTTTTTTTTCTTTTTCCCGTTTTTATTTTATTTTCCCGGTGAAATCCGCCAGGGGGGGGAACTTGCCCCCCCTGCCCCCCCCCCCCCGCCTGTTACGCCACTGGTTGTGTTGGGAGCATGAACCAGGCTGATGAACTAGGTTCAGGGCTTAGAAAAATAATTCTTTAGTGTTGTTCTGTTTTGTTATATTTATGTGTCACTAATAGCTTGATGAAATTAGTCAAACACCAATATTCAACACCATAAATCGCTCGGTGATTTCATAGAAGTTTGTCTCTTTCATTATCTAAATTAATTTTGACTCTCTTGGATTTTGCAACTTTATTTTTGTTCTGTTGTAAAACAGTCTAATTTGAGAAATTCGTTTCTTAAAAATTGTGATCATTCAAAATAAATTATGAGTGTTTTTTCTCCTTATCCATTGTTCAATCTGTAATTCATTTTTTTCTGTTTCACTCGTAAAATGGTTTATATGAAAAGCAGTTGGTTTACTCTTACAGATGGACTAAACCCAGTTGATATTAGTCTAATTTCCATTTTTAGTAATAGTCTAATCATTGGGGAGGGTTTCATGAAGTTTTGTCAGTGGTTTTCAATGACTTACTCCTAAGCCAATCAGATGCAAGGATTTGCAGTAACTTATAGCAATAATCAGTGAAAATCATTGACTATTTGTTTCACGGAATGCTCACCCGATGGTCTAGTTGTCACTTCATCTTCACCTTGCCAAATGAACAGGCACCTAAATGTATAGACTAATGAGTGTTAAACCAGATGGGTATTGGTCTAGATAAAATGGGTGTAGCCTTAACTGGACACAAGACAAAATGGTGAAAGGGTTTAAAGGGGAGGTTCACCCCAAAGAAAAGTTTGTTGTAAAAATAGAAAAAAAAATTGGTGAAGGTTTCAGAAAAATCCATTATAGATTAAGAAAGTTATTAGAATCTTAAATTTTTGATTTGTGATGTCATATACAAGCAGCTTTCTCACGTTATGTAATATATAATGCATAATTTTTTTTTTTAATGGTTCGTGATTAATTTTTTAAATGTTTTTCTTTTTCTTAGGAATAAGTGTAAAATGATTTGTCTTTTAATATAGTGAAGGTACAATAAAGAAAACATCAAATTTCTTGGAAAATGAATTTTGTTGATTTTTGCCTTAGGATATATAGGAAGGCTGCTCGCATATGACGTCACAAATCAAATTATTGAAATTCTAATAACTTTTTTATTCTTTGATGGATTTTCTTCAAAGCTTCGGCAATATTTTTTATTATTTTCAAAATAATTTTTTTGTCATGGTGAACTTCCCCTTTAATGGTAATTAGACCAATGGTTAATAATGATTAATAAAGTGGATGTAGATCAACACGGATTAGACTATGTTGGTTAAGACCGAATGGAAAAAAAAATCATTACTATAAAAAAATCTAACCCTACTAATACCCTGTAAAAAGAAAGAAAAAAAGGTACACATAAACTTTAAAAAACAAATCAAATTGAATTAATATGTATTTGTAAATCTGATTTAATTCAGTAATATTAGGAGTGGGCTATAAATGGGTGATTTTTTGTTTTACTGTGACAACAGTTTTTTTGTGTTCCTTTTACCTTATCTCAACATGAAATGACAGTATTTTTTGTCCCGGGTCCGAGAAAAAAGTGTGCCGGGCCAAAATCCAAAATGGCCGCCAAAAACTCCAAAAATCACTATTTGGGCCACAACTTTTTTATTTGGTGGTCCTTTTCTCTGGTTTTGGTGTCTATTCATATGTTTTGGGGGGTAGGTTATTTGTTTTTCCTGAAATTAGTACTTTTAAATCATTATTTGTAGAGTTATATGGTGATTTTACTTAAATTTACCAATTTTTTAAGTCCCTTTTTCAGCCAAAAAGGAGGTTTCATCGTCTTGTGGTTCTTGGATATTATACGATACTAGTTGAACAGTAGCAGGCAGCTTATATATATAGCTTTATTGCTTTTATTTCTCTAAATTGGGGTTTATGGATATTTGCGAAATATATCTTATCAAATAAAAGAAAATGTCATTTATCCATAGGGGCTATACGGTATACAATGCACTGTACATACTACACTGCATATATCCATGCATTGACCACCATGACATATGACAAGGCCTGTATACAAACTATAGTGTCATAGAAATGAGCTCCTAAGGTTTAAAATTAGATTGTGATTTGTGAATTTGATTGCTTGTCAGCTGATGTACATGATGAAACCAGCAATGTAAATTGCACATACATATCACATATATATCATATACGTACATCACATTTTTAGCGATATCTTCTTCATTTAGAGGCTTTTTTTACCTGGTTGTGGTGTCTAACTGGCCTTTGTTTATGGGGTCAGGTAACTCATGGTAAACCTGATCAACAGCCAATCAGAATCAAGGATTCCATGCAAGTTACCCTTAAGTTAAGTTAACATAATGGTATGCAACGCGGCCCAGAATAGCTACAGTGTAAATGCTATGTGGGGTTAATTACCTTTCTCCGCCCCCTGAATTAGCATATTTGACAAAACATGTCATCAATTTCTGAGACAAAATATATTTTTAATTTCTGAGGCATCTAATTCTAAACCTAAGAGCTCATTTCTATGACACTATAGTTAATATAGGCCTTGTCATGGTGGCCAATGCATTTATGCAGTGCAGTATGTACAGTACATTGTATACTGTGCAGCCCCAATGGATAATTGACATTTTTTTTATTTAATAAGATATATTTCACAAATATCCGTAAACCCAAGGTAGAGGAATAAAAGCAATATAGCTCTATGAAGCTGCTTGCTATTGTTGACCTCGTACCATCTAATATCCAAGAACCCCAGGACGATAAAACCTACTTTTTTGCTGAACAAAGGCTAA
This sequence comes from Lytechinus pictus, assembly GCF_037042905.1. Lineage (NCBI taxonomy): Eukaryota > Metazoa > Echinodermata > Echinoidea > Temnopleuroida > Toxopneustidae > Lytechinus > Lytechinus pictus. Next base: position 24,629,887 of record NC_087260.1, read on the forward strand.
AAAAAATGAAAAATTTAGATATAATTACCTCTTAACTCTACAAATAATGGTTTAAAAGTATTAATTGTAGGAAAAACAAATTGCCTGCCCCCAATAACATATAAATAGACACTAAAACCAGAGAAAAAGACCACCAAATAAAGAAGTTAGGGCCAAAACTCTGATTTTGGGGGATTTTGGCGGCCATTTTGGATTTTGGCCCGGCACACTTTTTTCTCGGACCCGAGACAAAAAATATTGTCATTTCATGTTGAGATACATTACAAGGAATAAAAAAAAACTGTTGTCATATTGAAATTACAAAAAAAGTATTTTTGACCCATGTATAGCCCACTCCTAGTAATATAAATCAAAGAACATGATGAGTGCGTCCTGTACAGTCCATAAAATGGTACGTTTATGTACCGATACTATTATACAGATATTCTGAAATATAAACTCTGAAATATGAATATCATAATATTATGCTCTAAAATAAAAGATATTGTATATTTGGATATTAGTTTTATTACATGTTAACACGGTCAACTGTGCATGACAAGAACATAATAAGATCACTGTCTTAAATTAAATACTTTTATCCTTGTTTTCATTGATTAAAAATAAAAAACTGTTTCATATAGGTAAAGAAGATAAATAGCTCTCAAAGTAAGGACTGTAAACTATACTCCAATCAAAACTGAAAGAACATTATTCTTGTACAATTCAATCCTTGTCAATCTTCATAACCCACTAAATTTAACCTTGTGATAAGCATGGAAAAATCAAGTTTTTATAAATATATAACCATCATTCAATTGTGTGAAAATGTGTATCAGTACTATAAATTATTTAATGGACAGTTAAAGAAATTGAGTAACTTTGTTGAGGTTTGCAAAAATCTGAGAAATTGGGACCCTCTATGCTGTCAGGAAATTTTATTTCATAAGCATCCATAAATGCTTTGCAATAAGTAAAGAATTACCCTCCATAGCCCAGTGTTAATCCAGCATCCACATGGATGCTTATGACTGTTAGTCACCATTATCCCTGCAATTGAGTGACCGATATGCTTAAAAATCTCAGCTGATTCTTGTGTTACCTAAAGGTTTGCAATTATGACAACAGCATATGCTGCTAGAATTTTTTTTTAAAGATCCTTAATGAAGTTAGACAATCCCTTTAAAGGGACTCAATGTTTGAAATACACAAGATTCACATTGAGAATATAATAAACTTACATTCCCAATGACCTAAAGATGTTCAAGTATCGCCTCATTATGCTGAACATATACAGTGTCTTTTTAGTATTACTGAATAAAACAGTTCTCAAAATACATTACAATAAAATATATTCTTAACTTATTATGTCCAATATTAGGGTAAAATGTAGAATTTCAAAGTACATGACAGTATTGCCCATGACTGCATATTGCTCATTTCTTGTCAGATCAATTGTGGAGAGGTTTCATTTCTGGTTGCATGTACATCATGGAAATCAAACTTCAACCCATCAAAACTTGCCAATATGCCACCGAATTAATTTTTCAAATCTTTTTAAAAAGAACTAAAATCTTATGAGAATGTCTGAATGAAACATATAAGCTCAGTGTCACAGAAACGGCTCAGATTCCATCCTAGTAAACTTTAATATTTTTCTTAAAAGTGCAAGACAACTTTTTATAGAGGGCATAAACTTTTTTTTTAAAGAAAGGTAAAATATAAAACTTTTCACTACTATATTTGACAGGTCATGTCCCATTGACTACACACAAAATATTTGTCAGCTTTGTCCCTTTATATCTGGACAATTTCCTTAATAATCCAGGAGGGTGTTTCACAAAGACTTAGAGTCGTACTTAAAATGCAGAAGCATATACGATATGCAACATGCAATTGTATAGACTAATATGCAGTAGTGCGCGTCCTCTTCGCAAGATCCATCCAATATAGTCATGTCTTTTATACCGCACGCAACTAGGCATTTAAGTGCGACTCAAGTCATACTTGAATCTTTGTGAAACACCCATCAGGTTTTTTTTTAAAGTCCAACCCCATTTTTTTGCCCATTCTTATTTCACTTCATTTACTGCCCAAGCCATTATCATAGCATTCCATATTTTCTCAGAAGAACCATTCATTGTGCTCATAAACCAATGAAATTGTAGAATTACTGTACAAAATCTAAAATCACAATTGAACTCTGCAATGCCTTGGAAAACCACCTCATATATCTTATCTGATTAATAAATGAGAGAGAATATATATAATCATTTCAGATTAAGTTGAAGTAAAAAAAATAGGATGAATAAAATGCTACATGCACAGAGAAGTCAACTATTAAAGTGAAAAATGAAATTTCTGTGTCTGTGTGTATGTGTACTCTCTGGATAATGTTTTTAAAAGTGTTTTAATATTTATTTTGAATGCCATCTTGGTATCTTCCATCTCTTTGTTTTGTTGACAACCTCTCCCCCAATTTCTAATTCTTCATATGGGGCGTTGCAAGAAACTTGCGATCAATTGCAAGTTTATTTTTGTTCCCGAAATCAAGCATATGCCGTGCAATTAATTGCAAATTTGGGATTGATTGCTAATCTGCTCCATGAAACAAGTACATGTAGTGTAATCTGATTTGCTATAGTTAAAAGTGATCAATCAACTCTAAACTTGCAACAGAATATTTGCGATTGATTGGAAACACCCCCATAATAAGTCATGGGGGAGGTAAAGGCAGGGGGAGTGGTGATTATTTTCAGTGCAGCATGATTTTTTTTCCATTTATCTTTTTTTTGGAAATCTTAATGACACAAAACATTTTCAATGCGAGCAATTCTGAGGTGATTTTTTTATCTTTTCCTAATAATTTGATTTGATTACATAAAACAGGGCAAATTCCAAAACTAAGGTCACATCTAATGTTCACATTGTTCATATCTATGGATGCATGATGGCATACGTTAGCTTTCTGATGCACTCTTTGCCTTGGAAACAGAAATAGAGTTGTTTGGCTTGAAGCTAGCGAAGCTCCCCTGATTAGATAGCGCATCCGCTCTTGAGCTGATGTCATCAAAATGGAAGATTCTATCCACAGCCATGAAAGGCACTTCACCCGTAGACCCCTCATTGACTTGGTTTGCTTCTCTAGGATCAGTCTGGTGACCTTCGACGCGAGATTTGGTCGTTGATAAACTGGAATGACTATCATTTTTTGCACGTTGCCCTGGAATTAATGGAGGTGATGCGTTATTAGAGTTTGATTGATTATGAGATGGGCTTTTTGAAGGACTCTGTTGATTGCTGCCGCCTCCTACTTGCTTACATTGTTCTTCTCCATCTGTTGGTTGATCAGTTTGTGGGTCACTTAACGACATGTTGGCATTGCTCTTCATAGGGCTAGTGGCTCCTGAGCCAGCACTTTGTATGGTATGCAAATCAACGCTGTCCTGCGAAAGAGCATCACCTGAACTGTAGTTTAGTTGGCCGATACCGATTACTTCAGCTCGCACTCTTTGCCTTTCCTCGTCATCTTCATCATCGCCATCACTGCTGGCTCCGTTGGTCATATGCTCCCCATCGGAAGTCCGTCCGTTGAGGGAATCTTCACTTCCTGCCACCTCTCCACTGCTATGATCCGCTCCACCATCATCACCTGGCGATGCTTCATCTCCTTCTGTCACCACCACCCCACTATCTCGCAGCCCCCCTCCTCTACGTTCTCCATTTGCACCCCTCCCATCTTGGGGAGCATCCCCTTGTGGGGTGGAACCACTTGCCTCTTCAGCCCTCCCCTGCTGAGTTGCCTCGGAGATGTGGTACGGAGGAGGTGGACTGTTGGGAATGTTCTCTGCCAAGAGACCGGCTGGGACACCAGAAGCTGCCGAGGAGTAGTTTGGAGGATTAGGAGACATGTATGGACCGGAGGCCTGGATCCCAATGCTGGCACGGGACCGGGGTGATCCGGCTGGAACTGGTTGAGAAGCGGCTCCAGGCGGCTGGGTATTGGCTCCACTTGATGTAGGAGGAAGAGAGCTGAAAGGAAAGGAAAAACTAATATCAATCAGAAGATGAATTAATCCAAAGCACAGTCATCATGACCATTGTCCATTAGGACACACATCATTGAAAGGATTATATTGTGGGTAATTAGGTGGTTTACACACAAACACAAAACTGATACCAACTCAAATCTGATTTCCAAAAGAGCCTTCTGATAAAAACAAGTTAAGTCTGACTTAAAGTTGCACTTGCACTGTTGTTTGGCATGAACCACATGATAACCTTGGAGAGGGTGTGTGTCCTCTGAAATGTCTTAAAGGAAACCAAAATTGCATCTTGCCTCCATTTGAGCACAACATTTGTCATGGGAAAATATAATTCACACCACATATGTCAAGGTCAGGAGGATATAATGTGAAATATGTAAAATAAAGGGAAAATGTGAAAATTTATGTACAAAACAAATGGAGAGTTGTCTACAAAATCAGCCATTTTGAAGCACGTTTGCCAATTTGAGGATCCCTATAAAAAGTACAAGACTTTTTAAACGTCCATAATTTGCTTATTTCACAACCGATTTTGATGTGACTCTTTTTTAAATGTTCCTCTCATTTTACTCTTTCCAATAAGATTGCTTTTCTTCTTGGGTTTTGGTTTCCTTTAATACAGTGTGCACTTTGGTATTTAAATATGATTTAGACCACACTTTTCTCTTTGTAATCCCCAGGTTCCTTTGTTTTCCAAAGCCCTCTGCTACTATACTCCATCAGTGAACATGAATACTAGTATGTATGCTTTGAGACATGAAAATCCGAAAAATGAAAATCCATAATTTATTGTTCGAAATAGACATGAAATTAAATACTCCAAAAATTTGCTTTGCCCAATTGATCATGGGCCCGGCAGCCGCTGTGCAGCGCCAGATCGACGAGGCTCTATCCCTTTAATCGTTGAACGCCAAACAGGGGAGCAGCAACTCCCATCTTTTAACGTCTTTTGGTCTGACGCGGCCGGGGTTTGAACTCCCGACCTCCCGGTTGTGAGACGGACGCTCTACCAACTGAGCCAACACACCGGTGACATGTGGGGTTCAATAAATTCACTCTATACTTCTCATGATAGAAAAATAAAGACATTGACACACACTTAAGCAATCTATGATATAGTACGTGGAGCTCATTACAATCACTTTAGATATTGGGTGCCAGAAAGGATACATATTTTAAGAAGGTGACCCTAAGAGAAATACTAGACATAAACACTATCCAGCAACTCATACATGTATGTAATATAATTTATTTATTCAGATAAAAGGTCAGAGACTGAGAAGGTGGAAACTGGAGAGCATTGCACAAAGATATTTTGCCAGTGATGTCACTGACAACTGTTACAAGCTAGAGCAGAATGGTCATTAAAAATCACTGACAAAACTCTTCATGGAACACTCCCCGAAAAAAACCACACTTGAAGTGAAATATCCAGTCAGACTTACACTGAAGTGCCCCATTTGAGTTCTAGGAGGGTCTGTAGGTTTGGCAAGGTCAGACGAAGGTCAGAGGTCCCTAGTCCAAGGATGTACCTTAGCTGGGCAATGTTACGGTTCAGGAGATAGACAGCGTAGTTGAAATGAAACTTCTCCTTGCCTCTGGTATAGAGTGGAAAGCTAACAAGCGAGGAAGAGATAAGATGAAAAATAACAATTTAATTCAGTCAATTATCTAGATTTCATAATACCCCCTCCTCCCAAAAAGAAAATAAATAAATACAAAATAAGAATAATCATAAAAAAATAATATCAATTACTTAACATCGAACATTAATAGAGAGAATACTTTTGTCCTCTCTTACTGTTCAAAATCCCCATTAAAATAGTTTTGATTCCCCTTGATGTCATCTGCCCTATACAGGGTGCTACATAACTTTTTTGAAGCACTTGCCCAGTCGGGCAAGTAAATTTTCAAATAGTTGGAAAATACTTGCCCGAATATAGATTTCACTTGCCCGAAAAAATCCTTCAAAACAAAGTTTCATTGCTTCAAAACAAGTTATAGCCTTATGGTTTTACATACCATACCATTGACGGCTTAAAAATAAATTTTTCAACATGACTACTGATGTACCTTGTAGTTGTATTTCTTTTTTTTAATGATTTTTATCTTGAACATCATGACAAAATATATGGTAAATATGCTCTTTAATTAATTTCCTAATCTCATATATTTTCCATATATTTTGGAGGGGACTAGGACACACAATAAAAAAAGGGGAAATCACTGAAAATAACCAGAGAAAAAAAAATAAGAGAGGGGGAGAGAATGAAAGAAAAAAAAGTAAGAAGAAAGACAGAAAGGACGAAGAAATAAAGGAAGGAAGAAAGAAAAAAAAGAAATAAAGAAAGAGAGAGAGAGAATGGCTGCGGGGAAGAGAAAGATGGAAAGAAAGAAGGGAAAGGAGGATCGAAAGAAAAAAGAAAGAAAAAAAAATAGGAAAAAAATGAGAGCAAGAGAAAGGAAGGAAAGAAAGGAATGAATAAAAGGAAAAAAAGAAAGAAAAAAGGTAAACAGAAAGGAAGGAAAAGGGAAAGAAAGAAAACGAGAGAAAGGAAAGAAGGAAGAAAGAAAAGGTATAAGGATAGATGGAAGGAAGGAAAAAAAAAGAAACAAATAAAAGATCGATACAACGAAAGACAGAAAGAAATGAAGGAAGGAATGAAGGAAAGAGATGAAGGAAGGCAGAAAGAAAAAATAAGGAAGAAAAGAAAGGATGGATGGAAAAAAGAAAGATCAAAAGAACGAAAGACAAAAATAAAGAAAAACAGAAAGAAAGAAAGGAAGGAGAAAGAAAGAATGAAAGACAAAAATAAAGGAAGGAATGAAGGAAAGAAATAAAGAAAGAAAAGAAAGAATGAAAGGGATGAAGAAAGTAAGGAAGAAAAGGTAAAGAATGGATGGACGGAAGACAGTAAGAAAGAATAAAAGGAAGGGGAAAAAGAAGGAAGGATTAAAGAAATAGGTAAACAAAGGTTGGATGGAAGGAAGAAAGAAAAAAAAATAGAAAGAAAAGAATGACAAAAAGAAAGACAGCTATAGTAACAGAAAAATGAACAAAAAAAGGAAGGAAATTTAAAGAAATAAAGAGAGATTCAAAAGAAGGAAAGATAGGCAGAAAGAAAGAAAATAGAGAGGAAGAAAGCTCAAACTATCCAGTCATAAATAAAGAAGAAAATTTATCAATTTCCTTGGCTAAAAAAATAGTACGAAAGAAACCACGTTTATCAACATACACACAAATGCATATGTGGGACTGTCAAACAATGTATTTCAGTGTGTGCGATACAGACGATCATTCGAAACCCGATCTTTTTTTAGCATAACAGAAGTGAAAATTTCTCCTTTTACTGCTTACAAATGACAGAGCTACCCCCAATTTATAGGAAATATGGACACTACAAGAATTTTCATTGGTAAGAAATGTGAATTTTGACAGTTCTGAGGGAGATTTCTTCCAGAGCAAACTTTGTTCGTGCAGCACCGTACTCCGTAGAAACTTAACTACATGCATCGGCTGCGTGGACTAGGCGCTAGCTAGCTAGGTATGCTAGACTGCCATTGATTCTGTGTGTGTGTGTATGTCTCTGAGCTGTGTGTTTATTGCAGAAAATGGCGCAAATTTTGCAATTCGAAAGAAGAAATTAATGATATTGCTTTTTTTGTCTCTTTTTCTTTTCTATATTTTGATGGTGAAATATGGGGAATCTTTCTAAAATATAATTTCCATAGGAGAATTTTGCTTGCCCGATTCGGGCAAGCAGTTTTTGTCTTTGCTTCAAAACACTTGCCCGACTCTAACTTTTACTTGCCCCGGGCAATCGGGCAAGCGCTTATGTCGCACCCTGGCCCTATAGTTTACGCAATAACCCATCATCTTCACAGTGTTCTCCTGAACTTCTATTCCCCTATGGTAGCTTTTAGGCAGATAATGATAATAGAAATGAGAAACATTGAATAAAAATAAAAAGCATTGATATGAATTAATCATTCTTACTCTCTATCTTTATCTTGTAATGGCTCAGTGATGTGATCATGTATCGTAGATCTGGAACCGTTGTAATGGATCTGATAACGCAAAGGAACTTGGAGTAACTTGGAGATCATTAGGATCAGGTGGCTTGCATGTCCTAAAGCTGTTGATATCGTCATGTCATCTTTATCTGTAGGATGTAAAACAATATCAATACTGTCAAGATGGAAGACTTGGGCATAAATGCAGGGATACACATGTATTTCTTTTTTCACAATTTTCAAAAATCCTATTTCTACTTTTTCTAGTAGAAAAATCCTATTTAGTGTCACTTTCACCTTAAAAATTTTACTAAATAAAACCCTGCAAATTGGCAGCTCTTATAAATTGGATTGAGCAATGCATGTAATAAAAATAAAATAGAGCAAGGTTCAAACTTAGAACTAAATTGATTGTTTCCTGGAATTGCCCCAAAACTTATTCTGTTGAGCAAAGCTCTTTACAGAGATGTTGTTATCTTCTAAGAATGTAGTATGTGTAATTATGGTATTTTCATATATTCGTTATTATTATGAAATGTTGAATGCATTCATAAGATTTAAAATACAAGTACATAGAGCAGTCTACTGTCTGAGATGAACTTACTCATTTGAATGTTGCTCTCTGCATGTGGCAAGGGTGCTTTGCATATGGTGAACATATTGCTAGGTAGTTGACATATTGGGTATATATGAGAGAGTTCTTGGACGAGAGATGCTTTCCTTGCCGTATACATTGACACCACCTGAATGTTGATATCCCTATAATGCACCAAAGAATTGCAATAGATTAAAATCACAATAAAACTAAGACTAAAGTTAAAAGAAAGTAGTTGCAACAAACGGTTATTTCATGAGAAAGTCTTTAAAATCAAGGTTGATTGTCACCATGTTATCATATATCTAGATCTGGTAAATTTATGTAAACTTATCTTTGAGAATTCATAAAATCTTAGCTGAAAACCGATAATTCTGATGATCACTAACAGAGGAAAGCATATGTGGGACAGTGCATCAATATTGCTTCGGAAAATACTTGACATTTGATGGAATTCCCATGCTTATTTTGATAATCTCTCAGGAAATATGCAATATTCTTCAAGAGCCAATTGGCACATATTGTTTTATTCATATGTACAAACACTTGGGTGCTAATTTCATTGGATTCTGTTTGAACTCATCTTGAGATCGTTCATGTTATACACTTCAAATGTTGAGGGGAATTACTTTTTTCTAACAACCATACCATAAGCTTAGAGATTTGGGTCCAAAAAAATCCTCATCAGGGTAATACTCTCTCATATTTTTTTCAGTAAATGAGTTGAAAAGATCGAAGCCCATAACACAAAGCTTTTAATGATCGTAGAACATAATGTATTTCTTAATTATTACATTGACTACAACGTACAATTAATCGTGAAAATCAAGCGTACGATTAATCGCTAACCTTGGTGTTATGGACCCTGATCAATGAAGCTTAGCGACTGATCATGGGGTTGATTTTTACGTTTGATCATACACAATAATCAATGCAATCAATCATAGGACTCAGTGCGACAATCAATGACTAAGCTTTGTGTTACAGGGTCCTGAAATTCTTACCTTGTCTCTGTCATTTTTTTCGTCTCCATCTGAAGCTCTTCATGACTGTGCTGTAGTTCGTCCCATCTTAACTTAGTGGTTTCAACTGCACACAAAACACAAAATATGAAAATGAACATGAAATAAAACAATTTGCACTACATTATGTCTGATCACACAAAATCCAGCATTTCTACTGAAATATTTCGATAAAATATTATTTTACCTAGTTATTGATTGATTGATTGATTTATCTATTTGTTTATTATTTGTTTATTCTTCACGATTACTTTCCCCCGGGGGGAGGGGGGTTATGATTGTAATATTTAGAGCCTTTGTTTGAAATAGTTTCACAATGCCCTTTACAATTAAGGCCTCAAATGATACATGAGACTCAAAAGAAAAATGTCATAAAATGTTGCAGTGAATGCATTTTGCATTATGATTAGGCCTGGGACATTTGGGTATTTCTGTTTTTGGGTACCCGTGGCAATTTTCGGGCGGGTACCCGAAATTCATGTCGCATGAAATATGACTAGTGGAAAAATCCCATAGGTGACGTCATCCAGCCACTGCGCCGCAAGCAAACTTATGAATGAAAATATAGTAAGCATGCCCAGTGCAAGCCTCCCATGCCCCACGCAGTATTTTATCAAAACAAGTCTGCAATACTCTGTCACCTCGTACCAAAATCGACCTAGAATTCCACTTTCCTATATTTCATATTAATAATGAAAGGTATTCTCGGAGGATCGGTTTTCTTACCGATATCACACAGGTAAGCAAATTTTGATTACTTCTTGCTTTTCCGTCAAAATCTTACGAAGTAGCGTCGATATTACATCGTGTTTGTGAGTTTGTAGAATCTATCACTACATGCACAAAGTCAATTGATTTCCGGGTAGTTTTGGAGCGCCGAATGCACCAGCCAATCATGATCGGGTTACCATAAGGTATATCGCTAATCATGTCAGAACCGCAATGCATCACGGGATCGAAAGGGGGGCCGTTAGCTAGCGCTGCACGTGCGCAGAGCTAGCTATAACGGCCCCCTTTTCGATCCCATGATGCATAATTGCGATTCTGATTAGCGATAAACCTTATTTTCGGTTTATGATGAACTGAATATGGTAACACGTACGTGGTTGGCTGGCGCTTCGTATGCTCAAGCTGCAATTAAGAAACATGGCGATGATCGAACGATCTCAGTCACATCATCACTTGAAAAACTTGTATATTTATGGATATTTCGAGGTTAATTGGTGAGATTCAAAATGAGACTTGTGTACTTTTGTGATAAGTTACAATCATGTCTCACACTATGCACTACGCAAATACGTTATAGGTAAGCAATTTTCGGGTATCGGGTATTGATTTTTCTACCCGGGTACCCGAGGCTTCCGGGCGGGACCCGGGTACCCGGGTTTTAGTCCCAGCCCTAATTATGATGTCGGGGAAGAGGGGCTAAAATCAGTCTTCCCCAATTTTTTTTAGGGTTTACAAAAGTCGATTAAACTTGTTAATTTCTTCTAAAAAACCCCAGTCATTTTCAAATGCTTTAAATTGTAAGGCCCTACAAACAAGTATCATAATCTGGATAAAATGTTAATTTCCCTAATGAAAAATATGATGGAGATACATTGTACATACATGTATAGCACATGCATGTAGTTTATAACATTGAAGCGTATCAAACATTAAAAAATAATCCATGATCTATTTTACTTCTTTATTTCTTATCTTATAATTTTCTTCTCTATATCTTACCTTTAGATTGGAGTTGTTGTTTATGATGATCATAAACTTCCTTCTCTCTCTCTAGTCTCTTTCTCTGGTTTATTATTTCTTCTTTTAAAAGCATAAGTCTCAGTTCTATGGCTTCCTTCTCAGAACACTGCAATTCAAATATCATAAAGTACTTAGAACAGAGTAGTGATAGAAATAAAACAGGATGATGGAAACTTTTACTCTCAGTGCAACTGAAATAACTTGATTTATCATTCACCATTTTTTTCTCCAGGACAACAATTTTATTCAAGGTCATCCCCAGATTAGCACCTGCTACACAAAATTCTGATAATGCACAAACGATTCTTTTATCAATACCATTAAACCCATCCAGCACACATTCATAATTTGTGATTCTAATACAGGAAGAAGGGTTCAACTTGCAGTGCAGCATAAGAAAAATATTTTCCAGTGTATAATTTTCCTGGTATCACATCAAAATTTGCTCCACATTTTTGAAAGACTGCTATGCATAAAGTCTTACAATGTAGGTATAGCATATTTTTTTCATAAGAATGTACATTACTTAGTCGAGAGCTTTTCTCTTATGACCACAAATGCTATTCAAATTCAAAATGCAAAATTAATCCCTGGTATTATGCTTTTGCTTTGAAAAACAAGGGGTTTGTAACTCTTCTAGGAATGGGCCCCAAGGACTGACTAAAAAATAGATCGTTTGAACGCACCTGTGACATGTTCTAAGGGAATTAAGGTCAAACTTACCAATCTTGTTTTATTAGTTGTGTCACTCAATTTCTGAATGATGGAGGTCCTTACTTTGCCGACTGTCACTTCCGTCTGTTTTATTGCACGTTGTGTAGTGTGTAGCCTATTGAACACAAAACAAATGGAGTCACAAATTACAATCTAAAAGACATGAGTATGATACCATAGAGATACCATGACAGAAAGAAAATAACCATACCACAGAAACAAAAGATATTAAATCTGTTACCAAGGATCAAACAATACATGTACTACTTGTATACAGTGTAGTCTGTGTTGAAAACTAGTGCCAGCGGCACAAAAACGTTGTTTGCCTATTAAACAGAGTGCTAATAGTAAGCCCAGTCACGTCTTTCGGATTGTGAAGTCAAAACATTTATTTAGATGTGTACATGTAAGTAATGCATTATTGTAACATTAGGCATCGCTGCCACATTACCAGTTGAAACAGGGCCTTTGTTAGCACATTGTTAGCACATTTTTAGCGCTAACAACATTTCTGTGCAGTCAGTACGGAACTTTAATATATACAAAACTGATTCTGAAGTGGTGCTTTTAAAGGGGAATCCAATGAACGAAAATGAGAAAATGGTGAATAATAGATTTATGGCTGTTTGAAAAGGGAGACCAAGTAAGACTTCATTTCTTGAATAAAAAAATAATGAGATTGAAATAAGTGACATAGGCCTAATATTTTTATCTCCGTACATCACAAGTGTTCAAAACAAAATGTAAACAAAAATTGATTGTTCTAGCAGTTGTACATTCAAACACTGTAAATAGCAGGTATTAAAAACAACTTCTCTTATCACTGCTATTGATGTATCTTTATAATCTGGTGTCAAAAATTTACTTTGACATGGGAGATTATTTAACTTTAAGATAAACATAAATGCAGACACTACTGTAAATGCAATATTTTGGATTTTTTTGTCTCTAATCACATTTCAGGAAATGGCTCTTGGTGTAAACTAAAACAACTAATTATTCACAAGGTCTCTACTAATTGTTTTAAGATGGGCCAAATTAAACTCACCAAATTCTCTATTATAACATTTAATTGTACAAATTTATATTATGTACGAGGAAGCAAAACAGAGCATATGAAAGATTAAACAAGAAACACATTAGTCATGATCACCGGGAAGTGGAGACTTCATTCTATCAATCAGAGACAGTGATAATTATTAATTACCAATTAAAGTCCACTCAAATGCAGTATTTACTCAAAACCAAAGTCTAAAGGACACTTGAAATATATAATGAATACAGTACCAGCAAAATGACACCTTGGACAAGGCTAAGGATAAGAGTGTACATGTACATGTATAGAAAACAGTACCTAAGATTTATGGAGATTTTTATCGTTTGTATAAAGATGGAAAGTTTTCCTTTGAAGGTATAATTTGTTTAAACTTGAATAAATACATGTAGTTTAATAACGAACTTTAAAGGTATACTGTATATACATTAAATTTAATTCCGCTTTGCAATTTCATAAAGAAAAACATTGACCATGAAAAGAAAAAAAATCTGCAAAAATAGCAATTCCTTATATAAACACATACATGTAAAAGCAAGATCCCGGTTCAGATTGATAAAGAACTTACATGTAGAATATGCTAGTTTTGAAATCAAAGATATTATGCAAAAAAATATTTCGACTCAAATAGTGCCATTCATGAAATTGTTCTGTGGTGCTGTGTGTATAAAACTTCATTTAATAAGCGGAAAACCATCAGACAAATCTAATCTCTTTTAGTTTCTAACATGACTTTTATTTTCATTGTTTGAATTGAAGCACAGGATGATACTATTCACAATGACAATTTAGAGCCTCATCTTTTTAACATACATGTATATACTAAATACAAATTAATAAAATGAATATATATATATATAAAATAAATAAATAAATAAATAAATAAATGTTTCCATAGCAAGTAGGGTCATATGCAGCATCTGAGCCTCATACATGAATCATATGAAGTTAAAAATTTTCTTTAATATATGAATGATGCTTACAGTGTGTTGACATTTTGAAAAAGATTGTGCAACCCCCATCCCCTCCCTCTCTACCTTTCAATCTCTGTATTTAATAGGTTAAAATGAATCATTTCACCTTTAAAATGAAATGAAATAGCTAAATACATACGTGTTTAAAACTAAAATAGATCAAATCAATGGTCTTCTTTTTTCATACTTTAATGTAAATTCGAAAGTGAAACCCAATGAAAGGATCATTTTGGACAATACTCGTGTTTTAGAGTTTAAATGACTTTCACCTTACATGAACAAGCATACACATGATCTGTTTCCTTCCTTTCTACAGATTTAATATCTATTTTCAATCTTTTATAATGTACATAATAGAATGGAAATTATGCCAAAGGATTTAGCCACTACAGATGTGATTTAATATTGGTAAAGGAAAATATCCAAATCACAGCAAAATAAATAAACAAACAAAATAATGAAAAATTATATAAGGAGGAGGAGAAGCAGAATGATGAGGAGGAGAAGAAGGAGGAGAAGAAGGAGGAGAAGGAGTAGGAGAATGAGGAGAAGCAGGAGGGGGAGAAGGAGAAGGAAGAGGAGAAGCAGAAGGAGGATAAGTAGGAGAAAGGAGGAGAAGCATAAGGAGGAGGAGGAGAAGGAGGAGGAGAAGGAGGATGGTGATGAAGATGATGATAAGGAGGACATATTATAAAAATATAACCTAAAGATCAATAATAACACTAAAGCTTTACATCAATTAATAATAATCCATACCAATTCCATAAAATATGTACGTCATACCCCCTATATGCGGGACCTTTATACAATTTTCTGTCTCTGATTTCTTGTTCTTTTGACAGTCTGTAATGCTCTCAAAGGACCATGGATTGGTCAGTCTATGAAGTGAAGTAAGACTTGAGAAAAATGGGGGGGGGGGGGGGGGGTGGCAGACGTACAAAAAATGTTGATTATTTTATGGAATTGCCTAGTTTTAAACCAAACAAGGAAGGACCATAAGATTAAAGTCACCTTGCTAATGAGTACGAGTTGTATGTGAGAACAGCTGAACTTTGATCAACTTCTAGGAACTTGCAAAATCTAGCTTTATTTCTTGAAGACTCCTGTGGAAAACATGTAATATAAATATTAAGTAAGTAATCTGAGTTCAATATTAAAGAAAAACGAATCTAAAAATAAATCAATTAATTTGAAAAATAGTAAACAAATATGACTTCATTAAAAACAATGAGTCAGCAAATTCATCGGGAAAAAAAGAAGCTAATAAATATTTTTCTTTAACTTAATTACTGCACACGATGAACATTTATTAGTACAAATAACTAATTAGTTAAAATAGATTGATACAGGTAAACTTGTCTAAGTCAAATCTTTTCTTACCTATGAGAAATTCAAATTACAAGAAATACTTGTTTTGAATAATCTGAATGATTCTGATCAAACTCAACTATGGGGATCCATTAATGTCATAATTATACCTACTACATGAGGTTTGTACTTAAAAAAAACCAATGATGTACATGTGAGTACACATCCATTTGAACAAATTCGCATTTTAGATGTTGCCATTGCTGGCTTTCCATAGATATGGTTGATTGGATCAATCACAAATGTTTGTTATACAGGGCCCCAGTCTCAAAATATGCTTCAAGATGGTCAAATATTAACTGATGGAAGGTAACCTGTATCAACAAACTATAACGAGAAAGAAAATCAAAGTAAAAGGGCAATTCAATAGTGTAACAACTACCCCTTGCCCCCCCCCCAAAAAAAAAAATAATAATAATAATGAATAAATAAAAAGAAATACATAAAAGAAAATGAAATAAAAATAAAAATGGGGAAATAAATAAAGCAGTCTTACCTGTAAGTTATCTGCTGAACTATAGAAGCCATCAAACATCCCAAAGATAATTGAATTAGGCTGGTACTTCACGCCATCCTTATGAATCTGTGATTAAAATATATTTATTCAATCAAATTCAATTTAAAATTTGTGACAAAAAAGACTTCTTAAGACATTTCTGGCATACAACCAGCAAATGACTCCTGAAAAAAAAAAAGAAGAAAAAAATCTCAGACAGTGTAGGATTTAAACCTGTAAGTCACCCATTGCTTGTTGGGTAAGGACTCTACCACCAGACCATAAGACAAGTACATCAGCTCCTATGACTTAACCCTAAATAGACTGAGCTATTTCGACAGCTAAGAAGAGGGCGGGCTGATTCAGCCCCCTTTATGATCCTGGCCGTCGATTGCACGATCATGACTAAAATTGGCACGTGCGTTACCCATGGCATTATCTACAATTTAAGTATAAGAGAAAATTCTGCAAAACTCTCATTGCTAATTAATTATGCTAATTTATGCGTAAAATAAAAAGTTTGCTCTAAAATAACCGAATAATGCCCCTAAAATGGTAAGTTTTGGTTCACAGACTCTTTATAGGAATCTAATCAAATGTACTTAAAAAAATTTCAACATCATGTTTATTTTCTTAGGTACGGTATTTTATTGTTTTCTAAAATTTTTGGGTTTCTTTTTTTATAGACTTTTTTTGTATTGTTTTTTATTTTGTTTCTTCAATGGAAATTGTCGGGGACTCTATTTTGACCATAAACAAGATGAATTTAATTGACTTTAATTAGTAAAAGGAAAAATGATACATTTATGAATTTTGGCTAAAAACATTATTTGCATTGGATTTTTACACTAATTCATGTTTCTGAGCAATTTTAGGTCTGCATGCACTTACGAAATGTTGTGTAATTTTGGAACCGTGTACCGGGGGTTGCAATTTTGGTCTCAAATATTGCGTGAGACTTGAAAGTAAAAATCCAGCAAACCTTAATCTTGGATTATATTCTGGTATCAAATGCATTTTCACGCCTAAACCCACACAAAAAATTATTGCCTTTGCATGTCAAAAATGTACACATCGATGTCAGAAATCGATCTTTCGGATTCAAGGAAGAATGAAATATTCTTGCATTTTCAGCAAAATTAGGAAAAGTTACATGCTCCACCCCCTACCAGTTTACCATATCTGCCCGTTTACAACAAGCTGATGAAATAATATTTCACAGTAAGCATAAAGACTTGGGCCGATGCATTGAACCTATTCACTTAAAGGGGAATCCAGCCTTGGCCATGAAATGTTGTGTTGGGAAGTAGAAAAATAAATTAAACAGAATGGTGAAAGTTTGAAAGAAATCGGACAAGCAATAAAAAAGTTATAGGTGCTTTAAAATTGAGATCACTAATACTATGTAGATTTCAAATTGGCAACTGGGTAAGTTAATTATGACAAGGGGCAAGGGCAACTTTCCCATAGGCCATGTACTTTATTATCAGGGATTTGTGGTTTTCTCCTAAGTACCCATTCCCCTGGGGCAGTAATCTAAATATAACCCAGGTAGTATATTGTTTTATGTCCTCATGAAAGAAAAATATAATTTGAAATAAAACTTTTGGGAAAAATGACATTTTAGCCATAATATGTATTGGAGTACATGGAAGAGTAGTCCTTGCCTTACATCACTATGACATCCCATATGCAGCCAATTTGAAGTCTCCATGGGTATAGTGATTACAATATTTACAACTTAAAAATTCATAACTTTCTTGTTGTTTGTCCAATATTGTTCAAACTTTCACCTATCCACTTGTCAGATTTTTCTTTTCCTTATAAAAACAACTTTTATTTGGGTTGGATTCCCCTTTAATACAACGAAGGAAATGAAAAATAATCTTACCTTTGTACCAATGAATGAAAGGCCCTTAAGATCAACCTTCCATTCAATGATGAGTTTGAAGTCACTGTCATGTCCGCCCCATACTTTCACATAAAATGCTGAAAAAAGGCTAAGAAAAATGTCTTTCTTCGTTCTACTCATAGCAATAAAATAGGAACAACCAAGCAATAAATTAAGGTAGGTTAATTATTAAAAAATCAATTTCCTTACTTTCACTCTCAACCTCAATAAATCAAATATTGAAGAAAAAACTGCTGAACACACTCCATCGGTAAAGTTACAAATGATTATAGATCTATACTAAAAATCCATTACTGGACAGCACTATGACTTGACAGACTTTCTATGGGGTTTCAAATGGCTATTTTAGAACCCTAGCATTTGATCAGGCAGCCAATGATATATAACATTCTGCAAACCGTTTACAGATATCCACGGAATGTCGTGGATGAAAGTTCGAAAAAATTATGATCATGGAATTGACAGTTCCATTTGAACTTGGAATAGATAAAGCACACCAATATAAATCGGATAAATATTTGTCCCTTTACACAGACATCCTACATGTAAGTATATCTACATGTATACCCCTCGGCAAGCCTTGGGTAAAATAAATGAATAGAAAGTTACCCCCGGAAAAAATTATTTTATATCTCTTCATTACCCATAGTTTTTGCTAGATCTTCGAAAAACAATATTTGTATATTAATGACGACGATGATAAAGACCATGCATAATACCAATATAAGTAATATCCATTGTGTATTGAAAACAGAAATTCGCTTGTTCATATTCTATTTATTTTGACTACAGAATATAAAATTTATTATGAGATTAATCCTATCTTGACTGGGCTATTTCAGACCAGTATATACTGGGGGGGGGGGGGGGGGGGGGTCAATTTGACCCCCCCGTCAGATCTCGGCCGCTGATCGCGCGATCGCCGCGAAAATTTGCACGCACGTAGAGCCGGATGTAAACTACAAGACTCTGACTGTATGGTAAAATTAAAAAAAAATTAATTCTTTATATTTTTAATTAATTAATTATGCAAATAAGCGTATGAAATTTGCCCTAAATTTTGTTTTTGTGTATGTTTTTGCCTTTAACTCAATTTATATAGCTAGTAGAATGCTAATTTTTGGTTGGAGTATCAATTATTACATTTCTAACAAATATCTACAAAAAAATTGCAAAAATATGATTAATTTCTTATGTATTTTATTGGTTTTTAAATTCTTATGTATTTCTTTGTTTTTTCAAACCTTTGTTTTTTTCAATGAACTTTGTTGGGGACCCTTCTGCGATCAAAAATAGCATAAAATAAATCAACAAAAGTAAAGATAATCATACATCTATAAATTTTGGTTGAAAAACACAATTTGCATTGACCTTGTACACGGAATCACGTTTTTGAGCAATTTCGGGTCTGACATGCACTTACAAAATGTTGCGTAATTTCAGAACCCCGTTCCCGGGCGTCGCAATTTTGGTCTCAAAAGATGCGCAAGACTTGAAAGTAAAATTTCGGTGAGCGGCGCGATCAAAAAACTTTGCGCGATGGCATAGTGATGAAATATGTCAAGGGGGGGGGGTCAAATTGACCCCCCCCCCAGTTTAATAAGGGTTAATCTATATGTATATTTATGATATCTTATTCTGTTCTCTATTCTATCTTGTATTATGTTCTATACTGAATGTCCTGCCTCTGCAGTAATACGTCAGGACCAGGCCTATTTTTACTTCCTCTGTTAATCATGTTTGTATATGACTTATGTTAATGTTTTATTTCATATATCTTCTGATATATATTTAAATAAAGTGATACAAAATCAATTACCCCAGTCATCAATCCTTGGCTTGCCCACACTTCCTTCCCCCCCCCCATAGACAATAATTTTTGGCCTGGTGTTTAAAGACTAAATGTAAAAGAGGCATATGTCTGTATGCACTATCTGCCTTTCTTTCTAAATCAAGTCGTCAGCACAAGAGAAAGGGAAACAAAATATTCTGGGGCTTGGCGGATTTGTCACAGTGTGTTCAAAATCTAAAATAATCCATTGAATACAATGATTGAACATTTAATTCATAATGCTAACTTTTACTGTAAAAGTGACAATCTTACATTTTATATTTTGTGGCCATTTTTTTTTCAGATTTCAGATTCATTAATTTGTTGTTCTCCATGGAAATTAACTCTGTTGGCATTATAAAATATACATACATTATTTACATAGATTATACAGCACAATTCAATTAATATATGCACACCATAGATGTCATTATATCAGTCATTATATTCTTACATTATTATATAACATTTAAGAGAACAGTAACCCAGTGCAGTATACAATCTCATTTCCAAAGTAATTTGTGATGAGTGAAAAGCATAAAAAAAAATCTTGCATGTTTAAAAATAAATGCTGTTTCAAAGGATACCAGATAAAGACGTGTTGACCTCAGGACATGACCTACAGAGGTCAAAGCTCCGCCATGTTGGATTCTAGAAAAAAAAAAAAGTATGAAATTCCTAGATTGTTAGGAATTATTAAAGGCTAATGTATCATTCAACAGTAGTACTGAGGTACTCCAACAGTTACCGGTATATTTTTTTAACAGATTGTTATGAAATATATATGAACATGTAGCCTACAGTATAGTTGATTTTCTACTTGCTTCTATGTGTTATGAAGTTTAATTCTTTACAAAATGTGCTAAATTGTTTGGCAAAAAAAGGTTAGACATCAGTGCATTTTTACGATTAAATCTTAAACTTGCCAACCTAAACATATATTTTGCTTGGTGTTATTAATTACACTTTACTGTGTCAATAGATCTTGATCTGATCTCTCTATTACAGAGTCCAGCACATAATAATCTGCAACAAATGTACAATAGTGCACTTCTTGAACCATGGGTGAACACCGGTCCATCCACTACATGTACATGTATATTCTGATTTCAAATCCCAATTCCTTTCATTTTCAAAAGTTAAAATGATTTTATAATAATCCCAATGCCCAGAGGAATTCAATTAATGTTCTTTTCTAGCAAGATTTCACTGATTACATAGTTTGTAAAACATGTAGTCAATAGGATCATCTTTTTGGAAGCAAAAAGTCATTGATAACTTACCAATGAATCCTGGATCTTTTCACTTGTATAAAAGGCTGTGAAAACAATAAAAACAAATATTTTGTATATCTTTTTATACATATTTAAAAAAAAAAAAAAAAAGCCTAGTACATGAAATGAAAGTGAAATGTGTGAAAAAACCCAGGGAAGTAAATTTCAAAGTGAAAAAAAAAAGAAAATTAGGGAATACACACAAATCACTGCAATCAATAGAATCATCACATTACTTATAATTCTATTAGTAGGGAAACTTTAAATTACAAGCTCTGCTTTTTAATAGTTTGCCCTTCATACCCTCATCTTATTGATATATCTGTCTCCAATCTGAATGTTCAATTGTATAACCTTTGTCTTATATATTATGAATAATGGTGAATAATGTATTGTATTCTTTTATCATTAATGATTTACTGTCTTTTGATGGATGTTACATTGTATATGATATTTTGTGAGATATGAAAAATAAACCAAACTAAAAACTGAATGAGTGAACCAGTAATTAATTTGAGAAGAATGGGGACACGGAAGAAATTTGTAATTCATCTCCAGAAGACCATTTCCTTGTTATTTCACAAGTGCACACAAGAGGCAACTCAAACAAGTTCATTTTAATAGAATATCTTGAAAAACTCCCAACTTCCTGAAAATCTCAATGTCCTGACCTCCTTCATTATAAATTTATCACATGGTTTTCTGTTCCCTTCTTGCCCTTTGAACAACTTTCATTTCAAAACAAAGGTGATTTAAAAAAATAACATTTTCAAAATCTTTGATCTGAATTGATAACCTGTTTCAGGGCAGTACTCATAACATACATAGTAGAATGGAAAGAGAAATGATATTTGAAAAATACCCTGTTCTTATTAGAGACAAGCATTGAAATTAGGCCTAATTGAAATCTGGTATGGTAAATACTGCTTGAAAACAATTCTGTATAAAAATTTTTGTGAATAATTAAGATATTTTTCTTGTAAATAGTGTAAATATGTTCATTAAAAATGATAGCAATTTTCTGCATCAGAAATAAGTAGAATTAGTACTGGATTTGATGTACAATATTGAGAATTAGTTAAAATTATTGTTTGAAATATGATAATGACATTATTTGGGCTAATCTCGATCTTGGTATTATGTTAGCTCCAATTAACCAAATGTTTTTTTATGTGTAGGCCTACTATTCCATGTAATTGTACCTGATGGTTGGTAATAAATTCAAATTCAAATTCAAATTTACATGACAGCAGGCAAATACTGCACAACTTTCAAACAAGGGTGGTGGGCACACATACATGGGGTACCAGTAGGGAAAAATGACCAAATGATTGATTTTAATTTTTAATATTCTTTTTTTAAAACATATATCCATAACTGTAATTCCCCTTAATATATCTTCTTATTTTGCATTTTTTGTCTAATTATATCCCCATTTAACTTTTAAGAGCTAAATCAAAGGAGTTGCAACAACCAATTATTTCATGAGAAAGTCTTTAAGAACAAAATTAACCATGGTAGATCTAGATCTGGTTTATTTTAAATCTAATTCTGTGAAATCATTTGGCACATGCATTTTTTTCATTCATTAACACTTAGGGATCACTTTATTGGATTTTCTTCAAACTCATTTTCAAATCCTTACCCAGACCGGCCAACCTCTGGGAATGAAAAACTGTATTCTGTAATAAAACAAGTGGAACGCCTCTGGCAGTCTCGCCTGCATTACGCGATTTAATATAGCAGCAGTGCTAACTTTGAAAACTACAATAAAATAATCATTCACAAAAACACCATTCATATAATGACATAATACCACGTTCATTGACCATAAATGACATTTGAACGGTGACTTAAGACTTGTCAGCTACACCCATGTCCACATTTCATTCACTCTATCCATAAACTTTCAAAGTTATGATGGCAATTCAACAATTACCCCAACATGGCCTAAGTTTATTGACCTTTACTGACCTTTGACCTTGGTTTTGTGACCTGAAACTCACAGGGGATGTTCAGTGATACTTGATTACTCTTATATCCCAAGTTTTATGAACTAGATCTATAAACTTGAGTTAGGATGGTAATTTAACAAATACCCCCAACACGGCCAAAGTTCATTGATCTTAAATGACCATTGACCATGGTCATGTGACCTGAAACTCGCAAAGGATATTCAGTGGTACTTTATTAACCTAATATCCAAGTTTCATGAACTAGATCCATAAATTTTCAAAGTTATGATGGTAATTCAACAAATACCCCCAACTTGGCCAAAGTTCATTGACCCTAAATGACCTTGGTCATGTGACCTGAAACTCAGGCAGGATGTTCACCCATACTTGATTAACATAATGTCCAAGTTTCATGAAATAGATCCATAAATTTTCAAAGTTATGATGGTAATTCAACAAATACCCCCAACTTGGCCAAAGTTCATTGACCCTAAATGACCTTGGTCATGTGACCTGAAACTCAGGCAGGATGTTCACCCATACTTGATTAACCTTATGTCCAAGTTTCATGAACTAGATCCATAAATTTTCAAAGTTATGATAGTAATTCAACAAATACCCCCAACTTGACCAAAGTTCATTGACCCTAAATGACCTTTGACATTGGTCACGTGACCTGAAACTCGAGCAGGATGTTCACTAATACTTGATTAACCTTATGCCCAAGTTTCATGAACTAGGTCTATATACTTTCTAAGTTATGATGTCATTTCAAAAACTTAACCTTCGGTTAAGATTTTGAAAATAATTCTCCCAACATGGTCTAAGTTCATTGACCCTAAATGACCTTTGACCTTGGTCATGTGACCTGAAACTCAGGTAGGATGTTCAGTAATACTTGATTATCATTATGGCCAAGTTTCATGAACCAGGTCCAAATACTTTCTAAGTTATGATGTCATTTAAAAAACTTAACCTTAGGTTAAGATTTGATGTTGACGCCGCCGCCGTCGGAAAAGCGGCGCCTATAGTCTCGCTCTGCTATGCAGGCAAGACAAAAAAAATGTATTTTTCCCCAAAAAATTGTATTTCATAATAAAATGCGTGGCGCACTTGCTCATCACGGCGCTCAAGCTGCATGCAAGCTAAAATGCGCACTGCTCTTGCAGATGAAAAAAAACATTGAAACATGTTACCTGAAATTACATTGATCTACACATGTAATAACCATATTTGTGTACGTTTTATGAAATAGAGACATATAGAGATGATTTTTCTCCATAAATTACGATTTTGTAAAAAAAAAAAAAAAAAAAAACAACATATTTTTGAAACAAAAACGTACTGCCGTATTTTGGTTGCAAAAACGTACTAAATACGCCTAAAACATACTGGTTGGCAGGTCTGCTTACCACAACTGGCATTTTAAGAATTAGTGACAGGCCTTCTAGCGAGGACAGGATTGCTCCCTGGATCCTGTAGTACAGCTCCTGGCTTTAAAGGGGGAGCAAAAATACATGTGTTTTAATTAGTTACCTTCAGTACTTCTATTAGAATGGAGAGTGAAGTAGGTTTCCATGAGAGATTCCGTTCCCCATTTTGACTTCTCACGGCTGATGTTCCTAGCTGAGAGACTTCTTAAATGACGCAATCTCCGCTAGAATATAAGGATACAAATCAAGATCAACTTAATGGTATACAAGACATTTTCTTGGATCAAAATTTTCTGTTTCTGGTTCATAAGCTTTTACTTCAACAACAAGAAGTGGCGTAATGAGCCAAAAATTTTGAGGGGGCTTGATTATGGCGTATCAATATTTTTATTACAAAAATCTAAGTTTGTGATCGATTTTGATATACATGTGTATTATTTAAACAAGTGGAATGCCTCTGGCCGTCTCACCTGCATCACGCGATTCAATATAGCAGCAGTGCTGATTTTGAAAACTACTATAACTCGCACAAGATGTTCAGTGATACTTGGTTACTCGTATTTCCACGTTTTATGAATTAGACCAATACACTTATAGAGATATGATGGCAATTCAACAAATACCCCCAACGTGGCCAAAGTTCTTTGACCTTACATGACCTTTGACCTTGATCATGTGACCTGAAACTCGCACAGGATGTTCAGTGATACTTGATTACTCTTATGTCCAAGTTTTATGAACTAGACCAACACACTTTCAAATTTATGGCTGTAATTCAACAAATACCCCAATTTGGCCAAAGTTCATTGACCCTAAATGACCTTTTACCTTGATCATGTGACCTGAAACTTGCACAGGATGTTCAGTAATACTTGATTACTATTATGTCCAAGTTTCATGAATCAGATCCATAAACTTTCAAAGTTATGATGGTAATTCAACAGATACCCCCAATTCGGCCAAAGTTCATTGACCCTAAATGACCTTTGACCTTGGTCATGTGTCGTGAAACTCATGCAGGATGTTCAGTGATACTTGATTAACCTTATGTATAAGTTTCATGAACTAGGTCCATATATTTTCTAATTTATGATGACATTTCAAAAACTTAACCTTAGGTTAAGATTTTGATGTTGATTCCCCAACATGGTCTAAGTTCATTGACCCTAAATGACCTTTGACCTTGGTCATGTGACATGAAACTCAGGCAGGATGTTCAGTAATACTTGATTAACCTTATGGCCAAGTTTCATCAACTAGGTCCATATACTTTCTAAGTTATGCTGTCATTTCAAAAACTTAACCTCAGGTTAAGATTTGGTGTTGACGCCGCCGCCGCCGTCGGAAAAGCGGCGCCTATAGTCTCACTCTGCTATGCAGGTGAGACAAAAACATATATATTTCACCCTTGTCCCTTTCATTTTCTTTGTTGTTATTTTTTTAATTTTTTTTTTGGGGGGGGGGGGGGGTGGGTGGGTGGGCAAGAGCCACCCCATCTGTACGCCCATGCTTTGCTTCCCTTCAAGAATATCTTGATAATCCAATACCACCGCGCCCGCCAGCGAGCTCAGTGTTCAAGGCCTACATATTTGAGTTTATTTTTCTGTCTCTTGACATATTTTCAATGGCACAGAAATGTCAAAATTTCTGTCAAGAATACTTTGACCTTTGTACTGTAGAAACATAGATTACGCAGAAAAATACTTTTGAAGCAAAGTTGGAGAACTCATTTCATGAAATTTTGAAGAATTCAAGTGGTCGAGTTGTTCGAATCGGAACCAACCATGGACGACCTGCCCTGCCCTGTCGGTTCACCAGGTGGCTGGCCTCCCGCTCGGAGCCCCCGCCGTCTCGGGAGGGCAACTCGACCCGGTCGAGTTGTACACAGTACAGGGCAGCGGGTCGGGTTTTCAAGGACCAGGGCCCTTTCGTGCAATCGGCCCCTACGACACATCCGATCATTTTCAATCAATCAATGGGCATACAGTTTTCAAGCGCCAAAATAGGGAGGCAGCATAGCTCAGTCGGTTAGAGCGCATGTTTCGGATAAGATCGTAGATCTCAACGTGAGGGGTTCGAGTCCCGCTCATGCCGAAACGCGCCTAACAAAAAATCTGATGCTATAGCGTTGTGTGTTAGCATGCCTCACCACTGTATTCAGTGCAGGTGTGGATACAGTTGGAAAACACTCCGTCCATCGGAAAGGACGCAAATGTTGGTCCCGTGTATAGGAGAGTCACAACCTATGCACGTTAAAACCAATACACTATTCGTCAAAGAGCACTCACACGAATACGAGGTTAGTATATATATATACGAACCTCGAACCTAGATTTCGAAGTAGTCGGCAAACATTGCTTCATTGCTGAAGTAATATTTGCCGAAACTCCTTCTCGCTACGCACCGGGGCTCTTTCCTGTAAGTAGCAATACATAACAAAATTATACATAAGATTTTTAACTGATTTCATAAAAAAAAGAGCAAATTTCGCTTACCTCGGCCTAGCAAGTGACTTCGTTTGTCTCTTCTACGGAAATACAAGGAAGCCCGTTGGCGGCGCTAATAAATTTCACAACCTTGATACAGCGAACAATTGTGTACAACGGATAGCGGAGCGTGAACGTAGCGGTCGTGTACATTTTTGCTTATTACATGACGTCATCAAGCAACCGCCGAGAGCCAATTTATGAATGAAAATATAGTAAGAATGCGCAGTGCAAGCCTTCCATTTATCCACACAGTATTCCACCAAAACAAGTGTGCAATTCTCTATCACCTCGTACCAAAATCGACCTAGAATTTCACTTTCCTATATTTTATATGAATTATGAAAGGTATTCTCAGAAGATCTATTTTCTCACCGATACCGCACAGGTAAGCGAATTTCGATTACTTCTTGCTTTTCCGTCAAAATCTTACGAATTAGCGTCTGTATGTCATCGTGTTCGTTGGAATTTGTAGAGTCTATCGCAACGTACACAAAGTCAATTGGCTTCCGGGTTTCGGAGCGTCGCGTGAATATGCATGAAATTGCAGAGTTTCGATAATTTTCGATCGATACCGGAGCGATCCGATCACGGACCAAGTCCATTTCCGGCGTACACAACGTGACCGGATATCGTTATCGCTATCGATACTTCCGCACGCAGTCCGAAGGAATTATTTTTGGGACCATGTGGTGATGACGTGATCTGCGCGATTGACCAATCAGCGGTCTTCGAATCGCTGTGCGGAGACGATCTATCCGTTGTACACAGTCTATGGACAATTGTTCGTTGTGCTTGATTCAGCTCCTCGGTAATTTTATAACTGTGTCTAAATTCTTTGAATGCGCAATTCTTATAATTAATTTACTAATTATGGGCACCAATAAATAAAATACCTTCAAAAACATAATTCAAGATTACTATTGGCAATGATAACACTTTTGTTGCAATTAATTTAAAACGATGACTAATAGAAATTAAAAAAAAAAAATACACATGCCTGGAACGAAACCAGCAGTACAAGCAGTATTAACTAACAGTATTAACGAACGTCACGGTATACCAAAGTCTATACCTTGAAAAGATTGGACACTTCAGACTTCGCGTAATGCCTTGCGTTGATTTGCGTGTAAAATAGTGTAGGTTCCTAATCTTTCCCTAGTCGTGTCTTTGATATGAATATAAATCGCGCGCCCTCTTTAGGCGAAAATTGATATCTATGCTGACTGGGCGTTGTGGCGTGCGCCTGTAATCCAAGCTGTGGGGAAGTTACAAATTGATGCAGAGGTTCGAGGTTCGAGCCCTGGTCACGTCTTTCGGACGGTGACATTAAAGGTCGGTCCCAGACGTAAATAATCATATCTGATTGATACACGTCTGACAAAACTCAAACACACACACACACACACACTGACCAATTTTTATCTCCGTGAAATCTTCACTAAAGATCAAGAAAATATACATGTTTTTTTTTAAAAAGAAACTTCAAGGAGATGTCACGGAAGCACGGAAGGATCTAAATGATTCGGTAAGTGTCATAGCAGAATGTGAAATACCAGATTATAATATTGGTGATATTTTATGTGGGCAAAAGCCCATCCCACTATCTTTTTGACTTGTCGTGTGTGTCGCGTGCATATGACTGAGTGATATTCCTTCGCACGCGAGATGATATGAACCCAGGCCATGGGTGGTCAAACTCAAACTCAAAAAGAGTCAAAGAGTAGGGACTAGTCACTAGGTAGACAGGAATAACCGTCGTTTCTGGGGATTTATTCAACAATTTCTGACATTTTACTGTAATCCCCATTTATGTATGGTGAGTGGAGCCAACGTAGTTCAGCGGAACAACCAAAATACAGAGACTGAAGCTTTAGTTTTGGTCTAGTCACTAGGGTGTTCACCCGGTATATATTGCACCTGCACTGCAGCCAGGTCCCGGCAAAATTCAGGTCAAGTCAATCTTGACCGACGTTCACATGACATAATAATCAATATAATGTTAATGATTGTGGGCATTAACGGAAAGACAAGACAAGACAAAATACCTTCATAAGATACATGACATACAAATGTGGGTATTGAAACCGCACTAGCGCAGAATACATATCGTCGGAATCGGCAGTGCAGTGCGGGCCGCGGCCGGGGCCATTGATTGGTTGCATATGGGCAATCACACACACAGACACATACAGTCAGTCTCAGCCACAGCAGCTCAGCCTCGGCTCAGTCCGATTCAATCAAATTAAGTTAAACATACTTGCTGGGATATTAGTCCAATGTGTCTCAGTCTCCTGCTTGTCTCAGCTGAAGACATGCCTACATCTCAAAACAGGTAGCTCATAAAATAAAAAGTTTCCTCCAAAAATAAACTACGTTGAAAATGCAGACATTTTTATAGTGACATCCTCCAACTCCGATCCGATCCCGAGCCTATATTTTGAGGGAGAGGTTACTGAAGTTGTCGACAATAAAAATCCTGTTGAAGCAAATTCGTCGTCGATTGACATGGCCAATTTAAGAGTTTGTAGTGAACATCACGAATCAGGCATCTGATTACTAGTATATCTTTGAGCAGAGAGAAACTAATACCTTGGTCACATTTGCTCTACGGCGGCCGTACGGCGAGTCGAAAACAGCCGTTTTCACATTTTATGCACGACCTGCATAGAGGTGGTTTGTATAAAAATGAATAAAACGGCTGTTTTCGACTCGCCGTACGGCCGCCGTAGATGTGACCATGGTATAATGTATGATGGGGTGTCCAAACTTCGCGCACTTTTCATAAATAATTCATCAGGCTTAAATTTTTTCACAAAATATTCATAATTTATACAAAACCAATTAAAAAAATAGTTACCACATTGACGGCAAGATCGTAAACTATAAAATCATGGACGAAAATGTAAAGTAGGTCAAGGCCGGGATTCGCCGGTATCGCGATCTCAAAATTCTATTCCGATCGGCGAATGCGCGCTGTGCTGGAAAACCGTTCAGAAAAAGTGTGACCTAACTTCGCGGACCAAAGTTTTTGTGGACATTTAAACAAAAACTCAAGCTCAAAAAGTGAAATATTTATATCAGATTGATGGCAAAATGCTATAGAATCGGTTAGTACCACATTTAACTCACATTTTTGATGATTTCTGCTTGCAAAATGGTGATATCGTGATGCTTGTTGAGAATATCAGATTTCTTCAAAACGGGCGCTAAACGTGACAAATTTGCCGATCTTTTGCCAATATTTTCATGAATACTGAACTCATCCTAAAGAAACTTACACCAAAGGGTAATTTTAGGTCGCTTTTCACGTTGATGATGTCAGATTTTAAGGATATTGGCTAGTTTTTTAGATAATGACCGTCCGCGAAGTATGGACACGCGCGAAGTTTGGACTCACTGCCATACATTGACAGGGTACCTCTACCAGTCGACCTAAATTTGGAGAAAAAACAACAAAAAACAACAGAATAATAATATGCACTTCAGGGTTCACTTCAAAGTAGAAGCCCATGGAAGTTGCCGCACTTAGGTTCTTTTTTTAAGTTCCATATAGTGAAACAAATATTTTTTTAAAGGAGAAAGGGGATGAAAGAAAATCGTCACAAAAGAGCTATCACAGCCTACAATTGTAATTGAAGTTAAGAATTGTCTGATTAGAGGGTTAGAGATAGTCCTGGCTTTTTTTTTCTTTCTATCAATCATTTAAAAATCATATCTGCCATGGCAAATCAAATCCTTAATTTCATTCCATTAATATAATATTACAATTTTTTATATAAAAAAAAGAAGTCTATAAAGATGAGAAGAGTTACCATTTTATCAATCCGTGAATGAGAAGGGGAGGGGGTGGGGGCCGCGGAAGAGGAAAGGAAGATGTTGGGGTCAGTGCTTCCACTTTTCAATACAAAACTCTCTGAGTTTTACAGATGTTGTCCAGTCTCCCATAAGAGATACAAAAAATGATGACGTATAGGGCCCTGTGCCGTCATGAGCCAACAATTTTGAAGGGGTGAAAAACCGAAATACGGCGTATCAATTCATTTGACAGTTTCATAACAAAGATCCAATTTTGAGATATATTTTGAATATTCAGAAAATAATAGAATTCCTGGATATGACAACTTCCCGGAATTTCTCACTTCCCGAAATGATCTTGGAAATTATGAAAACTTCCCGGAATTTCCTGGATTTCTGGGAAGAGTGGAAGCACTGGCTCGGGGTGCTCCCAGCAGGCTGGAGTGGATATACGTATCTGACTCTATGGCAGTACCCCCTGGAAATGGAGGTTGGATTGAAATAGTGTAGATTTGCAGATTTGCACCTATCATTTGGAAGCGATAACCAGTCATTTTTTGCTTGATTTTTTTCTGACCAAATTCCCTTTTCACATGTCATTCATCTTTTTAGTTTTTAGAAAGTTATGACATTTTAAAGTTTCGCTTAATTTCACAAAACAGTTATATGCACATCCTGGTTGGCCAGTGCAAATGAGGAAACTGATGACGTCATCCACTCACTCTTTCTTTTGCATTTTATTATGTGAAATATGAAAAGTTTCTAATTTTCTCCTCATTAACAAGTGAAACAGCATGTGGTATATCGGGCATTGTAATACTGTATGGTTCAGTCAAGTTGGTCCTTATTGCCAAATCTGTATAGACGAAATTTTATAATTCAAACAATGAAAAAACAAAAGAAGTCGACTGTTTCATTTTTATGTCACTGAGTTGTGTATAATATATTATCACTGTTTTGTGAAAAATAAACGTAATTTCAAAATGTCATAATTTTTTCTTATCCGATTTTGATGAAATTTTCAGCGTTATTCTTGTTTGCCTTTTCTCTACTTAAAAAAAAATCAATGTTTTTCTGGGGTGGACTTGGCCTTTCTAACCAAAGTATCCTTTACTCTCTAGTGATAACTTTTGTTGTTGTTATAGTTGTTGTTGTTATTGTTGTGGTTGTTGTTGTTTTTCTTGTGCAAAAGCCCCTGCTTTAAAATCGTTCCCATGCAGGGCCGTGGTGTACATGGTCGAGGAGTAGGCGGAGTTGACAATTTATTTGTTATCATTAGGTATTGACCAGTTACTAGATTGGCAATAGAGAGTTCGGGCAAATGTTCGGCATTATTCTTACTATTTTCCATGTACAAAATTATGGGAGGTGCTTAAGGGGCCGGCGGGTACTTAATACAATAGTTATAATTAAAGAAAAGACGATTTCTGTATAAATTAAATCAAACATCACCTAGAGTCTTTAAATAATCCTCTTTATGTATATGATTAATATGGTGTTTCGGAAATATCGTTTAGCATTCAAATACGGAGTTGTATCTCGGCAATGTTGACTTTGCCTGATTTAATCACCTGACGAATAAAACAAATTATCAAAAATCTTGAAAATATTTTGCACTTTCCTAGATGGGTTTTTTTAATACTCATTTCACTAGATTAAAGAGACACACATTTTTTTTTTGTCATATAAACAATCGTTGATCTGCTTTTGGAAAGATTTACCCCGGGGCATGTGAAGCGAAGCGGAAAGGAGTGGTATAGAGAATATATTATGAGATGACGTACTTATGTAAAGAGTGTAGTATGTCTTCACTGATCTCTGCCGCAGATCAACAACCTGGGTCAGAGAAACAATATACATAATAATTCTTGTTTCAAGTATCATTTTATTAACAATCCTTCTAAAACCCCAAAGGCGTGTACAAGCATACAACAATACAATGAATACATGAATGAGATTGAATGAACAGGAATTGAATTGAACATTGAATGAACAGGAGCATGAGAACATGCCAAACACCAACAAATGGGAAATACTAACAAAAAAAAAATGAGAGTACAAACATTAAAATGCAACATCAAGAGGAAATAGCTGGCGGCCAACAGTGATATAAGCGAAATGAGTTCGACAGCAGTTTGGTGAATTAAAGCAGCCAGGATTTTCATGATACCAAATGAAGAAGAGGTAAAGTTAATAGGTTGTGCATTGTTGAGGCAATAAAATATGCTATGACAGAAGTGTCAAAGACGAGAGATGATTTAAAGATCATAAAGATGTAATGAAATTAATCTCAAATCACCGATTCACATAAAGAACATAAACTGTCTTCTTTTTCGTAATTGCCAAATCTACCAATTACAATGTTTCCTGTTCTGAATTTACATAAATGATATGTCAAAGAAATGAGAAATGATCCGATTGACCGTCAGATAGACAGATTTTCGACACTATACCTTTTGTGAAGGTGGGTTTTGAACAATGACAATTAAGCCGCCATGCCTCAGCTGGATCAAAGGTATTGCTTTAATACAATTCACGTATGGGAGAATGTGAAGTTAATACATGTACAGCAGCTTTGGCAACTCTTTTATTTAACTATTGTTTGACAGAAATGGATGAAGAGAAATTGGTATAGTGTCGAAAAGCTGTCTATCTGACGGTCAATCGGATCGGGGTCGCCCTAGCCACTAATCCAGTGTGGTCTAGTGGTTAAGGCACCAGCGTTCAAAGCTGGGGGCCCGGGTTCGATTCTCGGCAGAGACATTTTTTTGGCATCACCAATAATTTCCAATGAGGGTAGATAGCTCTGGGGAACCTTGATTTAAGCTACGCCTACCATTGTCTCTTAATTTCATCCATTTCTGTCACACACACACTATATATATATATATATATATATATATATATATATATATATATATAATGTATATTCCCCGGACGTCGTTTGTCAAGATACGCCGCTAATGAAATATTTCTATAGCTCCTCATTGCATGTTCAACCGTTTGAATCTTTTGTATTAATGCCATTGTTGTAACGCTTTTGTTGTATGGCGTTTGATTTTACAATCGGTTCTAATCAACTTTTTTCTGGGTATGATATTCGGAGATGCATGTTTTATGAGCAGAACATTTTGAAAAGCCCCATCCTAAAAAATGTCATTAACTCAAGACAGAAAAACGGGGTTATATTTCAGGATTTCTAGCTTATCATTGTTTAAGGATTTTTCACAAGAACGGTGACCTAT
The DNA here is from genome assembly GCF_037042905.1 of Lytechinus pictus. Taxonomy (NCBI): domain Eukaryota; kingdom Metazoa; phylum Echinodermata; class Echinoidea; order Temnopleuroida; family Toxopneustidae; genus Lytechinus; species Lytechinus pictus. The sequence continues at coordinate 24,663,832 of NC_087260.1, forward strand.
ATGAGCTAGAGCGGCATACACTATGCTGATGTAACTGCGACTAGCTACCCCCCACCCCATATCAGGGGCGGATCCATTTTCCAATAAGGTGTAATTATTATACAGTAAAGATTTTTCGACCCCCCCCCCCCACAAAAAAAAAGGTGTTCACTATATACAAATCTTTGGATCGAGGTCATTTTGTAATTCTAGAAAGAAATTTACAAGCAAAATAAAAAGCCTCACAGATATTTTTGGTACCTATTAAAAAGGGGGTGGGGCATGGGCCGAATGTACCCCTACCTGCCACAGAGATGTATTCATGGATCATCTCTACGCCCCCCCCCCCCGCCTCCCCTATAGGGTACCCTTTGGGTGAAAACACCAAACGACGAAAACCCAGATTTTCACGTGTGATCTATCTCTGAAAGTAAGGTCCTTTACGATGCATAGGCCACGAAAATGTCGCTAGATGCGATGTGGTAAAAAGTTAGATTTTTCACCTGTAGTTGTCTCTCAGAAAATGCAACGAAGTTTGTTCCAGCAAGCCGTGCGTATGCATGGTCAGAATCTTTCAGTCCTCACAGAAAAGCATCTCCATGAAGATTTCATTTTCATGCAAGAAGAGAATGACGATGAACAGCTTGCTGATCAGAAAGCAGGGGAGGACAACCATCGGGAATCGGCTTTGAATCACCCCGACACTACCCCGGGGGCTCCCTACCAAGATAGCGTACGTTTGACGGGGACCATGCGAGATCTTGTTCATGTGCAATCGCGTTCAACAACAGCGGAATCAAGTGCCGAAGAGTCTTCAAAATCAGACACTTCACCGGAAATTCTACCACTTGGTGTGCCGCGGGAGCTCCATGAGCCATTTGATGACCTGTCCACCAAGACCAAATTGTTTAAAGAGTAAGAAAGGATGAACTTTTTATGTCATGCGTGACTCTTTGAGTCTTTGATCATTGTCAATGCATGACGACTTGTCATTTTTTTATTATTGTGAGGCTGAGATTTAATGAGACTTCAAATTTATTTCATTATATTGAGATGGTCTACTACACAGTAGTCAGATATTAACTTGTTTTAACAAATAAAGAACAAGTCCTCCCCAACAAAAAGTTGATTCGAATAAAAATTTTAAAATCCAACAAGCATAACTAACACTGAAAATTTCTTCAAAATCGGATGTAAAATGAGAAAGTTATGACATTTTAAAGGTTCACTCAATTTCACAAAACAGTTATATTCACATCCTTGTCGACCATCGGTATAAATGAGGACACTGATGACATCACTCACTATTTCTTTTGTATTTTATTATGTGAAATATGAAATATTCAAATTTTCTTCCTGTTGTGTGAAACAACTATTAATTCCTCCCTGAACATTTGCAATTGGCATTAATATATATGCTTCAATCAAGTTGGTCCTTATGGTCAAATCTGTAAAAAATGAAATATTTCAAACAATAAAAAACAAGAAATAGTGAGGGACATCATCGACTGTCACATTTGCATGTCACTGAGTTGTGCACATCACTGTTTTTTTTTTAAATAAGCGAAACTGTAAAATGTCATAACTTTCTTATTTTACATCCAATTTTGATGAAATTTTCAGCATAATGCTTAATTCATTCTCTATATTTATTCAAATCAACATTTTTTCTGGGGTGGACTTGACCTTTAATTTAAGCTACTACCATAATCAAATAGGTAGATATGTGGATCTAACCTACTCTGAGCCTTCTATAATATAGATCCTATTTTATAGATTTTTTAAGAAGCCATGCAAGCCAGCTCAAATGCCTGTTTGTTAGACATGTTGTTAGTACAAAACATGTTACATGTACTTCTTAGCAATTATTTCATCTCAAGTAATGCCCAAATTTACTCTCCAGTAGGGGTCTAAACGTTTAAGTATAATTAATGAATTACCTGAATTGAAACCACATCGAGCATTAGGAACAACTTCATTTTGACTGGGATCTTAACTCAATTTTCATCACAAGCTTTCTTTTTAAGTAGGTCTATACTGAATTAAGTTAGCTAACCAAATTATGAGAATGTAAACCCACATGCATGCACACCCGCATACATTTATGTACATGAACTTTGATCGCTAACTTCAGTCCTTATTTGTCTGAGCACTGTACATTCTGCATCGCTTACACAATGAAACAAGTTGAAAGAAGTGATAGCTTAAATTTGTTTTTGGTCTTTTACTTTTTCAGTGATGGATTTGTATCCCAGCTCCATAATTTCATATCGAAGAAAGCCCACCTTCTATTCAAGCCATCTCAAGGAGCCAAAGAGTCTACCACGTTACCAAGCCTCCAGGACACTGTTGACCTAGACTACTATGCTACTTTACCCCCAATTGAGCAGTTCATGGTCATTCCTCCGGACCAGTCTAGGAAAAGACTCTTTGAGATCCTTGCCGTTGGCGATATCATTGCAGGATCCATCGTGGCCATCAAAGATTTTGGCATGTTTGTGCAAGTGGTGTGCTTGTGTGGGAAAGATGCCAGGTAACAAACTTATGACATTCTAGCTGCCTTTAATTTTGGTACCAAACAGGTGGATCCAGGAATTTACAATTTAAAATATTTTGTTCACTGTTCACTCCCGAACAGGGGATTTTTCATCCTCACCTAAAGATAAAGAGGCACAGGGAATGCAGGGGGGAGGGAACTTTTGGCTGGGGGCTATAAAATTCCCCTTGTACCCAGCCCCCCCCCCCCCCCCCCCGATCCATGGCTGGTACCACAAAAAATGTACTAAAAAAATCCTATGACCTGTAATTTTTTTGGTGCTTCTATAAGTGCATGACAAATGATGAATTGTTATTGGTCATATATGTGAAATGAAAAGAGACAAAAACAAGAATTTTCATTTCTAGATCATGTTTGCACCTTTTCAACAAAATGAGATAAAAGCTTAGAATGGTTCATATCATTGTTGACATAATTTAGATCACTTAATTATTTTCATAAAATTAGCAATGTATTTATACTGTCTTTTCAGCCATCGATTGTAAAGCATAATTATATTTGTGTTTACATTTATATATTTTTGAATGAAAATTAAGAAGGTTTAGTTGAGATTGTCATGTTGTTAGGCTGATCTCTGAAGTGGAAGGTCAGTTTTATCCTTGCAGGGATTTAATCTGTAATATTTGATAAAATATTCTCCTGTTCTTTTCTCTTTTCTAAATTCATTTGATTGAAGGTATCTTCAAGAGTGTGACATTGTTGGACTGCTTCCGAAGGGAGAGCTCGGTGATAGGTACTCCCAGAAGTCTCAGCTTGAAGATTTCCGTGCTGGCGATGTGGTCCGGTGTAGAGTAGTGAAGACGGATGCAGTCAACGAGAAGGTCATCTTGACGATGATCAACCAGGGTGAACAGAATGATGAAAACCTTCTAGTAAGTGTTCTCTACAGACGTAAACCAACAGTGAAACTAGGCCTTGATCAAATGTCCTCCACTGCAACTTAAAAAAGCTTTACTTAATTATTTTTACTTTTAAAATATGAATTAGTGTTATTATTTGTTGTAAATTGTACTTTTATTATATAGCCTATGAGGTTACTTTTAATGGTAATTTATTTTTCCTTGTTCAAGTGACGTTAAATCTCACCAGAAATTGATGTTGGTTCTGTCCTTTTTTCAGGTTCGTCTCATTTTCTTTCGATTTCTCTTTTGTTGTCTCTCTCTCTCCCTCTCTTGCTCTCTTCCATACTTTCATCCCTTCCCAATACTAAAAAAGTCCTACCCATTTCAATTTGTTTAAAGTGATGCATTGTACCTGCCTGCCTTTTTCCAAAAGAACTACTCCCCCCCCAACAAAGCAAAACAATAATAATAATAATAGTCCGCTTTTAAATAGCGCTTAATACATCGGAACGACCTGTCTAAGCGATTTACAGATATATTATTACCCCGGTCATCGGATTCAATCAGTCATTCCCACACACAATGTGTGCACATCCTCCACTCCCTGGGGAGTATTCCAGTCAGTCGCCTGTGAGGCGCACACAGTACTGGACAAGCTGCAATGACTTTCACATCCTACCGGGTACCCATTTAGCACCTGGGTCGAGAGTGGCAAAGTGTGGATTAACGCCTTGCCAAAGGACGCCAGACCGCGGTGGGATTCGAACACACGATGCTCTGTTTACAAGGCGAGAGTCAGAACCAATACACCATGGCTCCTCCACACCATAAAACACCATAACAATTAATCAGAAACTATCTCCTATTCACTTAAACAGGGTATCATCAATGAAGGTGAGCTTCCTGTGCATTACCGTCGCTCTCAAACCCAGCGAGAGACACAGGAGTCCTATGATGAGATGTTAGACAATACTCTAGGCTTTGACAACCCTTATAATGTATCCTGCCTGGCTAACATGCTTGATATAGACGATACAGCCCCTCCTTCCCTGATGCCTGGATTGCAGAGGTGAGTCAAGCATTTTCCTAGGCAGGTTTACATGTTCTGAGCCAATCAGATGCAAGGATTTCAGTAGCTTATAACAATTGTCAGTGAAATATTTGTTTTATGAAATACTCCCCTGGATGAAGGCTTGTAGTCTCCCTTCGAAATAGATGGATGTTTCATTGACTAATATGAACGTGTTATTTTCTGTAATAATTTGCCAAGACCAAAAACACTTGCAAGTATTAACTGAAGTGGTTCTGTATTAATTGCTATTCTTAATATCCTTGAGTGCTTTTTAGTGTAGAATTTTGTTTACCTCTGAAAACTAGTAGCATTTGAGACAGAATTATGAAGTAATACTCTCAATAAAATTGAAGATAAACATGTATGATTGTAACCCATAAACAATTAAAGGTCTGCCAGACTGGGTTATAAATGCATACCTCTCATTTAGAACTGATATTGTGAAAGTATAGACTGATGAGTGATGACGGAGATGTTAGATGCACTTATATGATAATATATACTTCGAGAGCACTATTTCCTCTTTGGTGAAAAATGCTCAAGGCACTTTGAGAACACAGATAGGGAAGAAAAAAAAAGGAAGATGAAATTGACATTTAAACACACGTGGGAACGAAAGGAACCTCTGGTTTGCTCGTAGAGATTGCATTTTTAGACCCTGTGGCAGCCAGTTGCACAGGGTTGGTCTGGTATCCATAGAAGCTTGAAGGATTTCTTGGAATGTGGAAATGAAGAAGGCCAGATTCTCAGGAACCTGGGGCTGCGTGGGATGATAAGCATCTAACAGAGACTCACATGTATTGTTATCATTGGCAAATGATTAAATAAAACATGAATTTTGAAAACATAATAATAAATAATATGTCCATTTATACAGCGCAGTTACTTTGTGCATATACTCAACTGCACTTTGATACTTGGTATCATATTATTATCCCGGCCGTAGCTGAGCCGCCATATTAATAGGCGCTAAAGCATTCAAGGAATATATCCTTACCGGGTACCCACTCGCTTCACCTGGGTCGAGTGCAGCACAATGTGGATAAATTTCTTGCGGAAGGAAATTACGTTATGGCTTGGATTTGAACCCACGACCCTCTGTTTCAAAGTCCGGAGTCTAATCCACTGGGCCACAATGCTCCTGATATAAGTTTGATGACTTTTTTTATAATTTCCTTTTCAGTGCTAATTTCCCGACAGAGGAGCATGCAGAAGCATTGAGGAAATGGCAATCTCACAAATGGGCCATGGAAAGGTAAGACGGTTTCTTCTGATAATGATTCTTGAGTCTTTATGATGCTAAAAAATAATCTTGTATTAGATGCTAAAAAATCCCCTAAATCTTCTCACTTTGGTAAATTACCGTTTGTTGTAGAACCCACATTTTCTACAAGTTTTCTGTTCTCATCCAAAATGATCTTATATTATATTTCTCCCCGATTTCATTCCATCGTCGATAATTTCTTGCTTAAAGTTGAGATGATCAGTAGGGCAGAGGCGTGACGTCATAGGCTATCAATAACACGATCCGTATCGCTCCTCTGAACCCAGCTTGGTGTTGGAGCTCGGTTTAGCAGCCTTTTCACGCTCTCAACACCAACACCAAATACCATACTTAAATACCATACATAAATCCCCCAGTGTGCTTCAGTTTCTTGAGATGTTGCTGTTTACTCTCTCTTGGTCCTCACAAATGACATGTTGTGAGGTTGGAGAACAGTATGGGGTGATTCCATACGTGTCGTACGGGACATTTAGAGAACATTTGACAGTTTTTTGACAAGAAAAACAACAAATATTCCAGTAACTAAAGGTGATCATCAAGTACTACATGTACCAGAGTGTGAGAAAAACCAAGACTTAACATGACTTGAATTCACATCCTGTATAATACAGATTTAAAATAGTAATGTGTCGTACGGACGCAGAAAAAGTGGCTTTTTTCGAAACCTCAAGTTTGTACTCTAAAGTCTGTGAGTTGGACAGATAATTTTCATAAAAACTGAACTCAAATTGATATTCAATTACCCAAGAACAAACACATCTATGAAAGAAAGCAAAATAAACATTCAGGAATAAGTAAAGCAAATTACAATTTTCGAGAACATTGTGGCGTACGGGACACTCAAAATGTGTCGTACGGGACATCTCTGAATTGAAGCCAAACTTTCTTACTTTATGTCTCTCTTTGACTTCTTCAATCACTATATTTGGCTGATGATAAGATAATCCTATCAAACTAAAGACATTCATTATGTTAGAAACCGCTATTGGCTGAATATTTTTGTCAATATATCATAAACAAAATAATGTGTCGTACGGGACACTTGTGTGTCGTACAGGACACTTCTGTGTCGTACGGGACACTTGTGTGTCGTACGGGACACTTGTGTGTTGTACAGGCACTTGCGTGTTGTACTGGGCAGCCTGAATAAAACAATGAACTTTTTATCAATCAGAAGGGGAGCATTGCCCCTAAATTCTTCCTTTTTAATGAAAAGTCTTTTAATAAGTAGTCATTCAGGACAATATAATTAAGTAACCTCAATTTATACAATCGGGAGCAATATGTTATCATTTTTTTCATGATGGGAAATGCACAAGGGTTCACAGCATTTTTACGAGCTGAAAAACTTGAGGTTTTGTGTGAAGTTATATTTTAGTGAATTAATTGATGATTTCCAATACACTATTTAAACAATAAATGAATGAAACTGTTTGTGTAAATTATGGGGCTAAAATGTTATAATTTTTTCATATAAAATGTATATATACATGATATATGTCACAACTGTCACTTGTAATTCCACAAAATATTTTTTTTCTAAAGAAATGCGGTTCTACTTTTTCAAACCTTTCTGCATTTCATGAAACCATATGGTTTGTCTTATTTTCCAGATTCTTTTTTGAACAACATGGTTTGTCTTATTTTCCTGATTTTTTGTTTACAACTTGAAAAAAGTAAGGAGTTTCAATACTGTATATAAAAAAATTAGTAATCATCAAGGGAAGTCCAAATAGTTGATTGATATGTAATTTATTTTTGTGTACATGTACATCTTATAATAATTCCACCTTAGCATGCAAGAGGAAGTCATCTTCCAGGCTAGGGTCAATCAATTATAAAGGTTTTCTTTTCATGCTGAGTGACAAAGAAATAAACTTGCTCTGACCAGTGAAAATCACCAGTTTAGCTGAAGGGATTCACAAAAGAATACACCTACATGAAATCAATTAAAATGGTTAGAATCACCTATTTCATGTTCTATGGAGATAAAAAAAAGTATTTTTTTCAGTTCACTTTATGTCAAATCAATTACTTGAATTAAAAAAGGCCTACTATTTATAGTTTCTGAATCCAAATCCTGCAATTAAATGCATTATATATTGTGTGTCGTACGGGACATGTCCTGTACGACACACACTGTGTCGTACGGGACAACTTTTTATAGGACAATTATTGAAAAATGAAGGGCAGTGATTAGATCCTTATGGGATAAATCGATCACCCATGGGTCAAAGAAAGAGAAACTGATATTGTGAGATTGCATCATCAAAAATAAAATTGTAGGAAAAACTTTTGCATTTTCATGTGTCGTACGGGACATTGCCAAAAATAGGTTCGGAAAAATCAGGGCTGCCCCTATTATGGATCATGAAAATGTTGTAGATATTATTTGGAACCATCAATGATACATTATTCCATTGACCTGCAATATTTTCAATCTTCTCGTGCTTTGCCAATAATTTTTTCAGGCAGTGTTTGTACTTGACTATTTTTTAAGCAAAATTATTGAAAATTGAAAATTCCATTGTTCCTCCCCCAAAAACTATATCTGACTTCACTTTTGGGTACAAATCATAATTTTCATAAATTTTAGGTATCATAGTAAAATATTACACTACTTATGACTTATTGAAAGCATGTTGAAATTTATGATATTTTTGAAGTTCTAGTGTGGAATCACCCTATGGCATAAATCCTAAAATATATATGTAATTCTGAAGGTTTCCATGGCAAAGAAGAATAGTGTAGTAGGTTTCACGGTACACCATGTATCTTGGGCAAGTCCTTTTCAGGACCAACACTTGGCCAAGAAAGATACATGGTGTACCGTGAAACCTACTACACTATCCTAAAATATACCATGTCCCTAAAGGATGCAACAGGAAGTAACTGCATGTATATTGAACATCTTCTTGACAGTGTTGCTCGAGGTGTGGAGCATTTCAAAGCAAGCCGTTATCTTGAAGCCATGCAGCAGCTTAACAGAGCTCTTGAGATTGATGCAGAGAATGTAGAAGGCCTTGTTGCACGGGGGGCATTGTAAGTATAATGGTTATAGTATGTTTATTGACTGCTTTGAGGGGCATAGACAACACTATTGACCAGTATCGGCTGCACAGAAACGCTGTTAGCGTAACATTTCACTAACACTGCGCTAACAAAGGGCCCTGTTAACCGGTAATCTTGCCGCGATGGCTATAATGCATTATTTACATCTGAGATCAACGCTTGACATCACAATCTGTATAGTATTATCCATTAACAAATTAGCTCCTAACAACATGGGTAGAATTACCGCACAGAAGGCAGAGAAAGCTGTTGTTAAGGGATTAGAGTTAGGCAAAATCTATAATTTGTGCGTAGTCATGGTAGTGATCTAGATTTAACTTAGATTTAGTTACGATTATTTGCACATCCTACAAGTTTAAAATCTTGTCTAGGAAAGGGTTAAGGAATGTAATTCATTATCATATAGGCCTACAAAATTGAATTATTATTACATTTTAAACATGAAATGGCAGCAGGTAGTAAATATATATTTACTAATTTCATTAAAAAAATATAGAATCAGCTTAAAAAAGATAAAAAAAAATTGCCTATCATGATATTATGATGGAGATTGTGTACAAAAAGAAAATGCAATCCCACTTTTCATCAGTTTCTTTTGTTTGAAAATGCTCTTCACAGACTTCACTCATCATGCTCATGATAGAGTATTTGCCAATGATGGTTACCATGCGATAAATTTCATCAGTTATTGTTCTTTCTAATGTAGGGTCTATTCATAAAAATGTCTTCAAACACTATTATCTTGGAAGAAAAGAATCTTTGAAAAGGATCATATATCTTGGCACTAATCAACATCCCCCGCTATATACATGTACCTATTCCTAAAGGGGTACTCCAGGCTGAAGAAAATAATATGGTTTGAACAGTAAAGTGAGACAAACAAAACACTGACAAATTGATAAAAATTGGAAATGAGTACAAAAAATATGGTATCTTAAAATTTTGCATTAGTCCCTTATTTCAGTGAAATTTATATTCATGTCTTTAGGAATATGCAATGAGGGTCTGTTGTATCATACAAAATTAGGTTTATTTAAATTTTGTCCACACAGAATATTGCTTCAAAGATCAATTTGTTACTCGGGCGACATACATACATTTGAGACAATTACGAGTTCATTTCAATAAAATCAGAAAAAGGGGAAAGAGCTAGAGGATATGGCATTATCGTTCCATTTATTGCATATTCATGGCCACATGCTGCTCAGTAATATCAGTTGCAAAATACAGTGTTTAATTTTTAATATTCAAGAATTTTTTTAAATCAGATTTTGATGAAATTTTCAGCAATTTGCTCATCTAATTTTACTCAATTTATTCATATATTGTTGGGCCCAGAATACCCCTTTAATTCGGTCGAGGTATATTTAAATTACTTGGTATAAGAAAGGGAGACAAACTTTAAAGAGAGAAATTATTCACTAACATCGTCACTATTGGTGCCCTTGGCACTGTTAGTGATTTGTATTAACATTAGCGCCACTGTTAGCTTCTGCTAAGCCTTTTATTGTTAGATTATTAGGAATTCGGCTAAGCTTCTGTGAGTTTATCGATACCGGTAGGCCTATTTTAGTGCTCTGTTAGTGAAAACAATGCGGTGGTCACCTGTGATAGGTGTGACTGGCCCTAATGTTAGCGTTCTGTTACGCTAACAACGCTTCTGTGCGGTCGCCACAGCTCAAAAGAGCCCTGGAGATTGATGCAAAGAATGTAGAAGGCCTTGTTGCATGGGGGGCATTGTAAGAGTAATGGATATAGTACATTTATTGACTGCTTTGAGGGGCATAGCCCAAACTATTGCCAAGCTCAACAGAGCCTTTGAGATAGATAATTTTTTTAGTTACTACCCTATGTTTACTTGTTTAAACACAAGTTCCACATATTTACAACAAAACTGATGACAAACTTGTGCAGGTTAGGTGTATAATGTGTGGAATTTTATCCACTCTTGGACAACTGAATAAATTACCACCGAAAAACATGCATTTCATTACTTGTTTTGAGAATCTGAAATTTTCAGGGTGGAATCACTACCATTAGATACTGATTGCATGTGAATGTTTGGAAGAAAAAAAATTTATCTGTGCTCACTTTTTATTTTTATTTTTTCAGGTTTGCAAACCAGAACAACTTGTCCAAGGCCATCAAAGATTTTGCTGAAGCTTTGAGAATCAAACCGTCTCATAAGAATGCCAATAGATACATGTGTCAGACTCTGTATGAGAAAGGAAAACAGTAAGTGATTTTTGTCTCACCTGCATAGCAGTGTGAGACTATAGGCGCCGCTTTTCCGACGGCGGCGGCGTCAACACCAAATCTTAACCGAAGGTGAAGTTTTTGAAATGACAGCATAACTTAGAAAGTATATGGACCTAGTTCATGAAACTTGGCCATATGGTTAATCAAGTATTACTGAACATCCTGCCTGAGTTTCATGTCACATGACCAAGGTCAAAGGTCATTTAGGGTCAATGAACTTTGGCCGAATTGGGGGTATTTGTTGAATTACCATCATAATTTTGAAAGTATATTGGTCTAGTTCATACAACTTGGACATAAGAGTAATCAGGTATTACTGAACATCCTGTGTGCATTTCAGGTCACATGACCAAGGTCAAAGGTCAATGAACTTTGGCCGAATTGGGGGTATCTGTTGAATTACCATCATAACTTTGAAAGTTTATGGATCTGATTCATAAAACTTGGACATAAGAGTGATCAAGTATCACTGAACATCCTGTGTGAGTTTCGGGTCACATGATCAAGGTCAATGGTCATGTAAGGTCAATTAACTTTGGCCAAACTGGGGGTATTTGTTGAATTACCATTATATCTCTGTAAGTGTATTGGTCTAGTTCATAAAACGTGGACATAAGAGTAACCAAACTATCACTGAACATCTTGTGCGAGTTATAGTAGTTTTCAAAGTCAGCACTGCTTCTATATTGAATCGCGTGATGCAGGTGAGACCGCCAGAGGCATTCCACTTGTTTTTTCTAGCCATTAGCTTTAGCCCTAAACTAACCCAGAGAGCTCCGAGCCCAGAAGGTAACCATAGGCTGCCACAGGTAACAAACACTAATATGGGTACCTTTGAGTTTGGGGTACCAAAAACACCCAAAATTAAAAAAAAGAAATCATGCACCCACCTCAATTCTATGGATAAAGGTATAACAGACAACAAAATCCTGACATTGAGGCAGTAGCCAGACCCTAAAAAGGGGGGGGGGGGAGGGAAAGGCAGCGTTTGCTCACTAGCTTTCAAAATTGCAAACAAAACTGGCCAATCGATATACCGAGGGAGCCTGCACGAATTTGGCTGAGTTTATTTTGCGCATGCGCCATCGGTATATCGATCTTATGTCATTACTTTGAAAATTAATGTAGTTCATGAAACTTGGACATAAACGCAAACACGTATCCCTGAACATCCTGTGTGAGTTTCAGGTCACATGACCAAGGTCAAAGGTCATTTAGAGTCAATAAACTTTGGTATGTTGGGGGTATTTGTGGAATTGTCATCGTAACTTTAAAAGTGTATGGATCTAGTTCATGAAACTTGGACATAAGAGCAGCAATGTATCCCTGAATACCCTGAGCGCGTTTCAGGAACATGGCCAAGGTCAAAGGTCATTTGAAGGTCAATGAACTCTGGCCGTGTTGGAAGTATGTGAAGAATTGGCATCATAACTTAGACAGTTTATTTAGCTGCTTTCAAAGGCAGCACTGCTGCTATATCCAATTGCATAATGCAGGCGAGACTGCCAGAGGCGTTCCACATGTTCTGTTTAACGCTGGATGATGTTTTAAAAATTCCACTATTTGATATTCATAGATGTGAAGATAACAATGAGAAAGACAAAGCCAAGGATTGTTATCAGAGCGCTGTGGACCTCAACCCAGATTTCAAGGACGCCCTCGTGTGTTTACAAAGACTTGAGAAAACTTCTAGACGGGTGAGTAAAGGGTGAAGGTTGTATGATGTGAGATAGATAAACTGCTTCATTGTTATCAACTAAGCACCCATTGTTGTCAGGGAGACTCCTTAAAATATGATTACTCTCACCCCCACCACATGGCCTCATCAAAACACCTAGTAAAATTGATTCGTTGCTGTGATTTTCAAAAGTACTTTAGAAATCTTAGAAACTGTCAGTGGATGAGTAAGAACTGAAGGTTGTCCATAGTGAGACAAATAAGCCTGTAATAACGTCAGGGTTGACTAAATATTTTAGGTTGGTTAATTTTTAGCTAGTTTCACTTTGAAAAAAACTGATATTTTCACTCCATGGCATGATTCCATGTACAAAGTGAATGAAAAAGCAATAATCTAGCAAAAAAATATTTTTCTAAATATCCCATAGTTGAAGGAAAATGGGCAAATAATAAATTTGGGGAATAATCATAGAGTTGCGGATTCATATCCTACATGTACTACAGGTGTTAAATTTCCTTCAGCAAGATTTTTCCCATATTGTGTTGCACTCAACCCAGGTGTGGTAAACAGTATCCTGGAAGGAGTTTATTCTGTGTAATGCCAAAGCGCTTAACAGCTGCTCTGCTAAAACCTGGGTTATTATACTACATAAGTTTTTGCTAAAACTTGACTTGACTAGCATTCATGCTATTTTCTGGTTCCTATTATCCTTGCTTTTCTATGTATTCATAACTGATTGTCTGTAAACTTGTTCATTCATTCATTAATTCATTCATTCATTCAAAACCTGGGTTATTATACTACATAAGTATAGAGCACTCCTACAGAGACGTTTTATTATTTAAGTATAAGGGGGAAGATGGCAAAACAGCTTCTCAAATTCCTTCCCATTTTCCTCCTAAATTGTTGATGTAATCCTGAATTTATATAGATATCTTCAATGCAGGAATTTTTTTGGCATTGATCTTTTTAGTTTGTGTATTTCCAAGGCCTTTAAGGTTTTGAGGTTGCAATATTCTTGTGCCATTTTACTTTGAGTGCTGCATGGAGTGTATGAATGTTGGTTAGAATGGTGACATGACCTTCATTCTAACATGTACCACAATTGCTTTGGGCTCTATTTCATTTCAGATTTAGGGTTAGGGTTGAATTGGAGGTTGAGGGTAGGGTATAGTGTTGATTCCAGGATTGAAGTCAGTCATTGGATTAGTGTGTGGAATTTATAGCAGATCATCATGGAACCATTGGTACAGTTAACAACTAGAAAACCAGTGATTTTACATCCCATCCATGGAGCAGAGTAAGAATTGATTAATAGTCTTTGCTTTGAACTGATTCACCTAATAACAAGATAACGGTTGTACCAACTGAGCCATAGGAGAAAGAGACAGAAGAGGGGAGTAGTAGGAGGAGAAAGAGATGAAAAAAAAAGAACAACAAGACAAAGGAGAAGAGGAATTTGGAGATGGAGGAGAAGCTTGTACTTGTAGATTTCCTTCCTCCAGTATTCAGAGATCGGTGGCAAGCCTCAGAGTGTTGAATAATTCAGGTCCTTTTTAGATGGTGCTGTCGGCATATAGGTGAATTTTAAAGATGTATTTCAAGCAGTGACATGTCAAAGAGGAAGCAGAGGAGGCGGGCAGGGAGTGTGAGGGAAGAAGATGCAAGGGTGAGGGGATCATTTCCAGTGAAATCATTTCAAAACTAGGATGAAATTAGAGTATGAAATTAAAAGAGGGAGATATGTCTGGGCTGCTTAAGATACACTCTCTCTCTTTCAGCATAAAAAAAAAAATATATATTTACTTTTAATAGTGTTACCAACAATGTACCTTTCTGTCTGTCTGGTTAGGAATCTCGAGAGAGTATAAGTCAGGGCTGCCCAGTCTCCATGCAGGAAATTCCTTGAAAATGGAGTGGTCTCGTGTGAAAAAGTGCTGATTATATCATGGTCACTGACTTAATTTAATATCTTGTAGTTCACAAAAAAATCTCTCCAGTTGGTCAGTGAATTCTCCTTGAAAATGAAATGTGAATATTAAAGTTTGCAGCTCTAATAACTGATACTTATTAGAACAAGAAAGGATTATTTCTCTGCACAATTGATTTAAATAACCCTGGGGTAGGTCATGTGTTGATTACATGATGAATAATTTTAAGGAGCATTTATATTTTAAAAAGACAAATACGCATTAATGCCATTCATTGGGTGCATGCACCATTCACCTAATAAAGATCCCATGCTATCTATCTGTTATTGATATTATGTGGATGTGTGTGTGTCTGTAAATGTCAATGTATTGCATGATTCTGAAATCTGCAGTCAAGGCATATATTAGTTCTTTTAACCCTATCTTAACTGGGGGGGGGGGGGGGTCAATTCGGCGCGTAGAGCCGGATGTAAACTACAAGACTGTATGGTAAAATGTTTAAAAAATTAATTCTTTATATTTTTAATTAATTAATTACACTGTATGCAAATAAGCGAATGAAATTTGCCCAAAATATTGTTTTTGTGTATGTTTTTGCCTTTAACTCAATTTATGTAGCTAGTAGAATGCTAATTTTTGTTTGGAGTATCAATTATTACATTTCAAACCAATATCTACAAAAAAATTGCAAAAATATAATTAATTTCTTATGTATTTTATTGGTTTTTAAATTTTTTATGTATTTCTTTGTTTTTTCAAACCTTTGTTTTTATTGTTTTTGCCAATGAACTTTGTCGGGGACCCTTCTGCGATCATAAATAGCATAAAATAAATCCATTTAAACCAACAAAAGTACAAATAATCATACATTTATGATTTTTGGTTGAAAAACACAATGTGCATTGACTTTGTACACGGAATCACGTTTTTGAGCAATTTCGGGTCTGACATGCACTTACAAAATGTTGCGTAATTTCAGAACAGCGTTCCCGGGCATCGCAATTTTGGTCTCAAAAGATGCGCAAGACTTGAAAGTAAAAAGTCAGGGAGCGGCGCGATCAAAAAACTTTGCACGACGGCGTAGTGATGAAATTTGTCGAGGGGGGGGGGGGTCAAACTGACCCCCCAGTTTAATAAGGGTTAATGCTCACTTTGTTGATACAAATTGTCCATATGGCCTAGATGTTTCATGATGCTGCACTGCCTTTAGGTAATTGTTTGTGTAGTCCCATGTATTATTTTCTATGTACAGTGCTTGCATCTTGATAACCATTCATCCAACCCAAGTTCTTAGATGCATTATAATTGAACTGTCCAGGTTTATTTTGATTGGCTCAGAGAAGATTATTCAGTGAAAATCACTGACTAATCTCTTCATGAAAATGCTCCCCTGAACATTTATCTTTTATCGGACCTTGTTATTGATGAATATATTTTGTTTATCTTTGTTTTACACGATGGGTACTCCTGGACTTCTGACTTCCTTGCTCTTAATGGATTATGCTATTCTATGTCTATCAATTGCTACGGACAATCTACCCAACATCCGTCACCTGATGTTGATTTCACCATTGATCACTGCTGTACGGTATGTTCTCTTTCCATACAATTTTATGGATTGGTCTCTTTTGTTTTTCATTGTTATCAATAAATGAATTTAAAATAATATGAATATGACTTGACAATTATGATGAAAATAATGATTTCCTCTTCCTAATTCATCTTTTATCACATTGATTTACGCTTTGTTTTGACTTGTAATGATGTTCATTTTTTTTCCAACTAACACTGAATTCTAATTGCCCATCATCTTACATGTATGTCTCCTATATTTGCTTTTGTAATTAATTCAATTCCTATCATTGTTTATCACATTGATATTATTTTGCACCAACTCTTTCAAATTGTTATTGTCCTTGTTTTTATATTGACTGACATATTTCATTGCTAGAAGAGTGTCAAGGATAACAGTGAGGAAGAAGTGCTTGTTACATCATCCGAAGAGTCCCCCCAGGAACAGATATCTGCCAAACAACTTCGAGAAATGATCACTGAAGAAAAATCCTCCACCAAGAAGAAGAAGAAGAAAGATAAACAATCCCAGGGTCATGAGGACGGGAAAGGGGATACTAAAGTCAAGAAAGAGTTGAAGATGGCAAAAAAGAAGAAGAAAAAGAAGAAGTTGAGGAGGAGGAGTAGCTCGTCGCCAGAGATCTCTAAGTTGAAGCAGAAAGAACCATCTAGTGATTCAGAGAGTGAATCGTCAGAACCACCAAGCCCTGTGCCGAAGCACAAGAGAGGCTCAAAAGAACCGAAAGAAGTGCAGTCTCCAGAGAGAGGCAGGCTCACAGGGAAGAAGAGATCAAGAAATGGAAGCCTCTCACCAAAAAGAAAGAGCCGTAGCAAAACTAGGAAAGCTGATCTGATCCGAAAGAAATCCAAACATGCTTCAGAGACATCCTCGAGCAATGATGATGATAAATTGAAGGAGGTTAAAGTAACAGATAAAAGAAACCATCGGAAGTCTATGGAGAGGATTAGCAGTGTAAAAGCTAAGCATAAAGTTGATTTGAATCGGAGCAGAAAGGATAGTGACTCTTCTGAGGCTTCATCGTCTGATGAGGAGCCTGTGAAGAAGAGAGAAGGCAAAAAGGAAAGTAAAGACCAAAAAGCGAAAGAAGTGTCTCATAAGAAAAGGAAGATGAAGACAAAGAAGGATAAAATAAAAAGAAGCAGATCGTCATCATCTGTCTCTGAAGAAAGTGCAGATTCTCCGTCTTATTCTCCCATGAGGAAAAAATCCAAACCAGCAAAGAAGGCTAAGAAAATGCATAAAAGGTCCAAGAAGAGGTCAGATAGTGTTACATCTGGAAGTGATTCCGGCTCAGACTCTGAGCGAAAGTCTTCCCCTCCCAGGAAAGCCCACAAGAAGAAAAAGAAGAACAAGAAGAAGAAAGCAAAGAAGAAGGAACGTGCATCATCAGTTTCGTCTCGGTCGGTTTTCAGTTCAGAATCCGCAGAACGACCCAAGTCAACTGAGGAACATTCTAATAGGAAGTTCAAGAAAAATACAAAAGGAGATGATCATTATTCAGACAGATCCAGTTTGGAAAGTTCATCTTCCTCAGAGCAGCAAAAGGTAACTAACAAGAAGAAAGATTCCAAAGCCAGGATTGATGGAGACTCTCCAATAAGACGATCGCGGTCTACTTCTTTGGTTAAAAAAGAGAGACCTTCCAAAGGCAGCTCAGACGAAGGAGAGGAGATCAAGATTGGTAAGAAACGGTCCAGATCAAGCGAGTATAGTATTCCACAAGTTAAAGATCACCCTAAAAGGCAGTCATCCAGAGAAGCAGGCCATTCACCAACAAATGAAAGACGACAACGAATGACTTCTGATGAAGAATCAGAGGAGCACTCTATGAAGAAAGCTGGGCATAAAGGACAAAAGAGATTATCATCACCAGAAAAAGAGGAAAGCAAATCTGATATGAAAGACAAGACAGGGAGTAAGCAAAAAATTGAGAGAAAAGAAGAGGTAGACAAAAGTTCAAGGAGAAGTAAAAGACACTCTAAGGCAGAATCTCCTTCCAGTAACAGGAAACACAGAAGTGCATCAAGGGAAAGAAATAAGTCAGATGACAGAGACAAAAAGGAATCAAGAAAATCACGTTCTCCTGCTTGTATGTCGCCAGAAAGGAAAGAACCTTCCGGGGATTATAAACACGACAAATTAGATAAACATTCTGAGTTCGGTGGTGATGGATCATCAAGGGAGAAGAATAAATTTGACGAGAAAGACAAAAAGAGACAGCAGAGGTCATATTCTTCTGCCTCTGAATCCCCTCCAAGGAAAGGCAAAGTTGAGGAGCACAAGGAAGCGAAGTCTGGTAAGCATTCAAGGACTAGGGAGGACAGTCATGAAAGGTTGAAGTTAACCAGGAGATCAAGATCTCTCTCTCCAAAAGGAAAAAGGGAAGAGGAAAAGAAGGAGCGTACTCCTATTAGAGAAAGAAAACGAAAAAGAAGTGGCTCTTTCAAAGATGACACAAATTCACTTGAGATGGAAAGACGTGATCGAAAATCAAGAGATATTGAAAAAGAAGAGAAAGTTAGACATAGAAAGGAATCGGGTGAAACTCGCAGTAGGTTTGAATCTCCTGAGGGAAGCAGGTATCGCCCCAGATCAGCTGATAGTGGGAAAAATGCCAGAAAAGAGTCTCCTATAGAGAATAAGAAGAGTCAAAGCAAACATTCTCCATCCCCCTGGAACAAAGATAGAAGTAGATCAAGAGAAGATGTGAATCAAAATCAATATTCAAGAAGTGGTAGAAGTACTTCCGTTGATTTTCATGACAGACAACAGAGGTCAAAATCTGGGTCTTATGAGAGAGAGAAAGACAAGGAACATGATAACAGATCAAAAGACAAGAACACAGGAAGAAATAGAAGAGAATCAAAAGAAGAAAGCAGAAGAAGAAGTGGATCTATTGATAGAGAAGGTCCTTCTAAAGAACGAAAATTGAGTGATGGCGATCACCACAAAAACTCTGATGAAACAAATAACAAAGATCGCCCAAGGTCAAGAGAAGATGAAAAGATCAAAGAAAGCAGAGATGCTGAGAGAAGAACAAGTCATGATGTTATACGAGATGATAGGGATAGAGGAAGGGATAGAAACAAGGAAAGCCAATACCATGATCTTGACAGGTCTCGTCGTAGGGAATCCAGAGACAGGGAAAGGTCCAGAGAAAGGGAGGGAAGAGATTCAGGGAAGAATGCTGACAGTTTTGGGGAAAACGGCAGGAAATCAAGGGAAAGGTCCAGAGAAAGAGACAGAAAAGATTCACGGAAGAATGCAGACAGTTCTCAAGAAAATCGCAGGAAATCGAGAGAAAGAGAAGGAGAAAGGTCCCGCGAACGGTCCAGGGAAAGAGATTCAGCAAAAAATGTTGACAATTCTAGGGAAAGAAAGGAAAGATCTAGTGAGAGGGAGAAGGGGATTTCTGGGAGCAGATTTGAATCAAATAGCCGAGAACAGAAGATTCACTCTGACTCTTCTCAAGACATTGGAAAAGCAGGGACCAAAGCAAAGGAAGGTGAGCATCATCAGATGCCCTCTTTGAATATTGAAGATATTCCAATGCCTCCTGAAAAACTGACGCCGGTTGTTGAAGACAAGAAAGAACCATCTCCTATTCTTTATGTGACATCCAGTTCTTGCAAGGATGAGATCATCAAGGTGAAAAGCAAGTGGGACACTGACAGTGAAGATGACGAAAGTGGTGCCTCTGGACCCTCTCAGAATCGTAGAGGTGGTGGAGGCAGGGGTGCTTCAGGTGGTCCAAAGTCTTTTGTACCCTCTTCCCAATACAGGGGTAGCAATGTTGGTGGGAATGCTGGTGGTGGAAAAAACTATGGAGGTAATCGCAGACATGCTGATGATAGCGTTCTTGAGAACACATCCTACAATATAGGCATTTCAGAAACTTCTCAGTGCTGTCAACATCTGTCTGTAGATTTAGAACAGGCTATGCACCATGAGCCGTTGAGATTGAGGGGTGGATGCGTTGCCAGTCCACCACCCAAATATGAATCCGATCACAGCGATTCTGATGTGTCTTTTAGTTCGTCAAGTAATGTTGACTCTGAAGAACCCAAGCAAGACAGTTCATATGAGGATCATTCGTCGGTTGGAAGAAGGTACAAATCCTCATCAAGCGATAGAAGTTCTGGTGAGAGGAGTAAAAAGCGGTTTAAGCTATCAAGAAGGAGAGAAAGTCAAAGTTCCTCAAGGAGCTCAAGCACAAGCTCTTCAGGAAGCTGGAGCAGTAGATCATCAAGCAGGAGTGACATTTCTCATCCACCAAGAGACAAATCTCGCTCTCCATCTTCTGAAAGGTCAAGTAGCAGTTACAGGAGCTATGGCTCTAATAGCAAATCATCAAAGGAACAGAAAAAAACCCTCAGACAGGATGACCAAGGGTCCAACACTGAGACTTCAGATGCAGAGTGTGCAGATGAATACAATCTTTTTGATAGTTGGGAGGACTACATGGACACTAGGGGCCATAACCTTGGTAAAGAACTTCATTCCAGTATTAGAGAACAGCGCACTGTAAAGCTAGAGACTGGTGGTAGTACAGTAGGAAAGTTTAATAGAAATAGTCCTGTACACACAGACTCTGAAGAAGATCAAGAAAGCCCTAGCAAAACTGTCCAGACTGAGAATCCAGATGACGACATTGCTGATGACGACAATGCTAAATGTGATGAGGATATTACTGATAGTACTGAATGTGAGAATGAACAAAAGACTTGTGGTGATTTAGGAGAAAATAAAGAGAGTGGAACCTTGGAGAAAGCACAAGGTATGAAAAATCAGGCACCAATACTTTATAAGGAAGTTCAACTTGATAGACACTCTAGAAAAAGAGATAGAGATGACTTTGCAAGTAGTTCAGAGCATGAAGCCAACAAAGTCAGCCATTATCAGGGATCAAGCACTAGTAGTAGATATGGCCAATATGGGTTTCGAGCAGTTAATGTTAGGCAGGAAAATTACAGACACAATGAAAACTTGAATGAAAGTTATCCTGTAGAATATGGAAATCAACTGAAAGTAAGACTCAGCCATGGATCTGACCGTCATCATGATCATGTAAATGCTGAAAGACGTCATGGTGGTCAGTGGTCTCATGATCATAGAAGTGGCCATAACAAGGATGAAAGGCACCACAGAGATGACGGCAATTACAGAGAAAATCACCATCACTCAAGACACACCTACCCTCAACGAGAGGAGAGGCAAGATTACCACAGACACTCTCAAAGGGGTTATGGGAATCATAGACGAAGAGAGCACGGTTTTCGAAGGAGAAGGGATGATGACGATTGGGGGCGAGGTGTGAAGGAAGTCCAAGAACGGGGCACTTTCTTGGGGTTGGTGACGAAATCCAAAGAAGGATTAGTCTCACAGTTGTACAGTGTGTGTTCCTCAGCTCTTGAATTAGTGCGATCTGATCACCGTCAGTGGTGGCTATGACATTCATTCACTTCGGAATAGGTACATTATGTAACTTCTTCAGGTTCTTTTGTTTCGTCTACTTTATATATTTGTTTTCAACTGAATTGAGTTAACATTGCAGATACATGTATGTTTCTCAATAGTGGTTTTATTTTTTGATTCATTTCCAATGTCCATTTTCTTCAGAAATTATTTCAATTAATATCAAATCTGAAAAATAACTCATCTGTATTTTTTATTGTAATAGTAATTGTATGGAATTTAATTTCATTTCTTTATTTTCACATTTTACTGAATATTTTACCCGCAATGATTTACTTCCTGTGTTTCCTATGCTTTGTGTGAGCACAGGTCAATGGGTGATTTCAAGTTCGGTGTTCGGTGTTGGTGTTGGTGTTGGTGTTGAGAGCGTAAAAAGGCCGCTGAACCGAGCTCCAACACCGAGCTGGGTTCAGAGGAATGATACCGATTGCGTTATCGATAGCACATGACGTCACGCCTCTGCGCTGCGCTGCTAAATCATCTCAACTTCACGCGAGAAGTCTCGACGACGAAAATGAAATCGGAGAGAAATGCATTGAATCCTCATCGTACAGAATACCAATGTTTTAATGAATTCAAGAATTCAAAAGAGTGAACATTATTCTTCATCAAAATATATACAGCTCAAATGATTTGTACTCATCTTAACTGTAAAAGCTAATTTTACGGGGATGTTTCATTGTGTTCGCCGCCTGTTCACGAGCTTGAGATTGCCAACACCAACACCAACACCGAACTTGAAATCATGATTTTTCCCAATCCCTGGGGGTTGGTGTTGGTGAATGGGGAAATTGCACGTAGATCGTCAACACCAGCCGCAGTGCTGGGTTCAGCAGACGACATTCAACACCAGCATTCAACACGAACTGCCGGAAATACGTCATATTTTCCGAGGTCAATCCCAACACCAGCCTTATTTCAAGTACGGTATTGTGGCTGGTGTTGGTGTTGTCACAACACCAACACCAGATTTCAACACCGTACTTGAAATCACCCAATGTATATTATTTGGCGATCATTTATGTTGGCTTCATCATTTGTGACTAATTGCTTATTAGCAATGGCCAATCCCAGTAATTGTTTATTAATAATTCTTACCATGAACCAATCAGAATCACTGTTTCATATTTGTCCAATTCATTACAAACCTTTATGGGTTAGTAGGCTGTCTGGATTGACGCAATTAATTCATAATTTGGTCCCTGTAATCATTGGGTTGTGGGTGGAGACATTATTTGCTCAAATTTACAAAGTTGCTTTTGAATATATGATCTGAAACCATGGTATATGTTGCTTTGATAATTCAGTGCACACATATTTTGAGAACCCGTTCAATAATGAATGTTGGATTTTCTCGGTTACTTTTGGTTCAGCATTGCTGCATGCACTGCTTATGTAAACTTATTTTGCATAATAATAATAATAATAATAATGATAGCCAATTTTATATAGCGCTTTTCCCAGAATGGCTCAAAGCGTGGTACAGCATATTGCTACACCGGTCATTGGATTTATTTCAATTCTGCACGAAAAGTGCACAGTTTCCACTCCCTGGGGAGCATTCCTTGCATTCATCGCAGCCTCCTTATGGTGCTGGCAAATTCAAACATACAGTATCTTTCGCATCCTACCGGGTATAACGTGTACTTATTAAATCAAAACTTATCATGGGATCATCATTGCCCTGGCATAGTAACAAGCATGTGTTGTATCATACGTAATAATATAATATGAATACTGTATGTATTCCTTGTACTCTTTCTCAGTATAAAAATAAGTGTAAGTATAATTTCATGAAATTGAAGTGGTTTTAGGAAGCCTACCTCAATGCAGAACTGGGTAGCATTTCATAAAGTGACTTCAAGGATGTTTTATTTGACAGGGTATTTTTTATCTGATAGTTACCATAGTAACCTTTTTTTTCAGCCAATCAAAATCAAGAAAATATTTCAGATAACAAATGATGATGAAATGCTCTCCAGGGATAAATCACCTTTCAACATTGTGTATGAAAATATCAGAGCCTATAATATCAAAAGCATTAATAAGCATAAATTATCAGCTTTGTGTACCATTGGAAATGTAAAAGCATCGGTCTGTGTACCATAACTTGTTCTGCTGACTACGTTGGCTGAACTTAACCTCCCTATATAAATGTAGGAAAGAGATCATCTCAAATGACAGCAATTGATGATTCAATCTTCAGAACAGAAAGTACTTCATCTCTACCTGATGACTTGCAAACACTGAAAGGAGTGGTCCAGGCTGGAGATATTTCTATCTGAATAAATATAGTAAAATTCACAAAGCAAAATGCTGAAAATTTGATCAAAATTGGACAAAAAATAACGAAGTTATTGAATTTTAAAGATTTGCATTTTTCCGGTGAAACAGTTCTAGGCATGTCTTTATGAATATTCATTAGATGGGCTGATGATGTCATATCCCCACTTGTTATTTTGTATTTCATTATATGAAATAAAGTTTATTCAAAATTTTTCTACCAAGAACTAAAACAATTTGATTGACAACTAATGAAGTGCATTAGGTATTTATTGCCGCAACTTTATGAAAAAAAATGAAACATTTATGATTTTATGTAATAACATAAGAAACAAGAAAGTGGGGATGTGACATCATCAGCCCACCTAATGAATATTCATGAGATGTGCATATAACTGTTTTCACAAAATATTGATAAAATTAAAAATTCAATAACTTTGTTATTTGTTATAAGATTTCGATGAAATATCAGCATTTTGCTCAGAGAATTTTACTCTATTTATTGTTATGAGATATCAATATTTTCAGCCCAGACCATCCCTTTAACACTTTATGCGTTCTGTATACAGGGCCCTGGGAAAGATGTTATAGGGAGTGCTGCTTTGGAAGGAAAACTTGACAAGCATGCACCCCCCCCAAAAAAAAAGAAAAAAAAAAAGGGGTTTTCTCTCCAAAGTGAAGGTGATTTTGATTATATTTTTACTTTTTAGCATCTTTAGCGACCCCATTTCCAGGAATACAAAAAATACAAAACCATCTCTCACCTTACGACAAGACTTACCTTTCAACAAAATTGCAAAATCTACCCTAGTATTAGTGGGGCTCTATTGTAATAATAAGAAACAAAAATATGATTTGAATCATACAATCATTATCAATTTTCCAAGTAATGATTAGCTATATATTTCTTATGGTAGTTTTTCATTTTGATATTTTTGTTTATTGTGTCATATTACGCATTCCCTTTTCCATTCATCATTAGCACCTCCCACTCCTGACATGTGCAAGCTGCTGTTAAAAGCTACTGAAATCATGAGATCTGATTGGCTAAGCTGATATGTGCCACAGAATTTGAATTTAATGTTGTTTAAGATTATTTAAAAGGGCCCAAAATATTTCTGTGGGGTATCAAAAGTGTAAGTTATTGATAGTTTTCTTCCGATGAAATCACAGTTGATAATTTGTAATGTTGTAATCATTTGTATTGAATTATGAGGTGCTGTTTAATTGCACACATTTAAAGTTCTGTTATCGCCCGTTGAAAAAAACAACAACATAGCATTGAAGTCATTGATACTTACATTTTAATCAGTCTTTACTACCACAATAAAATAACGCAACACTGCACAGTCAACGGCCAATTGAAAGAATCCAATTTAAGTTACCACCAATGTTTGGGGGTATTCATTGGTCCAAGAATGTAATTTATTTTGGTAAATGTATGGGGTGTGATATTTTTTTAACAACAGGAGGATTGTGGAGTCAGCAACAATGGTTGCATCTTAATTATATTCTTTTGGATTTTAAGGATCGTATGATCAAATATTTTGGGGGGTTTCATTTGGTATGGGACTATCTGTGAGTAAATATGTCTGATTTTTTTTGTTTGAATACTTTTACATATATGTAATTAAAAAGTTCATTTCAATTTCATTGTTATTTTTTGTGGGTAGTCAATTCTCTTAATAGTTCATCTTATAAATACCCTTAATAAATCATAGTACTTTTATTAATAATTGGTTGAATGTTTTGGTTACCAATAATATTTTACTTTCGAAATTGCTCAACTCTTAAATGAAATTTCATTTTCAAATACCTGATCAATATTTTGTGTATGTAACATTCAGAGTGTTAACCTATGTGTTTTAACACACATTTATTTGTCAAAATATTTGAGGAGTTTCAGAAGCAAGTGTACCCTTTGACATGATGCTGATTGTATATATTTATCATTTTGGAATTGGAGGATACAGCGTAATGATGTACTTACATTACTGCTGCCGATGAATTAAATTCTAGTCTCGATTTGCCAAAATGAATTGTAGATGTCTTTCTGTTGAAGCGTATCAGTGAAATCTGGGGCTGATGGGCAATTCACAAAGCTATTCATAAGTTATGAGCAACTTTACTAACGACTGGTGATCCTAATTTATTGTAAAAAATGATACCAGATTTTAATTAGTGTTGAATTAATAGTAATAATATAATGCGATTTGTTAGGCGCCATGTCCATCTTGTAAGAGATGTTCAAGGCGCACAAGTGAAGGGGGGGGGGGTGGGCAAACAAAAACCAAGTCACCGAAAATCATTGATAAAGTGCGTTATAGAGGTAAGTTTTAAGCTTAATCTTAAATGTTTAGACACGTTTGCTATCCCAGATCTCTCGTGGGAGGGAATTCCATAGTGAGGGCCCCGCATGGACGAATGCCCCCCCCCCCACTTTTAGTTCCTAAAAGGCTCATCAGTCGTTTGTAAACCTGCTTGTAACTTACATACGAACAGTATTACAAAGTACATCACCTGATTCCTAAACACTGTTGTGCAAAAAAATTACGCTAATAGGCCTACTTCAGAGTTACTGAAATCCTTGATTGACTTAACTTGTTACACATAGAAAGTCTACATTTATTATTATAACAAGTTTGTATGAAACAAGATGTGATGTCTTGAGCGGCTCTGGAACCAGGATCATTGGGTGAGGGGGGGGGGGGGCACCTTTTCTTTAAAGATTTTCTGGCACTCCAATTACCCCCTTCCCCTTATATACTTCTCTATTATTGCCTTTATAATTTAAACTTTTCTCCATGGACCCGTCTCTCGTTCATGAGAGCATCATAGCGAATCTAGCATAGATAAGTATATAGAGATGGGAAGAAAGAGGTGGTAGACCAGAGAAAGAGAGAGAGAGATGGGGGGGGGGGGGGGTCTGGCAGAGAGAGAGAAAAAAAGCAAGGGAATGCAAAGAAATAGAGTGGGGACAGAATGGGGAGAAAGCGACCCGGGGGGGGGGGGCGGCAGTCAAATGTATTGCTGTACACATGCGTGACCAAATTATGTCCAAGCACCCGGCCCCCTTAACGAGTATTTCTCTGTGTGCAAAATAACCAACTAAAGTTTTTTCGTGGGCTTTATTTACACATTTTAGCCCCTAAACAAGTTGTCGCCAGAACATAGGACTCCGGGGAAAAAGCTTGGGGGAAAAACATACCCTAAATACGTTTGGCTAGTCTTGAAAAAAAAAAGCTTTGGAAAAAAAACATACTCTAAATACGTTTGACCCCGCATTTGACCATTGACCAGTCTTTCAAAACCACCCTTTTATTGTGAAAATTGGTGTTTTTGATACCCTTAACGAGAGCACACGCGGCCCGCGCCCAAACTTGTAAAAACACACCTTGAAACGCGTTTTTTTTTGGTCACGCATGTGTACAGCAATATATTTGACTGCCCTCCCCCCCCCTCTCGGGGAAAAGCGATGTGATTTAGGGGGAGGGGACAGCCAAATACAGAGCGAGAGAGGGGGGGGGGGGAGAGGGGAGAAAATGAAATATCCGACAGGAAAAAAAAGAGAAGAGGCAATTGTTTTCACGGTAAACTGCACAATAATCAATATGGAAATACATCGGTAAATATGCAGGGCGGCGGAACCAAGGGGGTCGGGGGCAATTATTTTGTATCAGAGAAGAACGTACATAAGGATTTTTTTTGGAATTTGAAGAAGATGCCCCCAAATTGGCGGATGAAATATAAACGTTATGTGTTCTAGTCTTTTCTGCTATTCATGAATTTTGAACATAGTTTTATTATATTCATATTATGGGCCTCGTCCTGTAATAGGCTTTCATACCTTTAACTCCAACAGTAAATTGATTTGTGATCCCCTCTTTGATTTTCCATCAGTTTTTTTCTAATTCATTACGAGGTGTGTCAAAGATATAGTCCAAAGTCAGTCATATTATAATATAGCTTTTATCATAGAATGGAGGAAGGGAGTAATATACAGACTCGAATACGAAAAGCCCGATGCCTTTCTTCAAGAACATATATGGTTTATGAAGCGAAATAATTACGTTGAAGGATTGTTAACTATACAACTTTACATTGTGGGGTTTTCCTAAATATTATGTGGAATAAACCACTATTCTGATCTGCCAATACTTGTATGGCGTGTCACAGTTGGGAATTATTCTGCTGCATGTATTTGCAAATCGTCATGCATTTTGCCTTTCAACAAAAGACTGTTATGATTTTTCGAAGTTCATCTGCTACTACATGTATTATGAAATGACATGCCATTAGATGTGTACTCTCATACGATGCATGTTGCATGCCCTTGGACTTTGGATCTTTGTCGATTTCAAACTACAGAGTGAGTCAGAAAAAACCCCATAAACCCACCCTAGTAAACTCATGGTTTTAATTGAAGAGGGAAAATCAAACCAGCTTAACAATGAAAATGTCACCAAAATCGGATGTAAAAGAAGAAAGTTATTACATTTTAAAGTTTTGCTTATATTTTTACAAATCGGTTATATGCACAACTCAGCGAAAAGCAAATGAGAAAGTTTGTGATATCCACTTTTTCTTAGGTTTTTTGTTATTTGAATTATACAATATTTAAATTTTACAGATTGGACAGTAATGACCAACATAACTAAACCACAAGATGTTAAACTGGTAATGTCACGTGTTCAGGGAACAATAAACTTTGCTTCACATGTTGACGATGAGAAATGAATTAAATATTACATATTTGGTATAATTAAATACAAGAAATAATGAGTGGAATAATGTCATCAGTCCCCCACTTGCATACCGACCGGGATGTGAATATAACTGTTTAGTGAAATCGAGTGAAACTTTGAAATGTCATAATATATAACTTAATTATTTTACATCTGATTTTAATGAAATTTTCAGTGTAATGCTTCTTTAATTTTTTTTAATTATTTTTAATCAAATCACCTTTTTGTTGGGTGGATTTGTCATTTAATCATTGATTTATTGATATATCTTGGTAGAATTATCCTCCCTGCATATTTTGGCACCATGGATCTTTGCATGCATGAATTACTGATAGATGCCCCAGGGGGTACTTGAATTATAACATGATACCTTTGTGCCGCGCCATCTCGAAAATAGGGGGCTCTGGAACTAAATCTTGGTCTTAAAAATGGGTCTCTGGAACGGCTCTTGGACCAACGATTGCTAAAAATGCAATGCCCTAAAACGGACCACATAAAAAATGGGGGTCTCCGAGACGCTCTCTATAGAAGGTCCTAAAACTTTGCTCCACATTGCTGGGAGAAGAATGAAACAAAGTGTGAAAAAAAATTGTGTGCACACAGAAAGACACCTATACCTATCATTCCACAGATGCACACAGACACCCACCCCGCACTTAAAGGGATGGTCCGGGCTGAAAGTATTTATAGCTTAATAATTAGAGTAGAATTCACTGAGCAAAATGCCGACATTTTTATCAAAATCGGATAACAAATAACAAAGTTATTGAATTTTAAAATTTAGCAATATTTTGTGAAAACAGTCGTCATGAATATTCATTAGGTGGGCTGATGATGTCATATCCCCACTTGTAATTTTGTATTTCATTATATGAAATAAAGTTTATTCAAAATTTTTCTACCAAGAACTAAAATAATTTGATTGACAACTAATGAAGTGCATTAGGTATTTATCATTGCCACAACTTTATGAAAAAATGAAATATTTATGATTTTATGTAATAACATAAGAAACAAGAAAGTGAGGATGTGACATCACCAGCCCATGCACCTAATGAATATTCATAAAGATGTGCATATAACTTTTTTCACAAAATCTTGATAAAATTTAAAATTCAATAACTTTGTTATTTGTTATCCGATTTTGATGAAATTTTCAGCAATTTGCTCTGAGAATTTTACTCTATTTATTGAGATATCAATATTTTCTGCCGAGACCATCCCTTTAACACTTTATGCGTTCTGTATACAGGGCCCTGGGAAAGATGTTTAAATAGGGAGTGCTGCTTTGGAAGGAAAACTTGACAAGCCAACCCCCCCAAAAAAAAAAAAAAATAATAATAATAATAAAAATAAGGGGTTTCTCTCCTTACTGAAGGTGATTTTGATTTTATTTTTACGTTTTAGCATCTTTAGCGACCCCATTTCCAGGAATACAAAAAATACAAAACCATCTCTCACCTTACGACAAGACTTACCTTTCAACAAAAATGCAAAATCTACCCTAAAATTAGTGGGGATCTATTGTAATGATAAGAAATATAGAATATGATTTGAATCATGCAAGCATTATTTTTCCAAGTAATGATTACCTATATATTTCTTACCGTAGTTTTTCATTTTGATATTTTTGTTTGTCGTGCCATATTACACATTCCCTTTTCCATTCATTATTAGCACTTCCCACTCCTGACATGTGCAAGCTGCTATTATAAGCTACTGAAATCATGAGATCCGATTGGCTAAGCACAAATGTCACATAATTTGAAATTATTAAAATAATAAACTTATTTAAAAGGACCCAAAACATTGCTGTGGGTGTCAAAGTGTAAGTATTGATATTATTCTCTATGAAATCGCAGTTGATGATTGTTAATGTTCTTATAATTTGTATTGAATTATGATGTGCTGTTTAATTGCATGCATTTAAGTTCTGTTTTCGCCCGTTGACCCCCCCCCCAAAAAAAAAAAAAAAAAAAAAAAAAAAAACTAACAAACATAGCTTTGAATCCATTGATGCTTACATTTTAACCAGTCATTACTACCACGATAACATAACGTAACACAGTCAACGGCCAATTGAAATGATCCAATTCAAGTTACCACCAATGTTTGGGTATTCATTGGTTCAATAATATCATTTATTTTGGTAAATGTATGGGGTGTGATTTTTTTTACAACAAGGGGAGTGCTAATCTGATGCTGATGGAATAAAAAATCTCTGGTTGTATCTGAATTATATTCTTTTTGGCTTTTAAGGAGTGTATGATCAAATATATTTGGGGGATTCATTTGATATGGGACTATCTGTGAGTAAACCTGTCTGTTTTTTGTCTCACCTGCATAGCAGAGTGAGACTATAGGCACCGCCTTTCCGACGGCGGCGGCGACGGCGGCGGCGGCGGCGGCGTCAACACCAAATCTTAACCTGAGGTTAAGTTTTTGAAATGACAGCATAACTTAGAAAGTATATGGACCTAGTTCATGAAACTTGGCCATAAGGTTAATCAAGTATTACTGAACATCCTGCCTGAGTTTCATGTCACATGACCAAGGTCAAAGATCATTTAGGGTCAATGAACTTAGACCATGTTGGGGGAATCAACATCAAAATCTTAACCTAAGGTTAAGTTTTTGAAATGTCATCATAACTTAGAAAATATAAGGACCTAGTTCATGAAACTTATACATAAGGTTAATCAAGTATCACTGAACATCCTGCATGAGTTTCACGTCACATGACCAAGGTCAAAGGTCATTTAGGGTCAATGAACTTTGGCCGAATTGGGGGTATCTGTTGAATTACCATCATAACTTTGAAAGTTTATGGATCTGATTCATGAAACTTGGACATAATAGTAATCAAGTATTACTGAACATCCTGTGCAAGTTTCAGGTCACATGATCAAGGTCAAAGGTCATTTAGGGTCAATGAACTTTGGCCAAATTGGGGTATTTGTTGAATTACAGCCATAAATTTGAAAGTGTGTTGGTCTAGTTCATAAAACGTGGAAATAAGAGTAACCAAGTATCACTGAACATCTTGTGCGAGTTATAGTAGTTTTCAAAATCAGCACTGCTGCTATATTGAATCGCGTGATGCAGGTGAGACGGCCAGAGGCATTCCACTTGTTTTTTAAATACTTTTACATTATATGTGATTAAAAATACATTTTCGATTTCATTTTGTTATTTTTTGTGGGTAGTCAATTCCCTTAATAGTACATCTTATAAATATCCTTAATAGTACTTTTATTAACAACAGGATGTACAGTATATTTTGGTTGCCAATAATATTTTACATTTAAAATTGCTCAACTCTTAAATGAAATTTCATTTTCAAATACCTGATCAATATTTTGTGTATGTAACATTCAGAGTGTTAACCTATGTGTTTTAACACACATTTATTTGTCAAAATATTTGAGGAGTTTCAGAAGCAAGTGTACCCTTTGACATGATGCTGATTGTACATATTTATCATTTTGTAAACTTGGAATTGGAGGATACACTGCAAAAACTCCGGTGTTGATTTAACACCAGCCCAGAATCTATATGTCCACACCAGAGAAGTATTGAAACAGCACCATCAAACCGATGCTGTTTTAAATTGGTGTTGTATAAATACTTATCTGGTGTTAGACCAAAACGAAACTGGTGTTGTTTAATACTTCTCTGGTGTGGATATATATAGATTCTGGGCTGGTGTTGAATTAACAGCGTAATGATGTACTTACATTACTGCTTCATCATTTGTGACTAATTGCTTATTAGCAATGGCCAATCCCAGTCATTTTTGTTTATTAATAATTCGTACCATGAACCAATCAGAATCACTGTTTCATATTTTTCCAATTCATTACAAACCTTGGTGGGTTAGTAGGCTGTCTGGATTAAAGCAATTAATTCATAATTTGGTCCCTGTAATCATTGGGTTGTGGGCGGAGACATTATTTGCTCAAATTTACAAAGTTTGGATGATCTGAAACCATGGTATATGTTGCTTTGATCATTCAGTGCACACATATTTTGAGAACCCGTTCAATAATGAATGTTGGATTTTCTCGGTTACTTTTGGTTCATCATTGCTGCATGCACTGCTTATGTAAACTTATTTTGCATAATAATAATAATGATAATGATAGCCAATTTTTATATGGCGCTTTTCCCAGAATGGCTCAAAGCGTGTTACAGCATATTGTTACCCCGGTCATTGAATTTATTTCACTTCCGCATTTCAAAGTGCACATTTTCCACTCCCTGGGGAGCATTCCTTGCATTTATCGCAGCCTCATTATGGCGCTGGCAAATTCAAACTTACAATATCTTTCGCATCCTACCGGGTATAACGTGTGCTTTTTTAATCAAAGCCTTATCATAGTAACAAGCATGAATTGAATGTCGTACCATACGTAATACGTATAATATGAATACTGTATGTATTCCTTGTACTCTTTCTCAGTATAAAAATAAGTGTAAGTATAATTGCATGAAATTCAAGTATAAAGCTAAAATAAGCTGTGAGTGCTATGAACGCCTAGCTTAGCCGGGTAATATAGGAGCGCCTTGAGCACCTAACAAGGTGGATATGTGCGCAATATAAATACCCTATATTATTATTATTATTATAAGTTTAAACTATAAATGTGTGAAAACTAAAGTGGTTTTAGGAAACCCACCGTAATGCAGAACTGGGTAGCATTTCATGAAGGGACTTCATGAATGTTTTATTTGACCATGGATCTATAGGTCCATGATTTGACAGAGTATTCTCTTATCTGATAGTTACCATAGTAACATTGTTTTTCAGCTAATTAAAATCAAGAAAATATTTCAGACAACAAATGATGATGAAATGCTCTCCAGGGATAAATCACCTTTCAACATTGTGTATGAAAATATCAGAGCCTATAATATCAAAAGCATTACTAAGCCTATATTATCAGCTTTTGTGTACCATTGGAAATGAAGAAGCATCGGTCTGTGTACCATAACTTGTTCTGCTGACTACGTTGGCTGAACTTAACTTCCCTTTATAAATGTAGGATAGAGATCATATGGGGATCAAATGACAGAACATGATGATTAAATCCTCAGAACAGAAGGCAATTCCTCTCTACCTGAATTGCATTCAATGTTTATGGTCGACCCCAAGACAATAACCCTTAACACTTTATGCACTCTGTATACAGTTCCCTGGGAAAGATATTTTAGGGAATGCTGGTTTGGAAAGAAAACTTTACAAGCTACCCCCCCCCCCAAAAAAAAGAAAGGGGGTTTTCTCTCCAAAGTGTAGGTGATTTTGATTAGAATTTTACTTTTTAACATCTTCAGCAACCCCATTTCCGGGAGGGGCTGCATTTGGTGTATAGCACATGCAGCAACTCCTGGAATTTTTTTTTTTTTTTCTTCTTTTTTTTTTTTTGGGGGGGGGTGAGGCACCCCACCCCCCTCTTTCCAATGAGCCCTATATTTGTATGTGTATCTTTACATGGGTGATAAAAAGTGTGCAGTCAATTCAAGTCAGTCCAGATTACCCATACTTTGGGATTTTGCTTTGTGTATATCATTACTTTTATAGCAAAGTGAGCAATAAAACATGCTTACCATAATCTGGTCAAATGACTTGCCAAACTTCATCTAACATTTGACTTAAAACGTATGGCAGGTCAACTTAAAAAAGAGACATGGTGCATCTTTCAATTTCATTGCCTAGTACATGTAGAGCATGTTTTCATTCTTTTTATATTTTATTTGAATTCAGACATATCATTCTGTACTTCAATTAAAAGATACAAAACCATCTGTTACCTTATGACAAGACTTACCTTTTAACAAAAATGCAAAATCTACCCTAGTATTAGTGGGGCTCTATTGTAATAAGAAATATGAAATATGATTTGAATCATGCAATCATTATCATTTTTCCAAGTAATGATTAGCTATAAATTTCTTACGGTAGTTTTTCATTTTGATATTTTTGTTTTCCATGCCATATTACGCATTCCCTTTTCCATTCATCATTAGCACCTCCCACTCCTGACATGTGCAAGCTGCTGTTATAAGCTACTGAAATCATGAGATCTGATTGGCTAAGCACGAATGTTGTCACATAATTTGAAATTATTTAGATAATAAGCTTATTCAACCGTTCAAAAGGGCCCGAAACATTTATGTTGGTGTCAAAGCGTAAGTTATTGATAGTATTCTCTATGAAATCACATTTGATGATTGTTAATGTTCTTGTAATTTGTATTGAATTATGAGGTGCTGTTTAATTGCACAACTTTAAAGTATACATCCAAAGAAAATTCACGAAAGTGATGATTATAGACAAATTATATATGAATGGAAAGGTCTTGTCTTGTTATACATAAATATGTCACTAAAAAGTCTTATTGATGTCGTGGAAATGCAAGAAATGAAATTATTAGAGACCCTTCTCAGCCCCCCAGCCGCCCCCAGACAGACAGTCACGCGATCAAAAACAGTCGAGAATAATGACGTCACATGATCGACTCACTCTGTGCAAGCCAGCAGTACGCTGATAGCTGGACTCTATTTTTCTTCGAATTTACCGTTTTCTTCATGTATTGTGATATCCAAATTCTGTTTTCGACAACTTCAGACTATAAGGGAACCAGAACTGTGTTATTTTGCCCGTTTTTTATTGAATTGTGAACTGGAAAGGTCGCTTTTGTCCACTCGACAGTCTTCGTTGTGTTGCTCTTATAGGCCTACTAACTATTGAAAAACTCCAAGCTGCACGGTCCCATTCACTTGCTCCCGATACATGTTGCAGGCTACGCTGTTTGATCCAGTCAAAAGTCAAGGTAAGCATGTTTGGAAACTGTACTTGTTCTGACGATGCATTCAGGTCAGATGACAGATACAGATCTGATATCAGTTTAGAATCATGCATTTTGGCATAACTACTATTAAAATTAAAAAGTTTTTATTTTAGAAATAATGTTTTTGCACAATTCCAGCAGATTTTTTCTTCAGATTTCTAAAACTGGTCAGGACTCAGGCAGGCGATTAAATCATTTAGGAGCACTGGTATGGACCATGGCTGAAAATCTGCTGTTTCAGAGGAATGTTTAAGTTTTTATTATACACAGAATTATATCACCATGATGCCGATGTCATGAAGCCAGACAAATTTTCAGCAGTGATTACCCTGATTCCTGGCCAAAATCACTCACACGTATTGCGAGGTTAGTATTAGTATACTTATTACCTCGCACCACGAACCGCGTTTGGCAGTGGATTTCTAACTAGTGGGTCGCGCGTGCTGGGATCTCACTTCTTGGGTCCACGACTTCTATGGCTTGAATTTTCTGTGCGCGGCGGCATGTAATGAACCCTTGGGTGGGCCAAAATTAGAGTCTGGTGTTTCTTTCTGATTAGAGTGTTGCTGCATATATGTATGCGTAATGCCTTCAACAATGAAGATAAATGCAATCTTTGTAATGACACAGAGACTCAGAGAGCACCGTACCTCAAGCGATGTTCGTGTAGTCTCCACTTCACTACTGCTACAGCCTACACTACGCTACACACCTACCCTGGTAGGTGTGGCGTACATGTACGGTAGTGTAGCGGTAGTGAAGTGGAGTGGGGCCTACACAAACATCACTTGAGGTAGAGCACCAGTGTTCTGAGTGGAACTTTTCAGGTGTCTAAACCTACTATCATTTGTTGTTGACCGGGAATTACATGCCACCGCACGTCATCAATCATCACGATAATTAAATTCATACTTTGATTTGATTATTTAAACTATTTCTTTTTTTCTCTCTTCTACACACAGATCTGCAGACTTGCTGACTCTGGTGACTTCTGGTCTCTGCTTGCTACCTCAATCTGGGAGATTCCATCATGTCCTTTTACTATGATTTGGATATAGCCATTTTTTTCTTCACTCTTTCCAGGACCTACGGTTTGCAAGTTGTGGACTGATAATGATACAAAAGAAAAATTTTCAATATCAAATTTGGAAACAATTTTGAGCACAGTTTTGGAGAGAACTAAGAAATTTGACTTGGACAGGAATACAGCTTGTCAAAAATAATAACACACAATTTAACTCTTACCCTGCCAGGCCCAATACCCCTCTACTGCCAGGGATATTCGAGGGAACCCTAAATTGACCGAAATGTGAGCAGCGACTGATTTTAAAACGGTCATAATTCTTTACCCGTACGTTGTATAATAAAACCTTCTACACATGAAATGATGCATGGTTCATGGGCTTTATGGTCGTGTTATTATCTTTCATATTTGCGTTTGGAAAAATGGAGAAAAGATGTAATATTTTACATCGTTTTTTTTCAATAAGTAAAACCTAGAAAATTATGATTTCATGAACATTTCAAAAAGTAAATAACCTGAGGAATTGTAGAGATACCAAGAAATTAAGAAGATAAAATGAAAGTTCAATGTTTACCCTTTCAAATGACGTATCTATTAATGAAATTGAACAAAAAGAAATAACGAAAAATAATGCTCTTTTGAATAAAATACTATTTTGCTATTCAAGTTATTTCCTCTGAAGTACGATAAAGCGACCTGTTCCAAAAAAGGGCATTGTCGCCGATCAAGTGACCAATCACAGCACAGCTGCGATCCCCACGCAAACACACACAATAATATATTAGAGCCATGTATCTTCAAAGTGCGGCCAACCGTACCCTTTCATTCGTGTAGTCTTCAAAATAAGACTCTGTAATTTTTTTTATTCGTAGTGTAACAAACAAAGTTATTGCCAGTCAGAAGGAGACAAAATATAAAAGAACTTAAGATGATATATTGAAATAAAGATAAAGAGGGGTCGGACAGTTTCAATACTTACAAGTTTGGGGTATAAAATCCCACAAAATAATATGGGCGTTCTTGGCAAAGTGCACAGAAGTAAGAAATAAAAAGTTTATTTTTCGTGAATCAAAGAAGAGGGAATGCAAATCAGTTACAAACAAAAAAATCAATACAAATTTTCAAAAATAAAATAGGCCTATTTGTTCTGTATTACTGGTCTGACCAAAGTAGCCACCTGTTAACATTCTACGTGACTACATTCTTTTGGTCATGCCACCAAGTCATGAACAATAGATGCCCAGACTCTCTTTCATGAGGAATCTCTAATCCGCGCTCCCTTCTGACCTATTATCTAGGAGAGTAATTTAGCACAGGATGTTCATAGAAATCGGGGCTCACGCGCGTCTTTTGATTTGACATTTGAATACTTTCAAAGGTTCCGGTATTGATTTCTTATGGGTGACCCAGGTAAAGAGAAAACAATTTGCCCCCCTACAGAAAAATCCTGCATCCGCCCAGGGCCTCCCCAGCTCGTAGCACTATCCGTGGTAAAAGAAATTTATTTGTTCAGATAACATAGTGTACAATAATATGCGTGGTATAAAGAAATGTAATATTCAACCCGTTATCATCGTTATCATTTTCATTTCTACTCTCTAAAGTCGTTTTAAAATCCCCTCGATAGTGACGTCAATGATGCAGCAACTAACAGGTCGGTCTGATCGGTTTTGATAATGTATCCCTTTTTTTTCTTTTCCTCAAAACATCTTGAGACGAATAAAGCGGTATTATCGGCCGTTTTAATTATCACATGTATTTGTTTTGCTTCTTCCTATTTGATTCGAGGAGAATATTGAACGATTCATATTTTTGTGAGAAGTTTGAATATGATATTGATAAGCATAACAATGTCAATCATTCTTTTTTTATGGTTTGGGCTATAAAAACACAAACGAATATGAACCGTTATTTACCTGATCTTAAGTTTATGAAGAGAGAGTTTGGCTGCAGAAGGAATGCAATTGATATTATTACAACAATTATTTTTTAATAATAATCATAATGATGATGATGATGATTCTGATGGCAATAACATTAATAATAAGAAGGTAAAGGAGAATAATAATGATAATAATAGCAATCACAATAATGATAATAATGATTACGATAATAGTAATACTAATAATGATAATAATAATAATAATAAATGAATAAATAAATAATGAGTGTGATGATTGCAGTGCGATGAGAGTTGGAAATGACAGCCTTCTTTACTCATATATTTATAACGAGAACAATTTTGTGAGAATGCTAAAAAAACGAAGTATAAGACCTTTCCCCCACCCCCCCCCCCTACCCCCAAAAAATCTCCCCCAAACCGTGCACATTTGCAGGCAGAAAAAAGCCTTGACACAAGAAAACTACCATACCGGCCTGCAGAAGAGCCGATCGATAGCTCATGAATATTCATAAAACAATAGCGAATGGGCGAGTAGCGTTGGGTGAGAGACATCGTACCGCTCTGTCATTGGTCAATTCTGAGCTGAATGCCTTCGCACACTCGCCTTTGCTCTGCCCGTAGAAGTACGTGTATTGCTACACACAATCTTTATATCACA
Source organism: Lytechinus pictus (assembly GCF_037042905.1). Taxonomy (NCBI): domain Eukaryota; kingdom Metazoa; phylum Echinodermata; class Echinoidea; order Temnopleuroida; family Toxopneustidae; genus Lytechinus; species Lytechinus pictus. The sequence goes on from NC_087260.1 coordinate 24,703,040, forward strand.
CGTGTCTATAGGGGAAATTTTGATTCAGATCGCGGCAATATCCGAAATCAACTCTTTAAAATAATGATGCAAAAATGCCATTTTACTCAAAAAATGTCTATGTAAACCACTATTCATTATATAACAAAATCAATTGTGAATTCCTTGCCAATATAACAACATAAAAAACACAGAATATAGTGTTGATTTTCTGGCTGTAAAATTGGTTAAACAAAAAAAAGTTAGTTGGGCAACTATAGCTGCCAGTGGCACTAGAGGGCTATGGGCAACTATAGCTGCCAATGGCTCTTAAAGAGTTAAACGAAAGAACAATTTTAATGTTACTAGGGCATTTTGCGAGAAATGTGATACTCAATCACACGTCCCAAATCAAGGGTAAGTCATTTGATTAAACATGTAGTTGAATTGCGATTGCAACTCGACCTTATTACGCTTGAATTTGAATTTAAGACTTACGCTTGATTTACAATTGAACATAAGTTTCTTGCAGTGCCCCGTAATTATGTTTTGTTATCAGATATTTAACGTGCTGATTTTTCTCGAAAGGTATAATATATTTGTCCTTTTAAACGGTATTTGAATATGGGTACGCCTTTTATTTGTTTTCCACAATATTTATTGCATGTATGAACAGAAATGAAATATTTATTGTGAAGCACTGTGAATGTTGTGTGCTGTTGTGTGATGGTTCATCATTTTTGTTATAAGACTAAAACTAAAGCCTGGTGGATGTGAGGAAGTGGCCTGGATGAAAGAAAAGTGAACATGTGTCCAATAACTGATTTGCATATTCTAAGACAATTTTGTTTCTGGATAAATTTTGCTATGCATTCCCTACATTAAGAGTAAAGGAGAAGTCCACGCAATCAAAAATTAATTTGAATTTAAAGAAAAATAACAAGATATTGCAGGAAATTTCATAAAAACTTTGATTCAAATTTATATAATTACTATTTTAACAGTTCCGTAAATATAACCTATTGTGATCAGATGAAGAGTTTCCTATCGTCAAATCTGCAAAGAATAAAAAACAAAATGCCACAAAAAAAAAAAAACGAATGTGATGTGAGTGACAACTCTAATTTGCATATCATTGTTTTGTGTATATGACTGTTTTGAGTAAAAACAACAAGGGAAATTACTCTATTCAAATAATTTTTAGTTGATGTGGACTTGACTTTTAACTCTACCCCTCCCATCCCAAATAAGAGTAGAAATAATCTAATCAAGAACTTTAAAATCAAAAGCAGCAATTAAGAAGCAAGATTTGATAAATACAGGTCTGAATAGAATTTCACAAGAAAATAAAAAGAGAGGTAGGGACGCGGAAGGAATAAAAAAAAAAATACCCAGAAAAAAAATCCGAGTTTCGAACCAGGGTCCTCGCACATGACAAAACAATGGCCCACGCATTTGGCCACAGACCATCGCCCAATCGAAAGGCATTTTAAAGATATATGAAAGAAAGTCCGCTCGCCGCTGTTTCCTAATAATGCTTCGGCAATTCAACTGCAATTTCAGTCATTTCGCGATGGATATTGCCGTGTTTTTTTGTGGTTCCTGGCTTTGCTACTTAATGAAATTTCATAATTTTTGTTCAGTCATAAAAAAGAATGTCTATGTTTTATATTGATTATAACATTAATGTGACGCAAGTGTGATTTCTACGTGAAAATATGCTTTGTTTATTCACATATATTTCTTAAAAAAAAAAAAAATTCTAAGCTAAATATCGGTTACCAAAATACGTTAAATGTGCACTTTTTTTCACTGTTCAGTAAATTCAAACTTTTATCTATATAACAAGACTAATTTTAAGAGGAATAAACAATTCTAAGAGCAAAAAACGCTGATTGGAAAGATCGTCTCCAATGGGCTGCTGTCAGCTCAGCTGCTCACTGCTCATTGTGTGACGTCACTCAGCTGGAGCTCGCAAGAGGACCGGTGGAAGGCAGAAATATGGCATGAAAATAAATCATTTTTGAGAGCTGATTTCTGCAATCTCTGATCACTATTTTGAAAAGTGAAGTTATATATCTGATTAGTAATACTTCCCCTTAACAATGATGACCACATAAAGTCATTATAAAATACTTTTGATTCTTCGGATGTATACTTTAAGTTCTCTTGTCAACCGCAGAAAAAAGTTTGCATTGCAAACATTGCTGCTTAATACATTTTAATCAGTCATTGCTACCATGATAACATAACCCAACACAGTCAACAGCCAATTGAAAGGTTCCAATTCAAGTTAACACCAATGTTTGAGTATTCATTGGTTCAAGATTATCATTTATTTTGGTAAATGTATGGGGTGTGATATTTTTTTTTTACGACAGGAGGAGTGCTCATCTGATGCTTCTGGAGTCAGCAACAATGGTTGCATCTGAATTATATTCTTTTGGATTTTAAGGATCGTTTGATCAAATATTTTGGGGGGTTTCATTTGGTATGGGACTCTGTGAGTAAACATGTCTGATTTTTTTAAATACGTTTACATGTGATTAAAAAGTTCATTTCAATTTCATTGTTATTTTTGTGGGTAGTCAATTCCCTTAATAGTTCATCTTATAAATACCCTTAATAAATTAATAGTACTTTTATTAATAATGGGTTGAATGTCTTGGTTACCAATAATATTTTACTTTCGTAATTGCTCAACTCTTTTAAATGAAATTTCATTTTCAAATACCTGATCAATATTTTTGTGTATGTAACATACAGTGTTAACCTATGTGTTTTAACATACATTTATTTGTCAAAATATTTGAGGAGTTTCAGAAGCAAGTGTACCATTTGACATGATGCTGATTGTATATATTTATCATTTTGTTAACTTGGAATTGGAGGATACAGCTGCGTAATGATGTAATTACATTACTGATGCTGATGAATTAAATTCTAGTCTCGATTTGCCAAAATGAATTGTAGATGTCTTTTTGTTGAAGTATATCGGTGAAATCTGAGGCCTGATGGGCATTTCACAAAGCTGTTCGTAAGTTATGAGCAACTTTACTAACGACTGATGATCATTTCTTGTAAAAAAATGATTCGAGATTTTCATTGGTGTTGATTTAATAATAATACTGTATGCGATTTCTTAGGCGCCATATCCATCTTGTATGAGATGCTCAAGGCGCACAACAAGTGAAGGGGGGGGGGGGGCAAAAAAACCTGCTTGTAACTTACATGTACGAACAGCATTATAAAGCACATCACCTGATTCATAAACACTGTTATAAAAAATACACTAATACTTCAGAGATACTGCAATCCTTGGTTGACTTAACTTAATATACATAAGAAAGTCTACATTTATTATAATAACAAGTCTTTATGAAACAAGATGTGATGTCTTGAGCGGATTTGGATCCAGGATCATTGGGTGAGGGGGGGGGGGCATCTTTTCTTCAAAGATTTTCTTGCACTCCAATTACCCCCTTCCCCTTATACACTTCTCTATTATTGCCTTTATAAATTAAAGTGTTCTCCATGGATCCGTCTCTCGTTCAAGAGATCATCATAGCGAATGTAGCATAGATAAGTATATAAGAGAAAGATGGGAAGAAAGAGGTGGTAGACCAGAGAAAGAAAGGGGGGGTCTGGCAGAGAGAGAGAAAAAAGCAAGGGAATGCAGAGAAACAGAGAGGGGACAGAATGGGGAGAAAGCGACCGGGGGGGGGGGGGCGGCGGCAGTCAAATGTATTGCTGTACACATGCGTGACCAAATTATGTCCAAGCACCCGGCCCCTAAACGAGTATTTCTCTGTGTGCAAAATAACCCCCTAAGCAAGTTTTTTCGTGGGCTTTATTTACACATTTTTGCCCCTAAACAAGTTGTCGGAATTGCTTGGGGAATTGGCTAATCTTAAAAAACTGTTTGGAAAAAAAATACCCTAAATACGTTTGTCCCCGCATTTTACCATTGACCAGTCTTTCAAAACCACTCTTTTTGTGAAAATCGGTGTTTTTGATACCCTCGACGAGTGCACGCACGGCCCGCGTCCAAAACTGAAAAAACACGCATGTGTACAGCGATATATTTCAGCCCCCCCCCCCGGGGGGAAAGCGATGGGTTTTAGGGAGAAGGGGGAGGGGACAGCCAAATACAGAGCGAGAGTGGGGGGGGGGGGTGGGGAGAGGGGAAGAGGAGAAAAGGAAATATCCGACAGGAAAAAAAGAGAAGAGGCAATTACTCAATTGTTTTCACGGTAAACTGCACAATAATCAATATGGAAATACATCGGTAAATATGCAGGGCGGCGGATCCAAGGAGGAGGGCAATTATTTTGTATCACAGAAGAAAGTACATTAGGATTTTTGTTGGAATTTGAACAAGATGCCCCCAAAATAGCGGATGAAATATAAACGTTATGTGTTCTAGTCTTTTCTGCTATTCATGAATTTTGAACATAGTTTTATTATATTCATATTATGGGCCTCGTCCTGTAATAGGCTTTCATACCTTTAATTCCAACAGTAAATTGATTTGTGATCCCCTCTTTGATTTTCCATCAGTTCTTCTAATTCATTACGAGATGTGTCAAAGATATAGTCCAAAGTCAGTCATATTATAATATAGCTTTTATCATAGAATGAAGGAAGGGAGTAATATACATACTCGAATACGAAAAGCCCGATGATATGCCTTTCTTCAAGAACATATATGGTTTATGAAGCGAAATAATTACGTTGAAGGATTGTTAAATATACAACTCTACATTGTGGGGTTTTCCTAAATATTATGTGGAATAAACCACTATTCTGATCTGCCAATACTTGTATGGCGTGTCACAGTTTGGAATTATTCTGCTGCATGTATTTGCAAATCGTCATGCATTTTGCCTTCCAACAAAAGACTGTTATGATTTTTCGAAGTTCATCTGCTACTACATGTATTATGAAATGACATGCCATTGCATGTTTACTCTCATAAATTGCAGGTTGCGTGCCTTTGGACTTTATATCTTTGCTGATTTCAAACTACATAGTGAGTCAGAAAAAACACCCCATAAACCCACCCTAGAAAACTCATGGTTTTAATTGAAGAGGGAAAATCAAACCAGCTTAACAATGAAAATTTCATCAAAATCGAATGTAAAAGAAGAAAGTTATTACATTTTAAAGTTTTGCTTATATTTTTACAAATCGGTTATATGCACAACTCAGCGAAAAGCAAATGAGAAAGTTTGTGATATCCCTTTTTCTTAGGTGTTTTGTTATTTGAATTATACAATATTTACATTTTACAGATTGGACAGTAATGACCAACATAACTAAACCACGAAATGTTAAACTGGTAATGTCACATGTTCAGGGAACAATAAACTTTGCTTCACATGTTGACGATGAGAAATGAATTAAATATTACATATTTGGTATAATTAAATACAAGAAATAATGAGTGGAATAATGTCATCAGTCACCCACTTGTATATACCGACCAGGATGTGAATATAACTGTTTCGTGAAATTGAGTGAAACTTTGAAATGTCATAATATATAACTTAATTATTTTACATCTGATTTTAATGAAATGTTCAGTGTAATGCTTCTTTAATTTTTTTTTATTATTTTTAATCAAATCACCTTTTTGTTGGGTGGATTTGTCATTTAATCATTGATTTATTGATATATCTTGGTAGAATTATCCTCCCTGCATATTTTGGCACCATGGATCTTTGCATGCATGAATTACTGATAGATGCCCCAGGGGGTACTTGAATTATAACATGATACCTTTGTGCCGCGCCATCTCGAAAATAGGGGGCTCTGGAACTAAATCTTGGTCTTAAAAATGGGTCTCCGGAACGGCTCTTGGACCAACGATTGCTAAAAATGCAACGCTCTGGAACGGACCACATAAAAAATGGGGGTCTCCGAGACGCTCTCTATACAAATTTGCTCTACATTGCTGGGAGAAGAATGAAACAAAGTGTGAAAGAAATTGTGTGCACACAGAAAAACACCTACCTATCATTCCACAAAACAAACACACACACCCATTCCGCACATAACACATCACACCTCTAGCACAAACACATCCACCCATACACCCTCCCACACCCATGTACGCACACGCTTCCTAAACACTTCATTAACAGTGTTTACATTTCCCCATGTCTCTATATTGGCTATGTCTCTGTTTGGAAGCAGTTACTTATGTTGAGTACTTTACAAGTGTGTTTGGGTGGGGTTGGTGGTGTGTGTGTGTGTGAGGTGATGTGAATGTGTAAGGGTTTAAAGGGATGTGTGTGTGCCTCACAGTGCCTGTGTGTGCAATGATGGGGTAGATGCCTGCACACAATTTGTAACCTTTTTCAAACTTGTGTGATTTTTCAACTGGCAACTTAGTGCAATGAGATTTTACGACCGTAATATTGTATCGCAGTCAGTCATATGTGCATGTAAATATTTCCATAAAAATGGTACCTGAGTATGCGTGGCGAATATCTCTATCAAAACATATCAATAAATCAAGAATGATATGTTCATACTTCAGACAAGATAACTAAACTGATGGGACATTTTTTTCTGACTCACTCTGTATACAGAGTATCTCTGATGACACTCCTCGGTTGAGAGGACATGAATACATATTTTGATTTTTTTTTATATTAAAGAAAAAAAGTCATGACTTTATCACATATTACTATTTACAGGAATATTTGATACTCATCGTACAATTTTACAATCGTGATAAGAGCAGTGCGCACGGAATTGTTGGAATCTAGATTCTGGAACTGCATGGAGACATTCATTTGGATACTCGCTTTTGGAACCTTAATTGAACCTCGGATAGAATTCTAGATAGGGGCCTCTAATATCAACAGGGATCAAGATAGAATAAAGCTATTTCTTGGTTAACATTATTGACGTGAGAGTTAAAAGTAGATGAGTTGTCGGGCAATTAGGCACTTAGTTCTTGAAAAATCTTGAGATTCATATTTTTGCCTCATATTAATGCGAGTCAAGTGGAATCGTTGGAGAATTCTAGACGTACATATGGCATTAGCAATACGGTACCGGTACACGTCGGTGAATGGATTCGGTCTTCTCAGGAGATAGAAGGCATTTACTGACCCTGTATCATTAGGGCCGAACGTATTTTTAAACAATGACGTCATCTGTGAGCTCAGAACGACGATAGGCGGATGTGTTCTTATCCACATGATTTGCTATAGGCCTAATAATTAAGGCTAGTAAACCACGTGTGCTTTCAAAAATCCTTTATTCTAGCCATGACTTGTGAGATGCGAGTACTCAGCTTCTAGCTTTTCCTGATTCTGCCATTTTGACGACAATAAGCAAATTAAACCATTATAGGCTTATATTAAGATTAACATCAGTTTATTCTGGAGAATGTGTGTAAATCTCTCGGATCATATGCCTCAATATAGATGTTTGCGTGAAACGATCTTCTTAAAATATCCCGGATAAATATAACTTCTTGTTTAACAGGTTTACCACCTATAGACCTACGTTTTTCTGAAGAAGTTGCTGACAGGGATTCCTCACATTGTGAATAAGACGTTTATCGCAGAAGCTACGGAAGGAAATGCTTTGAAGACAACATCTACTCTTGAGGATAAGGCAATGGGTGTCGATCATCCAGGAACAGAGAGAGCTGATCTCCATAAACACTCCTCCAAATCGATTTAAATTGTTGTATTGCATGGAATAACTTCATCAATATCCAAAAATATAACCTTGGTTATCAGGTCATACACCTACATTCGTTGACCAGGATTGATCCGAAAAAGGAACTTATCGCAGGTGTAGGAGATGTTATGAAGACAATATCTTTGAGGATGAAGAAATTTGTGTCAATTAGGTGGAAAAAAAGTTAAATCTAAATGGGGAGACATTCGTCCAGATCGGTTTAAATTGTCGTTTGCATAAAACATATTCACAAATATGCTTGACAATTACATCAACTTTTGGTTATCAACCTACATCTTTCTTTGACCGGAACTGATCACATCATGAACAAGGCGCTTATTGCAGCAGTGAAGGAAGGGGATGTTGTGAAGACAAGATCCATTCTTGAGGATGAGGCACTTATTGCTATAAGCCAGGATGAGGTAGAAGATACAGATGGGAAGACAATCCTCCACATCGCTTCAGAAGAAGGGCATATCGAGTTGGTAAAATACATCATTGACTTGAGGGATAAGTTTATTCAGCAGAGCGGGAATGATGGCAATCGTCCTCAAGATAAGTCTCAGAGTCGTCTTCGGAATCTCGCTCAATATCTGGATATCAATGAGAGTGATAATAATGGTTTTACACCTCTCTACCTTGCCTCACGGTTCGGTCATTTAGATGTGGTTGAGTGTTTAGTCAGACATGGAGCAGACGTAAACAAAGCAACATCAGATGGCGATACACCCCTTTGTATTTCATCAAATAACGGTCATCATGATGTAGTTAAATGCCTCGTAAGTTCAGGGGCAGATGTAAACAAGGGCGGGAAGGGTGGAGCAACACCTCTACATAACGCATCAGACAATGGTCATTATGACATTGTGCATTATCTCATTTCTAAAGGAACGAACCTGAATAGCGTGGATGACCTTGGCCAAGCGCCTTTACACCTATCCTCAGAGAGTGGTCACTTTGATATTGTAAAACACCTCATTGATGAGGGTGCAAACATCAAGGCAGAAAATAATAAGGGGATTTCACCACTACACGTGGCTGCACAGGAAGGTCATTATGATATCGTGGAATGTCTAGTGAAAGCAGTAGTAGATGTCAATAAATCAGATGAATATGGATGGACCCCTCTTCATGTAGCGTCACAGAATAACCACATAGATATTGTAAAATATCTCATTGCTGAGGGTGCAAATATTAACGCAGAAAGTAATAATCAGATCTCGTCCATCTATCTGGCTTCAATGAGAGGTCATCTTGATATTGTTAAATGTCTGGTGAATGCAGGAGCAGAGGTCAATAAATCGACTGAAGATGGACGGACACCTCTTCATGTGGCGTCAGAAAACAATCACATAGATATTGTAATATATCTCATTGCTGAGGGTGCAAATGTTAACGCAGAAAGTAATAATCAGATCTCATCCATCTATCTGGCTTCAAAGAGAGGTCATCTTGATATTGTTAAATGTCTGGTGAATGCAGGAGCAGATGTCAATAAATCGACTGAAGATGGACGGACACCTCTTCATGTGGCGTCACAGAATATTCACATAGATATTGTGAAATATCTCATTGCTGAGGGTGCAAACATTAACGCAGAAAGTAATAATCAGATCTCATCCATCTATCTTTCTTCAATTGACGGTCATCTTGATATTGTTAAATGTCTGGTGAATGCAGGAGCAGATGTCAATAAATCGACTAAAGATGGATGGACACCTCTTCATGTGGCGTCTGAAAACAATCACATAGATATTGTAAAATATCTCATTGCTGAGGGCGCAATCATCGACGCAGAAACTAATAATCAGATCTCATCCATCTATCTGGCTTCAAAGAAAGGTCATCTTGATATTGTTAAATGTCTGGTGAATGCAGGAGCAGATGTCAATAAATCGGATGAGGATGAATGGACACCTCTTAATGTAGCGTCACAGAATAACCACATAGATATTGTAAAATATATCATTGCTGAGGGTGCAAATATTAACGCAGAAACTAATAATCAGATCTCATCCATCTATCTGGCTTCAAAGAGAGGTCATCTTGATATTGTTAAATGTCTGGTGAACGCAGGAGCAGATGTCAATAAATCGACTGAAAATGGACGGACACCTCTTCATGTGGCGTCAAAAAACAATCACATATATATTGTAAAATATCTCATTGCTGAGGGTGCAAACATTAACGCAGAAAGTAATAATCAGATCTCATCAATCTATCTGGCTTCAAAGAAAGGTCATCTTGATATTGTTAAATGTCTGGTTAACGCAGGAGCAGATGTCAATAAATCGATTGAAGATGGATGGACACCTCTTCATGTGGCGTCAGGAAAGAATCACATAGATATTGTAAAATATCTCATTGCTGAGGGAGCAAACGTCAACGCAGAAGTTGATTGGAAGATTTCTCCCTTATATCTTGCTTCAGAGAACGGTTATATTGATATCGTTAAATGTCTGGTGAAAGCAGGAGTAGATGTCAATAAATCGAAAGAGAATGGATGGACACCTCTTTTTATGGCGTCGGCAAATAATCACATAGATGTTGTCAAATATCTCATTGCACATGGTGCAAACATTAACGCAGAAAGTAATGATCACATATCATCCGTCTATTTGGCTTCACAGAACGGTCATCTTGATATTGTTAAATGTCTGGTGAATGCAGGAGCAGATGTCAATAAATCGGATGAGGATGGATGGACACCTCTTTATGAAGCGTCACAGAATAACCACATAGATATTGTAAAATATCTCATTGCTGAGGGTGCAAATATTAACGCAGAAAGTAATAATCAGATCTCATCCATCTATCTGGCTTCAAAGAGAGGTCATCTTGATATTGTTAAATGTCTGGTAAACGCAGGAGCAGATGTCAATAAATCGACTGAAGATGGACGGACACCTCTTCATGTGGCGTCACAGAATAATCACATAGATATTGTGAAATATCTCATTGCTGAGGGTGCAATCATCGACGCAGAAAGTAATAATCAGATCTCATCCATCTATCTGGCTTCAATGAGAGGTCATCTTGATATCGTTAAATGTCTGGTAAACGCAGGAGCAGATGTCAATAAATCGACTGAAGATGGACGGACACCTCTTCATGTGGCGTCAAACAACAATCACATAGATATTGTAAAATATCTAATTGCTGAGGGTGCAATTCTGAACGTAAGCGATGAGGAAGGCTTTACACCCTTATTTCTGGCTTCATTTAATGGTCACATTGAAGTTGTTAAATGCTTAGTGAAAGCAGGAGTAGATGTCAAATCGAAAAAGGATGGATGGATACTTCTCCATGTGGCGTCTGAGAACGGTCATCTTGATATCGTTGAATGTCTGGTGAATGCAGGAGCAGATGTCAATAAATCGACTGAAGATGGATGGACACCTCTTCATTTAGCGTCACAGAATAATCACATAGATATTGTAAAATATCTCATTGCTGAGAGTGCAATCATCGACGCAGAAAGTAATAATCAGATCTCATCCATCTATCTGGCTTCAAAGAACGGTCATCTTGATATCGTTAAATGTCTGGTGAATGCAGGAGCAGATGTCAATAAATCGACTGAAGATGGATGGACACCTCTTCATGTAGCGTCACAGAATAATCACATAGATATTGTAAAATATCTCATTGCTGAGAGTGCAATCATCGACGCAGAAAGTAATAATCAGATCTCATCCATCTATCTGGCTTCAAAGAACTGTCATCTTGATATCGTTAAATGTCTGGTGAATGCAGGAGCAGATGTCAATAAATCGACTGAAGATGGATGGACACCTCTTCATGTAGCGTCACAGAATAATCACATAGATATTGTAAAATATCTCATTGCTGAGGGTGCAATCATCGACGCAGAAAGTAATAATCAGATCTCATCCATTTATCTGGCTTCAAAGAGAGGTCATCTTGATATCGTTAAATGTCTGATGAACGCAGGAGCAGATGTCAATAAATCGACTGAAGATGAACGGACACCTCTTCATGTGGTGTCAAAAAACAATCACATAGATATTGTAAAATATCTCATTGCTGAGGGTGCAATCCTGAACGTAAGCGATAAGGAAGGCTTTACACCCTTATTTCTAGCTTCATTACATGGTCACCTTGAAGTTGTTAAATGCTTAGTGAACGAAGGAGCAGATCTGAACCAAAGAGGAATTAAGTATGGTCGGACAGCTCTCGACCAAGCTTCACATAATGGACATATAAACATAGTGAAATACCTAATTTCTAACGGAGCTAAATTCAATGACGCAGAGAGCAAAACCCCTTCACCATTACATTTAGCATCGCATGGAGGTCATCTGGAAGTTGTAAAATACCTCATCACCATGGTAGAAGATCTTAACTCATTAGATGATAAGGGAGTTACACCACTGTATGTCGCTTCACTGGGAGGAAATCTTCATATCGTTGAATGTCTGGTGAAGGCAGGAGCAGATGTCAATAAATCGAAAAAGGATGGACGGACACCTCTTCATGTAGCGTCACAGAATGATCGCATAGATATTGTAAAATATCTCATTACTGAGGGTGCAAACATTAACGCAGAAGATGATGAGGGGAGATCGTCCGTATACACGGCTTCAAAGAACGGTTATCTTGATATCGTTGAATGTCTAGTGAATGCAGGAGCAGATGTCGATAAATCGGATGAAGATGGATGGACACCCCTTCATGTAGCTTCAGATAACAATCATATAGACATTGTAAAATATATCATTGCCAACGGAGCAAACATCAACATAATGGATACCAACCAGATGACAGTATTATGTTTCGCTGCATGGCAAGATCATTTTGAAATTGTTGAATCTCTAGTGAATGCAGAAGCTGATGTTAACATGGCCACAAAGGATGGCAAAACAGCTCTTCATGCTGCCTCACATAAAGGCTATCTAAATATCATACAATATTTCATTACGCATGGGGCAGATAAAGAGGCACGTGATAATAACGGTTGGACAGCTTCTCATTTTGTTGCAGCGAATGGTCACTTAGAGTGTTTGAAATATCTCCTGAGGAACAGAACTACCGATGAAGTTGATGATAGTCACAACGCTCTTGATGGAAATATACAGGTATTTGTATGCACCTAACTACCAGCGGCGTAACAGGGGTCGTTGGCCAGGGGGGGGGGGGGGGTGGGGGGGGGGGAGGGAAGCAAAAACATTCCCGGTCATATCATGGGATGAACAGGCATATAATGGTGTAATGAGGCGACTAATTTGAGAAGGCCAGATATTGCGTATCGGGCAGAATTTATATTTTAAAAAAAGTTGCGAGCGAGCAAAAATTTTGACCTTTTTAATAAAAAAGTCAAATTTTGTGATAATTTTTGACATGATATCCAAAGAATAAAATATTTCATCCTTCTCTCTTTAGATTCCAATTTTTTGTGGTCTGTCCACCACTGTGAACAGGATTCTTTGCGGTAGTAGCGAGAGGAGTAACCCCCCTCCCCCCCAAAAAAAAACAAAAAAACGAGGGGTGCAGTATAGGACATGTACTGTGCTAAAAAAAGGCTGCTTTATATAAGTCCCGAGCGAGCGAAGCGAGCAAGAAAAATTATATTCAGTAAATAAAATAATATCCTACACTTTTCCTTTGCCTTTCTTTCCTCCTTTTTTTTGTTCTTGTTTGTAGAACTTTTTGGGGTCTTGGCCCATCTCTTCCATACGCAGTGCTGTGCGGTCGGGGTCCGGGGCGGACCCCCCGGAACGTCTTGATATCAAAGCCATTTAAACATCGCAAAGTTTAATCAAATCGCGGGCATATACAGAATATAGCTTTTACACAACACATTTATTCAACCCAGTTGCGTAATGAACCAAATATCACGAGGGGGCAAAACATAGCAATGTGGGAAAAATTTGTAAAAAGTCGCCAGCGTGCAAAGCGAGCTGGAAAAAAAAGCCTATTGAAATCAAATTCTAATTATGTGATAGATTTTTCCATTATATATTCAGCAAATAACAAATTTCATTCTTTCCATTCATTTCATTATACGTTGTCCCCTATAATTTTTTTTACTTCCTCTTGGGTGTGGAACCAAGACCCCCCGCGCCTGTATGCCAGTTAATTGAACGTGATTGAAGGGGGGCATTATAGAGTCATTTGAAGGATATAAATGAGGAGCCCCTACTGCGCTTATTTGCATAAAATTTAGCAAGCTTATAGTACAATGTTGTATGCAGTCTATCTTTCTTCCCGCTCTTTAATTTCAATCATCGGCAGCCCGGTTGTGTTATCATTTTTTTCTTGTTCCTTTTCTTTGTTTTCCAATTAAGCTTTTGATTAATTACATTCTACCTTCGTTTCCCGCTATTGTTGCCATTTTGTCACCATTTCCCACCGTACTATTGCATTACATAGGCCTATTTCGGAGTGATTTGTTCTTTCTCAAATGTTCTTCTATCGTGCATTTTCCCGCTTTCCTTCCTTTTCCATTAAAAAAAGCTTTTTTCTTCGTTTTCTTTTCCCTTTTCTTTTCTGGACCAACATATGAATATTCATGACTTGCGTCTTCGGACTAAGAGTACGCATGCGCGTGGACTTTGCCTCGACCAGTGCCGGTGTAGCGGCGGATTTGGTTCCACCGGCGGATACCGTTTCCGCCGGCAGATATTGTTCTAAATGGCCGATATCGTTTTTAATCGGAACCATATCCGCCGGGTTTGATGCGGCTTGATGTTTGCAGATTTGGTTCCTCGGCGGATTTGGTTCTATTGACTATACGTTTAATATTGATTTGGACAAATAACCTCGGCAGCGCGCGCATGCGCGGCTCTGGCAATGTCGATCGCAATGGGGGGGGGGGGATTTTCGTCCGCCTTTAGTGAATTCTTATTCAGGGGCGGATCCATACAGCTTTTAACAAAGGGCTCGATGGGGATGAGGATTAATAGGAGAAATAATGTCTCGATATTTCATGTATTACATAGACCTGGCACATACGCCAAAAACTATGCTATCTATAATTATAAGATTTTGATAAAATTTTCATCATTTTGTTTTGTGAATTTTTATACTATTTTCGGTCCGCAGTATGCATCGATCTCTTTAACTGTGCATTTTCTTTCCATTATGTAGTGTCAGTTTGCCAGACTGTTTGGCGAAAATTTGCACCCCATATAGGCCTATGGGTTTTTGAAACTACAAATGTTTAGACAAATTTCAACAAGTTAAAACTTCATATTTCAAAATAAATGATGCAAATTAGTGTATTAAAATATTGCTACGATACTGCAACAAATAACAAGTAAAATTTAGATTGAATTTCCTTCTTTTTATTACAGGAAATAATTAAGTATACACAAACAAATCATAAATGATAATGGTCTTACGTCTCTTGAAATCAGTTCTGGCAATTTCGGTATTCCAAATGATAGTATCCAGATAAAATCCCAGTTGGCTGGCGAAAATTCACAATGATGGCGATGATGAAATTGATGTTGAAGCACGATGAATAATAAGAGTCACTGTACCGAGTTGAAATGTCCGTGAAGACGATGTTGATGATGATTAACAGTCAATTTCAGTAATCCATGGGTTGAAAAGCGTTCATTAAACAGGTTGATGATGTTGATGATCTCGATGAGAACTGAGAATTCCTCTCTCAAAATAACTGCAAACAGTTCATTGATGGCGGGCAAATAATTCCACAGAAGATAAATATTCCAGGTGGAAATAAACTCTGCTCTGACATAAAGTCTTGCGTGAAACTCTTGAGTTCTGATCCGATGTGATCTGATCTGATGAAGTGATCTGATATGATAAGATGATGTCCTTGAAGAAACTACAGCTATATATGCACATTTCAACTATTCTAGATCATTCTAGTATTTACTATTCTAGAGACTTCTATTATTGTCTGATACAGAACATTCTGCCCATTTCTAGAGCAGTCTACAATTCTCGCTACCCCAAATAGGAACAAACATCTCATAATGCGCGAGACGAGATAATTTTCACTCCGTCGGGTCGTCATCACCACTTCCGGTTCAGAGTCATGCTCGCGCGAGGTTCGCGATTGTGTGTACACCACGCTGAAATCGATGCCAATCAGCGTAATATGTACAGATTATAATACTTTTTATCTAATTTGGTCAGTTTTGATTCCATTTGAATTATAAATAAAAAATATATTTCACGTGAAAATGTGAAAGAGAAGGTTGTGATCACGAACTTTCCGAGCGAAAGCCACGTTGTGTTGTTGTGCATGACGGTACTGTTGATCTGAATGGCAAAACAGTGCATTGGACTTCCGATCAGGAAATTGTAATACCGAAAAGCTATCCCATAATGCAATGCGCGTTACAGGGATTTTCCCGGATCTCGGCGAAATCGCTATTTGGGGTAGCGAGAATTAGAACACTCTTGAATGACCTCATTGAAATCAAGAGTGTCAACAAAATAGCTAAGGCTATTGTTAATTTCCACTACCGCTGGAATCCTATTGTTTGCTTTTCCCTATTCAAAAATAAAACTCCTTGGCCTTTAAATAGGCAAGAGGCTATGAGACGCCGATTGTACCAATATTATATAGAACAATTATTTGTTATATAATCATTATTTATTAAATAATAACTATTATTTATATATAATTTACATTTTATTTGTAAATAATTACTATTATATAAAATAACATTTCTAATTATTTATATATAATTCCAAGTAATACTTCATTATTTGTAAATAATAATAGTTCGACATTCCATTATTTATAAATAATGATTATTTGTTTTTCATTATTTATAAATAATGATTATTTGATTTTCATTATTTATAAATAATGATTATTTGTTTTTCATTATTTATAAATAATGATTATTTGTTTTTCATTATTTATGAATAATTTTTATTTGTTTTTCATTATTTATAAATAATGATTTTTTTTTTTCATTATTTATAAATAATGATTATTTGTTTTTCATTATTTATAAATAATGATTATTTGTTTTTCATTATTTATAAATAATGATTATTTGTCTTTTAATATTTATAAATAATGATTTTCGTTTTTCATTATTTATAAATAATGACACTACATACTTCATTATTTATAAATAATTGCAATTCGTTTTTCCATTATTTATAAATAAGTTTTCTATTATTTATAAATAATTATTTATTAACAATGCCAGTGCACATTTCTTTATTTATAAATAATTTGTTGAGTTTCCCATTATTTATAAATAATGATTATTTGTTAAATAATGAAAACGTCTACTTCATTATTTATAAATAATTTTTTCGAGTGCGCCATTATTTTCATTATTTATAAATAATCATTATTTAATGTTCGAGTTTTCCATTATTTATATAATGAAATATCTACTTCATTATTTATAAATAATAATTTAGTTTCAATATCCCATTATTTATAAATAATCATTATTTATAAACAATTTTTACAGTTTGCCATTATATACAAATAATCATTATTTATATACAAATAACCATTATTTATTAAATAATGCCATTATTTATTAAATAATGGAAAACTCGCTCTAACATGCAAATGTGGGACCGCCCATGATATGAATATTCATGATGCGATTTCCTTTTTCGTGATTTTTCTTCACAAATTTTTGTCCGTGTCCTCTTCATAATGGCATTTCTTGAAGCAATTTTCTAGGGATATGGTCTGATTGTAATATTCTTCATTTTCTATATAACTTCGTCTTCGTAGAAATATCAAAAAGTGTAATTTTATACGATTTTTCCTACAGTTCACAATCCCCATAGGCGCGCGTGTATTTCACCTTTTCTCTCTGATCGTAGAAACAACCCAAGGGTTCATTACATGTTGTCGCGCACAGAAAAATTAAGCCATAGAAGTTGCGTGTTGTGGACACCAGAAGTGAGATCCCAGCACGCGAGACCCACTTGTTAGAAATCCACTGACCGGTGAATCGACGAAATGCTCTTCATCGAAATATTACGTTGGTTGGTCCCCGGAACTGTCGGGCGGAATTTAGCCCGAAATCCGGATCAAGTGCATATGAGCTGAGAGAGTGAGTGTAAGTGAATCAGGCCCTTCTACTTTCTATAATTTTTTGTTTTTTTGTTTTAGTTAAGTTAATTTTTCAAAAAAATGCTCGCAACGTACGACAATACGGGGGCATGATGACCCCTAAATTTTTGAAAACTTATTTTTCTATTGAAAATTATCACAAAATCCACCAAAAGTGTGCACGAAAGCCTTCATATTTCACTTTTAAAACTAAAAAAAGTGCCCAAATGACAAGCTTGGTCGCTTCGCTGTGTCGCTTTCAACTTGAGAACGAGTTTACACGCATGCTCCCCCACCCCCCCCCCGAAAGAAATTCTGTGTACGGCCATGCTCAAAAGAGCCTGGCACATTGATTTATATATACTTTTCATTTTCATTATTTTTATATTTTTTTTCTCATTATCACCATGGCCTCACGCAGAATTTTTTCAGGGGGGGGGAGCATGACGCGCGTAAACTTTCTAAAAAAAAAACCTTGAAAGCGAGACAACCACGCGACCAAGCCAAAATGACAAGCTTAATGGTCGCTTCGCTGTCTCACTTTCAACTTGAGAGCGTTTACGCGCGTCTGCCCCCATCTCCCGAAAGAAATTCTTTTCAATTTCATTATTTTTATCTCATTATCACTATGGCCTTACGCAGAAATTTCCGGGGGGGGGGGGGGGGTGGAGCATTACGCGCGTAAACTTTCTAAAAAAAATCTTGAAAAAGCGAAGCGACCAAGCTTGTCATTTGAGCTTGGTCGCGTCGCTGTCTCGCATTCAAGATTTTTTTAGAAAGTTTACGCGCATCCTGCTCCCCCCCCCCCCCCCGTAAGGCCATGGTGATAATGCGAAAAAAAAAAAAATAATGAAAATGAAAAGTATCTATAAATCAATGTGCCAGGCTCTTTTGAGCATGGCCGTACACAGAATTTCTTTCGGGGGGGGGGGGGGAGCATGCGTGTAAACTCGTTCTCAAGTTGAAAGCGACACAGCGAAGCGACCAAGCTTGTCATTTGGGCACTTTTTTTAGTTTTAAAAGTGAAATATAAAGGCTTTCGTGCACACTTTTGGTAAATTTTGTGATAATTTTCAATAGAAAAATAAGTTTTCAAAAATTTAGGGGTCATCATGCCCCCGTATTGTCGTTGCGAGCATTTTTGGGAAAATTAAGTTAACAAAAACAAAAAAACTAAAAATTATAGAAAGTAGAAGGGCCTGATTCACTTACACTCACTCTCTCAGCTCATATGCACTTGATCCGGATTTCGGGCTAAATTCCGCCCGACAGTTCCGGGGACCAACCAACGTAATATTTCGATGAAGAGCATTTCGTCGATTCACCGGTCAGTGGATTTCTAACAAGTGGGTCTCGCGTGCTGGAATCTCACTTCTGGTGTCCACAACACGCAACTTCTATGGCTTAATTTTTCTGTGCGCGACAACATGTAATGAACCCTTGGGTTGTTCCTATGATCAGAGAGAAAAGGTGAAATACAGGCGCGCCTACGGGGATTGTGGACTGTAGGAAAAATCGTATAAAATTACACTTTTTGATATTTCTACGAAGCCGAAGTTATATAGAAAATGAAGAATATTACAATCAGACCATATCCCTAGAAAATTGCTTCAAGAAATGCCATTATGAAGAGGAAACGGACAAAAATTTGTGAAGAAAAATCACGAAAAAGGAAATCGCATCATGAATATTCATATCATGGGCGGTCCCACATTTGCATGTTATAGCGAGTTATTGCCATTATTTAATTAATAATGGCATTATTTAATAAATAATGGTTATTTGTATATAAATAATGATTATTTGTATATAATGGCAAACTGTAAAAATTGTTTATAAATAATGATTATTTATAAATAATGGGATATTGAAACTAAATTATTATTTATAAATAATGAAGTAGACGTTTTCATTATTTAACAAATAAAAAACTCAACAAATTATTTATAAATAAAGAAATGTGCACTGGCATTGTTAATAAATAATTATTATTTATAAATAATAGAAAACCTATTTATAAATAATGGAAAAACGAATTGCAATTATTTATAAATAATGAAGTATGTAGTGTCATTATTTATAAATAATGAAAAACGAAAATCATTATTTATAAATAATAAAAGACAAATAATCATTATTTATAAATAATGAAAAACAAATAATCATTATTTATAAATAATGAAAAACAAATAATCATTATTTATAAATAATGAAAAACAAATAATCATTATTTATAAATAATGAAAAACAAATAAAAATTATTTATAAATAATGAAAAACAAATAATCATTATTTATAAATAATGAAAAACAAATAATCATTATTTATAAATAATGAAAAACAAATAATCATTATTTATAGATAATGAAAATCAAATAATCATTATTTATAGATAATGAAAATCAAATAATCATTATTTATAAATAATGAAAAAAAAAAATCATTATTTATAAATAATGAAAATCAAATAATCATTATTTATAAATAATGAAAAACAAATAATCATGATTTATAAATAATGAAAAACAAATAATCATTATTTATAAATAATGAAAATCAAATAATCATTATTTATAAATAATGAAAAACAAATAATCATTATTTATAAATAATGGAATGTCGAACTATTATCATTTACAAATAATGAAGTATTACTTGGAATTATATGTAAATAATTAGAAATGTTATTTTATATAATAGTAATTATTTACAAATAAAAATGTAAATTATATATAAATAATAGTTATTATTTAATAAATAATGATTATATAACAAATAATTGTTCTATATAATATTGGTACAATCGGCGCTCATAATAGGCCTGCAGAACAAAAGCTTTTACAAACATGTTCTCGAATGTTCTTTATTATTCTTGGCTATGGATATCCTTAAAGAGGAAATAACTGAATAAATGAATGTAATTGCTCTTACAATTCTTCTTATATGTAACACTATGTTTTGCTGTTAACTCATATTATTGCTTGTAGAATGCTAATTTTTGGTGAAAACATAAATTTGATATTTCTAACAAACATAAAAAAAAGAATGTTAAAACGTTATCAATTTCTTATGTAGTTTATTTTAAGCCTATTTTTAATTTGTCATGTATTAAAAAACAAATCTTTTTTTAAAGGAATCTGAATTAATTAAAGGGGACCGGAAGTTCACCCTGACGCCACGTACTGTTTGGTGCTCCCTAATTTACCTATCAGTCATCTAATTTTAAGATCAATATGGGATCTTTAGTGAAATATAATTTCTCCTTTATGTCTTTTGTTTCTCACTATACCCCCTCCTGGTTTTCATTTCTTTATTTTTTGCCTTTCTTTTGTCCCTGCTCATTTCGCCCCTTTTGCCTCTTTTCCAGTTTCGTAACGTTTCTGGCACATTATGAATATACCTACGCGTGGGTGATATAGCACCAAAAAGGAGAAATAGAAAGAGGAAGGGTGGGAGAGAAAATAGAAAAAATATACGAGAAAATGTGGAGGAAATAATATAGTAATACATTGGAATTTTGTAAATCAAGAATTTTCTTTGCAGTAATCATTATTTATACTTCCCTTTAGAAAAATACTGATTTTAATTATCGAAACTGCCATTGTTTGCCTTTATTTAATACACTGTATTAATCATATTAATTGATGCATATTGTGCCCAATTTATACCTAAAATTGTGATAAGAAGGATTTTTCATACTGCAATAAATTAATAGGTATAAAATAGATTAACAAATACATGTTATTTGATTACAAGCATTATTATCATATTTTGTAAATTCTTTGTATAGGGCCTACTAGTAGTGCAGCAGACATTGATAGTTTAATGAAGACTAAATGTGGACTATTTAAAGACCCAGACCAGACCCCAAAATTTAATTGACAAATCAGACAAATCGAAGCTATTAATTTAAACTAAAAACAGAAATGCAAGTTTTATGCATTCATCGCTTACAGCTGAATATTTTGCTTAAGAATAACTCCAATTATCGGGTTTCGAAAATATACTTTCTTGTAAATGCTTTCACCGGCCTCGCACCGAGACCGTGACGTCATGTAGTGTTAGAATTGGTGTAATTCCATAGAGTTGTAACAAGAAAATGGGTTATTTTCCCTTTCAGATTACGCTTTTTATTTTTTCACTCCTATCACATAGAGATAACATAAATATCTCTGTCTGCAAGCTTTAATTGATGAATTTACCGCTTTTGACTAGTTTTCTCGTACCACGTGACGTATGTGAATGAAGGATATCGCGATAGCGCAAGAACGATATCTTCCGAAGAGAGTAGTACTGAATCCGCCGGAGTAGAACACGATCCGCCGGCGGATTTGGTGCCTAGAACAGCCAATGAGTATCTGCCAGGCGCAGGATCCGCCGGTACACCGGTCGTAAGCATTCACGTTCAGTTGCTCAGAATGAATTAGCAACGCCAAATTACCGGTACCTACATAGTTACATAGGCCTTACAGGCTTAGAGATATATATATATATATATATATATATATATATATCCATCCAATTATTAAACACTTATCAAACTAGCTGCCATTAACGGCAAGACATGTGCTAGGCTAGGGCTCACTTAGGGTGGGGGGGGGGGCACTCAGTATATAATACTATTATTAGTATTAGGCATTAGACAGGTCCAGATTTGAGGTAAAGTTAATGCGCTAGCCTAAGCTAGCCC
This sequence comes from Lytechinus pictus, assembly GCF_037042905.1. NCBI lineage: Eukaryota > Metazoa > Echinodermata > Echinoidea > Temnopleuroida > Toxopneustidae > Lytechinus > Lytechinus pictus. Next base: position 24,725,428 of record NC_087260.1, read on the forward strand.
TAGCCTAGCACATGTCTTGCCATTAATGGCAGCTAGTTTAATAAGTGTTTAAGAATTGGATAGATCTAAGCCTGTAAGGCCTATGTAACTATGCAGGTACCGGTAATTTGGCGATGCTAATTCATTCTGAGCAATTGAACGTGAATGCTTACGACCGGCACTGGTCGAAGCAAAGTCCACGCGCATGCGTACTCTTAATCCGGAGACGCAAGTCATGAATATTCATATGTTGGTCCAGAACTCGGTGGGAAAAATAATTTCGCCCCCGCCCCCCCCCCCGCCTGTTACGCCACTGCTAACTACACAACAAAAAATGTAAGTCCCCTTTAAACAAACATCAATAAATTCCGAACTACTGAGAGTTTTTAATATAATTTTACATGAGCGTGTAGGAAATTTTATAAGCTACCATCTTAGTGAATGTTATGGACATATTTTATGTCATGCTTCAATGAGCACCGCCAGAAGGCAAAACTGTCACTTTTTTAAAAGTTACAAGCCAAATATCATGACTTTGATTCCATTTTGTTGGTACACATTCTCATCATGCATGTCATGAGAAATCGACAGAAGGCTTGTGAAAGCTGATTTCTAAAAGATGATACAACTTTTGTTGATAAATTTCACGGTTGAATAAGCACAAGTCAAAATTTGCTATTATTGGATTTTTTTCCACATTTCTTTCGACAAAAATTATCGAATATGATGACATTTATTTGTGGAAAGACGCATACATTCGTAATTCCGAAGCTTCGTTATTCCGAAGGTTCGTTATTCCGAAGGTTCGTTTTCCCGAAGGTTCGTAATTCCGAAGGTTCGTTAGTCCGAAAACGAAATGAGGTTCGTATTTCCGAAGGTTCGTTAGTCCGAAAACGAAGTGAGGTTCGTAATTCCGAAGGTTCGTTAATCCGAATAAGAAATGAGGTTCGTAATTCCGAAGGTTCGTTAGTCCGAAAACTAAATGATTGACTAACCTTATTTCGTTTTCGGACTAACGAACCTTCGGAACAACGAACCTTATTTCGTTTTCGGATTAACGAACCTTCGGAACATCGAACCTTATTTCGTTTTCGGATTATCGAACCTTCGGAATAACGCCACAAATGTTCGGATTAACGAACCCTTTTACGTTTTCGGATTAACGAACATCGAGGTATAGGCAATTTACGTGTTTCGGAATTTCGAACCTTCGGAATTACGAAGTGTAACCGTGGAAAGAGTATCTTTCCAATTTTAACATTTCACAAAAAATACGATTTTCAAATATCATAGGCAAGTATTGTTTCATTTTGTGAACTGATATTATCTTATCAACTTTTCTTTGCGTTATGTTCATGACCAATTAACGTGCTTCAAGTTCAAAGGCGTTTAATTAAACATTCACGCTTGAATGAACATGTGGAATGCGAATATTTTGGGGTAAATTCTTTGTATAGGGCCTACTAGTAGTGCAGCAGACATTGATAGTTTAATGAAGACTAAATGTGGACTATTTAAAGACCCAGACCAGACCCTAAAATTTAATTGACAAATCAGACAAATCGAAGCTATTAATTTAAACTAAAAACAGAAATGCAAGTTTTATGCATTCATCGGTTACAGCTGAACACGATCCGCCGGCGGATTCGGTGCCTAGAACAGCCAATGCGTATCTGCCAGGCGCAGGATCCGCCGGTACACCGGTCGTAAGCATTCACGTTCAGTTGCTCAGAATGAATTAGCATCACCAAATTACCGGTACCTACATAGTTACATAGGCCTTACAGGCTTAGATATATATATATATATATATATATATATATATATATATCCATCCAATTCTTAAACACTTATCAAACTAGCTGCTATTAATGGCAAGACATGTGCTAGGCTAGGGCTCACTTAGGGGGGGGGGGGGGGCACTATATAATGCATAGTGTGTATGTGCCGCGGAGGGGACCCCCATTTTTACACTCAAATTTCCGTTCCCAGGCATAGCATTTTTGTCTTATTGAGAAAAAGAACAAAGAAAGCCGCTCCAAAGCATAGCATGCATTTTCTTTTTCTCGAGAAAAAAGAAGAAACAAATCCGCTCCAGGGCTTCGCATATTTTACGTTACGCCGTTCCGGTCGCAATTTTGGTGAAAAGCGGCCGCAGCTCGCTGTCCGAGCATCGCCTCTGCGCAAGCGCACCCGTCAGTCGTGCCGCCGGGCTAGCTGCATGCACATTCCATAGGGATGCATACGCATTCACACGCAGGCGACCCGTTCCAAGGACCCCCGTTTTCACAAACATTTGTAGTTCCGAAGCCCGTTCCGAGGACCCTCCTTTTTACAATAAACCCGCTCCAAGGCCCGCGTTTTTTGTCTCGCCCGCGGCACACCCCTACCACATTTTTGGTCGAGTGCCCCCCCCCCGGGGGGGCTAGCGCAGTAAGTTTGAAATGCCTAATTGGCCTTGAGGTTTTCAGGCCTTGGCCTTGAGGTTTTCAGGCCTTGGCCTTGGGTTTCCATGCCTTGGCCTTGGCCTTTGGTATTGAAGCCTTGGCCTTGGCCTTTGAGGTTTGAGCCTTGACTACAACACTAAATAGCCGAGTAATACCATGGTTAACTTCGAACTGGTTAATTCCGAACTTTACGTTTACTTAGGTTTAGACAAATGTTAGCTTATTTGCCATGGTTTGTCTAGTCCGTATACAAAACCAGTCCTAGATCTAAAATTTTTTTTAGTTCGAGTCTATACTCTCTAGATCTAGACTCTGATCTACTGTACGCTGTATCAGCATGGAACCACTAGTGTACCAAAGGGGGGGGGGGGGCAGACTGCCCCTCTGACGAGTCACAACTGATTCAGGGAACGTGCCCCCCCCCCCTTTGAGAAGCCAAATTAATAATTTGTAAATGTAAAAATACAATGAAAAAGACGTATGTCCCCACTTTTGAACGTAAAGATTTATTTTTTTTTAATTTTTTTTTTGGGGGATGGGGCTTGTCAATTTTTTTCGCGGACGAAATATCCTCCAAAAATTTGCCCCCTTTATGGAAAATCCTAGGTACGCCAGTGCATCAGTGGCGTAGCTACGGGGAGGGCCTGAGATTTGGTGTGCCCCCCCCCCAGAAAAAATTGGCAGAGCAAAAAAAAGTTAAAAAGGGGAAGAAAGAAGAAAAGAAAAAGGAAAAGAAGAATAAAGACAGAAGAAAAATAAAGAAGAGGAAAATAAGGGGAGGAAGGCGAGTGAATGAAATAATGTGAGGGAAAGACTTGAAAAAAAAAATTTCATGTTACAATATAAAATTTTTGCTTGCGCTTCGCGCCAGAATTGCCTGTTCGATGAGATTCATATTTTGCTCAATAGGCTGATATGGAGCAAGTTTTGAAGTCAATATACAAAACATATTTTAGCTTGGACTTCGTTCGAGCTTTCATTATTTTTTTTTTATTAACAAATTTAAGTGCTCTGTAAAATTTCCGTTTTATGGTCTACATATCAGCATTTTAAGCTCACGCTGCGTGGTCACATTGTTTGATTTGCCAAGTTCATAATGTCTACGTGTATTCCATAATGTTCCATTAGACAAATGTATTCAGAATGCCCAGATTCTAGGTCTAAATCTAAAACATGCGCGATAGCCTGCATGTTCTTTATTTAAAATGTACTTAAATTATCTAGTTTCACATCAGAATATCAATAATTGTCTGCTCACGCTTCACGATCGCATTATTAATGATACCCAATTAACCATATCCTATTTATGATTACCAATATGAAAAGAGTGTCCCGCTTTTAGGTCTAAAATCTCAATTTTCTTCCTCTCGCGCTTCGCGCTCGCATCAATTGTTTAGTTTCATACCTATCCCATTTATTAATACAAAAAGTGCTTAGAATGACCATTTTTTAGGTCGGAATGTCAAAAATTGATCGCGCTTCGCGCTCGCATTATTGAAATATAAACCGTCTTCGTTGGTAACTGAAAGTAGTCCTTAACAGGTCCCTTTCGATAATGCTATAGAGCAGTTAATACAAATTTCTACTCGTGCTTGGCGTTTGCAGTAACCATCTAGTTACATACGAATCTTGTTCAGGATCACACATACCATTGCCCATAATATTTTTTTTAAATCGCTCGCGCTTCGCGCTCACACTTTTTATAAGGCTTATGAGATTATTTCATGTTTATGTTGTTTTATAAGAATAAAACTAAAAAGTGGCTGATCGGGGAAAATATAGGTGAAGATAATTTCGGGCCCCATCCCCTATTGGCGAAAGTCCGATCCGCCCTTGTGACACATACACACACACCGGAAAAAAATGGCCGGTGCCCCCCTTCTGAAAAAGCAAGTCGACCCCCAGTGCCCCCCCAGGAAAAAAATCCTAGCTACGCCACTGCAGTGCATGGAACGTATTCTAACGTCAGGCACAAACTAACGTCAGTGATCTTGATCCCCGTCTTCACCCCAAATTAAGGATTTTTTATCTGAAAAAAAATTTGACAAGCAAAAAAAAAAAAAAAAAAGATCTTCACGTTCAAAAGAGGGGACATAAGTCTTTTTTTGTTGTTGCATTTTGACATTACAAATTATTAATTTGGCTTCTAAAAGGGGGGGGTACGTCCCCTGGATCAGTTGTAAATCGTCAGGGGGCAGTCTACCCACCCCCCCCCCCCTTGGTACACTTGTTCTATGCTGATACAGCGTAGATCAGAGTATAGATCTAGAGACTAGATTAGAACTAATATATATTTTTTTTAGATCTAGGACTGGTTCTGTATACGGACTAGACGTATTAAACCATGGTAAATAAAATCAAACGTAAAGTTCGGAATTTACCGGTTCGAAGTTAACCATGGCATTAGTCGGCTATTACTATTAGTATTAGGCATTAGACAGGTCCAGATTTGAGGTAAAGTTAATGCGCTAGCCTAAGCTAGCCCTAGCCTAGCACATGTCTTGCCATTAATGGCAGCTAGTTTAATAAGTGTTTAAGAATTGGATAGATCTAAGCCTGTAAGGCCTATGTAACTATGCAGGTACCGGTAATTTGGCGATGCTAATTCATTCTGAGCAATTGAACGTGAATGCTTACGACCGGCACTGGTCGAAGCAAAGTCCACGCGCATGCGTACTCTTAATCCGGAGACGCAAGTCATGAATATTCATATGTTGGTCCAGAACTCGGTGGGAAAAATAATTTCGCCCCCGCCCCCCCCCCGCCTGTTACGCCACTGCTAACTACACAACAAAAAATGTAAGTCCCCTTTAAACAAACATCAATAAATTCCGAACTACTGAGAGTTTTTAATATAATTTTACATGAGCGTGTAGGAAATTTTATAAGCTACCATCTTAGTGAATGTTATGGACATATTTTATGTCATGCTTCAATGAGCACCGCCAGAAGGCAAAACTGTCACTTTTTTAAAAGTTACAAGCCAAATATCATGACTTTGATTCCATTTTGTTGGTACACATTCTCATCATGCATGTCATGAGAAATCGACAGAAGGCTTGTGAAAGCTGATTTCTAAAAGATGATACAACTTTTGTTGATAAATTTCACGGTTGAATAAGCACAAGTCAAAATTTGCTATTATTGGATTTTTTTTCCACATTTCTTTCGACAAAAATTATCGAATATGATGACATTTATTTGTGGAAAGACGCATACATTCGTAATTCCAAAGCTTCGTTATTCCGAAGGTTCGGATATTCCGAAGGTTCGTTATTCCGAAGGTTCGTTTTCCCGAAGGTTCGTAATTCCGAAGGTTCGTTAGTCCGAAAACGAAATGAGGTTCGTATTTCCGAAGGTTCGTTAGTCCGAAAACGAAGTGAGGTTCGTAATTCCGAAGGTTCGTTAATCCGAATAAGAAATGAGGTTCGTAATTCCGAAGGTTCGTTAGTCCGAAAACTAAATGATTGACTAACCTTATTTCGTTTTCGGACTAACGAACCTTCGGAACAACGAACCTTATTTTGTTTTCGGATTAACAAACCTTCGGAACAACCGACCTTATTTCGTTTTCGGATTAACGAACCTTCGGAACATCGAACCTTATTTCGTTTTCGGATTATCGAACCTTCGGAATAACGCCACAAATGTTCGGATTAACGAACCCTTTTACGTTTTCGGATTAACGAACATCGAGGTATAGGCAATTTACGTGTTTCGGAATTTCGAACCTTCGGAATTACGAAGTGTAACCGTGGAAAGAGTATCTTTCCAATTTTAACATTTCACAAAAAATACGATTTTCAAATATCATAGGCAAGTATTGTTTCATTTTGTGAACTGATATTATCTTATCAACTTTTCTTTGCGTTATGTTCATGAACAATTAACGTGCTTCAAGTTCAAAGGCGTTTAATTAAACATTCACGCTTGAATGAACATGTGGAATGCGAATGGTTCCTTTTTTACGTTATTGGAAAAATGCAATTGCTTACGATGGATATCTGTCACATACCTTCTTGCATACTTGATTTTATTTTTATGAAAATATCGATGTGTAATGCTTCAGTGAGCGCGCAATATTCGAAACTTATGCAAATAAGAAAGTTCAAGGCCTTGGCCCCGCTCTGTGCCGTATCGAATGATTATTTTGGTGTACGCGCCTTTTGGATAGCGTCACTTTGAAGTCATGTGCGAAGATTCATGAACAATCTGTTGGCAAAAGTAACAAAAAACGCCCATGAAACAAACCTTCATTTTACTTTTTGTCTTGCCCACCAAAGGTGAAGGCGAGACTTAGGGATCGAAATGTCGTCCGTCCGTCACAAACCTAATGACACATAACTCCACAACCGTAAGTCGCTTTTCAACCACACTTAGATGGTAGATGGACTTGGGTGACCTGCATGTTAATTATGCTGCATCGAGGTCACATGGAAAGTTCAAGGGTCATTTTCAGGTCAACGTTAAATTTTACATGCAAGACTCTCTTATGACACGTAACTCCACAACCGTAAGTCACTTTTCAACCAAACTTGGATGGTAGATGGACTTAGGGAACCTGCATGTTATGCTGCAGTCGGAGGTCACATGATAAGGTAAAATGTCATTTTCAGGTCAACCTTAAAGTTTACATGCAAGACTCTCTTATGACACGTAACTCCGCAACCGTAAGTCACTTTTCAACCAAACTTGGATGGTAGATGAACTTGGGGGACCTGCATGTGATGCTGCAGTCGGAGGTCACATGGTAAGGTCAAAGGTCATTTTCAGGTCAACCTTAAAGTTTACATGCAAGACTCTCTTATGACACGTAACTCCGCAACCGTAAGTCACTTTTCAACCAAACTTGGATGGTAGATGAACTTGGGGGACCTGCATGTGATGCTGCAGTCGGAGGTCACATGGTAAGGTCAAAGGTCATTTTCAGGTCAACCTTAAAGTTTACATGCAAGACTCTCTTATGACACCTAACTCCGCAACCGTAGGTCAGTTTTCAACGAAATTAATTGCATATTCATTAATCTTTGTTCTTTTTCTGCATCATAACCTAACAGACGTTAAATGGTGTCACACCACTAATGGTTGCAGCGAGGGGAGGACATGAAGAATGTGTTCGGATGTTGCTTGATAACGACGCAGACATAGAGATAACAGATAACGAAGGATGGACAGTCCTCCATCATGCAGCAGCAAGGTAAACAACATAATTATATAGATAAAGATTACTAAACATTCAGTCTCAAATTTTGGGATATTTCATGAATATTGACATAAAAATTGAATATTTTGACAATTTTTTGTAATAAAACAATTGTGTTTAATTGTATTCAAAGAATTGTTGCGAGCGCGAGTTCAAAATTTTGATATGGGCCTACTGATCTGAAAATGACAGATTATAGTGACCCATGAAGAGGATACATATCTCACCAATCAAATAATGCAAGCGCGAAGCACGAGCTAAAATTTTTTATTTTTACCTGTAAAATGGATTTTCTAAGCACTTTTTTTATCATGACTCGGATTATCTAATACTTAGCAATTGATGCGAACTGAAAATTTTTCATTTTCGAGCTGAAAATTTGATATTAACAGTATCAATTATAATCTAACTAAACAATTGATGCGAGCGCAAAGGGCGAGCTGAAAATATTTTTGATATTCTGACTTTAAAAATGATATTCTAAGAATTATTTGTAATCATGATCGTGATGGATATCTGGTCATTCAAATAAAAAAGACAGGTTGGTGTAATTCATCTAAGTCATATAAAACAAATCCCTTCGTGTCATCAGGTTTGAGAGTTTGTACTTTTTGATGAAAATGTAACACAATTTTTTATTTATGTGCTTATGAATAAATATGATTATAAATAAGTGTTTGGTATCGTAAAATAGCCTTAAAACGGACATACTGAAGCTATTCGACATGCACTCATCGGAGTAAAATCGCATGAATGACTAAAACGCTAGAGCAAATCAATATTGATATCTAATATTTCATTTATGTTATATATATATATTGTTTCACTTAATCATTCTAGTCATTTATGCGATTTTACTCCGATGAGACCATGTCAAAAAGCTTTAATATGTCCGTTTTTAAGGCTATTTTACAAAAATATGATGATACATCATAATAATAATAACAATAATGATAAAAATAATATGTATGTAGGCCCATAAACATAGGTGGTTGAATACTTGGCTTCATCTACTGATCATTTCCAAATGAACAGACCGAACAAGGTTTCCAACATACTTTAAAAGATGAAGGACGCGTGCGCTGTAGAAGAGCCCACAATTATTATCATTATCATTATATAACATATTCATAATCATTATTATCATTATTATTTTTATCATTATTATTATTATTATCGTTATTATTAGTAGTAGTACTATTATTATCATTATCATTATTGCTGTTATTATTACTGAAGAGAATCGTAAAATGATTTTTTTTAAATCTTTTGACATGCATGGAAGCCGGACATTTTCATCACTTTTTCTAGCCATGAATAAGATTGATATCTTACAATTTATGCGAGCGCGAAGCGAGATTCAATTTGTTTGTTAGATTTACACCGCCAAATTAGACATTATGAACTTTTTCTAATAATGACAAAGATTGGTATTTTCACTAAATGAATGGTTCGAGCACGAAACACGATCCAAATAATTCGATCTTCTGATCTGAAAATTTTACATTTTAACTTTTTTTAAGGAGAACACACTATAACCCAATAAACAATTATAGCGAGCGTAAACGTTCGGCCAGAAATATTCAATCTTTTGACTAAAGAGACCCTTTTAAGCGCTGATTTCTTTTACTAGCTCTTTCTTTCATCTCTCTCTTTTCTCTCCGTTTTCGTACTCTTCCCCCCCCTTTTTTTTCTTTTGTTTCTGCTCTTGGCGAGCGGAGGGGTTCCGCGTTACCGAGGGAATCCCTTGGTTACTGGCCTGATATCAAAATAATTCAAAACTGTTTGAACTCTATGTGACATGGATGTACAATTGATATATTTTTTACTATCTACATTTTAACTTGATTTCACCGACATGGTTTGATTTCCTTTTCACCCTTCGTGAGAACATTGATAATGAATAAGTCAGTGATTGTATAGAATCAAATTAGGTCATCGAGGTAGTACCTCGATGACCTAAGGTACGTATATCAGCTGGACCATAACATCAATGCCAAGTTGCCAACCCATTTCGGTGAATTCATAATACGGTGTGCCATCTATCGGCTGCAGGATCGGCTGCAGCAGACAGGCAAAAAATATAGGTTTTCCAGGTCAAATGTCCACTGATTGGAACCAATCGTCCATGTAGGTAATTTAGATGTCCGTGCCCGGGGGGGGGGGGCACTTCCATTGACGAGTGGATACCATGCGCGACCATGGGGTCTCGAAAAGCACCCTAAACACTTAGTTTCCAAATTCTGAAAATGCACCCCTTAATATATATTGGCGTCTGAAATCCTACCTTTTACAAGTATTGCAAACAAAACGATACGCGTAGCCAGGGGGGCGGTGGGGGCGGTCGCCCCCCAAAAAAAAGTCCCCAAAAAGAAAAAAAAAGAAGGGAAAAAGAGAGGAGAAAAGGAAAAGCGAAGGGAGGAAAGGGAAGAAAGGTGGCTCTGTAAGTGTTGGCACGCTTCGCATGCATTTACCGCCCCCTCCAAAATGAAATCCTGGCTACGCGGTTGCTGAAATGAACCCCTAAACAAGTACAGTGATGGGTCCGTCGGTCGTCGGTTTTATCTTTACACACCATTTGGTTTAGTACGGCCCCATGCACCTTCTAATAAATGGGTAAATGGGTACCTAGCAGGAATTTATTCCTTGAAACGCAGCGCGCGTAACAGCTGCACTGCTAAAGCCAGGGTAATGCTGCATATACTGTAGAGCGCTTAGAGACTACTGACAAAGTAAGTATTAAGCGCTTTATAGGCAAGTATAATTATTATTCTACACCTCGCACAAATCGGACTCTAAACACGTAGTGCTGGTGCAAAAAGGACATCCTTTCTAAAAACATTTCAATTTTGTTTAGCATCCCCGCAAATATGACCCTGAACACGTAGCTTTCCTAGCGAAATAGATACCCTTTTTAATATTATTTTTGTGTTTTTGACACCCTTATCTTAGCCGGGTAATATGGGAGCGCCTTGAGCACCTAACAAGGTGGATATGTGCGCAATATAAATACCCTATATTATTATTATTCTTATTATCGCGTTACGTACGTAACGTGCCCTATCGTGAAAAAGACATCCTTTTTACGTGTTTTTTTGGTCGCGCATGGTATCCACTCGTCAATGTAAGTGCCCCCCCCCCCGGTGTCCGTGTTCATGAGCGTATGCCCGCATTAAAATAGGGATGTCCGATTAGGGAAATCAAATGTCCATGTGGGTTCAAAGTGTCCATATAGCTGTTTGAAATATCCTATTACCGAAACCAAAAGTCACATAGAGAACTGAATGACCAAATAGAGAGAGATATATCCCACTTGGAAAATCACTTCGTATAGGGATCTGAATTGTCCACAGTTTGAAATGATGATTTTACTCGAACATCATAACTTCTTATTTTTAATCTTTCTCTTTTTTCACGTTTTTTTTAAAGGAATTTGTCAAAAGTGCCATTTTAACACACAAGTATATGGGGAATGTTTTACGCGCGTGGCACATGTATGTAATATAGGCAAATTCCCTAGATAGTGGATGGCATACCCGCCAAAACTCAGTAGCAAACAATTTCTCACTGATATCAAAATGTCCCGCAATATGTTTAGTCATCAAGTGGTGCAAGAGATGGATTTAATGGCTTAGCAAGGCTATATCAGGTAAAGTTAGTAGGTCTGTGTATGTAAGCCTAGGATAGGAATGTATGTAGTCTGGTCAATGTATAGATTCTAGGCCTCTTTATGTTCTGATTCATCTTTTGTTTGTGTTGGTGTACATCACCTACTTAATGTTAGAAAGACCTTTACAAATTGTTCATTTTAAAGGAAGGGAGTCTCGAGAGGAGATAGAACGTTGAGAACTTTACTGAAGAGAAGAGTGGTACCTTCAAGAACCCCCCCCCTCCCTCTTCATAAGCCCTGCCATCTATCAAATTCTCTCTCTCTCTTTATCTATATATTTATGTATCTCTTTCTTTTTACATCTGGTACTAATAGCCCTAGGAAGATTATGATAAAAAGGTCATATGCAAATGTACTAAAGTATTATGTTCTCATTCTTTTTGTTGTTTTCTCATTCAATCTCATGTATATTTGGGAATTATGTTTGGGGCAGTTCTTAATATGTACACAAAATTTACATAATTTACACCTTTATATTACAAGGAGAATATGGGCCTATATTGTCATTACATTCACTGTTGGGCTATATGCAGGTAGGATATGTTGACATCCATATATAGTGAATATAACATGTATGAGTAACACATTAAAATGGGTCATTGCATAGAAAATAGGCATTTTCAATGCATTTCTTTGTGCTAGTTTGAGTGTACAGATGTAAAAGAATAGCAAAGTAGCTATTTGAAAAATAAAATTCATAGTTCATATAATATAGGTTTTATGAGCCTAATTACAACAGGAAGGTTAAAGATATTCGTTCGACCCAACCCATTCGATTTTTTTTTTCAATTTGATATTACTGATTGACAAAAGTGTATAAATAAAATTGATAATCTAACACTGATTCTAGAAATGGTAACTACTGAACTTCCTTTGCCCAAATTGAGAAGATATATCAATGACTATAAAGAATTTTTTGACTGGCGGAAGAAATAGGGCTATTTTACTGTTTCAGTTGATAAATTTGATCCCGTCATTATATAGTTATCTTCATAAATGGCGATTTATTCTTAAAATGAGCTGGCTACGATACCCTTCTCTGATCAGATATGGAATGTCAGATATATATCCTATCCAATGGTAGTAAACATTTCACCCTCTAATTCCACGTTTATTTTTAGGAATTTTTCAAAAGTGCCATTTTAACACACAAGTCTATAGGGAATGTTTTACGCGCGTGACACCAGCAGCTAGAAATTTTGCCTGTCTGCTGCAACCGATAGATGGCGCAACATATTGTAAATCGCACAGGGGGCATTCTACGGGATATTTTAAAGTTAGTAGAGGAGTAAGGCTGGAGGATCCACTCCATATTTATTTATCATAGCGATTGAATTATTAGCTCATTATATTAGGAGAAATGTTAATATAAAAAGGGATAGGATTTGGGAAACGGGAAATAAAACAAGTTCTGTATGCAGACGACATTACATTGTTTTTAAAAGATATGAACTCGATTCAGAGAGTAAAGAAAGTATTCTCAGATTTTGAAAATTTAACTGGATTGAAGATTAATATGGATAAACTTTTTATGGTTGGGAGAAGAAAGAGATAGACCTGGTTTACCACTTCTTGGACATTGGTTTCAACATATTAAAATCTTAGGGGTACATTTCGCATGGGATTGTAAAGTCAAAGATGACTTGAACTATAAGGAAATCTTGAGTAAAATTAAAAGACTTATTGGTTGGTGGAAACAAAGAGATCTCACGACGTATGGTAAAATAAAACTTTTGAAAATGTATGCATTTTCAAAATTAAATTATGTTTCTTCCCTGATGACAGTCCCAAAAGACGTTTATTTAAGGAAATAGAAAAAAATATTTTAATTTTATTTGGGGAGGAAGAGCTAGAATAAAACGCAAGGTTCTATATCAAGACTATTCTATTGGAGGACTGAGAGCTCAAAATTTTGAGGTCTTTGTTAAGACCCAACGAATAATGTGGATTAAACGTTTGCTAGATGGAGGGAAACGTTCGTGTTGGAAAGCAACCTTCGAATATTTTTTTAGCTTTTTAGGTGGTCGAATCATATTTCTGTGTGATTATGATACGAGTAGAATGAATTTGAAAGGTATACCATTATTTTACATAGATATGCTGAAGGCATGGCACGAATTAGATAAGTGTAGACATTTTGGATGGAAAAGTAATCTCATTATTTTTAATAACAAGCGTATATGCCTCAATAATAAGACCTTTTTTTATATTGAATTATTTCAGAAAGGTATAGTAAAGGTCTCGGATATAATAGTTGGAGGTCAATTAAGACCAGTTTCATACTGGTATAATCTGAAATTTTCATCTGAAAACTTGCTCAAAATTCAAAAGATATTTTCAGTAATAACAAAAGAGTGGATACAAGGTGATTTTATGGAAATAGATACAGACAACTTTGAAATTCAATTGATGATATGTGGGCATGTTCAGAAACTACGTGATATAAAATCTAAATGAATATATGACCACTTCATTGAAAATTTTCAAATTGATTATGTATTTCATGTTACAGATGGGCAATCCGAATATGATTTGGGAATGGGGGAACTGAAAGAATTATTTCTGAGACTGAAATGTGCAATGCTATGCAATAAACACAGAGAATTTCAATACAATTTAGAAGGGGCTGTGTACACGAAAAGGGAACTTTCTAAATTTGGTTTTGAGACAGATAATTTGTGTTCCTTTTGTAAAAAAAGATTTTTTTTGTTGTCCTGAAGTTAAGCGATTATGGAGATGAGTAAAAAATTTCAACTGAATGAACTTGGCAGAAAATGACAGTTGGAAAACAATTTTCATGGGGATATCTGGAAATACTACAAGAGTAGCTTTAATAAACTGTATTATATAATTAAGTAAATTGTTTTTAGTTCAAGAAAACAGGGAATATTGCCAACCGTACAGAAAGTGACACATTTGGTTAAAGAGTAGATAGTGTGTGTGTATGTGTCTGGATGCGGGGTGAGTGTTGGTGTGAGTGCGTGCTTGGGTATATGATTGTTTAATGAGTGTGTCCTTGTGAATAATTTTGTATTTTCTTTTAAATTATTTTTTGTGATAATTAATATTCCTTCAAATAATATACAATGTACACTTTTATTGTTAATTAATGGCGCAATTTAGTTTTTAAACTACCAGGCCTGTGTGTATTTTTATGTGATTTTCTTATTAATAAAACCATTTATCTATGTATCTATCTATCTATACGGAATATCAAATAGCGTTTAAAAAGGGGAAGCTGGGGGTGCACTTAAGGAAATGGGAACAAATCAATGCATACCTTTCTTAATACTATGGATGTATGGTTGCTTCATTTTGTTTCTGTTTTGATTTGTTTATTTGTTCAAATACAGATAGCTGTACGAGAGCAGGATGCATCGTGTGTGGGTGTACGTGTGTAAATGGATGTGTGAATTTCGTGACGGGGAAGAGGGGGGGGGGAGCTGTGGGTGGTGATGAGTTGAAGTGAGCTTGTGTGACTCAGGGGCGGATCCAGCTTTCGCCAATAGGGGGGGCCGAAAAATATTTTCATCAACATTTTTCCCGATTGGCCGCTACAATCTAATTTTTTATTGGTTTTTCAGGGGGTAGTCCTAACAATAGACTGAAGTTTTAAGTATATGTTAGTTTTTATTGTTATAAACAAGATAAGGTATTTCATGTGGTCTTAATATATAATGCGAGCGCGATGTGCGAGCTAAAATTCTTTGATATTTTATGTCTTTAAAACTGAAGATTCTGAGCATTTTTTATAATCATGAACAAAGATAAGTATCAAACTAAACAATGCGAGCGCGAAGCGCGAGCCGAAATTTTATTATAGTAACATGACAAGGAACTCAATTAGGACTGTTTTTAGTGATTAATGAAGAGGATACAAGTATCACCAATTAAATAATGAGAGTGCGAAGCGCGAGCTCAAAATTTTTGATATTCCGACCTGAAAACTGGACAGTCTAAGCGCGTTTTTATTTAAATAAAGAACAAGTTGTGTGTCTCAAACAATTAAATGCGAGCGCGAAGCACGAGCTTAATTTTTTGATATATAGTACTCACATGATAAAGGAGCATTTTGACAAATATTGGAAAGAATTTCCAAAGAGGATAGGTATCTCACAAATTAAACAATGCGAGCACTGGCGTACCTAGGATTTTCCAGGATTTTCGTCAGGGGGGGGGGGGGGGGCAAAAAGGTATTTCAAGCTCGTCAGGGGGGCAGGGATACATGCATGGGTGATGGCTCGTCAGGGGGGGCAGACTGCCCCTCTGCCCCCCCCCCCGTAGGTACGCTAGTGAATGCGAGCGCGCAGCGCGAGCTGAAAATTTTTATATAACAATTTGTGTAAATCAAACAAAATAATGAAAGCTTGATGTGCGAGCTAAGATTGTGTGGAAATCGATTTCAGAACTGGATATATTAAGTGTCATTTAATCCTCTTGGATGGGTGTACACAGGCAATGCGAGCGCGAAGCGCGAGCGAAATTTTTTATATAAAGTATATTTTCCAATTCTTCCCCTCACCTTTTTCTTGTTTCCTTTCGGGGTCGGGCCGGCCGTTACGAGGCTGTAAATTACACATCATGGGTATAATACCTCTTTCCTACTTTTCTTTCTATTTTTCGTATTTTCTATCAAGTCTAAGAGTACACTTTTTCTGCAAGTTGTCAAAAAATAGGGGGGCCGGGGCCGGCTCGGCCCCCTCCTGGATCCGCGCCTGTGACTGTCTATGGAGAGAGATGAGGGGGGAGGGGTATGGGGGGGGGGGGGTAAGGTGAGTGTGTAGGGACGTTTTAGGATAATAACCTTCCTCTAATTAACCTTTGAAATAATCTTTTATCCTTTTTTTTATTCTTTTACAATTAATATGTGCAAAAGAGATTATTCCTATTCTAGTCAGGGAAAAAAGTCATCTTTTACAAAGTATGTTTGTTTTAAATTTTGTCGATTGATATGGGTTTTTCCCCTCTGCTTTCATATTGTTAAAGAAGAGAAATTTGGCAGTTTAATTTGATTTGTAATCATTTTAAAAATATTTGTAATCTCATTGATATTGATATATTAATTTGTTTGATTGTTTATTGATTGTATACATGCAAAGAATATTTATTTATATGAATTGTGATTGTAAACTTATTGATTTGAAAGAGGAAGAAAATACAATATTATTTTTTAAAAAGTATAATAATATATCTCTATGTTGTAAATCCACCGATATAAATTAAATTGATCATTAGATGAAAAGATATCAATTGAATAAGCGATGCGGATCATATTTAGGTAAAGGCATTTAAAAGAATTCAAATTAGCCATAATTTGTATTAATAATTCAACTTGCTCGATTTTCATTTTCGTTTATTTTGAAAAGTGGGAATGTAGCAGTTGTGAATTATCTACTGGATCAGAAAGACCTATTGTGCTCAAGACGTTCAAGAAGAGGCCATTCACCTTTAGATGTTGCATTGCGATCAGGAAAAACTGGAACTGCACGGATTCTCCTTGATAAGATAAAACATGTAAATTCTGTAACGATTTCGGTAACTCTATAAAAATAGCGCCTCTAGATTTTCGCCGTGGTACACATAAAGGAAATTCACTCATTATAATTCAAAGGTATGCGTCAAACTTTTGGAAAACCGCATGCCCTGGCAAAATGCGAATTTACAAAGAGGGCGAAAGTTTTCTGAATACATCAAAGACATGGTGAAATGTCCTTTTAAAGAGTCCATTAGCTTTGTCACAACTATTGTTTGGACATATAAGAATTTCATCCTGATGATTTCAAGGTGCCCTGTATCCTATATCACTAATCGTGATAATATAAATTATGCCCTAAATAAGTTTAGTTTGATATTCGTTGTATATGATCTGTGAGCATATGAGTTTTGTTTTATGTTCTACTTGCAATATTTCTTCAGGGCGATGAGATGCGCCAGGATTCTATATTTTCAGACACAGGAAGTGTTATTGTGACAGGGTTCTTAACACGATTTTAAGTTCATGATAAAATGATATGGCATAGTAATAAAACGGTCATTATACTCCTTCAATTACTTTTGGAGTTTTCTTCTGCTGTTTAACAGGACACATCGGTAATACACCAGAGCGATCGTGAAGGATTTACACCTCTTCACATTGCTATTGAAACTGGATTAACATCAATCGTTGAAGAGTTGATTTCTCTCGGTGCTGATTTAAACCAGGCATCAAACGATGGCAAGACACCATTACATACTGCTATCAAACTATGTAACTGTAAGAAGAGACAAGTTGAAATGACACCAGCTTTAGACCAGGTATAGCATACCTAATTAAATTAGGACTAGTGTGGCCCATGGGGAGGCGAAGGGCCTTGCCCCCTTCGACCTGATTATATACAGTATTTCATTTATTTTTATTTTGTTTGCATGGTAGACAACTTGTACACCACTGGATGGTTCCCGGTCAATTCATGCTATTAATCATTAAACCCCTTAGCTATGGCCGTAGTTTTTTTTTTATAATTATGTTTCTTTATGTATTCTGTTTTTTTTTAATGTAAAAAAATAAAGCATATTTTTTGGCACGTAATCCTCATGTTTTTTTTTTATCGCAATCCGAATTTTGATTTAAAAAAAATCATTCAGATTTTCAGAGTGCGATTTTAAATGCAATCATTTTTTCCAAACCTGCTATTTTCCTATTTTTTTTCAATTTTTTATTATCAAAATAGATACAGCAAGAGAGTGATGACACCCTATCACCGCCAGAAGCTTTGATACAACTCCTAGTAAATCAAGGATCTAAGAAAGGCATCAAGGATAAAGGCGGGTATTTTCCAGTGCAGTA
Organism: Lytechinus pictus; assembly: GCF_037042905.1. Taxonomy (NCBI): domain Eukaryota; kingdom Metazoa; phylum Echinodermata; class Echinoidea; order Temnopleuroida; family Toxopneustidae; genus Lytechinus; species Lytechinus pictus. The sequence goes on from NC_087260.1 coordinate 24,743,553, forward strand.
CGCCAAGGATGAGCACATTAAGCAAATGGCATTCTATAGGTGAGAGAAATAATACGTTATCCATGCTCCAACTTTGTGCAATAAAAACATATAGAGTCTTTATCAGAATAATCATCTACAAATTAATTACCATCGTCGCCTTAAATAATTCATTTATTTTTTTTTTTTTATTATTTTTTTTTTAATTTTTTTTTTTTGGGGGGGGGGGGGGCTGGGTCGCACACCAGCCTTTGTCTCCTTTTACAGCCAGATTTACCTTGAATTTGTCCAAAATAATTATATGAACAAAGGGGGAATCATTTTATTTTATCCAAGTACAATTCTGAATAAACTGGCGTTGCCTTATATTGAAATCAAATTGATTTTCTTTACAAAACCTTAATATTCATGAAAAAGCCCTGTGAAATCCAAAAAGATCTTGCAGACATGATTGCTCCTATATACTTGAACAGTCAATCCTACCTAAGTAATCTTCCAGAGACCTTTTTCGTTGAGTATATCTTATAGTTCAATTTCAGTCCTTATACAAATGAATGTATGAAAATAGGATACTGTTGCATACATTTGCTGATACCTACAAGTTATTTTACTCTATTTTTCCTTCTTCCTTTTCCAGGTCATCGGAAGAAGATTTTGATACCCCACGTGGCAAGTAGTTCTCTTGAGTCTTAAATGTCAATTTAACATTGAATTTTAACAGTCATCAATACAGAATTTTCCAAGGGTGCAGATATACATCGTTTGGATATTTTTATGGGGGGGGGGGGTGGGGTGGGGTGGGGGTGCTTTGCAGAAATCTCAGTAATCCCTCCATTGACGATAAAACTCCTTAAAATAAGGAATCTAAAAAAATGATTATTTTCCTTGGTTCTACTAGTAATTTAATTTACACCTTTAAATCAAAAGATCGACCGTTTCCAAGATCAAAGACTCACCGCAGTATTGGTAACGAAGGTGGAATCCTATACTTGGATAGTTGTGACGTCACAATGGCTATTCTACCAGGACCATTGGAGCCTGGCTCTTGTCACGATGTATCTATATCTCTGATTACTGAGGATCCACCATCAATCAAAGAGGATGAGTTTCTTACAGGTCATGGCATAGAAATCGATATCCCTCCTCAGTGGTACTACAACAAATACCGACGCATAACTCTATGTCTCCCCCATGCGGCAGCACCCGGGAAGTCAAATAGACAGTCTACTGACGTCATTTGGAAACATAAAGAATTGACTTCAGGTGAGCTATCAACAAACGCAAAGTTTACTCATAACTGGTAATGCAGTGAAAATAGTCGACGTAAAAATGCCTTTTTAAGAAAGGCATAGATTTTTACTATTCAGTATTTCAGTCAATAATTTGCTTGCATCATTCCCATCATTCGTAATGGTGTAAGGCTATATGCCTATAGTGTTATGCGTTTTTTGGAAATGTATAGTAATGAATCAGATTGGTATCCTCTCTGCGCACTTTTTTTATTTTCATTAAATCATTGTGTGCGCTATGAACGCCTAGCTTAGCCGGGTAGTATAGGAGCGCCTTGAGCACCTAACAAGGTGGATATGTGCGCAATATAAATACCCTATATTATTATTATTATTATTATTATTGGCTCGTATGCATAGCAGAGCGAGACTATATGCACTGCTTTTCTGTACAATTGTTTGGGGCATCCATTAACCGAACCGAAATGCTAATTTTGAGGACCATTTATTTGTCGATACCAGTTGGCAAGATTCTGAGTTTTAAAGTTGCGCACTCTTTTATTGTAAAACTCTTTCTTAGCAACCCTAATCGATTTTATTACTTTATTTCTTAAATTGGGCAATTTTGCTAATTTGCATAAATACAAAATGGCGGCCAGATGCCATCTTAAAAAACCTAACTTTTGAACCCCTTGCCCCGAAATGATGGGTAATTACTCTTTTTAGGGGTTTTGGGGTGTGTAGAATCACGTTCTGCTATCTATTTTGCAATTGAAATGTCATCTTCAGGTCAAATCCAAGATGGCCGCCAGATGATGCCATTTTGAAAAATTAACTTCAGAACGTTCTGTCACAGAATCATGAAAAATACCTCTTTTAGTGAGTACATTGTATTTGGTATGTTGATTCCATTTCTGTTAATAATTTTGCAATATAGGATCATTCAGATAAAAAAGATTGTCGCTAAATACCATTATACAAAAAAAAATTCCCGAGACTATTGAACCTTGACCTTGAAGAAGTACTCTCCCCAAAACGTACACGCTTCCCCAAAGAGGTATACTATTATGTGTAGGATCTCATGTAAGGCTATTTTAGTAAGAATGATTAATTTCTTTTAATCTCTCCATTATTAGTGGTCAAGTCAGGTCTCAGATGGTCAGATGATTGATATATTTCGTCCCTAACCGATCACCTTAGAATGAAACCATTCATTTCTGGAGTTCTCATCATTTGTTTATGTCTATCCATTCTTTTTTAGTGGAAGTATTGTTTTTTCAATTAAAAAGTGATTTCTCCGTAACTTCAGAAAATTGGTTAACCTTCCTTTATAATTATCATTGGACTTTTCGTGCTGACAAAAGGTCAGCATGAGTGCACTTTTTAGTCTCTTGTAGAAGATATGCTCCCAAAGACTGATCCATGGTCATATCATTCCATAAGCACAGTTTGCTACAACGCTGGAACATCTTATAGCTTCCCTCAGTTCCTGTGAGCAGTGGCGTGAAGCAATTAGGCTGCGCCTGGCCCTTACTCTCGTTGGGATCTTCTCCATGCTTCTCCAGTATGTATTTGGCGAATGCACAGAAGGCATCTACATGTGGGCGCGTCGTGGTCTAGTGGTTCTAACTCTTGCCTTTCAAACAGAAGGTCGTGGGTACGAATCCTAGCCATGGCGGGTTTTCCTTCAGCAAGAAATTCATCCACACTGTGCTGCACTCGACCCAGGTGAGGTGAAAGGGTACCCGGCATGATTAATTCCTTGAATGCTTGAGCGCCTAGGCAGCCCAGCTAAAGCCGGGGTAATAATAGCAGGGCCCGCTGTGAGAACAGTTTTCGGAACTGAAGTGGCTACCCTGGGTAAATATACCGTTATCATTATCATTAGTATTATTGCATGTCCCTACCAAGCAGATGGGAAAATATTCTACATCAACCGGCTATGTGTAAAAACAATGGTCAAGACAGTTCTCATTCGTGAGATGTTGTACGGCATCGACGTCGCCCCTGCCTTTCATAAAGAAGCGGGAGTAGGTCTACAAGACCTATTCATACAGCCGCCTGTCCTGTGAATGTAAGGAGTTTGGATCACCCATCAGCCTGTAAGACATCCCGATCCTGATCGACTCAAGAAACTGACTGTGTTCCAGATATCTCTATCAACAGCACTCACTCGTCTGGTTGTAGTGGACTTCTCACCTACCTTGGATTGACTATCTGTCTCTAGTTCCCTTTCACTGGACAAGGAGATAAGCACCAGGATAGAAAAAAAATCTGTCACAGTCATGGCCTAGCTCCTGAACGGAAATAAGTCCTGGAAAACGTACGCCGATCAATAAAAGCGGCTAAACACCTCCCATGTCAGCTGCCTTGGATGTATCCTGCACATTAAATGGCAGGACAGAATGAAAAATATAAGGCCCTTCAGCGTACATGTACGTGCATGCTGGCATTCCCAGCTTATTCTCGCTCCTTAGTCAAAGGTGCCTCAAGTGGTTGGGGCAGGTTCGCCGTATGAAACTTTGGCAAATCCTAGAAGGGAAACGCCAATGTAAGGTGAGATGTGTAATTGGTCTCCATATAGATCACACCTCCGTTATAAACACACCTGCAAACGTGACATAAAACTTGCCGGCATAAACACTTGTGCAGATGTAGATGATATTGGCCATCTATGGATTGCTACTAAGTACAGGGGTCAAGACGTCAGAAAATGATCGGAATGCTATACCTTGGCAGACGAAAGACTAAGGAGGAAGGCTAGGGCAGCATCTCTGTCTGAACCTGTCTCAGCGCCATCCTCCTTCATCTATACAAATTTGCTTTTTTTGAGACAGCCACTCTACATCGGAGCTCTACAGCCATACTCGAAAATGTAATACCTAGCGCGCTACACCATCGTCTTTTGAGACAAACTGATGCCTACTTATTATTGGGCATTTCGATTTAGGAAAAATATGGAGAGAACACTTTCAAATTCAAATAAGACTTTAGTGCCTCTTCAGTACAAAAGTATGAATGGACATTAAAAAAAATAAAAAATACACGCGAAATTGATCGTAGCCCAAATTCTAAGGTGAGCGGTTAATGTCGAACGTCTGACAACATCTTAGATATGACTTCACCTTGAACTAAAAATTGAGAATTAAGAAAAGTGAAAGTGAAAAGTAAGAAGTGAAATACATAAGCTCTTTGACTATATGCCTCGGAAAGTAATTTTTCAAGATGGGGTTTGGCGGCCATCTTGAATTTGATCTGAAAATTATTCTTTATTGCAAAATTACATTAGAACTTGAATCAAACTACCAAATGACTAACGAATAGAGTTATTATTCATGATTCTGGGGCAAAGGGTTAAAAAACTAATTATTTCAAGATGGCGTCATCTGGCGGCCATCTTGGATTTGACCTGAAGATGACCTTGTACTGCAAAATAGATAGCAGAAAGAGATTCTACACACCCAAAACCCCTATACAAAGGTATTACTCATCATTCTAGGGCAAGGCGTTTAAATTCAATTTTTCAAGATGGCATCTGGCGGCCATCTTGGATTTGACATGAAGATGACCTTATATTGCAAAAATAATAGAAATCGATTCTACACACCCCTAAATCCATAAAGGAGCTATTCCTCATCATTATGGGGCATGGGGTTCAGAAGTTAGGTTTTTAAGATGGCATGTGGCGGCCATTTTGGATTTATGCAAATTAGCAAAATTGCCCGAAAGGGCAACTTTGGACAACCAAGCTGAATTTGTTCTAGGACCCCATAAAACACGAATCAAGAAAAAAAAACCTCATCGGAAAAAAACATTTCTAGGTTCGAAAATGTCAAATCGACTAAAAGGACATGAAGATGGCCTTATATTGCAAAAATAATAGAAATCGATTCTACACACCCCTAAATCCATAAAGGAGCTTTTCCTCATCATTATGGGGCATGGGGTTCAGAAGTTAGGTTTATAAGATGGCATGTGGCGGCCATTTTGGATTTATGCAAATTAGCAAAATTGCCCAAAAGGGCAACTTTGGGCAACCAAGCTGAATTTGTTCTAGGACCCCATAAAACACGAATCAAGAAAAAAACCTCATCGAAAAAAAACCATTTCTAGGTTCGAAAATGTCAAATCGACTAAAAGGACTTGGTCACGAGCATGCAAAGCTTTTTGCCTTTGCAAAATTAATGACTTGATATTACATTTCATTCATGGTTTGTCATTTATATGCATAGATATGGATTTTACCGGTAAGCATCGATCAAGATTGGTTTGAAGAAATAAATCACATTTTGAAGAAGGATCTTCTGTAATATATACATCCTCCCATGAATGATCAATTAACCAAGACCCAAATTCACGAATTCCGCTATCACGTAAAGAACGCACAAATTTCTTTTTAATCTTATTTTGCAAAGACAAATTTTCTGAAGAAGGACACCACAAAACACAATTATGATTACTCATACGTATTGATGCAAGGATATGTGGATCTCTAAAGTGATTATAACAGTTGGAAATGATTTTGTTTAAAATATTGTTTCCTCTAGTTTTATTTACAATTCAGAAAATAAGCAGATCTACAATGCCATCACCATACAAAAAGTATCTCTTTGCAAAAAGTGATTAACACTTGTAGCTATAAGCAATTAATAAGCAACGATACAAAAGAGGGACGTAGGCTATAAAATAGTTTTAAAGGACACTTGTATTAAGATACTCTAAACCACTATTTTCTGCAATATGCAATAATTGCTTTTACAGCTCATCGCCTCAAAGCATATGCCAATGAAGACGAAATGCAATCTACAATAAAAGAGAAACACGTCGAGGTCACCATCTATGCTGATTTAGTGATTAAGGGCAAGATACAACTTTGGGTACCATTCGATATTCACCGTCACGCCACGGGGAAACTGATGGCTTGCACCCCTTTCCTTCCCGTTGATATGGTACAGGGCAATGATGTAACACTACGGATGTACATACACGAGGACATACCTTACATTGCTGAGGTAAACAGAAAATCTCGACTGTGAACTGTTTCTAAAAATCATTTAAGCAAAATATTCATATCTAATTGAGATCATATTGATGAATAATTGCTGATGATTGGTCAATTATGTTATGAAGTTCCAGAATGCTGTGTTCTAACCGTTCTAACCATAGACTTATAACGTATGAGGCGCCGAATGTACCAATATTATATAGAACAATTATTTGTTATATAATCATTATTTATTAAATAATAACTATTATTTATATATAATTTACATTTATTTGTAAATAACTATTATTATATAAAATATCATTTCTAATTATTTATATATAATTCCAAGTAATACTTCATTATTTGTAAATAATAATAGTTCGACATTCCATTATTTATAAATAATGATTATTTGTTTTTCATTATTTATAAATAATGATTATTTGTTTTTCATTATTTATAAATAATGATTATTTGTTTTTCATTATTTACAAATAATGATTATTTGTTTTTCATTATTTATAAATAATGATTATTTGTTTTTCATTATTTATAAATAATGATTATTTGTTTTTCATTATTTATAAATAATGATTATTTGTTTTTATATTATTTATAAATAATGACACTACATACTTCATTATTTATAAATAATTGCAATTCGTTTTTCCGTTATTAATAAATAAGTTTTCTATTATTTATAAATAATAATTATTTATTATCAATGCCAGTGCACATTTCTTTATTTATAAATAATTTGTTGAGTTTTCCATTATTTATAAATAATGATTATTTGTTAAATAATGAAAACGTCTACTTCATTATTTATAAATAATTTTTTCGAGTGCACCATTATTCTCATTATTTATAAATAATCATTATTTAATGTTCGGGTTTTCCATTATTTATAAATAATTTTTTCGAGTGCACCATTATTCTCATTATTTATAAATAATCATTATTTAATGTTCGAGTTTTCCATTATTTATAAATAAAGATTATTTGTTAAATAATGAAATATCTACTTCATTATTTATAAATAATAATTTAGTTTCAATATCCCATTATTTATAAATAATCATTATTTATAAACAATTTTTACAGTTTGCCATTATATACAAATAATCATTATTTATATACAAATAACCATTATTTATTAAATAATGCCATTATTTATTATATAATGCCATTATTTATTAAATAATGGAAAACTCGCTATAACATGCAAATGTGGGACCGCCCATGATATGAATATTCATGATGCGATTTCCTTTTTCGTGATTTTTCTTCACAAATTTTTGTCCATTTCCTCTTCATAATGACATTTCTTAAAGCAATTTTCTAGGGATATGGTCTGATTTTAATATTCTTCATTTTCTATATAACTTCGTCTTCGTAGAAATATCAAAAAGTGTAATTTTATACGATTTTTCCTACAGTTCACAATCCCCATAGGGCCCCATAGGCGCGCGTGTATCGTAGGGACAACCGGTGAATCGACGGAGTGCTCTTCATCGAAATACTACGTTGGTTGGTCCCCGGAAGTGGCGGGCGGAATTTAGCCCGAATCCTCGATGGAAGTAGATCAAGTGCATATGAGCTGAGAGAGTGAAATATCAGTGTACAGGCCCTTCTACTTTTTATAAATATTTCTTGTTGCTTTTTTTGTTAAGTTAATTTTTCCTGGTGTAGAGATAAGTTTCAGTTCTAATAATGCACTTCAAATACATTTTGGAGTGTCTGTTTGAGGCGTTTGGGGCGATTTCACCCTGGCCCCAAAATGCTCGCAATTAACGACAATACGGGGGCATATGATGACCCCTAAATTTTTAAAAACTTATTTTTCTATTGAAAATTATCACAAAATTCACCAAAAGTGTGCACGAAAGCCTTCGTATTTCACTTTTAAAACTCCAAAAAGTGCCCAAATGACAAGCTTGGTCGCTTCGCTGTGTCGCTTTCAACTTGAGAAAGTTTACGCGTCTGCTTCCCCCCCCCCGAAAGAAATTCTGTGAACGGGATACGGCCATGCTCTAAAGAGCCTGGCACATTGATTTATGTATACTTTCATTTTCATTATTTTTATCTCATTATCATCATGGCCTTACGCAGAATTTTTTCCAGGGGGGCCGGGGCGCGAAATTATTTTTCCCACCGAGTTCTGGACCAACATATGAATATTCATGACTTGCGTCTTTGGATTGAGAGTACGCATGCGCGTGGACTTTGCCTCGACCAGTGCCGATCGTAAGCATTCACGTTGCTCAGAATGAATTAGCATCACCAAATTACCGGTTCCCTTTCATAGTTACATAGGCCTTATAGGCTTAGATCTATAAATATATATATCCAATTCTTAAACACTTATTAAACTAGCTGCCATTAATGGCAAGACATGTGCAAGGGTAGGGCTAGCTTTGGTTAGCGCATTAACTTTACCTCAAATCTGGACCTGTCTAATGAATCAGTGTTGTAGTGCCTTGATGCTCGGCCTTGGCCTTATGGCGCCTTAATGCCTACTTTTTCAAAGCCTTGGCCTTGAGGATTTTGAGCCTTGAAATTTTAAGGCTTTAAGGCATTTTCAAGGCTTTTTCAAGGCATTTTGTATTTTGTACTTTCATTTGTTTTAAATAAGTAACTATAAATGTTTCAATTGTTTTTTTAATATATTTAGTGACACTTATGCTCGATACTACCAATTACCATTAACAGTAGCAGAAGCAGTAGTAAGTGTATAGCAGTGTCATCAATTGTAATTGTCACCATTATCAAGAAATTCAAACAAATAATACATCAGTTATGAAAAATATCATTATGTGTTGGTAATGTGTTGTAATCATATGTTGATAATGACAGTAAATAATAATGGTCATGATCAAGATAATAGTGCTTTGATGACAAGAATAATTTTTACATCTGACTGCAATTTTGACAACAATTTTCATACTTTTAACATAGCTAACTCTAAAGAACGATAACAAGGTTGATTTCTATTCCATTAGGATTTTCCTTGTATTATTTTCTTTGGCCAACAAGAATGTTTTAAGTCTTAATGATATTCTGAAAAGATTTGGTAAACTTGAACACAGTCTCAAATTTTATCATATCCAAATGGGTTATGTCAATGGCATGATGAGCCAGAAACTTTGAGGGGCCAAGCATGGCATATAGAGCAAAATTTCTGTCAAAAAAAGAAGAAAGCGATTGAAGCGAGCGAGTGAACAAAATTTGTACCCTTCTTTCTATAAAAAAAGCTAATTTTGCAATAGATTATTTAAAAAATAATATCACATTTACTCCATCTTTTCCTTTCCCTCCCCTCCCCCTTGTCTAAGTTTATTCTAAGTGGTGGGACTTCTTCTTCTCTCTATCTCTCTTCTAAATTTTATTATTTGTTTTGGGTCAGATTGACAAAACAAAGGGGGAAAAAATGTTAACTTCTTTTTAATCATATATCGTCCAACACTGAATCTCATTTCTCTACAGTGTCAAGAAAATAAACAACGTATTTGTTTTTGTGTCAATATGGTTTCAAGAAATAATAATTAACAAAAAATAATTAATATTATCAATAAATATTAATAATTAATGATTAATTAACTGTTTAATAAAAGTGGTTGTAAGCAGAAAAAAATATGAAAACTGACAAGAGTCCTAAAAATGACTCATTTTCAGTTTAAGCATTTGAAAATTTTAACTTGCGCTTTGTGCTTTCTTGCTCCCCCCAAAAGAAAAAATCCCCGTAGGATTTTTTTTTCCAAATGAAATATGCCCTTTTTAAAAAAGAAATACCCTCTTTGATAATAAAACATAATACATTTTAGGTTCGAAAATCACAGATTTTGAATCGTGCTTGCATCAATTATTGTTTAGTACAAAGTACTAATGGTTACAAAAATGTATAGAATGTTGCTTTATGGTTGAAATATCACAAATTTTTGGCTCGCTTCCTGCACTCGCATCATATTGTACTCGTTCTCTTCCCGTTCACAAAAAAATGCTTAGAATGTCCAGTTTTCAGGTTGGAATGTCATAAATTTTTGAGCTCGCGCTTTGCGCTCGCACTAGTTTTATTGGTGAGTTATGTATCTTATTTAAAATGCAGTAATTAACTGCTTCATTTACTGGTCAGTATATAAAAAAACAAGCGAGCGCAAAGTTATTTTTTAGTTAGATACACATCTTTTTCATGATTATAAAACCAGTTCAGAATAAAATAATTTCCATGTCTTATTACACGACATGTCAAGAAGTTTGAGCTGGCGATTCGCGCTGGCAACATTGCGCAAGGCAATAGCCCCATAATTGACCATAAATCAAGTTTTACAACTTCAGAATTGATTTTTTTTTCAAAACCGCTTGCTCGCTATGCTTTCTCGCTGAAAAGTAAAACCTAAATCACTTTAGAAAGCCTTTGCTCAACTTAATTTCTACAAAACACACAATTACTTCACGCAGTTCATAATCTCATTTTGAAAATACATGTATCTGTTTGCACAAAAAAACTCATTTTGAAAATGGGTGCATTTTTGTTCTCTTCCCGTTCACAAAAAAAAATGCTTAGAATGTCCAGTTTTCAGGTTGGATTGTCACACATTTTTGCAATGTAAATCGCCTAAAGACAAATTATGGATTATGTGTACACAGGTAACTATATCATTATTTTAATATTTCTCTATAATGAAATTATTTTTGTTTTAAATGTACAAAGGTTAAATTTTTTTCTCGCTCAGTCCCCTCGCTCACATACATTTTACCATGTGTGATGTCTGCCGCCTAAGTATTGTTAGATCATTGTTCTGTATATCGTAAGTTTGAAATGCCTTGGCCTTGAGGTTTTCAGGCCTTGGCCTTGGGTCTCCATGCATTGGCCTTGACCTTTGGTATTGAAGCCTTGGCGTTGGGTATTAAAGCGTTGGCCTTAGAGATTTGAGCCTTCACTACAACACTGAATAGCCGACTAATGCAATGGTTAACTTCGAACTGGTTAATTCCGAACTTCACGTTTAATTAGGTTTAGACAAATTAGCTTATTTGCCCTGGTTTGATATGTCTAGTCCGTATACAAAACCAGTCCTAGATCTAAAAAAAATTATCTTAGTTCTAGTCTATTCTCTAGATCAAGACTCTGATCTATACGCTGTATCAGCATGGAACCACTAGTGTACCAAGGGGGGGGGGGCAGACTGCCCCTCTGACGAGTCACAACTGATTCAGGGGACGTGCCCCCTTTGAGAAGCCAAATTAATAATTTGTAATGTAAAAGTGCAATGAAAAAGACGTATATATCCCCTTTTTTGAACGTGAAGATTTTTCTTTGCTTGTCAATTTTTTTTTCAGCTAAGAAATCCATAATTTGGGGTGAAGACCCTTTTTTTTTGGGGGGGGGGGCTTGTCACATTTTTTCGCGGACGAAATATCCTCTAAAAAATTTGCCCCCTTTTGGAAAATCCTAGGTACACCAGTGCGTGCATGGAACGTATTCTAACATCAGACACAAATTAACGTCAGTGATCTTGATCCCCGTCTTCACCCAAAATTAAGGATTTCGTAGCTGAAAAAAATTTGACAAGCAAAAAAAAAGATCTTCACGTTCAAAAGAGGGGACATACGTCTTTTTTCGTTGCATTTTGACATTAGAAATTATTAATTTGGCTTCTCAAAGGGGGGGGGGTACGTCCCCTGGATGAGTTGTGACTCCTCGGGGGGCAGTCTGCCCCCCCCCCCTTTGGTACATTAGTGGTTCCATGTTGATAGCGCCTAGATCACAGTCTAGATCTAGAGACTAGACTAGAACTAAGATATTTTTTTTAGATCTAGGACTGGTTCTGTATACGGACTAGACATATTAAACCATGGTAAATAAGCTAATATTGGTCCAAACCTAATCAAACGTAAAGTTCGTAATTAACCAGTTCGAAGTTAACCATGGCATTAGTCGGCTATTCCTATTAGTATTAGGCATTAAACAGGTCCAGATTTGAGGTAAAGTTAATGCGCAAAACTAAGCTAGCCCTACCCTAGCACATGTCTTGCCATTAATGGCAGCTAGTTTGATAAGTGTTTAAGAATTGGATGTATATATAGATCTAAGCCTATAAGGCCTATGTAACTATGTAAGGGTACCGGTAATTTGACGATGCTATTCTGAGCAACGTGAATGCTTACGATCGGCACTGGTCGAGGCCAAGTCCACGCGCATGCGTACTCTCAATCCGAAGACGCAATCATGAATATTCATATGTCGGTCCAGAACTCGGTGGGAAAAATAATTTCGCGGCCGGGGCCGGAGCATGACGCGCGTAAACTTTCTCAAAAAAATCTTGAAAGCGAGACAGCCACGGGACCAAGCCCAAATGACAAGCTTGGTCGCTTCGCTGTCTCGCTTTCATTCAACTTGAGAACGTTTACGCGCGTCTGCCCCCACCCCCGAAAGAAATTTTGTGAACGGCCATGCTCAAAAGAGCATATGGCACATTGATTTATATGTACTTTTCATTTTCATAATTTTTATCACATTATCATCATGGCCTTACACAGAATTTTTACCGGGGGGGGGGGTTAGCAGCTAGGACGCGCGTAAAGTTTCTCAAAAAAATCTTGAAAGCGAGACAGCGACGCGACCAAGCTCAAATGACAAGCTTGGTCGCTTCGCTTTTTCAAGATTTTTATGAGAAAGTTTACGCGCGTCCTGCTCCCCCCCCCAGAAAAAAATATGCGTAAGGCCATGATGATAATGTGATAAAAATTATGAAAATGAAAAGTACATATAAATCAATGTGCCATATGCTCTTTTGAGCATGGCCGTTCACAGAATTTCTTTCGGGGGGTGGGGGCAGACGCGCGTAAACGTTCTCAAGTTGAAAGCGAGACAGCGAAGCGACCAAGCTTGTCATTTGGGCTTGGTCCCGTGGCTGTCTCGCTTTCAAGATTTTTTTGAGAAAGTTTACGCGCGTCATGCTCCGGCCCCGGCCCCCCTGGAAAAAATTCTGCGTAAGGCCATGATGATAATGAGATAAAAATAATGAAAATGAAAGTATACATAAATCAATGTGCCAGGCTCTTTAGAGCATGGCCGTATGCAGAATTTCTTTCGGAGGAGGGGGGGGGAGGGAAGCTAGCAGACGCGTAAACTTTCTCAAGTTGAAAGCGACACAGCGAAGCGACCAAGCTTGTCATTTGGGCACTTTTTGGAGTTTTAAAAGTGAAATACGACGGCTTTCGTGCACACTTTTGGTGAATTTTGTGATAATTTTCAATAGAAAAATAAGTTTTTAAAAATTTAGGGGTCATCATGCCCCCGTATTGTCGTTAATTGCGAGCATTTTGGGGCCAGGGTGAAATCGCCCCAAACGCCTCAAACAGACACTCCAAAATGAATTTGAAGTGCATTATTAGAACTGAAACTTATCTCTACACCAGGAAAAATTAACTTAACAAAAAAAGCAACAAGAAATATTTATAAAAAGTAGAAGGGCCTGTACACTGATATTTCACTCTCTCAGCTCATATGCACTTGATCTACTTCCATCGAGGATTCGGGCTAAATTCCGCCCGCCACTTCCGGGGACCAACTAGCCTCTTGTCGAGGCCCTGTCGGCTGCTTTCCGAGCGAACATGGCAAAGCAAGGGAGAGAGCGAAGCAGAGCGCCGCGAGACAGGGCCTCTGGACATCTGACCCGAATTTCACCGACTTTCTTTTGTTTTTTATTGTTTTTACCAATTCACCGACCAAAAACTGGTCGGTGAAAATCATCCAATGAGAGCGCGAGCTGCTATGACGTCATATTAAATATTCATGAGCTCATCTTGAATGGCGACCCTTGGATTCCGGCGAAGATCGAGTGACGACGAAATATCAAAGAGCGCTGAATATGACTCTAAAATGCTGAATATTGACCGATTTAAGGATTTGCAGGTCGATGAAATTAACTCTGCACTGAAAGGACGAGATGTCTTTGTAAATCTACCCACAGGATATGGAAAAATGTAATATTTCATGCGATTCCACCGGTCGAACCGGGGCGTCGATTATCGATCTCCGCTGTGCAGTGCAGTGAGTGAGGGAAGCTGGGGTGGAGTTGTTGGGAGTTGACTGGTTGACTCGTGTCTGACCAGCGGCTGAGCAGTATCTCCCGGGAAGTTTCGGGGCGGTGATGGGTCTGTTACGGCCAGTAGTAGTAGTAGTAGTAGTAGTACCACTATTTGTAGCATTTTGCTGGTTATATCCCCTTTAGTGTCCCGCAATTAAATGAATCCCCTGCAGAATAATGGACTACTATACTATATAGTATTCCGAACCCAAAACGAAACAGCTCTGACATTTCATTGGTTTACTCGGTGACCGGTAATATCATGACTCATGTATATTCATTAGGAAGACGTTCCTCATGAATATATAATTCAGTTCAGATGTCAAGAGGCCTCGCGCCAGGCCTAATTCGCTTCGCGAATTAGGGAATCCCTCGCTTCGCTCGGGAAGCAGCCGCCAGGGCCTCGACAAGAGGCTAGGGACCAACCAACGTAGTATTTCGATGAAGAGCACTCCGTCGATTCACCGGTTGTCCCTACGATACACGCGCGCCTATGGGGCCCTATGGGGATTGTGAACTGTAGGAAAAATCGTATAAAATTACACTTTTTGATATTTCTACGAAGACGAAGTTATATAGAAAATGAAGAATATTAAAATCAGACCATATCCCTAGAAAATTGCTTCAAGAAATGTCATTATGAAGAGGAAATGGACAAAAATTTGTGAAGAAAAATCACGAAAAAGGAAATCGCATCATGAATATTCATATCATGGGCGGTCCCACATTTGCATGTTATAGCGAGTTTTCCATTATTTAATAAATAATGGCATTATATAATAAATAATGGCATTATTTAATAAATAATGGTTATTTGTATATAAATAATGATTATTTGTATATAATGGCAAACTGTAAAAATTGTTTATAAATAATGATTATTTATAAATAATGGGATATTGAAACTAAATTATTATTTATAAATAATGAAGTAGATATTTCATTATTTAACAAATAATCTTTATTTATAAATAATGGAAAACTCGAACATTAAATAATGATTATTTATAAATAATGAGAATAATGGTGCACTCGAAAAAATTATTTATAAATAATGAAGTAGACGTTTTCATTATTTAACAAATAATCATTATTTATAAATAATGGAAAACTCAACAAATTATTTATAAATAAAGAAATGTGCACTGGCATTGATAATAAATAATTATTATTTATAAATAATAGAAAACTTATTTATAAATAACGGAAAAACGAATTGCAATTATTTATAAATAATGAAGTATGTAGTGTCATTATTTATAGATAATATAAAAACAAATAATCATTATTTATAAATAATGAAAAACAAATAATCATTATTTATAAATAATGAAAAACAAATAATCATTATTTATAAATAATGAAAAACAAATAATCATTATTTGTAAATAATGAAAAACAAATAATCATTATTTATAAATAATGAAAAACAAATAATCATTATTTATAAATAATGAAAAACAAATAATCATTATTTATAAATAATGGAATGTCGAACTATTATTATTTACAAATAATGAAGTATTACTTGGAATTATATATAAATAATTAGAAATGATATTCTATATAATAGTAGTTATTTACAAATAAATGTAAATTATATATAAATAACAGTTATTATTTAATAAATAATGATTATATAACAAATAATTGTTCTATATAATATTGGTACATTCGGCGCCTCATAATAACGGCGGGTTTTTGTGACATAAAAACACAATGAGACGCATTATCAGTGATCAGTGGCGTACCCAGGATTTTCCAAAGAAGGGGCAAATTAGTCCGCTAAAATAATTGACAAGCCAAAACAAAAAATAAAGAGGTCTCCAACCACAAATAAAGGACATTCCGTACCAGAATAAAACAATTGACAAGCAAAAAGAAACAAAGGTCTTCAACCGCAAATAAGGGACATCTGGGATCAGTTGTGACTCGTCAGGGGGGGGGGGCAGGGTTACGTCCCTTGCATTAGTTGTGACTCGTCAGGGGGTGGGGCAGTCTGCCCCCCCTTAGGTTCGCTAGTGTCAGTGATTTAGAGAAAATCGCACCCTGTAGAGCATTTCAAGTCAACAATTTTAACTGATAATTGTTAGAAGCTTGCATCTGACTGGTCGGAGTAAATTTCCATTAGTATAAATCACTACATGAAACACGCCCCTATCTACCTTTCCTTCCGAATAAAGATAGACATCTTTGCTTATCATCATGTATTGCTACTTTAGATCAACGCATTAACCAAACACTGTATAATCAGGTATAATCACAGTTCAATAAACAATACAGTAATATGCCCCTTCCATGCCTCAATCCTGCCACAGCAAATCACACAATTAGTTTTTTAATTTTGACTTGCACTTATCCTGACTAGTAAACGATTTGATTATTATTATTGTAATCATTAAAATTATTTTGATTATCATATACGATTACTGTTAATATTATCATAGATATGATTCTATCATCATGATTTTTATAATTATACTTATTTAATATCATTCTATTTTTGTTTTCGTTGCTTTTTTCCCCTTTTACTTTTCCGTTTTCATTATTATTCAAAAAGAAAATCAAGGAAGAAGAGGGACATCTGTTAAACCGTCAGGTACATCCTAGAAGATGTTTTGCCCTTGAACCTGAATCAAGCGACCTACAGATAGAATGCAATGGAAGAAAGATGGTAATTTATATTCAGGATTTCATTTTTTTTTCCTCGTTCAGAGGTACTTTATTCTTCATATTCCTTTCTCATTTTAACAATTCCTTCCGAGGCACATTGAGTTACAAAACAGGTTACATATAAACATGTAATATACATCAGCTGTTTAATCTAAAATGGAATAAAGATGAAATTTCTCTGTAACGTTTTAGCTCTTCGAACATTTGAATTAAATGAACATTGGATTTAAATCGCCATTTTACATAAAAAAGTATCTCTTTCTTGAACTCATACCAAATTGAATGTATATTAAAAGCTTTTCCTTGCATATTATACATGACATATGATTTGTATATTGCATACTGTGCAAATATCATAAACAAATTCGCATACATTCGTAATTTTGAAGCTTCGTTATTCCGAAGGTTCGGAT
The DNA here is from genome assembly GCF_037042905.1 of Lytechinus pictus. Classification (NCBI taxonomy): domain Eukaryota; kingdom Metazoa; phylum Echinodermata; class Echinoidea; order Temnopleuroida; family Toxopneustidae; genus Lytechinus; species Lytechinus pictus. Next base: position 24,760,927 of record NC_087260.1, read on the forward strand.
ATTCCGAAGGTTCGTTATTCTGAAGGTTCGTATTTCTGAAGGTTCGTAATTCCGAAGTTTCGTAAGTCCGAAAACGAAATGAGGTTCGTCATTCCGAGGTTTCGTTAGTCAGAAAACAAAGTAAGGTTCGTAATTCCGAAGGTTCGTTAGTCCGAAATTGTAATGATTAACGAACTTTATTTCGTTTTCGGATTAACGAACCTTCGGAACAACGAACCTTATTTCGTTTTCGGACTAACGAACCTTCGGAACATCGAACCTTATTTCTTTTTCGGATTATCGAACCTTCGGAATAACGCCACAAATGTTCGGATTAACGAACCCTTTGACGTTTTCGGATTAACGAACATCGAGGTATAGGCAATTTACGTGTTTCGGAATTACGGACCTTCGGAATAAAGAACCTTCGGAATTACGAACCTTCGGAATTACGAAGTGTAACCAACAAATTAACCAACGTAAACTTGTGATCTTGAATTTTGTATCCAATGAACAACGTCGTTTCGGTAATAGGAATTGTCATTTTAAACATAAATTGCAGAGAATTCTTTATCTTTATCCAAAAATTGGCAACAGGATTACATTCTAACATAATATGAACAAAAGTTTCGTCTGCTTCACAGAACACACAATATGTGTCATTAGCTAATTTCCAACGACATTAATTGATTTCATTATTCATTATCTGCATCTTATTTTTCATTCTCTAAAAAGAAAACTCCAACTATGTTTAAGTTGATGCAATACATGTTTTATTATATATAAGAGAAAAAGGGTACACAACAAACCATTTCTTTTCGCTGTTTAGTTCCTTTTATTTATTGTTTATTTCGTTTTATTTAGTATTAATTTTATTCATACGCCTTAGGAATCATACAATGTCGCAAGATGAAATTTATATCAAAATTCAGTTAAATTCCTTGATTTATATTATCTTTATTTTGTTAAAAGTTGAGTCCGGTATATTTTGAAGAGATAACAATGGTTAACAAACTTTTTATAATATTTCATACAGTTTGCTTGTCTTAAAGTTCTCTGTAGATCTGCATTACATACAGTGTATATATGATTAAGATTTAAACGATAAAATACGAGTTAAGTATCGTTAATATTTAGCACAATTTGAGCACAAATTCAAACGGATATTGTCTATACCCGTTGATTTTAAACATGTGTTTTCCAGATCATATCTGCCAAAGAGCTATTCAACCGACAGGAGACTCTTGTTTCGATGCCCATTACGACTGAACCCAATACCAGAATGCAAATGATTAACATCTCAATCTCAACAAAAGAAAATGAAGATCCAATGACGAGCATGGCGTTTATGGCGATACGAACAGGTTTCAAACATTCTCTTTTCCTCTTTCTGTACCCACAGTACTTATTCCTTACGATTAATTGTTTTCCAAACCTTAGACAGGTTTTAAAGAAATTTCATAAGGCTTTAAAGAATAAAAATAAGCCTTTTATTATGAACCCAGTCCTGCGTTCCTTTTTTTCTCTTTACTCTCGTCAGTAGCGGACTGTGATCCGGAGGAAACAAAGCATTGGGGGGGGGGGGGGCACTGCATTGTCTGTGAACAATGCTGTGCCCCCCCCCCCAATGCTTTGTCTCCTCCGGGTCACGGTCTGCCACTGACTCTCGTTCTCATGTTAACAAAGAAATTCACTATTGTAGGATCACTAATGCCAAGGTAGTTTGGATAAACCCTGTTATGAAAGGTAGACACTTTTTACCTTAAGAATCCCCCCCCTCTTGCTTTACCTCTATGTTATTAAGATATTAACCTTTCTGATGAATTTGTTCTTCCTTTAGATTTCTCTACTGACAGGCACTCATCACTTGATGAGATAATCAGCGCTACAGATTCTGAGAGCAGGTAAAAATAGAAATAGTTGTAGACATTTTAGCAGATCATTATAAATCATATACCAACATATGTAAAATGAATGAGACAATTGATATTTTTACGGAGAAAAATAAACTTTGCATACAAATTAAAATTGTTAGCCTGAAGCATACTTAGTAATAACAACATATACAACCATATAACCTATTGCATTATGATCAGGAAAGAATGAAATAATGTAGAGCCTAGGCGATCGATATATTTAAAGTTTAATATGATTAGAAAAGCAATATCAGTAAAAATATTAACTTATTTGATATTTTCTTCAATCGCTGACCCATTCACTGCTGTATGCCGCATTGTATCTAGGTAAATAAGTGTGCGTAATGTTTCACGCCTGTAAATTATAATTTTACTCGATAGCCCTCTATGGATAAAACATTTTGGGGATGATGTCATCAACCCCCTTCTTTTGTTCATGGTTGATATTATATGTTTAAAGTGGTACTTGTACTGGAATTTGTGTTCGTAATTTAAACTTCAAACTTACATTTATTTAATTTTAGGGAGGGGGCTACTCACCGGTTCTGTGTAAAATGACTTTAAGCGCGAGATTTCCCGGGCAAAACTGATTTAATCTGAAGACTCGGGATATGAGAATTTCAAGGGCTGAAAACTTGTCTTCACCAATGTTTAAAGCATAAATAATATAAACTTAAACTTACTTTGCATTTTCTTTTTACATGTCTTTATTATCATAAGCATTTCAATGGTAGCTGATTATTCACAGCTGTGTAGGTCTACAGGCCAGAACGGACAACAGAGAAACATTGTCAGCGCGAACGTCCAAAACTTGAACAGAAGGCCATGTCAGATCTCTCATACTGTCAAATGTTGGTCAAAAATTTAAATAACGCGTTGTTGCATTATTAGTCACCCCGTGACATTACCGGTTGTAACAGGGGATTGCTAATGCAGAGCGTTAACATGGTAAAAAAAAAATTGTGCGATCGGAATAGAGAAATGACACAAGGTAAATCCATGTATATCTTTTAACGCAGAGAAAAGGACACCGGGGTTGAGGATGTCATCCAGAAGGATATGAACACAGATAAGTACTACCATCTAGGAATAGCACTTGGTCTGTCCTACGAAACACTTGACAGCATCCAAGCAAGAATCAGAGGACAAAAAGTAGAAGCTGGAGTTTATACTTCAAAAAAACGAGCTGCTATTATCATGATCCGCTACTGGAAACACTTACAGCATCCTGACTCCCAAGCAGATCATCATCTGAGAGAGGTGTGGACATCTGTGACCAATACAAGAAAGTCAATCCCTCCTGTTGAGCAGGCTCGTAGCTTAGGTAGGCCTATGTCATGGATGTGCATTTATTGTATGGACGCTGTATCGCTTTATGGCTTAAAGCCGATTCTTGAACAGTTAAAAGGTTATAAAGACACACATAGATAAAAAAAAAAACAATATGATAATATAAGTGATTCGCTGAACTTAGGGCAGGCAAGGGCCTTTTAATCGACGAGAAAAAAAAAAATTAAGAGAAAATATACTGCCCAAATATAATTTTATATAATATAATATTTTATGTTTGTATATTGTGAACATTTCAATTTGTTTTGTGATCACTCAAGGGGATAATTGACTTCCTGATGGGGCTAGTGTCCTCATTGCTGGAGCTCCTGTGAGTAATAAGCTGACCCAGATTTTCATTAAATGGATGGTGAACGGAGGGGCAGGTGGGAGAGCACCGGGGCCCATTAGATGTAGGCCTATATATTAATTCCGATAAGTGATGCAAAGTTTATATACTGGCAGAAGATTTGCAGCTTTTCCACAATGTAACTATAGCTTTTTGGTTATTATTATTATTTTTTTTTAGATCTGTTTATATTCTAGCTTGTTTATACAGAATAACAGTTTTGGAGCTACTGTCATGAGCGTATCTGGACGGTTTGTACGCTTTACAAATCTACATCATTATATTCCCTTTAATAGTGGGGGGAAAGCGAGGGCTAACATCACTTGTTACTCTACAACTATAGAGCTCTTTCGTGATCATCATCAATAGATAATTGATTTTTGATGGAGCAGACCCTTCTTACTGTTCTTGGCTGAATTCCCCCTATTTGTCGTCGGGTGCCTGTTATTTTCTGCGTCTCAGTGTGTACACTGCCTATTGCTAGGCTTCAGAAGATGTTGAAATTAATTATAGACACGATATCAATATTTTATCTTTTCTGTAAAGACGAGAATGTTGGTTCTACTGTGGAAGAAAACTTTGGAGACAAGCTATCTTACGCACGATCGATACCTGTTCCGAAAGAAAGCTTCTATGAGATAGAGGTGAGTTATATTAATAATGGTTGTTAAAAACGGATTATTTTGAGCCAAAGATTTAAAGTATAAATCTCTACACTATAAAGCGAAAAGGGGTTATTAATCGTCAAGGTTGATGACCATTCTCTCTGATTTCCTGTTGTTGGTGTCCGGATAATTGTATGATGACATCATAGCTACCTCAACACTAGCCATGAACAATCTAGCAGTATATTACTTTCACAGCTAGAGGAAAACAAAAATAAAGGCCCGGCTACATTATTACATTTGACCAACCAAGGAGACCATGTGGATAGCCAATTGGAAAGAAGACAAAGTGAGTGTATAGTTAAAGTGTTAGTTTTCCTTTATTTATCTGAGGAAAATACACTTACACCACCGACACGTGTGCATCTTAGACCACACCATTCGTAGAAGAACAAATAAACACCACCGGCACGCATATCACACCTCTCCGTGGAAGACCACATACACATCGCTCACATAAATTACACATCTTAGATCAAACCACTCGTAGAAGAACGCACACACACTACCACACATAGACATCCGAGACATATTCGACCGTAGGACCCATACACACCGCCCACCAGTGGCGTACCGTGGGTCACAGCATGGGGGGGGGGGGGGGGAGAAATTTAGTTCACTTTGTGGGTGCGCGAAGCGGGCTCAATAGCCAGGAATACTGATCTAATAGAGACATTTTAAGGACTGACATTAAAAGGATATGTATCTGACTCTAGCGCGAAGCACGAGCTGATTTTTTTTTCGATATTAGGACCTAAAGAAAATGGAGATTATAAGCAAATTTCTGTAATCATGGAATACCTGTCTCACCAAATAAACAATGCGAGCTGAAATTTTTGTATATATTGACTCCAAAGGGGCGTTTGTGGATTTTTTTGGAATTCTTGAGAAGTATAGGCCTATATATCTCACCAGAGTCATCCAAGCGGGAGCTGATTTTTTTTTCTAGAATTACACCTAAACACATGAAGCAATATTGTAGTAATTGTAATCATGAACATGATACCTATTTCACTAATTTTATATTCCGAGCGCGAAGCGCGAGCTGAAAAGTTTTGATATTCAGACCTGAAGAAGGGCATTCTAAGGCTAGTTTGTAGGAATGCATTAATAATAATAATAATATTCCGCATTTATATAGCGCTTAACACATCAGAACGACGTCTCTAAGCGCTTTACAGATATATTATTACCCCGGTCATCGGATCCTTGCTTGCCCGCATACAATGTATGCACTATCTCCATTCCCTGGAGAGCATTCCAACAAGAGTTCCAAGACTCAATTGCTAGGCATACTACATAGGCTTTCGCATCCTACTGGGTACCCATTTAACACCTGGGTGGAGAGTGGCAAATTGTGGATTGACGCCTTGCCAAAGGACGCTAGGCCATGGTGGGATTCGAACACACGACCCTCTGATTACAAGGCGAGAGTCAGAACCGCTACACCACGGCGCTTCCACTATTAATACCATGATGGAGGCTTATTTCACTAACCAAATATATTCAGGCCAGAAAAACAGATCAGAACAGATATCAGCTACAGATATCAGATCACTCGTAGAAAAATGCACACACACCGCTCACACGTTCACATCTTCATTATATCAGATCACTCGTAAAAAAATGCACACACCAACAATATGTAGTGCGATATGTCTAAGATATGATATGACCTATAAACACCATCTTTTTTTTTTTTAGACATACACACCCCAAGGCCTCCCACACAACAAACGCAATGGCATATTGAATCTCTCTAACATTTTGAAGGGGACAACGTGGCATATATGGGGTGGACATTTCTGGAAATGGAAAGTCGTGAGCGAGCGATGCGAGCAAGCAAATCTTTTGCTCTAAACTTGAATATGCAATTATGCGTTAGATCTTGGATCTTGACAATATAAACAATGATTTATTTAACCTTTTCTTTCCCTTTCTCTCATTTACTCCTTTAAACTCAGCTACACCGATCATCGACAGGCACACACACATCGACCTCGAACATGCAGTCCCACGCTTATACACGAACAATAACAGATATGTACATATTGGATAAAGTTTTTACCACCACGAGGGTAACTACGTGTCCAACCAATTTTTGGCAGTATTTTACCCAATTACCGTCCTGTAAAGTTAAAAAAATAAGCAGCAATTACTTTTAAAAGGGGCAAAATTTTCATCACACTGGATAAATAAAAATGTCCAATGTTGGTTTGACACATAATTACCCTCATGGAGCACGGTTTTTAGAGTGTATCTGGAACATCCACACACGGATACGCATACTCGCACCCTCACCAGAATAGACACCCACTCGCACACTCACCAACTTTCTCTTTCCCTCTCTCATTACGTTAACTAGTAAATTATATTGACTAATTTGTGTGTTCACTTTTTGTATGGCTGAGACTGATTTTGTATTTTTAATTTCAAAAGTACTGATTTATTGCTATTATAATTTAAGATATCAAACATACAATGACAAATTTTTATGACATCTTCCTTTTTTCAAGATCCCTGCCAACCCGAGCATACTTGAAACGAGAGGTCCTTGGGAGGGAAGATTTCAGTCTCGGCGAAGTAGAACTCCAAGTATCAGAAGCGATTCTTTGAGCAGGTAGCGAGGAATACACATTTGTTTTTGTTTTTACTTTCTAAGCAAATATTTGTAAACAGATAACACTGATGAGTAAATGATTTAATGTATTAAAATAAGTTCGTACAAAAATCTGAAAATATATTGTAAATTATGAGAAACAGTGTCGTTGAGAAGGAAATCTCTTACGATTTACAGCAGCAAAGATTTGATTTTTTTTAATCCTTCTCATTTAGTATCAGCAAGTTGCAAGAGGACCAGGAAATAGGATTTCCAAGAACTCGTAAGTTGTTTTGTCTATACTGTAGTCATATTATCACTTGTGAAATAATCAAAAGTGTATTACCCATCTAAAAAGTAAATCTTTGATATTTTACTTCCCAAAAATAGGGGGTGAACAATTATCTTCAAGATCAATTCTAAGGTGAAAAAAAGAGCAGGTCTGATAGAATGACTCTACCTCGGATATTCTTCGTTTGTTTAAGAGTGATTTTTAGAACCACGAACCAATGTCATTTTACTGATTTTGTATACCTACCTTTATTTCAGCTGATGCTTATTCCAGTAAACGCGGCATGATATCATACCCGAGTCTTATACGTCTACGTGCCAGGAGGCCAAGGTATTCCTTGTTCTGAACCAAGATGTTTGATTACATTTTGTTTGCTTTCTTTTATAAGTGCTGTATGCGTTCTTTAATCATGCTAATGTGACGTATTGCATATTATCGTGACTGTGTTGGTTTAATCTATTTTTGAATTAGGATATTACCGTATTATATACGATGACATAATGAGGATAAAGACGTGATTAACAGATTGAGAATAAATTTATTTGAAAAATAATTATAGACCTTTACGAGTGATTTTGATTTATCTTTGGGATTATAGTTGAAATCGCGAGAGCCTCTCAGAAAAAAATGTTCAACATAATAACACATTTATCAATGCCACATGAGAGCACCTCTTACTGGTATGCTTACCTTTGTAGTCTGCAGCCGGCAGATTCCCACATATAAAGCTCCTCTCCGTCCAGAATGGTGTGGAATTGGTCCCATTTAGCGCTTCTACCAATGTGTGTGTGGGGTGCATGTGCGAGCACATGCGGGTGTGCGTGCTCGTGTGTACCTGTGTGTCATGTTGGTCGCACATTTCAAAGGGTTAAAAGTTGAAACTTTTGTAATGTAGGGTTACAGTTACTTATTAATTTTGTATCTTTTTCAGAGTTCCGAGTGTTCGGAGATACCATGAACGTGATGACGGAGAAGGTAGATACCGTTTTATATTTCACGCTCAGCAGTAGAAACTCTGCCTACTATACGAGGGTGAACATGTCGAAAAACTTGTAGCAAGCATTCATGTTATGCATTTTCGAAACAATCTTTATTGTATTGTTTTTTTTTCCTTTAGCATAAGTGATTATCATTTCATTTTCCTAGCTGACAAGATAATCTAAGGAATGAAATGACAAATGGTTGACTTTGAATCATATACGCAATTCATTCGTATACCTAATACAAGTAAGATTATTTAAGAATGATTAATGAATCACAAAAAGAAAAGTATGGAATCATACAACTCTAAGAACACACCTTAAAAGTTCTATCCTTGATCAAACAGTAGGCCTACATTGGCATTTAATCGTTATCAATATATGATAATATCAAGCAGGAGGATACTCCAAGCAAGACATAGTTGAATGGATGGAATCTGGGGAAGTAAAACCAGCGGATTCAGAACCTGACCGGTCAGCCGCAACGCCTTTAGATGACCAGAAAGGGGGAACAGAACCTGTTCATCGTATCTCGTCAATGAGCGGTCATCATGATGAAGTCCCAGTTCAAGGCTTTGATATTCAGATGAATGTCACTGATGATATCGGCATTATTCGGCTTGAGGAATATGGTATTGAAGTTCACGTTCCATCGGGTGAAGCTTACAGCGCAAAAGACATTGCTGTGGATGTTATCGATGAGGTTCCACCTGATTTGCTCACAGTACTGAAGGAAACTGGAGCTATCATAACCGTTGGTTTGAAGATGTCGCCTTCTGATGCATCATTTGAGAGACCAGTTAAAGTGACAATGCCACACTGTGGTGTGTTCCAAAAAACAGAATCTGCCCAAATCGTCACCTATTATCGCAAGAATGGTAAGGTCTGAACAAATTTTCATTTTTTTTCACTTTCAAATTTCAAAGCAAAGTCATTACTGTTTCATGTCAAATGACATACTGAATATACTGTATGTCTACCTACAAAACCTGATGGTTCTTATTAATATCCCATCATGATTTATGTTGTGTTGTATCTGATTTATGTTTCTTTGTATTATCTTTAAATGGAAATCAAACAAAGAATCAAATTTTATTGAACTGAATTGCAATTTTGGATTTTTTTTAGGGGGTTTATATAGATATAAATATAATCAATCAGTAGGCAAATCATAATAGAGAGACTAAAATATGTGAAATGAAATGTCAGTTTACATTTCAATCTTTATCAAGCTTTAACATGCATTGTCATGATTACTTTAGTTAGTGATGAGAGTTGTTATTCACTCAATATCAGGGCCCTGGCCCCGAGAACGATTTTTGTCTCGCCTGCGACTAGAGATGATATGATATTTGATGTGGAGTGCCACATAGTTCGATTTTGCGACCACTTCTGTTTTTAATTTATATCAAAGATATAGTAAATTCTTCCCCAATTCCTTCTTTTATTGTACATGCTAATGACAAACCTCAGGCTTTGTAAATTCTTTCGTTCCGGTTTCAGTTCGTGCATTTAATAGCCATACTTGAAATTATGTTACCCCCTGCCTATATCTTACTTTCTCTTATCTTTGCTTGTTGATTTGTATAATGTTTAATATATGTATCGTGTAATCTTCTGTGTGTATCATGTAATTTTCTAAATTATTTTGTGCGAACAGATTGAATTTCCATTTGTACTCGATTGCAATTGGACAATAAAAATATCTGAATCTGAATCTGACACCAACATTTTACTATCCCACAGAAAGGTAGATGAATTAATAGATAGAATGAATTTGGAATTGAAAAATGTTTCGTCGTGGTTTAAATGTAAGAAGTTATCTGTACACATAAGTAAACTCATTTTGTTTATTTTTTTACTTCTCATAGGAATGACAAATTTCCCCCAAGACATTTCGAATACTGATGAGCCCATGATAACAAATATGTATACGTATAAGATATATGATATGAATACTATACAAATAGCTATTTTTATGTATAAATATCTTTACAAACTGCTTCCTCTTATATTCACCGATTTATTTTCGTATTTAACACAAACCTGTCGAAATATTTACTTAGAAAATCCCAGAACACGATTAAGTTTTTGAAATGACATCATAACTTAGAAAGTATATAGGTGTAGTTCATGAAACCTATAAAAAAAGGTGATCAAGTAATACTGGAGATTCTGCCTGAGTTTCAGATCACATGACCAAGGTCAAAGGTCATTCAGGGTCAATGAACGTAGACTATGTTTGGGGGATAAATATCGAAATCATAACCAAACGATTAAGTTTTTGAAATTTCATCATAACTTATAGAGTATGTAAACCTAGTGCATGAAACTTGGACATAAATATGATGAAGCATGATTAAACATCCTGCTTGCGTTTCAGGTCACATGAACAAGGTCAAAGGTCATTTAGGGTCAATAAACTTTGGCCATGTCGGTGGTGTTTTTTGAATTATCATTGTAACTTTGAAACTTTATGGAGCTAGTTCACAGACGTCTCTGAAATTCGATAAAGTGTCATTCCAGTGGGCATATAAGGGCTTCTATTTTCACAGTAAGTATATTGATTCGTAAATTTGCTTCATATTTTTTTCTCATTTATTGACTTTGATTTTATCATCGTATTTCGACGAATAGTTTCAGACAGTTTTACGGCAATCCCTTCAACCAAAAGAAGCCTGCAATGCATTGTTAGACAACGAGACCTAGATATCTACCTAAACCATTTTTCGGAATTCTGGATTGTAGCCCTCTTCACATGGGTATTCATTGGAAAACGAGTTATTTGCACTCCTTATATTCCGGTGTCAACTCCAAAGAATGCAAAGCATGTCTTGCGTCTGCATGTACGAGACGAAAACTTCCCAGAAAGAAAGGTAGGCCTCTTCTATTTTCCTTTTCCTATTGCATTCATCATAACTGTTTTCCAACATGCAGTGTGCTTTTTCCATTAAAACTATAGTTCAATCGCACTTTTTGCTTATCAAATAGCTAGCACTGTACTTTCCCCTTTTTTGTCTCGCGTGAACAAAGTTTGGCAGAGACCAGTGATCCGCATTTTCCTGTTGGTCTCTAAGTCCGTTGGTCTGCAACAAAACTATTTTTTGTCCAACTTGCTCTCATTTCTTCATTTCTACATCAGTTATGTTCATACTTGGTACGTGTTCATTGGGTAGTACCACATGAAAGCTCGAGAGAATGATGGGGTCAAAGGTCATCTAGCTAGGAGTCAAAAGCTAGAAAGATATGGGATCATGTTCATCCTTTTTCGATGTTTTTATTCAACTTTCTCTAATTTCTCTATTTCTCTACATCGATTTTGATCACATTTGCTTCAATTAGGATCCTTGGATAACACAGCAAGGGTTCATTTAAGGATGATGGGATCAAAGGTCATATAGGGGTAAAAAAGTAACGCTTTTGTGTCTTCAACTTGCTCTCATTTCTTTATTTCTGCATCAATAATGTTCATACTTGGTACATAATTATGATTGGTCCCACGTGAGTCAATGAGGATTATGAAGACAATTGTCATTTATGGGTAAAAATTTCAAATGATATGAGGTCATGTACTTCCATGTTTGAAGTTTTTATGCTACTTGTTCTCATTTCATTTTTCTGCATCAATCTTAAATACACGTAGTCCGAATGATCACAGGGTAATATTGCGTGTGTATTGTTAAGGATGAAGCTGTCAAAGATCATCTAGTTGTCAAAAGGTTATAATTTTTTGTTCACCTTATTGCTCTCATTTTTATTTTTCTGCATCAATTTTGTTCACACTTAGTACAAATCATCATTGAGTAATGTGTAGTTGAGGATGATGGGGTCAAAGATCATCTAGGGGCAAAAGGTCAAGTTTTTGTTCAAACCTCTCTCATTTCTTTATTTCTGCATCAATCATACCCATATATGGTACATATGATCCTTGGGTAATACCACATGTGTGTTTATAAAGAAAGGAAAGCACGCAGTGTGTATTTACATAAAATGGGTTAAAATTTAACTACAGAAAACAGGAAGTCCTGCTGGAAATTCATAAAGAGCTTAAGACAGTGTTCCTACTGGAGTAGTCTCTCTGAACACTTCAAGAAGTATTGCCGTTACTCCGCAGGACAAGGCAAATGTCCTCAACTGCCAGTTCGAGTCTGTATTCACTCAAGAGGACTGTCACATCCTACCTACACATATAACTTCTTGTCCATCCGCATGTATAAAAAATTGTGATAACAAGCCAGGGAATTGTAAAACTCTTGAAAGAACTAAAACCACAAAAGGCACCAGGCCCAGATGGAATCCTACCATCAGTTCTAAAGGAATGTGCATTGCTCCAATTTTACAACAGTTCTACCAAAAGTCAATAGATACTTGAGAACTTCCCGAGGACTGGTAAAGGGCAAAGATCTCTCTCATATTAAAAAAGGGGGATCGCTACGAAGCAAGCAATTATATAATTGTGGAGTTGCCGTGGTCGAGTGGTCTAAGGCGCCTGGCTATACATAGAAAGTCCGGGGTTCAATTACTTGGCTGTCGAGATAAATAGCAATTTATCCTGGTCGGACCATGTCAATACTACCATATTCAAAGCGAACAGGATTTAAGGCCTTCTTTGAAGAAACTTGTATAGCTGCCCCCGAAATGTAAAAAGAAATAGCCTATAAAGTGTTAGTACGTCCAAAGTTGGAGTACTGTGCTTCTGTGTGGGACCCATACACGAAATACCAGATCAATAGACTAGAAGCAGTTCAACGAAGAGCAGCTAGATTCGTCTGTAAAGAACACAGGAGAACCAGTAGTGTTTCCCAGATGCTGAAGACATTTGAATGGAAATCTCTTGAAGATGGAAGAGGTATCTCAATACATACACTTTCATATAAATCTGTAGATCACACTCCTTCAATCAGCGAAGGTCGATACCTAGCAACTCCCTCTCAAAATTGTGTCAGGACACGGAAATCATCGTCAATCTCTTTCTCCCGACCAACAACAACAACAAAAAAGACTGCTTCCAGTACCCCGGTACTCTTTCCTTCTATATGACAGAAATTAATCTGCTACCAGTAGACATACGTGAAGCGTTATCGGTCGATGGTTTTAAGACAATGCTTAACAAAATTCAAATGTCTCCTTTCATCCGGGGGGGGGGGGGGGGCACATCATTAATTCAAATTCATCACTAGCCACACACGCCTGCAGCAATTATACCCAATTGAGGAGTTTGCTTGTAGTAACAGGAAGAAGACGAAGACAGATGATGGGGTCAAAAGATCATATTGCATATTTCGATGATGGCGAAATCAGGGAATACTCGCGAACCACCTTGCTTATAATATTACTTGCATCATCACTACAAAAATTTAACGTTCGTGTAAATGTCTACTATCCACACTACCTGTTAAAGTCACAAATTAGTGTAGGCCGATTTGATAGATACTTTAATAATAAATTTATTTGGTTTCAAATTCAAATTTATTTTTTTTCACTTCCATCAAACAAAAACAAATTGTATACCATTATATAAACATAAATATTTGTATCCGTTGCAAAAAAAATTAATAATACATATGTTGTGAAAAAAACACTTAGACAAATTGGGAAACACATTGTAGGTTTTAAATATGTATACTATTTTACAATAGAAATTAAATTAAGATGGAAATGGAGGGACCCACTAAAAAGCAATGCTTGTAAAATGTGGGCCCCTCAAAAAATAGATAACACAACAAATAACAAAATAACAAAGTATAAATACAGATAATCAAATGAGAAAAAAAATGAGAGGGAAATACTCACAAAATAAATACGAAGTTATCAAAAATATATTTATTTATTTATTCATTTATTTCACATATTTAAAAAAGGTGGCCCAATCAGTACAAACACTCGTTTTCGTTGGGGCCCTTTAATTACAAAGTAGATATAATGTACATAATATATACAGATACATGTATAACAAATTCATAGATACAAACTTATGTATACATACAATAGACCAGCCATTCTCAATTACTTTTTTTGAAGCGCCACATTTCTTGTTGAGAATCTGTAATGCTCCACTATCCATTACGCAAACCAGCAATGTATCAGCAGAGGGGTCCAAAGGCCCCTGGTGGGGTCGAGGGGGCAGAGCCCCCATAAGTTTTTTAATATAATGCCTTTTAAATTGCCCAGAGGGGCTCTAATTAATATCAACAGAAGAAATACAAATGCCAACAAACTATATTACACAATATTAATATTAAAATAAAAATGACCAGTGACTTTTTCACAACATACCAATGATACCACTAGTTCAGACTGTTCTGCACCAGATCTATTGGCTTAAGCAAGTGGCGTAATGAGTAAAAAAAAATGAGGGGGCTAGATATGGCAGCTGAAGCAAAAATATTGAACTTTTCAATACAAAAACCTATATTTTGACATAATATTAAGAAAATAATATTCCACTCTTTCCCTTTCCTTTTTTCTTTCCTTTTTTTTTTTTTTTTTCTTGGCCGTGAACCACTTGGGGGCCCCCAATTCCCACCCCCATCTGTACGCCAGTGGCTGAATAAGTTACGTTCCCAGATTTTGCAAGGGCTGAGATTTAGGCGTTTCATTGCACTAACGCCCCAAACTGCCCCTCTTTCTCTACAACTCACGTGCAGTATCATTCATTCAATTCGTATTAAGCAAGAGTGCATGCAGGCAATCACGGCAGGCAATACATCTGAGCATAATGTATTTCACTTTTACAACTTCGGATTTTAATCGGCTCCGGAATCAAAGCTTGTTATGTCCCATATTCATAATCTTTTATGATCAGGATGTTCTTTGAATATCATACTATTTGATGTTTAACTCTTAACCAAAACGTATGCTCTGGAAATGCAAAATTTCTCGCCGTTGAAATAGAAATCCTACAAACGGAGTTTTCAGATCACTTGTGTGGGACATAAACTTTGTACAGCATAGAATAAATAAAAAAGGAGAACACCATCGATCCTCCATAACAGGGGTTATCGAGTGCTAAATTGGACAAAATCTGAGGAAATCAATTAGCAATTAAGTGTCAAGTAAAGAGTTTTTGTTTTCTCTTTGTATTAAAATGATCACCTAATCCTTATTTCCAGGTTACTAATAGATACATTTTTTTCTCCCCAATTTTTCCTTATTTTTACTTTATTTTATACCGGCTCCCGAGCGCCACTCCGCAAGGCTCGGTGCGCCACAAGTGGCGCGCGCGCCACCATTTGAGAATCCCTGCAATAGACTAATTTAAAATGTTACACGTTTACAGAATAAGGTACAAATTATACTATATATATATATATAGTTTGATAAAGGACAAAACAACCCGTCCTAAAATATATCCACCCTTCCCAACCCCCCCCCCCAGAATAGAGAAGAAAAGGGGGAGAATGCCCTGAGAAGATGGATGGGTGCTGCTGTACGTAGATAGAACACATGCCGTCGTGGACTCAAGCAAACTGGATTCAATGATTCATATACCGAACAAAAGTACGAATATGAATAGGAGCAAAAATTGTGGAGATTAAATTGGTGCGTCAATGATATTTTCTTAATATTGATACTGACCAGACTCTTGACAAACATGTGCACATTGAATGCTAGGTCAGTAAGAAATAAGGCTACCGATATCGTTGAATTTATAACTGATAATAATTTTGACATTGTTGAACTGACTGAGACCTTGTTGAAGGATTATGGTGATGTTATTACAGGAAACTGTACACCTGAAGGATACACCTTCTATCATACGAGTCGACAAGGAAAAGGTGGAGGTGGTGTGGGACTGGTGTACAAATCTGCACTGTCAGTCAAGTCAGAAGCTGTACCACATTTCAAGTCTTTTGAAGTTTATCGAGCTCGTGTGTCATGCCAGTTGCGTTCCCTTGTTCTCCTTGTCATCTATCGTCCAGAAGTAGTGGAAGAGCAAGGACAACGAATACCTTACAGTCTATTCCTTGAGGAATTTGCGGCCCTACTTGACTCACTTGTTCTTGAGTCATCTGAGGTTATCCTGACAGGAGACTTCAATATATGGGTCGATGTTTGGAACGATGTACGGGCTAAGCAGTTTATAAACATACTTTCTTCATATGGAATGAAGCAGCTTGTACAAGAAGCGACTCATTTTCATGGCCATACACTGGACTTGCTTATTACCCGGGAGTCATCCACCATATTTTCCCATGTATATGTTATCCTGGGACTGTCTGACCATCATGCTGTCCACTGTAAGCTTGATTTAAAGAAACCGTCTCCTTCTCGTAGGACTGTTATAACTCGCCCTCTACGATCGATGAACAGAGAAAAATTCCGATCTGGAGTCCATGAATATCTGTCGCAGATTGATATTGAGAATAACAACCTCTCTTTGTCTATCGACAGTTATAATCTTTCTCTAAACAGTCTTCTTGACAAGCTAGCACCTAAAAAGACTAGGAGTGTTATCATCAAACCCTCAAGTCCATGGATGACTGAGGAAATTCATGCAGCTTAGTGTCGTAGGAGACACCGAGAGCGTAAGTGGAGAAACACAAGAAGTGAAGAGGACCGCAAATTTTATAAGAAACAACGGCAGGGTGTTTCTCAGGAAATTGGGCAGGCAAAAACAAAATACTACTCAGAGTGTGTTGAAGAATGTGAAGGCAATCAAAGACGTCTTTTCACTGTAGTAGATACTTTGGTTCATCGTGAGAATGAGTCCGTTCTTCCAGTTTCCTCTTCTGACCAGATACTGGCTGAGGATTTTTGCCAGTTTTTCTTTAACAAGGTCACCAAGATACGTGATGACATTGACGCTGAGTTGCAGTTAGAACAACGTGTGCAGCAATATGAATCATTGCCTGTTCCATTGATGACTGACTTTCCTCCGGCTTCTGTAAGTGAGATCAGGAGGGTTGTTGTGGATTCTCCAGCATCGTCATGTGAGCTAGATCCAGTTCCTGCTACAGCATCTATATAACAGGCTCTCGTTAAGCCTCTCCTGAAGAAAGCAAATCTTGACAGGCAAGAATTTTCAAGTTATCGACCTGTGGCAAATCTAAGCTTCTTATCCAAGGTTATTGAACGTATTTTTGCAATACGTATTAGGTCCTTCCTTACTGAAAATGACCTTCAGAACAACTTCCAATCAGCTTACCGAGAGAAACACAGTGTTGAGACTGCCCTTTTACGCGTGCAAAATGATCACTGGAATGGATCATGGAAAAGTTACAGGGTTGATCCTGCTCGATTTCAGTAGTGCATTCGATACAGTTGACCATGCCATACTGCTGGAGAGATTTCAGTCTATCGGCATTGGTGGACGGGCTCACCAGTGGTTGATGTCTTTCAAACAGATCACAGATGGTGTGTGTACGTGGAGCTGTCTCGGGCAAAGTTCATCTTCTCTTCTCTGTGCCCCAGGGGTCGGTCCTTGGGCCACAACTCTTCAACAACTACACTCTTCCTCTTCATGATATCATCAAAAGGCATAATCTCAATCACCATATGTATGTTGAAGACACGCAAATATTTTTTCGCGCTCTCCTACACAAGAGGAAGTTGATGCCTGGATTTCTCGTGTTGAAGCCTGTTTAAGTAAAATTAGGAACTGGATGATGGAGAATTATTTAAAGCTTAATGATGATGACAAAACTCCGTTTCTTATGCTGGGTTCTAAGCTGCAACTCGCCAAGCTGACAATTCCAAATTTGCATATTGGTTCCTTATCGATTATTCTAGTGGATAAAGTTCGAAATCTAGGAGTAATTTTTTACTCTAATATGACAATGGAATCGCAAGTATCATCGAGTGTTTAAACTTGCGATCTACAGTCTCCGCAATCTCCATATTGTTCGCAAATATCTCACTAAAAAAGCCGCTGAGCAGCTTGTTCGTGCATTTGTTACTTCTCGCGTTGAGTGTTGTAACTCTTTGTTGTACGGCATTCCCTTGTCTCAAGTAAAGAGGCTCCAACTTGTTCAGAATGCCGCTGCACGTCTAGTTACCTATACGCGGAGGTCTTCCCATATCACAACAATCCTTAAGTCCCTTCATTGGCTTACTGTTCAACATCGTCTCACCTATAAAATTCTTCTGATAGCATATCGTGCGCTGACCTTCTCCTCACCAGAATACATCTCATCTCTCCTTGATTTTCGCAAACCTGGTCGCTCTGGTCTTCGTTCTTCTAAGACTTCTCTCGATCTCTCTATTCCAAAAACCAGACTGTCCTGGGGAGATCGTGCATTTGCATCAGCAGCTCCCCGTCTATGGAAAAATCTTCCAACTAAATTAAAAGACTGTATATCAGTAGAACATTTCAAGGCCAGTTTGAAAACTTATCTAATGGCCAAATTGTAAGTTGTACCAGTAATGAGTTAAGTTTATAGTAAGCGCCTTGAGCACCCCTAATAGGGTGGATATGTTTTGCGCATTATAAATTTCTTATTATTATTATTATTGATAATTTGTCTTAGATTGAGGAGGGATACAAGGCGGCTACCACGGGGTACTATTTCTTCGTAAGATGGCGCTCTGGAGGATTACACATTACTTGCTCAGAAAGCACCATGAATGGCCAGGCTAAGGTAATCTAACGAAAGAGTATTGAAAGTCGAATTGAACTCGATAATATCAACAAAACAGCAACAATACCAATAATAATGATGATAATAATAATAATAATAATAATAATAATAATAATAATAATAATAATAATAGTAATAACAATAAAAATAAACAGTTTGTATATCACCAATCATAATGCGTCTCTATGCCCCTCCAAATGACTTGGATATTATTAACCCGGATTTAGTCTCCAGATTTTTACAACGCACAAGCATTTAATTGATTGATTCCTGCCAGGTACCCATTTACCTCACTTGGGTTGAGTGCAGCACGAATGTGGATCTGCAGACCATTATAACTAATTAATTGGTGGACTTCAGTCATTCTTAGGAGTATATGGACTTCGGTCGTTCTCTACTTATTTGGAGGATGGATAGGACAGCCTCCCCGGGTGGAAGTCCTATACAAGGTGGGGATGGGGGGGGGGGGCACTCGAATTTGGAAAGGGTAGGGATGTGCGACATCAGAATCTGAAACCATACCCTTGGGAGCCGCAGTTACTGTGAAAACATGGGCTTAAAGACGAGATGGCCCTCTACAAAATAATGATCATTTGTCATGATTACCAAAGTGCTTAGAATATCAAAATTTTAGGTCAGATCCAATAGGAAAATTTTCATCTATCGCGCTTCGCTCTTCCATCAATAATATTGTTAAGATAGATATTCATCCTGTCAGTGGCGTAGCTAGGATTTTTTTTTCCTGGGTGGGGGGCACTGGGGGTCCTTGCTTTTTTCATGGGGGCAAGATTTTTTTCTGTGTGTGTATGTGTCACAAGAGCGGATCCGACTTTCGCCAATAGGGGGTGGGGCCTGACATTATCTTCACCTATATTTTCCCCGATCAGTCACTTCTTAGCTTTATTCTTATAAAACAACATTAATATGAAATAATCTCATAAGCCCTATATAAAAAGTGCGAGCGCAAAGCCCGAGCGATTTTTTTTTTATCTTACATGTATTTTGTCCTGAAAATTTAAAATTCTGGGCAATGTTTGTGATCCTGAACAAGATGCGTATGTAACTAAATAATTACTGCGAACGCCAAGCGCGAGCAGAATTTTTTAATAAATGTTCTGACATGATCGGAAAGAAACCTATAAATGACTGTTTACAGCTACTCACGAATACGGTACATATTTCAAAAATGGGAGCGCGAAAGCACGAG
This sequence comes from Lytechinus pictus, assembly GCF_037042905.1. Lineage (NCBI taxonomy): Eukaryota > Metazoa > Echinodermata > Echinoidea > Temnopleuroida > Toxopneustidae > Lytechinus > Lytechinus pictus. The sequence goes on from NC_087260.1 coordinate 24,780,823, forward strand.
CTAAAACTTTTTGACATCCCGACCCAAAAAAAATTGACATTCTAAGCACTTTTTGTAATCATAAATGGGATAGGTATGTTACTAAGCAATTGATGCGAGCGCGAAGCGTGAGATTTTAGGCCTAAAAGCGGGACACTCTATTCATAGTTTCTACAAATTATGAATATATGGTTAATTGGGTATCATCGATAATGCGAGTGTGAAGCGCGAGCAGACAATTATTGATATTCTGATCTGAAACTGGATAATTTAAGTATATTTGAACAAAGAACATACAGGCTATCTCAAAGGTGCGTGCGCATGTTTTAGATTTAAACCTAGAATCTGGGCATTCTGAATACATTTTTTTAATCATGAAGATCACTAATGCAAGCGAGCTGAAAACATTTGATATTACGATCTGAAAAACACTATTTCAAGTAGTGTGTAGGAAAATTGTGAATTGGATGTGGATCACACCATGGACCTACTAGCTCCATGATCACACTTAATGAATGATGCGAGCGCGAGCTGATATTTTTTTGCCTATTATTTCAACAAAGGACCGGGACATTTTGTCATCCTTATGAAAATGATGACTATCTTCCTATTATCCATAAGCTTATCGATATTCCATTCTGAAAAGACCCAATTTACTTATTAGCAATTCATGAAAATTTTATTTTTTATTTGTTAATCTAATATGCGTAATGACAGCGTGGAAGTTGTTGTTTTTAAGGCTTGAAAACTAGACATCTTAAGCATTTTGTAATTATGAATACGCATTACAATGGTAAAATATATTTCAAACAATTAATGCGTGCGCAAATCGCGAGCTGAATTTTTAAAATAAAATGTAATGAAAAGGCCTGGGTTTTTTGTTTGCCTCTAAACAGAATTGATATACAGTACTCACCAATCAAAATGCGAGCGTGCAGCGGTAGCTTTAATCTTGATATTTTGAGAAATTTCAGGCGCCTATGGAATACACGAAGACAATAGGAACTTGGCAAATCAAATAATGCGATCACGCAGCGTGAGCTTGAAATGTTGATATGTAGACCATATTAACGGACATTTTACAGAGTGCATTTAATTTGTAAATGGATAAAAAAAATAATGAAGGCTCGATGTCCGAGCTGAAATATGTTTTGTATATTGACTTCAAAACTTGATATTTAAAGCTCCATATCTGCCTATTGAGCAAGATACGAATCTCATCGAACATGAACTTCGAGCGCGAAGCGCGAGCGAAAATTTTATTTAGTAACATTTTTTGTTGTTGCAAGACTTCCCCCAACATTATTTTATTCGCTCGTCTTCCTCCTCTTATTTCCCTCTTTTTTCATTATGTCTTTCCCCTTCTTTCTCTTTTTCTTTTCTTTTCTTCTTTCTCCCTTTTTGCTTCGCCAATTTTTTTTTAGAGGGAGGGGGGGCAGCTGGGGGGCACACCAAATCTCAGGGGGCACGTGCCCCCCCCCCGAAGCTACGCCACTGCATCCTGTTCATGGTCACAAAAAGTGCTTATATAGAATGTCCAGTTTTTGGTCGAAATATCAAAATTGTTTAGCTCACACTTTAATCGTGCTTGCATTGAATGATTAGTTAGACGCCCATCCTGTTCATGAATTGATTACCAATAATGCTCATAATTTCCGAATTTCGGTCAAAATATAAAAAAAAAATTCAGCTCGTGGTTCTTGCTCGCATCAATATTGTTTAGATAGATACCAATCCAGCTCATGCTTAAAAAAAAAACTGCTCCGAATGTTCAGTTTTCGGGTTTAAGTACATACCCTAAAATATCTCTCGCTTCGTATTCGCATTATTTTATTTGGGCGCGTCGTGGTATAGTGGTTCTGACTCTCGCCTTTCAAACAGATGATCGTGGGTTCGAATCCTAGTCATGTTGTGTTTTCCTTCAGGGAGAAATTTATCAACACTGTGCTGCACTCGACCCAGGTGAGACAAATGGGTACCGGAAGCAACTAATTCCTCAAAAAGCTGTGCGCACCAGAATCGGTAGACTAGCTTAGCCGGGGTAATATAGAAGCGCCTTGAGCACCTAGCAAGGTGGATACGTGCGCTATACAAATCCTATATTATTTATCATTATTTATTTGGACTTGTGAAATAAATCTTCTTGAACTTACTTGTATGAATAAATCTTAGATGTAAATAAACTCGTTAGTGTTTAATAAGGACTAAACCTTGAAAAACAACAAAAATCAGCATTTAACTCCCGATTGAGAAATTATGGATGAAAATATCCCCCCCCCCTACTCTGCTGAGATGTTAAACTGAATTGAAAGTTCAAAGTGCTTAAAATTCTATGCTTTCTGGTCGCATTTATTCTTTTAAAATGTGGTATTACATCATATTCATAGATATATTTTTGTCTAGCATGCATAGCAGGCCGAGACTATAGGCGCCGCTTTTCCGACGGTGGCGGCGTAGACAGCAACATTGAAATCTTAACCTATAAGGTTAAGTTATTGAAATGACATCATTTACCGAAAAGAGTATACAGACCTAGTTCATGAAACTTGGACAAAAGTTTCAAGTCACATGACGACGGTCAAGTCAAATGTCATTTAGGGTCTCTGAACTAGACCATGATGGGGGAATCAACATCGAATCTTCACCGAAGGTTAAATTTTTGAAATGAAACCATAACTTAGCAAATATAAAAACCTAGTTCATGAAACTTGGGCAATATGGTACCCAAGTATCACTAAACATCTTTTTTGAGTTTCAGGTCACATGTCGAAAGTCAAAGGTCATTTAGGGTCAATGAACTTTTACAATCTTGTGGGTATTTTTTGAATTTCCATCGTTACTCTGAAAGTTTTTAGAGCTAGTTCATAATACTCAGACAGAAGAGTTATCAAGTATCACTGAACATCCTGTGCGATTTCTAGGTCACTTGACAGGTTAAAGGTGATATAGGTACAATAAACTTTGACCATGTTGGGGGTATTTGTTGAATTACCATCACAACTTTGAATGTTTATGGAGCAAGTCATAAAATTTGGACGTAAGAGTAATCAAGTATTACTGAACATCCTGTGCGAATCTCAGGTCACAGAAACAAGTCCAAGGTCAATGAACTTTGGCTATGTTGGGGTATTTGTTGAATTACCATCGTTACTTTGAAAGTGTATAGAGCTAGTTCATAAAACTTGGACATAAGAATGATCGCGTATCACTTAAGATCCCGTTCCAGGTCACACGGCCAAGGTCAAATGTCATTTAAGGTCGATGAACTTTATCTGTGTTGGGGGAAAATTGTTGAATTGCCATCATAACTTTGAAAGTTTATTAATATAGTTCATGAAATGTGGACATAGGGGTAATCAAGTACCATTGCTCATCTCGCACAAATCTTGGGTCACTTGATCAAGATCAAATGTCATTTAGGATCAATGAACGTCCAGAGGCGCTCCACTTGTTTTATCAACACATATTAAAAAAGTTGTCTTCAATTGCCCTTTTTTGTGATTATGAAATAAGATAAATCATCATGCATCTAAAGCACCTTTTTGCCTGACGGGGAGGGGGTGGGCGCCATTTTTCGAAAAGTACACAGGGAAGCCAAATTAGGTCGGGGCCCCTGGTGCAAAATGCTTGATTATGGATACATGCCTGCTTATGATCAAGGTCAAATGTCATTTAGGGTCAATGAATATAATATTTTATTACTATATGAATGTTGTTTTTTGTGAATGATTCTATAGTTTTCAAAAAGTCAGCACTGCTATATTTAATCGCGTAAAGCATGCGAGACTGCCAGAGGCGCTCCACTTTTTTATTCTTGCATTTGATTTTTGCATTTAAAGAGGGTGGCAAATTGTGAATTTCCTAATTCGTAGTTATTAGTAACACCTCCAAATTCCAGATATTTTCTACACAGAATCAATATGTTTTATTAGGTAATTTTTTTTTTCTTTCATTCCAGACCATAGATGAAAGTAAGATTACCCATCTACCTGAGAACAAAGTGTCGTTCATTGTTGATACTCGAAACTCTGAAGGTGCTGACATGATATTACAGTTCATCATAGAACAGTGCACAATAGAGGAGATCTTAGTGAAAATGTGCCTGCAAGGTAAAAAAAAAACTAAATAATTTGTTATTTAATTAATCTTACTGTTTGATAGCGGATACTGATAAGACATTATTTTATTCTAAAACTTCACAGTTTGTAGTTATTCATGTAGTTATTAATCAGCACATGATTTATAATATTTTTTCCTTCAGCAAGAAACTGATCCACAATGTGCTGCACTCAACCCAGGTGAGGTAAATGGGTACCGATAGGAAGTAATTCCTTTAAAAAAATGTGTGTGCTATGAACGCCTAGCTTAGCCGGGTAATATAGGAGCGCTTTGAGGACCTAACAAGGTGGATATGTGCGCAATATAATACCCGATATTATTATTATTATTATTATTTCCATTGTCCACAACTTGATGTTCTGTTAGTATATTAAACAGCAACCGGACTTCTTCCAGAAATCTAGGGTTATTGTTCTATATTCTATCAAATGGGTCCTCTTCTCATTGTCACTTCTCTTTCTAATTCAAGACCTTCCGTAAGATATGAGCTGTTCCAAGCAAGCTTGCCTTCTGTATCGTTTCAAAGGACACCTCGACTCCTAGAACAGCCAGAAAGCTTATGTGTCTTGTTGTCACTGTTCCTAGGGCTCCGATGACTATTGGTACCACCTTCGTCTTCACCTTCCATTTCCTTCTCAGCTCCCATGCCAGATCGTTATACTTCTGTATCTTTTCCTCCTCTTTACGCCAAGCTCTGCAGTCTCCCGGAATCGCAATATCTATGATGATACATTCCTTATCCTTCTTCTTCAAGAGAACGATGTCTGGTCGTCTAGCTTCAATGACCTTGTCTGTCTGGATATTAAAATCCCATAAAAGTTTTACATCGTCGTTCTCTACTACAGGCTCTGCCCGATGTTCGTACCATTTTTCCGCATGGGGTAAGTGGTACTTCTTGGCCAGACCCCAATGAACTGCAGCTGCTACTCAGTCGTGCCTTCCTTTGTACTCAGTCTGTGCCATTTTGCTGCATTCACTCACCAGATGAGACACCGTTTCGTCTTTGTCATGACACATTCTACATGAGGGAGATGTATGCTCCTTTTCAACTTTGGCTCTTCGGTAATTTGTTCTAATTGCTTGGTCCTGAGCAGCAACTAGCATACTTTCCGTCTCCTTCTTTAAACTTCCTCGTTTCAGCCACTGCCAACTCTCTGGTCCAGCAAACTCCTCTGTCTGTCTTTGACTGCCGTCATGATGGTATCCATCTGGCCTTCAATATAGCAGTATAGGCTTTGTTCCTCATATCTTACAGTCTCCTCTATTCCAGCCAGACCACGTCCTCCCTTCTCTCTTGACACATAAAGTCTATCTACATCAGACTTTGGGTGAAACATCCCATGCATAGTTGGCAACTTCCTTGTCTTCCTGTCCAGGGTTTCGAGTTCAAGCTTGATCCATTTAACTATGCCAGCAGCATATCTCACTAGGGCTACTGCCCAAGTGTTAACAGCCTTCACCATGTTTCCAGCATTTAGTTTGGATTTGAGCACCTGTCGAATTCTCCTGATATACTCTGTCTCAATCTTCTTCTTCATTTCTTGATGTTTCAACTGATCTGCCTCTAATATTCCGAGATATTTATAGCTACCACCGTCTTCGATTGATCTGATCTCTTCTCCGTTCAGCATCTGGAAGTTGTTGTCATTGGCTGGCTTACTTCTCATGAGAGTAATCATTGCACATTTATCCAACCCAAACTGCATACCGATGTCTTCGCTGAAGATCCGCACAGTGTTGATGAGAGACTCCAAGTCACTTCGTGTCTTACCAAACAGCTTCAAATCGTCCATGTATAATAGATGGTTGATTTTTGCCTTGCTCTTGAACTCATATCCTAGCCTGGATCTTCCGAGTACCTTAGTTAGTGGTGTCATTGCTATCACAAACAGCAATGGAGATAGACTATCTCCCTGAAAGATTCATCTCTTGATACCAACCTCTCCAAGTACTTCACCATTACTTTCCAACTTAGTTCTCCATCTCGTCATACTTGTAATGAGGAACCTTCTGATATTGTCTGCTACCCCTAACATTTCCATAGACTCGATGATCCAAGAGTGCGGAACCATGTCGTATGCTTTCTTGTAGTCAATTCATGCCATTGCGAGGTTCGTTTTTTCTTTTCTTGCTGTCTTTCATAATTCCTTTGTCGATGCATAGTTGTTCTTTTGTTCCTCTACTTCCTTTTCTACATCCCTTCTGTTCCCATGGTAGTATGTCTTGATGGTCCAGGTGTTGATATATTTCTTCTGATATTAGGCCAGTCAGTAACTTCCAGAGAATCGGCAAGCAGGTAATTGGACGGTAGTTTGACGGAATGTTGCCTTTGGTAGGATCCTTTGGGATGAGAACCGTTCTTCCTTTTGTCATCCAATCAGGGGGGTTACCATTCATGACAATCTCGTTCATCTGCATGCTCAGCCTTTCATGAAGATTTGTGAACCTTTTAACCCAGAAAGCTTGCACACCGTCTGGACCGGCAGCTTTCCATGGCGCCATTTTCCGAATGATCTTTTCTAGCTTGCTTTTGTTGATCGTCAGATCATCCTGTGCAACTATAGTTGCACATTCCTCTTTCGTTGTTTTCAACCACATAGCTTCTTGGTTGTGATTGTGTGGTTGGCTCCAAATGTTGCTCCAGAAGGCAAGTGCTGCAGCTGGATCTGGTGGTGGAACTTCGTCTTTAATCTTTCCATTTATTTCTTGGTAGAACCTCTTCTGGTTGTTCTCAAACAAGGAATTCTGTCTATACTGTGACACTCGATCGGTGTACCTCTTTACTTTTGCTGTAGTGCTTGCTATTCTTTGTTTTAGTTCCTCCACGACGATCTTCCTTCCTTTCCTTCTAATACTGTACTTCTCCTCAAGGTACTTAAAATCATTGATATCTGCTTTGCCAAGGTTTATCTCTGTCAGTCTTGATAGGTCTGTCCTCCATCCCTTTATCTGATTATCAAGTCTCCTTTTCCATGGTGGTAGGCAGTGCTTCCTTGTGTTCTCCTGTTTTCTTACACCTAAGCTCTCTGTTACCAGAACTGCTCCAGCATATATGAGATTATTGGTATCCTCAATACTGTCTGAGCTGATAAACTTCATAACATCGTTGACTTTCTGAGTTTCTATCAGCAGTTTCTCTCTTGGTATTCTCTTCAGATTAGGAGGGGTGGGGCGCTATCCTTGTGTTAACCCCTCTTTTATCTCCAATAATATCATCTTTATCTCTTCTTGCTCTTCATCCAATCTGTTAGTGGTTGGATCCAATTCTGTTTGAAATTGAGCTGTTGCGTCTGTCTGCTCTTCTCTTCCCGGTCTGAGTACTTCCTCCTGCTCATCTCTCACAGGCTCATACACATTTCGTCTGATCCCTTCCCTCTCAACTTCAGTCAGTAACTCATTCCTTTTGATCACACGTACCTGATCTGCAAGTATTTGCTCTGATGTTGGGAAAAGACCCTTCTCTTGCCAGATCTTGTACATTCTCTTGATGTAGCCTCTTTCCTGGTCAGGTCTGCTCTCATAATAACATTTCATGACATTCATATTGTCTCTTCTGCTCCATTCTCTTCTTGTTGAAGTTTTTGGTCCAGTAGTAGATTGACGACTGGATCCTGCCTGAGCCTCCACACAATCCATACCGGGCGCGAGCGAACTATGCAGGCTAGTTCTCTCGTTTTCGCCGTTAACGTTTGTATTCAAATCTGTATTCATCATTTGCATGAGTGATTGTGCCGTATCCCTGGCTCGGGGAAAAGAGTTGGCGTTACCCTGGAACTTTACAATTAAAGTGTAAAAAAATTTTGTTCAGCTAGGCCGTTTATCTCCCAAAGTATCTCAGTTCTCCACCATCATAATCGTCTCCTTTCATCGTTCTACGTCACTCAAAGTAGCGCGTAACAATGGTTGCCATCAAGCCAGCGTAGTATCATCTACTTGTTATCGTGCGCGCTTCTCGAATAACAACTTTCTATGAAATTTCGATAAAAAACATCATGAAACTCACTGATATATGTCCTAATTATTCTCCAAATGCTAATCACGGTACTCCATCGGGTTCCTGGTGTTGTATTGCATCTGCTGATATAGATTTCCTTCCAGAAATCGTAAGATAAACAGTAAAATGATGGCAAAATACGGGAGCAACTTTTTAACACGTCCGTTCAGTAAGGATTTGCGCCCTCTATTATTATTATTATTATTATTCCTCTAAACAGGATCAAGTCCGTATTTTTTTCTTGAATAACTTTGCTCTAACAAAAAGCACCAAGTAATTTCAAGTGCAACTAGGAACTTTGCACTACTAATGTCCGAGAGTCTTTCTTATCAATCTGGTTGTACCCAAGATAGCTGCCTTCTGAATGTCGTACATCCGAAGGTGAGGAGAGATCTTGGTTATGCAGGCTTCCATTCCCTTCTTCACCATTCCTGAGTGACCAATGATGACTGGTGTGACCTCTGCTTTCACGTTCCACATCCTCTCGATCTCAATCCTTAGGTCTTGATACTTGAGCCGTTTGTCTCTTTCCTTTACAGCAATGTTGATATCATGGGGAACAGAGACCTCAATGATATTTACTACGTTGTTGTCTCTGACGATGATGTCCGGCTTGTTGCAGTTGATGGTTCTATCCGTTAGTATGCCACAGTTCCAATATATGGTGCTGTTATTGATCGTGGTGATCGTTTGTGGCTGATGTTCCCAAGCGTGATCACAAGTCATTTCACCGCGATCCTTCAGTAGTTGCAATTGGATAAGTTTGGCAATATTGTCATGTCTTGTGATGTACTCAGTTCCAGCAAGAGTCGAACATGCTGATACCAAATGCATGATTGTTTCGGTCTCTTTTCCACACATCCTGCAAGTGTCGTCTGTGTCTGTTCTGAGGATAGATTTTTCGTAGGCACGGGTCCTCACCACCTGGTCCTGAATAGCATAGACGAACCCTTCAGTTTCACCTCTTAGTCCCGCCGACTTAAGCCATTGATGTGTGTCTTTCTGGTCTACAAACTCCCGATGCGTCTGTTTTTCATGGTGGCCATGAAGTCGCTTGGATTTAAGTTGCTCTTGAAGTTTCTTGTGAAAGGAGCATTTAAGTCTTGCCTTCTCTTTTTCACCGTAGGGTAGTGTCAGTCGATGTTGTGCCAATAAGATAGATGCTTGCTTGTTAATGGAGTATATTGCTTGACATTTATCATAATCGAGGGATATACTCGTCAGTATATCAGGTGGATTGGATAGGTAGTTGGCGAGGTTCGTTGCTTCCATATTCCAGACCATCTCAATTTGTTGTAGACCTCTTCCTCCAAGATCACGGGGAAGGTACAACCTTTCGATTGCGGCCTTTGGGTGATGTAATCTGTGCATCGTTAATTGCTTTCTGGTCATAACATCTAGGCCACATATATCAGCTAGTCTCCAGTTAACAATACCAAAACTGTATCTAAGCACAGGAATGGCTAGAGTGTTGATCGCTTCAATCTTATTTTTGGCATTCAGTTCGGATTTGAGGATCAGCCTGAGTCTTCTTTTGTATTCTGATGTTGCCTTCTCCTTCATTGTGTTATGGCTAATGACATCGTTCTCAGCTATGCCTAGATATTTATATGTCGAATCATTAGTCAGTTCCTTGATTGATGTTTCCTCATCTTGCACAAACATGTCGCCTGTATTTACCCTCCGTCCTCGTACAAGTGTAACTTTGGCACACTTGTCTATACCAAACGACATCTTGATGTCATCGCTGAAATGTTTAACTACTGCTATCATCTTGTGAAGTTCATCGTCATTTTTTGCAAAGAGTTTGATATCATCCATATATATCAGATGGTTTATTGTCGTAGATACATCTTGCCCTTTGTATCTGTAGCCATAACTCGTAGCGTGTAAGAGATAGCATACTGGATTGAGAGCTAAGCAGAATAAAAGAGGAGATAAGGAATCTCCTTGAAATATTCCTCTCTTGATTCGGACCCCCTCCACTGTCATCGAACGGGTGCCTATTGTAAGCGAAAGAGTAGTGCTCCATTGTTTCATACCTGCTGATATGCACTTGACTATTTGTGGATTGATGTGATACATCTCTAGAACTTTGATGATCCAACTATGTGGTACGCTGTCAAATGCCTTCCTGTAGTCTATCCAAGCCATGGATAGATTGGTCTGTCTTTGGCGAGCATTACCGATTATTGCTTTGTTTGTCATTAGGTGATCTTTACAACCCTTCTTTCCTTTCCGACAACCTTTCTGAGTGACCTCCATTATGTCATGATCATCGATGTGTCGTTCGATGTGCATGGCAAGCGTTGATGTCAGCAGCTTATACATAGTATTAAGGCAAGTGATTGGACGATAGTTCTTAGGTTGTTTTGGGTCTTTGCCTTTGTACAGTAGATATGTCCTTCCAATTGGCAGCCATTTCTCAATAGTCCTGTTCCCTTTGATAATGTCATTGATGATTTTCAGTAGATTGGTATGGGTGCTACCAAACCTCTTTATCCAGAAGTTTTGTACACCATCTGGTCCAGGGCTTTTCCAGTTCTGAGTGTTCCTTATGATATTGTGTAGTTCAGGTAAGGTCAGGTCTACTAGCTGCTGCGCTGGCACATTGGACCATTTGTCTGCTTCCGACTGAATCCAGGGAGTTTCTTCGTGAGTGATATCATTATCCCAAAGTTCTTTCCAGTAGTTCTTCATATCATCTGCCGATGGAACATCTTTCGTCTCAGTCATCTTTGAATCCAGCTCACGAAATAATTTCTTTCTGTTTCCATGGAAGAGTTTATTCTGCCGTTTGAAATTGTTACTCTTTGTGTATCTCTTAACACGGTGTTTGAGAGCATTTATCTTCATTTTGAGCGTTTCTATAACAGTTGTCCTAGTACGGGTCTTATCGTCAATGCGATATTTCTTCTGAAGTCTTTTGGTATTGCTCTTCATCCGATTGGATTTGATGTTTCCCTTATCTACTTCTCCGAGTTGAGCCACGTCTTTATATAGTTCTGCTATCTTAGTTTGTAGCCTTTTCTTCCATTCAGGAGCCTTCTTCTTATGATTGGTAGAGTGGTTTGATGAATGAAGCTTGAGTCCCATATGTTCTGTTACAGTTTTTGCTCCTGCCCAGATAAGACAGTTTATCTCCAACAAACTGGAAGGACTAGATTGCACCTTTTCAAGCATTTTATCTACTTTGTCGATCACGCTCCTAGTAGTACAGCACCTTGTGTCGATCTTGGGAATTTGTGGTCTATCTGATATTGATATTCCCTTCACATATTCAAAGTTGCTCCTCAGTGCTGATAACAGCCGTTGATCGGAATCTCTGTCTTCATTTGTCGAGTCTTGTGATACAATCGCATCTCTCTCGGGTACAGATGATATGATATTACCCGATACGTTCCTTTCACATTCGTTATCTTGTTGAATGTGAGGCTCTCCGCCGCATAGAAAATGGGCAACATCGTCCCCATGTTCAGTATCAGTAATTTCTTGTCTTTTCTTAGCCTTTTCTATTGCTGTAACCCGAAGAGTACGATATTTCACTTTAGGTTGTTGCAAGTGCTGGTGTATGTCTACATGTGAAGAGAATCCAGTCTTATAGGAGCTGTTTTTTCTTCTGTTCATCGTTGATCCCTTTCCCTCTCCACCAGCGGGCTTGTTGTCAGATGTGTCACAGTACTGAAAGAAATGTGCACCTCTTTGGTATTCGGCCTCAATCTGTGTGTCTACCGTTTCGATTTCATCTAGTTTTTGTAGAAGAGACAAGGAACACGCCCCAAATTGAGCGATGTAGTCATCTTTCTTTTTTTTCTTCTGAGCACTGTCCATATCAAGACGATTCATACGTTGTTCTTGTGATATTCTTTGGTTGTGTTCTCCATCTCGTAAGCCCCTATCACTCTGCGTCCGAACATCCTGTTGATTGTTGAATATAATCCCCTCGTCAAGAAATATATTCACTGTATTTCCAGAAACTGTACTTCCTTCATCATGGATAGAATTTCTCACCTTCTCAGTGTTGGTGATTACCGAGTTTTTCCTTTTCCCGATCTCTCTCTATCATTGTTGGTGTCGTGCAATTTGTCTACTTTATCTGTTATTCGTTTTCCCCTGTCATCTTGATTCTTTGTTGCATTACGCTTTCGTTCTCTACAAAGACTTTGGGCATTTTCCTTTATTCTCTCTAATTCAATGTCGCTGAAGTATTGAGTACTAATGATACTTTGTTTCATGTCCACTAGACCTTCTTCTCCAACGGATGGGTCACCATTATTTACAAGCCACGTTTCTCTCATTCTCTTCCTGTAATATCTAGTTTTATGAGATACATCAGTCGCAAAGTAGAAGCAAGTCATAAGATTTTCCTTCTCTTTATTTGACCATAATTTCTTTTCTCCTTTTCTTCTCACTTTGTTGTGTAGTGATTGTGTGTCTAGAATCATCGATGTTCCTACTTTGGCTTCGTCACCATTGGCACTATTGTAGTCAGAATGGCCATAGATCTCGTAGGCATCATCATCACCGGTATTTTTGTCATCAGCATCATTATGGTCCTCGATGTCATCATCATCGGCTTTTTTGTCATCACTATCACCATGGCCATCGTTGGCATCAACAACATCGGCATTATCATCAGGGCCATTATTGGTATCACCAGTGCCGGCATTGTCATGATCACTGTCCTTAGCATCCCCATGGTCATCGATGGTATCGTCATTACCGGCATTATTGACTTCTCTACAAAGTATGTGTGCCTCTTGCTTTATTCTCTCTAATTCAATCTCGCTGAAATATTGAGTACGAAGAATACTTTGTTTCATTTCTGCCAGAGCTTGCTCTCCAACGGATGGATCACCATTATTTTTAAGCCACGTTTCTTTCATTCTCTTCCTGTAATGTCTAGTTTTATGAGATACATCAGTCGCAAAGTAGAAGCAAGTCATAAGATTTTCCTTCTCTTTATTTGACCATAATTTCTTTTCTCTTTTCCTCCTCACTTTGCTGTGTAGTGATTGTGTATCAGTGATCTTCGAATTTTCATTATAATTGGCTGGCCATGTCGTATCATTGGCCTTGGGTGGATGTCTTGATAATCTCTTGTCACACGTTTCTACTCTCCCGTCTTTATTTGGTTGGCCTCCTTCGTTCCTGCCTTTATGATACACATTCTCACCATCAATATCGGCATCATAGTCATCATCAGCTGTGTCATTGTTCACAACATCGCCATGGTTATCGTTTATAGCAACATTGTCATTATCTGCTTCATCGTTATTAGCTTCAGCATGGTCGTCGTTGGCATCATCATTAGGCTTGCCAGCATTATTGACTTCAGCATCACCGAGATCATCATTGGTATCGTCATCACCGGTATCATTGTTGTCAGCATCATCATGGCCATCGTTGAAATTATCAACACCGACATTATTGTCATCACCATCATGGTTTTCGTTGTCATCTTCATTACCATGGTCGCCGTTGGCATCGCCATAGACGGCATTCTTGTCATCAGCATATCTATGGCCATCGTTGGCATTGTCAGCACCGGCATTTTTGTCATCACCATCCCCATGATCGTCGCTGGTTTCGTCATTACCGGCATTATCGATTTTTCTACAAAGTATATGTGCCTTTTGTTTTATTCTCTCTAATTCAATCTCGCTGAAATATTGAGTACGAAGGATACTTTGTTTCATGTCTGCCAGAGCTTGCTCTCCAACGGATGGATCACCATTATTTTTAAGCCACGTTTCTCTCATTCTCTGCCTGTAATGTCTAGTTTTATGAGATACATCAGTCGCAAAGTAGAAGCAAGTCATAAGATTTTCCTTCTCTTTATTTGACCATAATTTCTTTTCTCTTTTCCTCCTCACTTTGCTGTGTAGCGATTGTGTATCTGTGATCTTCGAATTTTCATTATAATTGGCTAGCCATGTCGTATCATTGGCCTTGGGTGGATGTCTTGATAATCTCTTGTCACACGTTTCTACTCTCCCGTCTTTATTTGGTTGGCCTCCTTCGTTCTTGCCTTTATGATACAAATTCTCACCATCAGTATCGGCATCATCGTCGTCATCAGCTTTATGATTTTTCACAACATCGCCATGGTTATCGATTATAGCAACATTGTCATTATCTGCTTCATCGTTATTAGCTTCAGCACGGTCGTCGTTGGCATCGTCTTTACCAATATTATTGACTTCAGCATCGCCGAGAACATCGTTGGTATCGTCATCACTGGTAATATTGTTGTCAGCATCATCATGGTCATCGTTGGTATCGCCATCACCGGTATTGTTGTTGTCACCATCACCGAGATCATCATTGGTATCGTCATCACCGGTATCATTGTTGTCAGCATCATCATTGCCATTGTTGAAATCATCAACACCGACATTATTGTCATCACCATCATGGTTTTCGTTGTCATCTTCATTATCATGGTCGCCGTTGGCATCGCCATCGCCGGCATTCTTGTCATCAGCATATCTATGGCCATCGTTTGCATCGTCAGGGCCGGCATTTTTGTCATCACCATCCCCATGATCATCGCTGGTTTCGTCATTACCGGCATTATCGACTTCTCTACAAAGTATGTGTGCCTTTTGTTTTATTCTCTCTAATTCAATCTCGCTGAAATATTGAGTACGAAGGATACTTTGTTTCATGTCTGCCAGAGCTTGCTCTCCAACGGATGGATCACCATTATTTTCAAGCCACGTTTCTCTCATTCTCTTCCTGTAATGTCTAGTTTTATGAGATACATCAGTCGCAAAGTAGAAGCAAGTCATAAGATTTTCCTTCTCTTTATTTGACCATAATTTCCTTTCTCTTTTTCTCTTCACTTTGCTGTGTAGCGATTGAGTATGTAGAATCTTCGACTTTCCAACTTTTGTTTCATTAACATTGGCATTATTGTCATCAGCCTCTCTATGGTCATCGTAGGCAACATCATCACCGGCGTTCTTGTAATCCGCATCAATATAAACATCGTTGGCGTCGTCAGGGCCGGCATTTTTGTCATCACCATCCCCATGATCATCTTTGGTTTCGTCATTACCGGCATCATTGTCAACACCATCATCGTGGCCATCGTTGATATCTTTATTCCTTGCATTATTGTCATCAGCAACACCATTATCATCGTTGACAGCTTCAGTAAGGTCTACGTTGTCATCATCATTATCATTATCATCATCACTTGCACCACCTACTTTCCGGTTCGAAATATTCACTTGGTTCCCTTGCTCAGTAAGATATATTTTAGCTCGCAATTTGATATGATGTAATTGTGAGTCCGTGAAATATTTCGAACGGAAGATACTATGTTTCATATCCGCGAGTGCTTGTTCACTGACATTTGGGTCTTCGTTATTCAGAAGCCATAAATTCCTCATTGACCGTCTATAGTTTCTCGTCTTAGTGGTGTTTAATTTAGTTGCTACATAAAAGCAGAAAATAAGTTCTTCTTTTTCTACTCTCGACCACCTTTTCTTTGTCTCTTTATCAGTTCTAGATCTAGTGGTTCTGCATTTGGGCTCATCTTGCGAAATACGGTTTGAAACAGATTCCATTCCTAGTATTTCACGCCCGGTTTCTTTCCAATGAGGTATTGATTTTGATTTCCGAGTCCTACAAATGTGATCATTCATAGTTACTTCTTTATAATTGTCACTGGGACTCTTCTTTCGTGATTCCATATTTATCTTTTAGTCGATTGGTGGACTCACCTGTAGATTCTCCTTCCTTATTATTATTATTATTATATTATTATTATTATTATTATTCTCCTTCCTTATTATTTTTATAATAATAATAATAATAATAATAATAATAATAATTATTATTATTATTATTATTCCTCTAAACAGGATCAATTCCGTATTTTTTTCTTGAATAACTTTGCTCTAACAAAAAGCACCAAGTAATTTCAAGTGCAACTAGGAACTTTACACTACTAATGTCCGAGAGTCTTTCTTATCAATCTGGTTGTACCCAAGATAGCTGCCTTCTGAATGTCGTACATCCGAAGGTGAGGAGAGATCTTGGTTATGCAGGCTTCCATTCCCTTCTTCACCATTCCTGAGTGACCAATGATGACTGGTGTGACCTCTGCTTTCACGTTCCACATTCTCTCGATCTCAATCCTTAGGTCTTGATACTTGAGCCGTTTGTCTCTTTCCTTTACAGCAATGTTGATATCATGGGGAACAGAGACCTCAATGATATTTACTACGTTGTTGTCTCTGACGATGATGTCCGGCTTGTTGCAGTTGATGGTTCTATCCGTTAGTATGCCACAGTTCCAATATATGGTGCTGTTATTGATCGTGTTGATCGTTTGTGGCTGATGTTCCCAAGCGTGATCACAAGTCATTTTACCGCGATCCTTCAGTAGTTGCCAATGGATAAGTTTGGCAATATTGTCATGTCTTGTGATGTACTCAGTTCCAGCAAGAGTCGAACATGCTGATACCAAATGCATGATTGTTTCGGTCTCTTTTCCACACATCCTGCAAGTGTCGTCTGTGTCTGTTCTGAGGATAGATTTTTCGTAGGCACGGGTCCTCACCACCTGGTCCTGAATAGCATAGACGAACCCTTCAGTTTCACCTCTTAGTCCCGCCGACTTAAGCCATTGATGTGTGTCTTTCTGGTCTACGAACTCCCGATGCGTCTGTTTTTCATGGTGGCCATGAAGTCGCTTGGATTTAAGTTGCTCTTGAAGTTTCTTGTGAAAGGAGCATTTAAGTCTTGCCTTCTCTTTTTCACCGTAGGGTAGTGTCAGTCGATGTTGTGCCAATAAGATAGATGCTTGCTTGTTAATGGAGTATATTGCTTGACATTTATCATAATCGAGGGATATACTCGTCAGTATATCAGGTGGATTGGATAGGTAGTTGGCGAGGTTCGTTGCTTCCATATTCCAGACCATCTCAATTTGTTGTAGACCTCTTCCTCCAAGATCACGGGGAAGGTACAACCTTTCGATTGCGGCCTTTGGGTGATGTAATCTGTGCATCGTTAATTGCTTTCTGGTCATAACATCTAGGCCACATATATCAGCTAGTCTCCAGTTAACAATACCAAAACTGTATCTAAGCACAGGAATGGCTAGAGTGTTGATCGCTTCAATCTTATTTTTGGCATTCAGTTCGGATTTGAGGATCAGCCTGAGTCTTCTTTTGTATTCTGATGTTGCCTTCTCCTTCATTGTGTTATGGCTAATGACATCATTCTCAGCTATGCCTAGGTATTTATATGTCGAATCATTAGTCAGTTCCTTGATTGATGTTTCCTCATCTTGCACAAACATGTCGCCTGTATTTACCCTCCTTCCTCGTACAAGTGTAACTTTGGCACACTTGTCTATACCAAACGACATCTTGATGTCATCGCTGAAATGTTTAACTACTGCTATCATCTTGTGAAGTTCATTGTCATTTTTTGCAAAGAGTTTGATATCATCCATATATATCAGATGGTTTATTGTCGTAGATACATCTTGCCCTTTGTATCTGTAGCCATAACTCGTAGCGTGTAAGAGAGAGCATACTGGATTGAGAGCTAAGCAGAATAAAAGAGGAGATAAGGAATCTCCTTGAAATATTCCTCTCTTGATTCGGACCCCCTCCACTATCATCGAACGGGTGCCTATCGTAAGCGAAAGAGTAGTGCTCCATTGTTTCATGCCTGCTGATATGCACTTGACTATTTGTGGATTGATGTGATACATCTCTAGAACTTTGATGATCCAACTATGTGGTACGCTGTCAAATGCCTTCCTGTAGTCTATCCAAGCCATGGATAGATTATTATTATTATTATTATTATTATTATCATTCCTCTAAACAGGATCAAGTCCGTATTTTTTCTTGAATAACTTTGCTCTAACAAAAAGCACCAAGTAATTTCAAGTGCAACTAGGAACTTTACACTACTAATGTCCGAGAGTCTTTCTTATCAATCTGGTTGTACCCAAGATAGCTGCCTTCTGAATGTCGTACATCCGAAGGTGAGGAGAGATCTTGGTTATGCAGGCTTCCATTCCCTTCTTCACCATTCCTGAGTGACCAATGATGACTGGTGTGACCTCTGCTTTCACGTTCCACATTCTCTCGATCTCAATCCTTAGGTCTTGATACTTGAGCCGTTTGTCTCTTTCCTTTACAGCAATGTTGATATCATGGGGAACAGAGACCTCAATGATATTTACTACGTTGTTGTCTCTGACGATGATGTCCGGCTTGTTGCAGTTGATGGTTCTATCCGTTAGTATGCCACAGTTCCAATATATGGTGCTGTTATTGATCGTGTTGATCGTTTGTGGCTGATGTTCCCAAGCGTGATCACAAGTCATTTTACCGCGATCCTTCAGTAGTTGCCAATGGATAAGTTTGGCAATATTGTCATGTCTTGTGATGTACTCAGTTCCAGCAAGAGTCGAACATGCTGATACCAAATGCATGATTGTTTCGGTCTCTTTTCCACACATCCTGCAAGTGTCGTCTGTGTCTGTTCTGAGGATAGATTTTTCGTAGGCACGGGTCCTCACCACCTGGTCCTGAATAGCATAGACGAACCCTTCAGTTTCACCTCTTAGTCCCGCCGACTTAAGCCATTGATGTGTGTCTTTCTGGTCTACGAACTCCCGATGCGTCTGTTTTTCATGGTGGCCATGAAGTCGCTTGGATTTAAGTTGCTCTTGAAGTTTCTTGTGAAAGGAGCATTTAAGTCTTGCCTTCTCTTTTTCACCGTAGGGTAGTGTCAGTCGATGTTGTGCCAATAAGATAGATGCTTGCTTGTTAATGGAGTATATTGCTTGACATTTATCATAATCGAGGGATATACTCGTCAGTATATCAGGTGGATTGGATAGGTAGTTGGCGAGGTTCGTTGCTTCCATATTCCAGACCATCTCAATTTGTTGTAGACCTCTTCCTCCAAGATCACGGGGAAGGTACAACCTTTCGATTGCGGCCTTTGGGTGATGTAATCTGTGCATCGTTAATTGCTTTCTGGTCATAACATCTAGGCCACATATATCAGCTAGTCTCCAGTTAACAATACCAAAACTGTATCTAAGCACAGGAATGGCTAGAGTGTTGATCGCTTCAATCTTATTTTTGGCATTCAGTTCGGATTTGAGGATCAGCCTGAGTCTTCTTTTGTATTCTGATGTTGCCTTCTCCTTCATTGTGTTATGGCTAATGACATCATTCTCAGCTATGCCTAGGTATTTATATGTCGAATCATTAGTCAGTTCCTTGATTGATGTTTCCTCATCTTGCACAAACATGTCGCCTGTATTTACCCTCCTTCCTCGTACAAGTGTAACTTTGGCACACTTGTCTATACCAAACGACATCTTGATGTCATCGCTGAAATGTTTAACTACTGCTATCATCTTGTGAAGTTCATTGTCATTTTTTGCAAAGAGTTTGATATCATCCATATATATCAGATGGTTTATTGTCGTAGATACATCTTGCCCTTTGTATCTGTAGCCATAACTCGTAGCGTGTAAGAGAGAGCATACTGGATTGAGAGCTAAGCAGAATAAAAGAGGAGATAAGGAATCTCCTTGAAATATTCCTCTCTTGATTCGGACCCCCTCCACTATCATCGAACGGGTGCCTATCGTAAGCGAAAGAGTAGTGCTCCATTGTTTCATGCCTGCTGATATGCACTTGACTATTTGTGGATTGATGTGATACATCTCTAGAACTTTGATGATCCAACTATGTGGTACGCTGTCAAATGCCTTCCTGTAGTCTATCCAAGCCATGGATAGATTATTATTATTATTATTATTATTATTATCATTCCTCTAAACAGGATCAAGTCCGTATTTTTTCTTGAATAACTTTGCTCTAACAAAAAGCACCAAGTAATTTCAAGTGCAACTAGGAACTTTACACTACTAATGTCCGAGAGTCTTTCTTATCAATCTGGTTGTACCCAAGATAGCTGCCTTCTGAATGTCGTACATCCGAAAGTGAGGAGAGATCTTGGTTATGCAGGCTTCCATTCCCTTCTTCACCATTCCTGAGTGACCAATGATGACTGGTGTGACCTCTGCTTTCACGTTCCACATCCTCTCGATCTCAATCCTTAGGTCTTGATACTTGAGCCGTTTGTCTCTTTCCTTTACAGCAATGTTGATATCATGGGGAACAGAGACCTCAATGATATTTACTACGTTGTTGTCTCTGACGATGATGTCCGGCTTGTTGCAGTTGATGGTTCTATCCGTTAGTATGCCACAGTTCCAATATATGGTGCTGTTATTGATCGTGGTGATCGTTTGTGGCTGATGTTCCCAAGCGTGATCACAAGTCATTTTACCGCGATCCTTCAGTAGTTGCCAATGGATAAGTTTGGCAATATTGTCATGTCTTGTGATGTACTCAGTTCCAGCAAGAGTCGAACATGCTGATACCAAATGCATGATTGTTTCGGTCTCTTTTCCACACATCCTGCAAGTGTCGTCTGTGTCTGTTCTGAGGATAGATTTTTCGTAGGCACGGGTCCTCACCACCTGGTCCTGAATAGCATAGACGAACCCTTCAGTTTCACCTCTTAGTCCCGCCGACTTAAGCCATTGATGTGTGTCTTTCTGGTCTAAAAACTCCCGATGCGTCTGTTTTTCATGGTGGCCATGAAGTCGCTTGGATTTAAGTTGCTCTTGAAGTTTCTTGTGAAAGGAGCATTTAAGTCTTGCCTTCTCTTTTTCACCGTAGGGTAGTGTCAGTCGATGTTGTGCCAATAAGATAGATGCTTGCTTGTTAATGGAGTATATTGCTTGACATTTATCATAATCGAGGGATATACTCGTCAGTATATCAGGTGGATTGGATAGGTAGTTGGCGAGGTTCGTTGCTTCCATATTCCAGACCATCTCAATTTGTTGTAGACCTCTTCCTCCAAGATCACGGGGAAGGTACAACCTTTCGATTGCGGCCTTTGGGTGATGTAATCTGTGCATCGTTAATTGCTTTCTGGTCATAACATCTAGGCCACATATATCAGCTAGTCTCCAGTTAACAATACCAAAACTGTATCTAAGCACAGGAATGGCTAGAGTGTTGATCGCTTCAATCTTATTTTTGGCATTCAGTTCGGATTTGAGGATCAGCCTGAGTCTTCTTTTGTATTCTGATGTTGCCTTCTCCTTCATTGTGTTATGGCTAATGACATCATTCTCAGCTATGCCTAGGTATTTATATGTCGAATCATTAGTCAGTTCCTTGATTGATGTTTCCTCATCTTGCACAAACATGTCGCCTGTATTTACCCTCCTTCCTCGTACAAGTGTAACTTTGGCACACTTGTCTATACCAAACGACATCTTGATGTCATCGCTGAAATGTTTAACTACTGCTATCATCTTGTGAAGTTCATCGTCATTTTTTGCAAAGAGTTTGATATCATCCATATATATCAGATGGTTTATTGTCGTAGATACATCTTGCCCTTTGTATCTGTAGCCATAACTCGTAGCGTGTAAGAGAGAGCATACTGGATTGAGAGCTAAGCAGAATAAAAGAGGAGATAAGGAATCTCCTTGAAATATTCCTCTCTTGATTCGGACCCCCTCCACTATCATCGAACGGGTGCCTATCGTAAGCGAAAGAGTAGTGCTCCATTGTTTCATGCCTGCTGATATGCACTTGACTATTTGTGGATTGATGTGATACATCTCTAGAACTTTGATGATCCAACTATGTGGTACGCTGTCAAATGCCTTCCTGTAGTCTATCCAAGCCATGGATAGATTATTATTATTATTATTATTATCATTCCTCTAAACAGGATCAAGTCCGTATTTTTTCTTGAATAACTTTGCTCTAACAAAAAGCACCAAGTAATTTCAAGTGCAACTAGGAACTTTACACTACTAATGTCCGAGAGTCTTTCTTATCAATCTGGTTGTACCCAAGATAGCTGCCTTCTGAATGTCGTACATCCGAAGGTGAGGAGAGATCTTGGTTATGCAGGCTTCCATTCCCTTCTTCACCATTCCTGAGTGACCAATGATGACTGGTGTGACCTCTGCTTTCACGTTCCACATCCTCTCGATCTCAATCCTTAGGTCTTGATACTTGAGCCGTTTGTCTCTTTCCTTTACAGCAATGTTGATATCATGGGGAACAGAGACCTCAATGATATTTACTACGTTGTTGTCTCTGACGATGATGTCCGGCTTGTTGCAGTTGATGGTTCTATCCGTTAGTATGCCACAGTTCCAATATATGGTGCTGTTATTGATCGTGGTGATCGTTTGTGGCTGATGTTCCCAAGCGTGATCACAAGTCATTTTACCGCGATCCTTCAGTAGTTGCCAATGGATAAGTTTGGCAATATTGTCATGTCTTGTGATGTACTCAGTTCCAGCAAGAGTCGAACATGCTGATACCAAATGCATGATTGTTTCGGTCTCTTTTCCACACATCCTGCAAGTGTCGTCTGTGTCTGTTCTGAGGATAGATTTTTCGTAGGCACGGGTCCTCACCACCTGGTCCTGAATAGCATAGACGAACCCTTCAGTTTCACCTCTTAGTCCCGCCGACTTAAGCCATTGATGTGTGTCTTTCTGGTCTAAAAACTCCCGATGCGTCTGTTTTTCATGGTGGCCATGAAGTCGCTTGGATTTAAGTTGCTCTTGAAGTTTCTTGTGAAAGGAGCATTTAAGTCTTGCCTTCTCTTTTTCACCGTAGGGTAGTGTCAGTCGATGTTGTGCCAATAAGATAGATGCTTGCTTGTTAATGGAGTATATTGCTTGACATTTATCATAATCGAGGGATATACTCGTCAGTATATCAGGTGGATTGGATAGGTAGTTGGCGAGGTTCGTTGCTTCCATATTCCAGACCATCTCAATTTGTTGTAGACCTCTTCCTCCAAGATCACGGGGAAGGTACAACCTTTCGATTGCGGCCTTTGGGTGATGTAATCTGTGCATCGTTAATTGCTTTCTGGTCATAACATCTAGGCCACATATATCAGCTAGTCTCCAGTTAACAATACCAAAACTGTATCTAAGCACAGGAATGGCTAGAGTGTTGATCGCTTCAATCTTATTTTTGGCATTCAGTTCGGATTTGAGGATCAGCCTGAGTCTTCTTTTGTATTCTGATGTTGCCTTCTCCTTCATTGTGTTATGGCTGATGACATCATTCTCAGCTATGCCTAGGTATTTATATGTCGAATCATTAGTCAGTTCCTTGATTGATGTTTCCTCATCTTGCACAAACATGTCGCCTGTATTTACCCTCCTTCCTCGTACAAGTGTAACTTTGGCACACTTGTCTATACCAAACGACATCTTGATGTCATCGCTGAAATGTTTAACTACTGCTATCATCTTGTGAAGTTCATCGTCATTTTTTGCAAAGAGTTTGATATCATCCATATATATCAGATGGTTTATTGTCGTAGATACATCTTGCCCTTTGTATCTGTAGCCATAACTCGTAGCGTGTAAGAGAGAGCATACTGGATTGAGAGCTAAGCAGAATAAAAGAGGAGATAAGGAATCTCCTTGAAATATTCCTCTCTTGATTCGGACCCCCTCCACTGTCATCGAACGGGTGCCTATCGTAAGCGAAAGAGTAGTGCTCCATTGTTTCATGCCTGCTGATATGCACTTGACTATTTGTGGATTATTATTATTATTATTATTATTATTATTATTATTATTATTATTATTATTATAAATCTCAAAGGATTCTAGAAAGTGAGTAATAGAGAATGATTTTTCTGAAAACAATCTACCTGAAGAATTAAATTACTCCAAGATTATGTTTAAAGGCAATATCTAACTCCAATGATTGAACAATTAATGAGTGACTGTCTGTTTGTTTTAAGATGTATGTCCATTCAAGGCAGTTTGATAACTGATTATTAGTGTTATCTTAATTTTATTCATAAAATTTTTCATAATTATGATCTTTGTTATGATATTCTTATTTCTAATATTACTTTCATTGTGATTTTAATTACTGTTGCAATTACAATTCAATTATAATTTGTATCATTATTACGAATATAATGGGCAATGACATAACATGATCAACATTTTCGTTCGTCCGACCCCCCATTTTTCTCAAGTCTTGCTCCATTTTATAAACTGACCAAGTCATGGTCCTTTGAGAACATTACAAACTGTCAAAAGAACAAGAAATCAGAGACAGACAGTTTCATGAAGGTCTCACATATTAGGGGGTCGGACGTACATATTTGATAGAATTGCCCTAATATCACTTCCACCAGAATCAGCGGTAGGCGAGACAACTCAAGAGCAAGCTTTCGCCAGACCCATATCATCTGGTATTCAGCCTACTTCTGAAGGAGCGACCAGTGAATTTCGTAATTCGGACCAACGGTAAAATTTACTTTGTTATATATGAACTGGACAAATTTTGCATTCCACTGATTTTGGTCCCTAAAATAATCATTCAAATATCATTAGTTTTGGTAAAGAGAAAGAAATACAACCAATGCTTCAAGTGGAATCACTAGCAAAGCTAAAATATTCATTTTAATGGTTAATTATATCCAATATCATCTGAGGTAACCACCCCCCCCCCTCCGTAATTTTTTTTTTTTCATTTGCAACGGGGTCGGATTCTAGAACATAGTAAATCTATTGAAAAAAACCCGTCAAATCACAATGAACAGCTGAGAGGTCTTTGTCGAAAATTGGTGAACTGGGACAGTAGGTCGTCTCGAGATTCGGAGCTGACGAAACATTGAAAATAATGTCGTTTGTCCAGAGTCATCGATGAAACTGCTGATTTTATTCACCAATTTTCTGCTAAGACTAGACTGAAGACGAACAGTCAACCTGCCCGAAACGTCGAGTCTCTCTACTACTCATCATCTCTACTCGCCGACTCAAGCCAGCATCTCCTCACTAGCTCTACTACTCAAGCTGTTCTCAACTCATCAATCTTTCTTGGTTTACAGTCCTTTTCAGGACTACTTTCAAGAAAGAATACTCTACTCTCAAATCTCCACTTTCTCGCCTATCCATTTCTTCTCTTCTCCTATCCACTGTTTCTACGTAAACCACATCAGCGATAAGACTAGTTTGTCTTGAAGGTCTTTTGATAATAAAACATCTACGTTTAGAAAGTGTCTGCATAGTAGTTGCAAGAAACTAAAGACTACCGAACGCGGTGGGCGGGGCAGTAGATGCCCTTCTGAAATTGTCAAAACCACCTTGCAAATTTTTTCAATGAAGTACGTCAAAGACACATACGAAACTAACTTGGTCGTAATACGTTCATGTTCTTAAATATTTTATATATCATGCAGTTTAACTTTGTAAACTTTAAAATATCATATAATTTTATTTGACCAGTTCCTTTCAGGAAATGATGGCGGGACATGTACTGCCATTTTGCTCGATATTTCGAAGAGAATTGATTGCAGGATTTATCCAGTCAGTGACTTTGCTGTAGATCTTGGCTTTGATGATGCCACAGCAACTTCTGCAGAGCATATGTCGATACAGACTATGGATTCGCAGAGGAGATACAAAATTATTCTTGATAAGTTTGTCTTGAATAATGGAAGGGGTGCTCAGAAACTCATAGATGCATTCAAAGATAAGAAAAAACAGCTCCTTGTAGAACTTATAAAGGAAGGTAAGCCTGTAAGATTTGCAACTGGAGTAAAGACAAATCATCTACGTTTATCCAAACTATAAAGCTTGATTTTGGGAGGAAATAAAAATCGTGGGTTCCCTAACACAGAAACTAATACGATAATAATAATATTAATGACACTAATAATATAGCACAATCTATATAAATAATCTGTTATCCGGGCTTTAGCTCGAGCTGCCTTCGAGCGCTCAATGCTTTCAAGAAATTATTCCTGCCGGGTACCCGTTTAACTCACCTGGGTTGAGTGCAGCACAATGTTGGAAAATTTCTTACTCAAGGAATACATTCCTTGGCTGGGATTCGAACCCATGACCCTGTGATTGAAAGACGAGAGTCAGAACCACTAGACCACGACGCTCTGTTATTAGCCTCCCTTTTCTCATAGAAATCCCTCATTCTCCTTTTTGTATAAAACCATTTTTCACACGTGAAGTGGGATAATAAAGTTCAGGAAACGCTAAACAAATGCTCTGAGATGTATTGATAATATACACAATATTAATGCATTTCTAAAGCTTTGTTCAGTAATGTGAATGATAGTCGAGTGTCTCCTAACATTCCAATGCTAGAAAGTTGTGTTGGTGATTGAAGGGGTATTTTTAATCGCTAAGAATTCAAATCGGGCTTTTTTTTTTCAGCCGTTCAGAGTCATATTTGACATCCATGTAATGCGATTTTGTTAGTCCGAAAGGCTCTCTGAGCCCTTGTTTTACACAATCATGAAGTTATTGAAGATTGGAAGGCTACAGACAAAGATTATGTCCTGAAATTTTCAGCTTATATTCCATGTTTGAGAAGGGGTTAACAATACAAAAATATAAAGATATTTGATTGTGATCGGGCTACCCATCAAAACGAACTTTGAAATCGGTATACGGTATATATTTGTGGTGATAACCTTTTTTTTTTTAGGCTAGTCAAATTTTGCAGCCCCTGGTCCCCATTACCTTCGGGGAGAGATTTCCGGCCTTGTATTATATTATATTAAAAAGTTATCCAATAACTCACATCTTTATTTTGTATCCATAACACCTTAACCACTTTGGGACATTCACATTCATATAATTTTCAAGATTTACCCAAACTAACAAGCTTTAATGGATTCACGGCAATGGTGCTGACGCTAACCTTGATGATGATGGTAGTGGTGGGGGTGGTGATGATGATGATGGTGATGATGATGATGATGATGATGATGATAATGATGATAATGATGATGATGATGATGATGGTGATGATGATATTGATGATGATAATGATGATGATAATGATGATGATAATGATAATGATGATAATGATGATGATGATGATGGTGATGATGATGATGATGATGATAATGATGATAATGATGATGATGATGATGATGGTGATGATGATATTGATGATGATAATGATGATGATAATGATGATGATAATGATGATGATGATGATGGTGATGATGATGATGATGGTGATGATGATAATGATGATGATGATGATGATGGTGGTGATGATGATGATGGTGATGATGATGGCGATGGTGATGCATTAAATGAGTACCCATTCGAAAATCTAATTGATTATCTCTAGTACCCTGAAGCAACGATCATACATGAATAGTATTTGGGGAGTTAATAATTCACCTCCTGATGTAGTTATAGACTACAATTTTTATTATTAGGCCTATGCTCTTTTCAAGCCATCCTCAGAGAATTTACATTAAGTCTAAAAAAATATTAACTTGAAACATCATTTTGTTCTTTATTTGTAGCCATTGCAAAACAAGATGTACATAAAGAATCTGGAACTATCTAGGAATATGCACTTGTCGAAGATCGGAATGTACAAGAGCAGGTAAATAATATATTTCTTGGGCTCAAATTGAGATTTAAATGTCTGCATTATTTCTTTTGTAAACCACCGCCTTCCGGAGACGGTTCATGAAGTATCATGTTTTCGGATCGGTCCGTCAGTCCCGTTTCAGAACACATTAATTGTCCTATTTAAGTGCTAGTATAGCCCCCTTCAGTCATGATGAGGATCGACAATACAGAACGAATGAGAAACGACTTTTTTTTCTTCAAAGTAACCTCCACTGATAAAACCACATGTTTAAGGATGAATAAAATTTTGTTCCATAGGACAATAAGGAGAAAATAGAATATTTCAAATTTCATATTATAACATACAAAAGAAATAGTGAGTGCATGGGTAATGTCATCAGCCTTCTCATTTGCATACCGACCAGGATGTGCATACGGAGTGCAAAATAAAGCGAAACTTATATCATGATTTCTTTAATTTGATTTTGATGAAATTTTCATTGTTATGCTTGTTGGATTTTTCATTTGATAATCCCTCACATGACTGGAAAAAATGCGTAGGCCATGCTTCCCCTGAACGTACAAATTCACTTCTATTCGTAGCACGACTCAAGTAGATTAGTTTGAGAAGAAGTGTCGGTCTTTCTTAAGTTGGAGGATCTGATTGAAAAAATATTTGCTCAAATTTTTTAGACGTTTTTTTTTTCTTGTATATTTCAGCCCTTCTAGTGTTAGTAACGTGGAAGATATGTATATCGTGAAACTAGCAAAGCTAATTCAACCCCTGATTTTGAGGGGAGATCTACACGTCGCTCTAAATATTGATTACATCATGGCAGAGAAGATCAGGATGGAACATACCAATCTAGTACAGCAGTATGTAAATCTTCTGAAGAAATGGAAACTTACATTACCGAGGACCCTCATATCAATGAATTAAATAAGATCCTCATAGATATAGATGCAGGAGGACTCGTAGATAAGTACACCTAAAGACAGAGACGTATGAACAGAAGATAGGGGGAGATGGGGGCGGGTGAGGCTGTGTGCGTGGGTGTGTGTGTGTGTCGGGGTGCATATACTATTGAATGCGGAATGTGATGACAATAATTCATGCAATAATGTGCCTATGCAGGTCCCTCTGCGAAGAAATTTCTTCTTGATGGAAATACATTACATAAGCTCAAATTTCATGTGCTACCTTGAATAAATTATATTAATCTATGAAAACTTGGTAATTGTACAAATGCTGGTTGTCACCAATTACTCGGCGAGCAGAGTAACAAGCAATTTTAGCAACGAATATTTTGTTCTTGTCCTAAAATTGAAATGAATAATTTCATTGAAGCACATTTTTACTAGAGTTCTTCTCATGTATATTTTTTGCGAAGTTAGCTGTTTCTTCCTTTCAATTTGATAATAATACTAGAATTTGATTGCGTTTAAAAGAGTAAGGCTGTTTAAAGTGAAGTTTGTTTGTATCAAGTATCGACATGAAATCTTATGAGTAAATGAAGTACAATACTTTGAAACATATCATTTGTTTTCATGAAGAGTATAAATATCCGAAAAGCCTAATAGAACTTTAAAACATCTACAAGGCCTTACACCTACTTGAAAACACCTACAAGGCCTTACACCTACAGTCGGTGTAAATTTAATGTATTATAATCTCGAGCAATTGCTCTCTTATGTTTGTATGATATCTTATGATTATCAACTGTGTTCGAAATAAGAGAATTCGAACAAGGAAATAACATTTTTTTTTATTATAACGTCCGAAGTAGCATATATTGTACAGTATTACTTCGGACTCCAGTTGGCAGGAGGCTATTTTTGGTTTTGCCTTTATTTGTGATGAGTTGAGTATACCATGATACCAAAGGCTTAGATCCGGACACTGTCGGACGATAGCACATTTTCATGTACTAGCATGTTTGCGTGTGATTTTCAGGCCTTCTGATAACATTCCAAGCTGCATATTAAATGCTCAAATTTTTTTTTTCATTGGATTCAAGTTTTTAAATCAGGGCCTAAATCAACTCAGTACTTAAGCAAATTACTCGACTATCCTCCCCCAAGCATTCCAAGTAGCTTCTTCATTAGTTTTGTATATTCAATTAATTCAATGCTGCATTGGTCTTTCAATATTCTTTAATTTTCATTCGCATTTGTATGTTTATGTCTGTTTTTTTTTTATTGTAAATACATATAATGCGCTTTGTACCTTCCGAAGAAAAGGCGCTATAAAAATGTCCTTCATTACTATTGTTACTATATCGTTCCATTGTTTATTCATATTTATGTTTTATTATTTTTATGTTTTACTAATTCTTTGTGACTCTATGATACAAGGCACGATACCTTATAATTGCGTATCAGTATAATTGTCTTGTATCTGTATCGTCGAGTCAGCAAAATACCAGGATTGGAACATCATGCTAACCAGAAGAGCACGCTACGTGTGGAGTGGCTCGAAGTATTAATTGAAATTTAGTTTATTTTTGAAAGAGTCCAAGGAAAATGACGTTGTACCAGGTAGGCCTATATACGCCACCAAAGTAAAATCTGCTCTGGTAATTTCAAATCTCCCCCCTCCCCCCCCCCCCCCATCGAGGGCTTCGTGGATCCGCCCCTGCCTTATCATCGTCTCTTATCCCTATTATCCCAAAGGCTCACAGGCCTAATTCATTTCACATAGACTCGTGTGTTAAAGTGGCACTTAACAAGAATTCATTAAAAAAATAAGGAAAAAATTCGAGGGCTGAATGTTTACTACCAGTGGATAGGATAAATGTCTGACATTCCATATCTGACCAGAAAAGGGTACCTCGACCAGCTCATTTTAAAAATAAATCAGCATTTACGAAGACTACACCTGACGGAACCAAATTCATCACTTGAGAGAGTAAAATGACCCTAATTCTTCCGCCAGTAAAAATATAGTTCCATAGTGGTGAAATATATTTCGAATTTTGAAAAAGTAAGTTCGTAGGTACCCTCCCTAGAATCAGTGTTAGATAATAATAATAATAATAATAGTTGGATTTATAAAGCGCTTTTTGCCAGAGGATACAAAGCGCTGCTATTATTACCCCGGCTTTAGCTCGAGCTACCATCACCGGCGCTCAGTGCATGCAAGGAATTACTCCTGCCGGGTACCCATTCACCTCACCTGGGTCGAGTGCAGCACAGTGTGGATAAATTTCTTGCTGAAGGAAAATACGCCATGGTTACGATTCGAACACACGATTGTCAGTCATATTCATTCATTTTTGTCAATCAGCAATATCAAATTTAAAAATTGAGCAATGGGTTGGCTCGAATGAATATCTTTTGCCTGCCAGTTGTGATTAGGCCCGTGCGACCCCAACTTCATCTTTCTCATTTACGTTCATTCTTCTCTTCTAATGTGTTTTCACTGATTTTGGGGATATAGAATAGAATAATAATGATTTATTAGCAATACATGATTGGCAGCCAGTGGCTGAAATATACATGTGTACAAAATATAAGAACATACATGTACTGTACAAAGATATTATACAAAGAGTAGATAATTTTTTTTTTAAGCACTCAATACATAACTTACACAGAAAGATAACACAAAGATATTCGTTATAACCGATCAAGGAGGGAGTTCTGAGTGTAAATGAAATTATAAATCGCATTAAATCAAAATTTGCATAAATAGATAGAAAGAATACTTAGTGAAATCAAGTGCTAAAAAAGAGAAAATCATATTCAGGAGGTCAGTGATTCAGTTTTATTATAACCATTTTCCTTCTCGTGTTCCTATTCAGTGCAACCTTATACATGTTTTAGTTACTCGATCGTTCTTTTCACTTTCAACAATAAGATGTATTTAAACCAACGCGAGACAAAATGTTACACAAGCTTTTAGTTTACTCATAAGCCTTGTATCAGTTTCTTTGTTCATATTCTTTTGCAAAAAAATTAAGTACATTATTTGATAATAATATGCTATAGTCTTGATGAAGATATGTAATTTATGCTTGTATAATATTGTAAATATTTTCAAGAGAAATCAAATTTGTTATCTAAAATCTGACATCAGTTTTTTTTGCTACAATTATCGCATCTTTTTGCGTTAGCGTCATATATAATCATTAGACAAGTTAGAAGACAGTTAAACTCAATCTGTAATCCAGTGGTTAACTGTATTTTGAATATAACATTGCATAGCACCCTCATGCAGTACGTGGTGCTAAAAAGTTAGTGAACTCCACTAGAAAATGAACATAATAAAAGTATTCAAGTTTTGCCGTGTTTTAGCTATTTAATTGTGAAGTCAGGTGACAAAATGTTCCACTCAATAAAGTTTGTTTCTCTGGGCTCGCCGAACTATAGTGTTGTTGTATTCAACAGCATTAATGAGTGTATTTTGTGGCGGGGTTCACTAAACTTCCTAGCACCATTGTGCCTGATTCTTATAAGCGCTCCGTTGAATTGAGTTCAAGAAAGGACTGTTGCTTTTTATCCATTCATAATGTATGCATATTATATTGCTGATTTTCAGTGCATATTATATTGCTGATTTTCAGACCTCATATAATTATAAACTGTGAAATCATTTAGAAAAATACACCTCAATTGTTATGAGAATATGTATTTTGAATTCATATTTGTTGAATTGTAGATTATGTTCGAACCTGTACATATTTTGAAATGTTGAATTTTCATTTGTATTGAATTACCATTCTGTTTATATAATATTGTATTAGGTTGTGGTTCACATTGTTGTGTATAAGAAATATGATATTTCATGAATATTTATTACTTGGTCCACGCTTTGATAATGTTTGAAAGAGTTGTACATAATGATGTTACTGTTCTCTGTCTTTCATAAGTAATGAAATGGGCTTTTCTGTTTAGGAAAGTCATTAGGAATCATTTTACGTCGCTACTCCCTATTCAGTATGAATTCTAAAGAATATTTTTGTACTTGAATGCAGGTATCTGCTCATGTACATTATGTTCACTAATCTGATGTACAGTTATGTTCTTATGTATCACGTGATCGTTGAAAGTCACAGGGTTATGTGATTGTAATTTTGTATCTGTAATTCAATTGTACATATATTTAGGTAGACATAAAGTTTTCATTTGAGAGCAAAATCCCTTCAATAATGGCTGTTTGCCTGACGTTATTAGGCCATTTTATTGAATATCAATGAACAACTGTATATATGCCAACAATGTTTGCATCACTCTAGAGCATTGAGCCACATTAGTCTTCTCTCTTTGTTACAGGTATCCTTATGTGTTTCATAAGTATACATTTAATATAAATTTTTTTGTTTTTCAGTTGAACGACTGCACATAGGCCTATATTCATGTATATGTAAATACCTATTATCATGACTGAAATTCGTCCATTTCTAAATCATGGACGTCGAGTATTGATTTTAAGCAGAAGTCTGCACAAAATGACGAATCACTAGCTGTAAAGACCGGTGAATATTATATATTTTTTTCTTTTGATAAGATAGTCAAAGGTGATAGCATATTTCTATGTTATAAAATTTGAATGATCACATCCAACACTTCATGACATAGGCTAGGATATTTTTTTTTAAATATTTGTTTCTGTTTTGAAATGATCTGCACATATGTTTAGTTTTATGTAGAATTTATAACTGATATTGTTGTATTGCCGTTTAGGTCTTGTTAATGTCATAGCACACTTTCGAAGCGAAAGAAAATCAAATTATTTTTGTCATTATTATTTAGCGTGGTCTGTGAGGCCTTAAAATTAGATGGTTTGGCAAATGCTTTTTATAATGTCATAATTTTTTCATTTGTTATTGCATTACCGATGTTGAGACTTTTTTCTATTTTATATATCTGGATTGCATTTGATTACTTCTTCCTTTATGCATAAAGGTGAGGGTTCAGTATTAAATAATGTAATGCGAATTTTAAACATTGTATATTATGCATTATTATAATCGCTCAATGTTCACTCTAAAATGAACAAATAATAATAATCAACGAACATGTGCTGAAATATGAATGATCAATGTACATAATCATGTTATCATGATTTTAAAGTCATATCATGATATTCAAGCCAAATTTTGGGCTGAGTATATAGATCTAGATATTAGTAAAATATGTTATGTTAAATGCATATTTTCAATTTGATATATCACTTTAAACAGAATGCGCCTTTCCAGAAACTTTCTCGTTAAAATTACGATGAAGGATCAATGTATATATGTGGGTTTTCTTCAACATATATGATAATTTAGCGGTTGTCAATTCATATTGCATAAGTCTAGACACAATAGTCCATGTAGAACAGTATACTCGTTTTGTGAAATAGTTTTAATTAAAATGTAGCTATGTAGATTATATATTTTCAAGTGTTACATGATTCTCGTATGAAAATGCTTCTCGTCAAAATCAGGATTGCTCTTAAAATTGCGATCAGATTTAACATGTAATAGGCCTACAATTATTATAATTATTATTATTATTATTATTTTTTTTTTTTTTTTTTTTTTTTGGGGGGGGCTGTTGTCCCTATAACCAAACTCCCTGGTACCGCCCCCTGTATGTATACTCCTATTTCAACTTCAAGGAACAAAAGTTCTAAGAAGTATGACTCACACTTCCAGCCCCAGTCACTTGCACAGAGCATCACCACACCCCTTATAACAGAGAAAGTTTGATAGACAGTTACCTGTAGACCAATCAGAACAAGCTTAGATCCCTCCCACCTTAGATTGTTACACCCCCAAAACTAATGATATAAATAAGATTTCTTGATTATTAGAGAGAATACTAGACCCACACTCATCCACATAGAGTGACATGACTGACTTCAAGACGTCCATCCGATATTATTTTAACTTAAGAATCTTAATCTTATACTTCGAAATTATTTTATTCATCGTCTCCTGTTTTATCTTAATCTTCATTGATATCTTCATGTACTTCGCATTGTAAACTGTAGCTGATTATTGATTATTAAATACCTTGTGATCTTAAACTGCGAATAACTTTCTTCAGAGTTCATCATTTATGTCCACTTAAGCTAACAAACACGACACTAAGATACAAAATGTGTGAACTTTCACATAATGTAACAGATATCTACTGCATGGCAAAATGCAAAAGTTAATTTCTTGAAAATGATAACTTTTATTTCACATATAGAATACAGGCCTACACACGTATGAACAACATTGGCTCCTGTCATAGCTGTACGCAGCACCAAAAGTGTGCACAAAAGCCTTCAATATTTAAGCGCCCAATCAAAGCTCCTGTGCCCTTGCTAACGCCGGTCACAGTGAGCGAAATTATTTTCCCACCGCAGTTGTGGAAGCCAATATGAATATTCATGATTTGCGTCTTCGGAAAAAGAGTACGCATGCGCGTGAATCAATTTGCCAGTGCGCGCGGTCGTCGTTACCTATACCGTGATCACGTTGCCACGAATGAATAAGCAATTTCAAATTACCGGTATCCTTTCATTAGTTTCATAGGCTCTACATGTTTAGACCTATATCTAGATCCAAATCTTAAGCACTTATCAAACTGCCAATGCTACATAGGCTCGGGCTAGCTTTAATAATTAAGGCTAGCGCATTTAAGTTTATCTCAAATCTGGACCTGTCTAATGCCGACTAATGTCCTGGTTATCTTCGAACTGGGTAATTCAGAACTTTACGTTTACTTACGTTAGACCAATTAGCTGAGTAGCCTTTATTTAATAGGTCTAGTCCGTATACAGAACTAGTCCTAGATCTAAATACATTTATCGTAGATCTAATCTAGTCTCTAGACCTTGATAGACTGTGATCTACGTTGTATCAGCATGGAACGTATTCTGACGTCAGGCAAAGTGAGCAGAACATGCACGTAAACTGTCTAGGCCTGTTGGTGGTACATTAGGAAAGTTTAATAGAAATAGTCCTGTACACACAGACTCTGAAGAAGATCAAGAAAGCCCTAGCAAAACTGTCCAGAGTGAGAATCCAGATGACGACATTGCTGATGACGACAATGCTAAATGTGATGAGGATATTACTGATAGTACTGAATGTGAGAATGAACAGAAGACTTGTGGTGATTTAGGAGAAAATAAAGAGAGCGGAACCTTGGAGAAAGCACAAGGTATGAAAAATCAGGCACCAATACTTAATAAGGAAGTTCAACTTGATAGACACTCTAGAAAAAGAGATAGAGATGACTTTGCAAGTAGTTCAGAGCATGAAGCCAACAAAGTCAGCCATTATCATGGATCAAGCACTAGTAGTAGATATGGCCAATATGGGTTTCGAGCAGTTGATGTTAGGCAGGAAAATTACAGGCACAATGAAGACTTGAATGAAAGTTATCCTGTAGAATATGGAAATCAACTGAAAGTAAGACTCAGCCATGGATCTGACCGTCATCATGATCATGTAAATGCTGAAAGACGTCATGGTGGTCAGTGGTCTCATGATCATAGAAGTGGCCATAACAAGGATGAAAGGCACCACAGAGATGATGGCAATTACAGAGAAAATCACCATCACTCAAGACACACCTACCCTCAACGAGAGGAGAGGCAAGATTACCACAGACACTCTCAAAGGGGTTATGGGAATCATAGACGAAGAGAGCACGGTTTTCGAAGGAGAAGGGATGATGACGATTGGGGGCGAGGTGTGAAGGAAGTCCAAGAACGGGGCACTTTCTTGGGGTTGGTGACGAAATCCAAAGAAGGATTAGTCTCACAGTTGTACAGTGTGTGTTCCTCAGCTCTTGAATTAGTGCGATCTGATCACCGTCAGTGGTGGCTATGACATTCATTCACTTCGGAATAGGTACATTATGTAACTTCTTCAGGTTCTTTTGTTTCGTCTACTTTATATATTTGTTTTCAACTGAATTGAGTTAACATTGCAGATACATGTATGTTTCTCAATAGTGGTTTTATTTTTTGATTCATTTCCAATGTCCATTTTCTTCAGAAATTATTTCAATTAATATCAAATCTGAAAAATGACTCATCTGTATTTTTTATTGTAATAGTAATTGTATGGAATTTAATTTCATTTCTTTATTTTCACATTTTACTGAATATTTTACCCGCAATGATTTACTTCCTGTGTTTCCTATGCTTTGTGTGAGCACAGGTCAATGGGTGATTTCAAGTTCGGTGTTGGTGTTGGTGTTGGTGTTGGTGTTGAGAGCGTAAAAAGGCCGCTGAACCGAGCTCCAACACCGAGCTGGGTTCAGAGGAATGATACCGATTGCGTTATCGATAGCACATGACGTCACGCCTCTGCGCTGCGCTGCTAAATCATCTCAACTTCACGCGAGAAGTCTCGACGACGAAAATGAAATCGGAGAGAAATGCATTGAATCCTCATCGTACAGAATACCAATGTTTTAATTAATTCAAGAATTCAAAAGAGTGAACATTATTCTTCATCAAAATATATACAGCTCAAATGATTTGTACTCATCTTAACTGTAAAAGCTAATTTTACGGGGATGTTTCATCGTGTTCGCCGCCTGTTCACGAGCTTGAGATTGCCAACACCAACACCAACACCGAACTTGAAATCATGATTTTCCCAATCCCTGGGGGTTGGTGTT
Source organism: Lytechinus pictus (assembly GCF_037042905.1). NCBI lineage: Eukaryota > Metazoa > Echinodermata > Echinoidea > Temnopleuroida > Toxopneustidae > Lytechinus > Lytechinus pictus. The sequence goes on from NC_087260.1 coordinate 24,818,013, forward strand.
GGTGAATGGGGAAATTGCACGTAGATCGTCAACACCAGCCGCAGTGCTGGGTTCAGCAGACGACATTCAACATCAGCATTCAACACGAACTGCCGGAAATACGTCATATTTTCCGAGGTCAATCCCAACACCAGCCTGATTTCAAGTACGGTGTTGTGGCTGGTGTTGGTGTTGTCACAACACCAACACCAGATTTCGACACCGTACTTGAAATCACCCAATGTATATTATTTGGCGATCATTTATGTTGGCTTCATCATTTGTGACTAATTGCTTATTAGCAATGGCCAATCCCAGTCATTGTTTATTAATAATTCTTACCATGAACCAATCAGAATCACTGTTTCATATTTGTCCAATTCATTACAAACCTTTATGGGTTAGTAGGCTGTCTGGATTGACGCAATTAATTCATAATTTGATCCCTGTAATCATTGGGTTGTGGGTGGAGACATTATTTGCTCAAAATTACAAAGTTGCTTTTGAATATATGATCTGAAACCATGGTATATGTTGCTTTGATAATTCAGTGCACTCATATTTTGAGAACCCGTTCAATAATGAATGTTGGATTTTCTCGGTTACTTTTGGTTCAGCATTGCTGCATGCACTGCTTATGTAAACTTATTTTGCATAATAATAATAATAATAATGATAGCCAATTTTATATAGCGCTTTTCCCAAAATGGCTCAAAGCGTGGTACAGCATATTGCTACACCGGTCATTGGATTTATTTCAATTCTGCACGAAAAGTGCACAGTTTCCACTCCCTGGGGAGCATTCCTTGCATTCATCGCAGCCTCCTTATGGTGCTGGCAAATTCAAACATACAGTATCTTTCGCATCCTACCGGGTATAACGTGTACTTATTAAATCAAAACTTTTAATGGGATCATCATTGCCTTGGCATAGTAACAAGCATGTGTTGTATCATACGTAATAATATAATATGAATTCTGTATGTATTCCTTGTACTCTTTCTCAGTATAAAAATAAGTGTAAGTATAATTTCATGAAATTGAAGTGGTTTTAGGAAGCCTACCTCAATGCAGAACTGGGTAGCATTTCATAAAGTGACTTCAAGGATGTTTTATTTGACAGGGTATTTTTTATATGATAGTTACCATAGTAACATTGTTTTTCAGCCAATCAAAATCAAGAAAATATTTCAGATAACAAATGATGATGAAATGCTCTCCAGGGATAAATCACCTTTCAACATTGTGTATGAAAATATCAGAGCCTATAATATCAAAAGCATTAATAAGCTTAAATTATCAGCTTTGTGTACCATTGGAAATGTAAAAGCATCGGTCTGTGTACCATAACTTGTTCTGCTGACTACGTTGGCTGAACTTAACCTCCCTATATAAATGTAGGAAAGAGATCATCTCAAATGACAGCAATTGATGATTCAATCTTCAGAACAGAAAGTACTTCATCTCTACCTGATGACTTGCAAACACTGAAAGGAGTGGTCCAGGCTGGAGATATTTCTATCTGAATAAATATAGTAAAATTCACAAAGCAAAATGCTGAAAATTTGATCAAAATTGGACAAAAAATAACGAAGTTATTGAATTTTAAAGATTTGCATTTTTCCGGTGAAACAGTTCTAGGCATGTCTTTATGAATATTCATTAGATGGGCTGATGATGTCATATCCCCACTTGTTATTTTGTATTTCATTATATGAAATAAAGTTTATTCAAAATTTTTCTACCAAGAACTAAAACAATTTGATTGACAACTAATGAAGTGCATTAGGTATTTATTGCCGCAACTTTATGAAAAAAAATGAAACATTTATGATTTTATGTAATAACATAAGAAACAAGAAAGTGGGGATGTGACATCATCAGCCCACCTAATGAATATTCATGAAGATGTGCATATAACTGTTTTCACAAAATATTGATAAAATTAAAAATTCAATAACTTTGTTATTTGTTATAAGATTTCGATGAAATATCAGCATTTTGCTCAGAGAATTTTACTCTATTTATTGAGATATCAATATTTTCAGCCCAGACCATCCCTTGAACACTTTATGCGTTCTGTATACAGGGCCCTGGGAAAGATGTTATAGGGAGTGCTGCTTTGGAAGGAAAACTTGACAAGCATGCACCCCCCCCCCCAAAAAAAAGGGGTTTTCTCTCCAAAGTGAAGGTGATTTTGATTATATTTTTACTTTTTAGCATCTTTAGCGACCCCATTTCCAGGAATACAAAAAATACAAAACCATCTCTCACCTTACGACAAGACTTACCTTTCAACAAAATTGCAAAATCTACCCTAGTATTAGTGGGGCTCTATTGTAATAATAAGAAACAAAAATATGATTTGAATCATACAATCATTATCAATTTTCCAAGTAATGATTAGCTATATATTTCTTATGGTAGTTTTTCATTTTGATATTTTTGTTTATTGTGTCATATTACGCATTCCCTTTTCCATTCATCATTAGCACCTCCCACTCCTGACATGTGCAAGCTGCTGTTAAAAGCTACTGAAATCATGAGATCTGATTGGCTAAGCTGATATGTGCCACAGAATTTGAATTTAATGTTGTTTAAGATTATTTAAAAGGGCCCAAAATATTTCTGTGGGGTATCAAAAGTGTAAGTTATTGATAGTTTTCTTCCGATGAAATCACAGTTGATAATTTGTAATGTTGTAATCATTTGTATTGAATTATGAGGTGCTGTTTAATTGCACACATTTAAAGTTCTGTTATCGCCCGTTGAAAAAACAACAACATAGCATTGAAGTCATTGATACTTACATTTTAATCAGTCTTTACTACCACAATAAAATAACGCAACACTGCACAGTCAACGGCCAATTGAAAGAATCCAATTCAAGTTACCACCAATGTTTGGGGGTATTCATTGGTCCAAGAATGTAATTTATTTTGGTAAATGTATGGGGTGTGATATTTTTTTTACAACAGGAGGATTGTGGAGTCAGCAACAATGGTTGTATCTTAATTATATTCTTTTGGATTTTAAGGATCGTATGATCAAATATTTTGGGGGGTTTCATTTGGTATGGGACTATCTGTGAGTAAATATGTCTGATTTTTTTTGTTTGAATACTTTTACATATATGTAATTAAAAAGTTCATTTCAATTTCATTGTTATTTTTTGTGGGTAGTCAATTCTCTTAATAGTTCATCTTATAAATACCCTTAATAAATCATAGTACTTTTATTAATAATTGGTTGAATGTTTTGGTTACCAATAATATTTTACTTTCGAAATTGCTCAACTCTTAAATGAAATTTCATTTACAAATACCTGATCAATATTTTGTGTATGTAACATTCAGAGTGTTAACCTATGTGTTTTAACACACATTTATTTGTCAAAATATTTGAGGAGTTTCAGAAGCAAGTGTACTTTTTGACACGATGCTGATTGTATATATTTATCATTTTGGAATTGGAGGATACAGCATAATGATGTACTTACATTACTGCTGCTGATGAATTAAATTCTAGTCTCGATTTGCCAAAAGGAATTGTAGATGTCTTTCTGTTGAAGCGTATCAGTGAAATCTGGGGCCTGATTGGCATTTCACAAAGCTGTTCGTAAGTTATCAGCAACTGTACGAACGACTGGTGATCCTTTATTGTAAAAAATGATACCATATTTTAATTAGTGTTGAATTAATAGTAATAATATAATGCGATTTGTTAGGCGCCATATCCATCTTGTAAGAGATGTTCAAGGCGCACAAGTGAAGGGGGGGGGGGGTGGGCAAACAAAAACCAAGTCACCGAAAATCATTGATAAAGTACGTGCGTTATAGAGGTAAGTTTTAAGCTTAATCATAAATGATTCGACACGCTCGCTATCCCGGTTCTCTCGTGGGAGTCAATTCCATAGTGAGGGCCCCGCATGGCCGGATGAATGCCCCCTCACTTTTAATTCCCCAAAGTTTCATCAGTCGTTTGTAAACCTGCTTGTAACTTACATGTACGAACAGTGTTATAAAGCACATCACCTGATTCATAAACACTGTTATAAAAAATACACTAATACTTCAGAGTTACTGCAATCCTTGATTGACTTAACTTGTTATACATAGAAAGTCTACATTTATTATTATAACAAGTCTTTATTAAACAAGATGTGATGTCTTGAGCGGCTCTGGAACCAGGATCATTGGGTGAGGGGGGGGGGGGGCACCTTTTCTTCAAAGATTTTCTGGCACTCCAATTACCCCCTCCCCCTTATACACTTTTCTACTATTGCCTTTATAATTTAAACTTTTTTCCATGGACCCGTCTCTCGTTCATGAGAGCATCATAGCGAATGTAGCATAGATAAGTATATACGAGAAAGATGGGAAGAAAGAGGTGGTAGACCAGAGAAAGAGAGAGGGGGGGTCTAGCAGAGAGAGAGAGTAAAAAACCAAGGGAATGCAAAAAAAAAGAGGGGACAGAATGGGGAGAAAGCGACCCGGGAGGGGGGGGGGGGGGCGGCAGTCAAATGTATTGCTGTACACATGCGTGACCAAATTATTTTCAAACACCCGGCCCCCTAAACGAGTATTTCTCTGTGTGCAAAATAACCGCCTCAAGTTTTTTCGTGGGCTTTATTTACACATTTCAGCCCCTAAACAAGTTGTCGCCAGAACATAGGACTCCGGGGAAAAAGCTTGGGGGGGGGGGAACATACCCTAAATACGTTTGGCTAGTCTTAAACAAAAAAGCTTTGGAAAAAAACATACTCTAAATACGTTTGACCCCGCATTTGACCATTGTCCAGTCTTTCAAAACCACCCTTTTTTGTGAAAATTTGTGTTTTTGATACCCTTAACGAGAGCACACAAGGCCCGCGCCCAAACTTGTAAAAACACACCTTGAAACGCGTTTTATTTTTGGTCACGCATGTGTACAGCAATATATTTGACTGCCCTCCCCCCCCCCCCCTTTCTCTCGGGGAAAAGCGATGGGATTTAGGGGGAGGGGACAGCCAAATACAGAGCGAGAGAGAGAGAGGGGGGAGAGGGGAGAAAAGGAAATATCCGACAGGAAAAAAAGAGAAGAGGCAATTGTTTTCACGGTAAACTGCACAATAATCAATATGGAAATACATCGGTAAATATGCAGGGCGGCGGAACCAAGGGGGTGGGGGGCAATTATTTTGTATCAGAGAAGAACGTACATTAGGATTTTTTTTGGAATTTGAAGATGCCCCCAAATTGTTGGATGAAATATAAACGTTATGTGTTTTAGTCTTTTCTGCTATTCATGAATTTTGAACATAGTTTTATTATATTCATATTATGGGCCTCGTCCTGTAATAGGCTTTCATACCTGTAACTCCAACAGTAAATTGATTTGTGATCCCCTCTTTGATTTTCCATTAGTTATTCTAATTTATTACGAGCTGTGTCAAAGGTATAGTCTAAAGTCAGTCATATTATAATATAGCTTTTATCATAGAATGAAGGGAGTAATATACAGACTCGAATACGAAAAGCCCGATGCTTTTTTCAAGAACATATATGGTTTATGAAGTGAAATAATTATGTTGAAGGATTGTTAACTATACAACTCTACATTGTGGAGTTTTCCTAAATATTATGTGGAATAAACCACTATTCCAATACTTGTATGACGTATCACAATTTTCAATTATCGTGCTGCACGTATTCCCAAATCGTCATGCATTTTGCCTTTCAACAAAAGGCTGTTATGAGTTTTTCGAAGTTCATCTGCTACTACATGTATTATGAAATGACATGCCATTGTATGTGTACTCTCATACGACGCAGGTTGCGTGCCTTTGGACTTTGGATCTTTGTCGATTTCAAAATACAGTGAATCAGAAAAAACACCCCATGAACCCACCCTAGTAAACTGATGGTTTAAATGAAGAGGGAAAAATCAAACCAGCTTAACAATGAAAATATCATCAAAATCAGATGTAAAATAAGAAAGTTATGACATTTTAAAATTTTGCTTATATTTTTCACAAATCAGTAATATGCAAAACTCAGTGAAAAGAAATGAGAGAGTTGATGATGTCCTCATTTTTTTTTTTTTTTTATTAAAAATATTTCAATTTTACAGATTGGACAGTAATGACCAACATGACTAAATCGTAAGATGTTAAACCGACTGGCAATTCGACATGTTCAGGGAAGAATAAAACTTTGCTTCACGATGAGAAATCAATTAAAATATTACATATTTTGCATAATTAAATACAAGAAAAAGTGTTTTACGCCATCGGTCCCTCGTTTGCATACTGACCAAGATGTGAATATAACCGTATCGTGAAATTAAATGAAACTTTGAAATGTCATAATATATAAGTTTATTATTTTACATTTCATTTAAATGAACTTTTCAGTGTATGCTTGTTTAATTTGTCTATTTTTAATCAAATCACCTTTTTGTTGGGTGGACTTGTCATTTAATCATTGATTTATTGATAATATTATCTTGGTAGAATTATCCTTCTTGCATATTTTGGCACCTTTGATCTTTGCATGCACGAATAACTAAGAGACGAATTCTAACATGATACCTGTGCCGCGCAAGCCCGAAAATAGGGGGCTCTGGAACTAAAAAAAAAATGGGGGTCTCCGAGACGCTCTCTATAGAAGGTCGTAAAAATTTGCTCCACATTGCTGGGAGAAGAATGAAACAAAGTGTGAAAAAAAAATTGTGTGCACACAGAAAGACACCTACCTATCATTCCACAAATGCACACAGACACCCACCCCGCACTTAAAGGAATGGTCCGGGCTGAAAGTATTTATAGCTTAATAAATAAAGTAGAATTCACTGAGCAAAATGCCGAAATTTTCATCAAAATTGGATAACAAATGACAAAGTTATTGAATTTTAAAATTTAGCAATATTTTGTGAAAACAGTAGTCATGAATATTCATTAAGTGGGCTGATGATGTCATATCCCCACTTGTTATTTTGTATTTCATTATATGAAATAAATTAAAATTAAGTTTATTCAAAATTTTTCTACCAAGAACTAAAATAATTTGATTGACAAATAATGAAGTGCATTAGGTATTTATTGCTGCAACTTTATGGAAAAAATGAAACTTATATGATTTATGAATAACATAAGAAAAAAGAAAGTGGGGATGTGACATCATCAGCCCACCTAATGAATATTCATGAAGATGTGCATATAACTGTTTTCACAAAATATTGATAAACTTTAGACTTCAATAACGTTGTTATTTGTTATCCGATTTTGATGAGATTTTTAGCATTTTGCTCTGAGAATTTTACTCTATTTATTGAGATATCAATATTTTCTGCCCAGACCATCCCTTTAACACTTTATGCGTTCTGTATACAGGGCCCTGGGAAAGATGTTTAAATAGGGAGTGCTGCTTTGGAAGAAAAACTTGACAAGCCACCCCCCCCCCCAAAAAAAAAAAAAAAAAAAAAATAGGGGTTTCTCTCCTTAGTGAAGGTGATTTTGATTATATTTTTACGTTTTAGCATCTTTAGCGACCCCATTTCCAGGAATACAAAAAATACAAAACCATCTCTCACCTTACGACAAGACTTACCTTTCAACAAAAATGCAAAATTTACCCTAGTATTAGTGGGGCTCTATTGTAATAATTAGAAACAAAAATATGATTTGAATCATGCACGCATTATTTTTCCAAGTAATGATTACCTATATATTTCTTATGGTAGTTTTTCATTTTGATATTTTTGTTTGTCGTGTCATATTACACATTCCCTTTTCCATTCATTATTAGAACTCCCCACTCCTGACATGTGCAAGCTGCTATTATAAGCTACTGAAATCATGAGATCCGATTGGCTAAGCACAAATGTCACATAATTTGAAATTATTAAAATAATAAACTTATTCAAAAGGACCCAAAACATTGCTGTGGGTGTCAAAGTGTAAGTATTGATATTATTCTGTATGAAATCGCAGTTGATGATTGTTAATGTTCTTATAATTTGTATTGAATTATGAGGTGCTGTTTAATTGCATGCATTTAAGTTCTGTTTTTGCCCGTTGAACCCCCCCCCCCCCAATAAAAAAACAAACAAACTAACAAACATAGCTTTGAATCCGTTGATGCTTACATTTTAACCAGTCATTACTACCACGATAACATAACGTAACACAGTCAACGGCCAATTGAAAGGATCCAATTCAAGTTACCACCAATGTTTGGGTATTCATTGGTTCAATAATATCATTTATTTTGGTAAATGTATGGGGTGTGATTTTTTTTACAACAAGGGGAGTGCTAATCTGATGCTGATGGAATAAAAAATCTCTGGTTGTATCTGAATTATATTCTTTTTGGCTTTTAAGGAGTGTATGATCAAATATATTTGGGGGATTCATTTGATATGGGACTATCTGTGAGTAAACCTGTCTGTTTTTTTTAAAATACTTTTACATTATATGTGATTAAAAATACATTTTCAATTTCATTTTGTTATTTTTTGTGGGTAGTCAATTCCCTTAATAGTACATCTTATAAATACCCTTAATAGTACTTTTATTAACAACAGGATGTACAGTATATTTTGGTTGCCAATAATATTTTACATTTAAAATTGCTCAACTCTAAAATGAAGTTTCATTTTCAAATACCTGATCAATATTTTTGTGTATGTAACATACAATGCTAACCTATGTGTTTTAACACACATTTATTTGTCAACATATTTGAGGAGTTTCAGAGGCAAGTGTACCATTTGACATGATGCTGATTGTACATATTTATCATTTTGTAAACTTGGAATTGGAGGATACACTGCAAAAACTCCGGTGTTGATTTAACACCAGCCCAGAATCTATATGTCCACACCAGAGAAGTATTGAAACAGCACCATCAAACCGATGCTGTTTTAAATTGGTGTTGTATAAATACTTATCTGGTGTTAGACCAAAACGAAACTGGTGTTGTTTAATACTTCTCTGGTGTGGATACATATAGATTCTGGGCTGGTGTTGAATTAACAGCGTAATGATGTACTTACATTACTGCTTCATCATTTGTGACTAATTGCTTATTAGCAATGGCCAATCCCAGTCATTTTTGTTTATTAATAATTCGTACCATGAACTAATCAGAATCACTGTTTCATATTTTCTGATTCATTACAAACCTTGGTGGGTTAGTAGGCTGTCTGGATTGACGCAAATAATTCATAATTTGGTCCCTGTAATCATTGGGTTGTGGGTGGAGACATTATTTGTTCAAATTTACAAAGTTGCTTTTGGATGATCTGAAACCATGGTATATGTTGCTTTGATCATTCAGTGCACACATATTTTGAGAACCTGTTCAATCATGAATGTTGGATTTTCTTGGTTACTTTTGGTTCAGCATTGCTGCATGCACTGCTTATGTAAACTTATTTTGCATAATAATAATAATACTAATGATAGCCAATTTTATATAGCGCTTTTCCCAGAATGGCTCAAAGCGTGGTACAGCATATTGCTACACCGGTCATTGGATTTATTTCAATTCTGCACGAAAAGTGCACAGTTTCCACTCCCTGGGGAGCATTCCTTGCATTCATCGCAGCCTCCTTATGGTGCTGGCAAATTCAAACATACAGTATCTTTCGCATCCTACCGGGTATAACGTGTACTTATTAAATCAAAACTTATCATGGGATCATCATTGCCTTAACATAGTAACAAGCATGTGTTGTATCATACGTAATAATATAATATGAATACTGTATGTATTCCTTGTACTCTTTCTCAGTATAAAAATAAGTGTAAGTATAATTTCATGAAATTGAAGTGGTTTTAGGAAGCCTACCTCAATGCAGAACTGGGTAGCATTTCATAAAGTGACTTCAATGATGTTTTATTTGACAGGGTATTTTTTATCTGATAGTTACCATAGTAACATTGTTTTTCAGCCAATCAAAATCAAGAAAATATTTCAGATAACAAATGATGATGAAATGCTCTCCAGGGATAAATCACCTTTCAACATTGTGTATGAAAATATCAGAGCCTAGAATATCAAAAGCATTAATAAGCATAAATTATCAGCTTTGTGTACCATTGGAAATGTAAAAGCATCGGTCTGTGTACCACAACTTGTTCTGCTGACTACGTTGGCTGAACTTAACCTCCCTAATCCCTATATAAATGTAGGATAGCAATTGATGATTCAATCTTCAGAACAGAAAGTACTTCATCTCTACCTGATGACTTGCAAACACTGAAAGGAGTGGTCCAGGCTAGAGATATTTCTATCTGAATAAATAGAGTAAAATTCACAAAGCAAAATGCTGAAAATTAGATCAAAATTGGACAAAAAATCACGAAGTTATTGAATTTTAAAGATTTGCATTTTTCCGGTGAAACAGTTCTAGGCATGTCTTTATGAATATTCATTAGATGGGCTGATGATGTCATATCCCCACTTGTTATTTTGTATTTCATTATATGAAATAAAGTTTATTCAAAATTTTTCTACCAAGAACTAAAACAATTTGATTGACAACTAATGAAGTGCATTAGGTATTTATTGCCGCAACTTTATGAAAAAAAAATGAAACATTTATGATTTTATGTAATAACATAAGAAACAAGAAAGTGGGGATGTGACATCATCAGCCCACCTAATGAATATTCATGAAGATGTGCATATAACTGTTTTCACAAAATATTGATAAAATTTAAAATTCAATAACTTTGTTATTTGTTATCCGATTTCGATGAAATTTCAGCATTTTGCTCTGAGAATTTTACTCTATTTATTGAGATATCAATATTTTCAGCCCAGACCATCCCTTTAACACTTAATGCGTTCTGTATACAGGGCCCTGGGAAAGATGTTATAGGGAGTGCTGGTTTGGAAGGAAAACTTGACAAGCATGCATCCCCCCCCCCCCCAAAAAAAAAAGGGGGTTTTCTCTCCAAAGTGAAGGTGATTTTGATTATATTTTTACTTTTTAGCATCTTTAGCGTCTCCATTTCCAGGAATACAAAAAATACAAAACCATCTCTCACCTTACGACAAGACTTACCTTTCAACAAAAATGCAAAATCTACCCTAGTATTAGTGGGGCTCTATTGTAATAATAAGAAACAAAAATATGATTTGAATCATACAATCATTATCAATTTTCCAAGTAATGATTAGCTATATATTTCTTATGGTAGTTTTTCATTTTGATATTTTTGTTTATCGTGTCATATTACGCATTCCCTTTTCCATTCATCATTAGCACCTCCCACTCCTGACATGTGCAAGCTGCTGTTAAAAGCTACTGAAATCATGAGATCTGATTGGCTAAGCTGATATGTGCCACAGAATTTGAATTTAATGTTGTTTAAGATTATTTAAAAGGGCCCAAAATATTTCTGTGGGGTATCAAAAGTGTAAGTTATTGATAGTTTTCTTCCGATGAAATCACAGTTGATAATTTGTAATGTTGTAATCATTTGTATTGAATTATGAGGTGCTGTTTAATTGCACACATTTAAAGTTCTGTTATCGCCCGTTGAAAAAACAACAACATAGCATTGAAGTCATTGATACTTACATTTTAATCAGTCTTTACTACCACAATAAAATAACGCAACACTGCACAGTCAACGGCCAATTGAAAGAATCCAATTCAAGTTACCACCAATGTTTGGGGGTATTCATTGGTCCAAGAATGTAATTTATTTTGGTAAATGTATGGGGTGTGATATTTTTTTTTACAACAGGAGGATTGTGGAGTCAGCAACAATGGTTGTATCTTAATTATATTCTTTTGGATTTTAAGGATCGTATGATCAAATATTTTGGGGGGTTTCATTTGGTATGGGACTATCTGTGAGTAAATATGTCTGATTTTTTTTGTTTGAATAGTTTTACATATATGTAATTAAAAAGTTCATTTCAATTTCATTGTTATTTTTTGTGGGTAGTCAATTCTCTTAATAGTTCATCTTATAAATACCCTTAATAAATCATAGTACTTTTATTAATAATTGGTTGAATGTTTTGGTTACCAATAATATTTTACTTTCGAAATTGCTCAACTCTTAAATGAAATTTCATTTTCAAATACCTGATCAATATTTTGTGTATGTAACATTCAGAGTGTTAACCTATGTGTTTTAACACACATTTATTTGTCAAAATATTTGAGGAGTTTCAGAAGCAAGTGTACCCTTTGACATGATGCTGATTGTATATATTTATCATTTTGGAATTGGAGGATACAGCGTAATGATGTACTTACATTACTGCTGCTGATGAATTAAATTCTAGTCTCGATTTGCCAAAATGAATTGTAGATGTCTTTCTGTTGAAGCGTATCAGTGAAATCTGGGGCCTGATTGGCATTTCACAAAGCTGTTTGTAAGTTATGAGCAACGTTACGAACGACTGGTGATCCTTTATTGTAAAAAATGATACCAGATTTTCAATGGTGTTGATTTAATAATAATATAATATTACGCGCCATATCCATCTTTTAATAGATGCTCAAGGCGCACAAGTGAAGGAGGGGGGGGGGGGCAAACAAAAAACAAGTAACAGAAAATCATTGATAAAGTACGTGCGTTATAGAGGTAAGTTTTAAGCTTAATCATAAATGATTCGACACGCTCGCTATCCCGGTTCTCTCGTGGGAGTCAATTCCATAGTGAGGGCCCCGCATGGATGAATGCCCCCTCACTTTTAATTCCCCAAAGTTTCATCAGTCGTTTGTAAACCTGCTTGTAACTTACATGTACGAACAGTGTTATAAAGCACATCACCTGATTCATAAACACTGTTATAAAAAATACACTAATACTTCAGAGTTACTGCAATCCTTGATTGACTTAACTTGTTATACATAGAAAGTCTACATTTATTATTATAACAAGTCTTTATTAAACAAGATGTGATGTCTTGAGCGGCTCTGGAACCAGGATCATTGGGTGAGGGGGGGGCACCTTTTCTTCAAAGATTTTCTGGCACTCCAATTACCCCATCCCCCTTATACACTTTTCTACTATTGCCTTTATAATTTAAACTTTTCTCCATGGACCCGTCTCTCGTTCATGAGAGCATCATAGCGAATGTAGCATAGATAAGTATATACGAGAAAGATGGGAAGAAAGAGGTGGTAGACCAGAGAAAGAGAGAGAGAGGGGGGGGGGTCTAGCAGAGAGAGAGAGAGTAAAAAACCAAGGGAATGCAAAAAAAAGAGGGGACAGAATGGGGAGAAAGCGACCCGGGAGGGGGGGGGGGGGCGGCAGTCAAATGTATTGCTGTACACATGCGTGACCAAATTATTTTCAAACACCCGGCCCCCTAAACGAGTATTTCTCTGTGTGCAAAATAACCGCCTCAAGTTTTTTCGTGGGCTTTATTTACACATTTTAGCCCCTAAACAAGTTGTCGCCAGAACATAGGACTCCGGGGAAAAAGCTTGGGGGGGGGGGGAACATACCCTAAATACGTTTGGCTAGTCTTAAAAAAAAAAGCTTTGGAAAAAAACATACTCTAAATACGTTTGACCCCGCATTTGACCATTGTCCAGTCTTTCAAAACCACCCTTTTTTGTGAAAATTTGTGTTTTTGATACCCTTAACGAGAGCACACGCGGCCCGCGCCCAAACTTGTAAAAACACACCTTGAAACGCGTTTTATTTTTTGGTCACGCATGTGTACAGCAATATATTTGACTGCCCTCCCCCCCCCCTTTCTCTCGGGGAAAAGCGATGGGATTTAGGGGGAGGGGACAGCCAAATACAGAGCGAGAGAGAGAGAGGGGGGAGAGGGGAGAAAAGGAAATATCCGACAGGAAAAAAAGAGAAGAGGCAATTGTTTTCACGGTAAACTGCACAATAATCAATATGGAAATACATCGGTAAATATGCAGGGCGGCGGAACCAAGGGGGTGGGGGGCAATTATTTTGTATCAGAGAAGAACGTACATTAGGGGTTTTTTTGGAATTTGAAGAAGATGCCCCCAAATTGTTGGATGAAATATAAACGTTATGTGTTCTAGTCTTTTCTGCTATTCATGAATTTTGAACATAGTTTTATTATATTCATATTATGGGCCTCGTCCTGTAATAGGCTTTCATACCTGTAACTCCAACAGTAAATTGATTTGTGATCCCCTCTTTGATTTTCCATTAGTTATTCTAATTTATTACGAGCTGTGTCAAAGGTATAGTCTAAAGTCAGTCATATTATAATATAGCTTTTATCATAGAATGAAGGGAGTAATATACAGACTCGAATACGAAAAGCCCGATGCTTTTTTCAAGAACATATATGGTTTATGAAGTGAAATAATTATGTTGAAGGATTGTTAACTATACAACTCTACATTGTGGAGTTTTCCTAAATATTATGTGGAATAAACCACTATTCCAATACTTGTATGACGTATCACTATTTTGAATTATCGTGCTGCACGTATTCCCAAATCGTCATGCATTTTGCCTTTCAACAAAAGGCTGTTATGAGTTTTTCGAAGTTCATCTGCTACTTCATGTATTATGAAATGACATGCCATTGTATGTGTACTCTCATACGACGCAGGTTGCGTGCCTTTGGACTTTGGATCTTTGTCGATTTCAAAATACAGTGAATCAGAAAAAACACCCCATGAACCCACCCTAGTAAACTGATGGTTTAAATGAAGAGGGAAAAATCAAACCAGCTTAACAATGAAAATATCATCAAAATCAGATGTAAAATAAGAAAGTTATGACATTTTAAAATTTTGCTTATATTTTTCACAAATCAGTAATATGCAAAACTCAGTGAAAAGAAATGAGAGAGTTGATGATGTCCTCATTTTTTTTTTTTTTTTTTTAAATTAAAAATATTTCAATTTTACAGATTGGACAGTAATGACCAACATGACTAAATCGTAAGATGTTAAACCGACTGACAATTCGACATGTTCAGGGAAGAATAAAACTTTGCTTCACGATGAGAAATCAATTAAAATATTACATATTTTGTATAATTAAATACAAGAAAAAGTGTTTTACGCCATCGGTCCCTTGTTTGCATACTGACCAAGATGTGAATATAACCGTATCGTGAAATTAAATGAAACTTTGAAATGTCATAATATATAAGTTTATTATTTTACATTTCATTTAAATGAACTTTTCAGTGTATGCTTGTTTAATTTGTCTATTTTTAATCAAATCACCTTTTTGTTGGGTGGACTTGTCATTTAATCATTGATTTATTGATAATATTATCTTGGTAGAATTATCCTTCTTGCATATTTTGGCACCTTTGATCTTTGCATGCACGAATAACTAAGAGACGAATTCTAACATGATACCTGTGCCGCGCAAGCCCGAAAATAGGGGGCTCTGGAACTAAAAAAAAAATGGGGGTCTCCGAGACGCTCTCTATAGAAGGTCGTAAAAATTTGCTCCACATTGCTGGGAGAAGAATGAAACAAAGTGTGAAAAAAAAATTGTGTGCACACAGAAAGACACCTACCTATCATTCCACAAATGCACACAGACACCCACCCCGCACTTAAAGGAATGGCCCGGGCTGAAAGTATTTATAGCTTAATAAATAGAGTAGAATTCACTGAGCAAAATGCCGAATTTTTCATCAAAATTGGATAACAAATGACAAAGTTATTGAATTTTAAAATTTAGCAATATTTTGTGAAAACAGTAGTCATGAATATTCATTAAGTGGGCTGATGATGTCATATCCCCACTTGTTATTTTGTATTTCATTATATGAAATAAATTGAAATTAAGTTTATTCAAAATTTTTCTACCAAGAACTAAAATAATTTGATTGACAAATAATGAAGTGCATTAGGTATTTATTGCTGCAACTTTATGGAAAAAATGAAACTTATATGATTTATGAATAACATAAGAAAAAAGAAAGTGGGGATGTGACATCATCATCCCACCTAATGAATATTCATGAAGATGTGCATATAACTGTTTTCACAAAATATTGATAAACTTTAGACTTCAATAACGTTGTTATTTGTTATCCGATTTTGATGAGATTTTTAGCATTTTGCTCTGAGAATTTTACTCTATTTATTGAGATATCAATATTTTCTGCCCAGACCATCCCTTTAACACTTTATGCGTTCTGTATACAGGGCCCTGGGAAAGATGTTTAAATAGGGAGTGCTGCTTTGGAAGGAAAACTTGACAAGCCACCCCCCCCCCAAAAAAAAAAATAAAAAATAAAAAATAAGGGGTTTCT
The DNA here is from genome assembly GCF_037042905.1 of Lytechinus pictus. Lineage (NCBI taxonomy): Eukaryota > Metazoa > Echinodermata > Echinoidea > Temnopleuroida > Toxopneustidae > Lytechinus > Lytechinus pictus. The sequence goes on from NC_087260.1 coordinate 24,834,230, forward strand.
CTCCATAGTGAAGGTGATTTTGATTTTATTTTTACGTTTTAGCATCTTTAGCGACCCCATTTCCAGGAATACAAAAAATACAAAACCATCTCTCACCTTACGACAAGACTTACCTTTCAACAAAAATGCAAAATCTACCCTAGTATTAGTGGGGCTCTATTGTAATAATAAGAAACAAAAATATGATTTGAATCATGCACGCATTATTTTTCCAAGTAATGATTACCTATATATTTCTTATGGTAGTTTTTCATTTTGATATTTTTGTTTGTCGTGTCATATTACACATTCCCTTTTCCATTCATTATTAGAACTCCCCACTCCTGACATGTGCAAGCTGCTATTATAAGCTACTGAAATCATGAGATCCGATTGGCTAAGCACAAATGTCACATAATTTGAAATTATTAAAATAATAAACTTATTCAAAAGGACCCAAAACATTGCTGTGGGTGTCAAAGTGTAAGTATTGATATTATTCTCTATGAAATCGCAGTTGATGATTGTTAATGTTCTTATAATTTGTATTGAATTATGAGGTGCTGTTTAATTGCATGCATTTAAGTTCTGTTTTTGCCCGTTGAACCCCCCCCCCCAATAAAAAAACAAACAAACTAACAAACATAGCTTTGAATCCATTGATGCTTACATTTTAACCAGTCATTACTACCACGATAACATAACGTAACACAGTCAACGGCCAATTGAAATGATCCAATTCAAGTTACCACCAATGTTTGGGGGTATTCATTGGTTCAAGAATATAATTTATTTTGGTAAATGTATGGGTTGTGATTTTTTTTTTACAACAAGGGGAGTGCTAATCTGATGCTGATGGAATAAAAAATCTCTGGTTGTATCTGAATTATATTCTTTTTTGGCTTTTAAGGAGTGTATGATCAAATATATTTGGGGGATTCATTTGATATGGGACTATCTGTGAGTAAACCTGTCTGATTTTGTTAAAATACCTTTACATTATATGTGATTAAAAATACATTTTCAATTTCATTTTGTTATTTTTTGTGGGTAGTCAATTCCCTTAATAGTACATCTTATAAATACCCTTAATAGTACTTTTATTAACAACAGGATGTACAGTATATTTTGGTTGTCAATAATATTTTAAATTTAAAATTGATCAACTCTAAAATGAAGTTTCATTTTCAAATACCTGATCAATATTTCTGTGTATGTAACATACAATGTTAACCTATGTGTTTTAACACACATTTATTTGTCAAAATATTTGAGGAGTTTCAGAGGCAAGTGTACCATTTGACATGATGCTGATTGTACATATTTATCATTTTGTAAACTTGGAATTGGAGGATACACTGCAAAAACTCCGGTGTTGATTTAACACCAGCCCAGAATCTATATGTCCACACCAGAGAAGTATTGAAACAGCACCATCAAACCGATGCTGTTTTAAATTGGTGTTGTATAAATACTTATCTGGTGTTAGACCAAAACGAAACTGGTGTTGTTTAATACTTCTCTGGTGTGGATATATATAGATTCTGGGCTGGTGTTGAATTAACAGCGTAATGATGTACTTACATTACTGCTTCATCATTTGTGACTAATTGCTTATTAGCAATGGCCAATCCCAGTCATTTTTGTTTATTAATAATTCGTACCATGAACCAATCAGAATCACTGTTTCATATTTTCTGATTCATTACAAACCTTGGTGGGTTAGTAGGCTGTCTGGATTGACGCAAATAATTCATAATTTGGTCCCTGTAATCATTGGGTTGTGGGTGGAGACATTATTTGCTCAAATTTACAAAGTTGCTTTTGGATGATCTGAAACCATGGTATATGTTGCTTTGATCATTCAGTGCACACATATTTTGAGAACCTGTTCAATCATGAATGTTGGATTTTCTTGGTTACTTTTGGTTCAGCATTGCTGCATGCACTGCTTATGTAAACTTATTTTGCATAATAATAATAATACTAATGATAGCCAATTTTATATAGCGCTTTTCCCAGAATGGCTCAAAGCGTGGTACAGCATATTGCTACACCGGTCATTGGATTTATTTCAATTCTGCACGAAAAGTGCACAGTTTCCACTCCCTGGGGAGCATTCCTTGCATTCATCGCAGCCTCCTTATGGTGCTGGCAAATTCAAACATACAGTATCTTTCGCATCCTACCGGGTATAACGTGTACTTATTAAATCAAAACTTATCATGGGATCATCATTGCCTTAACATAGTAACAAGCATGTGTTGTATCATACGTAATAATATAATATGAATACTGTATGTATTCCTTGTACTCTTTCTCAGTATAAAAATAAGTGTAAGTATAATTTCATGAAATTGAAGTGGTTTTAGGAAGCCTACCTCAATGCAGAACTGGGTAGCATTTCATAAAGTGACTTCAATGATGTTTTATTTGACAGGGTATTTTTTATCTGATAGTTACCATAGTAACATTGTTTTTCAGCCAATCAAAATCAAGAAAATATTTCAGATAACAAATGATGATGAAATGCTCTCCAGGGATAAATCACCTTTCAACATTGTGTATGAAAATATCAGAGCCTAGAATATCAAAAGCATTAATAAGCATAAATTATCAGCTTTGTGTACCATTGGAAATGTAAAAGCATCGGTCTGTGTACCACAACTTGTTCTGCTGACTACGTTGGCTGAACTTAACCTCCCTAATCCCTATATAAATGTAGGATAGCAATTGATGATTCAATCTTCAGAACAGAAAGTACTTCATCTCTACCTGATGACTTGCAAACACTGAAAGGAGTGGTCCAGGCTGGAGATATTTCTATCTGAATAAATAGAGTAAAATTCACAAAGCAAAATGCTGAAAATTAGATCAAAATTGGACAAAAAATCACGAAGTTATTGAATTTTAAAGATTTGCATTTTTCCGGTGAAACAGTTCTAGGCATGTCTTTATGAATATTCATTAGATGGGCTGATGATGTCATATCCCCACTCAGTCAGTCCGCAAGCCCCTGTGTTAATGAGCAAATGAGCGAGATTTATCCAAGTCCTCTCGTGGCTGAATTCATGTCCCTGCAATATCTCGTGAATTGTGAGACTTTCTTTCTCAAAGAATTTAACCACTTTCTCCTTGAGTAATATTGATTATTTTTGTACCATGGGCAAGAGTAAATGTTACCCTTTTATATTGGTCATTTCTTTTGAATGAAATATTTGGATAAATAAGTGAATTTTTTACCTGAAAAGATGCATCAAACAGAATTTTCTTCCTCTGTTTTCACTTGCAAATTGTGCAACATTTTGTGTTTTAGGCACCAACATTATTTATATCATCAGAAAGCTCAAACTCTATACTTTCTTACAATGTCACTCTTGATATGTGGCATCTTTTAGATGGGTCAGCAGCCAGTTTTTTCCATCAAGATGCAAGACGAGATTTCTGAAATTTCTGAGTAACATAAAATCCAGAGTTCTGATTGGCTGAATACTGTTTTCAAAACAAACAGGCGCGGGTAATTTGAAGAGATTACCACATGGTGAGTGTGACCTTGCAGAGGCCCAGTGTGGGAACATTGGAATTTGCGTGGGTGTGTGGTCTGTATGACCAATCAGAGCGCAGTATTCTTGTTTTTGAGCTGCAAAATGTACTTGGCCTATGAAAAGCTGGCTGCTGACCCATCTAAAATACATCTTCTTATAAAAATTATATCATATTAAAGCTTAGATCTTCAGCTTTATCATGATTTAAAAATCATTTGTGCCCAAACAGAAATTAAGTGTGAAAACAACAATTTTTGTTGCATGAAAAAAAATATTTTGTTTCATGTTTTAGATCAAAAGTTTTTCCTATATTACAACATTCTTTTAAAAATCCAAACACATGACCTAAAAGAATGATTCTTCTTCTTTACAAAGATACCAAAAACATGAAATTTGGTCAATATTTAGAGCAGCAATGGCCGAATAAAAAGAGGTGTTTTGGTTCGCACCAAGCTCATTAACTATGCAAAAACCCTCTTGTCATGAATATCACTTGGATAAAAGAAGCTACTTTTTCAGGGCTTGCGGACTGACTGCACTTGCTATTTTGTATTTCATTATATGAAATAAAGTTTATTCAAAATTTTTCTACCAAGAACTAAAACAATTTGATTGACAACTAATGAAGTGCATTAGGTATTTATTGCCGCAACTTTATGAAAAAAAATGAAACATTTATGATTTTATGTAATAACATAAGAAACAAGAAAGTGGGGATGTGACATCATCAGCCCACCTAATGAATATTCATGAAGATGTGCATATAACTGTTTTCACAAAATATTGATAAAATTTAAAATTCAATAACTTTGTTATTTGTTATCCGATTTCGATGAAATTTCAGCATTTTGCTCTGAGAATTTTACTCTATTTATTGAGATATCAATATTTTCAGCCCAGACCATCCCTTTAACACTTAATGCGTTCTGTATACAGGGCCCTGGGAAAGATGTTATAGGGAGTGCTGGTTTGGAAGGAAAACTTGACAAGCATGCATCCCCCCCCCCCCCAAAAAAAAAAAAAAAAAGGGGTTTTCTCTCCAAAGTGAAGGTGATTTTGATTATATTTTTACTTTTTAGCATCTTTAGCGTCTCCATTTCCAGGAATACAAAAAATACAAAACCATCTCTCACCTTACGACAAGACTTACCTTTCAACAAAAATGCAAAATCTACCCTAGTATTAGTGGGGCTCTATTGTTATAATTAGAAACAAAAATATGATTTGAATCATACAATCATTATCAATTTTCCAAGTAATGATTAGCTATATATTTCTTATGGTAGTTTTTCATTTTGATATTTTTGTTTATCGTGTCATATTACGCATTCCCTTTTCCATTCATCATTAGCACCTCCCACTCCTGACATGTGCAAGCTGCTGTTAAAAGCTACTGAAATCATGAGATCTGATTGGCTAAGCTGATATGTGCCACAGAATTTGAATTTAATGTTGTTTAAGATTATTTAAAAGGGCCCGAAATATTTCTGTGGGGTATCAAAAGTGTAAGTTATTGATAGTTTTCTTCCGATGAAATCACAGTTGATAATTTGTAATGTTGTAATCATTTGTATTGAATTATGAGGTGCTGTTTAATTGCACACATTTAAAGTTCTGTTATCGCCCGTTGAAAAAACAACAACATAGCATTGAAGTCATTGATGCTTACATTTTAATCAGTCTTTACTACCACAATAAAATAACGCAACACTGCACAGTCAACGGCCAATTGAAAGAATCCAATTCAAGTTACCACCAATGTTTGGGGGTATTCATTGGTCCAAGAATGTAATTTATTTTGGTAAATGTATGGGGTGTGATATTTTTTTTTACAACAGGAGGATTGTGGAGTCAGCAACAATGGTTGTATCTTAATTATATTCTTTTGGATTTTAAGGATCGTATGATCAAATATTTTGGGGGGTTTCATTTGGTATGGGACTATCTGTGAGTAAATATGTCTGATTTTTTTTGTTTGAATACTTTTACATATATGTAATTAAAAAGTTCATTTCAATTTCATTGTTATTTTTTGTGGGTAGTCAATTCCCTTAATAGTTCATCTTATAAATACCCTTAATAAATCATAGTACTTTTATTAATAATTGGTTGAATGTTTGGTTACCAATAATATTTTACTTTCGAAATTGCTCAACTTTTAAATGAAATTTCATTTTCAAATACCTGATATATTTTGTGTATGTAACATTCAGAGTGTTAACCTATGTGTTTTAACACACATTTATTTGTCAAAATATTTGAGGAGTTTCAGAAGCAAGTGTACCCTTTGACATGATGCTGATTGTATATATTTATCATTTTGGAATTGGAGGATACAGCATAATGATGTACTTACATTACTGCTGCTGATGAATTAAATTCTAGTCTCGATTTGCCAAAATGAATTGTAGATGTCTTTCTGTTGAAGCGTATCAGTGAAATCTGGGGCCTGATTGGCATTTCACAAAGCTGTTTGTAAGTTATGAGCAACGTTACGAACGACTGGTGATCCTTTCTTGTAAAAAATGATACCAGATTTTAATTAGTGTTGAATTAATAGTAATAATATAATGCGATTTGTTAGGCGCCATGTCCATCTTGTATGAGATGTTCAAGGCGCACAAGTGAAGGGGGGGGGGGTGGGCAAACAAAAACCAAGTCACCGAAAATCATTGATAAAGTGCGTTATAGAGGTAAGTTTTAAGCTTAATCTTAAATGTTTAGACACGTTTGCTATCCCAGATCTCTCGTGGGAGGGAATTCCATAGTGAGGGCCCCGCATGGACGAATGCCCCCCCCCCACTTTTAGTTCCTAAAAGGCTCATCAGTCGTTTGTAAACCTGCTTGTAACTTACATACGAACAGTATTACAAAGTACATCACCTGATTCCTAAACACTGTTGTGCAAAAAAATTACGCTAATAGGCCTACTTCAGAGTTACTGAAATCCTTGATTGACTTAACTTGTTACACATAGAAAGTCTACATTTATTATTATAACAAGTTTGTATGAAACAAGATGTGATGTCTTGAGCGGCTCTGGAACCAGGATCATTGGGTGAGGGGGGGGGGCACCTTTTCTTTAAAGATTTTCTGGCACTCCAATTACCCCCTTCCCCTTATATACTTCTCTATTATTGCCTTTATAATTTAAACTTTTCTCCATGGACCCGTCTCTCGTTCATGAGAGCATCATAGCGAATCTAGCATAGATAAGTATATAGAGATGGGAAGAAAGAGGTGGTAGACCAGAGAAAGAGAGAGAGAGATGGGGGGGGGGTCTGGCAGAGAGAGAGAAAAAAAGCAAGGGAATGCAAAGAAATAGAGTGGGGACAGAATGGGGAGAAAGCGACCCGGGGGGGGGGGGCGGCAGTCAAATGTATTGCTGTACACATGCGTGACCAAATTATGTCCAAGCACCCGGCCCCCTTAACGAGTATTTCTCTGTGTGCAAAATAACAAACTAAAGTTTTTTCGTGGGCTTTATTTACACATTTTAGCCCCTAAACAAGTTGTCGCCAGAACATAGGACTCCGGGGAAAAAGCTTGGGGGAAAAACATACCCTAAATACGTTTGGCTAGTCTTGAAAAAAAAAGCTTTGGAAAAAAACATACTCTAAATACGTTTGACCCCGCATTTGACCATTGACCAGTCTTTCAAAACCACCCTTTTATTGTGAAAATTGGTGTTTTTGATACCCTTAACGAGAGCACACGCGGCCCGCGCCCAAACTTGTAAAAACACACCTTGAAACGCGTTTTTTTTTGGTCACGCATGTGTACAGCAATATATTTGACTGCCCTCTCCCCCCCCCCCCCTCTCGGGGAAAAGCGATGTGATTTAGGGGGAGGGGACAGCCAAATACAGAGCGAGAGAGGGGGGGGGAGAGAGGGGAGAAAATGAAATATCCGACAGGAAAAAAAGAGAAGAGGCAATTGTTTTCACGGTAAACTGCACAATAATCAATATGGAAATACATCGGTAAATATGCAGGGCGGCGGAACCAAGGGGGTCGGGGGCAATTATTTTGTATCAGAGAAGAACGTACATAAGGATTTTTTTTGGAATTTGAAGAAGATGCCCCCAAATTGGCGGATGAAATATAAACGTTATGTGTTCTAGTCTTTTCTGCTATTCATGAATTTTGAACATAGTTTTATTATATTCATATTATGGGCCTCGTCCTGTATATAATAGGCTTTCATACCTTTAACTCCAACAGTAAATTGATTTGTGATCCCCTCTTTGATTTTCCATCAGTTCTTCTAATTCATTACGAGATGTGTCAAAGATATAGTCCAAAGTCAGTCATATTATAATATAGCCTTTATCATAGAATGAAGGAAGGGAGTAATATACAGACTCGAATACGAAAAGCCCGATGCCTTTCTTCAAGAACATATATGGTCCTTTTCACGGTCAAGGGTGTAACTTTCAAAATTCAAGATCAAAATTTCAAAATGGACTTTCTTAAACATTTCTAATAAAAACAGGTCAATAAATGTCTAAATTCTTCATTTCTGTCTGTTCTGGAGCTTAATCTACTTGAGAAACCTCAAAAAAATTATGTGCAACTGTGAAAAATGAGAAAAATTGAATAAAATCAGCCTTTTGATTTCATTACCAAAATTACAAATTTTTTCGTGGAAAACATTTTCATTTGCACTTTTTCATTCACAAATTAAATGTTCTTTGAGGTTTTTAAAAGTTTTGGAGTCAAAGTTTATTAGTTTTCTAAAAATTTCTATGAGTTTTTGAAATTTATCACAAATTTGGATTTTGACAACAAAGTGTTCAAAATTACATGTCTTCCAAGAGGAAGAGGAAAGCAAAAATTATTGTACATTTACTTCTCCATGAAGGTTAATTACTAACACAAATCCCATGGAAATCAGATACCAAATAAGAAAGTTGGAAATTTCTCCCAAGTGTGTTTCGGAGGCTTCAGTTAACAAAAATATGTGTTTCGGAGACTTCAGTCATGTTAGCACTATGAAAGTCCCTTATTTAAGTTGATTACTTTTACAAATCTATCTTTTTCAAATGGCATATCAGTATAAGACTGAATGTAAACAAAATCAAACAAACTAATGTCTCGTGAATGGGAAAATGTAATTCACGAATGTTAACTACTGCACAAAGACATCATATTTCAATGCCTTGGTGCCAAGATAGGTAATTGTTCAGCTTTAAAGGGAATATAGTAATAGAAGTACATCTCATACAGAAAAGAATATTCATGATGCATAAACAAAGTGATGAAATACTGAAACTTGTGTTTCAGTGGCTTTGCTAGGGTTCCCAGAGTGTTTCGGAGACTTCAATCATGTTAACATATTGCGTTTTCCATCATATAGCTAACAGCTTATTTCAATTTTAACACTTGTTTATTATTATGTTAAATCCAATTGTAAAAAAATCCAGAATTATATGTTAAGTTCAATGCAGAAAGTTGGTTGACAATTATTTTTTGTATGCCTTTAGGTAACAACAGTGTATGTTTCGGAGACTTCAATGATGTTAATAGTCCAACAGTTTCTGTAACATATACATGCATATTAAAGTAATATCCAATATTTTTACAATGAACATGTCCAGGAAATATTTTCTATATTTAAATTCTGCTTGTTAGGTAGATGTGCATTACCCAAAATACCAAAGTACCAAAGTAAAGTAAGTGCATCAAAGTCACACATTAAAAGGCAGTTTGGATTTGAATTGAATTGACACTAGAGATGTATGATTTTTTTAAAACAAATGCACACCTAGTTAATACCAATAGCATTTCCATTTATTTGAATGCAGGATAAAAGAGCATTGTCAATTAAATGCCTTGCTAACGGGCATAGGTGCCACGGCCGAGGATCAAAATCCAGACTTTCCAAGTACATGGATAGCAAGGCACCTTAGACCACTTGGCCGCGGCACCTCGACCATATTGTTGATATGACAATATAAAATTGAATATTTATTCCTTACTGTTTTATCAAATGGAAGTGTTAAGGAACATAGCCATGAGCAAACATGTACATGTATGTGTGATTAGTGAAATTTTCTATGCTAGGGACTTGAATTTATTAATACTGCACTTTCAAATTAGTGCTTAATAGCACTCTACTTTGCATCATTCAACAACAAGCTTTTAAAAAAAGTACATACAATACATGTAAGTTATGATTATAATTCAAAACAATTGTTGGTATTGGAATCACTTGTAGTGAATGGAGTTAGGGTAATTTTATTTATGGCACAAGTACTGTCTGCATACCAACCTAGAGCTTAAGCTCACAAAATTAATCAAATTATACTTGAAAGGTTTTATATCATGCTTTGCTTTCATCTTGATCTTTTTTCATGTTACCATATCTTTGGCACTTGGTTTTCTTCCCACTTTTTTTTCTTAAAAAAGACAATCAAGACATACATTGTAAGCTGTACATTAAGTATTTATAAACAAATCATTTCAAATCATATTCTAAAAACTGAAATGAAAATCCTTCAAGGCAAACTGATACAACTCTCACAGATAGTAATTTTATTTGAGAAAGTTAATGGGATTAACATTGCTTTGATAGGTAATTTGTGACCAGCCATCCCGAATCCAACTACAGTGTATATGTTGCCAAAATGAATTATGAAATTTTTATTGAGTTTAAATTATTTCATCTCAAGCTTTTAAAAGGTATATAACATGTCAAAATTAATCCATTATAACCCACATACATGTAAGTCATTGATTGAATGCAGAAGAAACTTTTTAAATAGGGAAAAACAATGTTCAAAGTTTAGGGTCCATTCAAGCTTAAGATGCAGCGATCTCAGAGAAAAGTCCAAACAGTCCACAAACACTTCTGTCAAGACTATTTTATCTGATTTTCTATCTAAGTTTACTGCTTGAGATTTTGACTGTATATGAAGAAGAAAAATTACTCTTTCCAATTAGTTTTTTTGTTCTATTTTTTTACAAAAACATAATATTCTGGCTATTTACAGAGAACCTTCCCTAGTGACTTATTGTAGGTTTGGGGTGGCTGGTCACAGTCTAACCAACCTGTATTTCAGAAGAAATCAATGTACAAAATGGATGATCACAATTCACAATCACTGATTGCGAACATGATAAGGCTGTGTCACTCTGCATTGCTCATACATTACTCAAAAAGTGTAATGCCAATTGTTATGTACTTATTACCAAGAGCTCATTGAAATAAATTGTAGTGACAGACTTTTATATTTTGAAAATACTTGAATTCACAACTCCATCAAAACAAATTGTGCAGAAAATATTGATAAAATAATGATAATGAAAAAAGCAAATGTACTATTATGGACTAAGTGCTTGGAGAATGAGAACCCTGTATTTGGTATTCATGCCTATCTTGAAGATACATATGCTATTAGATGTTGCTTAAAATATTTACATAAACTTCTCCATACCAATACATGTTCATCGTGATCTAGTCATTTGTGGTAATAACACTATTACTTCCTCAGAATCTATAAAAGGATGGTCTGTCCACCAATTTATGGTTTTTGGATGACAAACTTAAAACCTTAACTTATAATGGTATGACAAAGAGAATGAAGCCTCTGAAACATAGAACTTACATGTACATGTATTTACATGTACATATATACATACATGTCTCAGATACCTTGAAAATTTGAGAAAATGCAAAGATTTATTTAAATCTTTGTATATTAAAATGTTCCTAAATATTGTATTTGTGCGTATGTGTGTAAGTATGCATGTATCTACACACTGAGTAACCTGAATTTGATTGAGGATAACACACGTTTACAAATGTAAAATTCAATCACAAATACAAGTTCTTTTGTATATCATTAAAAATTTGAAAATCTGATGAAGAAATACTCATTCCTGTAATTTTGTAGATCAAAACCAAACATGCTGTTGAAAAAATGCCTAATTTTTCTTATCCAGGACATTGGAATAACACAAAATATGGTGTTAACTCTTGTTTGAAGCCTCCGAAACAAGTGTTAACATAAGTTTAGGATGCCTGTCAATTTGGGAAAATGCAGAGCTTTATTTTGAGCCACTGTATATTACAATATTAATAAACATTACATGGTTTATATGTGTGACTTTTCTTTCTTTTAGTTGATATCTAATGTTTATATTCTGAGTTAGAAATAGGGAAATGCATGTTTTATGAGTGGAAAATCCCATCTCAAATACTTAGCTCAGGTATAACTTAAGAAATATTATTAATTATAAAATCAAATATGTTTCTGTTCTTAAGTAGATCAAAACCAACAACAAAAAAATAAAATGTGAACACTCTCTTATCTATGAATTTAGAATAACAAAAAAAAACATGTGTTAACTTATGTTCGAAGCCTCCTAAACAGAATTTTTATGTTATCAGCGAATTCTGAAAAAAATTGAATTGATATTCATACAATTTCTACCTGAGGCCAGTCTATACAACATAACATATGATTATGATACAAATTTAACCTACAAATTTTGGACTGAAGTAACAAAAAAATAAAAACAAGTGATTTGACTGTTTCGGAGGCTTCAAGTGTTTCGGAGGCTTCAATTGTTAACGGAAAGTTAGTATCATCTCTTATTTTCAAACAGCAAGGAATATCTCTGCTATTTATTGACAGGTGAACTAGGTGTCCATATACTACATTGTGATGTATTGATTGGACAAGTTCCTTCGTTCATATTTATATGGGCAGTCTGTAAAGTTTGTTTCGGAGGCTTCAAAACAGTTAACGGAAAATTAACCTTGATCAGTTAGGCTTTGAAAAAATTGTAAAAAGAAGTGTGATCCAAGATATTTTGTTTTTATTTGGAAGTTTATACTTCAAATGTTGCATAAAGGTCCTAGGGAGCAGAATTTTATTTTTTGAAAACCAATGCTCGGAATACAAAGTTTGTTAGCTATTGTTAACGGAAAATGAAGCCTCCGAAACAACAAATTGGACCACCCCGTTCTCAGAAATAAAGAAGCAGTCACACTAAAAACCTATCTGGTATTTTTCATTGAACATCTAACTTCACATTCTGCATAACAAAAGTAATCATCAACATTCCAGAAATAAGAAAGGGCATTCCAAAAAAAGTCTACGTATTTTATGTACACAAAAAAGGTGCAACTTAGGGTACTTATGTGCCTGCCAAAATTAAACGAAGTAATGAGTGAAGATGTCTATGCTACCCGAGGTAGCACTCATTGAGGTTACTCATATGCCAAAGCATCTTTAAATTATGTGGCTTTATGAGACTGCTACAGATAAAAACATTGAAATTTCAGAGTTACACCATATATTGTGAAAATGACCATATGGTTTATGAAGCGAAATAATTACGTTGAATGATTGTTAACTATACAACTTTACATTGTGGGGTTTTCCTAAATATTATGTGGAATAAACCACTATTCTGATCTGCCAATACTTGTATGGCGTGTCACAGTTGGGAATTATTCTGCTGCATGTATTTGCAAATCGTCATGCATTTTGCCTTTCAACAAAAGACTGTTCATCTGCTACTACATGTATTATGAAATGACATGCCATTAGATGTGTACTCTCATACGATGCATGTTGCATGCCCTTGGACTTTGGATCTTTGTCGATTTCAAACTACAGAGTGAGTCAGAAAAAAAACCCATAAACCCACCCTAGTAAACTCATGGTTTTAATTGAAGAGGGAAAAATAAAACCAGCTTGACAATGAAAATGTCAGCAAAATCGGATGTAAAAGAAGAAAGTTATTACATTTTAAAGTTTTGCTTATATTTTTACAAATCGGTTATATGCACAACTCAGTGAAAAGCAAATGAGAAAGTTTGTAATATTCCTTTTTCTTAGGTGTTTTGTTTTTGAATTATACAATATTTACATTTTACAGATTGGACAGTAATGACCAACATAACTAAACCACAAAATGTTAAACTGGTAATGTCACATGTTCAGCGAATAATAAAACTTTGCTTCACATGGTGACGATGAGAAATGAATTAAATATTACATATTTGGTATAATTAAATACAATAAATAATGAGTGGATGATGTCATCAGTCCCCCATTTGCATACCGACCAGGATGTGAATATAACTGTTTCGTGAAATTTAGTGAAACTTTGAAATATCATAATATATAGATTAATTATTTTACATCTGATTTTAATGAATTTTCAGTGTTCTGCTTGTTTAATTCTTATATTTTTTATAAATTTTTGGTGGACTCTTGTCCTTTAATAATTGATTTATTGATATATCTTGGTAGAGTAATCCTCCCTGCATATTTTGGCACCATGGATCTTTGCATGCATGAATTACTGAGAGATGCCCGGGGGGGGGGAGGGGTACTCAAATTATAAATTGATACCTATATGCCGCGCCAACTCGAAAATACGGGGCTGTGGAACTAAATCTTTGTCTTAAAATGAGGGTGTCTGGAACGGCTTTTGGACCATGGAACGGACTACATAAAATCGGGGTTCTTCGAGACGCTCTCTAAAAAATTGATCCAAATTGCTTTTGGAAGAATGAAACAAAGTATGGAAAAAAGAAATTGTGTGCACACAGAAAGACACTTACCTATTATTCCACAAATTACACACACACCCATCCCGCACATAACACATCACACCTCTAGCACAAACACATCCACCCATACACCCTCCCACACCCATCCCACCCATGTACGCACACGCTTCCTAAACACTTCATTAACAGTGTTTACATTTCCCCATATCCCCCTTGTCATATTGGCTATGTCTTTGAACAATATACCTCCCTTCGAAACGACTTGCTTGTTTGGAAGCAGTTACTTATGTTGAGTACTTTACAAATGTGTGTGAGTGCATGTGTTTCTGGGTGGGGTTGGTGGTGTGTGTGAGAGAGGTGATGTGAATGTGTAAGGATTTTCAGGGGTGTGTCTGTGTGTGGAATGATGGGGTAGGTGCCTGCACACAAGTTGTAACCTTTTTCAAATTTTGTGTGATTTTTCACCCGGCAACTTGGTGAATTAAGATTTTACGACCGTAATATTGTCTCGCAGTCAGTCATATACATGTATGCATGCAAAGATTTCCATAAAAATGGTACCCAAGTATGCGTGGCGAATACCTTTATCAAGACTTTTATCAATAAATCAAGAATGATATGTTTATCCTTCAGACAAGATAACTTTAAACTGATGGGACATTTTTTTCTGACTCAGTCTGTATACAGAATATCTCTGACGGCACTCCTCGGTTGAGAGAACATGAATACCTATTTTCATTTTTTTTTACATTATAGAAAGAAATCATGACTTAATCACATATTACGGTTTGCAGGAACATTTAATACTCATATCGTGCAACTTTGCGGTCGTGATAAGGACAGTGCGCACGTGATTGTTGGAATCTAGATTCTGGGACTGCTTGGAAACATTCATTCGGATACTCGCTTTTGGAAACTTGAACCTTGGATACAATACTAGATAGGGGCCTACAATATGAACATGGATCAAGATGGAATTAAGCTATTTCTTGGTTAATGTTATGGACGTGAGAGTTGAAAGTAGAAGAGTTGTCAGGCAATTAGGCACTTATAGTTCTGCAAAAATCTTGAGATTCATATTTCTGGCTCATATTAAAAAGAGTCAGGAGGAATCATTGGAGTCTTCTAGACGTACATGGCATAAGGAATACGGTACCGGTATACGGGGTAAATTTTGTCGTGTTGACAAGAGGTTGGTGAACGGATTCGGTCATCTCAGGAGATAGGAAGCATTTACTGACCCTGTATCATTAGGGCCGAGCGTATTATTTTTAACAATGATGTCATACGTGAGTTCAGAACGACTGATAGGCGGATGTGTTCTTATCCACATGATTTGCTCTAGGCCTAACAAGGCTAGTAAATCACATGTACTTTCAAAAATCCTTTATTCTAGCCATGACTTGTGAGATGCGAGTACTCAGCTTCTAGCTTTTCCTGATTCTGCCATTTTGACGACAATAAGCAAATTAAACCATTATAGGCTTATATTAAGATTAACATCAGTTTATTCTGGAGAATGTGTGTAAATCTCTCGGATCATATGCCTCAATATAGATGTTTGCGTGAAACGATCTTCTTAAAATATCCCGGATAAATATTAACTTCTTGTTTATCAGGTTTTCCACCTATAAACCTACATCTTTCTCAAGAAGTTGCTGACAGGGATTCCTCACATCGTGAATAAGACGTTTATCGTAGAAGCTACGGAAGGAGATGCTTTGAAGACAACATCTACTCTTGAGGATAAGGCAATATGTGTCATCCAGGAAAAGAGAGAGCTGATCTCCATGAACACTCCTCCAAATCGACTTAAATTGTTGTATCTCATGGAATAACTTCATTAATATCCAAAAATATATCATTGGTTATCAGGTCATACACCTACAATCGTTGACCAGGATTGATCCGAAAAAGGAACTTATCGCAGGTGTAGGAGATGTTATGAAGACAATATCCTTGAGGATGAAGAAATTTGTGTCAATAAGGTAGAAACAAAGTAAATCTAAATGGGAAGTTACTCATCCAGATCGGTTTAAATTGTGGTTTGCATAAAACAAATTCACAAATATGCTTGACAATTACATCAACTTTTGGTTATCAACCTACATCTTTCTTTGGCAATCATTGTATCGACCGGAATTGATGACATCATGAACAAGGCGCTTATTGCAGCAGTGAAGGAAGGGGATGTTGTGAAGACAAGATCCATTCTTGAGGATGAGGCAATTGATATAATCCAGGAAGACGTAGAAGATACAGATGGGAAGACAATTCTCCACATTGCTTCAGAAGAAGGGCACATCCAGTTGGTAAAATACATCATTGACGTGAGGGATAAGTTTATTCAGCAGAGCGGGAATGATGACAATTGTCCTCAAGATGAGTCTCAGAGTCGTCTTCGGAATCTCGCTCAATATCTGGATATCAATGAGAGTGATAATAATGGTTTTACACCTCTCTACCTTGCCTCAAGGTTTGGTCATTTAGATGTGGTTGAATGTGTAGTCAGACATGGAGCAGATGTAAACAAAGCAACATCAGATGGCGATACACCCCTTTGTATTTCATCAACTAACAGTCATCTGGATGTGGTTGAATGTCTCGTAAGTTCGGGGGCAGATGTAAATAAGATGGGGAAGAGTGGGGCAACACCTCTACATTACGCATCAGACAATGGTCATTATGACATTATGAAATATCTTATTTCTCAAGGAACGAACCTGAATAGTGTGGATGACCTTGGCCATGCGCCTCTACACCTATCATCAGAGAAGGGTCACTTTGATATTGTAAAACACCTCATTGCTGAGGGTGCAAACATCAAGGCAGAAAATAACGAGGGGATTTCACCGCTATATGTGGCTGCACAGGAAGGTCATTATGTTATCGTGGAATATCTAGTGAGTGCAGGAGCAGATGTCAATAAATCAGATGAAGATGGACGGACACCTCTTCATGTGGCGTCACAGAATAATCACATAGATATTGTAAAATATCTGATTGCTAAGGGTGCAAACATCAACGCAAAAGATGATCAGAAGGCTTCCCCATTATATCTGGCTTCACTTGAAGGCCATCTTGATATCGTTAAATGTCTGGTGAATGCAGGAGCAGATGTCAATAAATCGACTGAAAATGGATTGACACCTCTTCATGTTGCGTCAGAAAACAATCACATAGTTATTGTAAAATATCTCATTGCTGAGGGTGCGATCCTGAACGTAAGCGATGAGGTAGGATTTACACCATTATTTCTGGCTTCATTTAATGGTCATCTTGAAGTTGTTAAATGCTTAGTGAATGAAGGAGCAGATGTGAACCAAAGAGAAATTAAGTATCGTCGGACAGCTCTTGACCAGGCTTCACAAGAAGGACATATAAACATCGTGAAATACCTAATTTCTAGCGGAGCTAAATTCAATGGCGCAGATAGCAATAACCCTTCACCATTACATTTAGCATCACATGGAGGTCATCTGGACGTTGTAAAATACCTCATCACCAAGGTAGAAGATCTGAACTCATTAGATGATAAGGGAGTTACACCACTGTATGTCGCTTCACTGGGAGGACATCTTCATATCGTTGAATGTCTGGTGAATGCAGGAGCAGATGTCAATAAATCGAAAAAGGATGGATGGACACCTCTTCATGTAGCGTCTCAGAATGATCACATAGATATTGTAAAATATCTCATTGCTGAGTGTGCAAACATTAACGCAGAAAGTAATAATAAGATCTCACCTATATACATGGCCTCTATGAAAGGTCATCTTGATATCGTTGAGTGTCTAGTGAAAGCAGGAGCAGATGTAAATAAATCGACCGAGGATGGACGAACACCTCTTCATGAAGCGTCTCAGAATGATCATATAGATATTGTAAAATATATCATTGGTGAGGGTGCAATCCTGAACGTAAGAGATAATGAAGGCTTTACACCCTTATTTTTGGCTTCATTAAATGGTAATCTTGAAGTTGTTAAATGCTTAGTGAATGAAGGAGCAGATGTAAACCAAAAAGGAAAGTATCGTCGCACAGCTCTCGACGATGCTTCACATAAAGGACATATAAACATCGTAAAATACCTAATTTCTAATGGAGCTAAATTCAATGGCGTAGAGAGCAATAACCCTTCATCATTACATTTAGCATCGCATGGAGGTCATCTGGAAGTTGTAAAATACCTCATCACCATGGTAGAAGATCTTAACTCATTAGATGATAAGGGAGTTACACCACTGTATGTCGCTTCACAGGGAGGAAATCTTCATATCGTTAAATGTCTGGTGAAGGCAGGAGCAGATGTCAATAAATCGACTGAAGATGGATGGACACCTCTTCATGTAGCGTCACAGAATAATCACATAGATATTGTAAAATATCTCATTGCTGAGAGTGCAATCATCGACGCAGAAAGTAATAATCAGATCTCATCCATCTATCTGGCTTCAATGAGAGGTCATCTTGATATCGTTAAATGTCTGATGAATGCAGGAGCAGATGTCAATAAATCGACTGAAGATGGACGGACACCTCTTCATGTAGCGTCACAGAATGATCGCATAGATATTGTAAAATATCTCATTACTGAGGGTGTAAACATTAACGCAGAAGATGATGAGGGGAGATCGTCCGTATACACGGCTTCAAAGAACGGTTATCTTGATATCGTTGAATGTCTAGTGAATGCAGGAGCAGATGTCGATAAATCGGATGAAGATGGATGGACACCCCTTCATGTAGCTTCAGATAACAATCATATAGACATTGTAAAATATATCATTGCCAACGGAGCAAACATCAACATAATGGATACCAACCAGATGACAGTATTATGTTTCGCTGCATGGCAAGATCATTTTGAAATTGTTGAATCTCTAGTGAATGCAGAAGCTGATGTTAACATGGCCACAAAGGATGGCAAAACAGCTCTTCATGCTGCCTCTCATAAAGGCTATCTAAATATCATACAATATTTCATTACGCATGGGGCAGATAAAGAGGCACGTGATAATAACGGTTGGACAGCTTCGCATTTTGTTGCAGCGAATGGTCACTTAGAGTGTTTGAAATATCTCCTGAGGAACAGAACTACCGATGAAGTTGATGATAGTCACAACGCTCTTGATGGAAATATACAGGTATTTGTATGCACCTAACTACCAGCGGCGTAACAGGGGTCGTTGGCCAGGGGGGGGGGGGTGGGGGGGGGGGGGAGGGAAGCAAAAAAAATTCCCGGTCATATCATGGGATGAACAGGCATATAATGGTGTAATGAGGCGACTAATTTGAGAAGGCCAGATATTGCGTATCGGGCAGAATTTATATTTTAAAAAAAGTTGCGAGCGAGCAAAAATTTTGACCTTTTTAATAAAAAAGTCAAATTTTGTGATAATTTTTGACATGATATCCAAAGAATAAAATATTTCATCCTTCTCTCTTTAGATTCCAATTTTTTGTGGTCTGTCCACCACTGTGAACAGGATTCTTTGCGGTAGTAGCGAGAGGAGTAACCCCCCTCCCCCCCCAAAAAAAAAAAAAAACGAGGGGTGCAGTATAGGACATGTACTGTGCTAAAAAAGGCTGCTTTATATAAGTCCCGAGCGAGCGAAGCGAGCAAGAAAAATTATATTCAGTAAATAAAATCATATCCTACACTTTTCCTTTGCTTTTCTTTCCTCCTTTTTTTTGTTCTTGTTTGTAGAACTTTTTGGGGTCTTGGCCCATCTCTTCCATACGCAGTGCTGTGCGGTCGGTCGGACCCCCCGGAACGTCTTGATATCAAAGCCATTTAAACATCGCAAAGTTTAATCAAATCGCGGGCATATACAGAATATAGCTTTTACACAACACATTTATTCAACCCAGTTGCGTAATGAACCAAATATCACGAGGGGGCAAAACATAGCAATGTGGGAAAAATTTGTAAAAAGTCGCTAGCGTGCAAAGCGAGCTGGAAAAAAAAGCCTATTGAAATCAAATTCTAATTATGTGATAGATTTTTCCATTATATTCAGCAAATAACAAATTTCATTCTTTCCATTCATTTCATTATACGTTGTCCCCTATAATTTTTTTTACTTCCTCTTGGGTGTGGAACCAAGACCCCCCGCGCCTGTATGCCAGTTAATTGAACGTGATTGAAGGGGGGCATTATAGAGTCATTTGAAGGATATAAATGAGGAGCCCCTACTGCGCTTATTTGCATAAAATTTAGCAAGCTTATAGTACAATGCTGTATGCAGTCTATCTTTCTTCCCGCTCTTTAATTTCAATCATCGGCAGCCCGGTTGTGTTATCATTTTTTTCTTGTTCCTTTTCTTTGTTTTCCAATTAAGCTTTTGATTAATTACATTCTACCTTCGTTTCCCGCTATTGTTGCCATTTTGTCACCATTTCCCACCGTACTATTGCATTACATAGGCCTATTTCGGAGTGATTTGTTCTTTCTCAAATGTTCTTCTATCGTGCATTTTCCCGCTTTCCTTCCTTTTCCATTAAAAAAAGCTTTTTTCTTCGTTTTCTTTTCCCTTTTCTTTTCTGGACCAACATATGAATATTCATGACTTGCGTCTTCGGACTAAGAGTACGCATGCGCGTGGACTTTGCCTCGACCAGTGCCGGTGTAGCGGCGGATTTGGTTCCACCGGCGGATACCGTTTCCGCCGGCAGATATTGTTCTAAATGGCCGATATCGTTTTTAATCGGAACCATATCCGCCGGGTTTGATGCGGCTTGATGTTTGCAGATTTGGTTCCTCGGCGGATTTGGTTCTATTGACTATACGTTTCATATTGATTTGGACAGATAACCTCGGCAGCGCGCGCATGCGCGGCTCTGGCAATGTCGATCGCAATGGGGGGGGGGGGGGGATTTTCGTCCGCCTTTAGTGAATTCTTATTCAGGGGCGGATCCATACAGCTTTTAACAAAGGGCTCGATGGGGATGAGGATTAATAGGAGAAATAATGTCTCGATATTTCATGTATTACATAGACCTGGCACATACGCCAAAAACTATGCTATCTATAATTATAAGATTTTGATAAAATTTTCATCATTTTGTTTTGTGAATTTTTATACTATTTTCGGTCCGCAGTATGCATCGATCTCTTTAACTGTGCATTTTCTTTCCATTATGTAGTGTCAGTTTGCCAGACTGTTTGGCGAAAATTTGCACCCCATATAGGCCTATGGGTTTTTGAAACTACAAATGTTTAGACAAATTTCAACAAGTTAAAACTTCATATTTCAAAATAAATGATGCAAATTAGTGTATTAAAATATTGCTACGATACTGCAACAAATAACAAGTAAAATTTAGATTGAATTTCCTTCTTTTTATTACAGGAAATAATTAAGTATACACAAACAAATCATAAATGATAATGGTCTTACGTCTCTTGAAATCAGTTCTGGCAATTACGGTATTCCAAATGATAGTATCCAGATAAAATCCCAGTTGGCTGGCGAAAATTCACAATGATGGCGATGATGAAATTGATGTTGAAGCACGATGAATAATAAGAGTCACTGTACCGAGTTGAAATGTCCGTGAAGACGATGTTGATGATGATTAACAGTCAATTTCAGTAATCCATGGGTTGAAAAGCGTTCATTAAACAGGTTGATGATGTTGATGATCTCGATGAGAACTGAGAATTCCTCTCTCAAAATAACTGCAAACAGTTCATTGATGGCGGGCAAATAATTCCACAGAAGATAAATATTCCAGGTGGAAATAAACTCTGCTCTGACATAAAGTCTTGCGTGAAACTCTTGAGTTCTGATCCGATGTGATCTGATCTGATGAAGTGATCTGATATGATAAGATGATGTCCTTGAAGAAACTACAGCTATATATGCACATTTCAACTATTCTAGATCATTCTAGTATTCACTATTCTAGAGACTTCTATTATTGTCTGATACAGAACATTCTGCCCATTTCTAGAGCAGTCTACAATTAGAACACTCTTGAATGACCTCATTGAAATCAAGAGTGTCAACAAAATAGCTAAGGCTATTGTTAATTTCCACTACCGCTGGAATCCTATTGTTTGCTTTTCCCTATTCAAAAATAAAACTCCTTGGCCTTTAAATATGCAAGAGGCTATGAACGCCGATTGTACCAATATTATATAGAACAATTATTTGTTATATAATCATTATTTATTAAATAATAACTATTATTTATATATAATTTACATTTTATTTGTAAATAATTACTATTATATAAAATAACATTTCTAATTATTTATATATAATTCCAAGTAATACTTCATTATTTGTAAATAATAATAGTTCGACATTCCATTATTTATAAATAATGATTATTTGTTTTTCATTATTTATAAATAATGATTATTTGATTTTCATTATTTATAAATAATGATTATTTGTTTTTCATTATTTATAAATAATGATTATTTGTTTTTCATTATTTATGAATAATTTTTATTTGTTTTTCATTATTTATAAATAATGATTATTTGTTTTTCATTATTTATAAATAATGATTATTTGTTTTTCATTATTTATAAATAATGATTATTTGTTTTTCATTATTTATAAATAATGATTATTTGTCTTTTAATATTTATAAATAATGATTTTCGTTTTTCATTATTTATAAATAATGACACTACATACTTCATTATTTATAAATAATTGCAATTCGTTTTTCCATTATTTATAAATAAGTTTTCTATTATTTATAAATAATTATTTATTAACAATGCCAGTGCACATTTCTTTATTTATAAATAATTTGTTGAGTTTCCCATTATTTATAAATAATGATTATTTGTTAAATAATGAAAACGTCTAGCTACTTCATTATTTATAAATAATTTTTTCGAGTGCGCCATTATTTTCATTATTTATAAATAATCATTATTTAATGTTCGAGTTTTCCATTATTTATATAATGAAATATCTACTTCATTATTTATAAATAATAATTTAGTTTCAATATCCCATTATTTATAAATAATCATTATTTATAAACAATTTTTACAGTTTGCCATTATATACAAATAATCATTATTTATATACAAATAACCATTATTTATTAAATAATGCCATTATTTATTAAATAATGGAAAACTCGCTCTAACATGCAAATGTGGGACCGCCCATGATATGAATATTCATGATGCGATTTCCTTTTTCGTGATTTTTCTTCACAAATTTTTGTCCGTGTCCTCTTCATAATGGCATTTCTTGAAGCAATTTTCTAGGGATATGGTCTGATTGTAATATTCTTCATTTTCTATATAACTTCGTCTTCGTAGAAATATCAAAAAGTGTAATTTTATACGATTTTTCCTACAGTTCACAATCCCCATAGGCGCGCGTGTATTTCACCTTTTCTCTCTGATCGTAGAAACAACCCAAGGGTTCATTACATGTTGTCGCGCACAGAAAAATTAAGCCATAGAAGTTGCGTGTTGTGGACACCAGAAGTGAGATCCCAGCACGCGAGACCCACTTGTTAGAAATCCACTGACCGGTGAATCGACGAAATGCTCTTCATCGAAATATTACGTTGGTTGGTCCCCGGAACTGTCGGGCGGAATTTAGCCCGAAATCCGGATCAAGTGCATATGAGCTGAGAGAGTGAGTGTAAGTGAATCAGGCCCTTCTACTTTCTATAATTTTTTGTTTTTTTGTTTTAGTTAAGTTAATTTTTCAAAAAAATGCTCGCAACGTACGACAATACGGGGGCATGATGACCCCTAAATTTTTGAAAACTTATTTTTCTATTGAAAATTATCACAAAATCCACCAAAAGTGTGCACGAAAGCCTTCATATTTCACTTTTAAAACTAAAAAAAGTGCCCAAATGACAAGCTTGGTCGCTTCGCTGTGTCGCTTTCAACTTGAGAACGAGTTTACACGCATGCTCCCCCACCCCCCCCCCAAAAGAAATTCTGTGTACGGCCATGCTCAAAAGAGCCTGGCACATTGATTTATATATACTTTTCATTTTCATTATTTTTATATTTTTTTTCTCATTATCACCATGGCCTCACGCAGAATTTTTTCAGGGGGGGGGGGAGCATGACGCGCGTAAACTTTCTAAAAAAAAACCTTGAAAGCGAGACAACCACGCGACCAAGCCAAATTAAATGACAAGCTTGGTCGCTTCGCTGTCTCACTTTCAACTTGAGAGCGTTTACGCGCGTCTGCCCCCATCTCCCGAAAGAAATTCTTTTCAATTTCATTATTTTTATCTCATTATCACTATGGCCTTACGCAGAAATTTCCGGGGGGGGGGGGGTGGAGCATTACGCGCGTAAACTTTCTAAAAAAAATCTTGAAAAAGCGAAGCGACCAAGCTTGTCATTTGAGCTTGGTCGCGTCGCTGTCTCGCATTCAAGATTTTTTTAGAAAGTTTACGCGCATCCTGCTCCCCCCCCCCCCGTAAGGCCATGGTGATAATGCGAAAAAAAAAAAAATAATAATGAAAATGAAAAGTATCTATAAATCAATGTGCCAGGCTCTTTTGAGCATGGCCGTACACAGAATTTCTTTCGGGGGGGGGGGGGGGAGCATGCGTGTAAACTCGTTCTCAAGTTGAAAGCGACACAGCGAAGCGACCAAGCTTGTCATTTGGGCACTTTTTTTAGTTTTAAAAGTGAAATATGAAGGCTTTCGTGCACACTTTTGGTAAATTTTGTGATAATTTTCAATAGAAAAATAAGTTTTCAAAAATTTAGGGGTCATCATGCCCCCGTATTGTCGTTGCGAGCATTTTTGGGAAAATTAACTTAACAAAAACAAAAAAACTAAAAATTATAGAAAGTAGAAGGGCCTGATTCACTTACACTCACTCTCTCAGCTCATATGCACTTGATCCGGATTTCGGGCTAAATTCCGCCCGACAGTTCCGGGGACCAACCAACGTAATATTTCGATGAAGAGCATTTCGTCGATTCACCGGTCAGTGGATTTCTAACAAGTGGGTCTCGCGTGCTGGAATCTCACTTCTGGTGTCCACAACACGCAACTTCTATGGCTTAATTTTTCTGTGCGCGACAACATGTAATGAACCCTTGGGTTGTTCCTACGATCAGAGAGAAAAGGTGAAATACAGGCGCGCCTACGGGGATTGTGGACTGTAGGAAAAATCGTATAAAATTACACTTTTTGATATTTCTACGAAGCCGAAGTTATATAGAAAATGAAGAATATTACAATCAGACCATATCCCTAGAAAATTGCTTCAAGAAATGCCATTATGAAGAGGAAACGGACAAAAATTTGTGAAGAAAAATCACGAAAAAGGAAATCGCATCATGAATATTCATATCATGGGCGGTCCCACATTTGCATGTTATAGCGAGTTTTCCATTATTTAATAAATAATGGCATTATTTAATAAATAATGGTTATTTGTATATAAATAATGATTATTTGTATATAATGGCAAACTGTAAAAATTGTTTATAAATAATGATTATTTATAAATAATGGGATATTGAAACTAAATTATTATTTATAAATAATGAAGTAGACGTTTTCATTATTTAACAAATAAAAAACTCAACAAATTATTTATAAATAAAGAAATGTGCACTGGCATTGTTAATAAATAATTATTATTTATAAATAATAGAAAACCTATTTATAAATAATGGAAAAACGAATTGCAATTATTTATAAATAATGAAGTATGTAGTGTCATTATTTATAAATAATGAAAAACGAAAATCATTATTTATTAATAATAAAAGACAAATAATCATTATTTATAAATAATGAAAAACAAATAATCATTATTTATAAATAATGAAAAACAAATAATCATTATTTATAAATAATGAAAAACAAATAATCATTATTTATAAATAATGAAAAACAAATAAAAATTATTTATAAATAATGAAAAACAAATAATCATTATTTATAAATAATGAAAAACAAATAATCATTATTTATAAATAATGAAAAACAAATAATCATTATTTATAGATAATGAAAATCAAATAATCATTATTTATAAATAATGAAAAAAAAATAATCATTATTTATAAATAATGAAAATCAAATAATCATTATTTATAAATAATGAAAAACAAATAATCATGATTTATAAATAATGAAAAACAAATAATCATTATTTATAAATAATGAAAATCAAATAATCATTATTTATAAATAATGAAAAACAAATAATCATTATTTATAAATAATGGAATGTCGAACTATTATTATTTACAAATAATGAAGTATTACTTGGAATTATATGTAAATAATTAGAAATGTTATTTTATATAATAGTAATTATTTACAAATAAAAATGTAAATTATATATAAATAATAGTTATTATTTAATAAATAATGATTATATAACAAATAATTGTTCTATATAATATTGGTACAATCGGCGCTCATAATAGGCCTGCAGAACAAAAGCTTTTACAAACATGTTCTCGAATGTTCTTTATCATTCTTGGCTATGGATATCCTTAAAGAGGAAATAACTGAATAAATGAATGTAATTGCTCTTACAATTCTTCTTATATGTAACACTATGTTTTGCTGTTAACTCATATTATTGCTTGTAGAATGCTAATTTTTGGTGAAAACATAAATTTGATATTTCTAACAAACATAAAAAAAAGAATGTTAAAACGTTATCAATTTCTTATGTAGTTTATTGTAAGCCTATTTTTAATTTGTCATGTATTAAAAAACAAATCTTTTTTTAAAGGAATCTGAATTAATTAAAGGGGACCGGAAGTTCATCCTGACGCCACGTACTGTTTGGTGCTCCCTAATTTACCTATCAGTCATCTAATTTTAAGATCAATATGGGATCTTTAGTGAAATATAATTTCTCCTTTATATCTTTTGTTTCTCACTATACCCCCTCCTGGTTTTCATTTCTTTATTTTTTGCCTTTCTTTTGTCCCTGCTCATTTCGCCCCTTTTGCCTCTTTTCCAGTTTCGTAACGTTTCTGGCACATTATGAATATACCTACGCGTGGGTGATATAGCACCAAAAAGGAGAAATAGAAAGAGGAAGGGTGGGAGAGAAAATAGAAAAAATATACGAGAAAATGTGGAGGAAATAATATAGTAATACATTGGAATTTTGTAAATCAAGAATTTTCTTTGCAGTAATCATTATTTATACTTCCCTTTAGAAAAATACTGATTTTAATTATCGAAACTGCCATTGTTTGCCTTTATTTAATACACTGTATTAATCATATTAATTGATGCATATTGTGCCCAATTTATACCTAAAATTGTGATAAGAAGGATTTTTCATACTGCAATAAATTAATAGGTATAAAATAGATTAACAAATACATGTTATTTGATTACAAGCATTATTATCATATTTTGTAAATTCTTTGTATAGGGCCTACTAGTAGTGCAGCAGACATTGATAGTTTAATGAAGACTAAATGTGGACTATTTAAAGACCCAGACCAGACCCCAAAATTTAATTGACAAATCAGACAAATCGAAGCTATTAATTTAAACTAAAAACAGAAATGCAAGTTTTATGCATTCATCGCTTACAGCTGAATATTTTGCTTAAGAATAACTCCAATTATCGGGTTTCGAAAATATACTTTCTTGTAAATGCTTTCACCGGCCTCGCACCGAGACCGTGACGTCATGTAGTGTTAGAATTGGTGTAATTCCATAGAGTTGTAACAAGAAAATGGGTTATTTTCCCTTTCAGATTACGCTTTTTATTTTTTCACTCCTATCACATAGAGATAACATAAATATCTCTGTCTGCAAGCTTTAATTGATGAATTTACCGCTTTTGACTAGTTTTCTCGTACCACGTGACGTATGTGAATGAAGGATATCGCGATAGCGCAAGAACGATATCTTCCGGAGAGAGTAGTACTGAATCCGCCGGAGTAGAACACGATCCGCCGGCGGATTTGGTGCCTAGAACAGCCAATGAGTATCTGCCAGGCGCAGGATCCGCCGGTACACCGGTCGTAAGCATTCACGTTCAGTTGCTCAGAATGAATTAGCATCGCCAAATTACCGGTACCTACATAGTTACATAGGCCTTACAGGCTTAGAGATATATATATATATCCATCCAATTTTTAAACACTTATCAAACTAGCTGCCATTAACGGCAAGACATGTGCTAGGCTAGGGCTCACTTAGGGTGGGGGGGGGGCACTCAGTATATAATACTATTATTAGTATTAGGCATTAGACAGGTCCAGATTTGAGGTAAAGTTAATGCGCTAGCCTAAGCTAGCCCTAGCCTAGCACATGTCTTGCCATTAATGGCAGCTAGTTTAATAAGTGTTTAAGAATTGGATAGATCTAAGCCTGTAAGGCCTATGTAACTATGCAGGTACCGGTAATTTGGCGATGCTAATTCATTCTGAGCAATTGAACGTGAATGCTTACGACCGGCACTGGTCGAAGCAAAGTCCACGCGCATGCGTACTCTTAATCCGGAGACGCAAGTCATGAATATTCATATGTTGGTCCAGAACTCGGTGGGAAAAATAATTTCGCCCCCGCCCCCCCCCCCCCCGCCTGTTACGCCACTGCTAACTACACAACAAAAAATGTAAGTCCCCTTTAAACAAACATCAATAAATTCCGAACTACTGAGAGTTTTTAATATAATTTTACATGAGCGTGTAGGAAATTTTATAAGCTACCATCTTAGTGAATGTTATGGACATATTTTATGTCATGCTTCAATGAGCACCGCCAGAAGGCAAAACTGTCACTTTTTTAAAAGTTACAAGCCAAATATCATGACTTTGATTCCATTTTGTTGGTACACATTCTCATCATGCATGTCATGAGAAATCGACAGAAGGCTTGTGAAAGCTGATTTCTAAAAGATGATACAACTTTTGTTGATAAATTTCACGGTTGAATAAGCACAAGTCAAAATTTGCTATTATTGGATTTTTTTTCCACATTTCTTTCGACAAAAATTATCGAATATGATGACATTTATTTGTGGAAAGACGCATACATTCGTAATTCCGAAGCTTCGTTATTCCGAAGGTTCGGATATTCCGAAGGTTCGTTATTCCGAAGGTTCGTTTTCCCGAAGGTTCGTAATTCCGAAGGTTCGTTAGTCCGAAAACGAAATGAGGTTCGTATTTCCGAAGGTTCGTTAGTCCGAAAACGAAGTGAGGTTCGTAATTCCGAAGGTTCGTTAATCCGAATAAGAAATGAGGTTCGTAATTCCGAAGGTTCGTTAGTCCGAAAACTAAATGATTGACTAACCTTATTTCGTTTTCGGACTAACGAACCTTCGGAACAACGAACCTTATTTCGTTTTCGGATTAACGAACCTTCGGAACATCGAACCTTATTTCGTTTTCGGATTATCGAACCTTCGGAATAACGCCACAAATGTTCGGATTAACGAACCCTTTTACGTTTTCGGATTAACGAACATCGAGGTATAGGCAATTTACGTGTTTCGGAATTTCGAACCTTCGGAATTACGAAGTGTAACCGTGGAAAGAGTATCTTTCCAATTTTAACATTTCACAAAAAATACGATTTTCAAATATCATAGGCAAGTATTGTTTCATTTTGTAAACTGATATTATCTTATCAACTTTTCTTTGCGTTATGTTCATGACCAATTAACGTGCTTCAAGTTCAAAGGCGTTTAATTAAACATTCACGCTTGAATGAACATGTGGAATGCGAATGGTTCCTTTTTTACGTTATTGGAAAAATGCAATTGCTTACGATGGATATCTGTCACATACCTTCTTGCATACTTGATTTGATTTTTATGAAAATATCGATGTGTAATGCTTCAGTGAGCGCGCAATATTCGAAACTTATGCAAATAAGAAAGTTCAAGGCCTTGGCCCCGCTCTGTGCCGTATCGAATGATTATTTTGGTGTACGCGCCTTTTGGATAGCGTCACTTTGAAGTCATGTGCGAAGTTTCATGAACAATCTGTTGGCAAAAGTAACAAAAAACGCCCATGAAACAAACCTTCATTTTACTTTTTGTCTTGCCCACCAAAGGTGAAGGCGAGACTTAGGGATCGAAATGTCGTCCGTCCGTCACAAACCTAATGACACATAACTCCACAACCGTAAGTCGCTTTTCAACCACACTTAGATGGTAGATGGACTTGGGTGACCTGCATGTTAATTATGCTGCATCGAGGTCACATGGAAAGTTCAAGGGTCATTTTCAGGTCAACGTTAAATTTTACATGCAAGACTCTCTTATGACACGTAACTCCACAACCGTAAGTCACTTTTCAACCAAACTTGGATGGTAGATGGACTTAGGGAACCTGCATGTTATGCTGCAGTCGGAGGTCACATGATAAGGTAAAAGGTCATTTTCAGGTCAACCTTAAAGTTTACATGCAAGACTCTCTTATGACACGTAACTCCGCAACCGTAAGTCACTTTTCAACCAAACTTGGATGGTAGATGAACTTGGGGGACCTGCATGTGATGCTGTAGTCTAGTTCTAGACGATTTTAAACGAATCTATTTGCACCGCGATACATACGTTCTATTCCGTGCGTACGCCCAGCCGAGTGTGCGCGCAAAACCGAGAACCTGTACTCCGAGGAAAAATCGTCTAGACCAGTTGCTCTGCGGTGACGTCAGAGGTCAAAGGTCAACGGACGAGTGCTTCATAAATATGCATGAGTTACTTGTCAATCTCGCCGCGCCGAACAACAGTGCAACGTTGTTTACGTTTTGCACGTGTTATCAGCTGTGTGCATGCATTGTACACATGGGATTGATGTAATACTCAGTAGATCTATGTGATATGAATACATGTACACGTATCATACGAAAGTTTGAGATAGTTCATTATTTTTAAGGCTACAAATAGACATTTCATTTTTGGGAAATTACTGTAACATGCATAGGCCTATAGTTATTTCACTCAATGTGCATATCTTGGTTAAATCTGTGGGTATGATGTTACCATCATGATATGAAAGAAGGTGCTAATGTACGTACCAACAGTAGCGTACCGTGAACCGCAGGAGACAAAGCATTGGGGGGGGGGGCACTGCATTGTCTGTGAACAATGCTTTGCCCCCCCCCCCCAATGCTTTGTCTCCTCCGAGTCACGGTACGCTACTGTGTACCAAATTTCAAACTTCAAAACAATACAGACTAGTTTTTCCACTTTATTCAGATGGAATAATTAATATACATGTTTGAATGATATATTTTATATTCTTCTTCATCTACACATGTAATTACATAGAGGTAATTTGTCTTAGTATGGGTATTGAAAATTAAGACTCATAAATGTAAACTCTCATTCTTGTGAATGGATCACATCACGGTACATTTTACTGTGGGCACTTGTAAATATATCATTTTCAATGTCTTCTTCACATATTTCACTGTCAGAAAAAAGTATGACAAAAAGGGTTGAGAAGTACATGTACTTTGTACAGATTATCAGAGCTGTGAAAGGGATAAGGAAAACAGAATAAAAATCAGTAATGATTTTTAAAAGTAGATTAATCTCAGGCTCACAAAAATTTTGTATGCGGATTTTGATGCGTGCAGTGCATCAGATTTTGGAAGAAAATCTTTGCAGTTGTCCTTGGAACTTTTAGTTTATTTATTTACTTTACATGAACATCTAGATAATGCGTACAATTATTTTTGTTGTTCAGCTACATTATAATCTAGCTACATGTAGCCAGGAAATGATATTGCCAATGATGTACATGAAGCCTCTTCGATAAATAAAGGCACCTTTTCTCATTTGAAGTACAGTATTTATGAAATATATTTTTGCAGCCATTATGAAAGAGCATTATGTTCAGATCTACATGTAACTTGCCAGTTAATTAAATTGCTAGTAACTATTCCATTGCAGTGTAAGTTTTACATGTAGTTTGCATAGGCGGATCCAGCTTTTGGCGAAAGGGGGGGGGGCACACTGCCGAGCGGCGCACATATTTTTGCACTTCACCGGCGCCATAAAAGAAAATGTTGAAAAAGGACCCTGTCAAATGCTCTTTTCAAAATGTAGGATTTTCAGTCATGCCATTTGCATGACCACACGCAGATAATATTTCCGGGGGGGGGGGAACTCGAACATATTTTTGAAAAAATAAAAAATAAAAACGATAGAGTAAACGGACCGAGCTGCTCAATGGGGCGATTATTTTTTTTACAAGTATAATAAAAGTATTTGGTGCACATCTCACATTTGCACATTTTTCATAGTTTTCATGAAATGTTAAGGGAAAAAATGTGTTTTCACAACAACTGATCGGGAATTTGCCCCCCCCCCTTCCCCCTTGCTGCGTACGAACATTCCCTGAAGTCCACTAAAACATATATCATTATAACAGAAAATATACATGAATTTAAACATATAATCTTTCTAAGACATATATAGAGAGAGATTGAAAAACTTATTAAAGAAAGAAATAAACAAATTATGCATGTTATGTGCGATTTTAAAATTTCGTGTACTAACCCTTTTATTGCGATGAGGCAAATACTTGTGTATATTAATTGAGATACAAGGTTTTTTTTTAATATATATACACAGGGGCGTCGATCCTTTTTTCAGATTGGGGGGGGGGGGCAAAATCATGAATAAACTTTCCAAAGGCGCTCGATCACACAAAACAAACAAACTCACACACACTCATATGTATATATATATATATATATTTCAGCGCGAGCTGAAATTTTTTAGTATACTGACCTGAAAACAGGAAAAATGTGCCTTTTAAAGACTGTTTGTAGTAACTCATGAGGAGAATACATATCTCACTACACAGATAATGCGAGTGCCGAGGGCGAGCTGAAATTTCTTTATATTCTGACCAGAAAGCTTGATATCTTATATGCATTTTGGTACCAATGATTAAGATGGGTATCTAAAAAAGACAATAGATGCGAGCGCGAAGCGCGAGCTTAAAACTTTAATATTTCGATCTGAAAAAAATGAGTTTAATGGACGTTTTTAAAAAAGAACAAGATTATATCCAACAAAAGATTATTGCAAATCGAAGCGGGACTTCTTTTGAGGTTTAGAACTGAGAACGGGACATTCTATTCACCTATGTAATCATGAAAAGTATGGGGTTTTGCTACAGAAATGGTGCGAGCGCGAAGCGCGAGCTGAAATTTTTTATATTGCAATCTGAAAAGCGGACAATTTGAGCACGATTTTAAACAAAGAACGAGTTGTGTAGCTCAATCTTTCTTGCTGATTTCTGTGTAACATTACCATCTTATTTTATTTTTGTACATGCGGAATTATTGGGGGAGGAGGGGGTGGGCAAAACGATATATGATCGACGCCTCTGTATATACAATGATACTACATCATGAATCATTCGGAATACATCACCAATCCAGGTTTATATATTATCATTCAATTTTCATGTACATGATGTATACATCATGTACAGAAGTTAGTATATATTGTGATGCTTTTCACTAAATCTAATGCAATTTGTAATGATGAGTAATTTTATCTAATTAATTTGATGAAACTGGATATGATGGTTATGACCTGAATTCAGAAAGAGATCCTTCAAGACAGAGCTTTGGAAATAGTTCTCCTGTTTTACAGGTATCGTTATCTTTGTTTTTAACTTCTTCCTGAGTGATCAGATGAATAATATTTAACTTAATGGAAGATGAAAATAAATCAAATTTTGTGGCGTAAACATTTAAACGTTAAAACAAAGATATTGACAAACTGTATTAATACATTGAAAATGATATTTAGTGGTTTAAGGTCCAACGAATATACGTCTGGTTGCGTAATTATACACTCCCTGTAATAGCAACGGGTTTTAGCAAAGTTTTGGATTAAAATATCGAATCATCTTCATAAAACACTTTAGTAGCTGTCTTACACTAAAGGCCATACAGGTGGCACAACGTGGAATGTGTAAAGAAGAAAAGTGACTGACCTTTTTTATTAAAGCATTGGAAAATAAGATCAAAATTAAAGGATTTGCTCTACGCTTTTGTATGATTCTGGGATATTTTTCAATAACAAAATTTTAGATTTTATGACATCTGTGTGAAACTCCCCCGCCCCAGTCCACTCTGTAAGGGCATGTGATAAGCTTTGTTATGACCATTCAACAATAAAATGTATAACCAGGTGCCGCTGACCATTCTTGACCGGCGCCGATTTAAATTTAGGTGGCGACGGTTAAGACAAAGGCAGCGCCGATTTGTCTTGACCGGCGCCGATTTAGAACAAGTAGTGCTGATTATTTTTACCGACGTCCAGACGTCACGTAAGATTCAGGCAGCGGCAAATGATCGACTGGCGCCGATTTAGAACCAGGAGGCGCCGATTATTCTTGACCGGCGCCGATTTAAATTTAGGTGGCGCCGGTTAAGACAAAGGCAGCGCCGATTTGTCTTGACCGGCGCCGATTTAGAACAAGTAGTGCTGATTATTTTTACCGACGTCCAGACGTCACGTAAGATTCAGGCAGCGGCAAATGATCGACTGGCGCCGATTTAGAACCAGGAGGCGCCGATTATTCTTGTCCGGCGCCGATTTAGATTTAGGTGGAGCTGATTATTCTTGATCGGCGCCGGTTAAGACTCAGGCAGCGCCGATTTATAATCAGATGGCGCTGATTATTCTTGACCAGCCCCGATTTAGAATGGCGCTGATTATCCTTGATCGGCGCCGGTTAAGAACTCAGGCAGCGCCGATTTTTCTTTACCAGCGCCGATTTATAACCAGATGGCGCCGATTATTCTTGCCCGGCGCCGATTTAGATTTAGGTGGAGCTGATTATTCTTGATCGGCGCCGGTTAAGACTCTGGCAGCGCCGATTGCAGATGGCGCTGATCATTCTTGTCCGGCGCCGATTTAGATTTAGGTAGCGCTGATTATTCTTGATTGGTGCCAGTTATATGCTGGCAGCGCACAGCTGATTATTTTTTACCGGCGAAGTTGTTGGGAAAAGGGTAGTTAAAAGAAAAGATAAGGAAGATGATATGACATTATTGTGCTATGCTGGGGGATAGTATTTCCTTTACTGTTGCTAATATTATATCAGTGTATATTTTTTTTAAGCGGCGCCTTTTCTTTCTTTGACTTTTCTTTTATTTTTTTAGGGGGGGAGCGCGCCCCCTGCGCCATCCCCCTGGATCCGCCACTGGTTTGTGATCTTTTTTATTTAGAATACTTTTTTTTTTTGCCCCCCCCCCCCCTGTGGAAAATTCTAGGTACGCCACTGTTTCAATTCAATTCAAATTTATTTATTTCACTTCCATCAAACAAAAACAAATTGTGTACCATATATAAACATAAATATTTGTATCCGTTGTAAACAAAATTAATGATACATCTGTTGTGAAAAAAACACTTAGACAATTTGGGCAACACATTGTAGGTTTTAAATATGTATATTATTTTTCAATAGAAATTAAATTAAGATGGAAATGGAGGGACACACTAAAAAGCAATGCTTGTACAATGTGGGCCCCTCAAGAAATAGATAACACAACAAATAACAAAATAACGTATAAATACAGATAATCAAATGAGAAAAAAATGAATAAATGAGAGGGAAACACTCCCAAAATAAATACAAAGTTATCAAAAATATATAGTTTGATAAAGGACAAAACAACCCGTCCTCAATATCTACCCTTCCCCACCCCCCCCCCCAGAAAAAGAGAAGAAAAAAGGGGAGAATGCCCTGAGAAGATGGATGGGTGCTGCTGTACGTAGATAGAACACATGCCGTCGTGGCCTCAAGCAAACTGGATTCAATGATGTGTATAAAAGGAGAAAAAATATATAAAATAACCTGGAAAGAATATAATGCACAAAAAATATGATTGATGCCGTAAACAAATAACCGGTAGGAAGGCGGATAAGCGGACAGGAGATGAGAAAATAGAGGAGAGGATATACACAATAATGAGCACATCTGAGAAGGACTTGTGTCAGACTTTTTTTTTTTAATAAAAAAAGGATAATAATTATTTTATGTTTTAATTGTAGTTTAAAGTAATAATGATGACTTGACAGAGATGATGAATTAAACTTAATTTGGGAGTATATTATAAGGTTTTAATAGAGATAATTTGAATTTAGTCTTAAAAGAGTTCAAAGATTTTGCATTTGTTATATCATTATGAAGTGAGTTCCATAACTTCGGTCCATCATATATAAATGTGTTCTGAGCCCGCAAAGTTCTTAAAAGTGGTAAATGAAATTCACCCAATCGCCTTGTTGGATAGTTGTGAATGGATTGATTTTTTGGAAACATTGAATTAAATACATTTGGGAGGTTGTTGTTGTTATAGTTATACACAAACTGACCGAGATTAAAGTGATTAAAGTGATATACTGTACGTACAAATATGACCGACTTGTTTCGAGTTTTGTTTTACCGCATTCAGGTCATGGTTCTTTATGATTTTTTTTTGTTCCAGAGAGAGTTTACTCAGTCCACTTCAACATATGCAAAATGAAGACAATTACTGTATTCTTGTTCTACTGCAAATTCCAATTATTGTTTGGTCAGCCATACTATGAAAAAACTGTACATTTCAGATCAAACTTGCCAGTTAAAGGACAAGTCCACCCCAACAAAAAGCTGACTTGAATAGATAAAGAAAAATCAAACAAAAGGCTGAAAATTTCATCAAAATCGGATGTAAAATAAGAAAGTTATAACATTTTTAAGTTTCGCTTAATTTTTCAAAACAGTTATATGCACATCTTAGTCAGTATGCAAATGAGGGGACCGATGACATCATTCACTCACTATTTCTTTTGTATTTTATTTTATTTTATGAAATATGAAATATTTTGATTTTCTCGTCATTGTCTGTGAAACAAAGTTGTCTGTGAAACAAAGTTTCATTCCTCCCTGAACACATGTAATTCCATTATTCTCACATTTTGTGGTTCGAGCAAAGGGGTACTAATTGTCGAATTCGTAAAAATTGAAATATTGTATTATTCAAACAATAAAAAACACAAGAAATAGTGAGTGAGTGACATCATCGACTCTCTCATTTGCAAATCACTGAGTTGAGTATAGAACTATTTTGTGAAAAATAAGCAAAACTTTAAAATGTCATAACTTTCCTATTTTACGTCCGATTTTGATGAAATTTTCAGCATTATTCATGTTTGATTTTTCTCTATTTATTAAAATCAATTTTTTCTTTGCCATATTACCGTCATGTGAACAAAGGAAGCAACTCTGTGGAACAAGTTTATGAGGAAATTAGTAAAATTGTCATTGTCATTTTACATGTGGAAATATAGAATTTCTTGCTTTTTAAGTGACTTATGTGACTTATGTGACTTCAATTAAACTGGCATCATGAAGAGCTTACATAATTAACCCAAATCAAGGGGGGTGGTCAATTTTGAAGGGTAAAAAGTTGCTACCCTCCCAGTAGGAACACTCAAGAAGACATCGTGGCCTCGGAGGAAACTTTTTAATTCGAGAGAACTTTGTTCTGTTGGATCTTCAAAGTCGTTGTTGGAATCTCTGATAGAATGACGTTCATTTCCGTCGCCATCACAACATATAAAAAAAACGAAGATAAGTGATCAAGACCTGTATGCACTATAGCTGATTTGGTAAACAAGCAAGAAACTGAATTTGGAAACCGCGCGCAGTATACAATACACAATACAACAAGGGAGTCTACCTGATACAACAGCACGATACAGTACACAAATCTATGGCTTATGTTGTGCTGCTTTGTGCGATCCGATTGATTCTGTAATCCATATACGATAGTCTACGCTTATAAACCCTATTGTAGGTATCAGGGGAAACATACACGATACGATTAATTTCTGATGGTTTTGTGTGTTTAATTTGATTTCTTTTATCAATTATTTATAACAAAAAGTCCTTTCTTAGGTAATTGATATTCATTTTATCGGTAGATCACACCATATTTCTCAACCGAGTAATCTTCCCTGCTGTTAACAAAGACTAGCGGCTGAACGGGAGGCGTGTCCACTTTTAACGACTTTCCCTCAAAAATCTGAGGGAGTGACGTCACCGCAGAGCAACTGGTCTAGACGATTTTTCCTCGGAGTACAGGTTCTCGGTTTTGCGCGCACACTCGGCTGGGCGTACGCACGGAATAGAACGTATGTATCGCGGTGCAAATAGATTCGTTTAAAATCGTCTAGAACTAGACTAGTGATGCTGCAGTCGGAGGTCACATGGTAAGGTCAAAGGTCATTTTCAGGTCAACCTTAAAGTTTACATGCAAGACTCTCTTATGACACCTAACTCCGCAACCGTAGGTCAGTTTTCAACGAAATTAATTGCATATTCATTAATCTTTGTTCTTTTTCTGCATCATAACCTAACAGACGTTAAATGGTGTCACACCACTAATGGTTGCAGCGAGGGGAGGACATGAAGAATGTGTTCGGATGTTGCTTGATAACGACGCAGACATAGAGATAACAGATAACGAAGGATGGACAGTCCTCCATCATGCAGCAGCAAGGTAAACAACATAATTATATAGATAAAGATTACTAAACATTCAGTCTCAAATTTTGGGATATTTCATGAATATTGACATAAAAATTGAATATTTTGACAATTTTTTGAAATAAAACAATTGTGTTTAATTGTATTCAAAGAATTGTTGCGAGCGCGAGTTCAAAATTTTGATATGGGCCTACTGATCTGAAAATGACAGATTATAGTGACCCATGAAGAGGATACATATCTCACCAATCAAATAATGCAAGCGCGAAGCACGAGCTAAAATTTTTTATTTTTACCTGTAAAATGGATTTTCTAAGCACTTTTTTTATCATGACTCGGATTATCTAATACTTAGCAATTGATGCGAACTGAAAATTTTTCATTTTCGAGCTGAAAATTTGATATTAACAGTATCAATTATAATCTAACTAAACAATTGATGCGAGCGCAAAGGGCGAGCTGAAAATATTTTTGATATTCTGACTTTAAAAATGATATTCTAAGAATTATTTGTAATCATGATCGTGATGGATATCTGGTCATTCAAATAAAAAAGACAGGTTGGTGTAATTCATCTAAGTCATATAAAACAAATCCCTTCGTGTCATCAGGTTTGAGAGTTTGTACTTTTTGATGAAAATGTAACACAATTTTTTATTTATGTGCTTATGAATAAATATGATTATAAATAAGTGTTTGGTATCGTAAAATAGCCTTAAAACGGACATACTGAAGCTATTCGACATGCACTCATCGGAGTAAAATCGCATGAATGACTAAAACGCTAGAGCAAATCAATATTGATATCTAATATTTCATTTATGTTATATATATTTATTGTTTCACTTAATCATTCTAGTCATTTATGCGATTTTACTCCGATGAGACCATGTCAAAAAGCTTTAATATGTCCGTTTTTAAGGCTATTTTACAAAAATATGATGATACATCATAATAATAATAACAATAATGATAAAAATAATATGTATGTAGGCCCATAAACATAGGTGGTTGAATACTTGGCTTCATCTACTGATCATTTCCAAATGAACAGACCGAACAAGGTTTCCAACATACTTTAAAAGATGAAGGACGCGTGCGCTGTAGAAGAGCCCACAATTATTATCATTATCATTATATAACATATTCATAATCATTATTATCATTATTATTTTTATCATTATTATTATTATTATCGTTATTATTAGTAGTAGTACTATTATTATCATTATCATTATTGCTGTTATTATTACTGAAGAGAATCGTAAAATGATTTTTTTTTAATCTTTTGACATGCATGGAAGCCGGACATTTTCATCACTTTTTCTAGCCATGAATAAGATTGATATCTTACAATTTATGCGAGCGCGAAGCGAGATTCAATTTGTTTGTTAGATTTACACCGCCAAATTAGACATTATGAACTTTTTCTAATAATGACAAAGATTGGTATTTTCACTAAATGAATGGTTCGAGCACGAAACACGATCCAAATAATTCGATCTTCTGATCTAAAAATTTTACATTTTAACTTTTTTTAAAGGAGAACACACTGTATAACCCAATAAACAATTATAGCGAGCGTAAACGTTTGGCCAGAAATATTCAATCTTTTGACTAAAGAGACCCTTTTAAGCGCTGATTTCTTTTACTAGCTCTTTCTTTCATCTCTCTCTTTTCTCTCCGTTTTCGTACTCTTCCCCCCCCCCCCTTTTTTTTTCTTTTGTTTCTGCTCTTGGCGAGCGGAGGGGTTCCGCGTTACCGAGGGAATCCCTTGGTTACTGGCCTGATATCAAAATAATTCAAAACTGTTTGAACTCTATGTGACATGGATGTACAATTGATATATTTTTTACTATCTACATTTTAACTTGATTTCACCGACATGGTTTGATTTCCTTTTCACCCTTCGTGAGAACATTGATAATGAATAAGTCAGTGATTGTATAGAATCAAATTAGGTCATCGAGGTAGTACCTCGATGACCTAAGGTACGTATATCAGCTGGACCATAACATCAATGCCAAGTTGCCACCCATTTCGGTGGATTCATAATACGGTGTGCCATCTATCGGCTGCAGGATCGGCTGCAGCAGACAGGCAAAAAATATAGGTTTTCCAGGTCAAATGTCCACTGATTGGAACCAATCGTCCATGTAGGTAATTTAGATGTCCGTGCCCGGGGGGGGGGGGGCACTTCCATTGACGAGTGGATACCATGCGCGACCATGGGGTCTCGAAAAGCACCCTAAACACTTAGTTTCCAAATTCTGAAAATGCACCCCTTAATATATATTGGCGTCTGAAATCCTACCTTTTACAAGTATTGCAAACAAAACGATACGCGTAGCCAGGGGGGGCGGTGGGGGCGGTCGCCCCCCAAAAAAAAAAGTCCCCAAAAAGAAAAAAAAAAGGAGGGAAAAAGAGAGGAGAAAAGGAAAAGCGAAGGGAGGAAAGGGAAGAAAGGTGGCTCTGTAAGTGTTGGCACGCTTCGCATGCATTTACCGCCCCCTCCAAAATGAAATCCTGGCTACGCGGTTGCTGAAATGAACCCCTAAACAAGTACAGTGATGGGTCCGTCGGTCGTCGGTTTTATCTTTACACACCATTTGGTTTAGTACGGCCCCATGCACCTTCTAATAAATGGGTAAATGGGTACCTGGCAGGAATTTATTCCTTGAAACGCAGCGCGCGTAACAGCTGCACTGCTAAAGCCAGGGTAATGCTGCATATACTGTAGAGCGCTTAGAGACTACTGACAAAGTAAGTATTAAGCGCTTTATAGGCAAGTATAATTATTATTCTACACCTCGCACAAATCGGACTCTAAACACGTAGTGCTGGGGCAAAAAGGACATCCTTTCTAAAAACATTTCAATTTTGTTTAGCATCCCCGCAAATATGACCCTGAACACGTAGCTTTCCTAGCGAAATAGATACCCTTTTTTAATATTATTTTTGTGTTTTTGACACCCTTATCACGTTACGTACGTAACGTGCCCTATCTTGAAAAAGACATCCTTTTTACGTGTTTTTTTGGTCGCGCATGGTATCCACTCGTCAATGTAAGTGCCCCCCCCCCCGGTGTCCATGTTCATGAGCGAATGTCCGCATTAGAATAGGGATGTCCGAATAGGGAAATCAAATGTCCATGTAGGTTCAAAGTGTCCATATAGCTGTTTGAAATATCCTATTAGCGAAACCAAAAGTCACATAGAGAACTGAATGTCCAAATAGAGAGAGTTATATCCCACTTGAAAAATCACTTCGTATAGGGATCTGAATTGTCCACAGTTTGAAATGATGATTTTACTCGAACATCATAACTTCTTATTTTTTTTTAATCTTTCTCTTTTTTCACGTTTTTTTAAAGGATTTTTTTTCAAAAGTGCCATTTTAACACACAAGTCTATATGGAATGTTTTACGTGCGTGGCACATGTATGTAATATAGGCAAATTCCTTAGATAGTGGATGGCATACCCGCCAAAACTCAGTAGCAAACAATTTCTCACTGATATCAAAATGTCCCGCAATATGTTTAGTCATCAAGTGGTGCAAAAGATGGATTTAATGGCTTAGCAAGGCTATATCAGGTAAAGTTAATAGGTCTGTGTATGTAAGCCTAGGATAGGAATGTATGTAGTCTGGTCAATGTATAGATTCTAGGCCTCTTTATGTTCTGATTCATCATTTGTTTGTGTTGGTGTACATCACCTACTTAATGTTAGAAAGACCTTTACAAATTGTTCATTTTAAAAGAAGGGAGTCTCGAGAGGAGATAGAACGTTGAGAACTTTACTGAGGAGAAGAGTGGTACCTTCAAGAAGCCCCCCCCCCCCCTCTTTATAAGCCATGCCATCTATCAAATTCTCTCTCTCTCTCTTTATCTATCTATTTATGTATTTCTTTCTTTTTACATCTGGTACTAATAGCCCTATGAAGATTTTGATAAAAAGGTCATATGCAAATGTACTAAGGTATTATGTTCTCATTCTTTTGTTGTTTCCTCATTCAATCGCATGTATATTTGGGAATTATGTTGGGGGCAGTTCTGGTATCTTAATATGTACACAAAATTTACAAAATTTACACCTTTATATTACAAGGAGAATAGGGGCCTATATTGTCATTACATTCACTGTTGGGCTATATGCAGGTAGGATATGTAGACATCCATATATAGTGAATATAACCTTTATGAGTAACACATTAAAATGGGTCATTGCATAGAAAATAGGCATTTTCAATGCATTTCTTTGTGCTAGTTTGAGTGTACAGATGTAAAAGAATAGCAAAGTAGCTATTTAAAAAATAAAATTCATAGTTCATATTATATAGGTTTTATGAGCCTAATTACAACAGGAAGGTTAAAGATATTCGTTCGACCCAACCCATTCGATTTTTTTTTTTCAATTTGATATTACTGATTGACAGAATTAAGTGTATGAATAAAATTGATAATCTAACACTGATTCTAGAAATGGTAACTACTTAACTTCCTTTGCCCAAATTGAGAAGATATATCAATGACTTTGAAAGAATTTTTTGACTGGCGGAAGAAATAGGGCTATTTTACTGTTTCAGTTGATAAATTTGATCCCATCATAATATAGTTATCTTCATAAATGGCGATTTATTCTTAAAATGAGCTGGCTACGATACCCTTCTCTGATCAGATATGGAATGTCAGATATATATCCTATCCAATGGTAGTAAACATTTCACCCTCTAATTCCACGTTTATTTTTAGGAATTTTTCAAAAGTGCCATTTTAACACACAAGTCTATATAGGGAATGTTTTACGCGCGTGACACCAGCTGCTAGAAATTTTGCCTGTCTGCTGCAACCGATAGATGGCGCAACATATTGTAAATCGCACAGGGGGCATTCTACGGGATATATTAGAGGAGTAAGGCAAAAGGATCGCCCCCCCCAAAAAAAAACGTCCCCAAAAAGAAAAAAAAAGAAGGGAAAAAGAGAGGAGAAAAGGAAAAGCGAAGGGAGGAAAGGGAAGAAAGGTGGCTTTGTGGGATTTTCTTTTTTATTCTTTATTTTTTTCTCAAAAAAGAAACTCGATCCTTCACTCTTGCTCTAATTTTATATATATGAATTTTGCTTCCGCGCTGCGCGCGGTTAAATGACAATATTGCAGTTCTCCTTTGTTTCCCTCGCCCTTTCTCTAACCCTGTTTTTCCACCTCAGCAGCTTTATGTGTTTCTTGCCGGTTAAAGTTCAAGGGCATGGAATTAGAGTAATTAAGGTTAGGCCGAAGTATATGAATTATCTTTTTTTTCCAAATTGATCACGCAACTTCTGGTCGGTTCGGCTCCGGGCGGGTAAAATCTTTGTATCAATTTCTGCCGTCTCCTCCATACAGGCAACTTCTCCCGCTTTTCAGTTAATTACTAAAACAACCATAATTTGGGGGCAAACAGGTTCCTAGTTTAAAAAGAGGAAGGAATAAGATTCGTGTCGTCTAAATATAAAAAAAGTACAATATTTTATATCGAATTCTATTAAACTTCATGTCATTTCCCTGCACATTCATCTCCTGTCCTGCGCCCTCAATTTGAAATTTTGAATGACACTGAAGTTTCTTATCATTCAAA
This sequence comes from Lytechinus pictus, assembly GCF_037042905.1. Taxonomy (NCBI): domain Eukaryota; kingdom Metazoa; phylum Echinodermata; class Echinoidea; order Temnopleuroida; family Toxopneustidae; genus Lytechinus; species Lytechinus pictus. Next base: position 24,878,380 of record NC_087260.1, read on the forward strand.
ATCAAGCTTCACGATAAGTCAAAGAAATTATACATCATCCTTTTTTATATAATTTCAATAAATCACAGAGGTTTCAACTTTTTGCCCACTATTTTCCCTGTAATGAAGTTTAATAATCTTAGAAAATCAATTGAATTAGAGCCGATGGGGGTATTAGAGATATCTGTATTATTTTGATGAAACGTCCGCCCTTTGAAATTTCAGAGTTTCATTGCTCTGCGCGGGGAGGAATATCTTCCTCCCGGCATATACCCTTCTTCTCCTCTGTTTTGCGAGTTAAAGATATGCACTGTCGCTAAATTGGTTGTCAAATCTGATTATTTTAATTTCCTCCATTTTATCCCTTTTTTGTGCGTTCACAATCACTTTTGAAAACAAGGTTCAAAATCACATAATAGTCAACTGAAATGAAGCTGATATAGGTACTAGAGACAAGAGAGACGGCTCCTTTTCATTTTAATTTATGAAACACCGAAAGCTTCGCGCTTCGCGAGGGAGGGGGAAACTCCCCCTCCCTGCACCCACCCCCTAGGGAGCGCGCTTTGCGCGCTCTGTATTAAGTGTTGGCACGCTTCGCATGCATTTACCGCCCCCTCCAAAATGAAATCCTGGCTACGCGGTTGAAAGGATCCACTCCATATTTATTTATCATAGCGATTGAATTATTAGCTCATTATACTAGGAGAAATGTTAATATTAAAGGGATAGGATTTGGGAAACGGGAAATAAAACAAGTTCTGTATGCAGACGACATTACATTGTTTTTAAAATATATGAACTCGATCCAGAGAGTAAAGAAAATATTCTCAGATTTTGAAAATTTAACTGGATTGAAGATTAATATGGATAAACGTTTTATGGTTGGGAGAAGAAAGAGATAGACCTGGTTTACCACTTCTTGGACATTGGTTGCAACATATTAAAATCTTTGGGGGTATATTTCGCACGGGATTGTAAAGTCAAAGATGACTTGAACTATAAGGAAATCTTGAGTAAAATTAAAAAACTTATTGGTTGGTGGAAGCAAAGAGATCTTACGATGTATGGTAAAATACAACTTTTGAAAATGTATGCATTTTCAAAATTAAATTATGTTTCTTCCCTGATGACAGTCCCAAAAGACGTTTTTTTTTTTAAGGAAATATAAAAAAATTCTTTTAATTTTATTTGTGGAGGAAGAATAAAACGCAAGGTTCTATATCAAGACTATTCTGTTGGAGGACTGAGAGCTCCAAATTTTGAGGTCTTTGTTAAGACCCAACGAATAATGTGGATTAAACGTTTGCTAGATGGAGGGAAACGTTCGGGTTGGAAAGCAACCTTCGAATATTTTTTTAGCTTTTTAGGTGGTTGAATCATATTTCTGTGTGATTATGATACGAGTAGAATGAATTTGAAAGGTATACCATTATTTTACATAGATATGCTGAAGGCATGGCACGAATTAGATAAGTGTAGACATTTTGGAGGGAAAAGTAATCCCATTATTTTTAATAACAAGCGTATATGCCTCAATAATAAGACCTTTTTTTATATTGAATTATTTCAGAAAGGTATAAAAGTTGGAGGTCAATTAAGACCAGTTTCATACTGGTATAATCTGACATTTTCATCAGAAAACTTGCTCAAAATTCAAAAGGTATTTTCAGTAATAACAAAAGAGTGGATACAAGGTGATTTTATGAAAATAGATACAGACAACTTTGAAATTCAATTGATGATATGTGGGCATGTTCAGAAACTACGTGATATAAAATCTAGATGAATATATGACCACTTCATTGAAAATTTTCAAATTGATTATGTATTTCATGTTACAGATGGGCAATCCAAATATGATTTGGGAATGGGGGAACTGAAACAATTATTTCTGAGACTGAAATGTACAATGCTATGCAATAAACACGGATAATTTCAATACAATTTACAAGGAGCTGTGTACACGAAAAGGGAACTTTTTAAATTTGGTTTTGAGACAGATAATTTGTGTTCCTTTTGTAAAAAAAGAAGTTGAGTCTTACCAACATTTATTTATTTTTTGTCCTGAAGTTAAGCGATTATGAGAAGAGATGAGTAAAATATTTCAACTGAATGAACTTGGCAGAACATGACAGTTGGAAAACAATTTTCATGGGGATATCTGGAAATACTACAAGAGTAGCTTTCATAAACTGTACTATATTCTTAATCAAGTATATTATTTTTAGTTCAAGAAAACAGGGAATATTGCCAACCGTACAGAAAGTGACACATTTGGTTAAAGAGTATAGAGATACGGAATATCAAATAGCGTTTAAAAAGGGGAAGCTGTGGTGCACTTAAGGAAATGGGAACAAATCAATGCATACCTTTCTTAATACTATGGATGTATTGGTTGCTTCATTTTGTTTCTGTTTTGATTTGTTTATTTGTTCAAATACAGATAGTTGTACCAGAGCAGGGTGCATCGTGTGTGGGTGTACGTGTGTAGATGGATGTGTGAGTTTCGTGACGGGGAAGAGGGGGGGGGGGAGAGCTGTGGGTGGTGGTGAGTTGAAGTGAGCTTGTGTGAGTGTCTAGGGAGAGAGATGAGGGGGAGGGGGTATGGGGGGGAGGTGAGTGTGTAGGGACGTTTTAGGATAATAACCTTCCTCTAATTAACCTTTGAAATAATCTTTTATCTTTTTTTTATTCTTGTACAATTAATATGTGCAAAAGAGATTATTTCTATTCTAGTCAGGGAAAAAAGGCATATTTTACAAAGTATGTTTGTTTTTAATTTTGTCGACTGATATGGGTTTTTCCACTCTGCTTTCACATTGTTATAGAAGAGAAATTTGGCAGTTTAATTTGATTTGTAATCATTTTAAAAATATTTGTAATCTCATTGATATTGGTTTATTTGTTTGAGTGTTTATTGATTGTATACATGCAAAGAATATTTATTTATATGAATTGTGATTGTAAACTTATTGATTTGAAAGAGGAAGAAAATAAAATATTATTTAAAAAAATATATAATATATCTCTATGTTGTAAATCCACCGATATAAATTAAACCGATCATTAGATGAAAAGATATCAATTGAATAAGCGATGCGGATCATATTTAGGCAAAGGCATTTAAAAGAATTCAAATTAGCCATAATTTGTATTAATAATTCAACTTGCTTGATTTTCATTTTCGTTTATTTTGAAAAGTGGGAATGTAGCAGTTGTGAATTATCTACTGGATCAGAAAGACCTACTGAGTTCAAGACGTTCAAGACGAGGTTATTCACCTTTAGATGTTGCATTGCGAGCAGGAAAAGCTGGAACTGCACGGATTCTCCTTGATAAGATAAAACATGTAAATTCTGTAACGATTTCGTTACCTATATAAAAATAGTGCCTCTAGATTTTCGCCGTGGTATGCATAGGGGAAATTCATTCATATCAATAAAAACTTTTGGCAAACCGCATGTCCTGGCAAAATGCAAATTTACAAATAGGACAAAAGTTTTCTGAATACATCGAATACATGTTGAAATGTCGTTTAAAGAGTCCATTAGCTTTGTCACAACCATTGTTTGGACATATAAGAATTTTATCCTGATGATTTCAAGGTGCCCTGTATCCTATATCACTAATTGTGATAATATGAATTATGCCCTCAATTAGTTTAGTTTGATATTCGTTGTATATGATGAGTGAGCATAATAAGTTTTTGTTTTATGTTCTACTTGCAATATTTCTTCAGGGCGATGAGATCCGCCAGGATTTTATATTTTCAGACACTAGTAGTGTAACTGTGACAGGGTTCTTAACATGATTTAAAGCTCATGATAAAATGATATGGCATAGTAATACGGTCATTATACGCCTTCAATTACTTTTGGAGTTTTCTTCTGCTGTTTAACAGGACACATCGGTAATACACCAGAGCGATCGTGAAGGATTTACACCTCTTCACATTGCTATTGAAATTGGATTAACATCAATCGTTGAAGAGTTGATTTTTCTCGGTGCTGATTTAAACCAGGCATCAAACGATGGCCAGACACCATTACATACTGCTATCAGACTATGTAACTGTAAGAAGAGACAAGTTGAAATGACACCAGCTTTAGACCAGGTATAGCATACCTAACTAAATTAGGACTAGTGTGGCCCAGGGGGAAGCGAAGGGCCTTGCCCCCCTCGACCTGATTACATACAGTATTTCATTTATTTTTATTTTGTTTGCATGGTAGACAACTTGTACACCACTGGATGGTTCCCGGTCAATTCATGCTACTAATCATTAAACCCCTTAGCTATGGCCGTAGGGCTTTTTTTTATAATAATTATGTTTCTTTATGTATTCTGTTTTTTTTTAATGTAAAAAAATAAAGCATTTTGTTTGGCACGTAATCCTCATGTTTTTTTTATCGTAATCCGAATTTTGATTAAAAAAAATCATTCAGATTTTCAGAGTGCGATTTTAAATGCATTCATTTTTTCCAAACTTGCTATTTTCCTAATTTTTATCAATTTTTTATTATCAAAATAGATACAGCAAGAGAGTGATGACACCCTATCACCGCCAGAAGCTTTGATACAACTCCTAGTAAATCAAGGATCTAAGAAAGGCATCAAGGATAATGGCGGGTATTTTCCAGTGCAGTACGCCAAGGATGAGCACATTAAGCAAATGGCATTCTATAGGTGAGAGAAATAATACGTTATCCATGCTCCAACTTTGTGCAATAAAAACATATAGAGTCTTTATCAGAATGCTCATCTCCAAATTAATGACCATCGTCGCCTTAAATAATTTATTTATTTATTATTATTTTTTTTTTTTTGGGGGGGGGGGTGGGTCGCACACCAGCCTTTGTCTCCTTTTACAGCCAGATTTACCTTGAATTTATCCAAAATAATCATATGAACAAAGGTGAATCATTTTATTTTATCCAAGTACAATTCTGAATAAATTGGCGTTGCATTATATTGAAATCAAATTGATTTTCTTTACAAAACCTTAATATTCATGAAAAAGTCCTGCCTGTGAAAAAAAAAAATCTTGCAGACATGATTGCTCCTATATACTTGAACAGTCAATCCTACCTAAGTAATCTTCCAGAGACCCTTTTCGTTGAGTATATCTTATAGTTCAATCTCAGTCCTTATACAAATGAATGAATGAAAATAGGAAACCTACAATTCATTTCACTCTATTTTTTCCTTCTTCCTTTTCCAGGTCATCGGAAGAAGATTTTGATACCCAACGTGGCAAGTAGTTATCTTGAGTCTTAAATGTCAATTTAACATTGAATTTTAACAGTCATCAATTCAGAATTTTCCAAGGGTGCAGATATACATCGTTTGGATATTTTTATGGGGGGGGGGGTGGGGGTGGGGGGTGCTTTGCAGAAATCTCAGTAATCCCTCCATTGACGATAAAACTCCTTAAAATAAGGAATCTACAAAAATGATTATTTTCCTTGGTTCTACTAGTAAGTCAATTTACCCCTTTAATTCAAAAGATCGACCGTTTCCAAGATCAAAGACTCACCGCAGTATTGGTAACGAAGGTGGAATCCTATATTTGGATAGTTGTGACGTCACAATGGCTATTCTACCAGGACCATTGGAGCCTGGCTCTTGTCACGATGTATCTATAGCTCTGATTACTGAGGATCCACCAACAATCAAAGAGGATGAGTTTCTTACAGGTCATGGCATAGAAATCGATATCCCTCCTCAGTGGTACTACAACAAACACCGACGCATAACTCTATGTCTCCCCCATGCGGCAGCACTCGGGAAGTCAAATAGACAGTCTGCTGACGTCATTTGGAAACCTAAAGAATTGACTTCAGGTGAGCTATCAACAAACGCAAAGTTTACTCATAACCAGAGGCGTCGATCCTGGGGGGGGGGGGGGGGGGGCAGGGGGGCGATCGCCCCACCAATGAAAATATTGGGGGGGCAAACATATCATTTTGCCCCCCCCCCCAATAATTCCGGATATGCAAAAAAAAAAAACAAGATTGTAATGTTCAGCAAGCGAGATTGAGATACACAACTCGTTCTTTATTTAAAATCGTGCTCAAAATGTCCGCTTTTCAGATTGGAATATAAAAATTTTCAGCTCGCGCTTCGCGCTCGCATCATTTCTGTAGCAAAAACCCATACTTTTCATGATTAAATTGGTGAATGTAAATGTCCCATTTTCAGTTCTAAGCCTCAAAAGAACTGCTTCAATTTGCAATCATCTTTTCTTGGATATATAGCTTGTTCTTTATCAAAAACGTCCAGTAAACTGTCATTTTTTCAGATCGAAATATCAAAATTTTCAGCTCACGCTTCGCGCTCGCATCTATTCTTCTTTTAGATACAAATCTTAATCATTGGTACCAAAAATGCTTAGAATATCAAGTTTTCAGCTCAGAATATAAAGAAATTTGAGCTCACTCTCGGCACTCGTACTATCTGTGTAGTGAGATACGTGTCTGTGTCTCATGAGTCATATATATATATATATACATGTGTGTGTGTGTGTGGTCGTATAGTATATATATATATATATATATATATATATATATGTGTGTGTGTGTGTGTGGGTGGGTGTTTTGTACGATCGAGCGCCTTTGGAACGTTAATGATTTTGCTCCCCCAATCTGAAAAATGGATCGACGCCCCTGCTCATAACTGGTAATGCAGTGAAAATAGTCGACGTAAAAATGCCTTTTTTAGATAGGCATAGATTTTTGCTATCTCAGTCAATAATTTGCTTGCATCATTCGTAATGGTGTAAGGCTATATGCCTATAGTGTTATGCGTTTTTTTGGAAATGTATAGTAATGAATCAGATTGGTATCCTCTCTGCGTACTTTTTTATTTTCATTAAATCACTGTGTGCGCTATGAACGCCTAGCTTAGCCGGGTAATATAGGAGCGCCTTGAGCACCTAACAAGGTGGATATGTGCGCAATATAAATACCCTATATTATTATTATTATTGTCTCGTATGCATAGCAGAGCGAGACTATAGGCACTGCTTTTCCGGCGGCGGCGGCGTCGTCAACATTGAAATCTTAACCAGGGTTAAGTTTTTGAAATGTCATCATAACTTAAAAAGTGTTTGAAACTAGTATCACTGATCATCTTGGATGAGATTCAGGTCACATGACCAAGATAAAATGTCATTTAGGGTCAATCAACTTTGCCCATGTCTTGGGTATCAACGTTCAAATTTTATCAAAGGTTTAGAAAAATGTTTGAACCTTGTTCATGACACTGATCGTTTTGCATGGGTTTTGAGGCACATGAATAAGTTCAAGGGTCTTTTTTGGTCAATAATAATATTAATAGTAATTCTTAGTTGTTTTTGTTACTTTTCTTACATTACAAGAAGAACAGCAACAACAAAAAATTGATTTTGTAAGTTTATTTTTTTTCTCTTTTCTCATTAAAAGGATTAGAGCAAAACAAAAATAACAAATTATGTTACATATTTATTAGTGGGTGAAGAGACGTCATTTCTGTAATATTCCAATTATATCCAAATGTGCTGGTAAAAACTGCTTCAGTTGAAATTCACAATACTGGTGATGATGAAATTGATGTTGCAAAGGCGGATGTAGCGCCCCCCCCCCCACCCCCTATTGGCGAAGCAAAGAAAAGAAAAATAGGGAAAAGAGAGAAGACAAAAAGAAGGGGAAACGTAAGAAAAGGAAGACGAGTTAATAGAATTAGAGGGGGGAAGAATTTTCTTGGAAAATTAAAAAAAAAATCGTTTACATCACTATATAAAATTTTTGCTCGCGGTTCGCGCTCGCGTTGCCTTTTAGGTGATTTACATATCTTGCTCAGTATGGGGCTTAAAATATCAAAATTTGAAGTCAATATACAAAACGTATTTCAGCTCGTAAATCAAACTTTTATTATCTTGTTTAATTTACAAATTGATTTTTAAAAAGTGCTGTCTAAGATTTTATGTTATAAAAGAACTTTAAGAACCATAATATTAACAGATTGTGCACTTTCATTATTAGATTAATAAATAAAATATTAATTTAATAGTCATATTTGATGACATAATGTTACAAAAATGTCCCAGTACTATGTCAAAACTCAAAGTAATAATAATGAAACATATCAGCTCTTGTTTAACAGTGATCCATATCCACCTCACGAATTTCCTACAAAAGTACTTGAAATACAGAGCCTAAAATTACCCCCCTTTCAGATGTAGAACATTTTGATGCATTGAGTTCCATATCATTTCGAGAAGTCCATGATTCGAGTAATTCCATTTCAGTTTGTATTTGTGAAGTTTGATTATTCATTCTACACTCTACCATGGTTAAGTCACTTACATATTTAAAGTGTGACAAAGTACTATCACTATACAGGCACCATTTATCATTATAAAAAAAATGGGACCAAGTTTGGTACCTTGGGGTACAACCGTAACACTGCATGTTGAATTCGTTATTATTATTATTATTATTATTTTATTCGGCACTTCATCGATTAACTTACCCCCTATACTTCACAGTTTGTTGGCGATTACTAAAGAAATCTACTCCAAATGATATATAACACAAGGTCGAACATGCCTTTCACATAATTTAGCAATAAGAATATTGTGATCTATCCGATCGAAAGCTTTCGAAAAACCCGTCAGTATGACTGTTGATATTGACTTAGGTTAATCAGCATTCCTAAATATTTCATGTAACAACCCAATCAAATAGTGACATGTAGAAATTCCTTTTCTGTTTCCGTACTGATTTTGATCAATTCTGTTCGAAATATCTTCCCAAAGCAATTTTGCAATAAATGTTTCCGCAATTTTTCGCTAAAAAAATGATGTTAATACAATTGTTCTTAACTCATTGATGGTTGGTGGGGAAGACTTTGAAACATGAATGATCTCAGCATACTTCCACATTTGAGGAAAAACACCTAGATGGAGAGATGATTTTAAGATATTAGCTAACGGAGTACTCAATTCAACTGCAAACTCTCGAATAATGTTGACCGGTAAATCCTTGGAGATACTTGATTTTTGTGATTTTAGTTTACAAAGTAGTTTATATATTTCATACGGCTGAACAATAGGGCACATAGAGGGCGCTGGTAAGAAACGCAGTAATTGTTGTTTATTCATCCTAGGTAAGTTTGAAGCTATTTGTAGAAAATGGTCATTTATATGAATTGCAGTTTCTTTACAATTATTTGGAGCATCCATTAACCGAACCGAAATGCTAATTTTGAGGACCATTTATTTGTCGATACCAGTTGGCAGGATTCTGAGTTTTAAAGTTGCGCACTCTTTTATTGTAAAACTCTTTCTTAGCAACCCTAATCGATTTTATTACTTTATTTCTTAAATTGGGCAATTTTGCTAATTTGCATAAATACAAAATGGCGGCCAGATGCCATCTTAAAAAACCTAACTTTTGAACCCCTTGCCCCAAAATGATGGGTAATTACTCTTTTTAGGGGTTTTGGGGTGTGTAGAATCACTTTCTGCTATCTATTTTGCAATTGAAATGTTATCTTCATTTCAAATCCAAGATGGCCGCCAGATGATGCCATTTTGAAAAATTAACTTCAGAACCTTTTGTCCCAGAATCATGAAAAATACCTCTTTTAGTGAGTACATTGTATTTGGTATGATGCTTGCATTTCTGTTAATAATTTTGCAATATAGGATCATTCAGATCAAAAAGATGGTCGCTAAATACCATATACAAAAAAATTCCCGAGACTATTGAACCTTGACCCTTGAAGAAGTACTCTCCCCAAAACGTACACGCTTTCCCAAAGAGGTATACTATTATGTGTAGGATCTCATGTAAGGCTATTTAGATAAGAATTATTAATTTCTTTTAATCTCTCCATTATTAGTGGTCAAGTCAGGTCTCAGATGGTCAGATGATTGATATATTTCGTCCCTAACCGCTCACCTTAGAATGAAACCATTCATTTCTGGAGTTCTCATCATTTGTTTATGTCCATCCATTCTTTTTTAGTGGAAGTATTATTTTTTCAATTAAAAAGTGATTTCTCCGTAACTTCAGAAAATTGGTTAACCTTCCTTTATAATTATCATTGGACTTTTCGTCCTGACAAAACGTCAGCATGAGTGCACTTTTTAGTCTCTTGTAGAAGATATGCTCCCAAAGACTGATCCATGGTCATATCATTCCATAAGCACAGTTTGCTACAACGCTGGAACATCTGGTAGCTTCCCTCAGTTCCTGTGAGCAGTGGCGTGAAGCAATTAGGCTGCACCTGGCCATTACACTCGTTGGGATCTTCTCCATGCTTCTCCAGTATGTATTTGGCGAATGCACATAAGGCATCTACATGTGGGCGCGTCGTGGTCTAGTGGTTCTAACTCTTGCCTTTCAAACAGAAGGTCTTGGGTTCGAATCCTAGTCATGGCGGGTTTTCCTTCAGCAAGAAATTCATCCACACTGTGCTGCACTCGACCCAGCTAGGTGAGGTGAATGGGTACCCGGCAGGATTAATTCCTTGAATGCTTGAGCGCCTAGGCAGCCCAGCTAAAGCCGGGGTAATAATAGCAGGGCCCGCTGTGAGAACAGTTTTCGGAACTGAAGTGGCTACCCTGGGTAAATATACCGTTATCATTATCATTATTATTATTGCTGATCCCTACCAAGCAGATGGGGAAATATTCTACATCGACCGGCTATGTGTAAAAACAGTGGTCAGGACAGTTCTCATTCGTGAGATGTTGTACGGCATCGACGTCGCCCCTGCCTTTCGAAAGGAGTAGGTCTATAAGACCTATTCATACAGCCGCCTGTCATGTGAATGTAAGGAGTTTGGATCACCCATCAGCCTGTAAGACATCCCGATCCTGATCGACTCAAGACACTGACTGTGTTCCAGATATCTCTATCAACAGCACTCACTCGTCTGGTTGTAGTGGACTTCTCACCCACCTTGGATTGACTAATTGTCTCTAGTTCCCTTTCACTGGACAATGAGATAAGAAATTATGATAATTATTATAAATAATTATGAAATAAGTCCTGGAAAACGTACGCCGATCAATAAAAGCGGTTAAACACCTCCCATGTCAGCTGCCTTGGATGTATCCTGCACATTAAATGGCAGGACAGAATGAAAAATATAAGGCCCTTCAGCGTACATGTACGTGCATGCTGGCATTCCCAGCTTATTCTCGCTCCTTAGTCAAAGGTGCCTCAAGTGGTTGGGGCAGGTTCGCCGTATGAAATCACAACTCCGTTATAAACACACCTGCAAACGTGACATAAAACTTGCCGGCATAAACACTTGTGCAGATGTAGATGATATTGGCCATCTATGGATTGCTACTAAGTACAGGGGTCAAGACATCAGAAAATAATCGGAATGCTATACCTTGGCAGACGAAAGACCAAGGAGGAAGGCTAGGGCAGCATCTCTGTCTGAACCTGTCTCATCGCCATCCTCCTTCATCTGTACAAATTTGCTGTTTTGAGACAGCCACTCTACATCGGAGCTCTAAAGCCACACTCGAAAATGTAATACCTAGCGCGCTACACCATCGTCTTTTGAGACAAACTGATGCCTACTTATCATTGGACATTTCGATTTAGGAAAAATATGGAGAGAACACTTTCAAATTCAAATAAGACTTTAATGCCTCTTCAGTACAAAAGCATGAATGGACATTAAAAGAAATTATAATGATCGTAGCCCAAATTCTAAGGTGAGCGGTTAAAGTCGAACGTCTGACAACATCTCGGATATGACTTCACCTTGAACTAAAAGAAGTGAAATACATAAGCTCTTTGACTATATGTCTCGGAAAGTAATCTTGGAATAGATCTGAAAATTATTCTTTATTGCAAAATTACATTAGAACTAGAATCAAACTACCAAATGACTAACGAATAGAGTTATTATTCATGATTCTGGGGCAAAGGGTTAAAAAACTAATTATTTCAAGATGGCGTCATCTGGCGGCCATCTTGGATTTGACCTGAAGATGACCTTGTATTGCAAAATAGATAGCAGAAAGAGATTCTACATACCCAAAACCCCGCAACAAAGGTATTACTCATCATTCTAGGGCAAGGCGTTTAAATTCAATTTTTCAAGATGGCATCTGGCGGCCATCTTGGATTTGACATGAAGATGACCTTATATTGCAAAAATAATAGAAATCGATTCTACACATAGTAGAGCGGATTAGCCGAACAATTGTGCAAATTATGACTAAAGCATGAAACTTTCACAAGTATTAGTATATTTTAAAGATGGGAGGTAAATTTATAAATGCCATTTTCGGCCGTTGTCATGGCAACGGATTAATTTCTCCAAAATAACATGCATTCCCATGTAAATGGTAAATAAACATGATATAGATGACCAAAATGATAATTTTCAGGCTCCCAATTGAATACATATGAAATTTAAAAATATTCAAGATCATCAAGAAAGTTCCAATTGGTCCGTTGCCATGGCAACGGCTTGTTTTTCCCCAGAAAAATAAATTTTTTGATTAAAAAAACGTTGTAGAATATGATTTATCTTTAATTTCCCCTAACTTTACAGTGCTTATCGAAGATATTTTGGTTGCTAAATGTGTAAATTACATTTCAAGCCATTGCCATGGCAACCAAATAACATCTAATTTACAAAAATAACATGTTTGACAAGACAATGGACAGGTGGAAAATACAAGTGTAATTAACTTAATCTGTATGCTTAAGATTTGACCCCCTCATTTGAACAAAAAATACAGAAAGTGTTCTGCAGGAGTTCTTTATAAAGATACAAATTAATGTTGCCTTGGTAAAGCTTGAATTAAATTTAAAAAGAAACAATTTTGCAAAGGACCTGTTGCCATGGCAACATCTTATTTCCCTCTAGAAAAGTAAAAATATTGCTAAAAATGTAAAATACATGTATAGTATGATCATCATTCCATTTTCCCTAATTTCAAGGTACTAATCGAGATATGTTTGTGACTAAATTTTATAAATATAACATCTTAAGCCATTGCCATGGCAACCAGATAACATCTAATAAAAAAACTAAAAAAAACATAGATGATAAGCTTATGAACAGGTGAACAATACAATAAAAATTAACATGTACATATGCGTAACGTTTGACCACCTCAATTAATTTAGGGGAAAATAATACAGTCAGTGTTCTGCATGAACTAAATTAGAATGATAAACATTGATGTTGCCTTGGTAATACTTGAATTCAACAATAAATATCAATATTCAAAATGGCCTGTTGCCATAGCAACAGATCATTTAGTACCAGTTTTGATTAAAAAAGGGACTGTAGAATCTGATTTTTCTTGCATTTCCCCTTATCTTTGTGTGCTAAACATCGATATGTTTGATGCAAAATGTATAAATAACATCTGAAGCTATTGCCATGGCAACCAGATAATATCTAATACAAAAAAATAGTGATTTGGATGACAAGATTTTGGACAGGTGGAAAATACAATTACAAATAACTCAATATGCGAAAGGTTTGGCCGGTCATTTAATTTTGAACAAAAATTTCAGTAAGAGTTCTGTATGAGTTCATCAGAATAAAAAAATTATGTTGCCTTGGTAATTCTTGAATTTAATGATAAATATTAGTGTTTCAAATGTCCCGTTGCCATGGCAACAGCTCATTCCCCCCAGAAAAGTATCATCTTTGATAAACAAAAAAATTGTAAAATCTAATTTTTATTTAATTTGCCCCAATTTTAGGGAGCTAAGCATATATATGCTTGCTGTAAATGAATAAATAACATCTTAATCCATTGCCATGGCAACCAATTAAGATATAATTTTTAAAACAAACTAACACAGTTGTAATGATAATGGACAGGTGGAGTGTAAAGTAAAGATTTACTTAATCTACATAAGGTTTGACTTTGACCAGTCATTAAGTTTTGAACAAAAAATAGAGTAAGTGTTCCGCATGAGTTCATTAGCATGATAAAAACTAATGTTGCCTTGGTAATGCTTGAATTTATTGATATTAACGTTTACAAATGTATGTTCTATTCCCATGGCAAGGGTCATTTTATTCCCCCTAAAATACCATCTTTGATAAAAAATACCTTGTAGAATTTTATTTTCCATTCAATTCTACTAAGTTTAGGGTGCCAAACATACACGTACATCTCTGTTGTTTAATGTATAAATAACATCTTAAGGCATTACCATGGCAATAAAATAACATTTAATTTACCAAAAAATAACATGGCTGACAAGATAATGGACAGGTGGAAAATACAATAAAATTAATTTAATATGCGTAAGGTTTGACCTCTTTTAATTTTTAAATCACATTAAGTGTTATGCATGATTTCTTACGATATGTTGATTTGGTAATGCTTGAACATAATGATAAATATCAATGTTGCCAATCGCCCTTAAAAGTACAAATTTTGATAAAAATAAAATGTTTATTTTATTTCCTTTTCCCTTGTTTGAGGGTGCTGAACATAAATATGCTAAATTATAAGCACCATCTTATTTCATTATATATACATGGCATCGAAATAAGACCTACAAAAATCATATCAGACTTTTTGGGGCTCAAATAAATTCCCGAAACTCTAATTTCGAGGCTGGTCAATTTCGTTCAAAGTATTCGCAGGCTGCCATTTTGAAGAAAGCGTCTTGGTGTGATTTGTGCTTTAAGGCCGTTCATCATATCAATATATAAGGGGATTATAGGCGTTGATAAATCAAAATCAAAAGTCTATCTGAGGAGTTGACATGGTCTTGAGCTCCTAATCAATGTGAATACAGTAAATCAACTTTTACATGGAAATCATTAAAATGTTGCTTTGTCTGACTGTTTTAGCATAATACTTGGCTCGAAATTTGATGGCAAAGAATTATCAAGTATCATCTGCTAGTACGCATTTTAATTTCTGCATATATCAGAAAATTGTTACTTTTTGAAAATTTCCATCATTTCTTGAAAATTGCAGAAAATTCAAAAAATTCCCTTCAAATTCCCGTTTATTCCCATGAAAAGATTCCATCAAGAAAATTCCCGGAAATTCTGCAACCCTTCTCCCCCCAAAAAAAATCATTACCAAGAAAAAAATAAAGAGAAAGTGAAAGAGAGATGGATAAAATATGATTATTTTACGAATACTATACCCGAAATCTTTTACAAAATTTTATTTTTGTAAAAAAAAATGAAAAATTTCGAAAGTTTTACTCTTTCGCTGGGCTAGCTGACAACTTTTAAAAATAAATTTTACTCAATACATCATATCTGGACCCCTCAAAATTACACTACAGATTTTGACGAAGAAGATTTTGAAATACTGTGATAATTTTTAAATTAACATAATTATGAATCTAATCAACATGAAGTATAATCTATTCACTGCTAATTTTACATTATAAGTAGACTTATCAAAATATCTAAATTTTTTAAGATACCCTTACTGGTTGAAAGGTTGACAAGAAAAATTAAGTACTCCAGGGTAACAGGAAAATCCAAGATGGTGCCCTCACTGGCTGCCGTAGGCTAAAAATCCACAACTCATCCATTACTTGATAAAATGGCTTTAATTTGTTTTTTATTCATTGGTTATTATCAAGGATCAATAGTACATATAGGGCCAAGTTACAGGGACAGCCAGTGGTCTGGAATGTCCAAAAACATAAGATGGCTTCAAAAAAATGAATCTAAAATGGTTGCTGATACCTAAAGCGGACGTAGCTCATTTCAATTTGGCCTAGGGGAAGTGATTTTGACTTTAAATCATTGGTTTCAAGAGTCTAATAATATTAGGACAAGTTACAACGACAGTCAAGTATGTCCGAAAATCCAATATGGCTTCCGAAAATAATTATAAAATGGCTGCTGGTACTTAAAAAAGGAATAGCTCATTTTATATTCACCTGTGAGATATGATTTTGGTGTCTAAACTATGATTTCAAAGGCGAATAATACATTCAGTTTCAGTTTCAGTTTAGTTTATTTCATTTCCATTTTCTGATAATAAACATAACAAACATATATATACATATGTATAAATGTACAAAACAAAATAAGTGTTATAAGTATACTTCAATAATCAATTAACAAATTCGTAGGAAATAGATGAAATGTATACAATTTTTGTTCAAGATACATTTTGATGATTAGACAAATTATAGATTACAGTTAGCATGTGAAAATGAAAATGAGGGACTTATTAAAAAGCGAAGCTTGTAATTGTAAGCCCCTTAGGATAAATTTGTAGTAATCTTAATCGTATGTAATTAAAAGTAAAGTAAGACAATCTAGACCATATATGAAGAACGGCAAAATAGGTTTGAAGGACATTAGGACAAGCTACACGGACAGTCGGTGGTCTTGTATGTCAAAAATTCCAAGATGGCTTCCAAAAAAGATATAAAACAATGTCTAATGTTGCTTACAAATAAACATAGTTTGTTGAATATCTGTCTGGGGAATATGATTTTGGTGTCTAAACCATACTTTAAAGGGTCAAGTAATGCATTAGGACAAGTTACACGGACAGTCGGTGGTTTGGTATGTTAAAAAACGCAAGATGGCTTACAAAATGGGGTCTAAAGTTGACTGTTGTTACTTAAAAATTGGCAGAGCTCATTCTATATCCGCCTGTGAGATGTGCTTCTGGTGTCTAAACCATATTTTTAAGAGTCAAATATAAATTAGGACATAGTTTGCTCAATATCTGTCTGGGGAATATGATTTTGATGTCTAAACCATAATCATAAAACCATGGTTTAATGCATTAGAACAAGTTACGAGGACAGTCAGTGGACTGGTATGTTAAAAAATCCAAGATGGCCTCCAAAATAGGGTCTAAATTGACTGTTGGTACTTCAATATGGACATAATATAGTTCATTAATAATATACATTGGGGATATGATTTTGGTGTCTACACTAGTATTTAAAGGGTCAAGTAATACTGTACATTTGGTCAAGTTGAAAGGACAGTCAGGTGTCATTATTGTGTAAAAAAATTCAAAGATGGCTTGAAAAATGGGGGTTATAATGTTACTAAAAAATGGACACCTGGGGATATTATTTTGGTGTCTACACTAGGGTTTCAAGGATCAAATTATACTTTGGGACTGGTTACAATTGTCCATTTTGCCTGAAAATCCAAGATGGCTTCCATAAATGGGTTCTAAAATGACGACTGTTACTTTGAAGTGGATGTAATATCCACTTGTGAGAAATAATTTTGGTGCCTACATTCAAAATGCAAGCAGGTAAGAGTTGGCAACAGCACCCATTGATGTAATTTTAGAATCTACCTTGGATTTTGGACAAAATTGATAACTAACCATCCTTGTTACTTGTCCTAATGTAATAGTGGACCCTTCATACCACATTGTAGACACCAAAAATGTTTCTCACATGTTGATGTATGAACTCAGATAATTTCTGAGTGATATAAGTCATTTTAGATGCCATTTTGAAAACCCTCTTGGATTTTTAGGATAAAATTGACAACTGGATATCATTGTAACCAGTCTAAACATATTTTTTAAACCTTGAAACCAAAGTGTGAACACCAAAATAATTTTTTCTTGGTGGATTTTAAATGAACTATGTCAATTTTTAAGTAACAGACTCCGATTAGACTCCAATTGTCGGAAGCCATCTTGGATGTTTAGACACACTGGATTACTGACTGTCCTTGTAACTTGTTCCAATGTACATGATGTATTTACTGACTTTTAAAACCATGGTTTAGATATCAAAATAATATGCCCTTGGCATATATTACACGAAATATGTCCATTTGTTAGTAACAGGAGCTATTCCATTTTTGGAGGCCACCTTGGATTTTTGGACAAACTTGACCACTGACTGTCCTTGTTACTTGTCCTAATGTATTATTTGACCCATTTAACCATGACATAAACATATTCCAGGATATCAAACAAACTACTTTTTTAATGCAGCAACAGCAATTTTAGACTCCATTTTTGGAAGCCATCTTGGATTTTTTTATATAATGGACAACTGACTGTCCATTCAACTTGTCATAGTGTATTATTTGACCATTGAAACCATGGTCTAGACACCAAAATCATATATCTCAGATTGATAGGAAATGACCTATATGTCCATTTATATATCAACAGCCATTTCAAACTCCATTTTTGGAAGCCGTCTTAGGGTTTTGGACACGTCAGACCACTGGCTGTCCTTGTAACTAGTCCCAATGTACTACTTCACCCTTAAAACCATCGCATAGAAACCAAATTAAGCCACTGAAATTAGATGTTATTTGGTTGTCATGGCAATGGCTTAAGTTATTTGTACATCAACAGCAAACATATCTATGCTTTGCACCCTAAAATTAGGGGAAATTTATGACAAAATGCAGATTTTAAACTGTTTTTTGATCAAATTTTGTGCTTTCCTTGGGAAAAAAGAGTCGTTGCCATGGCAACGGCCCATTTGCAACATTGATATTAATCATTAACTTCAAGCATTACCAAGGCAACCTCAAATTTCATTATTCTAATGAACTAATGCGAAACACTGTCATCTTTGTTCAAAATTAAATGACTGGGTCAAACCTTGAGTTAATTGTTATAAATTGCATTTTCCACCTGTCCATTATCATGTCAACCATGTTATATTTTTTCAAATTAGATGTTATTTGGTTGCCATGACAATGGATTTATATGTTATTTGCATGTTAACAGCAAACATATCTATTCTTACCCTAAAGTTAAGGGAAATGAAAGAAAAATCAGATTATACAGTCCTTTTTTAAAATCAAAACTGCTAATGTTCTTGGGTAAATGATCCGTTGCTATGGCAACAGGCCATTTGGAACATTGATATTTATCGTTGAATTCAAGTATTACCAAGGCAACATCAATGTTTATCATTTTAATTAGTTCATGCAGAACACTGACTGTATTATTTTCTCCTAAATTAGTTGAGTAGGTCAGACCTTACGAATGCACATTAAGTTAATATTCATTGTATCTTTCACCTGTTTTTAACCTTATCATCCACTTTAAAAAAAAATTAGATGTTATTTGGTTGCCATGGCAATGGCTTAAGATGTTATATTTATAAATTTAGTCACAAACATATCTCGATTACTACCTTTAAATTAGGGAAAATGGAATGATGATCATACCGTACATGCATTCTACATTTTATCAATATTTTTACCTTTCTAGAGGGAAATAAGCTGTTGCCATGGCAACGGGCCCTTTGTAAAATTGTTCCTTTTTAAATTTGATTCAAGCATTTCCAAAGCAACATAATATTTTATCTTTATAAAGAACTCCTGAAGAACAATTTTGTATTTTTTGTTCAAATGAGGGGGTCGAAACTTAAGCATACAGATTAAGTCAATTCCAATTGTATTTTCCACCTATCCATTGTCTTGACAACCATGTTATTTTTGTAAATTAGATGTTATTTGGTTGCCATGGCAATGGCTTGAAATGTAATTTACACATTTAGCAACCAAAATATCTTTGTTAAGCACTGTAAAATTAGGGGAAATTAAAGATATATCATAATCTACAACTTT
Organism: Lytechinus pictus; assembly: GCF_037042905.1. Taxonomy (NCBI): domain Eukaryota; kingdom Metazoa; phylum Echinodermata; class Echinoidea; order Temnopleuroida; family Toxopneustidae; genus Lytechinus; species Lytechinus pictus. The sequence continues at coordinate 24,897,913 of NC_087260.1, forward strand.
TTTTAATCAAAATTTTTATTTTTCTGGGGAAAAACAAGCCGTTACCATGGCAACGGACCAATTGGAACTATCTTGATGATCTTGAATATTTTTAAATTTCGTATGTTTTCAATCGGGAGCCTGAAAATTATCATTTTGGTCATCTATATCATGTTAATTTACCATTTATATGGGAATGTATGTTATTTTGGAGAAATTAATCCGTTGCCATGGCAACGGCCGAAAATGGCATTTATAAATTTACCTCCCATCTTTAAAATAAATCTTATGGCATATACTAATACTTGTGAAAGTTTTATGCTTTAGTCAAAATTTGCACAATTGTTGTGATTTTTGGAGCTAATCCGCTCTACTAACACCCCTAAATCCATAAAAGGAGTTATTCCTCATCATTTTGGGGCATGGGGTTCAGAAGTTAGGTTTTTAAGATGGCATGTGGCGGCCATTTTGGATTTATGCAAATTAGCAAAATTGCCCAAAAGGGCAACTTTGGGCAACCAAACTGAATTTGTTCTAGGACCCCATAAAAACACGAATCAAGAAAAAACCTCATCGGAAAAAAACACATTTCTAGGCTCGAAAATGTCAAATCGACTAAAAGGACTTGGTTACGAGCATGCAAACCCTTTTGCCTTTGCAAAATTAATGACTAAATGTTATATTTCATCCATGGTTTGTCATTTACATGCATAGGTATGGATTTTACCGGTAAGCATCGATCAAGATTGGTTTGAAGAAATAAATAACATTTTGAGGAAGGATCTTCTGTGATATATACATCCTCCCATGAATGATCAATTAAAACCAAGACCCAAATTCACGAATTCCGCTATCACGTAAAGAACGCACAAATTTCTTTTTAATCTTATTTTGCAAGGACAAATTTTCTGAAGAAGGGCACCACAAAACACAATTATGATTACTCATACGTATTGGTGCAAGGATATGTGGATCTCTAAAGTGATTATAACAGTTGGAAATGATTTTGTTTAAAATATTGTTTCCTCTAGTTTTATTTACAATTCAGAAAATCAGCAGATCTACAAAGCCATCACCATACAAAAAGTATCTCTTTGCAAAAAGTGATTAACACTTGTAGCTATAAGCAATGAATAAGCAACGATACAAAAGAGGGACGTAACCTATAAAATAGTTTTAAAGGACACTTGTATTAAGATACTCTAAACCACTATTTTCTGCAATATGCAATAATTCCTTTTACAGCTCATCGCCTCAAAGCATATGTCAATGGAGACGAAATGCAATCTACAATAGAAGAGAAACACGTCGAGGTCACCATCTATGATGATTTTATGATTAATGGCAAGATACAACTTTGGGTACCATTCGATATTCACCGTCACGCCACGGGGAAACTGATGGCTTGCTCCCCTTTCCTTCCCGTTGATATGGTACAGGGCAATGATGTAACACTACGGATGTACATACACGAGGACATACCTTACATTGCTGAGGTAAACACTAATCTCGACTGTGAACTGTTTCTGAAAATCACTTAAGCAAAATATTCATATCTAATTGAGATCATATTGGTGAATAACTGCTGATGATTGGTTAATTCTGTTATGAAGTTCCAGAATGCTGTGTTCTAACCATAGACTTATAACGGCGAGTTTTTGTGACATAAAAACACAATGAGACGCATTATCAGTGATCAGTGGCGTACCCAGGATTTTCCAAAGAGGGGGCAAATTAGTCCGCTAAAAAAATTGACAAGCCAAAACAAAAAATAAAGAGGTCTCCAACCACAAATAAAGGACATTCCGTACCAGTATAAAAACATTGACAAGCAAAAAAAACACAAAGGTCTTCCTTCAACCGCAAATAAGGGACGTCTGGGATCAGTTGTGACTCGTCAGAGGGGGGGGGGGGGGGGCAGGGTTACGTCCCTTGCATGAGTTGTGACTCGTCAAGGGGGGGGGCAGTCTGCCCCCCCCCCCCTTAGGTACGCTAGTGTCAGTGATTTAGAGAAAATCGCACCCTGTAGAGCATTTCAAGTCAACAATTTTAACTGATAATTGTTAGAAACGTGCATCTGACTGGTGGGAGTAAATTTCCATCAGTAGAAATCACTACATGAAACACGCCCCTATTTACCTTTCCTTCCGAATAAAGATAGACATCGATATTGCATTGCTTATCATCATGTATTGCTACTTTAGATCAACGCATTAACCAAACACTGTATAATCAGGTATAATCACAGTTCAATAAATAATACAGTAATATGCCCCTTCCATGCCTCAATCCTGCCACAGCAAATCACACAATTAGTTTCTTAATTTTGACTTGCACTTATCCTGACTAGTAAACGATTTGATTATTATTATTGTAATCATTAAAATTATTTTGATTATCATATACGATTACTGTTAATATTATTATAGATATGATTCTATTATCATGATTTTTATAATTATACTTATTTAATATCATTCTATTTTTGTTTTCGTTGCTTTTTTCCCCTTTTACTTTTTCGTTTTCATTATTATTCAAAAAGAAAATCAAGGAAGAAGAGGGACATCTGTTAAACCGTCAGGTACATCCTAAAAGATGTTTTGCCCTTGAACCTGAATCAAGGGACCTACAGATAGAATGCAATGGAAGAAAGATGGTAATTTATATTCAGGATTTCATTTTTTTTCCTCGTTCAGAGGTACCTTATTCTTCATATTCCTTTCTCATTTTAACAATTCCTTCCGAGGCACATTGAGTTACAAAACAGGTTACATATAAACATGTAATAGACATCAACTGTTTAATCTAAAATGTAATAAAGATGAAATTTCTCTGTAACGTTTTAGCTCTTCGAACATTTGAATTAAATGAACATTGGATTTAAATCGCCATTTTACATAAAAAAGTATCTCTTTCTTGAACTCATACCAAATTGAATGTATATTAAAAGCTCTTCCTTGCATATAAGAATTGTTAATCATTCGTCTTTTTATGCTCATACAGAACCAATTTTTAAGTCTCAGAGGATTTTGAAATGTTATGACTTTTACAATTATGAGACTGCAATTTTTATGTACAAGTGTTATAAATATTTTTTTACCTCAGTCAATATGTAATTATTTTGTTTTAAATCGTAATGTACATATTTTATACAAACAGGGGCAATAATGATTTTCATATACCTAAAGTAAGAATAAAATTATTTCAAAACTCAATTTGTTATAGGGGACCATTAATTTGGAATACTTTATCAAAGGATCTTAAGGATAGTTGCTCTCTTAATGTTTTTAGGAGAAATTGTAAATATAAAATCATCACTACTTATTCATTTTTACGTAATTATTATTCTGATTTTTTGTTTGGGTTAGTTAGGTAGTTCTTTCCCCTTTTCTACAAAAATTGTTCAAATAATTTATTATTTTATTTGGGTCGGCCGTACATAAGGTTAACTTCTTTTTGGCTGCTACCCTTTCAGTATAATACTTTATTTATATCCATGTCTGATTTATTTCATGTTTGTACTATTTGTATTGTTTTTATACTGAGAAAAATAAATTGAATTGAATTGAATTGATAAATACATGACATAGGATTTGTATATTGCATACTGTGCAAATATCATAAACAAATCGCATACATTCGTAATTCCGAAGCTTCGTTATTCCGAATGTTCGGATATTCCGAAGGTTCGTTATTCGGAAGGTTCGTATTTCCGAAGGTTCGTAAGTCCGAAAACGAAATGAGGTTCGTCATTCCGAGGGTTCGTTAGTCCAAAAACAAAGTACGGTTCGTAATTCCGAAGGTTCGTTAATTCGAAAACGAAATGAGGTTCGTAATTCCGAAGGTTCGTTAGTCCGAAATTGTAATGATTAACGAACCTTATTTCGTTTTCGGATTAACGAACCTTCCGAACAACGAACCTTTTTTCGTTTTCGGACTAACGAACCTTCGGAACATCGAACCTTATTTCTTTTTTGGATTATCGAACCTTCGGAATAACGCCACAAATGTTCGGATTAATGAACCCTTTTACGTGTTCGGATTAACGAACATCGAGGTATAGGCAATTTACGTGTTTCGGAATTACGGACCTTCGGAATTACGAACCTTCGGAATTACGAAGTGTAACCAACAAATTAACCAACGTAAACTTGCGATCTTGAATTTTGTATCCAATGAACAACGTCGTTTCGGTAATAGGAATTGTAATTTTAAACATAAATTGCAGAGAATTCTTTATCCTTTTTCCAAAAATTGGCAACAAGATTATATTCTAACATAATATGAACAAAAGTTTCGTCTGCTTCACAGAACACACAATATGTGTCATTAGCTAATTTCCAACGACATTAATTGCTTTCATTATTCATTTTCTGCATCTTATTTTTCATTCTCTAAAAATAAAACTCAAACTATATGTTTAAGTTGATGCCATACATGTTTTATTATATATAAGAGAAAAAGGGTACACAACAAACCATTTCTTTTCGCTGTTTAGTTCCTTTTATTTATTGTTAATTTCGTTTTATTTAGTATTAAATTTATTTATACGCCTTAGGAAACATACAATGTCACAAGATGAAATTTATATCAAAATTCAGTTAAATTCCTTGATTGATATTATCTTTATTTTGTTAAAAGTTGATTCCGGTATATTTTAAAGAAATAACACTGGCTTTACAAACGTAATTTTACATAGAATTTGCTTGTCCTAATGTTTGCTGTAGATCTGCCTTATATGATTAAAATTTAAATGATGAAATACTACTTACTGTACATATCGTCAATGTTTACCATAATTTTACCAGAAATTCAAACGGATCTTGAATATACCCGTTGATTTTAAATATATATTTTCCAGATCATCTCTGCCAATGAGCTATTCAACCGACAGGAGACTCTAGTATCGATACCCGTTAAGACTGGCCCCAATACCAGAACGCAAATGATTAACATCTCAATGTCAACAAAAGAAAATAAAGATCCGATGACGAGCATGGCGTTTATGGCTATACGAACAGGTTTCAAATATTCTTTTTTCTTCTTTCTAATTCCTTACGATTATTGTTTACCAAATCTTAGACAGGTTTTAAAGAATTTTCATAAGGCTTTAAAGAATGAAAAGTAGCCTTTTTATACGTAACTAGTCCTGCGTTCCCTTTTTTTTTACTCTCGTTCTCATTCTAACAAAGAAATTCACTAGTGTAGGATCACAAATGTCAAGGTAGTTTGGATAAACATGTTATAAAAAGTAAGTACCTTTTACCTTAAGAATCCCCTCCCTCTTGCTTTACGTCTTTGTTATTAAGAAATTAACCTTGCTGACGAATTTGTCTGTTCTTTCTTTAGATTTCTCTACTGACAGGCAATCAACACTTGATGAGATAATCAGCGCTACAGATTCTGAGAGCCGGTAAAAATAGAAATAGTTGTAGTTGTAGATATTTAAGCAGATCGTTATAAATCATATAGCAAAATATGAAAAATGAATTAGACAAAGGATTTGTTACGGAGAAAAATAAACTTTTCATACAAATTAAAATTGTTAGCCTGAAGCATACTCAGTAATAACAACATATACAACCATGTACCTATTGCATAATGATCAGGAAAGAGTGAAACAATGTAGGGCCGAGGCGATTGATATAGTTGATGTTTGATATGATTAGAAAAGCAATACCAGTGGAAATATAAACTTATTTGATATTTCCTTCAATCGCTGACCCATTCACTGTTGTATGCCGCATTGTATCTCGGTAAATAAGTGTGCGTAACGTTTCACGCCTTAACTTATAATTTTACTCGATAGCCATCTATGGATAAAACATTTTGGGGATGATGTCACCACCCCCAAAAGTGGTACTTGTACTGGAATTTGTGTTCGTAATTCAAACTCCAAACTTACATTTATTTTGTTTTAGGAAGGGGGCTGAATGGTTCTGTGATAAACCGACTCAAAGCGGAAGATTCCCCGGGCAAAACTGATTGAATCTGAATACTCGGGATATGATCAATATTGCAATATTTCAACTTGTCTTTACCAATGTTTAAAGCATAAATAATACAAACTTAAATTTACTTTGCATTTTCGTTTTACATGTCTTTGTTATCATAAGCATTTCAATGATAGCTGATTATTCAAAGCTGTATAGGTCTACAGGCCAGTACGGGCCACAGAGAAACATTGTCAGTGCGAACGTCCAATACTTGAACAGAAGGCCCCGTCAGATCTCTCATACTGTCAAAAGTTGATCAAAGATGTAAATAACACGTTGTTGCATTATTAGACATCATGTGACATTACCGGTTGTAACAGCTAGGGGCTACTGCTGCGACCGGAACAGGGAAATGACACAAGGTACATTTTAATCTTTTCCATGTGTATCTTTTAACGCAGAGAAAAGGACTCCGGGGTTGAGGATGCCATCGCGGAGGATATGAACACAGATAAGTACTACCATCTAGGAATAGCACTTGGTCTGTCCTACGAAACACTTGACAGCATCCAAGCAAGTATTAGAGGACAAAAACTAGAAGCTGGGGCTTACACTTCAAATCAACGAGCTGCTATTATCATGATCCGCTACTGGAAACACTTACAGTATTCTGACTCCCAAGCAGATCATCATCTGAGAGAGGTGTGGTCATCTGTGACCAATTCAACAAAGTCAATCCCTCCTGTTGAGCAAGCTAACAGCTTAGGTATGCCATGGATGTTTCTTTATTGTATGAACACCGTATTGCTTTATGGTTTAAAGTGCAATGTATACCCATTCCTGAAGACACATACACGTACAAAAATAATGTCATATTATTAATGACTCTTGTAGCCCAGAGAGGCATGGACGTTATAGGTCAAAATAGAATAAAAAACCAAATGTAAAATCAACTTCATTTATCTCTGCACTGCAGTGCTACAAGGCATGCAGCATTTATAGAGTACTTCAAGACTTATTTATTTATGTTATTTTGTCCTCTAAAACTGAACGAAGATCTAGTATTAGAAATATAATGTAATGAAATATTTCATGTTTGTTTATTGTACACATTTTTTATTTGTTATGTGATAACCCATTGGTATTTTTGGCTTCCAACAGTAATATATAAATAAGTCAATAAAACCGGGATTTTAAAAATCAAATAATGCGAGCGCGAAGCCCGAGCTGATTTTTTTTTGACATTTTTACCTAAAGAATGGAAATTCTAAGCACATGTAACTGAAACAGATATAACTAAACAATTGATGCGAGCGCGAAGCGCGAGCGGAAATTTTCGAGGTTTAGACCTACTGAACGAGACACTTTATCCAAGTATTGTAAATCATGACAAGGAAGAGTAAGTGGGGATCTTCTGTTCATTAATAATGCGAGCGCAGAGCGCGAGGAGAATATTTTTATATACCTGAACTGATCGAAAAGGTACATGTTAAGGACTGCTTGCACTAAGCCATGATGACGTTACATATTTCAACAATCAAATAATGCGAGCGCAAAGCGCGAGCTGAAAGATTTTGATATTTCTACAAAAAGAATGTAAAATTTTAATCAATTTGTTTAATCGAGAACAGGATAGGTATATAACTAAACAATTGATGCGAGCGCGAAGCGCGAGCGGAAAAAAATGAGTCACTCTTTTCATGTTTTGTAAATCACGAAAAGAATGAGTAATAGGGAATCTTCCTGCATTAATAATGTGAGCACAAAGCGCGAGCAGAAAATTTTTGATATTGTGATCTGAAACTGGATAATGATTTTAATAGAGAACAAGTTGAGAAACTGAACAAACATGCGCGTGCGTGTTTCATATTTAGACCTAGAATCTAGGCATTCTAAATACATCTTTTATCATGATATTCCGATCTGAAAAAGAGTCAATTTCAGCTCTATATTTCAAGCACTTTGTAGGAAAATTGTGAAGTGGATATGGATCGCACTTAATAAAGAGCTGATATTTTTCATTATTATTACTTAGAATTTTAACATAGGACATGGACATCCTTAGGACATGCATATGAAAATGACTATCTTACTGTTCCTCTTGCTAAGCGGGAGATGAAACAAAAGGGACAATTTAATTATCAAATTAATATCTTATTCATAAATCTGATGATATAATGACCTGAAAACTGGACATTCCAAGCACTTTTGGAATTATAAATAGGATGCAACAGTTAATATATTTTAACCATTAATGCGAGCGCAAATCGCGAGCCAAAATTTTTGGTAAACTGTCATGGAAAAGGGGATTTTAAGTAGTTTGTTGTATATCAATATTTAGAGATACTCCAGGATAGGCCCCATGGAAACTTGACCAAACCTTGTTTTTTTATATAAACAATATTTTCTGATGGTTTCTTGTCAATTCGAGGATGCTGAGCATTTTCCGCAAATTGGCAAAATCCAATATGGCCGCCAAAATATGCAAATTACACACGAAAATCCTAAAATTGTCCGCACATTGGCTATGAAATGCATGAAATCGTGTGGCAGGGGTGAAATACTCTCTGAAAAAATAATTTTTTACAAAATATTTATTTTCCTGATATTCAAAATGGCCGCCATAGGCCCTTGTATACTCTATTATGTACAATATGAATAGGGAAAACTAATTTTCACAAAAATGAGCACTAAACCGCAAAAATTCGCGATATATGAACGAAGTAATATATGCAAATCATCATTACTAACGAGATATATCATTTATTATGTCATGTATGGGAACATTGCTGTATTCTTATATCTAAAATAGCCGCCACTGGCCCAAAGAGTATTATGTACAATGGCAATGGCCGGGGCCAAAAAAATGACGAGGGTGAACACTAAAATGCATATTATTAAGATATAAACGAGTGGAATACTGACTAAAAACATCATTGTTAATATGCCATTCATGTGATAAATGCTGTTTTTTTGAAATTCAAAATGGCCGCCATAGGCCCTTTATTTATCATGTAACAATGCGAATGGAGAAACTAATTTTCACACGAGTAAGAAACATAAAATGCATGTAATTGTGATCTACGAGTAAAATATTGTCTGACAACATGTTTTATAGCATGACATATCATTTTTTTTGTCATGCATGAGATAAATGCTGTATTATGAAATTCAAAATGGTCCCTATAGGTCCTAACAATATTATCTACAATGTGAATGGGGACATATAATTTTGTAAGAATTTGGATTTGCTTGACTATGACATCCATATGATCCTGTTGTATGAGTAAAATTCTATTTGAAAACATATATTTTTTTTAATTATAGCATTTCTTCTGCCATATAGGTGATAAATACTGAATTTTGACATTCAAAATAACCTCTACAAGCCCTAACTAAATTATGTAACATGCGAATAGGGAAACTAATTTTCACAAGAGTGAGAATAATAAAATGCATATAACTGTGATGTACGAGTAAAAATATTGTCTTAAACATGATTTCTAACTAAATACATCACATATTGGTCGTGGAGGTAATAAATGCTGTACTTTGAAATCCAAAATGGCTACTGCCATAGGTCCTTAAAGTATTGTGTACATTGTAACATGGGACATATAATTTTGACAGAATTTGGCTTTGCTTGACTCTAAATATTGCATATAATTCTGAATTGTGATGTAAGGGTGAAATATTGTCTAAAACCATGGTTTCTTACGAGATATATCATAATGTTGTGTAATTAAGGTGATAAATGCTGCATTTTTAAATTGAAAATGGCTACCATAGGCCCTTATCGTATACTATACAATTTGAGTGGAGACAAAATAATGTTCACAAAAAGGGCATATGGCAGCCATTTTGAATGTTGAAATACAGTATTTATCACCTAAATTACATAAGATATGATATATTTTGTTATAAATCATGTTTTCAGACAATATTTCACTCATACATCACCATTTGGCCAATCAAATCCAAATTCTGTTGAAATAATTTGTTCCCATTCACATTTTGCATAATACCGTAAGGGCCTGGAGCGGCCATTTTGACTTTCCAATAACAGTATTTATCACCTTACTGGCAGAATAAATGATATATCTTAATAGAAATTATGTTTTCAGACAATATTTTATTCATAGATCACTATTACGTGGATTTATGGTGCTCCCTCCTGTGAAAATTGGTTTCCCACTTTGCATTGTACATAATACTGTTGATGTCTATGGCGGCCATTTTGAAAGTCAAAATACAGTATTTAACACAAACTTGAAACCTGAATGATATATTTCGTTAGAAAATACGTTTTTAGACAGTATCCCATTAATTTATCACATATATATGCATCTTAGTGCTCACTCTTGTGATTTCTTTGCTCCTCTTTCTCATTGTGCATAATATTTTTAGGGCCTTTGGCAGCCATTTTGAATATCAAAATACAACATTGATCACATACATGGCATATTAATAATATATTTCGTTAACAATCATGTTTTTAGTCAGTATTCCACTCGTTTACTTTATTCTTAATACTATGCATTTTAGTGATCACTCTTGTGAATTTTTTGGCCCCCATTGCCATTGTACGCAATATATACTGTTTGGGCCAGTGGCGGATTTTTTAGATATCAAAATATGTTCCCATATATGACATAATAAATAATATTTCTCGTTAGTAATGATGATTCGCATATATTACTTCGTTCATACATCGCGATTTTTACAGTTTATGGCTCATTTTTGTGAAAAATTAGTTTTCCCTATTCATATTGTACATAATGGAGTATACAAGGGCCTTTGGCGGCCATTTTGAATATCAGGAAAATAAATATTTTGTCAAAAATTATTTCTTCAGAGAGTATTTCACTCCTGCCACACGATTTCATGCATTTCATAGCCAATGAGCGGACAATTTTAGGATTATCATGGGTAATTTGCATATTTTGGCGGCCATATTGGATTTTGGCAATTTGCGGAAAATGCTCAAGGTTACACGAGTGGCATCATTCACATTCGCAATCAGCACCCTCGAATTGACAAGAAACCATCAAAATATATTGTAAATATAAGAAAAACAAGGTTATGCCTCTTCTATCCTGGACTAAGATGCATAACTCGCCAATCAAAATGCGAGCGTGCGGCACTAGCTGGTACGTTTTGACAATCAGACATGAAAAGGGGTATTTTGAAAACTTGATGGAATAGACGAAAATAATAGGTACTTGACAAATAAAATTTTGCGAGCACGCAGCGCGAGTAGTAAATGTTTATATTCAGACCATATAATATAAATTTTTAGAGAGCACTTTTTAATCAATTTGTAAATCAAACAAAATAATGAAAGTTCGATTTCCGAGCTGAAGTATGTTTTGTATATTGAGTTCAAAATTTGATATTTTAAGCTCCAAATTGAGCAAGATATGTAAATCACCTAAAACGCAATGCGAGCGCGAAGCTCGAGCGAAGTTCGAGCGAAGCTCGAGCGAAAATTTTATTATAGGGACATGAAAATTTTTTTTTCATGATTATTTTCCCAGTCTTCCACTCATCTTATTTCATTCAATCGTCTTCGTCCTCTTGTGTTTCCCTTCTTTTACCCTCTATTTTCCTTTCTTTTTTTTTCTTTCTTTCCCCCTTTTTTTTCTTTTTTTTGCTCCGCCAATTGGGGGGGGGGCGGCCCCTCGGGCCCCCCTGGATCCGCCTTTGGTGTGTTGCTAGGCTTAAACAGATGTTGAAATTAATCATAGACACGATATCAATATGTTATCTTTTCTGTAAAGACGGGAAAGTTGGTTCTACTTTGGAAGAAAGCTTTGGAGACAAGCTATCTTACGCACGATCAATACCTGTTCCGAAAGAAAGTTTCTATGGGATAGAGGTGAGTGATCGTAATATGGATGGTAAATACGGTTTCTTCTGAGCCAAAGATTTAAGGTATAAATCTAAATCTCTACACTATAAAGCAAAAAGAGGGCATTAATAGTTAAGGTTGATGACCATTCTCTTTGATTTCCTGTTGTTGGTGCCCGGATAATTGTATGATGAAATCATAACTACCTGAACAATCTGGCAGTATATTACTTTGACAGCCAGCGGCAAACATAGCTAAAGGCCCGGCTACATTATTACATTTGAGCAACCGAGAAACAGGAGAGAAGCATTTACCTAGGTGATATGGTACGCTGTCATTTAATTAATTGCCCAGTTTGTCTAAATTTCACTTTGTCTACTACCCATTTTTTTTATTCACTTTGTAAAATATTAATTTGGTTCATAAACAGTTCATCTAATCATTAAAGGAGAATGAAACTCTTGGAGCAAGTTAGCTTTTGTGAAAACAGAAAAATCAAAAAATAAGATCAACAAAAGTTTGAGTAAAATAGGACTAGCAATAAAAGAGTTATGAGCATTTGAATGTCGAGATCACTAATGCTATGGAGATCCTCCCATTGGCAATGCGACCAAGATCTGTGATGTCACACACGTACAACTCTCCCATTTGGACACTGAAAATATACCACAAAACATTTCTTTTTGCTCATTCCAATCATATGACAAACGATTCATCAATGATATAATGTTGTGAAACCTCTGTACTTGTCATCTCATAAAGAGAACACCTCACCTTGTGATAGACTCTATAAAAGTGAGAATATAAGTGAAATAAGTACTAAAGTAATGAGGGAGTTGTACGTGTGTGATATCACAGATCTTGGTCGCATTGCCGATGGGAGGATCTACATGGCACTAGTGATCTCAATATTCAAATGCTCATAACTTTCTTATTATTCATTCAATCTTCCTCAAACTTTCAACAATGTGTTCCTTTGATTTTTCTCTTTGATATGGATTCAGCTGGTTTCAAGGGTTTCATTCTCCTTTAAGATCAAGAAGTGTAGGACCAAGTAGGTATCAACCAAAATAGGTGAAGCCTAAAAAAAAATTTAGCTAGTAGATGAATACGGATGTAGAAATATGATGAGACCATGTGGGATGACCAATTGGAAAGAAGACAAAGTGAGTGTAGAGTTAAAGTGTTAGTTTTCCCCTCTCTTTATCTAAGGAAAACACACACACCACCGACACGTGTACATTTTAGACTTGGACAGATCACACCACTCGTAGAAGAACGCACACAAACCGCCAACCCACACACACACACGCCAGAGACATATTCGACCGTAGGACCCACACCACCGCCCACCAGTGGCGCATCGTGGGTCACAGCATGGAGGGGGGGGCACCAGCAAAGAAATTTAGTTCACTTTATGGGCGTGCGAAGCGGGCTCAATTATAGCCAGGTATACTGATCTAATACAGACATTTTAAGGACTGACATTGGAATGATATGTATCTGACTGATCAAATAAGTATAAAGTGAGCGCGAAGCACGAGCTGAATTTTTTTCGATATTAAAACCTAAAAAGGGAGATTATTAGAAAAATTTTGTAAGCATGCAATACCCGTCTCACTAAATACACAATGCGAGCTGAATTTTTTGTATATATTGACATTTATGGATTTTTTTAAAGGAATGCATGAGAAGTATAGGCCTACATATCTCTCCAGAGTCGTCCAAGCGGGAGCTGATTTTTTTTTCTAGAATTACACCAAAACACATGAAGCACTATTGTAGTCATTGTAATCATGAACATGATACGTATTTCCTAATTTAATATAGCGAGCGCGAAGCGCGAGCTGAAATGAATTGATATTTAGACCTAAAGAGGGGCATTTTAAGGCTCGTAGGATTTCATTTAGACCATATGGAGGCCTATTTCACGAACCAAATATATTTAGGCCAGAAAAAAGGGATGTTTTAAAAATACTGTTATTAGGAATTCATGAAGAGCTGACGTATCTCATCAATCCACTAATCCGAACGTAAGCACGGTCTTGAAATGTTATATATTCAGACCTTAAAAGGGGACAATCACTTAAGTAGTCATGAAAAGGAAGCTATTGTCACTTCATGAAATAATAAAAGCTCGAAGTGTGAGGAAATATACAGGATTATTCATCTCATTAAACACACAATTGGAACAGCAGGAGTGATGAACACATTATGCCCCTTATATAATATAATATATGTAATATCATTATTTTCTTATTCTCCTCCCCTTACTTCATTTCTCTTTCCATCTTTTTTTTGGCCAGCCGATCGGGAGAAGGGCACGTGCCTCCCCCTCCCAACAACGATCGCATGGTCACATATTCATTAGATCAAATCACTCTTAGAAGAGCGCACGCACAACGCCCACACGTTAACATCTTCATTAGATCAGATCACTCGTAGAAGAACGCACACACAACGCCAACACGTTCACATATTCATTAGATCAGATCACTCGTAGAAGAATGCATACACAACGCCAACACGTTCACATATTCATTAGATCAGATCACTCGTAGAAGAATGCATACACAACGCCCACACGTTCACATATTCATTAGATCAGATCACTCGTAGAAGAATGCATACACAACGCCAACACGTTCACATATTCATTAGATCAGATCACTCGTAGAAGAATGCATACACAACGCCCACACGTTCACATATACATTAGATCAGATCAATCGTAGAAGAACGCACACACAACGCCCACATGTTCACATATTCATTAGATCAGATTACTGTAAGAAGAACGCACACACAACGTGCACACGTTCACATATTCATTAGATCATATAACTCGTAGGAGAACGCACACAAAACGCCCACATGTTCACTTATTCATTAGATCAGATCACTCGTAGAAGAACGCACACACACCGCCCACACGTTCACGTATTCATTAGATCAGATCACTCGTAGAAGAACATACACACACCGCCCACACGTTCACATTTTCATTAGATCAGATCACTCGTAGAAGAACGCACGCACAATGCCCACACGTTAACATCTTCATTAGATCAGATCACTCGTAGAAGAACGCACGCACAATGCCCACACGTTAACATCTTCATTAGATCAGATCACTCGTAGAAGAGCGCACGCACAACGCCCACACGTTAACATCTTCATTAGATCAGATCACTCGTAGAAGAACGCACACACAACGCCAACACGTTCACATATTCATTAGATCAGATCACTCGTAGAAGAATGCATACACAACGCCAACACGTTCACATATTCATTAGATCAGATCACTCGTAGAAGAATGCATACACAACGCCCACACGTTCACATATTCATTAGATCAGATCACTCGTAGAAGAATGCATACACAACGCCCACACGTTCACATCTTCATTAGATCAGATCACTCGTAGAAGAATGCATACACAACGCCAACACGTCCACATATTCATTAGATCAGATCACTCGTAGAAGAATGCATACACAACGCCCACACGTTCACATATTCATTAGATCAGATCACTCGTAGAAGAATGCATACACAACGCCCACACGTTCACATATACATTAGATCAGATCAATCGTAGAAGAACGCACACACAACGCCCACATGTTCACATATTCATTATATCAGATTACTGTAAGAAGAACGCACACACAACGTGCACACGTTCACATATTCATTAGATCAGATAACTCGTAGGAGAACGCACACAAAACGCCCACATGTTCACTTATTCATTAGATCAGATCACTCGTAGAAGAACGCACACACACCGCCCACACGTTCACGTATTCATTAGATCAGATCACTCGTAGAAGAACATACACACACCGCCCACACGTTCACATTTTCATTAGATCAGATCACTCGTAGAAGAACGCACGCACAATGCCCACACGTTAACATCTTCATTAGATCAGATCACTCGTAGAAGAACGCACGCACAACGCCCACACGTTAACATCTTCATTAGATCAGATCACTCGTAGAAGAACGCACGCACAATGCCCACACGTTAACATTTTCATTAGATCAGATCACTCGTAGAAGAACGCACGCACACCGCCCACACGTTCACATTTTCATTAGATCAGATCATTCGTAGAAGAACGCACGCACAATGCCCACACGTTAACATCTTCATTAGATCAGATCACTCGTAGAAGAACGCACGCACAACGCCCACACGTTAACATCTTCATTAGATCAGATCACTCGTAGAAGAACGCACGCACAACGCCCACACGTTAACATCTTCATTAGATCAGATCACTCGTATAAGAACGCACACACACCGCCCACACGTTCACATCTGCATTAGATCAGATCACTCGTAGAAGAACATACACACACCGCCCACACGTTCACATCTTAATTAGATCAGATCACTAGAAGAACGCAAACACCTCGCCCACCATAGCCGCCCACACGTAGACATCTTATAGAGATCTGGGCCCCGTCTTACAAAGAGTTACGATTGGTCCAATCAACCGTAACTCTATGGAAATCCATCAGGGTCAAAAAAAAAATTCTACAGTAATTTGCAAAATGTCCTTTGAAAACAAAGGAGAACACACCAAATTGTCCAGAAATCGATGAATTCATGGATATACATTCATATCTAGAAATTTTTTGAACAAACGTTGCGATTGATCGGATCAATCGCAACTCTTTGTAAGACGGGCCCCAGATCCCCCGTTGAAGAACGCACACACACCACCCACACTGATACATCTTAGAGAGATCACACCACTTGTAGAAGCACACCGCCCACGTGAAGTGTGATCTGGCTAAGATGTGATATGACTTGTAAAACATAATCATATTACACAGAAACCATCCATCTCTTTTACACATACATATCCTCTCAATGCCTTCAAAACAACAAACACAATTGCATATTGAATCAAACATTTTGAGGAAGACAGCGTGGCATAATTATGGTGGAAATTGTCTTGTAAGTTATGAGCGAGCGATGCAAGCCAGCAATACTTTTGCTCTAAAATTGAATATTCAATTTTGCGGTAGATCTTGGATTTTAACAATATCAAAAAGTTGATGTGGTCAACACTTTTCTTTCCCTTTCTCTCATTTACTCCTTTACACTTCGCTACGCTGATCATTGACAGGCACACAAACATTTATAAACGCACATCGGCCTCGAACATGCAGTCGCACGCTTATACACGAACAGCAACAGATATGTACATATTTGGTAAAATTGTTACCACCACGAGGTTAATTATGTGTCCAACCAAAAATATTTTACCCAATTACTGTCCAGTAAGGTTTAAAAAATTAGCAGCAATTACTGTAGAATGGGCAAAATCTTCATCACACTGGATAGATAAAAATGCCCAATGTTGGTTGGACACATAATTACCCTCATGGAGCACTATTACCCAATGTTCTTAGAGTGGTTCTGGAACATCCACACTCGGATACGCATACTCACACCCTCACCCGAATAGACACCCACTCGCACACTCACCTACTCTCTCTTTCCGTCTCTCATCATGTTAACTAGAAAATGATATTGATTAATTTGTATGTTTACTTTTTGTATGGCCGAGACTGATTTTATATTTTTAATTTCAAAAGTACTGATTTATTGTTATTATAATTTAACATATCGAACATACAATGACAAATTTTATGACATCTTCCTTTGTCAAGATCCCTGGTAACCTGAGCATCCTTGAAGCAAGAGGTCCTTGGGAGGAAAGATTTCAGTTTCGGCGAAGTAGAACTCCCAGTATCAGAAGCGACTCTTTGAGCAGGTAGCGAGGAATACACATTTTATTTTTGTTTTTGCTTTTTAACATGTTAAAAGCGTAAGCATCATTTGTAAACAGATAACACTGAGTAAATGATTTAATGTATTGAAATAAGTTCGTACAAAAAAATCTGAAAATATATTGGAAATTATGAAAAACAGATTCATTGGGAGGGAGATCTCTTAGGATTTACAGCAGCAAAGATTGTTTATGTGTTTTTGAAATTCTTCTCATGTAGTATCAGCACGTTGCAAGAGGACCAAGAAGAGGGCTTTCTACGAACTCGTAAGTTTGTTTGTCTCATACTGTAGTCATATTATCACTTGTGAAATAATCAAAAGTGTATTACCCATCTAAAAGAGAAATGTTTAATATTTTACTTCGTACAAAAAAGGGGTGAACAATTAGCTTCATGATCGATGCTTAGGTGAAAATAAAAGAAATACGCAGGTCTGATAGAATGACTCTACCTCGGGTTTGTTTAATAGTGATTTAAAACAATGAACCAATATCATTTTACTAATTTTGTATATCTTTTTTATCAGCTGATGCTTATTCCAGTGTAAGCAGATTGACATCATACTCTAGTCTGATAGGTCTACATGTCAGAAGGCCAAGGTATTCATTGTTCTGAACCAAGATGTTTGGTTACATTTTGTTTGCTTTCTTTTAGAAGTGGTGTATGCGTTCTTTAATCACGCTAATGTGACGTATTGTATACTA
This sequence comes from Lytechinus pictus, assembly GCF_037042905.1. NCBI lineage: Eukaryota > Metazoa > Echinodermata > Echinoidea > Temnopleuroida > Toxopneustidae > Lytechinus > Lytechinus pictus. The sequence continues at coordinate 24,916,201 of NC_087260.1, forward strand.
TAGTGACCGTATTGGTTAAATTCATTTTTTAATTAGGATAGTAACGTATTATACGATGACATAGTGAGGATAAAGACGTGATTAAAAGATTGAGAATAAATGTATTTTCAAAATAATTATAGACCTTTTCGAGTGATTTTAATTTATCTCTGGGATTATTGATGAAATCGCGAGAGCCTCTCAGAATTTTTTTTTTTTTCAACGTAATAACACATTTATCAATGCCACAGGAGAGCACCTCTTACTGGTATGTTTACCTTTGTAGTCTGCAGCCTGCACATTTCCACATATAAAGCTCATCTACGCCCAGAATTGTGTGGAATTGGTCCCATTTAGCGCTTCTACCGGTGTGTGTGTGTGGGGGTGCATGTGCGAGCGCATGCGGGTGTGCGTGCACGTGTGTACCTGTGTTCCAGTGTGGCATGTTGGTCGCACATTTCAAAGGGTTAAAAGTTTAAACTTTTGTAATGTAGGAATACAGTTACTTATTAATTTTGTATTTTTCAGAGTTCCGAGTGTTCGGAGATACCATGAACGTGGTGAAGGAAAAGGTAGATATCTTTTTATATTCCATTTCCAAGATAGAGGAACCTGGCTCAGATCATAATGTAAAGCAAAGTACCTTTTCAAGGTTCTGGTACTCATCATATGTAATCAATGCTCTATTGCAAAACCCATACAAGTACTACATAATGAAATGGTATTCCCGAGGTACTCCTTTTTTGTCATGACTTCTTCATAGTGTATCTCGACGCTAAATAGGAGACACTCTGCTTGCTATACGAGGGTGAAAATGTCGAAAACCTTGTAGGAAGCATTCATGTTTTGCATTTTCGAAACAATCTTTAATGCATTATTTTTTTCTTTAAGCATAAATGAATATAATTTCATTTTCCTAGCTGATAAGATCCTCCAATGAATGAAATGACAAATGGTTGACTTTGAATCATATTCACAATTCATTCGTATACCTAGTACAAGTAAGATTATTTAAGAATGATTAATGAATCGCAAAAGAAAAGTATGGAATCATACAACTCTAAGAACACACCTTTAAAGTTCTATATTTGATCAAACCACTAACCAATGTAATATTACTAATTTTGTATACCTTTATTTCAGCTGATGATTATTCCAGTATAAGCAGGTTGACATCATATTCGAGTCTCATAGGTCTACGTGCTAGAAGGCCAAGGTATTCACTGTTCTTAATCAAGATATTTGCTTACATTTTGTTTGCTTTCCTTTGTATACGTGCTGTATGCGTTCTCTTATCACGCTAATGTAACGTATTGCATACTATCGTGACTGTGTTGGTAATTTTTTTTTATTAATTAGGATAGTAACCTATTATACGATGACATAATGAGGGTAAAGTATTTGACAGATTGAGAATAAATTATTTGAAAAATAATTATAGACATTTTCGAGTGATTTAAATTTATCTTTGGCATTATACTCAGAAAAAAAAAGTTCAACATAATAACACATTTATCAATGCCACAGGAGAGCACCTCTTACTTGTTTGTTTACCTTTGTAGTCTGCAGCAGGCACATTTTCACATATATTGCCCCTCTACGTCCAGAATGATGTGAAATTGATCCCATATAGCGCTTCTACCGGTGTGTGTGTGAGGGGGTGCGTGAGCGAGCGCATGCGGGTGTGCGTGCTCATGTGTACCTGTGTTCCAGTGTGGCATGTTGGTCGCACATTTCAAAGTGTTAAAAGTTGAACCTTTTATAATGTAGGGGTTACAGTTTTTAATTATGTTTCTTTTTTCAGAGTTCCAAGTGTTCTGAGATACCATGAACGTGATGAAGAAGAAGGTAGATATCTTTTTATATTCCATTTCCAAGAGAGACGAACCTGGCTCAGATCATAATGTAAAGCAAATATACGTTTTCGAGGTTCTGGTACTCATTATATGTAATCAATGCATTATTGGAAACCCATACAAGTACTACAGAATGAAATGGTATTCCCGAGGTACTCCTTTTTGTCATGACTTCTTCATATCTCGACGCTCAGCAGTAGAAACTCTGCTTGCTATACGAGGGTGAACATGTCGAAAACCTTGTAGGAAGCATTCATGTTATGCGTTTCGAAACAATCTTTATTGTATTTTTTTTCTTTTAGCATATGTGATTATCATTTCATTTTCCTAGCTGATAAGATCCTCTAAGGAATGAAATGACAAATGGTTGACTTTGAATCATATACGCAATTCATTCGTATACTTAATACAAGTAAGATTATTTAAGAATGATTAATGAATCGCAAAAGAAAAGTATGGAATCATACAACTCTAAGAACGCACCTTTAAACTTCTAATCCTTGATCAAACAGTAGGCCTACATTGACGACTAATCGTTATCAATAAATGATATTAATTTCAAGCAGGAGGATATTCCAAGCAAGACATAGTTAAATGGATGGAATCTGGGGAAGTAAAACCAGCGGATTCAGAACCGGACCGGTCAGCCGCAACGCCTTTAGATGACCAGAAAGGGGTAACAGAACCTGTTCATCGTATCTCGTCAATGAGCGGTCATCATGGTGAAGTCCCAGTTCAAGGCTTTGACAGTCAGGTGAATATCACTGATGATATCGGCATTATTCGGCTTGAAGAATATGGTATTGAAGTTCACGTTCCATCGGGTGAAGCTTACAGCGCAAAAGATATTACTGTGGATGTTATCGATGAGGTTCCACCTGAGTTGCTCACAGTACTGAAGGAAACTGAGGCTATCATTACCGTTGGTGTGAAGATGTCGCCTTCTGATGCATCATTTGAGAGACCAGTAAAAGTGACAATGCCACATTGTGGTGTGTTCCAAAAACCAGAATCTGCTCAAATCGTCACCTACTATCGCAAGAATGGTAAGGTCTGAACAATTTTTTTTACTTTCAAATATCAAAGAAAAGTCATATATTGTTTCATTTCAAATGACATACTGAATATACTGTATGTCTACCTACAAAATCTGATGGTTCTTATTAATATCCCGTCATGATTTTTGTTGTGTTGTATCTTATTCATGTTTCTTTGTATTATCTTTAAATGGAAATCAAACAAAGAATCAAATTTTATTTAACTGAATTGAGTGGTTTTTATATAGATATGAATTTAATCAATCATCAGGCAAATCATTTTACCGAGACTGAAATATGTGAAACGAAATCTCTATCATTTCAATCTTTATCAAGCTTTAACATGCATTGTCATGATTATTTTAGTTAGTGATGATAGTTGTTATTCACTCAATATCAGGGCCCTGGCCCCGAGAACGATTTTTGTCTCGTCTGCGACTATATATGATATGATATTTGATGTGGAGGGCCACAAAGTTCGATTTTGGGACCAATTCTGTTTTTAATTTATATCAGTGATATAGCAAATTCTTCCCCAATTCTTTCGTTTATTTTATATGCTAATGACACCAACATTTTATTATACCACAGAAATTTAGATGAATTGATTACTAGAATGAATTTGGAATTGAAAACTGTATCGTCGTGGTTTAAATGTAACACGTTATCTCTAAACATAAGTAAAACTCATTTTGTTTATTTTCAAACTTTTCATAGGAATAACTATTTTCCCAAAGACATTTCAATTGTTGATGAGCCCATAGATCAAAAAAAATATGTATACGCGGAAGATATATGATATGAATACTATAAAAAAAAGCTATATTTTTGTATAAAATATCATTACAAACTGCTTCCTCTTGTATTCACCGACTACTTTTCATATAATAACAGTTTACATTCATATCCTACACGAATCTGTCAAAATATTCACATAGAAATTTCTAGAACACTACTAGCACATAAAAGACTTGGACATCATGAGCCTGACATATGTAATACATTGCCAGATTCAAACAGTTCAGATTTTTTTCTTCTTTTAAAAAGGTATTATTATTATTGAATAAATATTCACAGAGTTAAATGAACACATTATTTCAAAAACAGGGGAAAAAATATCAAAATAAAACATACATTGTAAGGACCGAGCGTTTGTCTAAGTTTTTGAAATGTCATCATAACTTATAAAGTATGTAGACCTAGTGCATGAAACTTGGATATAAGAGTAATGAAGCATTATTAAACATTCTGCTTGAGTTTCTGGTCACATGGCTAAGGTCAAAGGCCATTTAGGGTCATTGAACTTTGGCCATGTCTGTGATATCTTTTAAAATTATCATTGTAACTTTGAAACTTCATGGAGCTAGTTCATAAAACTTGGACTCAAACGTATTCCGACCATGGGCCTCACAGACCTCTCTGAAATTCGATGAAGTGTCATTCCAGTGGGCATATCCTATAAAAATGCCAGGGCTTCTATTTTCAGAGTTAGTATATCGATTAATAAATTTGCCTTATTTTTTTTCATTTATTGTCTTTGATTTCATCATCATATTTGGACGAATAGCTTCAGACAGTTTTACGGCAATCCCTTCAAGCAAAAAGGGTCTGCAATGCATCGTTAGACAACGAGACCTAGATATCTACCTGAACCACTTCTCAGAATCCTGGATTGTAGCTCTTTTCACATGGGCATTCATTGGAAAACGAGTTATTTGCACTCCTTATATTCCGGTGTCAACCCCAAAGAATGCAAAGCATGTCTTGCGTTTGCATGTACGAGACGAAAACTTCCGAGAAAGAAAGGTAGGTCTCTCCTAATTTTCCTCTTTTTTTTTTTTACTGTATTCATCACATAATTTTATATAATATGACCTTAGACCTCAGCTCATTCCATCTACATGTGGACATTGATCCGCAAGTGTCCGCAACTGGCGTCGATCCAGGGCGATGAGGACTGCTTCGTTCCAAGTTGTGTTCCGATCAGTATTAAGGTTTAATTGTTTTCCACCATGTTAGATGCGGTCTCCCTCTTTTCCCTTTCTCTCCATCTGGTTTCCATGATACAGCTGTCCAATGCTGCTTTCTGGCATCCTCCGGACGTGACCAAGCCATGTCAGCCTTCGTTTTGTCATAACTTGGCTGAGTAACTTTTGGTTTGTTTGGTTCCTTATATCTTAATTTGTAATGTGTTCCCTCCATGAGATATTTAAGATCCTTCGTAAACATTTGTAATGAAAAGCATCTAGCCTTTGCCTGTCTCGTACCGCAATTTCCCAGGTTTCACTGGCATACAGGAGGATTGATAAGATGGTGGCTTCATACACCCTCACTCTAGTTTGTATTCGGATGTTCTTCACTTTTCAGACAGCATACATGCTCCCAAACATTGAGTGCACCTTGCCAATCCTTTAGTGATTCTCCTCTGAACATTTCCCACTGTTACTAATTGTGCTACCAAGGTATGGGTATTGGAATGAGATTGCCTCCTATATTGCCTCACCATCTATGGTTACTTGAGTTGTGTTCTGGCCAATTTCCATTGCCTTAAATTTCTTCATGTTGAATCTGAGACCAATCTTGTTCATTATCTCCTGTGTTTTATCTGTACTCATTTGTAATTTATTTTGTTTTTTTTTTCTTCAAAAAGTGCAATGTCGTCAGCGAAGTCGAGATCAAACAATTTACTTTGTCCATACGGTATACCTGTTTTGTTTTTTTGTTTTTTCGTTTGTTCTACACGTCTCATTCCATAGTCGCTGACAAGGAGGAACAGAAAGGATGACAGGATGTCTCCTTGTTTGTCTCCTGTGTTAATTTGTTGGTACAGCGTTCCCCCTTTCCATATGGATGCAGCTCTTACTGTCTGAGTAAAAACTTTCATGATCCCAATAATTTTGTCCGGAATTCCATAGGATTTAAGAATTGACCACATTGCTCTTCTGTTCACGCTATCGAAAGCTTGTTTGAAGTCAACAAACATGATTGACAGTGATCGTTGAAATTCCCTTGTCATCTATATCACTCTCTTTGTAGTATGTATTGCACCTGTAAAAGATCGACCCTCACGGAACCCAAACTGTTGTTCTCTGAGTTGTGGGTCCACTACCTAACACTTGCCATGATTTTACCTGTAACAGCTAGAAGCGTCACCCCTCCAATTTGCACAGTTTGTTAGATCACCCTTTTTGCTAGCCTTACTATTAGTCCTGTTTGCCATTCTTTTGGTATTTTTTCGTGTTGTCATATCAGGTTGCACAGGCTGCCATAGCTCTGCAATTGCAGTCTCGTCAAAATATTTAAGCATTTCTGGGTGAATTGCATCTAGTTCAAGTGCCTTATTGTTTTTATATCCCTTCAGGGCACGTTTGATCTCTTCTGTAGATATCCCATCAGTGTTGATATCCATATATTCTGTCTCTGTTGTATTTATATCGAATTCCTCTTCTTGGGAGAGTTGATTGATAATTTCTTTAAAGTGTTCCATCTATCTTTGTTTTACCCCTTCTGGTGTTTTAAGTGGTTCACCATCTTACCCTTTACTGACATTTCTTTCACAATCTTAAAACAGTTCTTATGTCATTTCTGGAAGCTGCATTTTCGGCTTCTTGGGCTTTGTCTTTATACCACTTGGCCTTGTCTCTGCACTTCTTCTTCACTGTTTTATCCAGTTTCTTGTATTTTTCTTCCTCTTCTGCTTTCCTAGAACTTAAGAAGACAATACCTTGTTCTCTGTTATTTCCTTTCATCAATGGACTTCCAGGTATCATCAGAGATCCACTGTTCTTTACGGTTCCCTCTTTGAAGTCCCACTGTTGATTTGGTGGCATCCTTAACTACCTCTTGAAAATGATTCCATACACCGTCTAGATCCTCTTCTAGGTCATCTCTTAATATCGCAAATCTATTCTGTAGTTCGAGTTTGATTTTTTATTGTATTTCTTTGTCTTTAAATTTTTCAACATCAAATTGTTTACTTCTTGTAACTTTCTTCTCCTGCCTTATGAATTTTATTTTCAACAGTCCCTTTAGTAGATAGTGGTCACTGTTTACGTCCGCCCCTCTAAAAGCACTGGTATCCTGGAGTAATGATTTCCAGCGCTGGCTGATACAGATAAAGTCGATTCCATTTGTTGTATACCCATCTGGCAAACGCCAAGTCTTTTTTGTGGATGTCTTTGTGCTTAAGAAATGTGTTTCCAATGCACAAGCTATTTTCTGCACACATTGTGAGAAGTCTTTCTCCATTATCTGCGGTACTGTCTCCTGTTGCATGTGGTCCTATTACCTTCTACCATCCTCTCATTGGCTGTCCAATCTTTGCATTAAAGTTTTCAATTACTAATAAAATGTCATGTTTAGGAACATCTTGTAGAACGTTGTCAAGCATCATTCTGATAGAATTCATCCATGTCTATAATATAATATGATAATATATTATATGATTTCAATTTGTCATACCGAAAATGTCCCACTTTCCTTTCTGCGTAAATGTGTTTCTTAACCCATCACTAAAATAACCTAACTTTCATGTAAATGTCTTAACTATCCAAACTACCTATCAGAGTAATAAATTAATGAAGGCCGAAATATACCTTATTATTGAGTTCATTTGATTCAACTTTGCTCTCAGCTCAGTGATCATGGTAATATACTGAATAAGAGGAGTATATAAATAGGGACAAAGATTATGGAGTTTAGATGTGATATTAATTGATTATTTTCTTTATATTTATAATTTCTATTAGATTGAGGAGGGATACAAGGCGGGTACCACAGGAAAGTATTTCTTAGTGAGATGGCGCTCTGGGGGACTACACATTACATGTACTTGCCCAGAAAGTAGCCTGAATGACAAGGTTAAGGTAATCTAACTAAAGTGTTTTTGGAAGTCGATTTGAATGTACAGGGCTTCGTGACATTTACTTTAATCAAAATCCCAATGGCAAATGAACAACTGAAGATCATTGGTGCATACGCATTTTGTTTAGAACGCTTACAAGGCACTTTTTAAAACTGTTATGATGGAATGTTATTACACCTCCTGAATATGTTAGTAGCGTTTTTGGAAACAAACATAAATTAGAATTGCTGGGGATAGTATTTCGATAGACCATACAGAAGTCCAGTATGAATATGCCAGTGTAATTAAATTAATTAATTTATTTTTAATAATTCTTTGAGGAGGTTGTTAGAAAATATGATTTTGCACATTTGCATTTAAATGACATTTTTCTTAATTGCTCTACGCACTACATTGTCCTACTCTTGCATTCGTACTTATGTTGGCATTTTTATTAGGCTGGCAATTTTGACTTTCTTGATACTTTTGGCTAGCCGAGTTTGTTTTCAATGGCATGATAGGTAACACCAGCAAATTCCAGATGTTTTCTACGTAGAATAAATCTGCTATTATTAGTAATTCCTTTCTTTTCTTTCTTTCCAGACCATAGATGGAAGCAAGATTACCCATTTGCCTGAGAACGAAGTGTCATTCATTGTTGATACTCGCAACTCAGAAGATGATTACATGATTTTAGAGTTCATCATAAAACAGAGCACAATAGAAAATATCTTAGTGAAAATTTGCCTCCAAGGTAAAAAAAAAAAAAAGTTTTTCATCCAATTGATTTACCAATATTCGTATATCGTTCACTGTTTGATAGCGGATGCCGACGAGAAATGATTTTATTTTAAACCTTATGTATGTAACAGCACATTATTTATAATTTCCAAAGGAACTAGAAAGTGATTAATAAATATTTCTTTTGAAAGCAATAGACCTGAAAAATTAAATTACTCAATATTATGCTTAAAGGCAATATCTAACTCCAATGAAAGAACAATTAATGAGTGGCTGTCTGTTCGTTATAAGGTGTGTGCCCATTATGATTGTTTATATACATAAATTCAAGGCGGTTTGATAACTGATTCTTTGTGTATCTTAGTTTTATTCATAATTTTTTATCAGAATTATGATCTTTGTTATCATATTCCTATCAATATTTTGTGATTACAATCACTTTCATTATGATTGTCATTATCATTCAATTAATATTTGAATTATCATTTTGTCATTACTGCCATCAATCATATTTGTTTCTTGTTATTATAGGTTATCATTAATTTTGTTACTTTTATTTCTTACTTATTCTTGTAATGTCATCATTTTAATCGTCTTTTGTTAATCCCTCATGAAGTCAATTCATAGATAACTGATAATACATCACAATCATTACGACATGATATTGATTGAAATAATCAGTGGCACATTCATCAAACGGATGTGTCAACTAAGCATTTTCATATAAGAACATGAACGTTTGGATAATATCACTTCTACTAGACCCAGTGGTAGGCGAGACAACTCAAGAGCAAGCTATCTCTACATCTCAGAGACCGGTCACAGCCACATCACCCGGTATTCAGCCTACTCCTAGAGGAGCGACCAGTGACGTTCCTACTTTGCACCACCGGTAAAAAAATATTTTGGGTAAAGTTTTAACCAGCAGGGCAATTATGTGTCCAACCAATTTGGGGCAGTATTTTACCCAATGCGGGATCGGAGCATATTGTCCAGTAAGGTTATAAAATAAGCAGCAAATACTTTAGAATGGGCAAAACTTTCAGCACACTGGATAAGTGAAAATGCACATTGTTAGTTGGACACATAATTACTCTTATAGAGCATTTTTACCCAATATTTTTAAAGTGTACTTTAAGTTTCTTGCCAACCTAAAATATTCATTCTAATAATTGTATCAAATATAATAAGAGGTATCCATCTCCCCCTCCCCATTAGGAAGTATTCGCAGTTTTAGCTGGGATTCTAGAACATCGTAAATGCATTGAAAAAAACCCGTCAAATCACAATGAACAGCAGAAAAGTCTTTGTCGAAAATTGGTGAACCGGGACAGTAGATCGTCTCGAGATTCGGAGCTGACGAAACTTTGCAAATAATGTCGTTTGTCAAGAGTCACCGACGACACTGCTGTTTTGATTTACCGATTTTCTACAAAGAATGGTTTGTCATGAAGGCTTTTGACAATAGATTATCTACGTTCCTGTAAGCGTCTGTGTAGCTGCTGCGAAAATTTCCAACTATACTACGCGCTGGTGAAGTACGTCAAAGACACACTCGAAATCAGCTTGGTCGCTCTACGCTCAAGTTCTTAAATATTTTATGTCGATTTAACGTTTTAACTTATAATACAATATCAGATATTTACTTTGACCAGTTTCTTTCAGGAAGGGTTGGCGGGACATGTACTAAGTGATGCCATATTGCTCGATCTTTCGAGGCGAATTGATTGCACGGTTTATCCAGTCAGTGATTTTGCTGTAGATCTGGGCTTTGATGGCGCCACTGCAACTTCTGCAGAGCAAATGTCAATACAGACTATGGATTCGCAGAGGAGATACAAAATTATTCTTGACAAGTTTGTCTTGAATAATGGAAGGGGTGCTCAGAAAATCATAGATGTATTCAAAGATAAGAAAAAGCAGCTCCTTGTAGACCTTATAAAAGAAGGTAAGCCTGTAAGATTTGCAACTGGAGTAAAGAAAAATCATGTACGTTTATCCCAAAATAAAAAAGCTTGAGTTTAAGAAGAAATGAAAATCGTTGGTTCCCTAACACAGTAAATAATACAATAATAATAATATTGATGACACTAATATTATTGTAATAACAACAGACATTTTTTTATAGCACCATCCATATAAATTATATGTTAACCGGGCTTTAGCTCGAGCTGCCTTCGAGTGCTCAATGCATTCAAGGAATTTATCCTGCCGGGTACCCATTTAACTCACCTGGGTTGAGTGCAGCGAAATGTTGGCAAAAATTTACTCAAGGAATACACGCCTTTGCTGGGATTCGAACCCATGACCCTGACGCTTTGTTATTAGGAAAATTTCGAGATTTAGTCCTATAATATTTACTGAACGAGACACTCTATTCATGTTTTGTAAATCATGAAAAGAATGAGTACTAATAATGCTAGCGCAAAGCGCAAGCAGAAAATTTTTATATACGTTTTGAACTGGCACCTGTTGAAAAGGTAACTGTTAAGGACTGCTTGCACTTAGCCATGAAGGCGTTACATATTTCAACAATTAAAAAATGCGAGTGCGAAGCGCGAGCTGAAAAATTTTGAACTTTCTAAAGAAAGAATGGAAAATTTTAATAATCAGTTTTTGTAATCGTGAACAGGATAGCTATATAATTTAATAATTGATGCGAGCGCGAAGTGCGAGCAGAACAAAATCGAGATTTAGACCTAAAAATGGGCCACTCTGTTCATGAAAAGGATGAGTAATATGAGGTCTTCCTACATTGATAATGCGAGCACAAAGCGCGAGCAGAAAAAATTTGATATTGTGATCTGAATCTGGATAATGATTTAAATAGAGAACAAGTCGAGTATCTGAATAAACATGCGCACGCGTGTTTCATATTTAGATCTAGAATCTAGGCATTCTAAATACATCTTTAATCATGAAATCATGAAACTTTGATATTCCGTTCTGAAAAGAGTCAATATCAGCTTTATATTTCAAGCACTTTGTAGAAAAATTGTAAGGTGGATATGGATCGCGCTTAAAAAAGAGCTGATATTTTCATTATTATTACTCTGAGTTTTGACATTGGACCGGGACATCCTTACGACATGTCATCATATGAAAATGATGACTATCTTCCTATTCCTCTTGCTAAGCGAGATGAAACAAAAGGGACAATTTGATTATTAAATTAATATATTTATTAATGCCTAATAAGGGCGCGAAATCTGATGATATTATGGCATAAAAACTGGACATTTCACTTTGTAATTATGAATAGGATGCATCAGTTAATATATTTTTAACCATTAATGCGAGCGCAAATCGCGAGCTAAAATTTTTGATAAACTGTCATGAAAAGGGGATTTTAAGTAGTTCGTTGTATAATCAATATTGAAAAATATATAACTCGCCAATCAAAATGCGAGCGTGCAGCGCGCTAGCTGATACGTCTTAACAATCAGACCTGAAAAGGGATATTTTGAAAACTTTATGAAATACACGAAAATAATAGGTACCTGATAAATCAAAATTTGCGAGCGCACAGCGCAAGCAGCAAATGTTAATATTCAGACCATAAAACTGACATTTTTACAGAGCACTTTTAAAAATCTATTTGTAAATCACACAAAATAATGAAAGTTCGATTTCCGAGGTGAAATATGTTTTGTATATTGACTTCCAAACTTGACATTCGAGCTCCATACTGAACAAGATATGTAAGTCATCTAACAGGCAATGCGAGCGCGAAGCGCGAGCGAAAATTTTATATAGTGGCACGAAAGATTCTTTTTATTTTCCAAGTCTTCCTCTCATCTTATTTTATGCACTCGTCGTCCTTCTCTTCTTTTTCTTCTCTTTCTTTCCCCTCCTTTTTTCCTTCTTTCTTTCCCTTTTTTTCCTTTTTGTGCTCCGCCAAGAGGGGGGGGGGGTGGGCCCCTCGCCCCCCTGGTCCGCCTACGGGGACAAGGGGCGGGCAAATTTGACAAGCAAAAAAAAGGTTATCATCCGAAAAGTAAGGTCATCTCGTCCCAAAATACATGTTTTATTTCGATTTAGAATGATGTATTTATTACCATCATAAAAAGCCAAAAATAGTAGGGGGACATTTGATATTGTGTCCCCCCTACTATTTTGAGTAGGGGGGACACGTCCCCCCTGGGATTTCCGCCCATGTCCAAAAGGCTCTCTGAGCCCTTGTTTTACACGTGAAGTTATTGAAGATTGGACGGCTACAGACAAAGATTATATCCTGAAATTTTCAGCTAACATTCCATGTTTGACAAGGGGTATCTTTTTAACAATACAAAAATATGGAGATATTTGATTTTGATTGGGCATCGGATCCGATGAAAACAAACTTTGAATTCGGTTTGTAAAGTTAGCCATTACAATAACTCACATTTTCATTTTGTATCCTTAACATATAATCATTTTAGGACATACACATTCATCTAGGAAGGCCTAATGAATAGGAATCGTGACTTCAAATTAAGTGGGATTTACCTTTGCTAACAAAAGGCTTTATTCATGGCAATGGTGCTGACGAGAACCATGATGATAATGATGATGATAATGGTGATGGTGTTGCATTGAATAAGTACCCATTCGAAAATCTAATTGATTATCTCTAGCACCCTGAAGCAACGATCATACATAAATAGTATTTGGGGAGTTAATAATTCACCTCCTGATGTAGTTATAGACTACAATTTTTATTATTAGGCCTATGCTCTTTTCAAGCCATCCTCAGAGAATTTACATTAAGTCTAAAAAAATATTAACTTGAAACATCATTTTGTTCTTTATTTGTAGCCATTGCAAAACAAGATGTACATAAAGAATCTGGAACTATCTAGGAATATGCACTTGTCGAAGATCGGAATGTACAAGAGCAGGTAAATAATATATTTCTTGGGCTCAAATTGAGATTTAAATGTCTGCATTATTTCTTTTGTAAACCACCGCCTTCCGGAGACGGTTCATGAAGTATCATGTTTTCGGATCGGTCCGTCAGTCCCGTTTCAGAACACATTAATTGTCCTATTTAAGTGCTAGTATAGCCCCCTTCAGTCATGATGAGGACCGACAATACAGAACGAATGAGAAACGACTTTTTTTTCTTCAAAGTAACCTCCACTGATAAAACCACATGTTTAAGGATGAATAAAATTTTGTTCCATAGGACAATAAGGAGAAAATTTCAAATTTCATATTATAACATACAAAAGAAATAGTGAGTGCATGGGTAATGTCATCAGCCTTCTCATTTGCATACCGACCAGGATGTGCATACGGAGTGCAAAATAAAGCGAAACTTATATCATGATTTCTTTAATTTGATTTTGATGAAATTTTCATTGTTATGCTTGTTGGATTTTTCATTTGATAATCCCTCACATGACTGGAAAAAATGCGTAGGCCATGCTTCCCCTGAACGTACAAATTCACTTCTATTCGTAGCACGACTCAAGTAGATTAGTTTGAGAAGAAGTGTCGGTCTTTCTTAAGTTGGAGGATCTGATTGAAAAAATATTTGCTCAAATTTTTTAGACGTTTTTTTTTCTTGTATATTTCAGCCCTTCTAGTGTTAGTAACGTAGAAGATATGTATATCGTGAAACTAGCAAAGCTAATTCAACCCCTGATTTTGAGGGGAGATCTACACGTCGCTCTAAATATTGATTACATCATGGCAGAGAAGATCAGGATGGAACATACCAATCTAGTACAGCAGTATGTAAATCTTCTGAAGAAATGGAAACTTACATTACCGAGGACCCTCATATCAATGAATTAAATAAGATCCTCATAGATATAGATGCAGGAGGACTCGTAGATAAGTACACCTAAAGACAGAGACGTATGAACAGAAGAGAGGGGGAGATGGGGGCGGGTGAGGCTGTGTGCGTGGGTGTGTGTGTGTGTCGGGGTGCATATACTATTGAATGCGGAATGTGATGACAATAATTCATGCAATAATGTGCCTATGCAGGTCCCTCTGCGAAGAAATTTCTTCTTGATGGAAATACATTACATAAGCTCAAATTTCATGTGCTACCTTGAATAAATTATATTAATCTATAAAAACTTGGTAATTGTACAAATGCTGGTTGTCACCAATTACTCGGCGAGCAGAGTAACAAGCAATTTTAGCAACGAATATTTTGTTCTTGTCCTAAAATTGAAATGAATAATTTCATTGAAGCACATTTTTACTAGAGTTCTTCTCATGTATATTTTTTGCGAAGTTAGCTGTTTCTTCCTTTCAATTTGATAATAATACTAGAATTTGATTGCGTTTAAAAGAGTAAGGCTGTTTAAAGTGAAGTTTGTTTGTATCAAGTATCGACATGAAATCTTATGAGTAAATGAAGTACAATACTTTGAAACATATCATTTGTTTTCATGAAGAATATAAATATCCGAAAAGCCTAATAGAACTTTAAAACATCTACAAGGCCTTACACCTACTTGAAAACACCTACAAGGCCTTACACCTACAGTCGGTGTAAATTTAATGTATTATAATCTCGAGCAATTGCTCTCTTATGTTTGTATGATATCTTATGATTATCAACTGTGTTCGAAATAAGAGAATTCGAACAAGGAAATAACATTTTTTTTTATTATAACGTCCGAAGTAGCATATATTGTACAGTATTACTTCGGACTCCAGTTGGCAGGAGGCTATTTTTGGTTTTGCCTTTATTTGTGATGAGTTGAGTATACCATGATACCAAAGGCTTAGATCCGGACACTGTCGGACGATAGCACATTTTCATGTACTAGCATGTTTGCGTGTGATTTTCAGGCCTTCTGATAACATTCCAAGCTGCATATTAAATGCTCAAATATTTTTTTTTCATTGGATTCAAGTTTTTAAATCAGGGCCTAAATCAACTCAGTACTTAAGCAAATTACTCGACTATCCTCCCCCAAGCATTCCAAGTAGCTTCTTCATTAGTTTTGTATATTCAATTAATTCAATGCTGCATTGGTCTTTCAATATTCTTTAATTTTCATTCGCATTTGTATGTTTATGTCTGTTTTTTTTTTATTGTAAATACATATAATGCGCTTTGTACCTTCCGAAGAAAAGGCGCTATAAAAATGTCCTTCATTACTATTGTTACTATATCGTTCCATTGTTTATTCATATTTATGTTTTATTATTTTTATGTTTTACTAATTCTTTGTGACTCTATGATACAAGGCACGATACCTTATAATTGCGTATCAGTCCAATTGCCTTGTATCTGTATCGTCGAGTCAGCAAAATACCAGGATTGGAACATCATGCTAACCAGAAGAGCACGCTACGTGTGGAGTGGCTCGAAGTATTAATTGAAATTTAGTTTATTTTTGAAAGAGTCCAAGGAAAATGACGTTGTACCAGGTAGGCCTATATACGCCACCAAAGTAAAATCTGCTCTGGTAATTTCAAATCTCCCCCCTCCCCCCCCCCCCCCATCGAGGGCTTCGTGGATCCGCCCCTGCCTTATCATCGTCTCTTATCCCTATTATCCCAAAGGCTCACAGGCCTAATTCATTTCACATAGACTCGTGTGTTAAAGTGGCACTTAACAAGAATTCATAAAAAAAATAAGGAAAAAATTCGAGGGCTGAATGTTTACTACCAGTGGATAGGATAAATGTCTGACATTCCATATCTGACCAGAAAAGGGTACCTCGACCGGCTCATTTTAAAAATAAATCAGCATTTACGAAGACTACACCTGACGGAACCAAATTCATCACTTGAGAGAGTAAAATGACCCTAATTCTTCCGCCAGTAAAAATATAGTTCCATAGTGGTGAAATATATTTCGAATTTTGAAAAAGTAAGTTCGTAGGTACCCTCCCTAGAATCAGTGTTAGATAATAATAATAATAATAATAGTTGGATTTATAAAGCGCTTTTTGCCAGAGGATACAAAGCGCTGCTATTATTACCCCGGCTTTAGCTCGAGCTACCATCACCGGCGCTCAGTGCATGCAAGGAATTACTCCTGCCGGGTACCCATTCACCTCACCTGGGTCGAGTGCAGCACAGTGTGGATAAATTTCTTGCTGAAGGAAAATACGCCATGGTTACGATTCGAACACACGATTGTCAGTCATATTCATTCATTTTTGTCAATCAGCAATATCAAATTTAAAAATTGAGCAATGGGTTGGCTCGAATGAATATCTTTTGCCTGCCAGTTGTGATTAGGCCCGTGCGACCCCAACTTCATCTTTCTCATTTACGTTCATTCTTCTCTTCTAATGTGTTTTCACTGATTTTGGGGATATAGAATAGAATAATAATGATTTATTAGCAATACATGATTGGCAGCCAGTGGCTGAAATATACATGTGTACAAAATATAAGAACATACATGTACTGTACAAAGATATTATACAAAGAGTAGATAATTTTTTTTTAAGCACTCAATACATAACTTACACAGAAAGATAACACAAAGATATTCGTTATAACCGATCAAGGAGGGAGTTCTGAGTGTAAATGAAATTATAAATCGCATTAAATCAAAATTTGCATAAATAGATAGAAAGAATACTTAGTGAAATCAAGTGCTAAAAAAGAGAAAATCATATTCAGGAGGTCAGTGATTCAGTTTTATTATAACCATTTTCCTTCTCGTGTTCCTATTCAGTGCAACCTTATACATGTTTTAGTTACTCGATCGTTCTTTTCACTTTCAACAATAAGATGTATTTAAACCAACGCGAGACAAAATGTTACACAAGCTTTTAGTTTACTCATAAGCCTTGTATCAGTTTCTTTGTTCATATTCTTTTGCAAAAAAATTAAGTACATTATTTGATAATAATATGCTATAGTCTTGATGAAGATATGTAATTTATGCTTGTATAATATTGTAAATATTTTCAAGAGAAATCAAATTTGTTATCTAAAATCTGACATCAGTTTTTTTTGCTACAATTATCGCATCTTTTTGCGTTAGCGTCATATATAATCATTAGACAAGTTAGAAGACAGTTAAACTCAATCTGTAATCCAGTGGTTAACTGTATTTTGAATATAACATTGCATAGCACCCTCATGCAGTACGTGGTGCTAAAAAGTTAGTGAACTCCACTAGAAAATGAACATAATAAAAGTATTCAAGTTTTGCCGTGTTTTAGCTATTTAATTGTGAAGTCAGGTGACAAAATGTTCCACTCAATAAAGTTTGTTTCTCTGGGCTCGCCGAACTATAGTGTTGTTGTATTCAACAGCATTAATGAGTGTATTTTGTGGCGGGGTTCACTAAACTTCCTAGCACCATTGTGCCTGATTCTTATAAGCGCTCCGTTGAATTGAGTTCAAGAAAGGACTGTTGCTTTTTATCCATTCATAATGTATGCATATTATATTGCTGATTTTCAGTGCATATTATATTGCTGATTTTCAGACTTCATATAATTATAAACTTTGAAATCATTAAGAAAAATACACCTCAATTGTTATGAGTATGTAATTCATAGTTGTTGAATTGTACTTTAAGTTCGAACCTGTACATATTTTTAAATGTTGAATTTGCATTGAATTACCATTCTGTTTATATAATATCGTATTAGGTTGTGATTCACACACGCTTTAATAATGTTTGAAAGAGTTGTATATATCTTCTCTGTCTTTCATAAGTAATGAATTGGGCTTTTCTGTTCAGGAAAGTCATTAGGAAGTCATTTTACGTCCCTACTCCCTATTGAGTATGAATTCTAAAGAACATTTTTGTACTTGCATGTATCTGCTCCTGTAAATTATGTTCACTAATCTGATGTATAGTAATGTTCTTATGTATCATGCGATCGTTGAAAGTCACAGGGTTATCTGATTGTAATTTTGTATCTGTAATTCAATTGTACATATATTTAGGTAGAAATAAAGTTTTCATTTGAGAGCAAAATCCCTTCAATAATGGCTGTTTGTCAGATGTTATTAGGCCATTTTATTGAATATCAATGAACAACTTATGTATGCCAACAATTTTTGTATCACACTAGAACAATGGGCCACATAAGTCTTCTCTCTTAAGCACAAGTCTGCACATAATGACAAATCACTGTAAAGACTGGTGAATATCATGTTTTTTTCTTGTGATAAAATAGTCAAAGGTAATATCATATTTCTATGTTATATAATTTGAATGATCATATCCAACACTTCATGAAATATAGACATAGGCTAGGATATTGTTTAAATATTTGTTTCTATTTTAAAATGATCTGCATATAGAACTTATAACTGTTATTGTTGTATTGCCGTTTAGGTCTTGTTGATGTCCTAGCACATTTTAGAAGCGAAAGAAACGCAGATTATTTTTGTCATTATTTAGCGTGGCCTGTGAGGCCACAAAATTGGATGGTTTTGCAAATACTTTTCTTTTGAGAAGAAAACACGTGGACAAATGATATGCCATTGCTCGCCGTTTAATTCCGTACGAGGCATCAAAACACAGAGGCAATATGCCTAAATAACATAAGAGGTGATAAACCTCAAAACAGTCTGAACAATGTCGTAAGACATAACGAAAAACTACATCTGTGGCATCCTATTAATCTTACTGAAAGATATGGTCACGTGATCGCCAGGAAGGGTAGTAACTCCTCCCTGGGACTGTTGATCACGTGACCCACCCGCAGGATAGTAGTTCCCACGGGTGTTTCCCTAAATCTTGGTAAACAACATCTTTGGAGCATATACTTTGATATCAATATTGGTGATCTGTCAGGTTTCAAACAAATTGTTTCTGAACAAAAAACCTTCTACACTTCTAAAGCAATGTATCATGACATGCTCATCCTTACCATTTACATATAAAAGTCATAATTAGCCACATAATGCTCTATGCTGCCTGTCCTTAAGTCCTACCCAACCTCCCAGCCATATTGTAGGCCTAGTCACTTTAATATGACTATCTGGACAGTGGACCTCTTTAAACCTGAGAATATAATATGTATGACATATAAAAGTATACATCTATCCTATGGCCATCTATTCAACAATGTTGTATATCTGCCTTCTTGATAAACTCGTAAGTGCCCTGCCCAACCTTCCAACCTTATGCAGGCCAAAAAAGTTACCTCCAGATGTCCTTGTTCCTAATCTAAAACATAAAATCATAAAATTCAATATCTCTCCCAACCTCCCAACCATGATGAATGACTGTCTAAATTCTGCCCAACCTCCCAGCCTTAATGCAGAAATCAATGTCTTTCCAACCTACCAACCATGCTGATCTACTGTCGTAACTCTGCCCAACCTCCCAACCATGATGACTGACTGTCTAAATTCTGCCCAACCTCCCAGCCTTAATGCAGAAATCAATGTCTTTCCAACCTACCAACCATGCTGATCTACTGTCGTAACTCTGCCCAACCTCCCAACCATGAGATGTTTAATAAGAATATCATAAATCGTGATACACAAAATTTCCTACACACGGTAATTCTCAACAGTAATTCAGCTCTACGCATGGACTAAGATATCAGCTTGTATGGTAACATATGTGCTAAAGTCACCGCTACACTGCATTGCCTCAGAAATATGCAACCCCCTTAACGATCCCGTGACTAAATTCTGTATTGACGCCGGGTCCTCCCATCCCGATAATATATTACCAATGTACCTGGGTGGGAGTGGAGGGGAAAAATTTGTTGCCTCGAAGGAATTTCAGACTGCAATGGCTTTATTACGTGCACACGTTACTAGTATATTCCACAACGCACATGTTTCCCGCTGTGATTAGATCACATGTTATCCGGTTAGTGATCACATGCACAATCTGTATCGATTTGGACTTTTACACATTATATTCCTCTATGAACCTAACACTTGTTTCTCTCAAAAATTTACTGATCACTGAAAATGATCATTACCTTTTGAGAAGAAAACACGTGGACAAATGATATGCCATTGCTCGCCGTTTAATTCCGTACGAGGCATCAAAACACAGAGGCAATATGCCTAAATAACATAAGAGGTGATAAACCTCAAAACAGTCTGAACAATGTCGTAAGACATAACGAAAAACTACATCTGTGGCATCCTATTAATCTTACTGAAAGATATGGTCACGTGATCGCCAGGAAGGGTAGTAACTCCTCCCTGGGACTGTTGATCACGTGACCCACCCGCAGGATAGTAGTTCCCACGGGTGTTTCCCTAAATCTTGGTAAACAACATCTTTGGAGCATATACTTTGATATCAATATTGGTGATCTGTCAGGTTTCAAACAAATTGTTTCTGAACAAAAACCTTCCACCCAATTAATATTTTTTTTTTTTTTTTTTTTTTTTTTTTTGCCCCGTCATAAGTCGCATGATTCTGGAGCATACATGAACTTGTCATGCTTGCAAATAAAGCTACCTAATATATTGGCATGGAGCTGCATTAAACACTTAACCTCACATGAATGGATGCAAAATGCCTATAAAAGGACGTTCCTTCTAGGGTAAACTAAAGCAACATCTAGTTGATATAATCATCTCAGAACTAAATGCATATAAGATGGAGGATACTGAGCACAATGGCCTGGATAAGGCATTACACACCATTTACAAACATTATCATGTAGCCCTTACAGCAAAACCTTCCAAAGACCATCAGTATCCTTTCAAAGAGTATAAACAAAACAGTATATTTTGCTCTCCTGTCTTAATTATCGTCCTTTCTTTCCCAGTTCGTTTTCGGTTCTCAAATTTATGCACGTCACCACAGGGACAGCCCCGTCTTGCGATTTCTGATCAACTAAGCAATTCCAAGAGTAAATAATGTATTGTACAACTACAATAAACAGGCTTTACCAAGCTGATTCATTCGAAAGAACTGGTTTGTCATAATTGACCTATACACTCTCCCGTGCAGTCCCTGCTTCTCACCCCTAAAATATGAAGAATAAAAAAGAATTGTTCGTCTATCTATTCATTCTATTCAGTTGTTCTTTCTTTCTTTTTACTTCCAAGTGTTATTATCCTCAATCCAGACACGTGCATATCATTATTGATAATAGCAAGGTAGTACTGTTGACGGTGCCCTTCACAAAGCCCGTAAAATGAAGTATGTACATAAACGACTAGAAACAATAAACGTAATAACACTAAGATACATTACAAAAGAAAAAAAACCTTGCCAGAAGCCTCGAGTTCTCAAAATGTTTCTCAAGCTCGTCTCCTCTCCATATCTAAACAAATCCTGCTTCCCTTGCTGCAGTTCTGAAACTGTCAATGAGAATGTCTGAACCCGAATCAGAGAGGTGCACTCTATCTCTATTGAAGAGGCTGTGGATTGTGGGGTCAAATTCATGTTTGATGATGGTGGTATCCGACATCCTGGCTAGTTTCCTCCTAGCGTATTTGTTAAGAGACTTACGAACTCCATCCAAGGCCTCCTGTGAATTAGAGCCTTGCTTGCGACCATAGTAGAAGAGCCGCGGTAACATACCAGACCAGGTGATATGGGTGTGCGGCATTCTCGTGCGTAGATCTTGGATGGCTGTGTCAATTGCCATCCTGCACCGGCAGACATCATACTGTCCGATGTCATTTGATCCTAAGTGGACAATAGCTAATGCAGGAGAAGTGCCGCATCTCAGCCGGTTAGAGACCATCCTGGGGAGATCCTGGAGCGTGGTGCCGCCTTGCCCATGCCAGCGGACCACGATACCTCGCTCTCCAAATTGCTGATAGTTGCGTTGTGAAGCTCGTTCTTTTGCTCTTCTGACCAGGCTATCCCCTACAATCCAGATCCAGTTTCCAGTCCCCTCTGCAATAAAAAAATGAGAGTTCCCGGAAGTAACATGTTCTACACATGTACACAGTGCACTGACATCTTTCTTGTCATATTACATTTATAGCTGATTGGCTATTATCTCTGTTATTGTACTTTGACAACTGATTGTAGTTAAGTTGATAAGTAGGTTAGGATGTATGATGTAAAGAGCTTTGAGAAAGTTTGAAAGGCACTATATGAATATTGAATTATTACTCATTATTGTCATCATGAACTTGGATATCCGTTCACACGCAAAGGGAAATTACAAATATGCACCCTATGCAGTATCCATTGTCTACATTGTTATTAGCCGGCTAGATATATCTTTATTATTATTGTGTTACTTCTGCTTACATACATGTTTAGACAAATTACAAATGTGCTCCCCATGTAGAAACCCACTACTCGGCTAACTGGATTCTACCTTTATTATTATTGTATAGTTATGAATAAATGTAATAATACGTGGATGAAACTGCGACCAAGTATAGCGAATTATAAGTATGCTTCCTGAGTAGTAACCACAGGAACCATCCATAATTGTTTGCCCATAGCTTACATAACCTTCCCACATAGTTAGCTGTGGTAGTTACAATGTCGCAATAGGTCACCTTAGGCTTATGTAACGTAGATAGGCATCACTACGCCATCTACCCATGGTCATAATTTGCTCGGGAGGTATACCCTTTAGGGCTGCCATTGTGGCTGCCCCAATGCGAAAGGAGTGTGTTCCATATTGGTTAGCCCCGACCCCCGACACAAACAGTGCCTTCTTCAAGTTCTTCAATACTGCATTGAACTGATACCTGGAAAGGGGGGAGCCATTCATATAGCAGAAAAGTGGCCCTCTCCCTTTAGGCCGTACCCGTAAGTACGTCTCCATAGCCTTGACAGGGCATGTGCCCTCTGTCTTATTTTCTTTGATTTTAAGCGTGGTACCCCTCCCGTATTGGTCTGTCTTTGAAAATCTAATCTGTACCAACATGAATTGTGAATTTTCTTCCTGACCCCATTGGATATCATCTATAGCCAATATCTTCCTCCCATCATCACTCTGACTCTGAACCGTGAATTCTCCAACCCTCAAGAAGCCAAAGAAAGCCAACAAAAATGCCGCTTGAAACATTATTGACTCATACCTTGAGATTTGCAGCCCCTGGGCGTTTGCCCTCTTTGTTTACCCACTGTTGATGAATGGGGGCAGGGCCCCTTGCCGAACACCACCCCCTACTACGTGGAGGAGCCACAACTCCCCGTTTATCTCCGCCCAGGAACCCCCTGTGGCATGAAATCGGTGCCGAAATTCTATATCGTAGTCCCTCCAATCATATCCGTAGTAGCGTGAAGCAGCAGAACGAATGAGGTGACAGTACTTCAGAATTTCATGAGTGTGTCGTGGATTTGCTGCCAGATAGACGCTCATGTATATTAGGAAGGCATTTGTCCAAATTTCAATGGACATGATTTTGTTTTTGGAGGGGGCATTGTAGGGCTTTAACACCCATTTTCCTTCCTCCTCGGCTATTGCCAGATTAGTTCTCTGTTCTGCTGCTTCGCGCAGTGTGTGGGAGGCTACATCTTGGGCGTTAACTAACAGATTTAGATTCACATACTCCCCCTTCCAAATCTTTTCTTTTATGCTTTGGGGAATAGATACACCCAGTGTGTCACCTACAGGGTTTAACGGGGAATGGTGAGGGTGGTGATAGCCTCTATTCATGTTCTCTGTGTTAGGTCTACGTTCTGTATTGATTATGGTTTGGTTATTTGGCCCTGTGGCCTCATTATCATGGACACAGTGTGAATTTTGAGTTAGGTCAGTTCTTATCTGAACACTAGGAGGTACAATTGCGGGGAAGGATGATGTGAATGGGGTCTCTCGTACCATCCCAGACTGA